>NC_091792.1:150672500-152157500 GCF_041296235.1 Equus asinus
ATCTGGAGGATCATGGTTAAGTAACAAATAGGGAACATCGACAAATAAATTAGTAAAAAGCTCTTCTGAAAACAGCATCAACTTTAAACATTAAAAACTTGAACCACAACCACAATAAAACAGCAGAGTTAGACATGAACCACATATTTTTACAGTACAAAAAAGCACACCATAGACAACCAATATTAAGATCAACACTTTGCTCATGTGAAGGATTGTCCCAAGAGGTTGCTATAAGGCAACACCCTTGTAATTTTCTCTCTTTAGAGTCAAGAATATTAGTTCTGCATTTTTTAAAAACATTTACCATTGTTGGTGGCTTTGCTTAGATTGCAGAGTAACTCTTACATTAAAATAGAGGGGCTAGTTGCATTACAAATGCTCTAAAGAGAAAAAATATCACTAAAGATATTTGATATTCTAATAGTGTTCAGTACCAAGAGAAACTCATTGACTATTGCATGTTTCCATGCCACTTTCTCAAAAAAACTGCAAGCAAAGTCATTACCAAAATTCCTTCATCAAAATTTTTTTAAAAAAGCAATTCTTAACCATTAAGAACAACAATGTTCCATGCAACAGTGACCCTAGTTTAGACAGAAGACTCCAATATACATAGGTCAAACATGTAAGCAAGTTTAAGCCAGATTTCACCATTGTCTTTAAGGTAAAATAGAATTTTATGCAACTAGCCATCTGTATATTTCCCCATCTCCATTTTGACTTTACTTAGGTTTACTAAAGTTTTGCTTTCTTCTATAAAGTTCATTTGTTTAAATATGGGCTTCTTGTGGGTCTTACATTTGGTGACTGGTTAGCAGTGTGCTGGCCATCTTTGGTTTATAAAGGATGTCTTAATCATGAACTATCTATCAAAGGGGCTAAAATCAACGTTCTTTAAAATTCTAGTATGTTTTTTATTCAATCTTTTATCTATACTATATCACTGCACATGAATTAGAACCGCACATCACAAAATTGCACAGGGATTACAAATATTACATCCAGTCTGCATAAAATCGAATTCCACTACCGACCAGATCACAAAATGGCTGCACTCTCTAATCTAAAACTAATTTGCATATTGTACACATGTAGGACAATTTTTTTTAACTTGAATCACAATAATGCATGCAAGTTTGCTCTTTTTAAACAAATTTTATAATTTGTTCATGCTACCTAGATTCAAGAGAGCTTTTTTGAACATTTGCAATACCTCACCTCTTGTTAGTTAATAAGTCTAGTGCATGCATATGGTGTATACAGGTAAGTAAACATGCATTTTTTTTTCACATTCTAAAACTATGGCAGTTTAGGCCATATTGTGCTGCCTGCATTTTATCTGCAATGCAGTGTGTCTCTAACGTTTTCAATCCCGTATTAATAGGTGGCATTTACACATAACACCTATATAGCAGCAAAGCTAATACAGCTTGTGATTAAAAATGTTTAAAAATAGCTAATAAATCAGATTATCTTGAGGTATTATTTCTTGCAAGTCAAAATGGAGAGCAAAAAAATCAACCCTAATTTTTAGTTTATGTATACACTGAAAATAGCAACAATAAAAATAAGCATTTGTAGCAGACATATTCCATCTTCACTATTATTTTGCTACCTTTGGTAAATTACTGGGGCAGATCTTGAAGTTAAAAACCCACGTTTAGAAATAAGTGCACGCTTCACCCACTATATAGCAGCAGACTGTTTGCCCCTACGCAAAACATTCTCATATCTAATTTTAACTTTACATATAAAAATAACTTGGAGAAAATACAAAAAAACATTTTATTTTAACATGAAAATATCACAAAAATTAGTAAGCCTGAGATGTAGGGTTTTGGTGAAAAACAAGAGGCTTGTAGTGTTTTGGCTGCTGATAAAGATGCATGTATTGATAGCTGGGGTGAAAGCAGAAGAATGCACTTATTTCTTCTGCATGTCAGTATCTTCAGACACAGTAAGCCACATGCACCCTTTCCTTCCTTGTTAAACAGAGGCCGGTTTGCTCTTCTTAGTTCCAGCGGAAGTGGATCTGACGTGGGCGATCAGCACCTTCCTTTACCAATGGCTTATGGAACTCACGTCCTGCACGAGAGTGGATATTTGCCCAACAAAACTCACAGTAATACTGCAGGCAAGTGACATTGGCACAAAAAAAGGGAGCAAATTTTCCACCACAGCGTGCGCCCTGGCATTCATCACACATCTGGTCATCTAGCACATATGGCTTTACCTCCACCTACAAAAAGACAGAAAAAATGTCTCATTAAGCCTGCTTCAGAAATCATTTTAGTAATAATTTAAAATGTTCATAGGGTGTTCTAGAGAAAACGCCTAGCATTAAACGTTGAGAAAGTAGGCAGTTTCCCAGAGAAATGGCTTTACCATATAGTAGGTTAAAGAAAATGAAATCATTTTGTTCTTGCACTAATTATCTTTTCATATGATGTTTGATGTTCATAACTGACCACATGATTAAATGAACAGTTTGATAATTTTATTTTATTTTGATATGTTTTCTTCAGAGGACTTATAAACTGAGTGGTATTTACTATATTTTCCAAAGACAGAAAATACTTTTAAAAACTACACAAACCTAATTGATTTGCAAAACATTCCACCCTCACCTTTCATGAGGTAACATCTTTAAAACATCTGTGTGTTAGTATTTTCAGAGGTAGGGGTGACTGTGAGAGAAAAAGAGAAGGGCAAGGAAGACAAATGATTTTTACACCTTTTTTTCCCTCATTCCAATACCTCCCTTGAGATGGCATAACCCTAACAGCCACTGATTATGGCAGCACCTCTCCACTGCAGATAAGAGCCTATCCTGCTGTTAAATAATCAGTACAGGCAAACCAGAACTGTGGACAACCTTATTAAGGGCATGTGTAGACCTCTGTGAATTTATAAGACATAAAGTCACAGTCCCACTGTGAAGTCCTAACTCAGTAGAAGACCTCAGACTCAAGTTATCTCTGAATACTAAACCTCTTAACCTCAGTTTCCATATCTGTAAAATGAGAAGAATATTAGAACCTGCTTCACAGAATTGTGAGGATTAGATTATGCAAGTAAAAGCATTTAAGACAGTGCTTGGCATATGGTAAATACTCTGTAAATTACTGTTACCTACTATTAGCTGCGATAGCCTTGCTCTCTCACTTGTGATAACTTTATGAATGAAAGGTTACTACCTTTGTCTGAATAGTGCTGGGCAGCCTAAGCTCTCAGCCTTTCCCGAGGAAATGAGAGAAAATTGAGTGTTTAATGGGTTGGTTTGAGATAAAGTAGTGTTTGCCCAAGGTGAAAAATAATGACCCAACAATTTCTATTCTGAATGTATTCTATTGAAATACTTCATGTGTGCAGAAAATGAATATACAAGGATATTTTCTGCAGCATTATTTGTAACAACAACAAACTGGAAACAACCTAAAAGTTGATAAAAAGAACTATAAAACAAACATTTGCTAGGAAGGTAATGGAATTACATTGCTGTTTATATTGATATTTCATTGATTAGAGTTAGGATAAACATATTTTATGTATATTGGACATTTTTCTTTTCTGAATTATCTGTATCTTTTGCATATTTTTGTGCAGTTTTCTTTTTTAAAAATTAATTTATAAGTTCTCTTTGACCATTAAGGATTTTTAACCTTTTTTTCCATTGGCCATTGATTTTTAAAACCATCTTTGACACAAATTCTAAAATTTTTATGTTCAATCTTTATCTTTCAACTTTTTCCTTTATGGATTCCATCTTGATTGCCAGGCTGCTTTTTGATTCATTATCTTCATTATAACTATAATCAAGGAAGAACATTACTATGATCAAAGAATACATTGAAGTAGAATGAGAATGACTAGATTTTATTTTCCAGATGATAAAGCGTCCATTTGCTCAACACCTAGTACCCAGTACCTAGCAGAATCTCTGCACAAAGTAGAAACTCTATAAATATCTAAATAAATGTGGTACATTTACACACGCCTTCCAGATTTCTTTCTCATGGTTATTTCTTGCCTCTACCATATTTTAACCAAACTGAAGATAGTGTATATGCTGTTTACTTCATTTCCATAACACCTGATGAAATGTCAGGTGCTCAGGAATTACTTAAGGTAAAACTGTTGAATAAAATTTTAAAAATGCAGTGATTTCAATTACTTGTATTTTTATTTATTTAAAAATATTTTTAAAGATTGGCACCTGAGTTAACATCTGCTGCCAATCTTTTTTTTTTTTTTCTCTTCTTCTTCTTCTCCCCAAAACCCCCCAGTACATAGTTGTATATTCTAGTTGTAGGCCCTTCTGGTTGTGCTATGTGGGATGCTGCCTCAGCATGGCTTGACAAGCAGTGCCACAACCGTGCCCAGGATCTAAACCAGCAAAACCCTGGGCCACCAAAGCAAAGTGCACGAACTTAACCAGTTCCTGTATTTTTAAATTCTGGTTATTATTTTACAAAGCTAATCAGCTTAACTCAAAAGCATAGACTTCAAAGATGTAAACTGAATTTCAAGCTTATGATTTTAGAATGTAATCAAAATCTATTTCTGATTAATAATAATCTCTAACAATTGACTCTTGTATGTGTTAAAGGAAGTTTCATCAGATCTTCACCTATTCTTATTTTCTATTATGATGTCTTTCCCTTTTTCACTTCAGAGAATCTATCTGTAATACTTTGTCACCTGGATTCACAACTAATGAAATAATTAATTATTGTTAATTAATTATGAAACAAAATGAAACAAAACACAATTCACTTCAGTAACTACCAGAAGTTACAATGAATTGTATTACTCATGGAGTGACATACAAAAATTACAATGCATTACACATGTGTTTTGATTGTCCTTCCCAGCTCTCAGGGAGATGTGAACTAAACTTCCAAGTGTTCATGAACCTAAAAACAAGTTGAATAAACAATTTTAATACTCTCCAAATAAGTATCCTGTGTATCTCTGGGTTATCAGGTATAAATTTAAATTTAATCTGTTTTTATGGTTTAATAACTATATTCAAATTTAGAGACATGAAAGGTATAAATGTTAATGGTTTAATATTTTTTTATATAAGTAATACTAGAGACATAAAATATTTAGGGCTCAAATTATTTCAAATACAGTTCAAAATATACCTTAATAGCACATATCTTAAAAAATAAACTTTTTGCTAAGATATTTCAATGACTTTTAAAAAAAGTATGTGTTTCACAATTCACTTGCTCTGCATCTGAGTTGCTCTTTAAGAATCAATACTATACCCCAAATATTGGTCTTTCACTATCATTTTGGAAACAAAGAGGTATGAGTATGACACTGCAACAATTTTTTCCTTCTACTTCTGCATCTTAAACAACTACAATTAAATACACTGTAGAGAACTTCCTTTGTGACTGTATCGCCTTTCTGCAAAAGTAGAGGTTATTTCGACTAGATCAGTGGTCTAAAGCATGGATGCACATTAGAATTGCCCAGGGTCGAGGGGGAGGTTATAAACTCCTGCTGCCTCAGCTGCATCCCAGATCAATTACAGCAGAATCTCTGGGGTGGGACCCAGATGTTAAGATTTTTCTAAGTTCCCAGGTGACTTTAATGTGTAGCTGAGGTTGAAAACCACTGGATTAGAGGAATTCTAAGGTTCAAATCAGTTCAAAAAATTTTCCTATGCATGTCTAAATAAAAGCAGAGCCCTTCCCCTTAGGTCCTTTTTTTTTTTTGTGCAATATTTTAAGTAACAACGCAAACAAAAAGTTACTCTGTGTATACGAACTGAACCTATGCTGTACTTTTTTCTAAATGGGATGGTTTGGTAATTAAATGGATGACTACTTTTAGAATCCATAGTCTAGTCAATTGGTGTTAGTTAACCAGCTCCCCTGCCCCCAGAATAGTCTTTTAATGTACAAACGTTAGAGAAGCCTTAGAGAAGCTTCAAGAAACTGTTACACTAGGAAAATAAGAACCCACTCAAGTTATATCTATTAACTTGGATATAAAAAAGTTAATTTACCTCATATTCTCAGTATATCTCCTCTGTACTATAAGTATAACCGTGATTATTTTAGAATATTACTTAGCTATATATAGGAACTATTCACAGATTTTAGTAGGAAATAGATTTATAAATGAACAATTGAGTTATGTTCACTCCTTTTCCCTATTGTAGATGGTAATCAGTACTAGAAACTATTCAATGGTGTGGCTTTCAGTTAACATTCATAGGACTTCCTAAAAGTTTTTATTGTGATGACCTAAACAATGCTGCCAAAGAATAAATGTTTTAAAGTTTAGGACAATTATTTTTTATATTTAGTTTATTTGTAGATTTTGTTTTTTTAATTATTTTTATATTTATTATTGTGCATATTTAGGGAAATATACACAATGTATTTTTATTTTAGATTTTATGATAAAGAAAAATAAATAACACTTAAATAGCACTTGCTCCGTGCCAAGCTGTGTTCTAAGTGCTTCTACATATTTGAATTCATTTAATCCTCAAAATAACTATGAGAGAGATACTATTATTGTTTTCCATTTTATAAGTGAGGAAAAACAGGCATATAAAGGGTTACTTTGCTGAGGATTACAGAGCAAATGGTGGAAATGGGATCACAGGCAGTCTGGCTCCAGGGTACCAGCTCTTAAAACAAGCTCTGCCTCCATGGTTAGAAGGATATTAAGACCTTATTGAAGGATAAAAATACCTGACATGCTTTTAAAATGACATTTATATTTTGTATATTGTACCTGAAGTTTAAAATACATTCAAGAACTTTACGTTTCAGGAATATTTTGATAGAATATTCCTTAACTCTAAGAGTTAATGGAGTATAAAAATATAAACAATGTTTGAGTTATATTAGCTTACGGTAGTAAGCTTTGGATCAGCACCTTATTAGAGGATGTAAAGTGATATCTCAATATGCAACTTACGCGCTTATCAATATCACCATGCTGAAGCTGAACAAACCGAGCACTGATGGCAGCAATATAGCTCTGTTGATTGGAGAAAGCAACTCGACCAGCACCTTTTGGGTATTTTAGCTCAGGATCTGTATCAATTCCTGCATAACAAACTCCACCATATAGCCGGTCCATGATCATAGCAAGTTCCACTTCAAAAGGAAAAGAAGTTCACATCAAATGTGACAGCACACAGTAAATCAACAATTTTTAAGTGTTTTTTTAAAAAGTAAAAGTCAACAAGAAAAACAGTTCCACGCTCTTTTCTACATCCAATACTTCTACTTGTATACTAGATCCCAACTGCTCGCACTATGGAAGAATTACTTTGGCAATTCTCCTCTCTCCTTTCTGTACCATCAGTTTTTCCCTCTATATGGTATCGTTCCCAAGTATACTGTAATTTGTCCCATCTTTAAAAAAAAACTCTTAACCTTATTTCTCCCTCTCAGTGACTGCTTCATTTCTGTTCCCCTTTACAGCAAATAGCTAAAAACTTTTTCTTATACTCCCCAATCCTTCTCTTCCCATTCTTTGTTCAACCCTTTATCACTAGATTTTCACCCCATGACTCCACTTTAAATGCTCATGTCATGGTCACCTTCCCCACTGCCAAGGACAACGGTCAATCTACCTGTAAGCAGCACTAAACACAGTTAACTTCTTTGCTCTCCTTGAAATATTTTCTCCATCTGGCTTCCAGGATACATTATTCTACTAATTTTCCTCCTACTGCACTGTAATTCCTTCTTAGTCTGCCTTGCTAGTTCCTCCTCAACTCCTTAACTTTCAGTGTCAGAGTACGCTAAGTTTCGGTCCTTGGATTTCTCTCCACACTTGTGGCTTTGGTGACTTCATCCCAGGTCATGGCTTTAAAACCATTTATCTGTTTTCAGCTCTCAAATTCCTGTCTCTAGTCTGGGCCTCTCCCCTGGACTCCAGATTTATCTATGCAACTGTCTACTGGACAACTCATGTTGATACTTAACACACACTGCATCACTCAGTGTGTTCAAAATGGTATTCCTGACCCTCTGCCATCCCATTAAACCTGCTCCAATGAGTTTTTGCTGATTTAGTAAGCAGTGGAAAAGATGAAGTTGCCAAATCAAATCTTTGGCTTTATCCTTTCTATTTTTCTTCCCCCAGCCCATTGCACATGCAATCCTGTGAGCTTGATTTTTAAGACATATCTAGAATCCAATCTCCTCACCTCTATCACCAACATCCTGTTCCAAGCTATCATTATTTTTCATCTGGATTATGGCAATAGCTTTATCTCTTTGCTTCTGATCCGTCCCCTATCCTCCAGTTTATTTTCAAAACAGCAGCAAGCGTGATTCTCTTAAAAAATATATCAGGTACCAATGGCTTAACTGAAATTTCTACTTGGAGGCTCTGAATGGTGCCAAAAGCTTGCTTTCAAAATCAAGATCACAATCTTCCTTCCAACCTGCTTCTTCTCCAGAGTTCTTTATCTCAGTAAAAGGTACCACTATCTACCTTGTGGCTTAAGACTGAAAGCTGAGATTCAACCTTTGCATTTACCACATAAATATCGGTGACATCTATTCACTTGGCACTTTCACCACTACCACCACTAATCCAAGCCACCATTATCTGTCTCCTGGACTGCAAGAATAGGCTCCTAAATTGGTCTACCCATACCTACTCTCAACCCAGCTCCTCCTCCTCCCCCCTCAATCTTTCAAAAATGCAAATATGATCATCTCTCCTTTGCTTAAAAACTCTTCATTGGTTTCCTCTTGCTCTGAGGGTAAATATCAAATTAGTCTATTAGACTTGTAAGATCTGACTGTTATTTAATTTTTCAATGTCTTGTCTCTCTTGTCTCTCCCCTCACTCATTATATCCTAGTCAGCCACTCTGGGTTCTTTCAGTCCCTCCACAGCACTCTGCTTCCCTCCACCAAAGATCTTTGATATGCTATTCCATTGTCTGAAACACACTCCTCACAACCCTCCTACCATCTCAATCCTACTCCTTCTGTTCAATCTTTATATGTCAGCTCAAATACAAGTATCTTTAAAGTTTCAGACATCACATTCTCTTGCTATGTGCTCTTCTATTCCCGATAGTGTTTTTGTAGCAGTTATATTCTGTAAGTATTTACTTGTGTATAGCTGTTTAACATACATCTCCCATACTGGAAGAGGATGTTGTCAGTGATGGAAGACACTAACACACTTCACATGGTACACGGTATCATAAAACTTGCTATCACAGTGGGCATTTACATCTATAACTATGTTCCTATATGATATCTTCTACTAGATCTCTGGTTCCTGGTTATTGATGAATAGAAATTTGTCATTCACTTATCTGAAGTGCTATTTAAAAAAAATTCCCTATTTCTTCTTCAAATATCAGAATCAACCCACATAAAATAAACAGACTCAAAATTCTCATGTCTTACAGAGTTACAACTTAACAAGTTAGAAATATTTGAGTGGATTCTTCCTATAGAGTCTGCGTGGAGTTAGCTATTAATATTGATAGATGCGTGCCCAATTCTCCAGGTACTTGATGGTTTCAAGAACGGTTCTCTGAAGTTGTCTCAGAATTCTGCAATGAGCAACTACTGGAGCATGAGGAATCTGCCCCTCGCCTGCCCAATAGTGCCATGTACACAACAGCTACCAAATGTTTCTTGAATTAATTCATATTTAAATGATTTTTTTTTTGAGGAAGATTCGCCCTGAGCTAACATCCGTCACCAACCCTCCTCTTTTTGCTGAGGAAGACTGGCCCCAAACTAACATCCGTGCCCATCTTCCTCTACTTTATATGTGGGATGCCTGCCACAGCATGGCTTGACAGGTGGTGCGTAGGTCTGCACCTGGGATCTGAACTGGGGAACCCCAGGCTGCCGAATTGGAACGTGCGAATTTAACTGCTGTGCCACCAGGCTGGCCCCTAAATGATTTTTTTAAAGAGCAAAATTTGTTAACATGCTACTTACCAGCCCTTAATGGCCTAGGAACACCTCCAACAAAAATTGTTTTTCGAGGATCCAAAGGCTGAGAACCATCCATCACAAAATCACTATCACTTAAATTCCAAGGACGGATCTGAACCTAGGATGAAATGACATTAAAGTATTGAGTCTTATTCTCTTGACAGTTTATGCTGTTTTTTGCCAGTTAACAGTGGTCCAGCTATTGTTCAAAATTTGGGATAGTTGGATTTTGAAACAAATTGTTATAATTTTTTATCTAGGTATTATAAATTATCCAAATTTTTAAAAACTGAACTTTTTTTTTTTTTTTTTTGAGGAAGACTGACCCTGAGCTAACATTTGTCACCAATCCTCCTCTTTTTGCTGAGGAAGACTGGCCCTGAGCTAACATCTGTGCCCATCTTCCTCTATTTTATGTGTGGAACACCTGCCACAGTATGGCTTGATAAGTGGTACATAGGTCTGCGCCTGGGATCTGAACTGGTGAATTCCGGGCTGCCAAAGCGGAGTGTGTGAACTTAACAGCTACACCACCAGGCAGGCCCCTAAAAACTGAACTCTTAACATGGTAGTTTAAAATTTTTTTTTCCCACTAATAAGCATTTCAAGACGGCTTTTTACTAAAGTTCAAGTAGTATTTACTTACTGGTTTGTCCTTGATGGTAGGGCTGGAAACACACAGATATAGTTTTCCATCTTCTTCAATACAAGCATCAATTAGTGCCTGAACTGAGCTTTCTTCTTGAAAGAGAAGGAATGCATAGCCTGTAATAACCATTAAAAATGAGGCAGTATGTCAAGATAAGTGATTTCACTCCAAATTTCAGTACTGTTTAGAAAATACATGCTTTTGAAAAAGAAAAAAATAACTATCAAGTAGAACTAGAACCACTATACTTTCTGCAGGAAAACACAATATCCTATGGAATACACACAAAAACAGATACTCAGTAAATTGTTTAGCTACTTTATATAGAGCACTTACTATGTGGTACTGTGCTAAGAGCTTTGCATGAATTATTTCATTTGATTTTCAAAAAAAAAAGACTATGAAACATTGTTCCCACTTTACAGAAGAAAAAACTGAGGTATCAAGTGGTTAAATTACTTGCCCAAAGTCAGTCACATAAGCAAGCAGTTGGTTGAGTAATTTCAAACCCAGGTCAGCCCCAAGGTCTCCCATGATACTGTCTCCTTAAAGAATTTGGCAGGGTTAACCAGTTGGGCATATCAGAAGCTGAGATTCCTACAAATGCCCTCAGGGTAAGACAAGTTCTAGAGCATACTTCTGGACAAGAGCACACTCGGAAAGGGCCAGGAATGTCCATAAGTAGAGGGAAAATTCCACAGTCAACCTGGTAATTTCCAAATGATACTAAGAAAACTACCTTAGGGAGGTTGGGATGAAATGGGTTCCTTCACAATGGTTCAGGACTTTTAAATTAAGTCTCAACTTGGAAGAGCAGCAGAACACTTTTTTCAGATAGTCTGGAGATTACGTTTGGACTTTGGATCCAAGCTCTCCCTTAGGTTTTTGTACCTCTGGGAAACATGCCCTTCCTCCTTTCATTGTGACAACCAATTGTCAATCTTTAATCAAAAATCATGTATCCAGCAGGCAGAATGACTTCATTATAAAAAGATGACATCAAAATTTACATTGCAAGTTTACTACTAAGTGACTATTCCCAGCAGATGATAACTATAAATGACTTCAAAATACCCCTTTTCCTTGACAAGATTTCTATGCAAACAACTAGAATACTATAACCTAATCCCAATATGAAGAAGTCATCACGCAGATCACACACATCTGTTCCATTATACAACAGGAAATGTGAAGTCATGTTTTACGTAGAACTCAAAAAACAAGGTTTATTGACAACAATGGCTTTTATCGCCACAAAGGTCTGATGTGACACAAAAGTACCTCATTCTAATAAAATTGCCAGAATGCATAAATAAGCCGTTAAACCAACCCACACAAAGAGAAACTTGTGAAGCTATGATTATTCAAGATTAAAAAACACATCTTAGACCTTTTTACTTGCTAGAAACAATTTAAATATGCTTGAAAAAGAAATGAAGACTGATTTATTTAAGTGAAGACTTTAATTTTGATACAAGCTAAGGATCTGAAAGTTATAACTTTTGTAACAATTGAGAGGATATAAGACCAATGTACTAAAACGGTATTTTAAATTCAATATTTTTAATGTTAAAGTTGTGATATTAATATTTTAATATTGCTTAACTAATTTAAAAATACTACTTTAAACACAATATTTTTAATTGCTTAATTATTTTTGTGATTATTAGGAAAGAAATGTTTATATCACAAAAATTAATTAGGCAACATAGCAGGTAAATTATGATCTAGCTAAGGCAAGTCATTAATTATTAAAATACTGTGACCAAAAATATATCATCTAATAGTTCTTTAGAATTTATTAGAGCAAGCTAATACTCACATAGGGTAAACCTCATTCACTGCAGAGGAAACATACGTACATGTGTGGTTCAGTATCCAAGGGCTCAAGTCACTGCCTTAATTACAAGGTAGCTTCACCAACTGGATGCTTCCATACTAGTGTTTTCCAAACCATGGAAAATGATGACTTGCAGAAATGACAAAAATGCTTGAAAGAATAAGGTTTGGAAACACTGGTGTTTGGCAATGGCTACAATTAACTATAATTGTACCAAAAAAACTATCATTTGCCAGTGCTAATTTTTTTGTTTTCGTTTTCAGTTTGAGAAAATAAACTAACAACCACCACAAAACCCACAAAGACAACAACAATGGCAACGACAGCAACTATTCTGTTTCATTAAATTTATGCCGACCCATCTTTCTAGGCTTAGGGTCCACCATCCCCTTATAGGAACAAAAGGCTCATGCAAAAATGTATATTGGTCTCCAAAGGAACCAATTCTAATTCCTTTTTAAAATTATATTTCAAGTCCTGCCTGGAACTCTGTTCAACTTCTTTTTATCTACCTAAATTGCACAGTACCTTTTAGATTTAGTTCAAAACTTCTCAGTGAAGCTTTTCCCACCTACTTCAGGTCAAAGTAATTTCTCTATCTAGTAGTATTTATAGTTGTTTATATTATCTATTAGGCAATTATCAATCCATGAATTACTGAGAATACAAAGACGAGTAAAGATACAGTCTTAGAGACTATTGGAAGAATCTGATATTAATTAAAAAAAGTCATATATTTGTAAAGTTGTAAAAACATAATACTGCAACTGTGACAAGTGCCATGAAAGAGGCAGCAGAGCTAGGAAAGCTGACAACAGGCTTTGACCTCATTAGGTGGGTCCTGAAAGTTTCCCTTAAGCAAATGATACTTGAGCTGAGATAAGTAGAGGATATATACATGAAAAGACAAAGGAAGAGCCTTCAGGTCAATGGAATACTATACACAAAAGCCCTGAGGCAAGAGAGAGCTAGGCCAGTTTTCAGAACCAGAAGGAGACAAGAAGCAATAGTGGAAGAAGAAACAAGGGATATGGGGGAGTGGAGGGGGTCAAATGCGTTTTTGCCTTTACCCTAACAGTAAGAGAACCACTGAAGGATTTTATGTAGGGCGCAAGGAGAAGCACCGTCAGATGAGCTTTCAGAGAGATTACTCTAGCTGTACTCTGGGAGAAAAACTGGAGAGAGCCAGAGATGGGGACAGACTAGTCACATGTCTGAAGTAGTCCACGCAAGGGATGATGGTAACATAGGCAGGAACATTAGAAACTAAGAGGCATTTTTATTGAACACTCAATAAAATAAACTTTATAAATGGACAAAATAGTAAAACTGTGGACGATAGATTAAAACTAAGCTACTGAATGAACATCTATATTTTCTCTCTAAACTAAACTTCAAAATTGGCTGAAAAACTAGAGTACATGAAGAAAGGTCCATAGCTTTAATCAGATTCTGATAGAAGCCTGGGATCTAGAATCCCTACTCAAAAGATGTTCTTGATTCCATAAGTATAAGATCTAAAGTTATATTTTAAAAAATCACTGCATTATTCCATTTCTCTAAAAGATCTACATCAACTAGTAATAGAGGTTGTATAATTCTCAATGACAAAAAGTAGAGATTGTCCATATAATCCATCACCAGAAACCTTTAAAGTTTCTGTGTGCCAATAACTATTCTAACGTTTCCTTTCCCAGAGGCAAAATAAGATCATTTAACAGATCTATTGGAGTCTTTTTTCTAGGCTTGAAAATTCATCAGCCATGAGAATAAGTGTCTTTTCATTTCTAAAATTATATTTCAATGATGTTCAAAGTCTTAGTCTTTCAACACCCCCTTTCTTTTATCCACTTCCGAAAATCTGCCATTAGCAATCTGACTGATTGGATTCATGTTCAGTTCTCTCCCCTCACCTCCCCTGCTCACTGTGGGCAGGGGATACTTCCTCTCCCCACTGACAGTTGTTTTGCTTTGCTCAAATGAATGTGAGCATGATTTGTGATTCTCGTACTAACTACAGCGACCAGCCACAGGACCATCCTAGCAATAAGTTACTAACATAGCTAGCTGTCCTCTTCACATCTTATTTCTTTATGTGTTTGAGGGTTTTTTGACCAGTCACTTTCTCCTCTACCTAATCCACGAACAGAATAAATACTGCTCTGTTGTTATCTGCTATTATCTGGAACACTTATGTAAATCTTGCAATACTAAACTATTCATAGGTTTATATTTTATTCTCACTTTACATAGATCTTAATTTCACTGAATAGACAAAGACTTTTTTTATATGTCTGTACCCAAGTTACTTTGAATGATGCTTTAGACAGAGAAAATACTCAAACACTTGCTGATCTGAGTCTTTGAAATCATCATCAAATCATTACAGAGAACACATAGCAAGTCTCTTATGATTCCTGACTTGCTTAAAGTGAAACCGGAGTAGTTCCCAGGACCGTTTTGCCTCACTTGATACTTGCTACCAGCCTCTACAAATTCCTCTATTATTATCTTTATATTAGTTTTTATATAAAGATGTGATGATATTCAATTCTAAAAGAAAACAAAAAGTAACTGATATTGTCTCTCTTGCTGTCATATAACTGATTCCCTAGCAAATATTACAATAAAAACTCTTACCTTTTGGTGGAAAATAGGACTTGCTTTCTGCTTTATGAGGCCAATCTACTACCAAAGGCCCAAATCTTCTGAAGCTAGCAGTTATTTCATCTTAAGAAAGTACAATAATATGCATTAAGAATTAATTTTAATGATTCATTCTAAAAAAAATTTAAATATTTAAAAGTGCCAAATAGTCTAAGATAAACTAGAATATAAACACTGGAAACATGCCTAATAGCCTTATTAAAAGAATACATAAAAATAAATAGCTATTTTAGTCAAAATGAATTCATTTTTAAGCAGCACATTGGCCAGAATAATTAATTCAGTGTGAGTTTTAAATTTTTATGAAACACTGTATGGATAGTAATGGATTTATAGTATACCAAACCACAAATATCACCAGCTTGAAAACATGCAAATGTTATATCAAGTTAAATAAAGAGATTCATTATGGCTTGATAAGTAAAATCTTATAGGGAAAAAACTGGTCTGTTGAAACAAGATGTGAAAAGCTATAGTATTCATAAAATGTATTAAGATCTGACACTTAGTAGGTAGACACATGCCAGTAGCTTCACTGAAGCACATATAGATCAAGTCCAGTATGTTCTAGGCTATTTCATCACGTGGAAACCTGATTAATACTTAGAATAAGTTTGCGGATATTTGAATCATAACTGAAAAACTTTCCAAAATGTAGCAATATCTTATCTATTAGTTGTGAATGAGAGTGGCAGATTTCCCACATCCTCACAACCATTAGGTAGTTTCAGTATTTTTAATCTTTACCTTGAATTATTTTCCTTTTGTTATTTTTTACACATGATCATTTTGACATATGCTTACTAGCCTTTGTATAACCTGAATTTCCTGTTTATGTTATGTTTCTATTACTCTTTGGGGTTTTATAGCCCCTTTCTTACCTGTTTCTAAAAGTGCATTTATTCTTAAAGAAATTCAACTTTTGACTGTTATGTATTGCAAGTAGAGTTTCCTGGCTGGTTACCTTTATTTCACTATGTGTGTGTGTGTGTGTTATGGTCATACGAAAGGCTTTAAGTTTTATATAGACATATAAAATAAAAAGTTTTGTATGTTTAAATATGTTCTACATTTAAAAATATAAATGGGATACGACCCAGGGTATAAAAATCTTACTTACAAAAAATGTTCCCAGTAACAATGTGCATTTTAACACACAAAGTAAAGAAAAAAACTTTTAAAAAGTTATTTATTTGATTACCTATGTATTTAAACAGGCGACAGAATATTTAAACAGAGATGGATATCTGTTCTAACTGAAAATCTCTAGAGGTAAAAAATATCACACCCTTATTCACATTATATTTTAGGTTTTGTTTTTTGTTCTTTTTCAAAGCCCAAATCATCAGCTTACCTTCATCAATATCTGGAGGAAGACCACCAACAAAAACTTTTCGAGAGAAGCGTTCTATTCGCTCTCCATTTTGATGAGCTGAGTAACATGTGGGTGAATTTAAAACACTAACTTGATCATTATGACCATCATCCAGCAAGCCATCATCTATTGGGAAAAGGGAAGAACGACCTAAAATATAAGAAAAAATATAACTTAAACCTCAGATCTAAGAAAATGATTAATTAAACATAAGCATAAAAATAGCAATGACAAATTCAAAGGCTTAAAAAAATGAAGGTGACATAGGCATAAGAAGAGATTAAATTAAATTCAGATAGTAAACTAGGCTTTAATTACCTGGATTCAAGAGAGAAGTAGTCTGAAGAATGACTCAGAAATAAACAGCCATATGACAACAATTATACCACAAACAAACACTAGATTGCCTCAATTTTTTATGGAAAGTAGCAAGAATCTGATGTATGGGGATAGTTAGAATGAATGAGTAACAGGAGAAACCTTTTAGAAATTGGTGGCAGAAAGGAAATGGCACAGACTAAGGAGATAAGAGGACATAATAAAAAGCCACTTGCAGACTGCAGTCAGTAAGGATAAAGGTAACAATTAATACTTGCATATAAGATCGTAGATTAATTTATTACACATGTGCCAATTACATGAAAGGGTAGAAAGGGCTTCTGCACCATGTGCAAAAGCAGAAAAATGCATCCCCTTTAGGACTTTAGTCCTCATCTGAGCCACCCAAATGGGTGCACCCTTGTATAAGGCACACCCTGTACCATCCTCTGCAGTAATCCTGATGCTAGACTCTGTAGGGATCAAAAATATAAAACAACCTAATAAAATATAGTGCTCTGCTCTCAAGGAATATACATTTAGAAAAGATAAAAATCTATACATATAACTGTGGCACACACCCATAAGAAAGCTTCAAAGTGCTGCACAGGAACTGTGTTGGAGGAAGGGAGTAGTCTAGCTAATAAATGGATAATTTCTTAAATCCTCAAGTGAAATCAGATAGCATTTGTGGTAAAAAGGGAAAGGTAGTAGTACTTACAGAGGATATTAGAAAGGGTAGGATTTTTATAATTAGAAATACCTGTAAAACCATGGTTTTGAGTAAATTTTTTAAATGGAAGGAGAAACATAAGAGAAAACTGGAAAAAATGAATTTATTTAAGAAATAGGGAGTAGTCAAGGTTAGCTGAAACATGTTGGAAACAAGGAGAATAAAAGCTAGAAAAGTGCTTTGAGGCTAGCCAGAATACTTAGCCTTGAATACTAGGCTAAAGGAGACATTTTATTTAAAAAGTGGTGAACAAAAAAACAACTGGATACAGGGATTCAAGCAAGATTATAACTTTTCTTGTGCTTTATCTTAGCAAATATGGTTAAGGTGGCTGGAAATGAGCAGATTGGAAGTTCTTCAAAAAATTCAGGAAGGATGGACAGTGGAGGTAACTGTAGCAGAAGAAAGTAGATGGCAAGCAAAGCAGAGAAAGAGAATGGAAAGGGAGAAGAAGGTTTTAGAATCTTTAACTGAATATAAGAACAACAAAGACCAGAAACTGCTATAAGCAAGGGAAATACATTTTAGCTATGCGAAGTTTCATATGCTGGGAGGCTATTCAGAAGTAAATGCATGGTAGGGCATTGCAAATGGAGTGGGGAAAGGAAGTAAGTCACATTTCCAAGAGCATAATTTAAAGTCAACTCCACAGAGGTGATAATTTAAGGTTCTTTGTGATATCACTAAAAACTCCAGAGAGAGATGGTGAGGACAGTTCTTTGGGAAACTTACAAGGAAGAAATGGAACATTCGAGGAGGTTAAGAAAAAAGTGGTAAGAAAAGAGGGAAGTAGAAATATTATTGTGACAGAGTGCCAAAGAAAAATAACGTAATAAAGGAAAAAAAAGAGCAATCAAGTAACAATGTAAGACGTTAAGATAATGATTTAAAAAAATGACAACTATGTTATGAAGACAGGCATCATCTTCGAAGGTAGGAGCTTTAAGTAAAGTTGGGTGGGAGTCACACTGCATACAGAGTTTTATAAAGTATGGACATTAAAGGAAGATGATTATTTAGAAGTTTATTAGAGAAGGAAAAAAAGAAAATAATAATCTAGAAAAGTTGTTTTCCTCTCAAGACGGAGTGAGGATTTTTTCTGGATGAAGACTCAATGCATATAATTTTTAACATGTGCTTTACTATACACAAGTAATAAATATTCAATATAAGATGTCATTAAATGTTATCTTGAAAAACGACACAATGATGAAAGTGATATAAACAAAGACAATCTGCAATGTGGTAATCTTCATAGAACTGGGGTTGGGGTGAGAAGGAGGGGGCTGCATGTCTGCCAATTATAGCTAGGTAGATGTTAGAAATAAGAATTGGAAGTTTATAAGACCAAAAATGGAGAAAGATTGTATTTGGTATAGGAAACAGTAATTATTCTACAGATTCAAATTCAATTTAAATAAGATGCTCTGAAAGATATTCATGTTCACCGACTAATTCTGTGAATATTAATTTAATGTTCCCAATCCTTTGCTATCAGAAATAAGGACCAATGAAAAACAAATGTCAAGATTCTTTGTGAGCAATGCAAAGAATCTCTTCAAAATGAAACTATTTTACTTAACAAAATGGCCCTCATCAAGAGCCATTAAAAATAATATTAATTGTAAATAACTGGTTCAATTTTCTAAGACTGGACTTTAAGTAAATAATTCTACATTTAAAAAGGAATAAGGCAGAGAAACAACATGCATACTAACTAGGTTTTGATGAAAAAAACAATTCCAAATTTTATATTTCAGATATGCCAATACATTGGAAACTATTTCACTGTAGAGTACCCTAACACATACAAATTTTGCAGTTCTATAAATACAATAAACAGTCTTTCTAATAGATTTTTATCTTGAGAAAAAATATAGATCATAAATACTGAGGGTTTAAATAGAAATACTGAATTCAGTGACAAAGGAAAATCACTATGTAATCAATGTCAGAAAGAGGTGACCCAAAAATGACTGAAACTTTTTATATTAACTTTAATATTGTAAGTATATTCATACTACCACTACATTTTAGCAATTATTCTACATTATGAACTACAATAATGTTCTAACTATAATAAAATATCAGTTAGTAAAATAACTATAAAAATCTATAATCTATATGTCTAAAATCTATTAACCAAAGTTCAGCTGAACAAAGGACATAATGGAAAGGCTAAGAACATATCACACACTAGCCACACCAACAAGAATCTTCACTCCTGGACAATCATGACCACTTTCTTTCTAGAAGCCATAAAAGCTATAAATATTCATTTAAAAGAGGAGTTAACTGAGGATACAGCACCAACAAAAATATTACTTTTTACCTTGCCAATTATCCTTTCCTATAACCCAAATTAATGTGACTATAAAACAAGAACCACTAAATAATTATGTCTTTCATGTACAATTTACTTTAAACATGCTTTTTAAGAATGGTACACACATATATTTATGCGTGAAAATAACTGGCAATAAAGATAAAATTACATGTTTTAAGAGTAGAATTTGATTATAAAATGATTTAGACTAAAATATTAGCAACAGTTTTCAACCAAAATTAAATTACCTTTCTCCTTTTTTGCTCTGAAACTAGGATATATTTTCAGGTCCTTACACCTGAAAAGAATGAAACTGAATGATAATGAAAATACAACATCTGTGAGATGTAGCACAAGCTACATACTTAGAGGATAATGTATAGTTTTCAGTGCATATTAAAAAATAAGAAATGCGGGGCTGGCCCAGCGGCCAAGTTCACACGCTCCGCCTTGGCGGCCTGGGGTTTCGCCGGTTTGGATCCTGGGCTCGGACATGGCACTGCTCATCAGGCCACTTTGAGGCGGGGTCCCACATGCCACAACTAGAAGGATCCACAACTAAAATATACAACTATGTACTGGGGGTATTTGGGGAGAAAAAAAAAGATTGGCAACAGTTAGCTCAGGTGTCAATCTTTAAAAAAAAGAAATGCTTAAAATAAATAATCCTAGTTTCCGCCACAAAAAGAATAGCAAATTAAATACAAAGAAAGCAGGATGAAGGAATTAAGAAAACTAAAATCAATGACATAGAAAACAGAGACTAACATGAAAGAAAATTAATAAAGCCAAAAGTTGGCTCTTTGAAAACTTATAAAATCAATATACCACTAAGCAAAGTTGACCAAGTTCATCAAGAAGAAAAGAAAACTCAAATTACCAATACTAAGTACGAAAAAGGGGACATCAGTCAACACAGAACCTATGGACATTAAAAGGCCAAACTTGCTAACTGGTTTTGCAACCATGATACTAAAACTTGACAAGAACAGAAAACTATATACCAACATCCTTTATGAACATAGAGACCAAAATTCTAAAGAAAATATTGACAGATTGCATCCTGAAATGTATAAAAATTTAAAATACATCATGATTAAGTGGGGTTCACCCCAGAAATTGATTGATTGACATCTGAAAATCAATTACTGTAATTCACCACCTTAACAGAAGGAAATAGACATACTATGCAACCATTTACACAGATGTAGGAAATGCATCTAATAAAATTCAACAGCCATTCATGATAAGAACTCTCAGCAAACTAGGAATAGGTGGGAATTTCCTCAATCTGCTAAAGAGCATTAGAAACCCAGAGTTTACATCTTTAATGATAAATTATCAAATGCTTTCCCTCTGAAATTTGAAGGATGTTCATTCTCACTATTTCTATCCAATATGGTACTAGAGGTAGAATAGTGCAGTAAGATGAGAAAAATAAAGTTTCAAATATTCACAAGGAAAAAAGTAAAACTGTCTTTATTTGCCAAGAACATGATTGTATATGGAAAATTCAAAAGAATCAAACTACTAGAAATAAGTCCATTTAGCTAGGGAACAAATGCAAAGTCAACTTACAAAAATCAAGTTATTTCTAAATGACAGTAATAAACAATTGGGAAAAATTAAAAATATTGCCATTCCTGTGTCATCAAAACTCATAAAATGGGGCCAGCCGGGTGGTGCAGTGGTTAAGTTCGCACGTTCTGCTTTGGCGGCCTGGGGTTCACTGGTTCGGATCCCAGGTGCAGACCTAAGCACTGCTTTTCAAGCCATGCTGTGGAAGGCGTCCCAAATATAAAGTAGAGTAAGATGGGCACGGATGTTAGCTCAGGGCCAGTCTTCCTCAGCAAAAAGAGGAAGGTTGGAGGTGGATGTTAGCTCAGGGCTAATCTTTCTCAAAAAAAAAGAGAAAGAAAAAGAAGAAACCTCATAAAATACCTAGGAATAAATTTCACAAAAGATATGCAAGACTTCTACACTGAAAATGACAAAAATCTGTTGACAAATTTTAAAAGACTGAAATAAATGGATAGAGAGAAGAAATCAACATGTGAAATGTAAATTCTCTTCCAATTATCTTATCTATTGATTTAATACGTCACTCAAAATCTCAGCAGATTTTGTCTTCTAGAAATTCACAAGCAAGTTCTGAAATTTATGGTAAATCAAAGGACTCAGAACAGTCAGAAAAAAATCAAGCAAAAGAACAAAGTTGGAAGATTTACACTACTAGATTTCAAGACTTACTAGTTAGCTACTAGGTTATTAAGACTTTAACGATGATGTTAAGATAGACAAATAGATAAATGGAACAAAACAGAGTTCAGAAACAGACCCACACATACACAGTCACTTGACGTTTTTCAAAAGTATCAATGCAGTTCAATGTGCAACGGAAGATTTTTTTTAACAAATCATGGTGGAGCAATGGATATCCAGTTGGAGTAGGGGAAAACAAGAACCTTGATCTCTATTCTCACACCATACACAAAAATAAATTCCAGAAGGGTCATAGACTTAAATGTGCAAGCTAAAACAACAAAGCTTCTCAAATTTCTTCATGATATTTAGGGATAGGCAATTATTTCTTAGAACCAAGACACTCTAATGATGAAATAAAACAACTGCTGTTCCACCAATATTAAATATTTTGCTGCTTATTGAAAGACAGTGAAATAATAAAGTGAAAAGACAAGCAACTACTAGAAATAGGACAAAATATATAAACAACTCCCATAAATGAAGACAGACAACCCAATTAAAAATGGACAAAAGACTTGTACTGGCACTTTACAAAAGAATCTAGTAGAATTGGTTCCAAGCATATAAAAATGTGCTTCAACATCATCCTTAGTATTAGAAAGATATAGATTAGAACCATATAAGATGCCATTTATATACCCGTCAGAATGGATAAAATTAAAAAGCCAACAATCTAAAGTCAGTCTCATACTCTGTTGGAGTATAAAACTGGTGATCTACTTGGTAGCTTCTAATAAAGTTAAACATACACTTACTCTATGAATCTGCAATTCCACTCTTAGTTATACAATCAAGAGAAATGAGTGCTTGTGCCCACGCACCCACACAAAAAAGAAAAAGGATACAAAAATGTTCATGATAGTTTTATTCATAACAGGTCCCAAACGGCAAACAACTCAAATGTCTATCAATAGGGAAATGAATAAACAAATTGTGGTATATTCATAAAATGACTCTACTCATCAATAAAAAAAGAAAGAAATAACTACTGACAGTAATTTCCCTTCTACATAATTTCTATACAAAGAAACAATCATCTTACAATTTCTCTTTAACTTGAAACAAAAATTTATAAATATCTAAAAGTAATTACTTTTAAAATTTTCAAATGTTTTCTTCTTTTAAAAGCAGAGCTGATATGGTTGTTCTTAAGGCTCTTACCACAAGAATTAGAACTGTTTTTTATTTCTCCAGATAAATAATCTTAAAGATGAGATTTCCATGCTGTTAAAATCAGCAACAAACTCTAAGGATATTAATTAGCAAGCCTTATAGTCAAGACAATTTTAAACTGGAATTAGAGTTGCACTGTTTGAAGTTGTAGGTTTCTTTTTTTTTTCTATTTTAGAAATTAGCACTTAATCTTGACACCAAACACATCATTTATATTCTCTAGCTATTGTTATGGAATAAACTCAACTCAAAATTCCTGACCATACTACACGGCAACAACGAAGAACTGTTACATAAAATTGCTACTTCAGTGATTCTAACTTAAAATGTATACACACGCACAATTGTTATGTATGTAATATGCATGTATACATATACACATATATAGACATACATGCGTCTAACACACATACAAATGAAAGGCAAATTAAAGATCTGTAATAGGAAAAGTTACAAATAGAAAATATGAGAATTAATATAATGCAATATGAGATTAGTTATAACCAAGATTAGAATGAGATTCTAACTAAGGGTTCTTTGAGATTTACAAAGACTGGGATAGTTTTAGACAGAAAGTGTAGAGGAGAAAAGAGAGGGAAAAGCTTGATTGGTAGAAGATATTTCGCTTGAGCAAAAGCACAGAAACATTCCAAAGCCTATATCAAGGTAGAATTTAGAAAACCAGAGATATTCTTAATTGTGTGCTCAAAAGCCCTACTTACAAATGCAAGTAAAATAGCTTATGCTAAGTTAGCCAACTAAAATGAACAATAAAATTGTACAGGTAAAATAGTAAAATAGTAGTTATGATAAAGATTAGAGATAGAGGAAGTAAGAAGAGATGAAAGAGCAAAAAAGAATCAACAAAGTTGCCCAATCATTGCCACTGAAAGAGTCTGAGATGGCTTCCACGTTGCCAGGGCTCTTTAAGAGGTCACCAAGATCCTTCTAACATGAAGGCAACATTATAGGATGCATGTTCCTAATAAAAGAACTAAAAATATACCTTCTCTGAAAAGAGAAAATTGGCAAAGCTTTTGTAGTGAGGAACACAGTAACTACCACAAATATAAGCCTCATTTGTTATGGATAATCATGATTCAAATTACTTACAACAAAATATTTTAATAAAAAAAAGATTAGAGAATGCAGGGGACTTTTCCATATTCCTATAAAAAGTGTTGCTCTATACAATAATAAAAACTATATTATGAGCTTCCTAAACTGAAGACGGAGCTAAAGGCTAAATTAGGAATATATTGCTTGGGTGACAGATTGATGCTTATCCTCCAATACCTGGTCTCTGGTGTGTGAAGGCATATGTGCAGCACATATGTATGCGGTTAGAGACATTATGGGCAATCACTAACTCTGACTCTGCTGGCTATGCTAATATGCCCAAACATTAATAATTATACTGACTTTTCAGATTTTAGCCTTATTCTGGAAGTCCAGAATAAAGACGTTTCCCAACATATCAATTGGGGAGGCAGGAGAGGAAAAGAAAACATTTGTGAAAAATTAGCCAATTTATGGCTTGAATTTAAGCATCGTTCTCTGATCTAAATTTGTTATCCTCTACTTTTATTTATTCAATTTTGTTCTAAAGATAAAAACAAACACAAAACAAACTATATAAATTAAGGATGAATATGAATATTCTTCCCATCTTCTAAGATCCTAGCAGATACTAGTAGTAGATAACCCACCAATGTGATGGCATGATTTTTATTTAATACGAAAGAATAAAACTATCAAAACAACAAAAATAGATCCAGACTGATCTCTCTCCAGCACCATCTGTTTAACCACATAGAATCACTGATCAGGCATACTTCTCCAAAGAACTGAGAAAAGAGCTATAAGGTACACTTATTACTTTAAAAGATTTTGCTCCAATAATAGGTTTGTCTTATTCTGATAGAAGATGAATAAGATGCTTAATTAAAAAAAATTATAACCTAGTACCCTGTAGGTCTTTGTAAATTAATTTAATTTCTAGACATAACATATTTGTCTTAAAATTAAGTGCACTAAAATTTTGTTTCTTTTAAAAATTGGTACAGCTGGGGATAGGCATAGTGTGGGTAGAGTCAGTCTCTTCAAGGAGGAGGGGTCAGCAAAGTTTTTCTATGAACAGTCAAATAGTAAATATTTTAGACTTTGCAGGCCATACATTCTCTGTTGCAACTATTCAACTTTGTCATCATTGTAGCTCCAAAGCAACCAGATAAAAAGTAAATGAATGGGCATGACTGGGTTCCTATAAAACTTTATTTACAAAAATAAGAGGTTTAGCCTGTAGGCCACAGGTTGCTGACCCTTGTCTTATAGTATTACCCTGGCTTTTTTTTTAAATGCTTTTGAGATTTTGCCCATTTTCTGACAGTTATCGAAAGTATTTATCAAAGATGAAGGATTTCAGCCTTGATTTCATCATAAAAGGATTTGGTAGTGGTGATGTCAGGGGTGGACACTTCCTCTAGCTACTTCACTAAATTGTGTAAGAGTCAGATGAGTTCAAATCAAATCTAATCAAATCAGAAAACCCTGGGTCAACTTTAAAGCAATACATAGTGTATTATAAATAATTCCTTATTTATTACAGCACATAAATCTGAATGGCTACACGGTATGAATAAATCCAACCTCTCTAATTGAACTTCCATAATTTGACTCCCTTTAAAATTACTTCTCCTATCTTCCCATTCTGTGTATAATCTACTAACTTAGGCTTTGGGCTTACGTGCTAGAAAAGATTGCTTTGTGGTGTTTGGTACCATCAACTAAAATAGCCTCTGTATTTCTATTATTTAAAATATTCTATATATTTTTATTCCTTCTGGAGCATGGCAGCCCGTTCATCCTTTACTAAAGGGACAGACTGCAATATACAAATATTTTAAGTGGACAGATGGAGCTTAAGTTTTATTTCACACCTCCCTTCACAACCCCCCCCTACTCCAAGCCCAGGCCAGTATGTTCACCCTCAGATGGAATGGAAGAAATATCAAACAGATAATAAATACAAAAGATAGATCGTTTTCCACATATTAAAGTCTGCTTCCCATGTGAGAGAGTCTTCCTCCTTCCTAAGCCTGACCTCCAGGGCAGCTCTGAAGTAGAAGAACTCTTTATGGCTCTCAGGCTAGAGAGACACACAGGAGTAGAAGCAGGTTCCTACTGAAAAGCCAGGAGAGATATCTTTGCTCTTTCTTAATTACTTTCAGTATAATTAAATTTTGATTATTCCTAAGGTATATTTCATATATTAACATCCAGAGTCAACTTGATTCAAAGTTCTTCTTAAGATTATTAAGGAAATTAAAATATATAAAGTCATCTTGGTAGTAATCTGGTTTGATTGCATTCAAATGAGAAATCTTTTTTTTTTTTTTTTGAGCAAGATTAGCCCTGAGCTAACTGCTGCCAATCTTCCTCTTTTTACTGAGGAAGACTGGCCCTGAGCTAACATCTGTGCCCATCTTCCTCTACTTTATATGTGGGATGCCTACCACAGCATGGCTTGCCAAGCGGTGCCATGTTGGCACCCAGGATCTGAACCGGCAAACCCTGGGCCACTGAAGTGGAACTTAACCGCTGTGCCACCAGGCTGGCCCAAATGAGAAATCTCTTAAATGAAAACAGTTACTCTGTACCTGAGCTTAAAGGTAAGTTGAAGGCGGCAAGTAAGAAGAAAGAATAGTTCTTCTTAAACTGGACTACAAAATCAAAATGCCTTGTGACAAAATACCATTCACCTACCATGGCACTGGTAAAGAGTAATGTCTTATTTTTGGCAAGAATTATATTAACTCAGTGTGACAAATCCCACAGGAATAGTAGATTTGATATGTATGAGATTTTTGTTTCCTTTTTTTTAAGAAAAGAAAAATGACTAAATAAATGAATAAACGTGGTTCCTCTGATGAACCAAATCTAAAACACAAAGCCCGTAAATGGGGGCCTGTGGTAGTTAAAAGGTTATCAGTCTGATATTGACATTGTATCTAGTATGGAAAGGGGAAAAAATGAGTAGGAAATAGGACGAGAGCCAGGCTACTTCTAGTTCTTTCTGAGTCATTCCTTTGGTATGTGTTTTTTTTTTTTTTAATGTTTTATTACTTAGAGTGTCAAAGTATTTTCAAATTCAAATTAAATCTCTCAATAGCTATTTCTAATGGATATACTTTTCATCTTACCATCAAGATTTTAAAAGCAGACTCCTACTATTCACAGAGGACCAACTAAAAAAATTACTAATGCCATGAGAGGAAAATTCAGATGTTATTCCCCCATACTAAGCCCAATAAGTGTGACTGTCAGTTCTGTCCTAAAGAAAGCTTCTACTAGAAGCCTTAAAATCATGTGAGAGTCTTCTTTCCTCTAATACTGGGAGGCAGCTCTGAAGTAGAGAAAATCTTTACGGCTCTCAGAGGATAGAGATATGTAAGAGTTGTAGCACGTTCTTATCTAAAAGCAGAAATTTCTCCTTTTTCTTATTATCATTATCATAGTCTACAATTATTGAGCCAACATAAAAGAAGATAACCAACAACATGACTTTCGGTTACCTTGCTCCTAAGAACTTCCTAATCATGATATTTACACTGGAGTATGCCAAATTGGATTAAACATCAATTGCTAAGGCTGAAAAGATGAAAAGCGAATAACAAGAAAGAATCCTAAACTGCTCTGTAGTTTCAAAAATACCTAAAAATCAGATTGGAAAGTGGGTTTTTTCCAAGAGAACTGAAGCTCCATATTAAAATAGTACAGTGAAATAAGATAGTCCATAGATCTGAAAATAGGTACCAAAATTCTAAACTTTCCCCCTTTCTTCTCAGTTGCTAGCAACAATCTTTAGAAAGTTAATCAGCTTGTTTTCTAAGTTTTGAGTTGCCATATCCTCTAATTCTTTAGTTAGAAAACTAAAGAACAAAGAGATTCAGTAAAGCATTCGGAAAAAAGACCCCAAAAATGTAAAATTCAAACAACGTGAAATACAAAACTGGACATAGTATTTATGAATATAACATACTACTTTCTGTTGTCAACGGTGGCCAATGGTTTTGCTTATTTGTTTTCAAAGTACATGCCTCATGACTACATGAAAAGAAACTGAAGCCCTGGCACACACATACAAAATTTATCAAAAGGCACTATGTATTATTACTGTCTATCCTTCATGGCTCAAAGGAGATTTTAGGGGTCAAGGAAAATCCTTTTTATTCAGTTTTGCACTTATAACAACTATATAAATATCATGATTATTGTTCACTTAGAGGATAAACTAAAAGTATAAAGTTACTTTTGCTTCTTCTCATCCCATCTATTTTTGCCTCTCTCAAATTCCTCACATGGAAAAAAAGAGGCAAAGTTTAAGCCACAGAAAATGTCAGCTGCTTTCCTAGGAAGTTTAATAGGCCAGCATCAAAGAGTCCTACCTTTTTCCTTAAGATTACAAGAACCCTGAGGGGAAGACTGTTGTGGGGGAGAGAGAAAGAAACTGTTTGTGCGTGTTTACAGAAAGAGAGAGAGGGGGAGAGAATGCATTATATTCTTAGAAGACACAGAAATATTAGCAACAAGATTTCTATATAATAATGTCTTAATAATTTATTTGGTATTTGTTATTTTCAATTGGGTCAAACATAAAACTAATAAACTAGAATTGTAAATTATATGCCATAGATAAGATAATCAGTTATAGATTTGGAGAGCAGAAAAATCATATTGCATGTCACCTTCACTAACATTTATTAAACACATTTCTTAAGCAAACTATAAACAACATCTTTATTTTAAAAGGTACAAAAATAACTTTAAAAAGTTACAATCTCAATAGTTTAAAAGGGAAAAATTTATTAAATAACGATATTAGTATGAAAATGTGCTTTAAAGGTTAAGAGATTTAGGATTCAAAACTTTGACAACAAGTAAGTGCTCAAATCAACGTTCAATTCTTCTGTGAGTTTTTAGACATTGCATAAGAAATCTGGAATAATTAATTACAACATTTATCAGTAGAACCCAATTAGAAACAGTTATACCATAGCAAACAGAAATGAATTACCTCGTCTTCGCCCATAACTCCTTGCTGCATGTAAACAAAGGATAAATTGTAAAATGTCAGAACTAAAAATAAGCCCACATATACAAATATTTGTGATATGAAAAGCTATGTGGGCATCTGGAAATTAGTGCTACTTTGTTTTAAGACCTACGACAATGTCACCGTATAACATCTGCATGATGTTTTACCATTTACAAAGCACTTTTATTATATATGTCATCTGAATTGTGAAATTAACAGGAAATATACAATTGATTCTCATTCATGTTAAATTTATGAATAAATATTTGTATCATCTGATCAGGATGGAAATATGTAACACTTTACAGTTAAATAGCATCTCAAATAATTTTCCCAATGAATGACAACTTGAATTAAATCGTTATTTTTCTACTTATTCTAAAGTGTGACATAGCACATACAGTCTAACAAATAGCTATTTAGATACAATTCACATTATACCAAGTCCTGCGTGGAAAAGTACTGGACGACACAGAAAGAGTGAAAAGATATAACAATATTAAACTGATACTTTGAAGCCTATATAGCTTAGATGGAATGCAAAAACATCAATCCATATTCAAATTTGCTTAGTTGAAGAAATGATTAATGATATACTATAGCTAATAATGCTTTCTATCCTTTTGGTACATTTTATAATAGCTATCTAAGAGTTTATGTCTCCATCTCTGGGGTAAGAGGGTTTCAGATACAAATTATTAGTAGTATCATCATAGAATAGTACATATGTTAAATACTGTAAAAGTATTAAGTAGAAAGCCATTTAAATCTGTTACTAGCAGTTTACATAATTCCTAATGAAGAAAAAATACTGCAACTTCTTTTTTCATAAGAAACTACCAGTTTAATAAATCCCACAACTTGTTTTTAAGTAAGTCCTCCCCCCAAATCTGAGTATACAATGAGTATTTTTACCCTGGAATTAATACATGAAAACAAAGCAGTAAACCAAAAAATCACTGTTAAAATTAACATCTTAATTCATGCTCATGGATTTTTAGGCCTGGGAAAAATTTGATATTGAATAAATATCAAATCAAAATATATATTAAAAGTTGTCAGAAATGTCTCTCCAAAAATATAAAACTTAAAGATCAAAAGAATACATTTCACATCATTAAATACATTCTATTATAGAAGGTTTACAAAATATATTTTTAATTTTATACTAAGGCTTTAATATAAAGAAGTATGCCTACAAGGTGAGAATATAGTATTAGTTCCCCTACAATAAAAAGGGGGGAAAACAAATTTGTCAACTACTAGTCATTTACACTTCCAGAAATAAATCAATAAATATAAGGCTTACATCAGAGTCTTTTATGTAAAACAACTTCATTTGCATCTCTGCCATTTTACTGTCTCTATTTAGCTATATAATCTACTGCAGACTTAACCTATCCATGAGCTCCAATTACCTCAAAGCCCTACAGATTTACTTGACCTGTATATTAGTGTATATATCGCCTACCTGTATGTAGATACACATATAGTTTATACGTATATTACCTGTACGTATAGCTTACATATATATTACCTGTATGTGTGTGTGTGTATATATACACATTCTATATATACATATATATAAATATGTATATATACATATATATAAATATGTATATATACATATATATATACACACCATATATACAAACTATATATATATAGTTGACCTGACCTATTAGTGTTTAGGGTGAGGGTAGGGGTGGAAATGGCATTTAGAATTTTGTTGTCTAGGTCTTCTAAGGCTTTATTTACAAAGGCCTTAAAAAAACCAGGGTCTAAAAGAGATGGGACATCAAATCAACTGTGGAAAATCAGATTGATAATAGGAATTTTAATAGAGTTACCAAGAACAGGCTATAGAAGAATGAATTCCTTGAAGTCTTAATAGTTATATTAAGCATGGAAATGGTCAATAGGCCGCAAAACACTTCACAGGACAAGTCTCAAGAGTTGGGCTTCTTGCTTATCCCTAGGCATGGGCTAATGATATTAATGCAACAAAAATTTGTTTTGGGGAATTTCATTCATGGGTGTAGAGGGTCAAACATTCATAAAGCAAATAAAATTATTCTCATCAAGTTTAAAGTCAAATTATGAATTATGATGAAGTCATATGTGGTACATAATTCTTGAACTACAGAGAAAATTAATTACATCGTAACTAGTTTATGTTCTTAGCTGTTATTTTCTTAACTGAGGCTACTCAATACTAAAATAGTGAAAACATATACAAATGTTCACAGCATCTTAGGTTTCATCTCACTTCTAGGCTGCAACACTATTATTTAGAAAATTTCTCCAGCTATCTCATACCTGAGGAATTTTAGAATCCTGTAAGGAGCTATTCCACTTATTTTTTGGACAACTCTCAGATTCCAAGTCTCTACATTACCAAAAATAGAACTGACTGCAGATGAAGCTAAACGATGTGAAACATTTCCTATTCCCTGTCATGGAAACAACCAATCTGCTACCATCACACTAAACAATGGTGTGTCTACTCACTTTCCTACTACTGTTTCTATGTGAATTTCTGGGATATGTTCTGTTATAACTCTGAATCAGAATTTCAGAAACCTTCAGTGAGAAAAGAAAATCATTAAATGACTATTCCTTTTGTTTTTAAAAAACTTCTTTAAACAATATGCCCCTCCATACTCATTTAGAATATGATTCAGAAAAAAAAAGTGAACAATTTGTTGTATAAAAACTGTATTTAGGGGGCTGGCCCCGCGGCCGAGTGGTTAAGTTCGCGCGCTCCGCTGCAGGCGGCCCAGTGTTTCGTTGGTTCGAATCCTGGGCGCGGACATGGCACTGCTCGTCAGACCACGCTGAGGCAGCGTCCCACATGCCACAACTAGAAGAACCCACAACGAAGAATACACAACTATGTACCGGGGGGCTTTGGGGAGAAAAAGGGAAAAAATAAAATCTTAAAAAAAAAAAAAAAACAACAACTGTATTTAGAGTATTAAATTTCAGGTACATATATTTTATAAAGCATTATTAAAAAGTATACCTCATACAAAAGTGAGGAATTGGCTGTTTTACATGTGCAAATATACGTGTGTGTATATACAGAGAGAGGCATGTATGTTAAAATATATACTATATATATATATATTTTTTTTCTTTTTTTTAAATGATGATAAGAAGCCTGTGAGAAAAGCCTGAAGACCTTTCATACACAAATGACTTTACAGTTTGGTCCTGGCTTACTGATAATCTTATTTAGCTTCTAACCCATAGCTACAAAAAAGAAATAGGGTGATTCTAACATTCTCTTTAGTGTCTTTGTGCCCTTAGGTATCGGCTCTTAGGTACAGCTGTGGTATCTGAATTATTGCAGCTGGAGGAAGGGATAGGTAAACATAGCAAATCAGCTGGCTATACCTAAAAGTTAAAGTTCTCTTGGTGTGAAACTAAAGAAATTCTTATTTCTTACTCTAAAAAGCCAAAACTAACGAGAGAAATATATCCTCCAAATCATAATCCTTTTCAAGATGGAAAATAAACCTGCTGTTATCTACTTCACTCACTTCCATCAGCATAAAAAAACTGATTGCATAGTCACGTTTCCTATTTTCATGACCTCTTATAGTATATCTGGAGTATCTACCTTCAGAAATACAATTTCATTACTGAGTAAATTTTCTTAATTAAAAGATACACATAATTTCTTTCCTCCCCAAAGTACAGCAAGCTCTTGATTACACACATGGCTGTATGTGGTTAATCACATCAAATCTAAATTTCAGACTAGCTTGCTAATACCATCTCCCCATACTTCTGCTCTATCTGTTCCCCTTTTGAAAAACCATATAAGTAAATAATAAAATACTAATAAATACATAACCTATTTTCCTTGAGAGAGGAGTGAGGGGAGTACAAGAGTACAACGTAATCCAAATAGAAACAAATACTTGAATGATATATCATTTTGTATTCCTTCTCACTACTAAGGAAAACAGAGGGTATTTTTTGCTTTGCTTTGTATTTCGATTTTTACTGCTGATAATAAAAAGTGTAAGATTTATGCACTTAGAAATATAAAAATTCAAGTTGTCATCTAAACTTCAGACAGTACCTAACCTTTGGTTTTTAGACAATCTACCTATTCCTATATAAAGTGACTTCCCTAAAGAGCTTCTGGATGTTAAATGTGGACCCTTCTGTAATATCTGAATTATTCAACAGTGGCAGTCTCCACCAATCAATTCAACTTGATTTCCACTTGATTTAAGGAACATGGTATGTTCAGAAGTAGGAGCCTGCTTGCAGTTATATTTCAATGGCATTTTTTATTGTTAAAAAATATTTTTTTTAAATCTATACAACAGCTTCATGAGACACACAGGTGTAGGATTATACCTCTTCTCCTATATCTGAGTTAACAGAGACTCAGAGTTAAGGATTTGCCAGAAGTACTTCACAGTTTTCCTAGTTTGACTAGCTTCCTGACCTTTATCCCATTCCCTGTCTATCCCTTACTTAAAAGAATACTTAAAAGTTTAACCATAATGCTAATTAACCAGGAAGGTAGAATCACAAAACCTTTACAATGTTTGCCTTATCTGCACAACAACTATATTATTATTTACATGTTATTGTTTATTAAGTGGACTCAAGCCTAGCACCACTGTAATATCACAGATTTCTGCCAGTTCTGTATATTCTAAGAAATGTTCTTAAACTGTAATAGTCATGCACTTATTTTAATGTGTACTTGAGCACCACCAAAAGTCATCTTGGGTACCACAGGGGCAAACGCATCACACTTTAGGAAATACTGCCTGAGAGAGTCATTTTGCTTTTTATTGATCCAAAGTGTGTCCCTATAAAGCTTCTTCCAAATGGTTCTAGTTTGGCTTTCTGCAATAACACAAAACTAGCCTTCTTTGTTCACTATACATAACGTCTTTCAAATAGTTAAAAATATCAGTTGTCTTCTCTTAATTATATATTCTCCAACGAAACCAATCCAACTCCTTCATCTTTAGACAGGACATGATTTTTATTCATTCAAAGGCATTTTTGTCACTGTTCATCATCACTCACTGCCATAGCTAACTTTTACTTTCATAACTGTTCTAAATACTTCACATGAATGAATTCATTCCCTTCTAAAACAATACCCCTGCGGCAGGCAGCATATTATCTCTCTTTTAGACATAAAGAATCTGAATCAAAGTGAAGTTAGGTAAACTGTCCAAGGTCACACAGCTAGGAACAGCAAACTTGGGTTTAAATCCAGATAATCTGGCTCCAGAGTCTGTGGCACCAATCACGATGAGCTACTGCTAAACCATCACAAAAAAATACTGATGTATAATTTATTACTAAATATTGATGTTCAAAGTCAACATTATTAGCTATGCTTGTTGGTTAAGTAATACAACTTAACCAGTTGCCTAATACTGAGTTAAATCTGCAACATCCTGAAAAAGGAAGAATTTAAAAAGTAGGTCTATGTACTGAGATGCCACAATTTCTTTAATCAGTCAATAATATTTAATAATAATTTAGTACAGGCCAAAGCCTTGGTATTAATATCACTTAATTTCCATATTTCCCAGGGAGACAATATGCTAAGAATATAGTTCAATTATAAGTAGTTAAAAAGTAGCTCAAGAAAGATTTCCCCTTACTTTTCAGTGTCCTTTGCCTACTTCTCTCTTCAATAACCTTGATGTCTACAAAAAATCATTTAAATTCTTAATATTCAAATACTTCCTTACCCTATAAATATACCCAATTTTATGATTCTTGCTTCTCCCCTTAATGATCCCAAAAGAACAAAAGAAATTTTTTCTCTTTGGATCAAATTGTCTCTACTGACCTAAATACATTTTGAAGCCCTAGTCTATCTTTTTTCTCCTCTAGTCCTCGCCAAAAAACAGTTCAGAATTTCCAGAATGGCCTACTGTACTGAGTATGAATTGTGGACCCAAAGTGACAGACTATAAAGACTGCTCACATAAAAAAAAAAAGCAGATTTGCCCAGAAGATGCAATTCTTGCTTGAAATAAAATATTCTTGTGTCTACTATGTGATGAGACACTTTGAATCTAACATCTAGATTATTTATAAGGGCTTTAGGCAACGGATGAAATCAATTAGTTTAATAACTTTTAGTGCAACGACTAAGAATGGTGTGGCTTCTAAGCCCTTTGCTCACATGTAAGTGACATATTCTATTGTGATGACATATACTTCTGAGTCATCCTTGCTTACTATGCATTCAGCAATCTAAGAACATCTGTGAATGATCTAACAAAGTATCTCAGAGTATTTTCCTTCAGATGGATTTTAACAGCACACATGAAATATGCAAATTCAAATTTTCCAACTTAATTACTTTTTTTAGAAGTTAAAATAGAAATCTGAATGATCTTTATTTACCACACAAAGAATGCTCCAAAAGGAAAGTATTTAAGGAAATCAGGATCAATACATAATTAATCTATTGTTACCTAAACCTATTATTATCTTATAAATCAAGCCAAGAGAATAATAAAAATTATGATCTATTTTCAGTTTTGTAAACTCAATTTCAACATTACTTTCAGTTACAGATTTAGTGCTCAGAGACCAGCAACTCAAATGATATGGTTTTTTAATGCAATGGTAGAAAAAAAGTTGAATGAAGAATGCAATTTCTAGTACCTTTCTGGTCAGACTATGTAAAAACCATAATTCACTGAATTAATAAATGTGGCCTCCTGGACTGTTGTAAGGTCTAGCCTAGACATGACCTCAGCCTAGAGTATACAGTCTGGCCCCAGTGTTAGTACCTGGACACTCCTACCTCCAACCATACTTAAAGATCCTAATAGGAAACTCAGTGCTTAGACTAGGCTGGCAAGTGGTGGGCAATTCCATACAGAAGAGTCAAATGTTGAATCAACCAATCAATCACCTCGCCAAATGCTTTGCTTCTTCAATTTTCTCTCATTCCAAGATCCTATCTACCTTGACAATCTCCAGGTAGCCTGGACTTTATTCCCATCTTTCTGTCACTACAGTCTTTACTTAATATTAATTCACGTGGTCTAGTTTTATATAGGCCTTTTTCCCCCAACTTTATTGCCATCTTTTTTCAACAAAGCTTTAGTTGAAAAGAAAACGCCACGCCATTCTAATGATATAATTATGTATTTTAAAGTAAATACTACCTCTATTATTCTTTCTTCTTCCTACTTCCCTCTCCTCATCCACCCTCTGATTTAAAAATACCTTTGTGAAGGATGTTTTAATCCTCCATGTCTACTCCCACAGTCATGGGTGTGCCAAGTACTGTGACTTTCTGAATACAACATTTGTCCAACAGGAAGAAAACAAACTTTAATGAAAGTTTATTTATTCTTCTTCTAACTCTGGTGCACTTCACTTTGTAAACTTTCTAGTTAGAATAAGTTAGTGTGACTACCATATTTATAGAATCACCAGTATTTTCCTTAGTTAAACATAAACATGAGTGCTATATTAAGAAACAAGTTCTATGTAGTTTGCAAACATTATCTTATTTAATTCTCATAATGAACCTTGAGATTGTTATTTTTATTTCACAGATAGGAAACTAAGGCTCACAGAAGTTAAGTTACTTGCCCAAGGTCATATCAGAAACGGAAAAGCCAATATTCAAACTTAGGACTGCCTCCAAAGTCTGTGATCTTGAATTAAACCATACTGTCACAAATACATTTCAACGACTGCTTTCCCGCCAGAATACACTCAAATTTCTAACTCTGCCTTCTGTATAGAAAGAGTTGTAGCTTTATTTTTATACGTATAAAAAGATTAACTTGTGTGTATGAGGAATGTTTAGAGAAACGTCTATTCAATCCTCTTTATTATATAAATCAATTGGAAACATAAAATGTTTTTATAAAACTTACCATTTAACATCAACAGATTGTCAGTTCCTGGATGTGGATAGCTCAGTCGACCTTTAAAAAGACAGGAAAGGGAAGTTTGAAGATTATGGAGCCATTTGAAAAGCAAAAAGGGAAGAGGGATAAGGAGGAAATTATTGAGCACAGTATTTTTCTTAAGAACTAAAAAGCTAATGTTTAACTCAAAGTAACTAACTAAAATTATCTTTGAAAGTTAAAAAATACCAAAAAACAGTTAACTTTAGTTTCTAGATAATAAGAGCACAATGTGATTTGGGAGTAATGCCTATAGAATAAAATCTATTTGTTTTTTTTGAAATGTAAAAACAATGTAGGTATCCTAGTCTTTCTAACTTAATACAGAAAGCAATTTTTTATTTTTCCTGAAGAAGATTAGCCCTGAGCTAACATCTGTGCCAATCTTCCTTTACTTCATGTGGGCGTTGCCGCCACAGTGTGGGTGATGAGTGGTGTAGGTCTGGCCCTGGGATATGATCCTGCAAACCAGGGCTGCCAAAGCAGAACGTGCTGAACTTAACCCCACGTCACAGGGCTGGCCCAGAATGTGAAAATTTGTAAATATTTTCAAGTCTATTTGTAATTTTATCTACAGATCTTTTTCAAAAACAAACCTGAAGAAATTTATATTCCTAAATGAAAAATAAGCAGCAAAAACTCATCGCAACTTGCCATTTAATTCAATATGTTTTATATAGTTGAAGTTTATATAAATGAAGTTTAATGAAAACATTTTAAATGCATTATTAAAGATGTTACCAGAAATTTAACTTGTTCAAAGTTTACAAATGGCATAAAAATATAAAAAATTAAAATATTAAAGCTTAAAAGCATAGTAGCACAGTATTTCCTTTGAGTCATTCTTCATTCAGAGTTTTGCATTTACTAAATGCAGAAAGGACAACAGTACAATATACTGCCTTGGAGAAGAAAAGGGTATGCATGAACACACTGTGCCTTATCCAGAATTTTTACATCATAACACTTTGACTAAATGTCAATGGCAAGGATGATTACTATCTTTAGTCCATTAAAATATAGGCCTTTTCTCTAACGCCTGAATCTCTGATAGCTTATTAGAAAGGTACAATAAAATCCATTTAGAAAACTGCTAAAAATTAAATGTCTATGAAACTGCATTTTAGCAACTTTCAGCACAGTCCCTTGAAAAAGTCACTATGATAGTGTGCAACGTATTGCCACCAGAAGCGTTACTGATAAATATCTGAATGGATTTGACATGATTAGTAATTAGTACAGATAAACTGCATCTACCTTTACAAACCCTCACACTCTATAGGCCCTTTATTATATCCAAATAGCCTATTAAGACAGAGATTTTCTGTTGGCTTTTGTTTTAATTATGAAGTTAAAGAATTTGGTCATCTATCAACGCATGAGTGAATGGCAAAGATAATCCAATTCTGACATTAAAATAAATATATATATTAGATAGACATACAGATATATACCTACACACTTCATCTGAGTTCTAATTTAACTATAGCACATTTTGTTTTCAGACTCAACATAGTTAAAATAAATGTTATTGTCCTGCAAAGGACAATTTAGCACCACTTACTTACTCCTGCAGCATGACATTAAACTAAATGACCTTTTAAATAAAGTTGTCATACTCTATAAAAACCACAAATAAGTTTATTGTTGTGAGAAACAGGAGCATATATACAAAAGTTACAAGACAGAAAGAGTCAGTAAGCAGAGCTTTCCTAAACTGGATTTCAATAGCATGGAGCAGTACTTCGTCTGAAGTATCATAGCTTATTTTGGAAATATACCTATTTCTAAGCATCTTGTTGCAGATGACCAAATTTAGACAACAATTTAATGCCATGAAAAAATTACTATTATTTCTGACTTGAGAATGAAAATCAAAACCCCTACATAAGTGGCAACCTGTATTTCTGTTCAGTATAGCAAGTCTGACAGTGTGTAGGATGCTGAGGATACAAATATAAGTGAGATACAGTCTCTGTTTATGATGTGATAGGAGAGACAACACAAGTATACAATTTCAATAAAATCTGCCCAGTATGGAAAGAGTTATGCATAGTATGCTTATAAAAAGACACAAAGGAGTCTTTAACTAAGCCCAGGGATTCAGGCAAGACTTCCTCAAAAAGTCAACTGAGCAAAGCCTTAAGCCTAGTTCCACTTCAAAAGACACTCAACCTTCAACTGTCACATAATTATCCTTTAATAGGTTCATTGTTCAATTTATCCCAAGACACAGGTAACAAGATGTTTTCACCGCTAACTGTCTTTTGACTTCTTGGTTCTGAATGGACTTAAATGCACATCATACGTGGAAAGTTCAAAAGACAGATAGCTATTTTCAAATGGATATATATTTGTATATATGTTCTAAAATATACTTCTCCAAACAGAAAACTCTCAATATAACTAACAAAATACTCCAAAATGAAATGAGAAAATTTACTCATTTTTAAATTATCTAATTACTATAGTATTAAAACTACTTTCACTAAAAACCTGCCAATTGATAGTAATAACTAACATTTGAGGGCTTACTATGTGCCAGGAGCTTTTCTAAGTTCTTTACCACCTTTTACTTAACCCTTGCAACAATCCTATGAGTTAGTTATTATTATCTTTCCATTTGAAGGTCAAGACACTGTGCCATAAAAGGTTAAATAACTTGCTCAGGTTATGCCACTGGCCAGTAGCACTGGCAGGATTTGAACCTAGGCAGTTTGGCTCCTTACTCTTAATCACTATCTTCTAATGACTTCCTAGTTGATAACATAATATAGTGAAAGGTATATATGGTTGGTTGTGGGGCAAATTCATCTACTCAAAAAATTCACAGAATGATTATGCAGTATATTAGATAACTTATACTTGAATACAGAAAAAAATAGGAAAAAAACTACATTGCTATAAAACCAATTTCTCCCTATTGTCTAAAAGGCCTGTGGCATAGAGATTGGTAGTTGTACACTAACACTTCCTGTCAATAATAGGAACCCCCAATGCTAGACAGGTACAGGACTGCCTGGAATAAAAAACTAAATTTCCCCACCTTCCTTGTAGTTAAGTGTGCCCACGTGTGTAAGATCTGGTCAATGGGATGTAAAGCAAAATTGGTATGTGCAGTTTCTGATAAGTGTCCTTAAAAGGAATATCTTCCCTTTCCTTTACCTTTTTTCTGCTTGCTGGAATGCAGATGAGATGGCTAAATTAAAACAGCCGTATTAGATCACGAGGCAGAAGCTGAGTGTTAAGCATAGCAGAACAAGACATAAGGGGCCTAGGTCCATGAAAATCACCATATCACTTATAAGAGTATTATGTTTATGTAAGAGAAATAAATGTCTATCTTGTTTAAGCTACTTATGAGTTTTCTGTTGTCCCAGAAGAACCTAGTCTTACAAATAAAGTTGTCTAGTAATAAATTTGGGGCAAATTGAATATTAGGTAACCAGACTATTGCTTATATATTATTGGGGAAATATGATAAAGTATAATAATTTCATGATGGTTTCAATATATCTATCACTAACGGGTATATACTGTAGTATATACTATGTCTTGGTACTTCTTTCACATTAAGATACTATGGAATTTAAAATAAATAATTCTGAAAAATATATATTTATTCTTATGTGTCAAGTGAATAACCAGAAGACCTACAGTATCTTAAAAATTATCTTATTAGTCTATTATGGTTTTAAAAGTAATATGTATAATACATATATAAGACAAAGCATGTTAGCCATTTTAGATGTATATTTGTTCAAGAAGAAAACACTGCATACAACTTATTAATTGTATAATTACCAATTACTAAAACTTTAACAAAGCAGTATTTAAAGACACCCGATAAGCCAACATCAAAGACTATTCTTTCTCCAAAATAATTACTCACTACCAATAAAAAGAACTTATAAAATGCTGATGATAAAATATAAATTTCTTATGTCACTTTTCTTTGAATTTAAACCTACTTTTAAAACTGAAGAAATGTGGAATTAAGAAGGATAAGATGAAGCCATCACTTCCCCAACATCTCTTAATGTCTGTATAGCCTCAAGCTGAAAGCCTCTAGTAGCAAGATGATGATCATTTGATGAAGAATCATCTTATTTCCCTTTCCAGGTATCACGCTCCCTTGGTTCTCCTCCGTCACCAGCCAGTCCTTAAATCTCCTTTGCTATATCCTCCTCCTCTTCTCCACCTTCGAAAGTTGAAGCCTCAATGTTTAATCCTTGGACTTGACTTCTCTTTCTACAATGCCTCCCTCGGTGGTATTCTCTACGACTAAAGCTTTATACATGATCTCTCAGCAGATGACTCTCACATTTATATCTCTAATTGCAACCTCTCTACCTCAACTTCCCCAGATCAGTATATGGCACTGTCTTCCATCTGGATACACATCCCAAAACCTAGTCTAGTCTCCATTCAGCAGTCCATGTGATGATCTGAAAACCTAAGTCAGCTCATGTTGCTCTATTGCTCAAAACCTTTCCACACTTAACAATAAATATCTGGCCCCTCATCCTCTATAATTCTAACCACACTCTTTGCTATTCCTCAAACATGCCAGGTATATCTCCATTTCAGGAACTTTATATTTCCTCTTCTTTCTGCTTGAAATGCCTTTGCCCAGATATGACTAAAGTTTGCACCTCTCACTTCATTCATGTCTTTAAGAGATGCCATCACAGACCATCCTGTCTAAAATAGTAGCTTCTTTCTTTCTCAATCCCCTTGACACTATATTTTTTCTTCATAGCACTGATTCGTTTTGTTTCTATCCTTTGTCAAAATAGAAGATTCATGAGGTCAGGACTTTGTCTTTTTTAACTCTCTACTATACCTCTAGCATCTAAAACAGTGTGTAGCACATAATAGGGTCTTAAATAGTTCTCAAACAGATGTATAAAATATCTCATTCTATTATGTGAAACATGAACTTAACCAAAAGCACAGTACCTAAATATATGTTTGTATATGGAGCATAGGAAGGACATTCTCTAAGGAAATGGAAAAACTACAGAACAAGTTTTTATCAGTTCATTCTTCAAGTAGGGGAAGAGAGGGAGGAAGACGAGTCCTGCTCTTTGTTCTTTGCCAAGATAAATTTTTTCCTTCTCCACAACTATTTTCTGTTCTTTAGTAAATACAACCAAAAAATGATTTCCAAAGTCCCAATATTCACAGTTAATGATGCCAACTCATTCCTCATTAGTGATGAGAAAATTGCTAAAGAACAATGACACACATTCTGCCAACTCCTTTTAGTAGGGGAAAAAAAACACATTTAAATCACATATTAGAATCATGAAGAGCTTGGGTTAGAATTAACATTAGACCAATTATAAGATAGGCAGTATGGTGCAGTGGTTAAAAGCACAAACTCAAGAGCTACTATGTTCCACGACTTACTGGCATTGAAACTAGGCAATTATTGTTAATAAGCCATCACAGTCACCCAACTATAAAATAAGGGTAAACATCTACCTCTTAGTTGTGAGAATTAAATAAGTTAATAGATAGATGTAGAGTCCTCAGAAAAGTACCTGGCATATATCAAGTGCTCAATAGATGATATGTATATGTTATATATTATATATTAAACACATACACATACTCTTAAATGAAAAGATCTAATACTTCCTTCTTATGTGCTTTAAATAAAGCATTGCTCCCACTGGTTTGGTAGACTCTTCTAATATATTGTCATTGTCTACATTTCACTTTTATTTCCAAATCCAATTAGAAAAAAAATGGTTCATAGGAAGTCTGGTAAAATCCACTTAGAATGTGGTCATTACCAACCTTGAATAACTCCAATCTCTGCTCAGATCCAAGGGGCAGGACAGTCATTCCTGACCTCACTCCCAAATCTCAATGCATGCCTCATAAAAGCCTAAGAATAGGATCATACAAATGTAGAAAAGACCCTTAGATCCAAAGTACCAGGTCCCAAGAGAGCAACAGAATCATTCCTTACCTACAGCTAATAAAAGTCATCAGTCTACTTTAGTTTCCAGGGAAATTAATCTAGTTAACTCACTCTTAAATCAGGATCCCATAATAAATTTTTTCACCTAATAATTATTAACAACTTTTAAAATGTTTATCCAATCAATACTAGAAAATATACTAAGAAACACCAAGGAACATAGAATATTAAAAACTTTGTTTCAAGTAAAGTATAATCACAATAGAAAGACCATAACAACAAAAGACTAAATTTAAGTCATTAATCATCTGGTAAGATAATGTATTATTATAAAGTTATTACAATAAAACTAGTACTAATTAAGATATAAGCAATTCATATTAAAATCAAATTGAACCAATAATGGATACAAAACCTTAAAATGTAAAAGAACTTTAAATGAAAATAATATTAAGAATAACAAGTGGGCAATCAAACATTGCCAGTAGCAGCATAAACGGTCATAAAAGTTAAAAATAAGTTCACAATATATGTCTAGAGCCACAAAAATAAATGGTTTAAGACTATTCTATGGAAATAAACACAGAAAAAGCTCACTCATTTTATTTAAAAATGAAATACCTAAACGTTCAACCGTGCACACGCGTGTAAATAATTTTAGAAGTTCTAAATAATATTGATGAAAAATATGAATTATTGTGAAAAAAATGTTTAATCATTCAACCAACATCTTACTGTGCCCCACACAGCTTGGCACTATGACAGATGCTGATTCAAGATAAAGCAAAAACGGAGGTGGTCATTGCTCCCATGATACAATATCATGTGAAAGATATATACATTGGGAAAAAAAAACAAACTACTGAATCCAAAATAAATGAGACAATTACTCCAATTAAAAAGGAATATGAATTCAAGTCCATTTCCCAGATCAAAAAGACAATGTAAGAGTTCTACCTGTTTGGCTTCTAGTAATGCTCACTAGATTATAAACCCCAACTGCAAGAGCTTCCAATCACCATTTTTATGCCTTGTCTTTAAAAATGAATGGGCAGCAAAAGATCATAAGAAGTCTGAAAGAAGCCTCCAGCACAATAAATAAAAAGAACAAAACCAAACAAATAGAAAAGAGGAACTTAGAAGAAGCATAAACAATACAAGGAACTGGAAAAATAATCTTCACACTATAATATGGTGTTTAAAGAGAAATATTCAAGAGAAATAAGATGAAAAAAGGATAATAGGAAAGTTCTGAGAATTTTTTTAAAGAGGGTCTTAAAAGTTCTCCAGAGAAAATTCTTAAAATAAAAAAAATCAATAGAAGAGTTGAAAAACAAGAGATGAGGAAATCTCTCCAAAAGTCAAACAAAAGATAAATCAATGGAAAATAGAAAAGCAGATTATGAGGATAGGAGGTTTAATATCTGAAGAGCAAGAATTCCAGAAACAGGTAATGTGAAAAATACAATGGGATAAGTTATCAAAGAAATACCCCAAATTTCCAAGAACTGAAGGAAATAAATCTCTGAATTAAAAAAAAAGGAAGGAAGGAAGGAAGGGAGGGAGGGTGGGAGGGAGGGAGGAAGGAAGGAAGGACAGATGGACAACAGGCAGGCAGAGCCACTCCTCTGTCTTCCTCATCCCAGAAGACCCATATTTCATTATTATGAAATTTCAGAACTACAGGCATGAAAATATCCTAAAAGTTTCCAGAAAGAAAAGTAAAAAATTTAAAAACACAAAACAAGGCAATTAATCATACAAATGAACAGGTTTCAGAATGGTATTTTATACATATAGTAACCTGGGAAGTTAAAGATAATGAAGCAATGCTTTCAATACACTAAATTACTAATATATAATTCCATACCAGCCTATCATGTTATATAGGTAGAATAAATATGTTTTCATACATATGAGGTCTCAAAATTTATGTCCCATCTGAAGGAAGGTACTGTAAGACAGGCCTAATAAAACAAAGGCATTAACCATTAAGAAAAGGACATGGAGATCAGGACATGGATTTCACAGGAAAAAAGAATTCCCAGGATTAGAGAAGTTCTAAAATGACAGTTGTGGAGGGCTACAAGAAGATGCCTCCAATGGCAGGAAAAAAATGTCTGATGATTATCTGATGTTTTTACATGTATTGAGAGAAGCGTCACAGTTCTATTGATACATTTTGGGAAGAATTACTGACAAGTACTTAGAAAACTAAGCCAAAAGAGACAATGATCAATTCCAGGAAAAACAAACATATGAAAAAGAATGTTATATTACAGTACAAAATATATGCAGTTCACCTATGAATATTACTTGCATTATCACAGTAATACACCCCCTAATCTAAACAAAAGTGGTCCTATAATCATTTTGTGAGGACAGAGCAGGGAAAGGTGTTAGGAATGGGAAGTCAAAGTAAAGAGTCAACATATAATATCTAAAATGTAATAAATACAGAAGCATAAGCATATTATTTACAAATAATTACCTGAATAAACAATAAAAAGCTTGAAAGTAGCTATCTCTAAGGAATAGGAATCAGAAGTAGATAGAGAAGAATGAAGAAGAAAACTTCTATTTTTTGTTATATAAGCCTTATGGCACCATTTGACTTTCTAACTTATGTACATATATTTTTTAAACTGCTTTTTAAAAGTTAATCAGGTTGGAGGGAAAATAAAGATTTGAATATTGCAAATATTTTAAGGTTATATGTAGAAAAAGAAAAGATTAGAAAAATTATACATCAATATATCAAATGTGGTTATTTTAGTTTGTAGAACTATTGCTGTTTTAAAACTTTTTTTCCTAGTTTTTCCGAATTTCCTGTAATGAATACAAACTAATTTGGGTAATAAGAAAACAAAATTTTAAGAAGGATAAATCCTATACTCTGGAGGGAAAACCTTCAACAGAGATTCTCAGATATCTTTCAAATACTATAAACAGCTAAAATTCGTAGGCTTAACTATCCCAAGTACTTCCTTTTATCACTGCAAGTTCTATATAAAAAATATTATTTTTGTTTTATTTTCAATTCAAAAGTAAGAGTTATGAGGCTATATTTTAAGTCCTAAGAAAGAGGCTTTGTGGTAAGTAATAAGCTTTTAGTAAACACATCTATGCTCTGAATAAATAAATGTGATTTTAAGAAAATTCGTTGTCATTTCTGTCTGATGAGTTTTAGTTTTTAAAAGAGAAAAAAAAACGCAGGCTGTTGTAACTCAAATCAATTAGTTAAATACTCAAAGATGCTTGGAAGAAATAACTCAACTATGTTCTCATATTTAATAATGCTGTTGCTAATTAAGACAACCACCTAAAAAGAAATAAAAATAAATAACTCTATCCATGATATATTTCAGATTTTTCTAAAACAAGAACTTTTACATTTTATTACATTTTCATAATTTCCTTTTCAATCTGAAGATATTCTCACTGATGATAAAGTTAAACTCTTGTAAACTGTACTTTCCTTAAGATGAACTGAAGTCTGAGTAGTTGGAGGGTAAAGTTATTAAGGTATCAGGTATATTACAACAGTGACCATCTCTTCAAGTCAGAATACATTTAAAAAAATGCATGTGGCTTCTATACATATATTAATAGACATCATTCCAAAGTTAATAATGACTTTTTCTTCTTACCAAAGGCCAGTAATCTATACAAAAAAGAAAAAAAATCCATCAAGGGAAAAGAATATGTAAATTCTATTCACTCCTTCTTAAAATAAAGGTAAATATTTTACTTAAAAATTGAAAGTTTATAAAGCAATCCCACCTCAATTAGCTTTTTTCGAAGACATTCTTGTATACACGATTTTCATCTATACTTTTTTTTGGTACTTGTGAAAATTTTGACTCCAGGAAACACAAGTGGCTAGAGAAAAGTAAAATTAGTTCTGAGAAATGCATCTTTCTCTCTGTCAGAGCGAACAAGCCAGAACAGTGTAAGAGGAGTGACATAACTGCCCTGGCATGTATATTATTGGTATCAGTTTTATTTTGCACTTCACTGTATTTTAATAAATGTCATTAAAATTTCTATGATCTTTCATAGATCTCTGATCTTATTCTATACCAAAGTTTCTCCAAGGGTGCTCTTTACACAACCTGCAATCACGGTCTCCAGGAGTGGGGCCCTAAAACTTGCATGTTAAACATGTTCTCAGAGTTTGAGAACCTCTGTCCAGCTCAAAAGTTTTTATGTTCTAAAATGGAAGTTCTCAGCCAGAGACTTTTAGAAATTTAGACAAGTTATTTTGTGACTTTGTACTTGAATTTTATATAACGTCAAGTGAAGAGAATCAGAGGGAAAAGAAAAGAGGCAAGAATTTATGTGGTACTACCCACAAACACTTGGCGCCTTACAGAAATAATTCCTTATTTTCTCAGGGGTTATTTCCTTAAAAAAAGTAGAGATTCTTACTTCAGGAGTCTTAGAGAATGGGTGTTTAGCAGTCAAGTAATAAAAATGACATTAGATATACAAAAACACACAGTAAATAAACATTTTAAAGGCATCCACTTCTAAACATTTGCTGGTGTAAAATCATGCTTTAAATACTTTTTCCTGAATTCTCTTTAATTGTTCAGGGAACATTGGTAAAGGCATTGTGACTAGCTGAGATAGATCTTCCCGAGAACTGTTATATAAACTGCATTTCTTCCTATACTTTTCAAATCAACTTTTATGAGTTGAAATTAAATATTTTGGTTGCCATTATGCTTTGGGGGAGGGAGTAAGCAACTTTTGGTGAAAATGCTTACACAGTAAGACCTTTTTGAAAATTGCCAGAGGAAGGGAGGGAAGAGACCTTAACAATAATCACTGTCTTGTTCTTTTGTTTAAAGGCGAATGAACTGTCCCACACAAACACAAAAAGATCACAGATTATTTCATATAGGTATGCAAGTACAAAACTGCAAAATCACGAAACTGCACTTGGCAAAGCATGATTTACTTTAACAATTAAAAGAATCCATTATTTGTCCATCCTTTGAAAAGGAAAATATTTGCCGAGAATCAAGACAGTCATCTGAAAATGGGATGTTAATGGCAAGAAACCACTGTAGAATAAATAAAACAGACTGGTCAGTGCCACTCATACTAAGGAAAGTATAAAGCAGTCCGCTAGTGTTCACGATCCACAGCAAAAGACAGCACACACTCCACAGGCCTGGCTGAGCAGTGTTACACCCAATCAACATCAGGCAGCCCTAAACAGGCTATGCCAAGACTAGTCTGCTTTCGGTTCCTCAACTGTGACAAGCTCTTCTATATATCCTGGGCCCTTTGTCTAGTTGACACTTTCCCCCCAATATTTTTCCATCTCTGTGTTGCTCAGGCTTCAGGTCTAAGCTTTCTTTACTCCACACCAAAATTAGGTACCCCTTCCCCACACTTATTACCTCCCTAAGCACCTTACAATCTCCCTCCATAGTACTTCTAACACTCTGTAGTTATATGTAAGTACTAAAGGATGTGCATATATTAGGATATTATATGTACATATGCATATTAGACATATAACTTAAGGTCTCTCTTTTTCCAGTTGGCTATACATTCCACAAGAACAGATTCACACAACGTTCAGTCAGGGTCTTGAACAATGACTGGTACAAAGGTAGGCTCAATTAGTAGAATAAAGTGCATTCAGATTTCCATCTTTGGTTGCCACACTTCACACCTGGAGAGCCCCAACAAGACAAGACCCTTCTCACCTGCTATACTAGACCCTAAAAACCTTAAAATTAAACAATGGAGGTTCCCTACTGACCTGTAAAAAACATTGGGGAGTGGGAAAATGGAAAGCTGTAGTGAAGTATTTTGGGCTTAAGTGAGGATGGGAGGGTCCTTCTGTTAGTACAATCAGTCAGGTCAGTAACATGCCACTGACTGATTTGGATTCCATAGATCTGCTTGATTGCTTTTCCTTCTACTAACACTAAATCTTACCTTGAGTAGTTCCTCTTATCCTTTAGAAAAGTAGAAGTGAATGCAAATTTACAGTTTCTGCCTTTCATCTCTGTGGAAGCCAGTCTCCAAGCTGGCCTCCAGTGATCCTGGCCTCCTACTATTCACATGTCTTGAGTAGCAGACTCCTCCCCAGTTGAGCAGGGCTGATCTATGTAGTTAGGGGGGTATCATGGAAATGATGGTGTAAGACTTCTGAAGGTAGGTCATGAAAGACACTGGGGTATTCGCCTCGAGCTTTATCATTTGCTCTGGGGGGATTCAGCAACTAACCGTGAGGACACTTGAGCAGCCCTGTGGAGAGGTCCATGTGGTGATGAACTGAGCTCTCCTGCCAACAGCCTACAATAACTTGGCCAGCCACATGAGTGAACCATCTTGGAAAAGAACCTCCAGCTCCAGTCAAACCTTCAGATGACTGCAGCCTCTGCCACTATCTTGACTGCCATCTCACAAGATACTCAGCCAGATCTAACCAGCTAAACTGCTCCTGAATTCTAACCCACAGAAATTGTAAGATGATAATTGTTTATTGTTTTAAGATGTTAAGTTTAGGGGTCATTTGTTATGCCTCAATAGACAATTATTATAATCTCATCACTCAAATTCACACAGAAATTTTCTAGGAGTTTTCACCATTAACATGAAGGGAAACAAGAAATACATTAAAAAAAATTTACCCTACAACTTCCTTCTCCTTTTTCATTAAATCCCATAAGAAAGACAAAGCAAATGGCTTGTTTCTTGAAAACATTTTAAAACGATAAATTAAGATTCATTCTATTTTTTGGAAAATAGAAAGAATTTCCTCGTATTAAATAGAGGACAGAATTTTTTGAAAGAGGGGAAAAGATGAGATAGGGTAGAGGCTGAAGAGCTGCCCTAAAGATCAGGAATGAAAAAAGGGGAAACAAATTCAGGGATTGGTTTCTTCCATTTGTCACAACCTTGCTTTAGCAGATTTTACTGAGGTCCAGCCCAAGAAAATGTGTAACGATTGGAGTGTGGCAGGGAAGGTATAGAATATGATTTCCCAGAAGGCAGGGGAGTTTGTACAAGTAAGAAAAGGAAGAAAAAACTTTAAGTGGCAGCACTTGGGTCTCAAGATCATTTCAAATAGGTATATGATGGCAATCTGCAGAAGTATCTGTCTTTTTCTTTATTCTATGCAGAGGAGGTTTCTCAAGTGTTTTTTATTTATTTTTTCTCTTTTTAGTCCCTGTCATAATAAACGTGGAACACACAAAACTCCAATCAGAAATAAAAATTTGTCACCATGATTCCTAAAGGGGTGGTAAGAATGTTTTTCCCCTTCTCATGGCCAAAGATAATTTTTCTAACAAAAGAATTTTGAATTTACGTAAGTTTTCTTTTTATTATTATTATTAAATTCCTCTTAGCCGTATGCTGCTTCCATTTAATTTTTCAAAGCCTTCTCTCTAGGTTTCCCTCCACTTTTTATTATACACAGGCTAGAAAAAAAGAAAAACTGAGATAATTAACAGTGCAGCAGAGAATGTTTGCTCTTATTATCTTCAAAAGGCCTTTTTAAAGAAGACAGGGAGAAATAACAATGAAAAACTTTTCATTATCCACTGGTAACAGTTAAAGCCGACTTTATCTTGTATTAGAATTTCTAAGAATTTTTTTTCTAGATAAGCAAAGGAAATAAACAGAGGGAAATTCTTCATAATCATAAACTGCTGGATTCTATTCTTAAACATTAGATCCAAGACAAATGCCACTGGGACTGTCAGCATAACAGTGAAAAAGAACAAGACCCCAGTATACAGATACTCAAAAAACTACGCTGGATTTAGGTTAGAAGCAAAAAATCCGTGCCACCGCCCCCCCCATGAAGTATAACTGAGGTCCTGAACCAGAACCAACCAGTTAAGTTGCTCCTGAATTCTTGACCCACAGAAACTGTGTGAGGTAATAAATGTTTATTGTTGGTTTAAGCTACTAAGTTTTAGGATAAATTATTATGCAGCAATAGCCAACTAATATCTCTCATCATTCAAGTTCACACAGTTTCGCTAGATTTTCACCATTGATGTAAAAGGCAAAGAGATATATTGTATAAAGAAATGTAAAATAATTACTAACATGTAATGTACAGACAAATGAAAACAAATATGTTAATGAAATTTCTTCAGATACAGTTAACAAGACTGATACTATGAGATCAGTGGAGCTGATTCTGTTCCTCATTTGCCCCAACTTTTATGAAGAGTTGTTCTCTACTTGAGAGAAGATACTATAAAACATCTCTTCCAAAACCCTATGATATGGGCCGGCCCTGTGGCCAAGTGGTTAAGTTCTCGCACTCCACTTTGGCGGCCCAGGGTTGGGATCCTGGGCACGGACATGGTACCGCTCATTAGGCCATGTTGAGGTGGTGTCCCACATGCCACAACTTAAAAAAAAAGGACCCACAACTAAAATACGCAACTATGTACTGGGGGGATTTCGGGAGGAAAAAAAAAAAAAACCCTATGATACGACAGCAGAAGAAAAATGAGGAAGTAAGTTAACCTTGGACAATTCTACGTTGGAATCACTGCAAATTGCGAATGCAAGTATTCTAAGGATTTATTTGTAATATTTCTATATTTGATAGAATTCTAGAAAAGTGACACACTATATACTTTCAGATCCATTCTTTGTCATCTGGTGAACTGAACAATAGTGTTTTTTTCTTAAATAACCAGTCAAGAGAGATAGGTTTACATTTCTCTCTGTATAAATCAGCATAAATCTAAATAAGCTATAAAGGAAAAAGTATGACATTTCACAAAAACAAGGGTTCTTATTAACTAATAATAGAATTTTATAGGTGACATAGGTTCTAGTTAGTGCTCATTTTCATATAAGGAATGGTAAGATAAGCAGATAAAGTGGTGGATGATATAAGAAATTTTTTTTAAAAGTCACTTACCCTTAAGAGGATCATGCTCTGCTCTCATAATATCAATGAGGGAATTTTCCAAAGAGTGCATATTCAAACTGTCATACATTCTACTTCGATCCTAGAAGAGAAGGAAAAAAAGACCAATATAATCTATGCAAATTTTTCAAAAAGTGATGATAAATATACTAACTTTTCTTACAGAAAACAGGACATCTGATTAATATAATATTAATAATCAGTTTGCATTCCAAGACAATACCAATAACTAAGGATCTCATGAGCTATAATATCTCCTGTATTAGAGGACAATATATTTAATACATTTATCTCCAAAATCACATATCAAAAGTAATCTTATTTCATTGGCAGTATTAATGCAATACACTAAAATAAGTTCTGTTATCATTCTCAACTGATAAAGATTTCTGAAATGTTATACACACACAAAGCATTTTTAGTGTTATTTAACTTCTAAACTTTTCTCATATACCTAGGAAGACAGACACTGGCACTTGAAAAATAAATATCTTGGGTGAAAGGATTTCATTCCACAATTGCACCATACTTTAAACATCTATCAAACATTTATGTTATTTAACTCAGTAGTCAGAATTTCACAATAATGAATGTATAATCATCTTATACAGTAAAAATCAAAAGCATGAGATACTATTATCGGAACAAAGACTCACACCTAGAATATTTATATTCAAATCTTGCTCTCTAAAGTCCTCACATATTGGTCTCTGCATTTCTTTTTTTTTTCTTTTGAGGAAGATTAGCCCCGAGCTAACTGCTGCCAATCCTCCTCTTTTCACTGAGGAAGACTGGCCCTGAGCTAACATCCATGCCCATCTTCCTCTACTTTGTAAGTGGGACGCCTACTACAGCATGGCATGCCAAGCAGTGCCATGTCCATAACAGGGATCTGAAAGAGCGAAGCCCTGGCCGCTGAAGTGGAACACGCACACCCAACCACTGTGCCACCTGGCTGGCCCCTGGTCTCTGCATTTCTAATTCTTCCCTTCCCTCCACCCCTCTGCAAAAAAGGCAGGTAGGGGAGGAAAGGGTGAAAGTACTCCCATCTCATGAAGTTTCCTACCTCAAGTCTCAGAACAAAGTCTTTTGTGCAGCTGGAAGTCTTGTTGGCTAAATGTTAAGTCCTCAAAGTGCTTACTAAAAGGAATTTCATTCTTTTAACACTCACGAATTTATACTGTATTCTGCTCAACACACATTCAATGTATTTGAACAAATATACATGGAGAACTACCACAACTAGCCCACGCCCCCCAAATCAACAGGGAGTCTTTTCTCAAAATCTGTCAGTGCTAACCCCCTCCCCCCCATTTAAGTGTGTGTGTGTGTGTACGTGAGCTTGTGCAACTGTATGTATATGTGGCAGAGGCAGGGCAGGCAGGCCATTTTCAACTCTCAAAAAATGTTTAACACAGAAAAATAAAAGAACCAGAAAAGCAGAAAAAAACGTCTCCACAGAAATCAGAATTAGGCACTTCTTAATCTGGGTCCATAAGCTTCCAGAAGGACCATGAAATCTGAGATTATATACAACATTCTGTACGTGTGTGTACACACAATGTTTTTCTGAAGAAAAGATTTATGGCTTTCATCAGTTTTCCAAAGGGATCCACAATCCAGAGCAGATTCAGAAACAGTCTTTTAGAAAGCTAAAGAAAAACATAAGCTTTCCTGAGAATATGTTGATTTATTTACTCTTCTTTGATGTTTAAATTAGGGTTGTGTGAGCTTTTTAAAGCTAGGGGGCCAGAACCAGTATAGTAGACTAAACAAGTTGCTGTCAAGGAATTTAAAAGTGTGAAAAATAACACTGAATGATGAAAAGAATGCTAGACCAGAGGCTCTTATTCCAGCTTAATCACCAGTTAGCTATATTGGTACTCCTTACTTATTTTTACTTAGACTCCTGAAGTTATCATGCCCATCAGTAACAGGGGTTCATTAGAACAGTGACCTTGATCGGTGAGGGAGGCACAGAGAATCACTGAGCTATAACCGTGGCTCTCAAACTTGAGCATGCTTCCGAATCATCTGGAAGGCTTGTTAAACACAGACTGCTGGGACCCATCAACAGAGTCTGATTCAATAGGTTTGGAGTGGCCCCTGAGGATCTGTATTTCCAACAAACTTCCTGGTGATCTTGAGGCTGCTGGTCAAAAGATTGTAATTTAGGAAGCACTGAGCTTCTTGATCTTGAGTAAGTTACTAAACCACTTTAGGCTCTGTTCCATCTTATAGAAATTGAAATAATCATGTTGAACTAAATCATGCCTACAGTCCACTTTAAAAACAACAAAAGTAAAAAGCTCAAAGTCCTATATAATAAATGAAATAAAAACTGGAATAGAGAAAAGCATGAGTCTTGGGCAAAAATGACATACAATTTTAGTAATCTGTTCAAATATTTCCATCTTCTGGGCTTCCACTATGCCTTGTTCATAACAAATTAGTTATGAACAGTTGATTTTTCTGCCTCTCCCACTAAACTTCTAAGCTAATTATGAGTAGGGATCTTCTAATTACGGAATATAGCTCGCTCTCAAATGTTTGTTGAATGAATAGAACTTTATCTCTACCATAAAACCTTTGCAAAAATATTTAAGTTGAGCTCTGTGAAGGCAAAGACTGTGCTTTTTAAATAGTAATTATCAAGGACTATAAATCCGCAGAACCTCCAGGGAATAGGTACTCAAATTTTAATTGACTAAACTCAGATGAGCCTCAGATATTAATGTGGCCTTGCTATCAACTTGAATTTCTGACCACACAATGGAGATTAAGTGTCACTACATTCAAAGTTCCAATATGTTTTTTAAAATAGAATTAAAAAATGTAAATTTATCTTGATAAAAATTGTTCATATAATTAAGCAAAAAACCTCAGAAATACTGGTATGCTGTATCATATGGGTTCTTAGAATATATTATAAGTACTTTATATACTATTTACCACAAATGCTTGCAAATAAAATGTTTTTTTTTATCTTCTCTGGCTGATGGTTTTGGAATAGAATCAGATTATGCCCCATCTTCAGTCAACCTATGAATTTAATTCATGGTAACTATTAATACCACCCAAATGATATTTCCTACATAGCCTTTTCTTTTAGCCACCCTTTACCTCCATTTCAAGAAGTGTGATTTTGTTTTAAGGCACAGAAAAATGAATGAAGTGATTCTGTATATACTGCCAATGGGCCATGGGCAATATTCAAGGTATGAAGGGAAAAATACATAAGCAACCTATTCAGTAAGTATCAGTGACCACTATACAGTCAACTCTGACAACCGTTATTCAAAAAAGCTGCATGAATTAACAGCTTTGGCTTTTTAAAAAAATTGGATGCAATTTTTTTTTTTAGGTGAGGAAGATTGACCCTTAGCTAACATCTCTTGATCTGTTGCCATTCTCCCCCTTTTTTTTTCTCCCCAAAGCCTGAGTACACAGTAGCTGTAAGTCATTCTAGTTCTTCTATGTGGGATGCCACCAGAGCATGGCTGGATGAGTGATGCATAGGTCTGTGCCCAGGATATGAAACAACGGATCCTGGGCTGCCAAAGCGGAGCACACAAACTTAACCATTTGGCCACGGGGCCAGCACCTAACAGCTTTAGCTTTAATGCCTATATCCAACTGAAATAGTGAGACGCCCACTTATAAGGTCCTTTATTTTCCTTTGCATACTAGTCTTTCATCATGAAGCAAACTTCTACTTTAGCAAAGAAAATAGCAAAGCAACTTTAAAACTATTAGCTTAGTTATACTTTGCTAAGTATCAGCTGCATCCCAAATCATTTTTAAAGCAACAAACACAAAATAGCCTGGAGTGGCAGAGAGCTCATGACATCTCAAAATCTCTTTCTGGATTTAATGAAACCTATAGGTTCATGTTAAAAAAAAATACAGATGATTCCATAATGTAAAGTGTGGCTATTAAAATATGATTTCTGAAAAAAATAAAAACAAAAACAGAAACACATCTGATTATAAAATCAACATTTACACATTCTTTTGAAATAGGGATATTAGGAAAATTTGTGTTCACACAAACTGCCGTTGGTTTAAAAACTAAATGGAAATCCTGAACCCATTTTAAAGTAACCATAAACACACCAATACTGATTAGCATAAATAAATATGGAAAAAATCACAGCAATGTAACTTACATTCATTACTACATGGCTATCTGAAAACAGCCAAGATATTTCACAAAAGTAAGAATCTCTATCAGGAAAAATTTACCCCAGTCTACTTTAAATATGACAACTATCTGGCAAAGAATCCCTAAATGAGCTTTCAGAAACTGAGATTAGAATCCCAAACAATGAACAGGCAAAAATTAGAACATGGGATGGGAAAACTATAATCTCTTATATTCTAGTATTTTATTATTTCCTTAAACCCAGGTATTTGCCACAAAGACTTACAGAAGTGAAATTCAGTCTAGAAATTCTAGACTGAAAAACACAGAAAGAATAAAGTAATCCTAAACTTAAAAAGGATGACCTAAGATTATAAACACTGAAAAAAACTGAGGGTCAATAACAATACTAAAATTAGTACAATAAAAGGAAGTCAAACTTAATTAAGAGATCTTTTTTACAGGATGTTATATTTTTGCTTTGATATATTCCAAACCCTACTCTATTTCAAAAGAAGTGGTCAAGTAGAACCCTTTCCTCTTGAAAATGATGTAGTCTCCCAAAGCAAAAGCAGATGGATTATAGAAAAATCATATATCCTCATATTTAAAGATATACCAGATACCTGAACACGTATTCTTCTGCTTAAGTAGAAAGATCAGCTTTTGTTGTATTTTTGTGTTTAGTTCTCCAATTTTTGCTTTAAAAAAACCAAATCTGTACTAATATTGTCCTCAACTTCAAGTACACACAGATTAGACATTCCTGACTCCACACTGCTAGCGCACTCTACTGAATTAGCAGATGAGGTGCTGCTACTCTGCCTCGCTAGACGAGGTGGCACTCAATCCCATATTCTCAGATTGTTCTCTAGTTGTACCACATGGACAGTCCTTATTCATCCAACCGGACTTTCACTTTCTTAAAGGCAAAGAACAGTATTCTGCCCCCCCACCCCGCCCCATAAATCCCAAGGATAACTAAAATACTACCACATACATAATGAACATACATTTCTTGAACTTTCTTTATTATTCTGATCTTTAACAAAGTTCTTTAAGAGTGAGTCTGAGAAAAAATTAAAAACCTTTTTAAAAGCCCCACAAAGCTATTCTAATACTCACAAAAGTTAAAGAAAATGGAAAGCCAAGTAGAAAATATATGGTGTAAGAACATACCGAGTACCATTAAAGAACTGAACACAGGATAGGAAACATAAAAAGAAAGCATCCATTACCCAAGCAGGTAAAAGAAAGCTCACTGTCTCTCACTTTCAGTAGGTATAACAGTTTGATGACCACCAATGTCCCTGAAGCTCATCTAGCTTAAGAACCATAATTTAAGGAATGCTTTATTAAATGAAAAATTGAACTTGATATGCTACTATATATTGTTTTTCGGTAAGGTGAACCAAGACTCCAAATAATACATTTTTTTGAGAGAGATCCCCAATTATCATTTATCACATTATCGTAATAGCCTGGATATTAAAGATTGGTGAAAAATATCTTCAAAGTAATTTATGTGAACTGCAGGCAGAACTTCTATAAAAACAAAAATCTAGAGCTGAATACATTGACAATTCTCCAGCTAGAGGATAGGCCAACACACATGTTATAGGCTTCACAGTCTGTGTTAGAGTTTTAAAGGTGTTACATTGCTTTGTTTATAGAGCACTGATGTGCCAGATATAAATTTGTAAGTAATAACCTCAGCTATTAGTACATTTATTCTTTGATTTAAAATATTCAAGTATTAATGAATAAATATACTGGAACCTTAATAAATAATTGAAAATTCAATTTTAAGGTAATTTAGAATTTACACTTTTGAGTATGATTTTTTGCAAAGGTAACTAGCTAATAGTGTTTTAAAGAAAAAGAATTCTTAGCCTTAAAGAAATTAATAGAGTTATCTAATATTCATTTTAAAGTCAGATATGTAAATAACAATTTACATTTGCTTTTAAAAAGTTTTAAATTTGAAACTTTTCCATAAAAAACTAAGTAGTTTAAAATAAGGAAATGCCAACCTGAAGAATTTTACATACAGCTGAAATAAAGCCAACCTATAAAACTCTTTCTTTCCCATTTACTGAATTCGATTATAGGTAAGGCCTGAAGTATCCAGGTATAAGAATCAAGACTTCAGTTCGGGAATTTAGTATGTTTTAGGCTTCATCAATTTGAGACTAAAGGAGATAAAAAGTTAAATGTTTTAAAATAATGTATTTGTTAACTAAAATTTATTAGTATTAAAATGTATAGGATGAAAAAGAATCAGAGATGAAAATAATCTCCCTAGGTATTTAAGTGCTTAAGTATTTACTATAACTTCACCAAACAGTGAGAAACGATCCAACGGTTTAAGATACCAATTGCAGTTTGTAGCTGCTGCTGTATTTTTAAGAACCTCAACTTCAAATACCTCAACCTTTTATGGAAAGATAGAAACACAGACTGAATTTTGTAAAATAAGTACCCTTAGGGTACTCAAAGAAGATGACAAGAGTGCTTTTAAGACCAGTTGGGAGGTCATATACTTCCCCTCCACTGCCTCGGACCTATGCCCATCCCTTCTGCCAATAAACCAAGACCCTTGCATTCTAAAACTAAAGGGGGCTGGGGGGCCAGGGATAAAAGAAATGGCCAAAACAGATCAGAGAAAATATAAGAGCTAGCTAAAAAAGTCTTACATGACCTAGTTCAGGGTCCTCCTTTCATAGATAAGGAAACTATGACCCAAAGAGATGAAAGCACATAAACTGTCATCCAATGTCATAAAGATTGTGAGAGGAGGAGGAAGAAGATTCAGGTTTCAGATCTCCTTTCCTTCTACTTCAGTTCACTTTCCACTATCTTTTTTTCACCAGTCTTTTCAGCTTCATTATACTATGCCTCTGGCTAAAGAGTCCACAGGGAATGCCAGTATCTCAGCAGTTTACAAAAAATATATACATATATATTTAAGCACCAAAATCCTTTTTCTAAAATGAATTTACCTAAAATCCTAGGTTACAAAATAGGTAAAAGCAGAGTGGCTTTCATTGATCCTCTAAGTGGGAGGGCTAGAGGCCCTCATCCTGTGGCAGCCCCAGGGGTACCTCTGCAGGACCCAGTTTGAAAACTTTCCTTTGGTTCTCACCTCTCTCTACTCTCTGGCATTCTATTAACTGACATCATCATCTCAATAACCTAACTTCTCAACATATGCTCTCCGACCCTTCTACCCTTTATGGCAGCTAATCTGTCTTCTTTCTTCTCCATAGATACATATACCTCCCATATATGTATTCTACTGCTTCTTTCTGCAAATGCTCTTTGAATAATTATGTCCTTTCCTCTCTAAAAACATGTCCCTTGCCATCTTCAAAATAATTATCATAATTTTCCTTTTCTACCATACCATTTCCTAGGTATTTATGTTTTCAATTTGAACAACATAAAAGTGCTACTACAAAAACATCACTAATATGGCCTAACAGAACCAGAGTGGAAAAAAGAGTAGAAATAGATGGATAGCTAACTTACATTAACAAGAAAATAAACTACAAATTATATGAGATAATTACTTATTTCTAAGTGGAGATCTTGGCAGAACTACTTTGGTAAAGAGGTAGGACTTGCCTAAAACAAGTGCTAATGGTTGATTATTGAAGTTACTGCTAACCCTCCAGATTAGAATGCTATTTGCAAATGTATTACTAATCTTTTTATATAGTCCTTACTTGTAAAATAATCTCATGTTGATAAATTAGTAACTAAGGAAAAGCCTTAGCTAAGGATAACATAGCTCTATTCAGTGGACTCCCACAATGTTAAGTCTATGCTCATTCAAACTTGGACTCTAGGAAAGAATCCCCTATGTAAGGATTAAGTTTTTTGTCCTGTAATACTTCTCATCATCTGGTACCCACTATGCATTCAAATTTAGTTGGCAGGAAAAGAGGCAGCATTTTGTAATCATAAAGGGCTTGAAGGTAATTTGATTAAGACTAACTCCCAGCTTTTTGATTCAGGGTTTTTCACTGGAAAATGATTATCTGGAAGAAGACAGTATATAAGAGCAGTAATAAAATTTAGAATAAAGAAATACTATACCATGAAGTTTTTATAAATGTGAAAAAAACTGAAGATAGGGCTTTTTAAGAAATGTATCTCAAAACAAATGTAGCAGATTTCATGACAAAAATTTACTAAAAATTTCTATAAAATACTGATGAAACGTAAAGTTGGTTGTTATGTAAACATGATTTTGTACCTAATTGCAAGTATTTCTGAAAGAAGATAAAATGTTCAGTTTGACTGATGTTTAAAGATAGGTGCTCTTGGGTGCATATTTTTTTCCAAAACCAAATTTATCATGTCTTGGAAATATAAAATGATTATGAATTGCTTTTAAAATTGAAAATGAAGCATTTTATATTACGAAGTTTAAGTCAAGTGACCCTTTGAAAATAAACTGTTTTAATGCTCTCTGACATATCCTTAAATAGGTATAATCAGAAAGTAAATCATAAATCCTACTCATAATATAAATACTAAACTCCTAGCCCAAATCCTGAAAAATATACACTGTGCAGCCTACCTGGTCTATTCTGGATGTTCCGGCTGCAGTGCACCAACTATCTTGGAGTGAATCTGAGCCCCAAGCTGGCAACTGCAAACTAGATCTCACCTTCAATAGCATAGAAGTTTTCATCAGAAATAAGCAGTTCTCTTCCCCATACCCACCCACAAAAAAAGAAAAAAAGAAAGAAAAGAAAAGAAAAAAACAATTAAAAGTTCTTTCTATCTTTTATCTTCATTTTGTCCCCTAAAGGTTTTAGAAAAAAAAAAATGACCACCTTATTTTAAATAACCATAAGGGAATTCCATTAACCTGTAATATCAACAAAATACTAAAAGACCTGGAAAAAAAAGTCTAATCGCCATAACTATTAGGCCACATTTAGGAAAAAACAGTCATTGGACGAGTGAAGACAAATTTTAATTTGATGTTAAAAGCCCTAATATTATTTTGCCAAAAATCACAGCTGCACTAAGTATATTCTAATATACATACAGCTAACCATAGTCAAATCTATGCACGATTATAAACATTTTAGTTTAGCTATATTACAGGAGAAACTATTTTGGTGGCCTATTAAAGATTAATAAAGGCATTCTTAAGGAGCTGCCAAAAAAAGCTTCAATATGTATTTAAGAAACACGGCAAGTTTTTCTACATTTTATGAATCTTATTTTCTATTGTGTGTTTAGAGAATTTCTTATAGTCTCAATTTTCTCTGTATAGGTATTTTATCCTTTGATAATTAAATTACATGCTTAAAAACTAGAACTTTCCCTTTTTAAATCTGTTAATTTTACCATACTACTACCACCACCCAATTTCCTATTTTGAAAGGTTAACATTAGAAATAAGGCAATTTACATACCATTCTTACCTGTAAGGGTAAGAGTGTATTACTATTGTTGTCTGTTCTGAACACATTATCTTCAATCCAAGATTTTGGAGTCAGTGATGGAGTAGAGCGAGTAAATTTCGGTGGTGCTATGACATTACCAGAAAATGGTTTCTTCAATGGAGATATCTGATTCATAGTTCCTGGAATTCCCATGTTTCCAGTTCTACGATGATCTCTGCCATGCATTGCTCCCCAGGACATACTTCCAGTGCCCCAGCCACTGCTCTGATGGTTGCTCCAAGGAGATTGTTTCAGAAGAGGCTGGAGAAAACAGATCTATTTAAATTATAAGCATTTAAAGCGTTGATAATTCAAATTCAAATTTTAAGACCTGAGCTAAGAATTTATATGATCTTTAAAAAATGAAATATATAAGGGCAAAGAATATATCTTAACTAGTTTATAAAAAGTAATAGGTTTCAGATTTTGCTATATGAAAACATTCACTTAATGCTAGGCAAGTTTTCATCCTCTATGTACTATAAATTATAACAAATCAAACAGGTATTTCACGACAATTACTAAAATAGAACCATGTAGTAACTTCTTTTCCTTTTAGAGAGAACCGGATACAGGATAAACATGAAGAAAAAAATAAATACTTTTAAATTGAAATTAACTTTGAAGATCCTTCAAGATAAAACCTACACTGTGATCCTAAAGCAATCATATTCTGCCAGGCACCAAATTAAAAACACAGTCTTTATTAATTAAATTATCCCATCCAGATGAGTGAAATATTTAGACTTTAGGTTTCTAAAACAAGTTGTACCACTGCAAAAGTGGATAATGATAACATTTGGTGTCACTCTGCTGCAGAAATTAAAAATGCCTTTTGGGATAAGGACAATAACAGGAAATGTCTCTTTTGGAATTGTTTTTTCAACTCAAGATATTTTATTCAAGTTTTAGTATAGTTTCTTTTAAAGTACTTTTGTTTTTTATTTCACTTAATTATCCATGAACTGTTAAGCAATTATCTAATGTTACCTATAGGTGGATCCACTGATACACAAAGATAAACAACTATGTGCTTTGATACTCTAGTAAAGATCTTAATAATACAAGTCTTCATTAACTCCATTCATTTTCAAAAGTAAAGTATATTCCAAACTAGAACCTACAGCAAAAAAGTTAAGTCATCAAAGAATGAAAAATCCACCAAAAGGCTATAATTGTACATTTTTTTAAAGTATTAATTGCCAGCAATTATATTATCAATAAACTTACACTTTAATAATTTTGTGCTAACATTTAGCCAAAGGAAGTATGGACCACGCAGTCACTATAAGTTAATAAATATAGCACTCTTCAAATGAGACCTGCTTCTTACAAGACAATTTTCTTAAAAACTCTAGTCTGTAGTACGTATTTTTTAAAAAAATTTCAAATGCTAATATAATCATGAATATATACTACCATTTCACCCTCCACATAATTCAAAGCATAGCTAAGGGACCATGGACAAATCACTTCATTCTTGAGGGCCTTACTTTCCTCACTGATAGTGTTCAAAGTTCTCTTCCAGTGATCTAAAATTCCATATGACAGCTGTGTGACCTCTTACACTCCACTGCGAGACCCATCTTTTGACAAAAAGCAGATTATAGATAAATATACTTAAATATGGATCACGATACATGGTCTTTTAACCGTCTACACCATGGCTTTAACAATACAAAAATACCTACAGATAATTTTCTGTGGCAAATTTCTAGTTAAAAAATGAAGACCCTGACCCACAAAAGATAGTTTCCCAAGATTACATAAATCATGAAAAACTGGAATATTATTACAAAATCACCTATTTACAATCCTTATAGGCCTCATTCTCCTTTCTCAGGGAGAAACCAATGATTCAACAAAAACTGTTAACCGTTATTCTGGTTAATTTAAATAAACTGTTAACTGTTACTTTGATTAATTTAGATAGTATTCAGCTTTTAAAAAGGTTAACCCTTGAAAACTTTGACTGGTCAACGCAAAAAGTTATATGAGTAAGCACGCACTGGTTCAGGTCCAGTTTTGCTTCTCTCTCAATCCCTAATCACGAAAACGGCCTTAAACAAAATGATCACTATAATAAACGCTGACCAGATCAAAAAAGGACAAGACACTCTTTCAATGTCAGTTAACCAAGCCAGCGGTCACTCAAACGTTGTAGTGAGGGCATAACAAAACAGAGCTTGAATCAAAAAGGACCCGGATGAATAAAAAACAACCCTGCCCGGTGTTATTTCATGATTACATTACCCACTTAAAACACAGACACCCCACAATTCAAGAAAAGGTTAAGACCACCAAAAAATGTACTAGCGTCTTCTCTTCAAGGTAACACACTAACCCCAGTTCAAGTATAGTTTTGCTTGAAAACCCAGAACATATCACCCAAACATTAAAAACCACAGAAACTGAATCTTAGAGAGTGTCAGTTTCCGCACTTTCTTTTCGCGAGTCCTTTGACAGCTCGGAGCACCGAGCCCAGGAGGGAGGAAGGTCGGCGGGAGCGCGCCGGGCGGCTCCTCCGCCGACGCCGGCTCCCCGGGCAGAGCCGGGCCGGGCTGGGCCGGCCACCGCTTGACCGGCTAGAGTCCTCGCTGGCCAAGTAAGCAGCAAACTCGAAAGCAAAAAGCCTTTCGGCCCGTGCCCTCCTCGGACGTCGAGGAAGAGTCACGAGCTCCCCACACACCCCGTCTGCGGTCCCCAAGTCCGCTTGCCCCCGCCGCCCCTCGGAGGCCGCCGCTCGAGCCCGCCGGCCCCGGCCCAGCCCGGCCTCACCGCGTCTCCCGGGCTCGAGGCGCCCCGACAGCGGCCCTCCCAGCCAGGGGCCGCCGGCTACAAGGGACGGGAGAGGCGCCGCGCCCGCCCGCGCCCCCGGGCCCGGCGCCATTCGGGCCCTGCCCCAGCCCCCACCGCCGCGCCGGGGCGTTCGAAGGGGCGCCCGGCCTGGGCTGCCAGCGCGAACTCGCCTCCGGAGCCTCAGCCCCCCATGGCCCTGCCGCCCCGCCGGGACTGCTGTCCCGAGCTCTGTCACCCTGGTCCGCCCTCCCCGTCCCACGCTCACTGAGGCAGGCAGCCCTCATCGCCGTTTCTCGGGCCACTCCGGGCCGAGCCCGGCCTCCGGCCCCGCGGCGCCGCCGCCCGCCGTACCTGGTGGTGGTTGTAGGAGTTCCTCTGCTGCAGGAAGGCGGCGGCCGCCGCCTGGTGCTGCTGCTGGAGCTGCGGGCTGACGGGCGACCTCCGGCTCTGCGGCTGCTGCGGCGCCGCGGGCGGCGGGGGCTGCTGCTGAGGTAAATTCATGGCGGGCGGCGGCGGCGGGGGCACCGCGGCCGCCGAGAAGGGGCCGCCGAAGCCGCCGCCGCCGCCGCCGCCGCCGCTCGCTGGCACGCTGAGTCCCGCGCAGCCGTGCGGGGACACGGGCGAGAAGCTCGGGAAGAAGGCCGGGTTCATGGACGACGGCAGCCCGGGGTAGAAGCCGTTCTCCGAGTCGGGGCTGGGCGGCGGCATGGCGCTGAGCGAGCCGCCGCCGCCGCCGCCGCCGCCGCCGCCCGGGGTGGCAGTCGACGAGCCGGGCTGCGGCGGCTGCGGCGGCTGCTGGGGCGGCGGCGGCGGCTGCGGCTGGGGCTGGGGCGGCGGCTGGGGCTGGGGCGGCGGCGACGCGGTCTGCACCGACCAGGGGGTGCCGAAGCCGGGCAGCGGCGGCGGCGGCGACGCGGAGCCGCCTCCCCCTCCGCCTCCGGGGGGCCCCCCGCCCCCGCTGCCGACGCCGCCGCCCGGGTGCGGAAGGTCCGGGCTCTGCAGGCTGCTGAAGGCGCCGGAGCCGAGCGCCCCGCCGGGCAGGAGGTTACTGGGACTGTTGAGCAGAGGGTGGTTGGGGGACTCCATGGAGCCCGGCGCGGGGTTCACCGGCGGCGTCGAAGGGGCCAAGCCCGCATTGGGGGGCTCGGCGGCGCTGCCCTCACCCGCGGCCGGGCTCTTGCGAGGGCTGCCCGCGCCTCCGTGGCGGCGCCGCGGGGCTGCGGGCGGCGAAGGCTGGAGCTGCGGGAGTGGGGTCAGGTCGGCCGGGCGCTGCCGCGGGGCGAAGTCCTGCGGCGGGAGGTGCTGCGGATGCGGGAGGCTGAACTGCTGCTGCTGCTGCTGTTGCTGCTGCGGGCGCTGGGCGAGCTGCGCCGGCTGGAGGAGCGGGCTGGGCGGCGGCGGCGGCGGGCTGAACCGGCCGGGGCAGTGGAGCGGCGGCTGCTTCGAGTCCGGAGGGTGGGGAAGGTGGGGAGGGCTGAACTCTTTCCTCTTCTGGCTGCTCAGCTGCTGCTGCTGCCGCTTACTGAAGTCCTGCGGGGAGGAGGTGCGGCAGCAGCAGCAGGAGGAGGCGGAGGAGGAGGAGGGGTGGTGCAGACTCGGTTTGAAGTCCTGGGAGGGGAGGAGGTGGGTCACACCCGCGTTCGTGCCGCCGCCGGGGTGGTGGTTGGGGAGTTTCTCCGCGGCCGCCGCCCCCGAGAGCGGCCGCGCCGGCTGCTGTGTCAGCCCCAGCAGCAGCTCATCCTGCATGGTCTGCTGATGCGCCAGGAACGGGGAGGAAGAGGAAGCGCCGGCGGCCGAGCTGCCCGCGCCGCCGCAGCCGAGGGGGATAGAGAAGGGGGAGGCGCCCTCCGAGAAGCCGGTGACAGGCAACGGCGGCGGCGAGAGCGGGCCGAAGGGCGTGGCGGAGGGCAGCGGGGCGGCGGCCGCGGCGGGCCCCGCGGCGTAGGCACAGTACGCCCCGCCACTGAACAGGGACCTGGGGCTGCTGCTTCGGAGCGGGGCTGTCCGCAGCACCCCAAACCCGAAGTCCCTCATTTATCGGGCCGGCGGCGGCGGGAGCAGACGCGCCCCGTCCGCTGCCCCGCCTAGGAAGCCGCCAGATCTGGGGCGGCGCGGCCGTGGTGGAAGGAGGGGGAGTCAGTGAGAGAGGGACACCGTGACTGAGCCAGGGGCACCGACTTCAGCCCCGCCACCCCTCCTGGCGGCCACCGCCGCCTCCCGAGACCGGCTCGGGCGCCACCGCCGCCGCCGCCGCCCTCGCCGCTTAAGAACCCCGGAACGTGCGTCAGCACCACCTCACAATCGCGCCGCCCCCCGCGGTGCGTCCTGGCACGCGCGGGCGCGAGGCCGCCGCGCCCCCGCTGCCCCGCCCCCCATCCCGCCCCTTATTAATATGCAGGCTAGGCCGGGGGCGCGTTCGCGCTCCAGGGAGGGCGGGGGAGCGCGGGAGCGCGCGGCTCGTCTCCTAGGGCCCCTCCCGCGCCCAGGGAAAAGAGAGAGGCCGGTTAGGGAGGCGGGCGGCCAACTGGGCTCTGAGCGCCGGGCGCGCGCGCACAAGGGCGAGCACGCGCGGGCGGCGCGGACGGTTCCTGGGCAACGGCCCCTCCCCGCGCGGGGTCCGCTGAAAGCCTGCCCTCGGTCGCACGCGCTCTCTCACCCTCCGCCCCGTCGCCCTCGCGGCCCCGCCTCCATTCTGTCACCTCCGCCCCGCCCTCAGTCACTGGAGGCCCGACCGCCGCGACAGGGACTTCCCCGGGCGGGGCTGGTGTACGGGGGAAACTGAGGCCGGGGAGCCGACGGGGAGCGACTCCTAGCCAAGGCGGCCGGGCGCGGCCTGCCCTGCGCGAGCGGAGCGGGGACCCCGGCCCCTCCCGCCGTCCCGGCTCGGCACGGAGGTCCTTTGGCCAGCTGGCCGGTGCGGGCTCTGCCTGCCTTGCACACCGCCGAGCGGTTCGCCCCTCACCGCTTGCACCCTGGGTCCCCGACTTGGAGCCCTCCTCGTCGCCCTAGAAAGCGCCTTCTCAGGCTTGTTTCCGTTTTTAGCCTCTCTTGCTGCGTGCTGTCACGCTCCTTCCTGCAGCTGCGTGAAGGTGTTTTCTGTAGGGTAAACATGAAGCCCCGGCTGTATACCAAACATTTTCACTTCATTAATGAGGAACAAAGTCCCTGGAACCTAACACGGCTCCGTGTGGTTATTTACACACGTATATGCCCATAATGGGTTCCGAAGCGAGCTCCCATGGTAACCCTGGGCCTGCTCCAAGTCCTCCTACTTCGTAAAAGCATTTAATGTGCTATCATCCGGGCTGCTGTGGGTGGGACTCCTCCCCACCACATTCATTCTGGCATCCCCGCCCCTTCCCTCCAGGGAGACTCTAATTTAAACATTTCCGAAGCTTTATGAATTTTCAAGGGAGAAAGATTTCTCACATCAGGGAAAAAAGGAAGTTCTGACTCAGCAACAGACTTGTTGAGGCTTGCAAAATGGGAGGGGAGAGAGCTTTCCATGGTAGAGCTCTCTCGGAAGCAATAGAAGAGAACTAATCCTGTGTATGTACTTTCTCAAAAAACATTTTACATAGAGAAAAAATAAAAATATGTGTCTAGGTAGCGAATAGCAGAGTGGTCCTTACTATGTAAGAAGATGTGGATTTCATGTTTCTGTTTTGCAATTTTAACTTTTTCTTGGCGTTTAGAGAAGTGAAACTACTGAGAGAGTCCTGGAACATAAACGAATCCCCAAAGCAACAGAAAGTGGATTCAGATTCTACTTGATTTTGATTTACAACCGGACTAAGACTAAATAGTGTTATAAATTAGCACATTCTTACTAGTGTAGGCAGAGTGTACCTTTTTATGAGTCCTCATAAAATAATTAAATTTCATTTCTGCTTTTGTTACTTCAGTGTTTCAAATTTATATATAAATCAGAATAAATACGGTAGAAAGAGAACAACATTGCAAGAGGAAAATACGTTTAATGTATAATGTTTATGTCTGATATCCTATCTAATGAACTATTTGATATTGCCTTTACAATAAGGAAAAAGTACTTAAAAGAAAACTCATAAATGGTTCAGAAGTTGGTCAAGTATATACAAAATTGGTTCGAGTTAATAATCTCAAAACCATTTTTAACAAGCAAAATATAGAACTGGAAAAGTACTTTTATTATTCTAAATTACAATGTCTAGCAAATAACCTGAGCTCATTAGAATTAAGAATATAAATGGCCATTTTCACAGCACCTATTGACATATTCTTAACTATTATTTGTTAATGTGTTTTACGGGAAAAACTATTTCAACAACTGAGGCATGTAAAGTCTTAAAAGTGAATGAATTTTTTCCTAAGTAAAGTTATATTTGATTGGAATCATCTGCAGATCCAACAGCAAATCTTGAAACAGGGAGAAAATAGAGGCACAAAACTTAGCTCAATCATGCATTAAAATTGCAGTTGATGCAATGTGGGGAGGAGAGAGATCGATATATTCAAAAGCCAAGTGGTGCCATTCTTGGCTAAAGTTTTAACAGAAAGATTTCTTGGTGTTCTGATACTGGTTTTGTTTTAAAGGACTTAGAGCTCTCCAAAATGGAGAAAAGCCATCAAGTTTGGAATTATGTAATGAGGTCAAACTTCATATTCAGTACAGCAAATTCCAAAGGCCAACTCTGCGATCTTCTACTTATTCCTTTAACATCTCAGAGAGTGTTGTGAGGGTCCCATTTTTTATAGAGAGAAAAGTTATTGTGAATTCTAAAATTTTTAAGCTGATGAGCTCCCACCATTGAAAATATTGAAACAGAAAGGTTTCCTATAGTGGGGGTCGGGGTGGGGATGGGTGGGCCGTGGGGAGGGCTTGTGGCCCTCAGGCAGATCCAATGTCAGGTTCTTAAGAGTCTATATTATAATCTTTTTCACATGAAAATATATTAACTATTTGACCATTAACTCAGTTCCTGACTTACTTGATAGTCCCTTGTTCATTTCCTCCTACTGTCCTGGGCCACTGCTTTTAAAAATATTTTTGCTACAACCCAGAACACACACATTCACACATGCACCTGAAACAAAGCTCTTATTAAGCAATCCTTACTCTTAATATGTGCAACGAACTCTGTGTTTAAATTCTATTTACTTTTTTGAATCACTAAACTGATCTCAAATTACTAGGTTGACTTTAAGACCCATGATTAGGTCATGAGCTGAAATTTAAAAACACTGTCCTAGAAGACTATTTCACACCTTCTCCTCTGTGTTGAAGCCTCCTCACGCCTTCTCTCCTATCCTCATTTTCTGCTGCTGACCTGGCTTCCTAATTCGCTGAGAAAATAGGAGCGGTTACAGGAAAGCTTCCACAGGTTGTCACAGCAACTTTTTCCAGTCACTCTGCATCTGTCCCTGTAGACCTCACCTTCCCTTCAACTACATGGGGTGTCCACACCCCACTCTCCCATCTAAGGCCAAGCCCTCCCATGGCACACGAGATCCTCCCCCCACCTGCTCAGGACATGGCTTCATAAACATCCCAAAGTTAACATGTCCAAAATTCACCTCCCCTGTCTCATTAATCCCCATCTCAGTAAACAGCACTCCATTATTCTAATTGCTCACGCCAAAAACCTTGGGGTCATCCTTCTGTTTTTCTTAGAGCATATCTGAGCCATCAGAACATGTCCTACCTTTAAATTTTATCCAGAATCCAACTACTTTTCACACTCCCACCACAAGCAACCTGGTCCAGGCCACCCTTATCTCTCTTCCGAATTGTTGTTTTTACCTACTAACTAGTTTCCCAGCTTCTGATCTTGATCCTCTACTATCTACCACTCTCAGCACAGAATGTTCCTTCCAAAATGGAAGACAGATCGCGTCAACTTTTCTGACTAAATGCTTACATTTTCTCAGAATAAAAGTCAAAAGATTTTTAATAACCAGAGTTTCTTCATGATTGCCTCCTACCCCTGCCTCCTGCCCTCTGGCCATTTCTACCCACAAGGCAGTGCTTATTTCTTTAGCACATCCGGCCAAGTCAGCCGCAGGGCAGCTGCAGGGCCTTTCCCCTTGCAATTCCCACTGCCTGGAATACTTAGCCCCTAAATACCAGTGGGGCTCACTCCTACTTTTTCACGCCTCTCTCTCACTTCTTTTGGGTCTCTGCTCAAGCTCATGTTCTCAGTGATAACTTCCCTGATCACCATCGTAAAACAGCAACCCCCTCCTTCCATTCTAGCCTCCCTATTCCTTGTAGGCGGTTTGATTTTTCTCTGTCTGGCACACTGTGCACTTAAATTGTTTATCTGTCCTCCCCATTAGATCACAAGCCCCACGAGGGAAGGTGCATTGTTTTGTTCATTGCTGCATCATCGGCACCTACAACAATGCCTGGGGCACAGGAGGCACCCAGGAGTTATCAAATGGCATGCACTGAATGAAGGAATTTGGTGAATGAATGAATAGCACTTTTACAGAATGGTAGCTAAAAGTATACTGTAGTAAAATGAGAGTGTTTATCAGTGACTTATTTGCTGGCAGGGGCTACCCAAACACCACCCAGATGTTCCTAGGAATTATAAGCAAGGCAAGATAATTCCAGGCATTGACAGGATAAGTGAGTGAGGACAGACAGATAGGGCAGCTCAGGATTTTAACACCAGGAAATAGATAAACCTGGACTCCGAGAGACAAGATTTGTGTCTTAGGATCCTAGAGAAGGACTCATGCTCCAGGGACAGGGATATTGAGGAAAGAGATTGAAACACAGGGGTTCTTTACAGGAGCTTGAGCAAAGACAGGGAGTCAGGACTAGCATTAAAACAGAAACCCAGTTCAGGTAGCATGGCAATGAGGCCAACTTGATGCTAAGCCTACTATGACTGACACACAGAAAGGGAAAGGAGTTAGTCTTTAGGTGGCAGCTCATTAGTCCTGGCTTTGAGTTGGGGGAAAATGTAGAAATTAAGGTCGATACTGACTCTGTCCAACTTCATGGTGCTTTATTGACACAGCACCCCAGAGTAGCACCATCTTCAGTTACTTCTGGTTCTCCTTCTACTTTTCTAAACTTCCTTCATGCTTTCCTCCGTCACCTTCTTTCTCGTTACATAGCCCTTACATGTTCAAGTTCCTTAGGCTTATGTTTTCTACTTCTTACATACTCTTTCTAGGTGACCTTATCCACTATCATGTTTTCGAATAGTATCTGTATGCCAGGGTTTTCCAGATTCGTCTCTAGCTCAGAGGTCAAATTCATATTTCCAGCTGCCTATTAAACAATTTGACCTGGGGGGTCCCTCAGACTCATCAATTCAGTGTGTTCATACCTGCTCTTACCATCTTTCCCCAAAGTTGCTCCTCTTTTTTTGCTCCTTATTTGGGCTGATGGCATCAACACACAATCAGTTTCTCAAGGTGGAAACATGAGTCATCCTCTTCTTCCCTCTCTCTCACCCTCCAAAAACAATTGATCACCATCCATACTCTGTCAGTTCTACTGCAGAAACGTTGCTCGAATGTCGTTTCCTCAGTCTATCTCCCCTACCTGTGTCTTAGGTCTGAATTTTTTCTCTGTCCTGCCCTAATGCACAGTCTCTTAGCTGTCTTCCCTACCAGTTCTTCTTCTGAATCTCTTCTCTTTAATAGTCTCAAAAAACAACTATGATTCTGTCACACTGTCCTGGGCAATAACCACCTCCCTTGCTTCCACAGTATCAAGTCTGAACTTGCTAGTAGACAGGACCCTTCAGAACTTATTTGCAACTTGCCTCTTTGTCTTTGTCATGTGTCATTCCCCATACCAGCAGATCCTCTGAATCAGCCATGTCATTTCACAACTCTGGGCCTTTGCACACGATGTTTCTACTTCCTGGAATGCCTCTCACCTCTTTTCACCAGCTAATGCTTGCTTACCTTTCAAGACCCAGTTCAAAGGCCATAGCCTTTCTTGACTCTCCCTGGACAATGAGTTGAGCCCTCTTCTGGGCTATCACAACATTGTCATAAATTTTTTTTTTTTTTTGTTATATCATATATCACATCAACAAAAGTTATCTGTTTCTTTGGCTATCTGCCCTACTAGACTTTAAGATGCTGTGGATCATGGACTTTCCTTTATGTATCTCTGCATCCCTCTTGCCTGCCACAGGACCTGGAACACAATGCTCAGTAAATATTTGTTGATTAGTAATTGCCCAATGAATGCTGTAGGAATAAAAGATGAAAGGAAGGAAAGGAGGGAGGGAGGGACGAGGGAAGGGAGAAAATGTTTCCAAAGCTCACTTACAACGAGATGTGCCATTTTCTAGAGAACTGTAGCATTATTAACTTATATTTACTGGAGAAAAAATTAGAATGAACAGATGATAACAACAACAACAAGTTTGTTCCCACTATTTTCCCACTATTTTCTTTGGCAATACCAAACTGGAAGCTCCATTCTCATTATTACAATCTCCATTTTGGTTATTATACCATCCAAGGATGAACTCATTAACAAGGAAAAATATGTAGAATGTTCCCCTGCTGATAAAGTATAGCACCCAAACACGATAAAAGGTCTTCACAGGTCTTATATCCTTTATGGAGCCTGGGAGATTTGTCATCCAACTCCAATACTCCCACCTAGGAGAGACGCCTTCAACCTCTCCAGGAACTCCTGTCATGATGCTCATTGGGTACTTAGATAAACTTAACTGTTCCATTGCCTCTTGACTTTTATCTTTAGGCCTAGTCAATTTGACTAGATTATAAATCTTTGGGGGCAGTGGCTATGCCTTATATACATTCTTTTATTTTCCTAGTTCTTCTTGATTCATGTATCTATCTGGAGACTATTTATTGAATGCCTGCTATGTGCCAGACACTGTGCTAGGCACTGGTGATACAACCGTGAACAAAAGACACATAGGTTATTCTGTGCATAGTCGTAGAGGCTGTAAATAAATGTTTGCTGTTGATACTAGTTATGGTAATTCCCAGCCCTAATTGTCTAGACGGATTCATAAACAGTGAGATTCTAGGCTGAAACTGACCTACATGCTGCAACGTAGTCTTGCTGGGCCAGTCATGGGTGGAGCCCTGAGACGAATATGGAATATTGAGGTAAGGCAAATTCAGCAGGAAGGCAGAAGAAATTACACACTGAAACACGTTGTAATCCTAGCTTGAAATGGGATTTTCATTTATTATCTCCTTTACTTGTCACGATGTATTTTGTGAGTAGATAAAACAAATAATATTCCTGTTTTATAGTTGCAAAACCAAAGCCCAGAAACAAATTCATTTGTCTCAGGTAATTTGTGCAGCCTGGGCTTAATGCCCCCATCTCCCCATTTCTCAGACTCCTGCTCCATTAGTTGGCACTCAGGCTATCACCCCAGAGATACGCCACACATCTAAGCAAAAGGGATCCTCAGTGACAGGCCCTAAAAACAATGTTTGCTACTTCTACCGAAGGATAAGGGATGGAGAGGATAATCCTTGAAGCCTCAGTTACACCTAACCATATGAATAGCAATTGGCAGTAGTGACCTCAGAGTGAAAGCGTCTTATTTTCAAAATACATATCCCACAAAAATTCAGAAATACTTCTTAAATGTGCTGTCTCATTTTTCTCCTATTAGAAGAATGAGGCCTGGCATTATGTATTGGATATATTGCATTTAATTCTTTCACATTATGGAAAGCTAACTCCTTCAGTTGATAAATTATTCTATGCAGATAAAAATGAAGGTGCATTTTGACTAAGTACTAAATATTTAGACTTTATGTAGATGAAGAGTATTGCATCTATCAAATTTGATCTTAATATTTTTAGAATCTTAGAAGATTAAAAGTTTTAAATGTTTGTTTTGGAGACTGTGAATGTTTGGTAAAAAAGAACAGTCATGAAGTTTACTTTTTGGGAGGCATTGCAGCAGCCTTTGTACAAGGATTGATTAAGAGTAAAGACAACAGATGAAAAACATTCTGAGGAAAGGGGGATGTTTAACTTTAGTCCAGGTTAGTATATCATCCTCATTGCTATCAATTCACTTCTACTGACTGTCTAAATTGTGTATGGTGCTCTAAATAGGACTATAGGACTTTACGTCATCTTGCATCCAAAATTCATTTAGCAGCGCACGTCATTGTATTAAGTTTGCAGAACATAATCCATAATACTATGAAGAAAAATAGACTTCAATTTCCAATAGAAAAAATTATAGACAAACGTTTGTGGAAAAAAAGAAACTTTAGAAAGTTTTCATAAGGACATGAATCATATACATGAGAATACTAATGTTTTTAGGTCCAGGGTTGATCCTTGTTTATCTCACATTGAGAGACAGGGAGGAGGAGTATAAGGGACACACAGAGACTGGAGTCAGAGACCTGGCTTTTAGTCCCAACTCCCTCTGTTACTGTGTAACTTCAGCAGTTAAGCTTTGGGAACCTCAGTTTTCTCATCTTTGAAGTGAAGGGAACAACAAGTGTCATCTGTGAAGTGGGGTTGTGTGAATATGATTAGCAATATTTTAAGCAGAGAATCTTCTATGATGTTTGACACAGAATGGATGCTTAAACAAATAAACGAATCTTTGGCATCATCTGCCATGTAGCTTCAGGTAAAGTGTAGACTAGAAAGCCAGCTAGAAGCACACAGTGGTAGTCCTGGGGGATGGATAACAAAAGTAAAAACAAAACAAAAACATTACCAAAAACATGCAGATGGATGATGGTAATGGTAGTAAAATCCCACTAACAGTAATGAAAGGATAAATCCAAAAGAAAAATAGAAAAGGAGAAGCTAAAGTCTTCCTGCATTTGAAAAGGAAGAAAAGAAATTCCGAAAGTTAAATATTAAACATATTCAATGACTAGTTAATCCCTAAGGAAAACCAGTGGTGTAAATAGGGCAAACTCTGGCTTTAAGGACAGAGCTGAATTCCAATACCAGTTCTGACACCTACAGACAGGGTGGAGTGTGTTAACCTGGGCAGGTTAACCATTCTTAGTCTCAGTTTTCTCCTCTGATAAATAACATAAGGAACTATGCATAAAAAACACCTAATGCTGTTTGAGTACTGGTCTTCACACTAGAATACATCTGGACTGTCGAGGTCCCATAGAGATATAACGTGAGCCACAAATGTGAGGTACATATGTAATATGAAATTTCCTAGAAGCCACATTTAAAAAAGAAAAAAAGAAGCAGGTGAAATTAATTTGAGTAATATAATTTAACTCCCTATATGCAAAACATCATTTCATCATGTAATTGTATAAAAGTTATTACTGCTTTTACTGAATCTGTTGAGACTGCTGTTGTCTCTATGGTTTATTCTGTTAATATAATGCATTACTTGATTGATTTTCAGATGTTAAACCAATCTTGCATTTCTGGGAAAAGTCCCTCTTGGTCATGGTGTGTAATCCTATATACATACATATACACAATCTTATACACACACACACACACACACACACATATATATATATATATATATGTTGCTGGATTTGGATTGCTAGTATTTTGTTGAGAATGTTTGCACCTATATTTTTAGGGGATATTGATCTGCAATTTTCTTTTCTTCTGATGTTTTTGTATGGTTTTGTTATCAAGATAATACTGGTCTCATAGAATGAGTTTGGAAGTATACCTTCCTCTTCTAATTTTTTGTAAGAGTGTATGAAGGATTGGTATTAATTCTTCTTTAAATGTGTGGTAAAATTCACCAATGAAGCCATCTGGGCCTAGACTTTTCTTTGTGGGAAGTTTTAAAATTGGTAATTCAATCTCTTTACTTGTTAAAAGTCTATTCTGATTTTTTATTTACTCTTATTGTAGTTGCAGTTGTTTGTATTTTTCTGGAAATTTGTCCATTTCATCTAGGTGATCTAACTTGACAGCCTATGACTGTTCACAGTATTCCCTTGCGATCCTTTTGTTTCTGTGAGGTTATTACTGAGGTTCCCTCTTTTATTCCTGATTTCAGTAATTTGAGTCCTTGCTTTTTTCTTGGCCAGCCTAGGTTAATTTTGTTGATCTTTTTCAAAGAACTAACTTTTGGTCTTACTGATGTTCACTATTATTTCTATTCTCTATTTCATTTATTTGTGCTCTAATCTTTATTGTTTTCTTCCTTCTGCTTGCTTTGGTTTTAGTTTTTCCTCTTTTGCTTGTTTCTTAAGGTAGAAGTTTAGGTTATTGATTTGAGATCTTTATTCTTTTAATAAATATGAACATTATAGCTATAAATTCCCCCTGATTGCTGTTTTAGCTTCATCTCATAAGTTTTAGTATGTTGTGTTTTTGTTTTTACTTATCTCAAAGTATTTTGTAATTTGTCTTATGCTTTCTTCTTTGACTCATTTGTTATTTAGGAGAGTTTTGTTTAGTTTTCACATATCTATGAATTTCTCGAATTTCGTTCTGTTATCATGACTTTTAATTTCATCCCGTTGTGGTCAAAGAACATGCTTTGTATGATTTAAACGCTTCTAAATTTATTGAGTTTGTTTTATGGCCTCCTAACATAGGCTCTATCCTGGAAAATGTTCCTCGTGCACTTGAGAAGAATGTGTTCAGCTGTTGTTGCGTGGCGTGCTCTATCGATGTCTGTTACGTTTAGCTGGTTTATAGCGTTGTTCAAGTCTTCTGCTTCCTTGTTGATCTTCTGCCTAGTTGTTCTATCCATTATTGAAAGTAGATTATTGAAGTTTCCAAATATTATTATTGAATTGTCTATTTCTCCCTTTAATTTATGTATATTACTTCATGTTTTGGGAGCTCTGTTATTAGGTGCCTTGTGTTCATAATTGTTTTGTCTTCCTGATGGATTGACCCTTTAATTATTATGTCCTTTTTTGTCTCTAGTAACAAATTTTCTTTTTGAGTCTATTTTGTCTCATACTAGTATAGCCACTCCAGCTCTCTTTTGGATACTGTTTGTATGGTGTATATCTTTCTATCCTTTCACTTTCAACTTACTTGTATCTTTGAATCTAGTGTGTCTCTTGTAGATGGTATATAGTTATATCATATTTGCATCATTCTACCATTCTCTACCTTTTGACCAGAGAGAGACACACATTCTTATTAGAGGAATGATATCATCATTTATTTCATAAACTGTACATTCATTGCTTTATTACAAATTAGGTAATGAGAACTAGTGTATTGCTTTATCTCCTTTTTGTAATTTATAAAAATGGATTATTTATATTAGATCTATATTATTTTAATTATGACTACTTTTCATAGTCTGTCTTACAAGATTCATTTTGTAACATTTCTCAAATGTTTTTGTAATATTTCTTTCAATGTTATTTACACCTTTATTTGAATTGGAAAAATAAAGGCAGAATTTTTCTGAAAGGAAATGTAATTTGGCTTTTTGGTTTGCCAATATGGTATATGATGGACATTTTCCATAAATTAAGCTAAATACAGTAGTCCCCCTTATCTGTGGTTTTGCTTTCCTAGGTTTTGGTTACCTGCGATCAACCACTGTCTGAAAATATTAAATGGAAAATTCTATAAATAAAGAACTCAGAATTTTTAAATTAGGCATCATTCTGAGCAGCGTGATGAAATCTCACTCTGGCCTGCTCCTCCTGCCCAGGATGTGAATCATCCCTTTGTCCAGCATATCCATGTTGTATACACTACCCACCTGTCAGTCACTTAATACTCCTCTCAGTTACCAGATCAACTGTCATGGTATTGCAGTGCTTGTGTTCAAGTAACCCTTATTTTACTTAATAATGGCCTGCAAGCACAAGAGTAGTGATGCTGGCAATTCAAATATGCCCAAGAGAAACCATAAAGTGCTTCCTTTAAATGAAGAGGTGAAAGTTCTCGACTTAATAAGGAAAGAAAAAAAATGGTATGCTGAGGTTACTAAGATCTATGGTAACTTTTATTATTGTTATAATTGTATATTGTTATATTGTTATAATTGTTTTATTTTATTATTGGTTATTGTTGTTAATCTCTTACTGTGCCTAATTTATAAGTTAAACTTTATCATAGGTATCTATGTATAGGAAAAAACATAGTATTTACAGTTTGGTACTCTCTGCGGTTTCAGGCATCTCCTCGGGATTTTGGAATTTATCTCTCACAAATAAGAGGGGACTACTGCATGCAGCTCCACAGTTTTATTTCATATATATGTATACAATCCAGAGAGGAAGTATATGCAAATGTGTTTAAAGAGAAAAAGGAAATGTCTAAAATTTCCAAATTTTACAAAACAACTTTTTCATATACTTTTGAATAGCTGGTCAGGGGTATTAATTATTAAAATATTCAAATTTCTTTGGATACATTTAAAATGATATAGTAATTATATTTAAAGTGGCAGTATTAAATATATGTTGAAAATTACATCCTTTGCCATAATTTCAACTTATGATAAATTATTTTAGATGACTTAAAATGTACAAGAAACCTAAAACCGTTCAACTATACAAGATATTTTTTAAATGTTCAAAATTTCTTGGGGTGATCATTGAAGAAAAATGTTTGAATACTAGGCCAAAGAACAAAGGCACTCCAAATTCATCATCTCTAGTTGCCTTATTTACTGCTAAATTCCCAATGCCAGTCACATCCCCATGATTGAATGAATGAATGAATGAATGTCCTAAATGGTGACATTACAAATTACATGCTCACTGCCTAAAGAAAGGACAACCCTGGAGGCACACTGTTCTCTATCTAGATTAGGTAATTTTTAGTTGGTAGTAGAGGTCCTGATGGAAATGGGGAAAGGATACCTACACTCCTGACTCGAGAAGACGGCCCTAGGTGACTAGCTTTACTTGTGTCAGACCCCAGAAATATGAGAGAAAGTTTGAGAACTAGACTTAAGGGAGCTCAACAAAGTATTATGAGCCATGCATAGCAATTACTTTGAATTCTATAAGCATTTTTTGAGCATCTACTTCCTGTCTGGTAGTCTCCTAGGCACTGTACATGCAAAGATGAAGAAGACAGGGTACATGGGGAATAAGCTTAAACAAAGAAGTCTAATGAAGCAGGATAAATGCTATAAGAGGAATATATTGTTATAGGTTGAATTCTTTGAAATTACTGTTATTTGACCATTTTTGACCTACCAAAAACTGTTGATTCATATGATTCAACCTACATGGTATGTGTACATCCAGATGAAAGAATAGTGAATCCTGAGGGGTTCCTTAGTCAGGGAAAGTGACGTGCAGTCAGTGGCATTCACACTGGACATTGAAGGGTGAGGAAGAAGGTGAGAGTTGGATAGCTGGTAGATAGGACATTTGAGGTAGCAGGATCGACAAGGGCAAAAGTGGAGAGAAATAGAAGGTACATGTGTGTTCTAGAAGGTACATTGAGTTTTCTTTATGTTGACATCTGAGAAGAGTGGATAAGAGTAGAAAGGAGCCTGAGACTTGTGTTAAGAGTCCTGTAGGCCTAAGAAGATGCTATTGAGTCGGCAATGGGGAGCCACTGAAGGTTTACTAGAGGAAGTGTTGTGAACAGATAAAAACTTTAGCTGAACTCAGGTGGCTGAATGGAGAATGGGTGGTGGGTAGAGAGGTTGGGACTGGAGTTCACTGATGTGCTCCTGCAACAGACAAGATGAATGCAGTAGGTACGTATAGGGGTCAAGAAGTGAGGCATATTTCTCTGATAGAATTGTCATGGTTTGGTCAATGGTTAGGTTGAGGAGTTAATTGGAAGAGGTGCAGGTTCAGGAGTGGGGGAAAGGAGCAAGCTATGTGGAGATATCCTGCAGTGAGAGTAGAGTTCTGGGCTATGGGTCTTAGCTTTGTTGGTGCACAGTTGATAGCTAAAGCCATGAAAGTAGATGCAATTATCAGGGAAATGTGCCTAGGCAGAGCAGGAAAACAGAGTAAGGGCAAAAGGACAGAGCAGGGGTTAGGGATTACTCTGTGCCCTGTGCTTTACCACATTTTCTCTCCATCATAATGCTCGTTTACCTAAGTGTCCATCCTTTACAAGTCTGTGAGACCTCAAAAGGTAGGAACTACATCACATCCATTCTTTGGCATCCTCAAAGCTCATGCATAATCTAGGGGTAGCCACTTAAAAAATCCTTGCTGGGTCATATCCTAACTTTTATCGAATGCTTTCTAAGTTCTAGCATTGTGCCCTTCCATGTCATATTTTACAGATGATGAAATTGAAGCATGAATTTGCTCAAGGTCACAGTTAGTGAGTGGGAGCCTGGTTTTAAACTGAGGAAGTCTAATACCAGAGGCATCCAATGCCCATGCTATGGAAGGAGTAGAGTCAGAGTGACATCCATTTTCAGTTTAGAATTGTTTTCATAGACATCTCTAACATCCTCAAATTAACTTTGTGAGATGGAGGGAGGGGGCAATATTATTATTGAGTAAATGAAAGCTCAAATTAAGTAAATTCATGAGGAAACAGAGCTAGTAAATGGAAAAACCAAACAAATCCAACGTCTTCTGAGTTACAACCTGTGTTCTGTTTCAGTCTTGCTTCCTGTGAGTCCAGTTGTCTGCCCTATCAGTCAAGAAGACAGAAAGCCCTGGAAGGTGGCTGGGGAAGAATATGGAGACAGTGGCTGTGGAAAAAGCAAGAAGACTTTTTGACCAGCAGGACATATTTCCTTGTGGGAATTAGGAACTTTGTTCTGGTAAGACTATAAGATGTCTGTAGGTCACACTTACTTGTGAATGCTGACATTGTCTCTTTTATTAATAATTACAAATCCTCACAATTTAGGTACAATCCACCTGTAAAAAATGATTGGTTTGTTGGTTTTAAATGTAAACAAAAGATAATCTATTGACTTGTTATTTATTCATCCTTGTTGGGGATGTAACCTGGAATCCATCCTTAGGCCTAATGTCGGGATCCCTCTGCAGTCTAAAGGCCTCAGCCTCTTTAGGGCCTTCTGTAGTTCATTTACAAAAGGATAACATTTGCCCTCTTAATAGGAGAATGAAAAAGAGAGCGATGGATACTGAATTTCTGTAGGCATTTGTTTAACCTAATCCCCTACCACACATAGACTCTCCTTTGATGGCTGGTCTCCTTAGATAGGAGAGACTCACAAAGGATTTCAAAGGAACTGAAAATGAGATTGATAATAAGCTTTATACTTGTGTTCAGCTCATTCCAGTTTGGAAAAAAATGTCCTGGTGCGTCTGACAGATACTGCCTTGTTTGAATTTTATGAATCTTAGGCAAAGATTGTCCTACCATTTCTCTGACATTATACAAGATTGGTTATCTTGCCAAGTTTCACCATTGCTAATATAGACTCTGAAGCAACAAATATCACAGAGAATTCATAGATGAGAAATCTCCTGTTTTGTAAGTTAAGTGTAGACATGTTTATTTATACAGAACATGAAAGTATATCTTCAATGTGGCCAATATATTTAGTCCCTTAACTTCTAAAATAAGGAATGCTGTGGTAATTAAAACAGAAACACCTAAATACTTCCTGTTTGTGGAAGGATTGAATGAAGGAAGGGAATTCAGTAGTTTTTGTCTATAATATTAGCTAACACATAATATTAACTATTAACAATTTGTAATATTAAATATTAGCATTAATCTAGTATTCTCTACGTGCAAGGCACTGTTCTAAACGTTTAGTTCACTTTACACCTCTATGAGAAATACTATTATTGTCCTCATTTTACAGATGAGTGCACTGGGGCACAGGAGTGTTAAGCAGCTTGCCTAAAACCACGGAGCTAATAGTAAACAGAATCCCAGAGCTCCTGGTCTCAATCCACTGTGCTAAAATTGTGGTGAGTCTCATGGCTTCGTCTCCACTAAACTGGAAAAGACTTCCAAGAAGTGGTGGGACTTTAGAAAATCTTTGAAAGGTAGGAGTAAATTTAGAAAAATGGAAATCTAGAGAATTTACAATGTTTGTAAATGAACTCACTCTTGAGTAGCTTTGAAGGATTCTTCTTCCACTTATCTCAGACCTTTGAGTCTCTGAAATCTGGAGTAGTCTCTCTATGCAACAGAGGCATGACCGTGTCTTAGGTCTATTAGAAGCAGATGATTTTGTGTTAGGATGGCTTTCCTGTTGATCTTACTGAAATCAGGGGTCATAGATTCCCACTGATTCATTCATGCCCACTGATGGTACCCTTCCTCTCAGTCAAACACCATAAAAAAGGATACCATTCCTTTTTCTTCTCTTTCTCCCTTCCTTCATTCTCTAAGTCAATGAAATTAGTTAAACTAACCAGGCTCTGACAGGTGCTGATGATTAAACAAATACATATGTAAATAAATAAGACAATGTTCCTGGCCTTTAAGAAGACTCAAAAACGGTTTTCAAAATGGCCATCTGATCATAGTATAAGCAGGAACAAAACAGGGAATGGAGACTTCAACCTGGGGCATTGGGAAAGACTTCATAGTAGAGGTTAGTACTTGAACTGTGTCCTAAAAGATGTGTAGGTGGGGCCAGGGTGGTCAGAACAAAATAAGAACATTCCAGGAAGAGGGAACATCAAGAGCAGCAAAGTCTTGGAGGAGAAGGTAAACAGTAGGATGTTGGAGGAAGTGGAGAGAAGGTTGCCTGGATCAGGGAGGGTGTGAGGTGAGGCCATTAGAACAAGGTTAGAGAAGTAGGCCAAGGCTAGACTGAGTGAGACAAAGAGAAAATCCACCTCCAGGACCTAAACCCAATACAGCGCCTATTTATGGTGATTATATTTTAAAAATTTCTTGCAGTTCATCACATATTATCTGACCTTCAGGGCTTCAGGGATACTGGACACTTTTGCTGACATATTCCATGGTGTCTTCTATAGGTCTTGGCAAAATTAACATATTGTCTTCTATGATGAGAGATAGCTAGTAAGAACTGAGGATCAGTTTGATCTTTGATATAAAATCTAAGGAATGTTTTTTTCATAATCACACCAGAACTTTTATACAGCGCCTATTTTTCAGTTCTAATTTAATGAAACAGTATGTTACCGAGATTCAGTATTAATGACTATCATTATTTCATTCCAAATATTTCCATCCAAGTATTTTTTTAAACAAATTCATAGTATTTACTATATGCCAGGCATTGTTCTAAGCATTTTGCAAATATTAAATCATCTGATGCTCAAACAACACACTGAGAGGTAAGTACTACCATTGTCCCTATTTTAAAAATGAGGAAACAGTAGTTGAGTCACTTGTCCAAAGTTAACAGAAGTGGTAAGCGGTGGAGCTGGAGATCAAATGCAAGTATCTCACTCTAGTGATGCTAAACCATCTCTTTGTTCCTAATTATCATTCATCTACTCCCCCAATTTACTTTTTTTCCCAAACTAAAGTACTGGACAGATTTTGAAATTCTTTTGACTGCTTTGGTATTCCACTAAATTATGCAAATATAACTCAATTCAAATATTACATGCCTATGTAGTATATGTGATATTTATTATAGATCTGTAGTTCTCAACCCTGGCTGCATGTTAGAATCACCCAGGGAGCTTTGTAAAAAATTGTTATTGGCCTGAGCCCCGCCTCCGGAGATTCAGATTTAATTGGTTTGGGTGAAGCCTGGACTTTAGTATTTTCAAAACTTCCCAGGTGATTCTAATATCCATCCAGGGTTGAGAACCACTGATATAGATCGATCATGTATTGATTACTTCAGGCACTGAGCTACACATTTTACACATGTTATTACTGTTTCACATGACAACCTGATTGGATAGGTATTATAATTATCTGTGTTTTAGAGTTGAGGAAATTGAAGAACCAAGAGGTTATATAATTTGCCCAAGATCACACAGCTTATAAATAGTGGAGATAGGATGTGTGAGGTGAAACCACATTTTCTTAACCATAAGCACTATGCATCTCACAGAACAAAAGTTAATTAATCTACTGTGTCATAAACTAATTGATCACCATTCTGTAATACATTTATTTTATATGTAGGTGCTATGAAATCTGAATAATTTAACTATCTTTCCATTCAGTTTCTTAAAAATACTTTTTAAATTAAATTATGTATATATATATGTAGATAGATAGATACATACATACACACCTTTTTCTAGTATGTACAATATATTTTATATTATACAATATATTGTTATGTATGACATAGATTTGTTATATTAGTAGATACATATAGTGTATTATGTATGCTATATATAATATTACATATAGTATATATGTTATATTAGTAGATATATATAGTCGACTTTTCATTGTTTTATATTTCTACATATAAATTTGTAAAACGTTCTAAATAAGTTTCTAAATCCGTGAAAAGCTTATTAAGACTACCGGATATTTTCTATTACTATCTAGAAGAAAATTATAGGAAAGCAATTTTTCCTTCATAGAAAAGATTTGGGTTACACTGTGTGAAGAATGTCCTAACCATAAGCAGTATCCTATAGCTAATATTTTTTAAGCGCATGTTTGCTACATGCCGAATGAAGCATCTGCTACTTTCCATGCATTATTTCATGTAATATATTTAATGCATTAATTCACCTCAGTCCATCTCTATATTAAAAATTCCAACACATTTCTAGCTCGGGACTTCCTTCTGAAATACGAACTTATTTATCCAACTGACTATTTGATAACTCCGCTCGAACATTTCATAGTTATCTCAAATGTAACATCCAAAATGAAACTCTCAAATTTCCTCCATTTTTTTTCTTCCCTCAGTCTCCCCTGTCTCAGTAAATGGCTCTACCATCTATCTTGCTGCTTCAGGCTAGAAACCTAAGACTCATCTTTGATTCTTTCTCTGATCCTCTAAAATGGTCTTTTTGACTTCATCTCCAAAGTGTCTCTCAAATCTGTCCGTTTCTCTCCATTGCCACTGCCACCACTATAGTCTCACTCATCAAAGTATCTTGAAAGGACCATTGTGATAGCCTCCTAACTGGTCTCCTCACTTCCTCTCCTGCCCTCTTAATATCCATTCTCCACCCTGCACCCTGCAGCCAGCGTTGCACTCAGGTGCATCATTTACTTGCTTAAAATCTTTCAGTGGTTTCCTTGCCTTGGGCTACAAGGTCCTGCATGATCTACTGTCAACTCATACCACTTTCCCCCTTACTCATTATGCTCAACCACACAGGTCTTTCAGTTCTTCAAACACTCCAAGAGTTTCCCTGGCCCAGGAGACTCTTCTCCCAGCTGCATGGCTGGCTCCTCATTTTTCAAATTCATCTAAAATGTAATTTCCTCATAGAGACCTTCATGGGCCATCACATCCAAAGTACCTTCCTTCTTAGACCATTCCTTAGTTCCTTAATAGCACTTATCCCCAATCTATAAGATTAACTTAGTCATTTATTTTATTATCTATTTATTTCATTGAATGTAAGATCCACAATAGACTCATATCTGCCTTTTTTTGACTTATGCCCAGTTGGGTCCTTAGTATATAGCACAGAATATGCTTACAAAAGAATAGTTCAATGGTGAATAAATATAAATTTCATGAATCTTTGATATGTAGTAAAAAATATAGTTATCTCTCACTGAGATTTAAAGAGAAAAAGCTAGATTAGTAGTTCCCAAATTGTAATATATTAATAATGAATTAAGAAAGAAAAAGAAAGAGCCAAAATTATGTTGCCAAAATTTTACTATTATTGTCAGTCTATATTTAAACAACATCAAAAATCCACACTTTTTATGTCCACCATCAGTCTACCTTTACAATCATTTTACATTTTAGACAGAATAGTGGAGAGCTAAAGGCATTCTAGACCAAAGACATTATAAAGGCATAGAGATGGAAATAGTATGGTGACTTTGAGAAAAATCAGTAAGATGGTTGGAAGAGAGTGACAAATAAAGAATTTGATAAATTTAGATGATGGAGAATTTTATATACTTTGCAACAGCATTTGGACTTTATCCTACAGGAGGTAGGGAGCTCTATTGGATAAAAGAGGTTTAAGCAGAAAAATAACATGGTTCAATTTGCATTTAAAAACTATCATCTGTTGACCAATATAGCAAATGGCTACATTTGCTTGGAGAGAGATGAGACACAAATTGGGGAATCCAGTTAGAAGGCTGTTCTAATAACCTACGAGCAAGATGGTGGATCAGGCTTGAAATGGCATCACGGCTGCCATTGTTAGGCAATGGCAGCAAAGCTGAAGGGCAAGGAACAGATCTTTGCTATTAGCTCTTTTTGGAATGATTTCTGTGAGACTCCAACAGAGTCTTGTTTCCAGTTTTGTCTTGTATCGTCTACCTGTGGACTTTAGAATGAATTTCCGTATTATTTATGTTTTGGCCTCATAGCTAACATTTTTTATGAATATATTTTTTTAAAAACTACTAAGCTTTAGAGCCTTCATTGTAAAGATTAAAACAAGAAATGGATGTGAGAGCACTTTGCAAAGTACTATACAAATGGAAACTATTTTTATTACCAGTAAGTCACTTTAGATTACAAAGAGGAAAATCACTGTCCCACATGTAAGCTCCCATCAGCAAACTCCCCAGGCAGAATGAATCACTCTTATAACCATAGCACTTTTTTTGTGCTTCTATCATAACACCTCCATTAATTATAAATTATTTATGTGTTTTTTTTTTTTTCCTGGTAGTGCATAAATCCTTTACAGACAGAGACAGTCTTATGAATCTTTGCAACATGGTTTGTGGTAGACAGTAAGTACTCAGTATATGCTAATTGCATGCAGGAATGAATGATTAGTTCCCAGGAAAGGATAAAGGCAGAGAGCTGATGGGGACTTCAAAAGTAAAATAAATAATAGAATAAACGTGTTAAAGTGAAAAGATTCTGAGTGATTGATGATCGTATGTTTTATTTTAGTCTAGAAGTTATATATATAGATTTACTATACTGCCAAAATACTGTATCAACTTTCTCTTAGTAAAGTGAAATATTTTGTAATACTGATAATTAAACATCCTTTTGCAGTATTGTATTCATTTATCTATTCATTTAGTAAATCTTTCCAGTGGCTGATAGGTACAAAGCACTGTGTTATAGGTTTTAAATAGACATGTCCCTGTTCTCATGAAGTTTGCTATCCAGTGAGGGGCAGCAGGGTTAGGGGGAGGGTCCAGGGGGAGGCCTGCTCCATGCGAAATGCCATCCTAAGAATTTTACATATTTTATAGTAATAATTACCATTTAATGTCTATCTTCTGTATTCATAGCAACTCTATAAGGTAAGCATTATTATGCCCATTGTACACATAAGAAACCTAAGCTAAGATAATTTTATTAATTTAGCTGAGTTCACAGAGCTAGGATGGGATTGAAGCAGGTTGATTGATATCAAGGAAGAACATCAAGGGTTATTTTTCATTCCAGAATCTAGATTTGCTTGCAATAATTCAAGTTCTTTCAACAAATATTAATGAAATACCAACAAGGACACATGTATAAAATTATTATGAATTATAATGATAAAGTTCCCACCCTTGTGGAGTTTTTGGTTTGGTGGAAGGATTTAGAAAAAATGAACATAATCATAAGGTGGGACATTAGCAAATGATTGACAGATCTTTGTGGAGAATGACTCTCAGGAACTGAACAGCCATCCAGGTGTCGTATGAAAAGAGTTCTGGGCTTGGAGTCAGAAGAACACTAATTAAGACCTTGCTCCAGTTCTCCTAGTTGTGGGCCTGTGGGAAAGACACTTAAATTTCTGGGCTTCACCGCTTTCATTTGTTAAAAATGAGCAATAACAGGTGATGTTTCTACCTTATTTTAAGAATTAATGGGTTGAGATAAGGGAAAGCAGTTTCTAAAATGCAACACGGATTTATGATAAAGAAAGTCAATTTCCTAGAAACATCATTTTAGTATATGAGCCATCAAATAAGAGAAAGCATAGAGAAATGATTCACAAATTCTTATCCCTGGTACATGATGTGGTGCCTGTTACATAGTAAGTGCTTAATAAATACTTATTGAGCTTAGTTCCTGAATGGCTGAAAGAGACCAGAGGAAACCACATCTTCTCTCCTCCAGCTAGTGGGGAAGACATGTTACACTCAACTTCTTGTGACCTTTTCTCCACATCAAGCAGTTGTCAATAAATATATTGGTTATAATCCAAAGTGCTATTTACATTGAGTAGTTTAGTTTGTTTGTTCATGTGGCTGTTTGTCAGAGATGTATGTACGTGACTATGTATGTGTGTCTGAAAGAATATATTTTGGGGTTGTGATGGCCTGTCCTCGTATCTGTTTGTTTCTGTTAAGTGTCTGTTTCCTCCTCTCTACTGGTGAGTGTTCACAGCATGCAGCACTCTTGAGGCCTAGAATAGTACCATATATTCTCCATGGATGTTTATATTTCAACAGGCATTATATACATAAGCTTAGGGGATAAAGCTTAAGCCTGGTAATGCTATGCACTAGCCAGAGAGAGGATTTATTTGAGGAAGTCTGGCTTATTTAGCACCCTCAAACCACACACCCATAGGCAGATATCTGCCTGCCTACTAAGACTAGCCTTTTGCTCGGATCATTGGCTAGACATGTACAGGAGTTTGCCACAGATATGACAAATAAATACCATCTGCAAATCTTAATCTTGTTTATAATTACAATGTTAATGTTAGTAAATATTATAGGAAGTCTTTTTTTCTAGCTTTACTATTTCACTTAATGTCACTCAAAATTCTTTTTACAATAAAATGTTATTAAAAATGAATTTTCAGAACTGCCACTTCCACAAAGAATAGATGATTTTCCCTATTCTTCCCATTAAGTACAACTAATAACCCTGGACATTATATATAAAGCAAATATAGAACATCTGAACAGTGGAGAGAAAAAGACAAGTTGTCTAGGGACCTTGGAACTCAAGGAACAATAAGATAGTGAGGTCCTTAGGTGTTTTTTTTGCCTTGTGTATCCCAATATTAGAGCTGGAGAAGCAAAAACTCTGCAAATGCCAACAGGTGCAGACAAAAAAGGCCCCAACAAAAGCCTGCTGTCTGCAGTCAAAGGACCAAGAAAAGAGCAGTCTCACATCACAGAAAACTTTTAGACAATAACCATTGTACTTCAGCCAAACATGACAGAAAAATTGTGGCCCCACCCTGACCCATGTCAGCAAAGACCAAGTGGGTAGCCTAGAGCTCCACCCTCACTAGGCTGTAACGAGGTACCCCTCCCTGCTCTGGGTGGTGTCAGAGAAGGCTGAGTATGGAGCCAGGATTTTCCTTCCTGCTGATTAGCCATGAAGCCCCCCATTCCATCCATGGTGTCAGGGAAGACTAGATGTGAAACCTGGAATTCCTCCCGCACCCTACAATAATGAAGTTCCTCTCTGTCTCCCCGCTGATATCAGAAGAGACCTAGTGGAAAGTTAAGACTTTCACCAGTGTCTAGTGGTGATGAGGCCATACAACCCCTGTGGTGACATTGGAGGGGAGGAGACATGTGGAGAGCAGTAATGAAGCGCTCTTACTCCTCCTACCCAGGGGGTATCAGGGGAGGCCTAGTGGGAAGCTAGATCTCCCACTTTTTCCTAGCAGTACTGTGGAGCCCCTGCCCTCCTCAGGTGTTAACAGAGTCTAAGTGAGGAACCTGGGCTTCTACCTCCATCTGACAGTAAAGGGGGAACACCATCTCTTCCCCTGCCAGGGCAATATCATAGAAAGCCAGCTAAAACAGGAAGTAGAAATAAAATCTGTAGTTTCTTAACAAAACACCAAAAATGTCCAGATTCCAGTCAAAAATGATTCATCATATGAAGAACCAGGAAAATATCAATATGAGAGAATAAAGGTAATGAACGCTAACACTGAGATGACAGAGATGTTAGAATTTGGGAAGTCTTCAGCCATTATTTTTTTTCATCTTTGCCTTCTTTCTTTTCTCCTCTCCATATTCTGATGACACCAATGTTATAAGTTTTATTATAGTCATACAAGTCCCTGAGCCTCTCTCTCTCTCTCTTTTTTCCCAGTCTATTCTTTCTCTTGTTCAGATAGAGTAATTTTTATTTCTCTTTATTCCAGTTTACTAATTCTTTTTTCTATCCCTTCCATTCAGCTAAAAATTTTTTAAAGTAGCCATCATATAAATGCTTCAATGAGCAATTACAAACTTGGTTGAAACAAATGAAAAAGTAAACGTGTTGGCAAAGAATTAAAAGCAATAAAGAAACTTAAATTTTAGAACTTCAAAACACAATAACCAGAATAAAAAACTCAATGTATGGACTCCATAGCTGAATGGAGAGATCAGAGGAAAGAAGCAGTAAACTGAAAGAAAGAATGATAGAAATTACCCCTAATCTTAACAACAGAGAGAAAATAGACTAAATTAAAATGATCGGAGACTTAGGAACCTGTATGACTATAACAAAAAACCTAACATTGTGTCATTAGAGTACTAGAAGGAGACAAGAAAGAGGTTGAGACTGAAAAAGTGTGTAAAGAAAGAATGGCTGGAAACTTCCCAAATAGCAAAAGTCATAAACATGTAGATTCAAAAAGCTGAGTGAACCCCAAACAGGATGAACTTAAAAAATATCCATGCCAAGCTACATTATAGTTATGCATGTAACAATTAAAGACAAAGAAAAATTCTGAAAACAGTGAGAGAGAAACACCCTACTGATATAGGAAAAATCATTCAAATGACAGCAGATTTCTCAGCTGAAATCACAGAGGCCAGAAGGAAATGGCACAACATTTTTTAAGTGCCAAAAGAAAAGGACTATCAACCTGGAATTCCAGATTGTAAAAATATCCTTCAGGAGCAAGGAGGGAATCCAGATTTTCTAAGATGAAGGAAAACTAAGGGAATTTGTCACTAGGAGAACTACCCTAAAGGAATGGTTAAAGGAAGTTCTCTAAACAAAAAGAAAGAATCTTGGAACATTGGGAAGAAAGAAAGAATATGATAGGCAAAAATATGGGTAAGTAGAATAAACTTTCCTTTGCCTTTTGAGTGTCTAAATTATGTTTGACAGTTGAAACAAAACTTCTAACAATGTCCAATGTGGTTCTAACAGCATGTAGAGGAAATATTTAAGATGATTATATTGTAAAAGTAGGAGAGTAAAGCAACATAAAGGGAGTAAAGTTTTTATACATATATCAAATGGTAAAATGTCAACATCAGTAAATTGTGATAAATTATGTATGTATCGCATGGAGCAGCCACTACACAAACTATAAAAAAGATACACTCAAAGACATTATAGATAAATCAAAATTGAATTCTAAAAAATATTCCAGTAGCCCACAGGAAGGCAGGAAAAGGAAAACAGAGAAACAAAAAACAGAACAAACAGAAGACACAGAATTAAATGGCAACATTAGACCCTGACGTATCAATAACTATATTGCATGTAAATGGTCTAAATACACCAAATAAAAGACATAGATTGGCAGAGTGGATTAAAAAGCATGACTCAACTACATGCTGTCTTCAAGAAACTCACTTCAAATATAATGACACAGATACGTTGAAAGTAAAGGATAGAAAAAGATAGATCATGCAAACATTTGTCAAAAGAAAGTAATAGTAGCTGTATTAAGGCCATATAAAGTAGACTTCTGAGCAAAAAACAATACTAGAGACAGAGACCAATATTACATATTGATAAAATAAACTACCTTGAGATATAATAATCCCTTAATGTGTATGCACCAAACAACAGAACAGCAATATATATGAAGTAAAACTCATAGAAAAGAGAAACTGATATATCTGCAATTATATATGGAGAATTCAACATCCCTCTCTCAACAATTGATAGAACAACTAGACAGAAAATCATCAAGGATATAGAAGAACTCAACAACCGTCAACCAATAGAATCTATATTTATAGAATACTCCATCCAACAATAGAATACATATTATTTTCAAGCATCCATGAAACATATACCAAGTTAGACCATATGCTGGGCCATAAAACAAGCCTCAACAAATATAAAAGAATTAAAATTATCTAGAGCATGTCTCTGACCACATGGATTCAAACTAGAAATTAGCAGACAAATAATAGGAGAATCTCCAACCGCTTAAAAACTAGACAACACACTTTTAAATAACTCATGAATCAAAAAGGAACTCTCAAGAGAAATTAAAAAATACATTTAACTGAGTGAAAATGAAAGTAAAACATAGCAAAATTTGTAAGGTGCAGCTAACGCAATGCTGAGAGGAAATTCTATAGCACTAAATGCTTATATTAGAACATAGGACAAGTTTCATATTAATAATCTAAGCTTCTACCTCAAGAAATTAAAAGAAGAACAAAATAAACTCAAAGCAAGCAGAAGGAAAGAAATAATAAAGATAAGAGCAGAAATTAATAAAATTGACAACAGGAAAACAATAGAGAAAATCAACGAAACAAAGAGCTAGTTCTTAGGAAAGATCAATACAATTGGCAAGTTACTAGCAAGACTAACAAAGAAAAGTAGAGAAGAGACACAAATTACCCAGATAAAGCAAGAAACAAAGGATATCACTAAATACCCTGTAGGCATTTAAGAGGTAGTGAGTGAACAACTCCACACACACACAAATTCAACAACTTAGGTGAAATGGACCAATTTGTCAAAAGGCACAACTCACCCAATAAGAGAGATAATTTGAATAGCCATCAGCTCTTAAAAAAATTGAATCTGTAATTTTAAAACTCACAAAAAAGAACACTCTAGGCCAGGATGATTTCACTAGATTATTCTACCAAACATTTGAAAAAGAGTTAACAACAATTCTATGAAATCTCTTCCAGAAAAAAATTAGAGGTAACACTTCCCAGTATATTTTGAAGCTAATATTACTCAGAAATGAAACCCCAAAAAAGTCAGTACAGAAAAAGAAAACTATAAATGAATATCCCTTATGAATATAAACATAGAAATCTTTAACAAAACATTAGCAAGTAGAATTCTGCAATATATAAACAGAATTATACTTTAAGACCAAATGGTGTTTACTCCAAGAATGGAAGACTTGTTCAATACTGAAAAATCAATCAGTGCAACCCACTATATTAACAAGTAAAGAAGACAAGTCTTATCATCAATGCAGAAAAAGCATTTGGCAAAACTCAGCATCCATTCATGGTAAAAACTCTCAGAAAAATAGGAATACAAGAGAACTTCCTCAACTTGATGAAAAGCATTTACAAAATATCCACAGTTAACATATTTAATGGTGAATGGTTGAATGCTTCCCTTAAAATGGGGAACAAGACATGGTTGTTAGCTCACATCATTCAATATTTATTAGCTCACATTATTCAATATTTAACTGAAGTTCTAGCTGGTACCATTAAGTCAAGAGAAAGAAATAAAAAGTATACAGATCAGGAAGGAAGAAATAAAACTGTCGCTATTTGCAGGTGCTGTTATTTTCTACATAGGAAATCTCAAGGAATCTACAAAAAAAATTCTAGAACTCAAAAGTAAGTTCAGAAAAATGACAGGATACAAGATAAACATAAAGAAATCAATTGTATTTTTGTATATCAGCAATGAACACACAGACACCAAAATTAGAAGTATAATACCATTTACAATTGCTTAAAACATTAAATATTAGGTATAAATATAACAAATATGTTTAGGACATACATTGTCAAAACTACAAAATATTGATGAAAGCAATCAAAGAAAATCTAAAGAAATGAAAAGGAATGCTGTGTTCATGGGCTGGAAGACTCAATCTAGTAAAAATGTTAATTCTCCTCAAACTGATATACAATTTTAATGAAATTCCTATCAAAATCTCAGTAATATTTTTTGTAGATATAAGCAAAATTACTCAAATTTACATGGAAAGTCAAGGGAACTAGGATAGCTAAAATGTTTGTGAAAAAGAAGAATGAAGTCTGAGGAATCACTCTACCCCATTTCAAGACTTACATAGCCTCATGAAAATTTGTTCATCATTAGCCATTAGGGAAATACAAATTAAAACCACAATGAGTTATCACTACACAGTTATCAGAATGGCTCAAATAAAAAATAGTGACAAATACCAAATGCTGGTGAGAATGTGAAGAAACTGGATCTCTCGTACATTTGTTGCTGGTGGGAATTTAAAATGGTACATTTGTTGCTGGTGGGAATTTAAAATGGTCCAGCCGCTCTTGAAAACACCTTGGCAAATTCTTTATAACCTAAACATGCAACTACCATGTAATCCACAAGTTCCACTCAGGAACATTTATCTCAGGAAAATTAAAACTTATGTTCACACAAAGGCCTGTACGTGAATGTTCAAAGAAGCTTTACTTATATTAGGCAAAACTGGAAATAACCCAGATATCCTTCAATAGGTTGAATTTGTTAAACAAACTGTGGTACATCCATATACTTAGTAAGCATCTATATGGTGTCAGGACTCCACTAAGTGCTTAAATCCATTTGTGCTTAAATTTTGGAAAGTAAATATTATTATCCTAGTTTTGTAGATTAGAAACTCGAGGTTTAGGAAGATTAAATGGCTTATTCAAGGTTATTCAGGGCAAAGGCTGGAATTTGAACCAGTGTGTTGATATGCCAAAGCCCATTCGCTTTCCACTATAGGAGGCCGTCATGAAAATTAGGTGAGGGACTATGTGTGTTCGTTATTCTTTGTAATCTGGAAGGATGTAACTAATGGTGTTATATCCTGTCCAAGATAGGATATAGGATAGGTCAGTCAGCAGACCTTCAGTACAAAGTGATTGCCTAAGCACAGACCTTCCTTTTCTGTAGTCTGCATCCACTGCCTTTACCTAGGCATCTGCACAATCGTGTCATAACATTTGATGTGTCTCACTTCTCCAAGAAAGAGGGTGGGCCCAAACAGTGCTCTGTTGACTCATTTCATCATGTGAAAGAACTAATGCTTGTTCTTTGTCATAATTAAGTTTGTAACTTATGGAGCCTAAAACACTCAATGGCTCACAGAACTGCCTGAAATGACTTTGTTTTGCAATGTGTATCCCTGCCCTTCAGAGTCAACTAAAACACATCCCTTGATATCCACAGTTATCCAGCAGGTGTGGCTGAAAAAGTTGACTCGTTACTATATTTTGGAGCCAGAAGGAATTAGCGTTCAGTTAGAATAATCACCTCATTCCTTAGAGAGGCAGAGTAACTTGTCCAAGTCGCACATGTGTGGTTAAAATTAAAACACAAGTCCTAGATTTCTCATGAGGCTCAGATCTGTGTGTTACCGACTCTTCTTTCTATACTCCATACTTTGAGCTCTAGTTGCTAATGATTCCAGGTTTTACGAGAGCATTTCATGTTTTGTGAATAAACCATCAACAAAATGTCTAATTATCTATTAAAAAAGCAAAAAATGAAACTCCAAGGTCTTTAAACTTAGAAGAAATAGCAGCTACAAAGTAACACGAGGGTACTTAAAATCTTATGGTTAGATGATTCTAGAAATTGCAAACATGGTGTGGCTGGAAAAGCCCAAGAAATGGGGCTAGCAGCCCTGGGTTAGTTGACTTGCTCTGCATCTTTAGGCATGCCTCTTAATTTTGATTACTCTAACAAACTCTTATTTGCTGTTTGCTTTATGCCTTGCATCTTGCATGGCTCTGGAGATTCAATGGTGATCAAAATAATAATGCCCGCCTTTACCTAAGTCACAGTGTTGGTACATGAGAGAAATGAGATAGTAAATGTGAAAGTTCTTTATAAAGTGTACAATCCCATAAACATTAGACATAACCTGATACCGTTTCCAATTGCAATTGTATATGGTATCACAAATGGAGCTTCGAAGATAATGAAAACTCCCTGAAGATAAACAGAAAATACATTTATATTGTGAGATTGTGAAGTCTAGAAATTGAAATTGAACAGAATGCTTAATAATAAACAATTGCAATGTGCCAATCACTTGCTTGTCATCTGTGTTCCTTGCTCAAATATAAATGCTGGAAACTTTTCTCTCTTTTATTACTATTACTCCAGCTCTTAGAACAGTACAGGCACACAGTGTGCACCAAATGTTTGTTGAATAAATTAATAATTTAACTAATCTCTTTTTGTGTATATATGTTAATTTTTTAGGGTAAATGACTAGAAGTGAAATTACTGGACATAAGGTTATATACATTTAGTCTTGATGGATATTGCTAAATACTTCTTCTAATTGACTATACCAATTTATCTTTTAATTACCTAATTAATTAGATACCTAATTACCTAATTAATTTCCTGCCTGTGTATTTTGACCCCTTTTATATCTGGCTAGCATATCTTTCTTCTGGGAATAGCATTGCCTTCTTCTGGGAACTAATGTCTACTCTTGTCCTTCTGGTGGGAGTTGCCAAGTTAATATGTTCTCATCTTCTGATGCAGTGGATTGGGTCAGGAGTGGGCCAATCAGGAGTACGATCTCCCAGGTCATCAATTATTGGTCCAAGTGTGGTTGCTGGTTCTAATCAGGGTCAGTGAGTCCTTTCCTTAAGATTTTTGGACCTGAGGAACGTTAAGCTTGAATCAGTAATTTTTTGTGGGTTGAAGCTCTAAGACATAAAACTCAGAATTTGCTAGTTGCCATGTTTTTCACCAAATGGAGAAAGCCAGTCAACACCAAGAAAGAGAAATCTGAAGCCAATATGCAGAGAGGAGTAGAAGAGATGAGTCTAAATGCAGTTTGAATGCCTGGTTCTCAGTGTTTCAGTCAACTTACATGGGCGTATTGAGATTCAGGAAATATCCCAATTTCTTTGTAACGATAATAGTAATAACACTCCCCCCTTTGTCTTGTTAGTTCAAACTGGCTTTCCCTCATATTTGGAACAAAGAGTCATAATAGTGAAGCCTACTACACAGCAGGCACTTTGACTCAGTATTCTCTCCAGCAGCATATGAAAGGACCCGTTTTCCCATGTATTTGCCTATAAGGGATGTTATCAATATTTAAGATTTTTTGTCACTGTGATGGGTGAAAACAATGGTGTCACCTTATTGTTTAAGAGTGTATTCCTTAAGAACTAGCTAGGTTGAGAACATTTTCAGATCTGTATTGGCTATTTGTAATTCTTCTGTGAATTGCTCATGTCTAATATTTGGGCATTTTTCTGTGGGGTTGTATTTTTCTTATTAATTTGCAGGAACTCATCAACTGCTATAGCTATTAATCTTTGTTATTTATATACATTGCAACTATTTTTTTCCTGGTCTGTTATATACATTTTAAGAAGTTTATTTATGCTGTATATTACCATATAGAGGTTAGTAATTTTTATGTATTCAAGTCTATTATACTTTTCCTTCATGATTTCTAGATTATTTTGACTTGTTTAGGAAGACTTGTCATACCTACAAGTTATGTTTAAGAATCTAAATTTCCTCTTTGCATATGTGTAAGTCTATTTTCCATATTTTATTTTACTCTGCTCCAATCACTATATTTTGCCCTTTGCATATATGATTTAATGCGTACTTTGCAAGATAAGTGTTGTTATCTCTACTTTTCAGATTATGATGAGGAAAATGAGATTCAGAAAGTTGTCCAGGTCACACACATGGTAAATACTGAGATTATAATACAAAGCTCATGCTCTTTCAACCTTGCAATGCCTTGTCTGCAAAACATAGCTGAGAAAGGTCATTTGTAATTACTGAAATTTACCTTCTTTATCCTTCCATTCCTTCCCAAAGTAATTTAAGTTACCTAATATTACAAAATAATATAAAAAATAGATACTTATTGTGTAAGGGCCCCGGTGTTTGTGTGAACTGTGATCTCAATGCACTCTGTGCTTACTATGTCCTTGGTTAAGGATGGATGGATGAATGAATGAATGAATGATAGCATCACTCAGAGACTGGGGATGGCAAGGATCACACTGACCCTGTCTGCATTGGGAGAGCCAAGGTTAAGCTATAAGCCAAAGTTTGGAGTAAGATAAGGAAAAAGCTGTCTGTCAGGTGTGTGCAGCAGCCTGTCAAGGCAGAACTGGCTGTCTGGAGGTCTTAGCTAATCACTGCCATTCCATAATCATTATTAGTGCCTCACTCCTCTGAATTCACAAAGCACCTCCGCACACCTCTTCTAGCTCCTTTGTCCTTGTCTGTTTCTCCTAATAGGCTGTGTCCTCCCAGCCTTGGTGCTGAGTCTTTGTGTTCTGTGCCCTTTGTGCTCTCACAGTGCTGGGTACAGAACAGAGATGCAGTCAACATACAGGCTGAGGGCCAGCTGGGGCTGCCGAGCTTTGGAATGTGGTTTGTACTCTCAATTTAAGAGGAAAAACTTAGAAATTGCTTTATTGTTGATGCTTTTCAAAGAAGTCTGGGTATTATAATTTTGGTGGCTAAAAAGCAATGCCAACTTTCCTAATGACATTCTTCTATTCAATAAAGTAGGTAATTCAAGTTCCAAGAATACATATATATTCTGTGGAACCTAATAAGGCTACTTTCTTTTTGAATGCAAGAAATATAGCCTCTAAATAATACATACACACACATATGCACATACTCATACATACATACATATTATTTCTGACTTTACCTCCATGCAAAAGGAGGTTGCTCACCATTGGAGTCCATGCTCAGCAAATGCCTAATCCAAGAAGAGTTCAATGAGTTAGTCTCCAGACACATTCATCCAGAAATGCACCTACTTTCCCTATGGATGGATTCCATCAGAGGGCCACCACTAGCCTCAGTTGCTTCTTCCTGGCCAGTCTCCAAAGAACAATAAGGCATACAGTAATGCCTGCCAGCTACCTAGTGCAGTGCCCACCTCCAAACAATGCTCTTGAAGTGATGTGCTAACAAAAAAGTGTTAGGCAGACATTGCATCATATATGCATTTCACCTGCATAAATGCAATCACAGGGGCTGTGGCAGCCATAGAGGTGTGCCACCCAGATCCTCTTTCAAGAGCACTTGCTGTGGGGAGCTCAGCTGATGGCAGCTGTTGGACTTTTCATATCTGAAAGTGCCAAGGCTGTGCTTCCTCTGGGATCCTCCTAACCCACATCCGAGCATGGCAGGGGCACGGGTGCCAGCCCTCTTCTGACTGATGTGGGATTCCTCTAACAGGTAGTCGTGGTTTGTGGACTCCCCACTGGCCTGGCCATGACTCTCTGAGGACTGCACTGTGGTCTGAGGCTTTTCCCTGCCAATCCTCCTTCTTTCCCCCTCTCCTTTCACAGGTGTCTATTCTGTGTCATTGTCTGAAAGCTCTCCCTGCCCACTCCTGCTCCCTTCTCCTTTATCCTACAGGTGTTTCCCCAGTAAATCTCTTGTACATCTAATCCATTCTTGGTGCCTGCCTCTCAGAGAATCTGAACTGATACAGCTGTTCATCAAAAAAGGGGAGGGGCAAAGAAGAGTGATTTAAATAGACTAGGCACATTTTTCTGCCATCCATTAAATAGGAACATGTCCTGAGTGAGCAGGAGATGCAGATCTGCTTTTCCCTCAGCCAGGTTCCATTTGTCTCTCAAAGTCCTCATTTTTTTCAATACGTATTTTGGAGTGTTTATTGCATTCCAGGCATAGTTCTAAGTGTTTCACCGAATATATACTGAATCGTTTAGTCCTCATATCAGCCCTGTGATACATTATTATTTCCATTTGGTAGATAAGAACACTGAGGTACAGAGAGATTATGTAAACTTGTCCAATGTCACAGAGCTATTAATGGCAGAGCTAGAATTTACTTCCAATGCACTATGTTGTCTGTCACGTAGGAGTCCTTTGCTGTGCTGGATTGCTAAAGTATTTTTAATAAAATGTATTCACTAAACTTTAGTCAATTACCTTGCATGATACCCAGATAAAGAAATAAGAATTTTTTTCTAACACTAGAAGGAAAACTGGCTGTGCTGAATTTGCCAAGAGAGAAAGTCTTCAACGTGACAACTTCCTAAGAGATTTTCAAGAAGAATGTTGATCAAATATATATATTGGCTAATTTTCTGACGTTAGAACATACCCCTACCCCTCTCTCTTACCTTATGTTTCCACTGAAAAACTTTGCCTGCATGAAGCAAATCTGTGAGTTGCATTGTAAATAGCTGACTTCCCCAGACTGCTGGGAGATAATTATCAAGAAAATGCAACGCTCTGGATAATGTACTAGGTAGTGTACATGCATCTAATGATTTAAACCTTACAACCACCTGTAAAATGGCTGCCCATTTTAGATAGATGGAAATCTAAACTGGATATATTAAATAAATTGCCCAAAGTCAGAGCTAGTAGGTAGCCGAATTAAATGAAAACTAAGCCTTACCAATTAGCCTATGGTTTTAGTTTGTTTTTATTTTTGTTTTTTTAAACTGCCTTTGTCAGCTAACTAGAGTTTATCTTTCTGAGCCCCAAAATCTAAAGAAAAGATAGCCTTGTTTTGATGGGCTGTCTTCTTAACCATGGCAAATCATACTCATGTTAACCCTTTCATGATGTCACAGGGGCGTCTTTATGCATCATAATTACTTTAATGCTAACATTTGTGAGGTTATTTATGACTTTAGGTGAGCGCATTTATTATTCATTTTTTCATTCAAGAAATATGTGTAGAATACCCTCTGTGATAGGCAGAATTCTAAAATGGGTCCTAAGATTCCCTGCCCCCTGGCGTACATGTTTTATATAATCCCCAGGACTGTGAATATGATGGATTTTGCTCCTGTTAATTGTTATGTGACTTGGCAAGTTGACCTTAAGATATGAAGATATCCAGTTAGGCTTGATTGAATCACATGACTCTTATGAAAACACAGAGTTGTTCAGCTGGTTATAGAAGAAGAAGTCAGATATTCAAAGCACAAGAATCATTTCTTGACATGCCTTTGCTGGCTTGAAGATGGAGGAGGCCACTTGGCAAGGAATGTAGGTGGCCTCTAGGGCCTAAGAATGGCTTCTGAATGACAGTTAGCAGGGAAATGGAGACCTCAATCTTATAGCCTCGTGGAGCTGGATTTTGCCATCAATCTGAATGAGCTTGGAAGCAGATTCTTCTCCAGAAACTCCAGGCAAGAACTCAGCCTGGCTGACACCTTGATTTCAGCTTCTAATGCCCTGATCAAGTTGTAGAACCTAGCCACTCTGTGCCTGGACTTCTGACCTGCAAGGCTGTGAGCTAATAAATGGGTGTTGGTTTAAGCCACTAAAATGATGGTAATTTGTTATGCAGCAGTAAAAAACTAAATACACTCTATGTGCCAGGCACAGTTGTTGGTGCTGGGGATATAACATGATCTCTGCACTCAGAGTTTATATTCTGGGAGGAGAATGGTGGATGAAGGAGATGCAATGAAGAAAAATCAATGCATAAGCACACAATAAAAGATCAGATTAAAACAACAGATTAAAAGAACACTGTGGTCAGTGTTGTGGAGAGGACTATAATGGGGTGATATGATAGAGAGTGTCTGGGGGATTCCTTCGGGTCAGTTGGTCAAGAGAAGTCTCTTTGAGGCAGCTGTATTTGAAGAGGCTTGCATGACAAAAGGGTTCCAGCCAAGTTCAGTTATGGGGAAAAAGCCATCCAGGCAGAGGAGGGATCAAGGCAAAGAGCCTCAGGTGGGAAAAAATTTGTGGTTGACAGACAGACTGAGGGCAGCATGGCTGTTACCTAGAGGATTTGGAGTGCTGGCAGAGGAGGTTGGAGAGGTAGTTAGAGGCCAGATCAGGTAGGACTTTGTGTGCCATGGTAAGAAACTTGAATTTAATTCTAAATGTGTTAGGAAGACATCAGAGAACTTTAAACAGGTTGCTATGATAAGAATTACATCTTCAAGATTTTGTACAGGATGGAGGCAAATAGAAATATTTCAATTAAAATCAGGGATAGAGGGGCCGGCCTGGTGGCATAATGGTTAGTTTTGTGCACTCCGCTTGGGTGGCCCGGTGTTTGGAGGTTCGGATCCCGGGTGTGGATCTGGCACTGCTCAGTCAGGCCATGCTGTGGAGGCATCCCACATAAAATGGAGGAAGATTGGCACAGATGTGAGCTGAGCTCAGCAATGGTCTTCCTTAAGCAAAAGAGGAGGATGGGCAATAGATGTTAGCTCAGGGCCAATCTTCCTAACCAAAATAAATAAATAAATAAATAAATCAGGAATAGAGAAAGACTTTATTTTTCTTTTTCATGAAATTGAAATATTTATCAGATGTTTATACATACAATATATTTAAATTTTTAATGCATTCTTCCACTCAGGGATATTTTCCTCTTTTACTTATTTTATTGCTCTTTATTTTCCCTTCTCTGTGTTTATTTTCTTTTTATTTTGAGAAAATTAGAAAAAATTTACAGAGAACAAGATCCAAACGTCCGACCAAGAACCGACATTTTAACATACTGACATGTTCATGTCAAGTTCTTATGTTTTTTAATAAAAGAAGGAAATACTATGTAAAAAAGTAAAGTTCATTTTGTCCTTCATTCCCATCCTATTTTCTTTCTAAAAAGTTAAATTTATCATAGATTTGTGTCTATTCTTCTATGCTTTTGCTGAGTTTTGATTTTTTATATACACATATATTTTCATTGGTGGATTTTTAAATTAAAAATGCTATCTTTTATATATGCATTGTTTATTTGTATGTCATTAAACTTATATAAAAGCCATAATAAATATAAAAAATAAGATTGCATAGCCCAATAGATAAACAGGGCAACCTGTTAGGAATTGATTGTGGACATTCAGATGAGCAAAGATGGTGGCTTGGACAAGGGCAGTGGTGGTGGAGGTAGGAAGAAGTGGACAGATTTGAGATCTGTTTCAGAGGTAGTGTTGATAGGTCTTGTTGATGGATTGGATGTGAGAGAAGAGGGAAAGAGAAAACTCAGGATAACTGCTAGATGTCTTTGGCTTGAGCAACTGAGTGGATGACTTTGACTAAAATAGGGAAGACTAGGCTTGGATGATGGAGAATCAAGAGGTCTATTTTGGCTGTATAAAGTTTGAGATACCTATCAGACATCAAGTGGTGATGTCAAGTTTGCAGTTGGGTTTGCAAGTCTGTAGTTCAGAAGGGAAGTCAGGACTGGAGGTATAAACGTGGGGATGATTAGCAAAATGAATCATTCTTAAGGCTTTGAGATTACCTAGGGAGAGACTAGATAGAGAGGAGAAAAAGAATGAGGACTGAACTCCAGGGTACTCCAAAATTTAGAGAGATCAGAGAGCAGAACCAGCACAGGAGGCTGATAAGTAATAGCCAATACATTAGAAGGAAGCAGGACAGTGTGGGGTCCCAGAGCCAAGAGAAGAGAAAGGAGGGATGGGAGTGTGAAATCAAGTCAGTGACTCTCTGCAGCTCTTTTACTTTGGGTCTCCACCACGACCCTGTGCAGTAGGCAGCAATGGAATCATTATTCTCGTTTTGCAGGTAAAGAACAGCTTGAAAAGATTAAATGACTATTCTCAATTGACCTGGCTAATCTGAGGCCCTTCAGAGGGTATGGTTCCTGACCCCAGCCAGTCAAGGAAATCCTGAGCTGCCCCATCTTATTCTATTGGGTTATATTATAGTAATGTCCTGGGGCCTATAGTAACTCTCTGGGCCCCTACAAAAAATACATGCTGGGGTTTTATAGGCTTGTGACCAGTTTTTACGGTTTTTCTGCTTCATCATTTGTTGCAAGGACCTCAACCAACACTTCTCCCTGCCCTAAATGCCCCTGCCTGGAGTGACGCTGCCTTGCCTTCAGTTATTTTAAATTTGTTGAACACTTTATGATTTATACCTGAATTCCAAATGTGTGGCAGTTACCTGAATTCTCCATGGATGATGCTAAGTACAGATTAGTAGAGTTCTTTAATTTTACAGCATGTTTGGCCCTGTTTAATAATTGTTAACACTGGGTCATATTAAGTGAAACAGAATGTTAACCTGGAATTTTGCTATTCCTGCAAAACTGTTTAGGGATTAGGGTAAATAATAGTACTGAATTTTCTCTATTCTTTCATGGCAAATGAACTTCTACCAAAATCATATCTCTATTGCTAGTTCTGGAAAAGAACTCTGGTTTAAATTCGGCTTTAATCTTTGGAAAGCAATCACTGAGGTCAAATGACCTTAAGCCTATGACTGAGAATGTTCTTTTTGGTCTTCTCTGCTTGGTTTAAGGAAGAATCAGCTACCAAGAAGAAATAGGGGGAAAAAAACCAATGAAAATCACATAGACTAAGGCACTAGAAAAAAAATCACACTTGCAAGATATGGAGGTTGCGTTTACACATACAATGATTTGGTTGCTTTGATAGTGTACAATGAAATTAAAAACATTTGTTTTAAGTGTAAACCTCAGCCAAAGTTTATAAGTAAACTCAATGGACCGAGATTATTTTTTAATGAAAAATTTTAAGATACAAATCTAGATATTTAGTTCATAATAATTTAATTCTTTCCAAAGTAAAATGGCACTTATTTGTCATCTTTTCACTTAAACTATCTTCTTAATTTTCTGCCTGTGTGGAAGGCCATCAGATTATAATATTAAAGGAAAAAGATGTCTTAAAATTGTAAAGTATTTAGAGGCTTACTTACTCCTTCTATGGGGAAATATGTATTCCACTATAAGGAGAGCAAGAGAGCAAGGAAGGAGACTCACATTTTTTTTTTTTTTTTTGAGGAAGATTAGCCCTGAGCTAACATCTGCTGCCAATCCTCCTTTTTGCTGAGAAAGACTAGCCCTGAGCTCACATCCGTCCCCATCTTCCTCTACTTTTTATGTGGGACGCCTACCACAACATGGCTTGCCAAGTGGTGCCATGTCTGCGCCCAGGATCTGAACCAGCAAAGCCTGGGCTGCTGAAGTGGAACCTGCACACTTAACTGCTGCACCACCAGGCCAGCCCGAGACTCACATTTTTGTAGTGCTATTATGGAGCAGACACCATATGAGGAGCTTCTATGTGCATTATTTTGTTTTTTGAGTTAAGTGTATTATATCATTTCTTCCTTATGACGAAGGAACAGAGAGAGATTAATTGACTGGCCCTAAGTCACACAGCTAGTTAACATCAGAGCTCATATATAAACAAGGTGTTCTGTGTGAGTCTGTCAGACAGAGCCTAGAACTGGGGGGAGAAGGAAGCCCTAGTTCCTGGAGCACACCTCGGTCTCCCAACACAGGCTTAGACTTTGTCACCACAACAATGGCTGTGGAGGAAACCAATGCCATCCTCACTGTCCATGCAAAGGACTTGATTTCATCAAATGTCCTTTTGGAAGAAACACTGTTCATGGAGGGGTGCAGCCATCTGAAGGATCAGAAGATCACTGTATTAGTTTGCTAGGGCTGCCATAACAAACTGCTATAAAAGGAGTGGCTTAAACAAGAGAAATTTATTATCTCACAGTTCTAGAGGCCAGAAGTCCAAGATTAAGGTGTCAGCTGGGTTGGTTCCTTCTGAGGGCGGTGAGGGAAGAATCCAGGCCTCTCTCCTTGGCTCTGTCTTCACATCATCTCACTATGCATGTCTCTGTGTGCAAATTTCCCCTACTTATAAGGACAACAGTCATATTGGATTAGGGCCCATCCTAATGACCTAATTTTAGCTTGATTAACTCTGTAAAGACTCCCTTCAAATAAGGTCACCTTGTGAGGTACTGGGAGTTAGAACTCCAACATATGAATTTGTGGGGGACACAATACAACCCATAAAAACCAGACATCTTTAGTTCATTAACTGATTAATTCATTGGCCCCTTACACCAGACAGACACTGCCAGGAATTGAAGAGTCAAGCCAGCCGCTTCCTTACTCTTTATCAGGGAAGATAGATATTAAACAAGCAATTACAATAAAAAGTGAAGAGTTGATGCCAGCCCCGTGGCCCAGTGGTTGGGTTCCTGTGCTTCACTTTGGTAGTCCGGGATTTCACTGGTTTGGGTCCTGGGCACAGACATGGCACCATTCGTCAGGCCATGCAGAGGTGGTGTCCCACATAACACAACCAAGGCTCTCACAACTAGAATATACAGCTATGTACTTGCGGGGGAGGGTTGGGGAGAAGAAGAAGAAGAAATAAAGGAAGATTGGCAAGAAATGTTAGCTCAGGTGCGTGCCAATCTTTAAAAAAAAAATGAAGAGTGACATGATCAGAGAACTACAAGGAGCTATGAGAGGTGACTAGGAGTTGGCCAGAGGAAGAAACTCAGGGGAAACATTTTCAAACTTCTCCCCTGAATAGACCACAAGGGGAGAAGAGCATGATATCACCCCTCTGGGGGTTTGGGCATGTAAACCTAAGGCTGTCCGCACAGTGGGGCATTCTTTTCATTGAGATTTCATGCTCTCTCTTTCAAAGCATTTATGCATTTTATATTCTATTCTGTATATATTCGTGTTAGTTTAAATATATAATTAATGTTTTAAATCCTTTACCACCAAGAAAAAGCCAGGCCAAAATTGTTCCTCCCTATCTCCAGGAAAATACACCATTTTTATCTCCTGCTGTATCCCTGGAGTACTCATTTTACCCCAGTTTGAGGAACATGGCTCTGATCAGTCTAGATTTTATCTTTGGATAATTCAAGGCATTTGAGAGTTGCCTTGGTTTGGACTGAATATCTCAGAGCAGCCTAAATTAAATTTGTGTTGATGTTGATAGAGGTTTTAAAATTTGCTGCCATGTAGGGATGATGCTGACAGTTCTGTAATATCATTTAGTGGTCCTTTTATGAAGACCCATGGGAAAAAGATTTTCTCTGAGGACTTTGGGCCAGAAATAGCTTAGTTCTTCCAAAGTATACTGTGACTTTTTTTTTCTTTTGGTGAGGAAGATCATCCTGAGCTAACATCTGTTGCCAATCTTCCTCTTTTTCCTTGAGGAAGATTGTCGCTGAGCTAACATCTGTGCCAATCTTCCTCCATTTTGTTTGTGGGACACTGCCACAGCGTGGTTTGATGAGTGGGGTGTAGGTCCATGCCCGGGATCTGAACCCGCAAACCCTGGGCTGCTGGAGCAAAGCACATGAACTTAACCACTACACCACTGGGCTGGCCCCTGTGACTTTTTTAATTGATCATTTTTCTTTCTTTGCTTTGGCTGTTAGGAAGCTCAAAACTAAATTACTATTTCATCTTTAATATTTCTTTGGGATTTTTACTATTTGAAGTCTATCTAGTAACTTTCCCACTGTTCTCATCTCACCATTTTACCTTTATCATTCCTTCACCTTTCTTTTCTTATTTATAATATGAGAATATTATGTATTATTATGTAATATATATGATTATATATACTATAAGATAATATTATAATGCTGTTATATTGCATCAGGGATCTGTATCTTTTTTTTTTTAACACATTCTCAGTGCAGTGGACATTGCTGTTTACATCTCATATCCATTCTTCTTTTCACCATTTGTAAACTATGCCCGTATTCAGTCACTGATCACCATCACAGCCTGTGGTTTCAGGGAGGCTGGCTCTCTCTTTAGCTCCACTGGTGGATGTGAGCAGTCTGGGGATAATCCCTCCAGCGCTGGTACAGTGCTTCACGAATCCAGGCCTAAGACAGTCAGCACCTGGCAAGTCCCTGGACTCAAAGGCTGATTCACGAATGGGCATGTGATCCAGCTCAGGCCAAAGAGATAAGAGGAGAAGTTTCTTGCAGCTCTGAGTAAGACATTTCCTATCTCTAAATTGGAAATCATTGGATGTTGGAGGGAAGTAAATACACTCAGGAAGGGATGATCTTGAAACTGCGGAGATCGTGAAACTGAGCTAGAGTCTCTGGGTTAATAAATTCTGAAGTCTAACTAGTCTCTAGGATTCCCCTTACCTGAGCCAAATACATTCCCTTATTATTTAAGCCAGTCTGAATTGTTGTTTTGTTTTTGTTCTTGCTCAAACAAACCACCTCAAATCCTTTTTGGAACAAGGCAGAACATAAATAAACAAAGCAAGCCTCAAAAGTGACAGCCCATGTCAATAAGGAGTCATTCATGAAGATCCCGGCCACTTCTCCAAGCTCATCTCTTGCTGTATGTACTTCTCCTTCCTTCAGCTCTGTCCCAACTCCAGAAGGGCTGGCTGTTCTCTGGATGCGTCATTCCTTCTTGACTGTGCACCTGCTACTACCTAGCACTATGATGTCTTGTTCCTGTTCACAAACAGGAGTCAACCCAGCATTACTTCTTAAGGAAGACAGACCTGAGCTTGCTTTTTTTCAATAATAGCTCTGTGCCTTGTACATCATCTCTCTGTTACTGCAGCCATGATGTAGCTTTGTAGCTGTTTATGTGCCTCCTCTAGGCAGTAAGTTCCTTGAGGGCAGGCACTGGGTCTATTCACCTTGACATCATTCCTACCTAGTATAGTGCCTGACAAGTAGCTGGTACTCAACCCATTTGTATATTGTTTGTTTTCTTTCAAAATAAGCAACTGGAAATTGAGAAACAGAGATGCATTGTGTTCCTTATTAAAAGAAAAGTTTAATCCCAGAGAATAATTTACCTTGTGCTGTACTGTTGAAAGAGCTCAGAAAATCCGGGTTGGATTCTACAATTTCAGAGTACTAGAATTGAGAAGCTTCTTGGTTCAACTAAGGAAGGCAAGGCCCAGAATGATGAGGTGACTTGCCCAAGGATACATAGCTTATTAGACTCAGGGCCAAGAAAGAACCCAGGTCTCCTTCTTCCCAGACTGCTGCTCACCTAGCTACTTTTCTGCCAGTTTGAATGCTCTCAATCCCTTGTATGAACTTGGCTTGAGTCACCTAAACCTCAGAGATTTCTTGTTTTTCCATTGCAGGAATGGAATTATTCTCCCTGGACAATTGGCTAGAACTATAAACACATGAAAGTACTTTAAGAACTATAAATGCACCTTCAAGATATGAGGTTTCATCATAGGATGCTTCTCAACCTTGGGTACTATGCAGAAAAAGTCATGCCCTTTGGTGACAGGAAACATTGTAGAATCCTGAAATTTGGCGAGTCTACAGAGAGTAAAATTCAAGACATTACAGAGGGCATCTTTTTTCCATTTGTTTTAACAAGCATTATTTCATTTTAATAATCTGTGACAAAATGTCTAGCTAATAAGAAAAGGATGGTAAATGCACGGGCTAAAAAGAAATATAATCATGACTGTAGGAGTTTCTGGAAACGTTTTGCTATCAACTCTTTTGTAAAGCGGGGGATCAGTACTGCAGGGCTTGTATGGAATTTGCCAGCCTTGGAGGTTTGTGAAAAGAGTTGGAGTCAAACTGGGTTGTTTACTTCAGTGCCGCTTAATGTGCCTATTTTATGCATAAGAAACTGTAAAAAAAAAAAAAAGGCAGGATATGGAATATTTTGGGGCTTGTCAGGCCGTAAGCATGAAATGAAAGGTGCACCAAACCAGCTATTTTCTGTCCTTCCTATCACCTCTTGCTTGCTCTTAAAAATGTTCATGTAGAGAATTTAAGCAGTTTTTATTTATTGTCAAAAACTATTGTGCTAGGTGCTGGGAATATAAAAGAGAATTAGATTCACTGGATCCCTCCCATTCACTGTAGTTTCTCGAGGAAAACAGATGAACAGGTAATGAGATGTATTAACGTAAGTACAAGGCCCTGCAGAATAACATAACAGGGCACCTCATTATTATCTGGGGTTGACTGAAATATCAGAATGTGCCTCTAGGCCAGTTAAGCCTGACAGTCAATCTCCTTTGCAGTTTAATCTCAACTTTCCATTTCTGAGTTTTCAGGGTGCCTTTTTTGTCCCACTCATTGCATTTAACAATAATAACAAAGTAGCTACCACTCAATAAGTAACTGTTTGAGAGGTTCCTATGAAGCCCCTTCCACAAATACTGGTTATTTTAATCCTTCCTTGGATTAGAAACAGAATCCAATGTAAGGCTTTCATAACTCCATAACTGACTCTACACACAATTTTATTTTCTGCTTATCTAAATTATTTTTACCAGTCTCTTTAATCAAGTTTTTCATATTAACATGTATTTCTGTAGTTAGATGATGATGATGATGTTGATGATAACAATAGTTTATGTTTATTTGATGCTTGCTGTTTTGCTAGATATCAAGGCATCATCTCATTTAAATGGCTCAATAAAGTTATGGGGTAGATCTAATTATTCTCCATATTTGACAGATGAGGAAATGGAGATCCTGATACATACACAGCTTTTGAGTGACAGATGTGGGATAAAGTCTGTATTCTTCCAGATCTTGAGCTTGAAAATTGAGTGCTATGCTACTTCAACATCTTTTCTGCATCAGGCAGAAGATCTTATCCATGGATAGATTATTTTATACATCTGCTAGCAGACTGTGGCATAGAACTATACCTGGACTGCTCCTTCTATTCTCTCCACTTGTCTAACTCCTCTGTTTCTTTGAAATCGACATTAGGCTTCCGGCTGATCACAGCACATTGTCCACGCAGGCTTATCTCTTCTCCCTCCCCAACCCTTGAAATAATAGCAGAAGAGTAAAGATACTGATCTGCAAGGACCAAAAAAAAAAAAAAAAAAAAATAGGAGAGACAATAATAAATGGAATGGTTCAACCACTTTTCTGAAGATAGGAAACAAAGGCAGATGTGGCAAACAACTTAGCAGAGTGGAGAAAGTTCCCACTTAAATGCCTGCAGATGACTTGCCCAGGGGACCTCTGAGAAGCTCTGCAAGAAGAGTGCCAGGAGCAGTGGAAGTTTGGGAGGTACAGGCTAAAACTGATGATTGGGATGCGTAGGTCCCTCCTCAACCCTTCATAGCCAGAAGGCAGTTTCTTTCTTGTCTTTGGAGAATTAAAGTTGTGAGACTCTGGTCTCAGGGATACCAAGATCTGGGGAGAGCAAGGTCACTGGGGCTACAACAGAGGATTAGGATGATCTATATAACAAACTTAGAGACTCTCAGCACCATCCCCTATTGCCTTAGAAGGCCAGCATCCAAGCATATTTCCTTTTCCTGAACTTCTCTAGCAGCATATTGGAAGACCAGATTGTGGAGAAATGAAGTAGCTCCAGAGGAAAGATTTCCAGAGACAGACATATGGAGCTTTCCATCCACAAGGATGGCATACCCTTTCATTACCTTGAGTAAAACCCGGCAATCAAGTCCCTGCCCATGTTCACAGTGCTTCTATAAAACATTTGGTGCTTTATTCTTAAAAAAAACAATGGACAATCCAGGATAACTGGGTACTTAAGGAAGGCCTTCCACATGAAAGTGATAAAAATGCACCCAAAACCCAACCAATCAAAGAAATAAACAAACCAACAGACAACAATGATAAAAAGGACCTCAGTGAAATAGAAACAATGCTGGCAGCAGAGGAAAACTTCAAAAGATCTGCAACTAATATCTTCAGAAAGATAAGAAAATTTTTTGCATCTATAGAATACCAACAGCTTGCTTGGAAAAAGGAAACATCAGAACAATAAAGAGTTCTTGGAGGGAAAAAGATGATGTTTTTATTTCACACTCCTAGAAAGAAATTAAAAAGTCCATAAAAATGATGAAAAATAACTCGTTGCCCAACAAAAGGAAAAATGATAGATAAGAAGGAAGAAAAGATAGGGAAATGAAAAGCTCAATTGAGGAACTCCCACATCTCTGCATTAGGAGACTCAGAAAGAACAGAAAGAGAAAATGAAAAGGATGAAATTATCAAATGAATAATGTAGGAATGTCTCCCCTAACTGAAGTTTGTGAACTTCTACACCAACAGGCTCCCTGATTGCTCAGCATACTGTGTGCAAGAAGACCCTACATCAAGGCATGCTACTGTGAAATTTTAAAACACAGAATTAAGATGAGAGAGAAGGAGAGAGACACAGAGACAGACAAATAGAGAGAGAGAGAGGGGCTGACCTGGTGTCATAGTGGTTAAGTTCGTGTGCTCTGCTTTGGTGGCCCAAGGTTTTTGGGTTCGGATTCTGGGCATGGACCTACACACCATTCATCAACCATGCTGTGGCAGCATCCCACATACAAAGTACAGGAAGATTGGCACAGATGTTAGCTCAGTGACAATCTTCCTCAAGGAGAAAGAGGAAGATTGGTAACAGACATTAGCTCAAGGCCAATCTTCCTCACCAAAAGAGAAAAAAAGAGAGAGAGAGAGAGAGAGACAGAGACAGAAATAAGATAGAGAAAAGATTCAGAATTCAAAATGGCTTCAAACTTAACCACAGCAACACTAGATGCTGGAACAGAAGAGCAATATTTTCAAAATTCAGAGGGATAATTACATTCAACGTAGTATTCTATACTCAGTCAAATTATTGATTGAGGTGTAAGGCAGTATGTAGACATTTTCTGACATGAAAGGCTCAAACATTTTACCCACTACACATCTTTTCTTAGGAAGCTACTAAAGGATGTGCTTTATAAAATGAGTTGGTCAAGAAAGGGGAAGACATGGGTTTAAAAAACCAGGACATTTAATGCCTGAGATAGAGGAGGGTGGAAAAAAGAAGACCAGCATGAAAAGCTGTAGAGCATGACTTGAGATCAACGAGTCCAGATAAACAGAGGTCTGAGGGCAAGGGGAGAGAGGACACAGGGTGTTTGGGTGGAAGATAGGAGAGCAGGAGGCAGAAATGGATATACTGTTTGAAACTGTGGTTGAGTATTTATAAGAATTACTGATAGATTCTGAAAGATCTATTGGGGTAGATGGGGAAAAAGTAGCGATAACTACATTAAAAAATGAACAAATGAAAAACAGAGTCAATTAACAACTCCAGGAAAAAGAGTAAGTTCTATGAGAAAGGGTATGGAATCACAGTACATTTCTTGGTTTAGTAATAAATAACATTTATATAGTTATAATGATGCAAACACTGATTATTGATTAACCCAATATTTGATATATAACTAAATTAAGAAGTTGAGGATGCTGTAAAAAAGCTAAATACTTGACATCTATAACAGGAAGTCAATATATAAGATCTTACATTTATAAAATCAGATATAGCAGTATAAGCATCTCATTTAGAGATAGGGAGATAATTACAGAGAAGTACGTAAAATAGTTGAAAGAGGTTTGCTCTAGGGAGTAGGACTGGTGATTTGATGGTAAGTGGGGCAGAAGATTACCATTTTTCAGCGTAAACCAGTTTATTTGATTAAAAAAAATAAGAGCATTTATTATTTAGACAAAATAAAACAATCAACCTTAGCAATTATTCTTCCTATGAGGCTTTTCTTGGTACCTGCCATACAGTCTAAATACTTGTCTTCCCCTCTTCCCTCACCCCCAGCCCCCCCATCTTTTGCTCATCTCAATTATATGATTTATTATGCTAGCTTCATTGATTCGTTTATGGTCCAGTTTTCCCCCTAGATGACGAGCTCTTGAATGTAGGGACTATCTGAGAAGTTCCCCAAATTCTCTTGGTTCATGTAGCCCTTATTGTCTCAGTAATTGTGTGTGTGTGGGGGGGGGGGGTGGGGGAAGACTGGCCCTGAGCTAACATCCATTGCCAATCTTCCTCTTTTTGCCTGAGGAAGATTGTTGCTGAGCTAACATCTGTGGCAATCTTCCTCTACTTTATGTGGGATGCTGCCGCAGTGTGGCTTGATGAGAAGTGCTAGGTCCACACTCAGGATCTGAACCTGTGAACCCTGGGCAGCTGAAGCCTAACGAGTGAACTTAACCATTATGCCACCTGGCCGGCCCCTCAGTAATTTTTTATGGGATCCCAGTCTGAAAGAAATACCTAGCAGGTCTGTTTATTGAGTAATTAGGTCCAAAGAAGTGAAGATGATCCTTTATAAATATAAGTGCTTTGGGAAGGAGTACCAGGAGCTTATGGTACATATTTTTCATATTGGAGAGGCCCCAGTTTGTATCCCTCAAAGTAGAAGCAGGAGCTAACTTCCCCAGAACATGAATTGCTTAAGCAGCTAACCACGATAATAATGGAAGTCTAAAATTAAAAAAGAAAAAGACTAACTTAGATTTCTGCCACTCAAAAAATCACCTGTTTTCGTATCTCTATGCATCTCTAGTCCTTGTCCATATGCAGGTATGATATTTCTACAAACAATCAGTGAAGCTGTAATGTTGTGTTGTGGTTATTCACTGTCATGATTTTATCACACACAATTTTCCTCGCTGGGACTTGGTTTTAATAATGGTTATTTTAAACAGCTATATATTTCATCACGTTGTGTTTATTTAACCATATCCCAGTGAATGGATATATTGAATCTTTCTTACTCTGCAATTAACATCTTGCTACACATATCTCTGTTATTCTTTTTGATTATTTACATAAAATAATTTCCTAGTAGAGACTAAAATGAGCATGAATTTTTAGAGTTTGAGAATCTTAAAACTGGAAGAGAAATTGCTATATCAAATCTCAAATTCAAGGCAGAGAAGCCTTCTAAAGCAACATGACTTTTCCTGACTGCTTCCAAGAAACCTCACTTTCTCACCTGGGAGTTCGTCCAACTTGTTTAAAAAACAAAAATGTTAAAATCCTTACTTTTGAGCCCAAAGCAGCATCATTTACTTCATTTGTTGGTCCTCATTCTGCCCTCTGGAACCGCACGTAACTGGTGTGTTCTGTTTTTCCACATGGCAGCCCTGCAAATATTTGAGGATAATGATTACGGACAAGTGACCTTTGCGCAGTCTTTCAACTAAAATATTCTCCGTCCATGACTGTGAATCCTCCTACTCACTCACCTTTGCCATTTTCTGCCCCAATTACCCAAACTTTCTTCTCTCCCTGCCAATCACCCACAGTTCCCCCAGCCTCATTCATGGGCTGCCTTTCCAGGTCTACACTACTGTATTCTGTTAAAAATACCATCAATTGTAAGATGCACTGTTATTTTTATGCATCACTAAGAAACAAACAGAAACCACTGCCAATTAAAATCTGACATGACATCAATGATAACACATACTTCATTTTCAGAGATGTTAAAATTTGGAAAAAAAATGTGTGTCTTAGAATCAGTGAAATACAGTAAGGTAATTGTTTCTTTCTAGGTCAGCATCAGACTTGTCTATGCACCGTGCAGTGTGGCCCCTGGAGCTGGAAATAGTATTCCCAGGATGGTTGCTTTCCCTGACAGTAGTTACTGTTCCTTCCCAGGCCTGTCCTGGTTTGTACCCTTGTAAGTGGGCCTGTGGGGGGTTTTCTAGTCATGTGTGATGTGGTCTGGTACTCTGTGTGCATACGTATGTGTGTGTTTGTGGTGTGTGTGCATTGCAAAGTTATGTCCCTCTGCCTTAAAGATAACAATACAGTTCTATTCTAATAGCCACTCACTGATAATAAGAATAGTAGGTAAAGCAATGCCAAACCACTTCGTTGCAAACTCAGAGTTCAGGAATGGAGAATCTGCTGTCAAAGTGCTGGAGATGGATACTTAGACTGAAAACAGAGCGAGTCTGAAAAACTGTTGAATTTATGGTCATAGCTCCAAATACAAATGACATAGGCTTGGACAATGCCACAATAATAATTTGCTGAATCAGAGTCAGAGGTGGAGGGAAGATAGATGTGTGGGGAAGTATAACTGCTCCAGTATCCTCCTATCAGAGAGTCCATGAATTGTAAATTGGAAACATAGTTTAAAAACACAATGATTCCAGCCCTTTAGTAAATTCAAAATCATTTTCATCTCTTTAGATTTAATAATCTAGAAAGATCACTTAGTAATTGATGTTTCTTGTTAGGAAGAGAATTGAATAATTTTCAACAATTCTTTTAATTCTACCTGATTTATACTTTTACTATTAATTCAGGTAAAGTAAATTTAATACTTTTATCAATAGTAGCACTTATAGTATGATCCATTAAAAAATCTTATTTCTAAGTTTTCTAAAGGACGCTTGATTCCTGATATCCATAGTAGTTATGTTCTATGAAGTCATTGCAAAAAACGTAATTAGCAAATACTGAACCATTGTTCCTAGGGAAAGTGCAGGGTTAGGTTCCTGCAAGCCTCTGATCACAGCATTTTCATCAGCTGATCAACACATAACCTTGTTTTTATGTGTTTCTGTTTAAAGACAGCTTATGTAATTTATGTTGTTGATTCATTAATAGGGAACTCACAGCTAAAAGTGTTATAACTCATGCCTGAACAAGCTAATCTAACATATATATTTTCTCCTTAAGGCGCATCACAGTTCTCTTGCACTTAGGAACACTGGACAGCACTTCAGCACCATGCTTTGGGGCCCTTTTAAATAGTGAAATCACCAACAAAAAGCACAAAAGTGCCCAAAATTTGGCACTAAATAGATTGCACAAAGAATGCTTATTTACTCTGACACAGGAACGCAGAGCATTGCCTTGTTCAGTTTCAGCTGGGAACGTGCAAGTCATATGACTCGACTGCCACTCTGTGTCCATCAGGGAATGACTACCTAAGCACTGCAAGTACTGATTTTGGGGTTACTAGTACATTCTATTTTTTAAAAAAAATTTTATTTAAAAACTTTTAAAATTGAGATATAATTGGCATACCATTATATTAGTTTCAGGTGTACAGCCTAATAATTAGACATTTGTACATATTGCAAAATGACCACCGCAATGCAGTATGTAAGAAAATTCACAAACACAGAATTGACTGTATTTTTACAAAAACTTTACTTCACCCTTCTTTCTTCTCTTCTTCCCCATCAAGCTATCTACCTGTCCTTACATATACCTGTAGAGAGATGTCTGGAATTGTACTCAGAAAGAGTTGACAATCACTATTATTGGATGGTGGAATTTTAAATCTTTCTTTGGAAACAAAAATATAAGTGTATCCATTTTTACCAATACAATGATACTATTATTAAAATTGATATTAAAATATAGTATTAAATACAATTAAAATAATGTAATAGTACATTTTGTTTGTTCGATTATCATAATGATATTTGTGCTTTTTGTTTTCCACACTGCAATTCAATATTTCATGAGGAGGTGAGGAAACAGACAATCATACACTGCTGGTTTTAGTGCAGATTAGTGCAACTTTTTAAAAAGAAAACTTGGCAAATTGCATCAAAAGCTTCAGTGGTTTCTATTCTCTTTTTATCCAGTAATTCCATTTGGGAATTTCACGTATGGAAATAACTACAAAAAATTTATTAACAATATTATTATAGTTATAAACATGGAAATCAACCCAGTAGACCATCAATAAGAGCTTAGAAGAAAGAAATACAGCTTTTATAAGTCATGTTCTTTAAGAATTTGGATAACATTGTTAGCATAAGGACAAGGTACAGTACCATACATGCAGATATGTGCATTAAAAGACTTGAAAAGTATATAACCAAAGTATTAGCATCTCTGGAAGGTAGTTTTAGATAACTTTCATTTTAAAAATATTTCTATAGGCAATTCACAGTTTCTACAGTAAGTATGTATTTATAATGAGAAGAAATAAATATTACTTAAAGCATCATAAATATTATTTAAAAATTATGCTTGACCCTTCACGAAAGCATAATGATCAGTCATAATTTACATAAATGCAGATGCCTGCTTTTTTTTTTTGTCTTTTACTTTTTGAGGACCTTGTATTTGCTTGGCATGCTCATAAACATTGTATCATTTAAAATAATTTGCATTATAACCTGTGAGGCAGGTTTAATAATCTTTAATTTGGAGATGAGAGTACCTAGATTCAGAGAGATTATACACATAACCTAAGGTCACCCAGTTAATAACTGGGAGCAGAATCAGGATTTAAACACAAAATTTCTGACTTGCACCTGCAAATGCCAATATCAGAGTTGTTGTGAGGCCATTGTCCTGCAGAGACCAGCAGAGCAATTTGCCATTTTATTGCAAAAATAAAGACAGACATTTTCTATGATGTATCTCATTTAAACCTCATAACAACCCATTGACTAAATGACAGTACTACAAAGGTGGTCCTTTATATTATTATTAGAAATTATTTCAATCAGGAATATATAATGTTCAATATATCATTCATCAATTGAAACAACATATTCCCAGTGCCTGTAACATGCCACACACCTTCTAGGCACCAGTGACACGGCAATTAACAGAACTCCCTGCCCTCATGGAGCTTTCATTCTTGTTTGGAGAGACAGATCATAAAAATACTAACATGAGACATGGAAAGTGGTGATAAGTGCAATGAAAAAAAGCAAAAGTGGAAGAGGACTTTATTTTATGATCTTTCTCTCTTTCTGGATTTTGGGCTTTGAGCAGTGAGTGGTTACTTTGTCCTGAGGTGGAAAAGTTGGGAGAGGAGTAGTTTAGGGGAGTGGAGTGTGTATGGAAAATCAAGATCTTGAATTTGAGGTGCCTATTAGACACCTAATGGAGACATCAAGCAGGCACTTAGCTGAGTCTGAAGTTTAGGTGAGAGGTCAGGTCTGGAGATGTAAATTTGGGAGGCAGTGGCTTATAGATGGTACTTAAAGTCATGGAATTATATACAATTATCTAGGCAGATGGTGCCCTGAAGCACACCAATATTTAAAGGAAGGAAGATTGGGAGGTACCAAAAGAGACTGAAAAGAAAGGTAGACTAAAACCAAGGAAACGTGGTGTTACAGAAATCATTTATGGAAGAACCTGGATTAGAATGTAGCTCTTCTGACTTCTAGTGATGTGCCATTCCCCAGATATGGAAGTGTTTTTTATTATTTTATTTTATTTTTGCTAAGGAAGATTCACCTTGAGCTAACATTGGTTGCCAATCCTCCTCTTTTTTTTCACTTAAGAAAGATTGCCCCTGAGCTAACATCTGTGCCAATCTTCCCCTATTTTGTATGTGGGACACCTCCACAGCATGGCTAGTGAGTGGAGTAGTTCTGTGCCTGGGATCTGAACCTGCGAACCCGGGCTGCTGAAATGGAGCACATGGAACTTTAACCACTCGGCCATGGGGCTGGGCCCCAGCTGTTGAAGATTTTTATGATGCTTTTTTTCTTTTTATGCTTATCATTTTTTGTCCCTAAAATAATTATTTAAATAATAATTGAAGCAGTAGATTTGCCAGATGGTAATTGCTAAAATGACTTCCTTTACTCTTTAAGTCTTTTGGGCACCATTCCAGTTTTCTATAACCTTCAAACATATGTGTAAATAGTTCAGTGAGTTTATTATCTAACTCCCTGAACAGCAAAGCATGATATCATCCAAAAGCCAATTCTCACTCCCATAAAATGGAGCAATGAACCGTTTACCTTAAAGGACCTTCACAAGAAGGTTCGTATGCTTATATGGTCCTTCAAAATTCATGCCTTGTTATTTATTTTTACTTTTACAATTTTTACCTTTCCAAAGAGGTATAACCTTTGTATAACAAATTGAACTAATTTTAAGCTCAATGAATTTCTACACCTGTATACATCCATCTGCCCACCATGCAGATCAAGATTTAGAAACACTTCAGCACCCAGAAGCCTCCTTCATGCCCTTTCCCAGTCTATCACATCCCCTCTCTTTCCCCATCACTATTCTGACTTCTATTATCGTTGGTTAGTTTTGCTTGTCCTTGAATACAATGTATGTGGAATTATACAGTGTTTTCTCCTTTGTGCCTGACTTTTGTGTAATATAATGCCTGTGACAGGCTTCCATGTTGTGCATGTAGCAGTAGTCCATTCTTTTTAAAATTTCTCTGTAGTGTTTAATTTTATGAATATAGCCCCAACTGATTTATCCATCTTACTGATGATGGACATTTAAGTTGTTTCCAGTGTTTGAGTGTTATGAAACAAACAACTCCAGTGGACACACTTGTTTCTCTTGGGTATTTCTCTAGGAGTGAATTGGTGGACATATACATACCTTTAGGAGTGGACTTACTGGGTCATAATGTAGGCATATATATACATATATATATATATATATATATATATATATATATATAATATACATTTTACTCCAGCCTCTTGGAAATGCAAATTAAGATAAGGAGATGTCATTTATTGCTTATGAGCTCAGTAAATATGTTAGTATATGGAATATCCACCATGTTTCATTCTCTCTTTCATACATTGCAGGTGGGAGTATAAATTGATATGCCTTTTTGGAAAGCATTTTGTCAATATATAGTAATAATAGCCTTTAAAATTTTTATACCACTTGACTGAGGGGGGTCCCTTTTTTTTTCTTTTTCTGTTTTGGAACCTATCCTAAGGAAATAATTGTAAATATTGTTAAAAATTTATGAACCAAGATATTTACTCTGGTATTATGTGTAGTAGAAAAAAGCATTGGAAATGAACTATGTCCAACAATAGGGAGTACTCGAAGTAAATTATGCAACAACTTCTCAATGAAATATATGATGTTTTATCTATGAAGAGTTGATAATGGTATAGAAATATGGCTTACTACAATGCTAAATTCAAAAAGCAAAACATGTATTTAAGGTTTGAACATAACTTTGGGAAAAAAACATATGACACAAAGAGAAAAAAGCCCCAGGAGGAAATATCAACAAAATATTAATGCTGACGAACTGAGTGGTAGGTTACTGGATGAATATTTCCTTTTCTCTATTTTGCAAATTTCTTAAATGGTTAGTCTTGGTTTATTTAAATATTTTGAAATTTTTAAACTTAAGTCTCTGCTTGGCATTGTCAGTGCAGGATGAGCCACTGGTTAAAAGTATGATTCCTAAAACCATGTTACTTGGCTTTGAATCCTGGAGTCCTGGTTTCATTGCTTGCTAGCTGTATTACCTTAGGCAACTCTCAGTTCTATTTAATTCACCAAGTATTTATCGAGTGTCTAGTATGTGCCAGGTACTGTTCAGAGAACAGGTACAATTCCCCGTGCTCATGGAGCTTCCAATTCAGTGTGTGTCATCTGTGAAATGAGCATCAGCAGAGTGTCTAGGGCACAGGTGGTGATGAGTCAACACTGGGGAGGTGTCTGAAACATGTGCCCTCAAAAGGTGCTAATAATCCCTGGTATTACTAAATTTATAGAGTTATACAATTCCTGATTCCTCTGTCAGTTAAAAAATGCCTCTTTGGGGGCTGGCCTGGTAGCATAGTAGTTGAGTTTGCAAGCTCCACTTTGGCGCCACAGGGTTTGCTGGTTCAGATCCTGGGCTTGGACCTACCACCACTCATCAAGCCATGCTGTGGCAGCATCCCACATAAAACGGAGGAAGATTGGCACAGATGTTAGCTCAGTGACAATCTTCCTCACCAAAAAAAAAAAAGCCTCTTTCTGAAAGAATGAGTTTGACATGGTATGTAATTCACCATTTTACTGATCATTTGAGAGAAAACACTGATTGCCCATCTAATTAGTACTTTTTCCTTCTATACTTACCACATATGATGGGACCTGGCTGGGGTCATGGTGGAAGCAGTTTTCCTTATGCTTCCCAAGAACTCCTGCTTCCTCACATCATTCCCAGTGATAAAATTATTTTTTATTATTGTTTTGCAGTAGTGTAATGTTTTTACTATTTTCAACCAATGGAATTATTAATTTGGTCTTTTCCAAGCCAATAGTGTTTTTGTGTCCTAAGGTTGCCATAAGAAAGTATCACAAACTGGGTGGCTGGAGACAACAGAAATTTGTTCTCTCACAATTCTGGAGCCTAAGAGTCCAAAATCAAGGTGTCAGTGGTGTCATGCTCCTGCCCAAGTTTCTAGAGGACGATATTTCTTTGCCTCTTTTGACTCCTGTTGGCTTCTGGCATTCTCTGGCTGCAGCATATCTCCAATCTCTGCTTCCATATTTTCTCATGGCCTTTTCCCTGAGCATTTCTCTGTGTCCTCTCTTCCTCTCATAAGGATACCAGTTATTGGATTTAGGGCCCACCCTAAATCCAGGATAATTTCATCTTGAGATCCTTAACTAACTATACTTTCAAAGACCCTATTTCCAAATAAGGATACTTTGTGAGATTCTGGGTGGACATGAATTTTGGGGGGGCACTATTCAACCTACTACAAATAGCAATGGTAATATTATCAACAATACTCCTCTTGTGATTTTTAAGTCCTAAACATAATATAGATAATAAACAGAATAATAATTTCATCAAGTGTATGCAGTCCATTGCCTTCTTGTGAAAGGTAGATGGAACCCAGATTTTGTAAAAGGGTGATTTTGAGGAGCATGAGCCAGAAAATGTTGAGGAACAGTGTATCCCAGGATGCTTGAGGCTCTGATTTTGTAAAGCTTTGGGAAGACTCATATATCTCCTCAAGAACTGATATCTGAAAAGGTTTAGGGTTGTGTCTAATGCGCATTTACTGGAAAAACAGGAAATGAATGAAGCGCCTGAACACTGGACAGAGCTTTTGTTCTTCTTTGCCATTTCTCTTGATGATGTAGAAATTCTGACAATCCATTATTCACACTAAATCCTTCGGTATGCCAACCTAGTCGAATGTTGCTCCTTGGGACTCTTCTGTTGGTGGTGGGAATTGTTTTCCCAGGAATTGAAACCTCTAAATTCTGATACCTCCATTGAAGCAAATTCCAAAAGCACTGACTGTAAAATGAACATGCAGGGATTAGCGTCTGGCGGTTGTGCATTTTGCAGTGTTTTATAGCTGTGTAAATTAGATGTAATAAGGGAAGGCTTTGGACTACAAATGTCTTTACTTTGTTCTGACCAAGGAGCAGCACCAGTGTTTAGGACAATGGCAAAGAAAGAAGGCTAAGATTCAGTTACTCACTTATTCAAAAAAGTATTTATTGAACACATACCGTGTACCATGACCTAGGCTATGTGTTGGGAATACCACAGTGGTCAAAACAGTGTACTTTCCCTTAGAGAGATGCCCATCTTCTGGGCCAGATGAACAAGTAAACAATAAACAGGTGTTCTGAGTATAGGGAAGGGGGCATGGGGAAGCATTCTAAGATACAAGCAAGCAGAGTACCATAGCAGTTAAGAGAAGTGGCATCTAATTTAACCTGCGTGGGGTGGTGTTGGTGTGGAGTGTCACACAATGCTCCTTGGTGGAAGTCCTCAAGTAAGCAGAGATCTGCGGAACCAGTGGGCTCGATTATAGTTACTCAATAGATCTCAGAAGAAATAGATTTCAGAAGGGGAGTGAAAGAAAGTGCTCATAGCCTCCTATGCTTCTGAGAAGAGTGTCATTTCCACTTTTCTCCCTACACTTACAGTTTGAATCAATGGGGGAATGCATTGGCCTTTGCGCAGAGAATCAGAAATTTAGGGAACCCCCCAGAAGTCACAAGCCAATAGAGAGCAAGTGAATTGACACCTACAACATATCTATAATGTATTGTTTGGAAGAAAGCCCAACACAGTTATCTCCATGTAGTAGGTGTTCAACTAATGCTAGCAATGACTCGGATTTATTAGCTGTAGTCAAAACTTCATGAATTTGAGGTTTTATTCTAAAAATTAAGATAACTGAAGCTCCAGGTAGGAAACAATTTGTAGTGAAGCTTATGTCCTTTAAGTATTGTTGTTTCTTTTTTTAAAGTTGCTTGTATATGTGCCTGTGTGTAGATTGCTTTTTTAAATAGAACTATTGTGAAAAAATTGACCTTTTAAAAATTAACTTGATTTTATTATATGAAATACTTAAAATACAGAGAAAGTGAAAAGGAATGCTGTAACAATATCCATAAACCTACCACCCAACTTTGTCAAATCTTCACATTTTTGATATATTTCCTTCAAACAGTGTTTCTTAAGAAATAAACCATCATAGATACAGGTGAACCCCCTGCATATTCCTCTCCCATCCCATTTCCTTTCCTTATTACTCAGAGGTAACCACAAAATCCCATTAGAATGTTATTGTGAATTGGATGTGTCATTACCTAGTTGCCTCCCATAATCTAGTCTCCTTTTCTTCTTTAGAACCGATGAGTCTTGATTTTTACAAGGAAGATTATGTTGCATAGTTGCCCTTGCTATAAGTATACTCTTATTACTAAGATTTGGCCATTAAGATTGGGCAGTAGTATTTTGTCTAACTACTGGGAAATCTCCTTAAAAATAAGGGAAAACATCTTTGCCCCTTTCTCCATCCTGCTATTGGAACTTGGATGTGATGGTTGGAGTTATAACAGGCATCTTGGACCCTAAAGATCAGACATTCTCTGAGAATAGCAGAGGGACAGCTGGAAGGAGCCTGGAACCCTGATTGCCTCAGGGGTCTACCATATAAACCTTGGATGCTCTATCTCTCTGGATATCTTTTATATGAGAGAAATATAGGCTATCATGTTTGTTGTTATTTCTTCGGTCTCTGTGTCTAACAGTTGAACCTAATACTAATCTATATCAATATCAATAGCGTATCAATAAGGAATATATTTTTCACATTTAGATGTATTAGCATGCTATTCTTAACATTTTTCAGCCTATTTTTTGTTTAAAGTTACATTTTTGAGATTTATACACCTTAATACACTTAGCACTGATTCATCTTGTTGTTTATAATTTATTATGTAACTTATTTAATGATTTCCTATTGATGAACATTTAAGTGGTTTTTAACATTTTCTTGTAACAAATATGGATGCAATGAGAATTTTTGTAGGGGTCTTCCTTCTGCACTTATCTTAGATTTTCTTGCTGACTTTGATATGTGGATCTTATATCCAGAAACCTTGCTGAACTCTCTTTTTAATTCTAAATAATTTTCCTATAAATTATCTTTCTGTTTCTTGAGAAAATTTTACTATGTGAAATAAGGACACCTCATCATTTTCCAATTCATGTATCTCTTATTTATTTTCCTTATCTTATTGCATTGTCTTGGGCCTCTACTATAATGCCAAATGGAAGCAGAGAAAGAGGGCATCATTATCCTGTTTCTTTGCTTGAATACTTTTAAAGCAAATTTATTAAATATGCTATTTGTAGTTATTTTAGGTTAAAGAGATTCTATTTTAGTACTAGTTACTACCAGTTTGCTAAGCATTTTGTCTTGAATGAATTTTGAGTTATGTTGGATGCTTTTCCTGGATCTAGATATCTTGGATTCAGATTTTTTCTTTATATTTTTAATATGGTATATTACGTTAATGCATTTTTGTATTTGCCCCTTTTAATTTATAGTAGTATCATGTGACCATGTTTTAAAAATAAATTGTTCTACAGTAGTAGAATCCACTTCTAATTACCAGTCCCCATGGGAAACTTATTTCAGATCTTTTAATATCCTCTCTGTATTTACCTTCACATTTCCAAATAACATAAATATACTGCTATTTCTTGGTTTTTCATTTTTAGATATTAATATACTGCTTTTTTTGAGTTTTAGATGCCATATATTCAGTTTTTACTTTGGAAGATGAATAATTTTTTCTCTATCTCTCACTCTCCCAATATAGCTCTATTACATTTTTTGTTTAAAAAAGTATTTACATTATGGTGTGTAAATATTATTCACCACTGAGCAATGTAGGATACCAGGATTAATTCTCCATTCTTGTTTGTGTGTGTAAGTATATAGTTTATATATTGTTTTCTCCAGAGTGAATAAATTTCTCATTCTTTCTTTGCTTAGTTTTCCATATACCTATCATTAATTCATTCTGAAACACACTTACAAAAGTGTAATGTAACCTCTTTTTAGTATATTCAGATATGTTAGACAAAATAGGTGTATGTGTGTGTGAGAGAGACAGAGAAAGAGAGAGAAAGAATGATCAGACAGAAGGAGACAGGTATCTTTCCTGAAGACTTACGTCTCTGTGCACTGATCTGCTCTGTTCTATGGACCTCTAGAGCAGCAGCTGTCTGGGGGTATCCTCTTACCATTGTCATGAGAACTACCTTTGCCTCCCTCCTGGGTTGAAATCCCTATTTTTTTGGATCCTTTGCTTTCTCTTTTTAAGTTTACCACTTCGTTTGGTAGAACACATCTTTCATTATATTTCTGAACTCATGGTGGGTAATTTTGAAAGATGTTGCCAGTTTGGAAAACACTTTGTACTACTTCTACATTTGATTGATAGTTTGGACTGTTATAGACTTCTAAGTTTAAAATCGCTCTCCTTTCACATTTTGAAGATATTTCTCGATTGTCTTCTAGAATCCAGTGTTACTAGAAAGAAGTTTAGTGCTACTCTGATACATGAATGTATACAATTCTCTCTTTTTCCCCCAATGGAGGCTTTTAGGATCTTTTATTCACTCTCATTGTTCTAAAATTTTGCAACACTATACCTTAGTGTCAGTCATTTTTCATTTATTGTACTTGAATATTACTAGTTACTCAGTGGGGCCTCTCAGTCTCTAGATCCATGTACAATTCTGGGAAATTCTTGTACTATTTATTTGATTATTTCTTCCCCTGTGTTTCTCTATTTTTTCTTTTCAGAACTCCTAGTATTTAGCTGTTGTTCCTCCTAAACAGATCCTCTATTAAAAAAAATTCCTGTATTTAGATTTTTGAACTTTGGTTCCAGGAGATTTCTTTAGCTTATCTTCCAAATATTATATTAAATTAAAATTTTTTGTTGTTATATTTTTAATTTTGAAGAGCTCTGTTTTTTTGTCACCATTCTTTGTTTTATGACCATCTCTTTTAAATAATATTTGTTCCTGTTTCATAGATGTGATATCTCCTACCTCTCTGGGAATAGTTATGGTTTTTTTAAAAAATATTTCTTCTTCTTTCGGTATTTAATTTCTGTTTTTTTTTTTTAATAATTGTATTGGTCTGTCTGTTAAATTACAAGTATTCTTCAGAAAACTGGTGATTCTTTGCCATCCATTTATATTGAAAAGTAAGGCATTTAAAAACTCATTGAAAACTCAGTACATGGGGCCAAGACATGTTGAGTGCTAGGCTTCACTACTGGGCACGTGAGCAAAGAGTCAGCTATTTCCTTGCAGAATCTCTAATTCTGTAGGTAACTGTAGATCTTTTCACTTCGGCTTATTGGTCTTCTAAAAAATTCCAGTATCCTCCAGTCTCTTGCCTGTGGGTATAAGCCTGGCTGATGGCCTTCCGGAATTTGAGTGAAAGAAGGGTACTAGGCTTTTACTATTAGCATTTTTAGTTCTGTACCTTTCCCTCAGCTATGCCTGGTATCCCTGCATCCAGAGTTTCCTGTTTCAATGGCTCCAATGATAAACTTCAAGTCTTTTGTGGCCCTGGAGGTGAGTGGGAATGTGAAGATTAATTATGTCATTTTGGGTATAAGAGGTGTCCTAGGAATCTAACTGCTTCTTATACATATACATACTTTTTATCAGTCCTTCTAATCTTTGTTCCACTATACCTCCAACTTCAGAGGTATCTAGCATTTCTAATCCCTGGTTTCTATTCCATTAGGGTTAGACTAGGAAATAGAGTAGGCTTAGACTTGGAGTTAAATGAGAGAATTTTATTTATTCTCTCTCACCAACTGTATTAATCCCACCATACCTAAAGCTTTAACCAATGCCTTCCCCTTGATCCCAGGCCCACTTGTAGATTTCTAGGTCTCACCCTAGCATTTCAGGAATCCTGTTCCATGCACAACAATAATGGGAATGTTGTAGATCCAGTCTCCAAGTCAGCATGTTGCTTGGTTCCATTTCTCGTTGCGAGATGGTGCCTGTGTCCTCTGGGCTCTCTCAAATCTGAAGCCTGCTAAAATCCATAGTTTCAGGTAGGGGTGGGCAGCAGGTATTTTCCCCCTTTTTCGTAAGTGGGAAAACCCTTCATATCCATCCACTGTCTATGAGTAGTGAGCCTAGTCCTGGCTCCCCATCTTGGGTGTTGGCTTAAGTTTCATCTCAGTGCAGAAGCTGCACCCTCAGCCCCAGCCCAGACTCAGAGCCCAGGAGCCTTTTGGCTACAGCCTCTCTTACTCCTTTGTGTCTTTGCTCCATTCCTCCTCCAAGAAAGATAATCTTTTTCCCCCCTTTTTCTCTGGCAATGTCTTTTTGCATGTATATATGTTTTTTTTCTTTTTTTCTGTCGCTTATATTTTGTTTGGAACAGAGGAACAAGCGTGAAACTCAATATGCTATTTTCATAGAAAGTCTAAATATTGGTTCATTAAAAATTAACAAACAGCAGTGACAATAACAACAAAAAACAAATGAAAACCTATTCCCTTTCACTTGGTAAAAAGGGGTAATATTTGATTGGGTCTGATTTGGATGAATTAACCAGGATACTGTATATGACTCTGCTTTGTGATACCTAAAGCCTCTCACAAACCTTAATTATTTATTTTATGTTTGTGTGTCTGTGTCACCTCATTAGGAAACCCTAAGACTTTCCTCACACAGGAACCATTTTTATTTATGTTTCAAACATAAAAGACTAACTTCTAAGCACCTGGGATTTCTCTGTCTCAGACATATTCCCCAAACTTCCACCACAAACAGAAAAGCATTTTCCTGTCTCTTGAGTCCTTGAGCAATGTTTGGCAGAGAGACACTCAAGAAGAGGGCTCTAAGGGCGTTCTCGGCAGGCTGAGTGAGCAAGAATGGTCTGGTTACTGTGTGGGCGCCCTGGCCCACTGCCAAGAAGGCAGAAGTTCACCAGAAAGACAAACAGTGAGAAGTTCGCCAAACACTTGGACTTTAATTTGCTTCTTGAAATGCCAGGCTATTTTCTTTTTCAGGCAAAAATTGTTGCTCTTCCTCTAACCTCACAGATTCTAAGCTCTAGTCCTACTTTTGATAGCAATTTTGCCTGAATTTCTTCAATTCACTTCAATAAATATTTATTGGAATGTGCCAGGCAATGTTAGGTCCTGGGAATGTAACGATGAATATGGCACAGTTCCTGTCTTTAATGGCCTCACAATCTGATGTCAGGGAAGACAAATAGGCCTGTGAAGCAAGAGAATTAGCACAGGTGCAAACCTTTGTGGTTAGAGTTCTGGGTGTGGCGTCCAGCTGCCCAAGTTTACAGCTGCAAGGGCTATTGTTCACTGTGAGACCATGAACGAGTTATTTGGCCTCTCTGTGCTTCAGTTTCCTCATCTGTATAAAGGACATGATAATGGTATCATACAGTGTACAGTCATATGTTGCTTAATGACAAGGATACATTCTGAGAAATGTGTCGTTAGGTGATTTTATCATTGTGTGAACATCATAGAGTGTACTTACACAAACCCAAGTGGTATAGCCTACTACACACCTAGGCTATATGCTACTAATCTTATGGGACCATTGTCATATATGCCATCTGTTGTTGACCAAAACATTTTTATGTGGTGCATGACTGTATATATGTATATACATACATACACACACAGGCACATATATATAGTATATATTGTAGTACCAATATATATCAATATATATGTCATATCATATGAGAATATTTTATAATATATAATGGAAGTTGACATCTATGGAGTGCTTCCTGTTTGCCTATATAGCTACATTTAATATTGCCTATAATATATAATGTAAAGCACAGGTTAAATATTACATGCAGGTTAAATATTACAATACATCAATACTTGTTAAATGTATATAATTAAGCTTGGCAAGCAGAAAGCACTCCATAAATGCCAACTTCTATTATTATGTACATTTTAGCTATGAAGGAGAGATTGAATTAGTAATGGATGGAACATGGGCTTTCGAATCAGACAGCCTGGGTTTGAAACCTTGCTCCACAACTTAGAACCTTGGGTAAACTTGTATGTGAATGTCTTAGTCCATGTCAAAATCAATGCTCAATAAATACTGCTATTATTATTATTCTTTAATATCTCTAAAACAAAGCTTCCCCATATCAAAAGAAATTATTATTATCTTTATATAGCAAAGTTACTCTTTGTATTGGAAATAATAACTATATCATTCCTAGAACAAAAGGGCCTATTTTGGTCAATAAATGATGAGGATTTAAAATATTGTCATCTCCAACTATACATTTTTCATGTAAAATGTCCCCTGTGTGCCAGAGAAGACTAAGTCTCCACCCAAAATTTCCACTCTTCCTTTTACAGAACAGAGCTATCCCTGGGGAGGAGCTGCCCAGTTGGGGACTACATCTCCCTCACCCTGGGGCCAAGTGCCTGGTTCTTGCAGTAGAATATGAATATGTGATGAGTGTCACGCTAGAGGTGATTAGGAAGTATAGCTTTTCTACCCTCTCTTTTCCCTCCTACTAGCGGGAAGCAGAGAACTCTAAGATCTTAGGAAGTGACAGAGCCACAAGATGGAAAGAGCTTGGGTACCTGGATCACCATGTGGAGGAAAGTTGTTTACTGAGTAGGAACACTCAAATTGGATTTCTACCTGAGAAAGAAATGAACTTTTATTGTGTTGTCACCAAAATTCGGGGATTTATTTGTTAAAGCAGCTCATATTATCTTAACAAACAGAATATGCTAAATGCTGAAGGTACCAGGGATGAACTGTAGGCAGGTAAAATTTAGAGCACAATCAAAATTAGGTCATTATAAAGGTCCAGTTAAAATGTTGAGGGTATTTAAAGGACAGAGAGTGGAGACCAAAAGAGATATCATCAAAGACAAGGGTTTTGTTTGGGTCTTGAAGGATTTGGACATGTGGCAAAGCTGGGGGAAGCACTGCAGGTAGAAGAAGCCAGACGAAGGTGAAGACAGAGTTCAGTGGAGAGTGAATAGCTCCTTTAAACTTGCACATAGAGTGTACACAGGGGAATAGTGAGAATTAAAGATAGAAAGGTGACTAGAATCCAAATTTTGAGGAGGAACTGGAATGAAAAACTTTATTCCATGAATAAGAGAGAACTATTAATGGTTTTTGACTAGAGGAATGATATGATGAGATTTTTACTTAAAGAAAATTTATCTGGAAGTCTTGTGAAAGATGATCTTGAAGAGAGTAACTGAAGCCAGGGAAGTGAATAGTCTAGTTGAGAGGTCACCAGGATTTGAGCTAGAAAATGGTGGTAGAAATGAAGTAGACAAGCTGAATGCAAAATGTATTTTGTAGATAGGACAATAGATAACTGTCAACTGATTGGATTTGTGTGGCAGAGAAAGAGAAATGTAAAAATAGAATCTTAGGTTGTTAACTTGGGTGACTGAGAGGATGATGGTGACATTAATAGAAGTGAGGAAGGAAGGATGAGTATGGAGGAGGAAATAGGGGATGGTTAATTTTATTTTGGACTTGAGTAATAGGCTATTTGTGTGGGATAGACTGTTGATTTTGACCAACAGGTTGCTCTTGTTTTTGGAATAATGTTGAGGAAAAAGAACCAGTCCAATTTTGTTGCTTATAATAGGTGGATTTATAAGGACTATTTGAATGGAGGAGTTGGAGACTGATTGGTAAGCTAAGGGGACTGGAGACACAGTGTCTTACTTATCTTGGGCTTATATAACAAAATACTGTAGAATGGGTGGCTTAAACAACAGACATTTATTTTCTTGCAGTTCTAGAGGTCAGAAGTCCATGATCAAGGTGCCAACCAGTTTGGTTTCTGATGAGAGCTCTCTCCTTGGGTTGAAGAAGGCAACCTTCTTGCTGTGCCTCACATAGGAAAAAAGAGAGAGAGCAAACTTTCCTGTATCTCTTCTTGTAAGGGCACTAATCTCATTCATGAGGGCTCACTCTCATGACCTAAGTACCTCCCAAAGGCCCTGTCTCCAAAACACCACCACATTGGGTGATAGGGCTTCAACATACGATTTTGGGGAGACACAAATATTCAGTCTGTAATGCACAGGTATCCAAGTCAGGACAACATAGTGGAGGGCAGGGTGAGGAAATTCTTTCTTATGGAAGTTTTATTACAAAAGGCAAAAGTGATTGGAGGTGAAAAATTTCAGGAGTTCCCATAATGTTAAGAGGAAGAGAAACATTTAACCTAATTGGTCATTAAGAAGAAGTCAGGAATGTAGAAAGGCTACCTCTAACTTTTGAGGTTGAAGGCATCTGCCATAATAAGAATTGAATTTTGGCTTTACATTAACTTTCCACGCATGAGAATAAGCTATTTTGAGGCTTTTAACCAGGTATTAGTTTATCTAATTTATAAAATTTATTTGACATGATCTCCTTGTTGAGGATGGTTTTTATTATTCTGTTCACTTTTGATTTGAGTATATTTAGACTTTGTTTTAACATCCATCTATAGACTATTGGAATTACAGACCTGGAAAGGCCCCTGGTGATGATCTTAGAGTCCTGTTTTTCAAACTGTGTTCTTAGGAACCCCAGGGATGAAGAGGGGATGCCTTACGGTTTACCTTGGATGTGAGAGTGGTTAGAGTTTGAGTAGGAATAGATACCTCCCATGTCACTCCCATCCCTGCTCTTCAACCGGCCCGAGCCACTCCAATTCTGTGTTATATATTAGGCTTCTGAATAAGACTTCATTTGAAGAGAGGATTTCATGATTCTATGTCTATACCTATGTGAAAAACAATGATCCAGATCAAGGGTCTGTAAACTTTTTCTGTAAAAGGTCAGATAATAAATATTTAAAATTTTGTAGGCCATACTGTCTCTGTCACAACTATTCAATTACTGTAGCAGGAAAGCTATTATAGTATAGAAACAAATGAGCATGGCTCTTCCAATAAAACTTTATTTACAAATACATGTGATGGATTTGATTGCAGACCTCTGATCTCCATCAAGCTCCTTCTCATTTTATATACTGAGAAATAGAGGTGGGGTGAGGTTGAAAGACATACTTAAAGTAATATAACAACTAGTAGTCTTTATGAGAATGAAACTTCAGTCTCCTCATTCATTTCAATCACTCTCTACTCCATCCTATCCATACTCAATGTTTCTCAAAATTCCTCAATCTGTCCTTCTAGTGCCTTCACATGCTATAAAATTAATTGGCTGATTATCTATATTTATTATGGGCTCTCTTCACAAACCAAATGCTTTACAGGTATTCTCTCTTTTAATATTCACAACAACCCCATAATGTTGGTATTATTATTCTCTATTTTACAAAGAAGAAAATGGAAGTTGAGGGATTTGCCCAACGTCGCGCTTTTAATCAGCCTCTTAACAATCCTTGTTGGCTCAGGCCACTAACTTTAGCATCATCATCAACTCCTTCCTTTTTCTTGCACACCACAATCAATCCATCAGGAATTTGGTTCTGTCTTCAAAATAGGTCCAGATTCTAGCTACTTCTCATCACCTCCATGATTACTATCTTGGCCTGAGCTACTATCACCTCTCCCCAGGATTACTGCGATGGTCTTCTAGCAGAGCCCCCTGCCTCTAGCTTTGTACACTTAAGGTCTATTCCCACTATGGCAGCTAGAGCGATCCTGTTGAAATGTGACATAGATCATGGGAATTCTCTGCTAAAAACCTTCTATGACTACTCATGTCACTGAATAAAGGCAAAAATGCTACCATGGCCCACATGGCCCTGCATAATCTGCTCCAAGTCTTAACTCTCTTTTTCCTCTCTCCTCCCTCTGTGTCTAACCACACGGGCTTCCTTACTGTTCCTGGACAGAGGTGGTATTGTCTCACATTAGGGCCTTGTCTCTAGCTGTTCCCCTACCTAGACTGCTTCCCTTCCCTTACCCCATATCCACACGGCCGCCCACCCTCTCACCTGCTTCCTGTCTCTGCTCACGTGCCACCTTCTCAATAAGGTCTATCTTGACAACCTTATTTAATACTGTGTTCTAAACACCCCTGCCCCTACTCCAGAGGCCCCTTACCCTGTTCTATGTTTTCTTTTTCCCATAGCACTCACAAGCTTCTAATATATTATATAATTTGTTATGTTTATTGTTCATTGTCTCGCCCTCCCTCAGCCCCCAACCAATCAATGTCCCTGAGGCTAAGGATCTATATTATGTGTACCTTTGTTTCCTGTAGTGCCTTGAGCAGTGCTGGGCCCTAAATAGGCACCAAACAAATATTTCTTGAATGAATGAATGAATCCATTTCTCTTGTTTCAAGGCTATGTTCTCAAAAACTAAATTACATGGCTAAAGGAGTGACAGATTAAATGAACGAATGAACAGAATGAATGACTCCCCTACTAGTTTGAGAGTTCATTGAGGCATAGGGTTTTCTCTTAACCATGTGACTATGCCTGGGACAAAGCAGGTGCTTGGTGAATGCTTGTAGAATTAAATTACATCCTGCAGGCACTGGTTCCGACATTAGGTAGAAACCACATAAAACGCTTAAAACACTTCCCTCCTGTTTTGGCCCATCATGACCACAATTACTTCTCTTAGCCAAAAAAGTCCTTTGTCCCTTGGCTGAGGTTCAGACCCTGCTTCTTTCAGCTGGACTGGGCAACAAAAAGGAGCTTCAGAGGGAAGGACAACAGTCACTTTCTTTCTGCAGGATTCCTCCCAGACTGTTTAAGCCTCTCTCCATGTCCCCCGTTTTTAAACCTTTTTGTTTCTTTGCTCTGCAGGATTCCAGCTGATAGCCCAAAGAGGTGACTTTGGCTGGAAAGTATAAGGAGAGTGGGAGATTCCAGGGAATCCTTCCCCCAGGAAATATTGAAATATCAGGGCTCTTTTCCTTGCATTTTATAAAAGATATTCCAGAGCCCAGATATTGGAGCAAAATCAAAGAAAATAGCAATTTGGTATTAATAAAACAGCAGTTCTGTAGCAGCAAACTTATCTGTGGCAACTTTTAAGGCTATTGCACCCCAACTTCAAACCTTAAGGTTTTCACATCAACATGTACTGAGTGTTAGAAAATTACAGGTACTAGCTCTACCACTTAGGAACTACGTCATCTTAGGCAAGTCACTTAGCTTTTCTAAGCTTTATTATATTATCTGTAAAATGGAAATATTAAGCCCAGAATGTCGTGAAAAATAAATAAGATATTGTGTTACCTTTGTGAAATCCTTTCTGATTTTCTTTAACAGTTGATCTCTATATATGTGATAAAATCTTACAGTATTATACGCACACATGTATGTATACACACACAGACACACCCAGAATTCATGTAAAAACTGGTGAAATCTGAATAAGATCTGTAGTTGAGACTGGCCAGTGTCAATTTCTTGTTTTTTATGATGTACTGTGGTTATGTTAGATGTGACCATTGGGAGAATGAGAAAGGGTATATGGAACTCTGCATTATTTGGCAATTTCTTATAAATCTAAAGTTATTTCAAAATAAGAAGTTTTTAAAAAGTTAATTTATGCTGGTTTTTCCTGCTATAACACCTCAGAAATGCTTCTAACAGCACATTTCACACTTAGAACTGTTGGATCTGCTTCTCTCAAGGACTCTGCTCCTTGACATCACAGTAGTTTTCTTATCTGTTCTTACTCACTGGCCTAGCATAGTGCCTGGCACAGAGTTGGTGTTCACAAATATTTATTGATTCTTTCATCCCAGAATATCAAAATAAACAACCTCTCTTCTTAGATACTCTAGTGCTGAAAATATTTAAAGAAAATTAACGTCTGTTGAAAGCCTATTTTATGCCAGGCTCTTTCTGTAACATTCTCTTAGTTAATCCCTATAGGAATCTTACAAGGTGTAAACTATGATTCCCATTTTACAGACTGGGAAACTGAGCCTCAGAAAGCTTAATCTATCTGCCCGAGATGGACAGCATGGAGGTAGATTCAAGCCCTGAGTCTGTCTGGCTCCAAAGTGTATTTTCATTCATTCATTTACTCAGCAAATGTTTATGGAGCACCCACTATTTGTTAGGGATTTTTCTCAGACTTTAGAATACAGTCAGGAACAAAATAGACAAAGATTGCTGTCTGTCTGAGGCTGACGTTCTAGTGAGGAAATACAGGTGATAAAGAGTAAATTAAAAAAAACCCCACATGGACACAAGGGAGAAAGAAGAACAGGGAAGGGAAATTGAGACAGTGGGGCCTGGGGGCAATTCATAATAGGAAATAGGGCCTGCAGGGTGGGCCTCATTGAGAATATGAGATTTGAGCAGGGCTGAATACAAGATTTGAGCAATGGAGTTATCCAAGCAGATCTTTGGGAAGGAACATTCCAGGTGGAGGAGCAGCCTGTGCAAAGGCCGTCAGACTGTGGACATGGGCCTGGTCTTTGTGTGGACTAGCAAAGGGGCTGGTTTAGCTTGAGCAGATGTGGAGAAGTAGTAGGAGAGGTCAGGGATGGAAGGCAGATCACAGCAGAGCATGAAGGTCATTGCAAGGACTTTGTGAGGACTTTGATTTTGCTCTGAGACAGAAGCTACTGCAGGGTTTTGAGCAAAGGAATGATAGAAGCTGACTCATGCCTTTGTGGGCTCCCTCTGGCTGCTGTATGAAGACTAGACTGGCGGGGTCCAGGTTGGAAGCAGGGAGAGCAGCTGAAAGGCTGTTGCAGTGTTCCAGGCTAGAGAGGTTTATGGCTTCCACCTAGCAGTCAGGGTGGAGGAGCTGCCTCACTCCTATCTTGGCTTCTTTCACTGATGATGGCCTGCTTCTCACAAGTGTTTACAGAACCTCACACAGTTGGTTCATCATGTGCAAGGTAGCCTTTTCTCTCTCCCTCTTTGCTTGTGTGGCTCATTATCTTCACTCTTTCTCCCCCCAGCTTCCTGCACACTCACCCTGAGCCTGGCCCTGTACATCCTACCTCCTCCCTCTTCTGTGGCTTTCTTCATGCCCGGCCTTGTTGTAGTGACTCCAGGCTCTCTCTTGCCTGCCTGTCCCTGTTGGTTGTCGTTATCGTCTTAGACACCTGTTTGCCCTGATCTGTCATATGTTGTGAAACAGAAGGCCTGGGTATGCCAATGTATGGATTTGGGAACAAAGTGGGTCCTCCTCCCATCCACCCTAAAGCCAAGAGGATGGCAAATTGACTCCCAGTTTCCACTTTTGCAAGCTGAGAATAATGACTGTTTCAAGGGGATATCATGTGGTTCACCGGAACAACACATGGGGTGTTGTGTTGCAACAAGAGCGTTACCTAGATAATAGGGATGAGGAAAGGGACTTGGTTCAATGCACACTTGGTGTCAGGCACTTAGGATCCAGTATCCCATGTAATCCTCATAAGGACTCTCTGGGTAGGTGCTGTCCTTCCTGCTTCCTAGATGAGGGACCCAGGAATAAAGTAGCCTACAATGAGTATCCTTCTTACTTCATTTATGGGGGAATAGGAAACCTTTAAAGAAGAAAGATGCTTTACAGCTGGAGAAGACAACAGATTCCTTGTTACAAAATAAAAATAAAAATAAAACAATAAAAGGCAAGGCTTAACTTCCCGGGCCTGGGCATGATTGAGTCAATGAGTCAAACCTGCAAAGTCTTCAGTACCTCAGTGAGTGCCAGGCCACGGAGATGTGGACATCCAATCCAGGGTTTCCCACAGCCTGTTCTGGGCACTCCCCCCTTGGCCCACAGAGGGAAGGGGTGTGTGAGTGCTTTCCCATGACTCCAAAATGCAGCTAAGCAGAAAGGACACGTGGCTTGGGGCTGGAAGGACCTTTATGACAACCTGGCAATGGAATCCATTTGGCCCAGTCCAGCTAGGTGTGGCAAGTTGGGGCAAGAGTCACATCTAATGATAAAAGAGCTCCTTTTCATTGTGTGTGGTTAGGTCTTTCCCACTCCCCACAAGTGCAGGGCACATGGGCAAGTGATTGTGCCTGGGGTGCAGGAATGTGCTGAGAAGGTGGTGCCCAGCTAGCCCTGCTCTGCGTGTGCTAATCACCCAGTTAGAAGGCCATTTAGGGCTGGTTTGCACCTTGTCAGCATTTTAAAAACTGGTAATTCTCTCACTGAGAATGTGTTATTTCCCCCTTATGAGCATCTGGAAAGGAGGCCAAAGAAGTTGGCATCTTCAAAGCCAGGAGCCTTTTTTTCTGCTGCTGCAGGAGCTTTTTGGATGCTGGTAGAAAGGTGGCTGTGATGGTTTATTTTATAAGTCAGCTTGGCTAGACTATAGTGACCAGTTGCCTTAAGAGTAAAGACTGAGTTTTCCTAAAGGACGAATTCTGCCTCCAGGCTTCAATGCAGAAATCCTGTTTGAGTTTTCCGCTTTTGTACCCAAGACTGCAATACCAACTCTTATCTGAATCTCCAGCCTAACTACTTGACCCATAGATTTCAGACTTGCCACTCCCCACAATTGTGTGAATCAATTCCCTATAATTAGTCGCTATCTATCTCTTTCTCTCCTATCGGTTCTGTTTCTCTGCAGAGCACTGATTAATAGAGTAGCATTTGAGGGGTGTCTGCTGTTTCACCACAGATTTGGAAGGGGAGACTCCACACTATTGCTTGCTGGGTGTCAAGCTGGTAGGGTGGAGGGAAAGCAGCAAGGCTGCAGGGTCTTTAACCACTCAGCCTTTTGCAACAGGCTTTTCATTTAGTAGGACAGAACTGATTGAGTACAAAAAAGCATAAGTGTTGGAGTCATAGAGCCCAGTGGTAAGTCTGTGGGTAGATTCCAGAAATTCTGGGAGCCTCAGTGCCATCCTTTGAGGACTTTGGACTAGGTTGAGGAGCCCAAACTTTTCTCTGTAGAGTATCTCCCTTTTTGTTTACTGTTGCCACATAGAACCTACATCTTGAAAGATTTTATTCACCAACCATATTGAGTGTATTAACTTTTAATTAGTTTGTATTTATTTTATGACTTTATTTTAATTATTTTTATTAAGCGATAGTATTACATGTATTAATTTACTTGAATTTTATTTAAGTAAATCAAAGACTTAACTGTCAATGAAAATAGATAGCTGGCAGAAGATGACCAATTTTAACACATTGTATTGATAAAATCCCAATCATCAGCAAAGAGGCAATTTTATAATTAAACTGGGTGATCTGATTTAATATTGCTATATCTGTTTCTCTTTTTGTCAACTTCTACCTGTCATATCATCTTCCACTCTTTTATTTTTAATTTTCCTTTGAAATTTTTGTTTTAAGAATGTGTATCATGATAAATTAAGCTATATTTAAAAAAAAATCTCAGACTCTGTCTTGTAATAGAGGGATTTAACCCATTTACATTTTTGTGATTACCAGCTTGTTTGACCCGTGTGAACTTAATTTGACCAATGTAAATTTCCTGTAAGGATATCTGAACTATTGAGATAGTTTGGGGACTGCAAAAGCTTCTTTTCAGGACTTATGAGGTCCATTGGGATCTGAAGTTCTACAACATTCTTCATTTGTACATATGGATGCTGGAACTCTGCCTTGAGTATTCCCTAAAGTGGTACCTAGTAAAGAAGCAGGGTGCAGCTGAAGAATAGAATCACAGCCAGTAGGCTTTCTTTTGTGTACTTGCAAGCTACCTCTCTCTTTGCTTTTGGATCTGTCCTGCTTTGCTTCTGGATCTCTCCTTCTGGACTCCTGGCTGACGTGATGACTGATTGCTCTAGTGATCTGTTTTTTATTACATTCTGAAACACAATTATCTCTGAGTAACCCTATAGCAACAATTCATTCACTCATCCACCTATCCATCCATCCGTCCATCCATCCATCCATCCATCACTTCATCCATTCTTCCACTCATCTATCCATCCAAAAAATATATATCTAGTGCCCTCTACCTGCCAGCTCTTGTTCTGGGTACTATTAGGGGAGGTCACATAGTATACAGATAAACTATTTTGGAGGTCTTTGGTCTAGAGAAATTCTACCCTTGCGGACTACAGAGGACGGTTCTACTCTCCTTTTCCCTGGACAGCCTCAACCCTGCAGACCATAGCCTTGTTCATTCTGGCCTCTTTCTTTGAACACAGGGCTATGATCTGCAGCACTCTAGTTGACCATTATTGTCCTTGGCTTCATGTCTTCCTGTTCAATCTCAACAGTTCAGGGCCTTGGAGTTTCTCAGAGAGCTCCCACTGTGGGTTTTAGTCACCTCCTCCTCTCACTCCTCCCTGGAATCATGTATCTGACAGTGAGAACTGATGTTGGCCCATCTCCTCTCTGAGCCTTAGTTCATTTGATCATGACTGTATTTTCCCAAGTTGTTGAACATCCCTTTTCTTCAGGTGTGACCCTTTTAAGGACTGACCCCAGCCTGAGAGCCCACTGGGAGCTCTGGGACAGGAGCATGCCAATGGACACACCTGCAGTCTCCAGAGTGGCTTTGCCCTGGACCTCACTGCTTACACTGCACTCTTGGGCCGAAGCTCTTGCTGCTTATGTGCTGTGCACTATGTCCACCTGAATCCATAATCCTTTCCTCAAAGAAATGAATGTCCTCTTAGGGATACTTGCTGGTACCCTGGGAGGTGGGTGGGATGGAATGGACACACTTCAGATCACCTTCCATTGTCCTACTCTACCTCACAGAATGCCAGCCCAGTTCCAGAAAATTCACATTGCAAAATCATGTAAATACTTGCCTTCAGTTCTATGAAAGCAACCACGTGAGAAAAAAGGCTGGAGAGCCTGTGTGCAAAAAGCTGTGTGGTGGCACAAGCCTGGCTTCTAGGTCCTTAACTTCCCTTCTAGGTGTGGTTTCACGACTCCCCCTTGGGAAAGAGATTGACATGAAAACCAAAATTAGAACAGTGTAATGAACACCATGAAGAGGGAGATGTGGTGTTCTGAATCACCTCCCAAGTCTATGGTGATGGGTCAGGTCAGATTCAGCAAAGGCTTCCTAGCAGAGGGGTTTGTGATATGAGGCCTGAACAGTCAAAAGGGATGGCTATAAACTGGAGAATGAGGAGGAGAGTTTCAGGCAGAGTGAACAGCTGAGAGGTGGCCAAACACCTGGAATCAGTTCGCTGTGCCAGGAACACTGGGAATGAGGGAGAAAGTGATATGGGAAGGCAAGAGAGGTGAGCTGGGACTATGACAAAGGAGCTGTTTCTCCTTCTCATTCCTGGGATCTCCCACTCACATGGGAGGGAAGAACCTGAATCCATAATCCTTTCCTCAAAGAAATGAATGTCCTCTTAGGGATACTTGCTGGTACCCTGGGAGGTGGGTGGGATGGAATGGACACACTTCAGATCACCTTCCATTGTCCTACTCTACCTCACAGAATGCCAGCCCAGTTCCCGAAAATTCACATTGCAAAATCATGTAAATACTTGCCTTCAGTTCTATGAAAGCAACCACATGAGAAAAAAGGCTGGAGAGCCTGTGTGCAAAAGGCGGTGATTGTGTTGGGGGTGGTGTTTGGTGGTTGATTTTATTCTTGCTTCTATTTTATGTATTTCCTTTGGTTTTGTTTTACTAATATTAAAATGATATTTAAAAAGAATTGTATCTGAATTATATTCAAAAAGAGCTCTGACAGACATTCTGGGTCTAATTTCTAGGTCACAACACGAGAAAATTATCTCCCAGGTGGAATTGGTCTTGGTCTGTAATATATTAGCAGAGGCTCTATTAGGAAACGATAAGGCCACATATGGAGGTCTCTAGAAATATAGGTGATTTCTCTGCCAACAGTAAGGAGTGTTACCCTATGTCAGCTTAATGAATTTGCTCTTTTCGCATTTATGGCACCCATTAGAGTGTCCCATTTGTGATGGTTGCCATTTCAGAAAATGGAAGGAAATTCAGCAATGCTGTTTGTGATGTGGCTGCAGAATTCCCTGCTGGCTGAGGGTCCCAGAAAGCTGTGTGTCCAGCATACAATATCCTTTGTTTAAGCATCTGCATCTTTCCCTCCAGCGGGCTGTCAGTGTGGGGAAGCAATCACGTTTCCTACTCTCACGCAGCCCAGGAATCGAAGCACAATTTGGCCTCTTTGTCATTTTCAGAAATCAAATCTGCCTAGGGACCAAGTTCCAGCAGCAGCTGTTTTTGCTTTATGTTTTATTTAAAGATGTTTAATTTTGAGCCTTGTGCATTTCCACTGTTTTTGTTTTTCACAGAGCAGACTGTGCACATGTATAAAATACCATTAATTTATGTATAGCAGTCCTTTCATTAGCAGTGAGTGGTTTTTAGGATGAAGTCAGATTAATTAAAATTATTATAGTTATTCATTATTTTTATTATTTTACTTAAAATAATAGCAGATATACGCCAAATATATCAAATACTTACTCCATGGCAAGCTTTGTGCCATTACATACATTTTTCTCATTATGCCTTAGCAGAATCTTATGAAGTTAACAGAGAAATTAATGTCCATTTTATGGATGAAGTCTCAGAGGGTAAGTGATTTGCCCAAGTTCTCACAACCAATGAGTAGGAAGCTGAGACTTTTAACCCAGGTTTGTTTGATGACACGTACTATACATGAAATATAATCTATGTTATATTACATATACACATGTGTAGTATATATGTGTGTGTATACCTATATATCATATTATCTATATATGACATCTAAACTTTCAAATTACACTTTCTCTCTCTCTCTTTTCTGTCTTCTCTTTCACTTTTCCTTCTCTGACTCTTTGCTCCTTCTGATTGTTGACTAACCCTGTTTGATATTCACAGAATGTGATCTTAGTAGGCAGAGTGTCAGAGCATTGCACATCTTACATGACCCTTACAGATCACTCAGGCCCAAAGTGGACAGAGCTCCTGATCCTGATCCCAGAGGACCTGGGTTCATATCTCACCTCTGCTCTTTCCTGGCTGTGTGTCTTTCAGCAATTCACCAGATACTTTGAGCCTCAGCTTCCTTGTCTGATATGCTGGCTGGTACTAACAAAAGTTGGTGTCTATGTGCCCACCAGGGTCGTTGTGAGGGTTAAATGTGAGGACGGATGTGAAAGCCGTTTATGAGTTGCAAAGTGTCACGTTTAGTCTGTCATGTTCCTTGGGCTCCAAGTCCTCTGTGATGAGCGTTTTTCTTTCAGGAGAGACAGGATAGTAAGGAAAACAGGCAGCACCACAGAGCTAGCATCAGACAAGAGCAAGATTTAGAAAAGGTCACATGAGAGTCAGCAAAACTCCAGGAACCAGGGTTAGTCACCATCCCGAGGCCTATGCATCTATTTTTTCCTACTCCAGGAATTTGTCATCCTAACAACTTCATCACTCTCTGGCTCTGCTTATATTGAACCTACCATTACTGATGAACTTACTTCCATTCCTGTCTCTCCCCTTGTGGCTTTTGCTACATCATAGCTTTTGCTATCTCACGTCTCCTGCCTACAGTCTTCTTTTCTGTGTTATTCTGCTTTTGTTTCTTTTAAGGACCCCTAACTCTTTCTGTAGGTCTTACACTCAAACTGCCGAGGGAGAAGATTAGGTTTGTTAGCATCAGTGGTGTGCTGATAAATGTTTAGTATCTGGCTACCTATGGGAGGTTGGGGTGGGTGGAAACCCCCGATTTGTCGTGTTTGCCAGTTTCCATGGTGCAAATGCTTCCATTGTGGTTGATTTCAAGCTACCAACATGATGTCACCTGGCTCCTCAAATCCTGAAAATGAAGAATTGGATCCTATGAGCCAGTAGGGGCCAGCTCCAAGCACATCACTTTCATTCCTGTCGCCACTACATAGTTTCTGGTCAGTCTAGGAATTGGCTGGTCTTGAACTGGGTTCCCATCCTGCTGCATTTAGCTGTGGCCATGATATCAAGATCACATATTGAACATATCTCACAAAGACCTGTGGATCTGGGGGGTTCCCAGTTTGTAGTAAACTTTCTAACATGTATTATTTAACTCTCATTTTACAAATGTCTCTGATATGTTAATAAATTAAGAGGGGAGATTCAAAAATATAAATTAGGAAATGACTGCTGCTATAAGAAAGGTATAAAAAATGTGAAATGGGAGTTCAGAGACAAAAAACATCACTTCTATGTGGCAGCAAACAAGGAAGCTTTTTGGATCATATAGTGTTTAAACTGATCCTTCAAGGGTAACAGGACTTGGAGTTGTAGAAATAGAGAAGGGTTCAAGATACAAAGAACAAGAGCTGGAACAAAAATATGGACTGAAGAAAGCATGGAATAGGTATGCAGTTAGTGAGCACTTTATTTAATCAGGACATAAGGTAATGTGAAGGGGAGGCGAAGGTGATCATATTATCAAGGGAAGTTGCAGAGGAACTTGGGTGTCAAAATAAGGTGGCTGGAATATACTATACTGCTTTTCTCTGTTGCTATTACCAAATAAAAGTGAAATACAACTTTGTATGGCTATTATCTATATGATTACATGGGTCTGTTGGAATCAAATATTGAAAACTTATGACAATAAGACCGTGCTAAGTCACATAAAGTGGTTCCTGAATCCTTTTAAATAACTGATGTTATTACTTGTATTAATTTCTTGCGTTGAATAGTGTCAATAAGATGAGGCAGATCCTTGGTGAGAATAAGACTGGGATGAATCAGGAGACCTGAGTGCTACTCTGCTTTGTCACCCACTCAAGAAGTGTCTTGGGGAAGTCATTTGTTTGACAACCTTGGTCCATCCTCGCATCTGTAATCTTGCAGTGTGGTTATTTGATGGTTGCTTTCATAGCCTTTCCAAGTCTATAATCACATACACATGACCTTTTCAACTTTATTTCAAATAAAGTCATTCACTATTTGGGGACTGACAAAGAATAAAGAACTCCGTGCCTTTGGGGTGGATAATCTCCCTTTGGGAAATAGCTGCTACTCACAGCACTGACAAAGTTCATGTGTGTTAAGGAATGAGAAGTCTGGATAATTGAATTTTCTTGTTAAAATGAAGATTAACTAGCAAAACCTATTCAAACCCTTGCAGTTAGCAATACTTCTCAAGTGTTCTAGTTAACTTTTTGACCTGAGAAATGCAATTTTTAAAAACAGGAAACCAGGTATTAAGGACTATATATGTGCCAACCTTGGAGACAATCACTATGAAACATAATAATAATAATAATAATAGCTACCATTTATTAAACATTTATTCTCTTCCAAGCACTGTTCTGAGAGCTTTACGTGCATCATCTCATTCAATATTCCCAAGAAATGTAAGAGCTAGGCAAACTATCATAGCGTATTGTAGTGGGTTGAATGGGGCCCCATAAAAGATGTGTCCATGTTGTAATGCCTAGAACCTATGAATGTGACCTTATTTGGAAAAAGGTCTTTGCAGATGTAATTAAATTAAGGATCTTGAGATAAGGACATTGTCTGTATTATCAAGATGGGCCATAAATCCAATAACAAATGTCCTTATAAGAGGCATACAGAAGAGAGACATATAGAGAAGACAGTAGAGGTAGTGATTGCAGTGACATGGCCACAAGTCAAGGAACACCCTGAGCTACAAGAAGCTGGAGAAGGCGAGGAACATATTGTCTCCTACAACCTTCAGAGGGAGAACAGCCCTGTCGACACCTTGATATCAGACTTTGGGGCTTCAGAACTGTAAGAGAATAAATATCTGTTGTCTTAAGCCATCAAGTTTGTGATAATTTGTTATAGCAGCCATATGAAACTAATACACACTTTTTAACAAATATGAAAATGAGTCATAGAATGGTCAACTAAATTTCCCAAAGATGCCATAGTTGGTAAGTGATATTGCAGAAGACTAACCCAGGCAGCTTCAGAGTTTGCTTTCAACCTTAATAGAATATCGGCACCTCATAACTCTTTCTATCTTCATAGAGATATATAAACTACCAGTTACAGTATACTCCGAAAAGTGCTTTGAAAACATGGGGCAAACATAAGGTGTTATAGGAGTGGAAATGAGCAGAAAGAAAAGAGAAGTATTTTTGAGCTGCATATTTCCCAGAAGCCGTGTGCCTTCTGCCCAGTGTGTATTCAAAATAGGCTTACTGAATTGAAACCCAATTCATGCCACTAAAGAGTGTTCTTTGGACTCATAGAAACTAGGGAAGAATCAATAAGCATCTTGAGTGAGCAAACTATATACTCACTGCCAAAAAAGAAAACTTTGGGTTTGTCCGACTTTGTTCTGTCTTGCTTATTAAGTAGAACCTAAACTCCCTTGATATGTCTTTTTTTTATCTTTCTCTTCTTACTTTCCTCATTTTTCTCTATGCAAAGTTCTCATTAACACATTTTAATGAGAATAAATGAGGACTCTATGTCCCAAGAAAGAGAAAAACCAAGCAGTGTGCTCAGGGAGAGGGAGAGATGGAAAATAAGCAATCATTGCTGTGGGTTTTTATAATTCAGGGCCATCCCTGAATCTCATGTTGCTTGCCAAGTCTGCAGAAGTTGACTCCTAATTGAATGAGAAAGATGAGATTGGTGATGAAAGCACAGATATAAATATAGATATGATATAGCCATGGATATCAATATAGACATAAATATAGTCTCCCTGTTGTATTTTCTAGTCTGTGCCATTCATTTGGCCTCCCTTTGTTCTTCCTTTGTATGATATCTATATATCTATCTATCTATAGATAGATAGATATATATAGATATATATATATATTTTTTTTAACTGAGAAACCATAAGAGATCTCTGAAAGCCATTCTCTTGTTACCTACTGTGAGATCCTGGGCTTAGGAAATGTTGACTTTGTGAATTATAACCTCTCCCAACAGTTCTAGAACTCTAACATGTAAGCAGGTCTGGACTATCAAAGCCTTCATCAGGGATATCAGTCCCCCACTTATCTCTGTCACACAAGCTTCTCTTGTTCCAGAGCCCACCCCTCAGGTCCTGATGGCCTTGAATTTCATGAGGGCACAGGTGGGTATGACCCTTCTGTACTTATGGTCACCCAGTTTCATTTTCCTTTAATTCTCACAACAGCCCTGTAAGGTAGGAATGGGTCTCCTTAAGCCAGTAGTTTCAATCTTTTTGAATCTTGGCCCCCCTTTTAGTGTTGACATTGTCACACTAACTATACTGTTAGTATCCATTCAATGAAAAAGTCACAATGAGAAAAATCTATCCTGAGTTCACTAACTTTTATGTTGATGTACACAATAATAGCAAAACATTAAAAATGTCTAACATGCATTTGGTACTTACAATGTGCCAGGCACAGAGCCAAACATTTTATGGTGATTCTCCTATCTGATGCCCATGATGACCCTATGGGATTGGTCCTCTGATTGGCTCCATTTTACAGATAGGAAAATTGAGACTGTGAGACAGGTGAAGTAGTTTGCTCAAAGCCACACATCTTAGTAAGCAGCAGAACAAGAATTTGAACCTATGCAGTGAGGCTCCAGAGCCAGCATTCATAACCACAGTGTGGTTTAGACGCTCATTTGAAAGAAGTAGGAGACACCTTTGTTTGGTTGGCAGATCCTGATTGGAGACAATAGGGTTGTCGTATGATGAATGCGATAATGTGTATAGAGAAATCACACAGTGCCTGGTTTGCTCAGCAAATGTTACTTACAAAGATAATGAATGCCTTTGACCCTGACCCTCACTACTAAAATTAAAAATTATTTTTTCTATGATTACTGTAGAGATTGAGGACAAAGATTCCAATAGCCTTGGGTTGGTGGCCTTGGTCACGGAGGTGACCCAGTTAGGGTGAGTGGGTTGGTGCTGTGACCCTTGGCATCAGCATTCTTGGTCCTGCGGTCGGTGTCCTAGGCTTTGGGCAGCAGCAGCAGGGGCAGAGGGTCCTTTGGTGGATAAAGGGGACAGAGTGGACACTTTGGTATCTTTGGTGACCAATAATAGCAGCACCGTGATCCAGAGAGGAGAAGAGAAAAAGGTAGAAGTCAGGTAATTCTCAGAGCACCTGCAAGACAACCTCCTAAGGCCTGGCAGGACTCCTTAGGGGGCACTTGAAAGGGATAGGAGCAAGAGGGATGAAAGTTTCTGTGTGGTCCTCTTTCTCCCAGGCTGATTTGGGCCAGAGCATAGTTGTTATAGTTGCAGTCATCCCTGAGGTTTGTATGAGTGTACTCTTCTAGCCGTGTGGTGGACAAGATGGCCTGGAGAGCTTTCCTCCTATCAAATACCTATGTCCTGAATAAATTACAAAACAAAAAAACCCACACACTTGACAGTGTGTTGTGGAGCCCACAGAAAGTAAGGCATTTTGTAAAGGACAAAACTGCAAATTAACAAACCATGGGCTGAAACCAGAGAGGAGACTAATCCTGAAGGCAGAGTAATCCAGGGTACAACAGGGATGATGCTGGGCTCGAGATCCCCTCATAAAGCATGACTCTCAAGTGTCTATCCAATCAGTGCCAAGTTGGACTAAAAAACAAAAGTCTGCTTGCAACTGACAAGTAAGCATGTTTGTCTCTGCTGTGACTCTGGATAGAATTTAATTAATGATAATACTGTCTCCCCTGGAGTTGGTTAGCTCCAGTCCAGGTCTGTTCTCATGTGGACCTAGAGCTGTTTTGTACCATCCATGGCTTCAGGAAAAATAAAGCTAAGAATTTAAAGTGGCCCTGGATTGGAACAAGTCCTCAGTGTCCAGAAATGCCATATGCAATTTCTCTCAGAGGTCAGCATCAACTCAGAGACTTTCAGGATGCCCACAGGTTAACTTCAGGCAAATATAAAATCCTAACAAAAAATGACCAAATACACGTGGAAGCAGGCCATCGTAAGTGACGATCAGCAAAAAAAATTACCAACAGATTTTGACCCCAGAGGTCTTCAGATATTGGGATTGCCAAATCCAGAAGATATACTACCTAGAATATCATGTTTAAAGAAGTTAAAGATGGAATAAAAATAGCAAGGGAAAAGAGACTGTCAATCATGACCAAGCAGATTTAGTAAAAGAATGAGAGCGAAATTCTGGAGATAAAAATATAATTATTGACACTAAAATCCAATGGACGGGTCAAAGAAGGGATGAATCATAATGATGATCTGACAGCTGACAGTATATATATTACTCACTATATGCTTAGCACTCTTCTAAGCTCTTTGCAAACACACCTGAAGAAAGAGGGAGTGAGGGGGCTAGCCGGGTGGCGTAGCAGTTAAGTTTGCATGCACCGCTTAGCAACCTGGGGTTCTCCAGTTCGAATCTTGGGTGTGGACATACACACCACTCATCAAGCCATGCTATGGTAGGCATCTCCCATAATGAGGAGGATGGGCACGGATGTTAGCTCAGGGCTGATCTTTTATCAAAAAAAGAAGAAAGAGGGAGTGAATAAGAAGTTAGATCTAGACAAATTACCTTTAGAGAGACAAAGAGATAAAAACAATATGAATGCGAGTCCTGTGTCTCAAATTTATTAGTGTGGTATCTTAGACATGTTATAGAAGTCATCTGAGCCTCAGTTTCCTCAGAAATAGAAACAGACAAAACCAATTACTCAGAAGGATTTGGTGTATTTCATTGTAGGACTATGTCTAGACTTTAGGTTTATCAACACCAAAAGAGTAAAATAATAATTAAGAGAGAGAGAAAGAGAGAGAGAGGAAGACTGACTTGATCCAGTCTCAATATTTTCTGGGTACATTATTTTGGGACATTTTCTTGGTTTTTTAAAAATTCCATTATTATGGAGATTTAGAAATTGGATGTATATATACACAACTGTAATTCAGTGCTTCAAAATAGTTTTTATTTGTCTCAAATCATATAAATGGCCAAGAACCATCATGGCTTGCACAGAGGATGCCACTGAGACATCACACAGCAGTATTTTCAGTCCATTGGACCACATTATTCCCACACACAGTAAGCCACAGCAAATTCATACATTGTTAGAAAATGATTTAATAAATGAATGATCATTAAAAATCCTTTTAGTTAGAATGACTCTATTATTTAGGCACTTCTAACATTTAGAATCCTAGAAAAAACAGTTCTATACTGGAATACCACCTGCTTAATAGGATTATTCTGACAACTGAAGAGACCATGAAAATAACAGTTAATTGTACATAGTAGGTACTTATCCTTCTCAGTGTTTCTGGTTTGCAAACAACAAAAAGAAACTCTAGCTTATTTAAGCAGAAAATGAATTAAATGGAAGACTAAGGGGGAAGGATCACAGAATTGATGGGAAGCCTTGGAAAATGGGCAGGGATCAAAGGAGGCAAGGCTCAGCCTCCAGCCCACCACAGATCCACTTGGCTAGGATGCCCACTCCAGCATCTCTGAGCTGGACATTTATCACCACACTACTTGATTCTTGAATCAACCTCTTTGACAAATAATCTCCATCGTCCCTGTGCCTCTGATTCACTTCTTCTTAGTTCAAAGTCCAGGGGAGTGGGGTCTGTGAGCATCCACCTGGTCATATGGAGGTCTTGTGCTGTTACCCTGGATACTAAGAAGTGGAGACAGCATGTGTCTTCCTTTGGCTTCTGTCCCTGGAGATGCTGCCCTACTCCCACTCTTCTTGGTATTCCCAGAAAAGGAAGGGTGTACATATCCTGGGTAGCCACAGAAGGGCAGACACCAACAGAGATCCCAAAAATCTTCACTCCCTCAAAACAATAACTAGTGGGAGAACTGGGGTTTAATAGATGTAAAATTTAAAAAGCATCTAATCTTAATGAATTAAGTCTTTGTTTTCTGGCACCAGTGATCTCTTAAGTTTTTTTTCCTGAGAATTGTATTTTTTTATTTCCAAAAATAAGGCATTCATAACAGGAGGGATTTTTGTAGTGGTGGAAACGTTCTGCATCTTGACTGTATCAATGTCAATATCTTAGTCGTGATATTGGACTATAGTTTTGCAAGATGCTACCATTGGGGGAAACTGGGTAAAGGGCACATACAGGATCTCTCTGTATTATTTCTTATAACTTCATGTGAATCTACAATTATTTCAAAATAAAAAATTTAATTATTTTTAAATAAGGCATGTTTGTTGTTGAAAAAGTATCAGACACTACAGAAAATTCTTCTTTTCATCAAAGAGCCCCAAATCCAACTCACCTGAAGTAGAACTAATATTTTGACATATGCACACACATGTACACATATATATTCCTATAATGTAATTTTCTATAGGAAAATTACATATAAACAAAAAATATTTGTTTCAACAAACTTTTTTGCAGCATACTTTTTTCACCCTACAGTATACACAAGTAACTTTCCATGCACAGTGACTTCTATTCTTTTTTGTGAGTCTGTGGCTTCCTGACTTTTCCAGACTTCTCTCTTTCTCCCCTTTTAGGCTATGGGCTCCTTGGCAGACAGGACTACCCTTCTTTACTGCATCTTCAGCACTTAGCTGCATGCCCCATACATGTTGGGTCCCAAAGTATGTATATAGAATGTCAGGAAGACCGTATTCTCCAAAAAGAAACAAACAGCCCAACAGTGAGCATTATAATGTGTATTAATGTCTTGTTGAGGGCAAGCCCTAAGTTGCCCAAGAATCAGAGTTTCAATTTCACCTTAGGGAAGAGTCTGAAAATCTCACTTCTCTCTCTAGCTGATGTTCTCTGTCCATTTCTGCAGTGGGTTTCCCTGACTCATTATTGCACTGGCCTTCAGGAGCATACTCCTTGCCTGTCCCTCTGGCTCAACAAATGACTAGCCCCCATCCGTCTTACATTGGGTTGCATTGCTGCTGGTCCTTGAAGTTTAATTTCAGAAAGCAAGAGGCCAATTTCAAAGATACCTCTTTATGGTGGTACAATTCCACAAACATTTGCTCAAAAGCTTACGATGTGGCAGTAGGTGCTGATGACACAGAAATGAATTCAACCACTGGTAACAAATTCCTATGCATTTTCTGAGCACCTACTGCATGCATAGAAGAGGACAAACACTTTGGGCCATTCCAACAGGGGAAGATGTGGTTCCTGCCCTTTCATAAGTTAAAATTTCCTGGAGAAGATATACATAGTTTACTAAAAACATTGAAATAAGATAGTATAAGCAATATGCTGAAGGTGCAAACACTATGTTTGGGGAATGTTGAGGTCATAACAATTTTGATCACCATGGTCCCTGTGCAGAAATAAATGATTTAAAGCATTATGGAATAATAATATGTAAGCTATGAAGAAGAGCAATATAGTATTCCATCTATCTATCTATCTATCTATCTATCTATCTATCTATCTATCTATCTATCTATTTATCTACATCATTATAGTATAGAGGAAAAGGAAGTTAATTTCTCTTGGTTGTTCTGGGAGCAGGAGGAACAATTGGCTTTAGGGTGAAGGTAGTGTTTGCAAAGAATTATAATCAATGAATAGAATTCACCAGAGAGACTGGGAAAGATGAGAGAACAGCATGTGCAGAAGCAAATAGGGGGCACAATACAGATGGCATTTGGGAAAGTCAAGTATCTAGTGTTATTAGAGCATGGATATGAACTTCAGATTGAATAGCAAACTCCAAAACATGCTCCCTTGGAAAAATTAATCATTTCTCCATTCCACTTTTATTGAGAGCTTCCTCTAGTCAGAATAGCAAACACTCATATAGTGTTTAACATGTATCCAACACTGTTCTAAGTGTTTTCCATGTATTTAACAATCCCATCCACATAACCCTATGATATACTATTCTACTAAAGTCCATCATTCCTATTTTACATATGCAGAGACTAAGACATAAAGAGGTTATGGTTTTGTCACACAGCTGGTGAGCAGTGGAGGGATTTCAAATCAGGCAGGCTGGCAGTGATGTTCACTCTTAATCATGGCACTACCTTGCTGTATATAAAGGAGTGTGCCTTGTGTTGGAGATACATTGATGGCCATGGGCCTGATTTTACCCTGCCCTGAAGAGCTTATATTCTTGGGAGAGGTAATAAACAAGCAGCGATAGACACAAAATTAAGTGTAAATCAGGGGATTCTGAAATGTTCTGCAGTGGGGATGGGGCTGAAGGTCAGCACAGTTGTACATGAGCAGGGACAGTTTTGCTGTGGTCTGTAAGACGTGTTGGAGTTGTCCAAGGGAAGAGGATGGAGGATGTGAGAGGAAGTCTGTTCCTAGGCCAGGAATCGTCCTATGTATAGGCCTTGAGGCAAGAAGGAGCAGGCCTCTTTTCAATAGATAAGCAGAAAGAAGGCTGGTGTGGCTCAAGGACAGTCTTAGAGGGGTGTCCTTTAAGTCAAAAGTGAGGAAGAGGTGGGTATCCAATTCCACAGGGACTCTGTCAAGATTTTGATTTTTATTCTAAGAGCAATGGGAATCCTCTGAGTGATTCTAAACAGAAAATTGGCCTGAATTGCATTTAAAAAGCTCTCTCAGGCTATTTGAAGAATAGTGTGTGTGTGTGTGTGTGTGTGTGTGTGTGTGTGTGTGTGTATGTGTATGTTTGTTTGTGTATGTATGTATGATGAGGTTGGCAGAAAAAGAGAGCAAGAGTGGCTGCTGGGAGTCCTTTTATGAGACTAATGTAGGCATAGTGGTAGCTTAGGGAGGGCTGGTGGCTATGGAGGAGGAGAGGTGCAAAGATTCGAGAGATATTTTGGAGATAGAATCTACCGGATATGGTGACTGATTGGACATGGGAACTGAGGAAGACAGGTTTGCCTGTGTTGACTCTCAAATTTCATGGTGGTCTCCGCAGCAAGAGTAGGCAACCTTTTGCAGCAATAGGCCAAATAATAAATATTCTAGGGTTAATGGACCATATGGTCTCTTGCAACTACTCAGCTCTGCTCTCGTCCACAGACAGCAGTAAACAAATGGGAATGTCTCTGTTCCAGTGAAACCTTATTTAAACACAGGAGGCAGGACAGATTTAGTTCTTGGGCTGTATTTGTCAGCTCCTGGTCTGGAAGGTGTGAAGGTCACTGAGATATGGTAGCTTGGAGGAGGATAGGCTGGGCAAATAATTGCTTACATAATTTCATCTCCTTTGCATCAGAGCACCATGACGTAGTTGTTATTATTCTCCTCGTTAGGGATAATAATCTACACTCTGGCATTGTTTGTTAACTTAAATATTCAATGTCACACAGCTGGTAAGTGACAAATTCAGTATTTGAACCCAGATCTTTTACTTCCAAGCCCATGAAAGCCTTTGCCGCTACCTCATACTATCTCTTATTCCTTTTCCTCTGCAACTCCCCATGAGGGTAGAAAAACTTTGTTTTGCAAGCTTTTCTCATTTTCCCCCAAGGGCATTTTTCTTCTTTGAATGATTTTTTAAAAAGCCAAATAAAAAGGGACAGTGAGTCTCTAAATGTACCATCATTGCTTTTGTTCAGTACAATAGACTTTCTATTGCTTTGTCCAGTCCCTATGAAGTGGGACATAGGAGGTTTGTTTTCAAGAAATTAGCATCGTATTTTTCTCTTTTTTTGCTCTCAACACAATTTTATCTTGGGGATAAACAGTGTTATTTTCTTTCCCTCCATTTGAACCCCACATCCAGCGTTTTCTATTAAAATTTAAATAAGCCACTTCAGAGACAGATGAAGATGTGAGGCTAAAATGAGCTGATTCACTAGAATTTTTTCCTGAGAATATAACTTATTTTCTCTTACAGCTTATGCAACTTGGTTTCATAATAGAAGTTTTAAGTGGGCCAGCATCGTGCCATTATAGTAATTTCCTCCAACTTTCCCACCCAAAATAACCAACTGCAAAGGGGGAGATGAGGGACACAAATTCTCTCCCCCACCCCACGGAAACCCAATTATTATTTCAGGAAATTGCTGGAAGCTGTAATCTTTTTTGAAGATACGTTGGATTTTCTTTGTGTGATCTTCAATTGGTACACATAGCAACAAAAGCTTTGCTGCTGGCTGATTGTCCAAATTTCTCTCTTTTTTCTTTGATTAAAGTTGGAGACAAGGCTTGCTGAAGTGAGGCTGCATATGTGGGGTGGGGTGGGGTAGGAGGTGCTGAGAGGAGATGGGAGTGGGACCAGAGAGCAAGATGAGTGCTGAGGTGGAACAAAAGCAAGGTTAAACACTAACTGGGGGGTAATGACCCAAAGTGCAAAGAAGAGAAGCTAAATTACTTGTAAATCAAAGGTCTAAAGTCAGGGTACAGAGCAAAGAATTCAGGACCAAGTAGGTGAGACAAGTAAAAGCAAAGTGTTGGAGGGGTGGAGTAGTGTGGGAGTCATTCTGAGAGACTGAGAGAAGAGCGTTATCCAAGCTGTGTTCCTTATCAATCAGTGTTCCAAGAGACAATGGTTTTTTTGCTGAGTAATTTTGAAAACATGGAACTTGATTCTTGGAGAGAGATATTGATAGAGATAATAATAAAAATAATGATAGTGATAAAAAATAGATATATAGATGACTGCTGACATAAGCCTTACTACCATTCACCAATACCCTGTCTTCCTTCACTTCTGGGCACACTGAAAGAATGAATTTCCCCTGCTCTTGAAGTTAGGAGTGGACACCTGACTTACCTGGGTGAATTGAAATGTGAGTAGATGTGACATGTGCAATTGCTAGTGCTCCCCTCCTCAGTTTGATTTTCTCCCTGCCTCTATGACTGGTGGCATTCCCTAAATGAAAATGACCCTCCTCCCCATTCCAACACCAACATGTGATGGACATGTAGGAGGAACAAGAAGTAACTTTTTATTGTTCTAAGCCACTGAGATTTTGGGGTTGTTTGTTACAGAAGCATAACCTGGCCTATCCTGACTGATAAAATAGCTAACATTTCATGAGCAGTTACCATGTGCCAGATACCATTTGGATACCAGTATTTTACATGTGTTAACACATTAGTGTATTGTTAAAAGCTCTAGTATGTCTAGAAGTAGAAACCTGTATAAAGTTTTCCCAGTGTGTAGAACAATAGAAGCCCCTCATTTCTACTTTCCTTATTTTTGGTATAGAATGCTTGTTGATGCCCTGTGGAACAAAACCAGATAACATGTGTTGGAAAACTCAGGCCTAAAACATACTCTGCTGTCCATAGTTTGAGACAGGGTATCACGGACCACAGGGAGAATAAAATTCCTTACATAGTGGGCAAAAGGAGGTAAAGAGTTAAAAATGCTGACAGCTTCTCCTGTCTTGTTTCCACAGAAGAGCCTGAGATGGTTAGTGGTTCTTCATTAAAGCGTGACTCTGACTCTTGACTAACATTCAGCACCCAAGAAGTTGGAAGTAGAGCAGTGAGGAAGACAAGGGCTTGTTTTCTTGGTGCGTTGCTCTTCCTACAGGAAAACTGCCAGGATACTAGCTGCTTTTTCCTAAACCAAAACCCCAGGGAAAGATAAAATTCCTCACCTATTGAATAGTTACGAGAGCAACTGAGACTAAGAGCAAGAGTCTTGGAAAGGTAGGATGTCATAACTAATGCGTCCCTGGCAAGTATTGCTATATTATAGTAATATGACTAAAATGGTCATGTGGTGGGAACTGTATAACAAAAAAGCCACGTGTGACAGCTAATTTTATGTGTCAACTTGACTGGGCCAAGTGGTGCCCAGGTTAGATATTATTTTTGGGTGTGTCTGTGAGGGTGTTTCTGGATGACATTAGCATTTAAATTGATGGACTCAGTAAAGTAAATGGCCCTCCTCAATGTAGATGGGCATCATCCAATCCATTGAGGGTCTGAATAGAACAAAAAGATAGAGGAAGAAGTAATTGCCCCTTTTTGCTTCCTGCTTATCTACTTGAGCTGAGACATCAGCTTTCTCCTGTCCTTGGACTGGAATTTACATCCTTGATTTCCCTGGTGCTCAGGCCTTTGGACTTGAACTGGAAATACACCACCAGCTTGCCTGGGACTCCAGCTTGCCTGGGTCTCCAGCTTGCAACTTGCAGTTATAGATCTTGGGACTTCTCAGCCTCCATAATCACGTGCTCTAATTCCTCATAATAAATCTCTTCCTATAAATATATAAATCCTATTGGTTCTATTTCTCTCGAGAACCCTGACTAATACAGTGGGTGACCATGGCACTGTTCTTAAAGTCACTGAGTAGTCTGAGGTCTGTCCTTGGTGGCAGGTGGCCAAAGAAATAGTGAGACGGGATGTAGAAACTGCAAGGAAAGGACTCACAGCTCTTGTGCTTATTGTTTCTGCTGCTTGGAACATTCTTCTCCCTAACATTTTCATGCTTGGCTCCTTTTCATCATTCAGGCCTGTCCCAAAATATCATCTCCTCAGAGGGGACTTTGCTGACCTCTCAACTTTGCAGGCCTGAGTCACTTTCTATTACATCACTCTGTTTTACTTACACCACAGGACTCATCACTACCTGATACTTTTCTTGTTGATTTATTTGTTTATCATTTGTATCCCCTTAATAAAATATAAGTGCCAGGAGAGCAGGGACCTTGTCATGTTCAAGGAATCCCCAGTGTCCAGCAGAGTATCCAACACCTGATAAAAGCTTAATACTATTTCAGAATGATCAACTGAATGAATGAATTATCAAATGATGAACAGGTGCAACTGAAACTAATGGAGCTCATGACAGTCAAATATGCACAAAATGGACAGAAAGAAACCCTAGGGTGGTAGCATCTAACCACTAGTAGCAGACAGAAGTGCAAAAGCACTCAGTCTATGTCTATGACATGGACCACTGGAGGACTACAAGTCAGGGTCTCTGAGTTGCCCGACTCTAGAGGGTACCCTTCACGCCTAACTCTGCTAAGGTTAGGTTTCTGGCACCTACTGGGTGCTTCCATACCCCCCATAGGTAACTCTAGCAGAGCATCTATAATTCAGGGTTGTGATTATTTGTTAACTCACCTGTGTCAATAACTAGCCCACATGTTCCTAGAAAGACTGTGTCTTGTTCACGATAGTGTCCAGCACATAGAGAAAGTATTCAACAAAAACTTGTGGAATGAGTAAATGAGTGGATAATCACATAGACAATACCTTTATCTCTTCAACCCAATTGTTGACTCTCATATCAATGCTTGCCACATACAGCTTGAGCCTACCCCAGACTTTGGGTCCAGAATGGCAAATAGATTTCATCCCGTATGCCATATTGTGTTAGTGGCTACTCAAAGGGTTGTGAAGAAAAGGATCTCATGGCTGGGTCTAGTGTTAAATGGTCATGGGTAGCATGATTGATTAGTGATGTTGCATCAGGCAAGGCACAGAGGGGTGCTGTGAGTTCCATGCATTTTCTAACCCAATCTTGTGACCTCTTCATTATGAAAGGGTGACTGCAACTTGACTCAATCTTACCCAACCACCTCTTTTTAGTCAGTATTTCAACCAAATGCATAAAATCACACTACGTGGGTTTTAAACTCTCTTCCTTGAATTCTCATCATAAACCATCAGGACAGCATCAGTGTAGAAGAAAGTGGAATAGGGAAGAATGAGAGAGGGAAGTGAAGAAAGGGGGAGAGAGTGGAGGCAAAGGGGAAAGAAGTGAGGGAAAGTGAAGAAAGAAAACTTTCGAATGTTCATAAACTGGAAAGAACACAATAGAGGAGGAAAAGAGCAGGAAGGGCAGGCTAGGAAAATGGCTAAAGAAAAAGATAGAATGGAAATCTTTTCTTTGGTGGTAATTCCAGACCTGAAATTTTAAAGTAGGCCTAATACTTGACCATTCTGAAATCTGAGTGCTACATCAGATGCTCACTTGAGATTTCATCAAGTTCATAGGTTAATGAGTCTCTTGGCTGATTTTTATTTTTCTCATTTCTTTTCTTCTGTTTCCTCTTCCTTTCTCTTCACTCTTATATCTTATCTTCTCTCCAGTCCTTTCTTCATTTTTCTCTTCTTTCCTTCCTTCCTCTTTCCCTACATTCCTTTTCTTCTTCCTTTCCTCCCTTCCTCCTTCCTCCCTCTCTCTCTCCACACCTCTCTACCTTACTTCCATCCTTTCTTCCTTCCTCTCTTCCTTCTTCTTTAGTTTTCTTTCTTCTTCATTCTTCCATAATACAAGAACATGTACTAGTGCTGAAAATAATATAGAAAAATGTGAGACCCATTTCTTTTCTTTTTTCGTTTTTGTTTGTTTTTGAGGAAGATTAGCTCTGAGCTAACATCTGTGCCCATCTTCCTCTGCTTTATATCTGGGATGCCTACTACAGCATGGCTTACCAAGTGGTGCCATGTCCACACCCAAAACCGAACCAGCAAACCCTGGGCTGCTGAAGCGGAACATGTGCACTTAACAGCTGTGCCACCAGGCCATCCTTATAGACCCATTTCTTAACCTCCACTAGTTCTCAGTTCATTTGGGAGGACATGATTGGAATCTGTCTATAGCATAGAGCTTAAGTGTCCTTGGAGTTAAAGAGACATGGAATGGGCTCCCAGATCTGCCTCTGGCTGCGTTGTGACTTTACCTCCATGAGCCTTAGTTTCTTCATCTGTAGTCTAGGCGTAATTGTAGCAGCTTCTCTCTGAGATAGTTGTGAGGAATGTGTGAGATAATGTTATATATAAAATCTTAGGGGCCGGCCCGGTGGTGCAGTGGTTAAGTTCCCACGTTCTGCTTTGGCGGCCTGGGGTTCTCCGGTTCGGATCCCAGGTGCCAACATGGCACCGCTTATCAAGCCATGCTGTGGAAGGCATCCCACATATAGAGTAGAGGAAAATGGGCATGGATGTTAGCTCAGGGCCAATCTTCCTCAGAAAAAGAGGAGGATTGGCAGCAGATGTTAGCTCAGGGCTACTCTTCCTCAAAAAAAAAAAAAAAGTGGACTGCCTTCCACTTAGGAGGTCCTTCAAAATAATTGTGGAAGGAAAATCCCATTCTTGTTCTTCCAACTGCCTGCTTGGTATCTCCACTTGGATTGCCGCGGCACCACCAGAAGTTAGGAGAGAGGTGTGGGACAGACTCTTCCTCACAGCCCTCAGAAGGTACCAACCCTACAGATACCTGTATCTTGGACTTCCAGCCTCCAGAACTGTGAGAGAATAAATTTCTGGTTTTTAAACCACCCAGTTTGTGGTACATTGCTATAGCAGCCCTAGCTAGCTAGTCCACTTCCCATTGCCTACTGGGTAAAATCCCTGTCCTTTACCATTATGTACAGGGTTATCCAGGATCTGTTTCTGGCCTGTTTTCTAGCATCGCTCACCATTCTGTCCTCCAGAGACAGCCTATGTAGGGTCTAGATCCTTCTCAGGGTTCGCGGAACATGACTTTGAGTGTTGCATGTATTCCTTCAAATTCTTGTCACCTCACATTCTTCCTTTGACAGTCAGCTCAATTGTCCTCTTTTCTGAGATGCTTCTCCAAGCCTGGCTCCAGAGAAATGTCCTCTCTTCTGTTCTCCCCTCCTTGTGTGCATGCCTCCACAGAAGCCCTTATTCCTTTGGCTTAGTTTTGTCTTTGTTTTATGACTATGCCTCTGTCTAGACCACGAGAACATTCAGAGTGGAAATCGCTCCCTCCTCACTTCTTTCCCTCCAGTGTCAAGCCCAAGGAGATGTCTTATGAGACCCAACAATCCTTACTGGGATGTCACATAGCAGCTGAGGAGTTGAGTAAGGTAGAGTGGAAAGTGGGCTGGACTAGGGGTGGTGAGAATTTGCTTTTTCTGTTTACTGCTAACTTTCTGGATGACCTTGGGCAAGTTTCTTAACCTTGGGCCTCTCTGCATTCCTATCTGTAAAGTGAGGCAGTTGGTCAGATGACCTCTAAGGATGCCTTGACAGTGTGCCACAGGAATCTTCTCTCAAGGATATTCTTTTGTGTGATTCTCAAAGGAAACCTAACTGAAGTCATAAATATTGAATGAAAGAGTTTCAGGCAGGCTTAAGTCAAAGGGCAATGTTTCCTGACTGAGGCAACCTCCTGCTCAAGTCTCCCACTTGTCCCCGTGAAGGTAGCCAACTCTTTTGCTTCCTGGCAAGGCTGACTGAAACCCAAAGCTGCAAGACCACAATGGCTGCGAGCGTAGTTCCAGTTTAAGTTTTTAAATGATTGGCCATTAAGCACAATGACTAGACTATTTAGGACCACCCCCTCTTTTGCTGGCAGAGATTTCAGTGGCATTTAGGAGCAAGGCTGCAAGAAAAAATGGAGCAGCTTCCAACAAGATACCTGCAAAACCTGAATGGGAAAGCGCCTTAGGGTGGAAGGCGGAGCTACCAACTGCACTCCTGACCCTCCTCCTCCTTTCTCAGCACTGCAATCTCTCCCCAGAGCAATGAAAGGCTCATTTGGTGAGACAGAGGATCTCTCCTTTGTGGAGCTACCTGAGCTTGGGGCCCCAGCGGAGGGACAGGTTTGGACTGCTGGTGAGCTTGATTTTGTGATAGAAAAAGACAAAAATCTTCATTTCTGCAATGGTGCCAAATTGTGCTAGTTACTGATAAGTTTTCATGTGGGAAATTCTTGGCTGGTTTTGCCCTTAGTGAAAGCTCCCTTCATTTCAACAATATTCTTTGAGAGATCCCTATCTTGAGAGCCTGGAGCAGTCACGGAAAGTGTTCCCGTGATCTGAGTAACTAAGCATAGCTCTGTGTGTGTATATTACATAGATACATTTTTTTCCCCTTCTGAGATAATTTCTGTAATATTTGATTCATAACTTGTTAGCTTGTGCAGATCGCTTGGCCTCCACGGTTCACAGTGTCTTGCTGTAAAATGGGTACAATGATGTTTTATTACCTCTTACATATTCCTTCTACCAAAGCCATTCATTTATCTCATCTACAGTCATCGACTCAATGAAGTTACCTCTAGTTTTAAGATCTACAATTTGTTCAAATAAAATTTGACTTTAATTTAGTTTTGCAAAAGAACAAATACTAACTGACTTGAGTGGGGAGAAAACCCTGTTAAACTCTGCATTGTTGTAGGTCTGGTAGTGACAGCCTTGGGTTCTTCAAAGGTTGTGTTTAAATAATAATTCTAGTGACATTTCTTTTTAGGTTGTACTGCATCTTTTTCCTTTCTATTTGCAGTTTTATTTTTTCCCCACAGTAACCAGGGAAGTTGATATTATCACTTCCATCTACAGGATAAGAATATCAATACTTGGGGAGAAGAAACGTTGGTCCCAAGGTCACCCAGCATCAAAAAGCAGAGTCAATACCTAGAACTAGGTGTCTGACTCCACATCCAGTACTCTTTCCACTACAGAGATGATCACATTAGCCATATCTTGGAGTTGTTTAGTGCTTTATCTCAACACCGAGTCAAAAACATAAGTGCCAGCTATGAGCCAGGCTCTCTGATAAATGCTGGGTATCTCCCAATACCTGTCCCGAAGAAGCTCACGATCAAATAGTCAACATAAGATTCCTGCAGAAATAGCCCCAATACAAAGCAGAATGTAGACAGCTTAGGGGTTATAAATTTCTCAGATCATGAAGGGCCTTAGAATATCTAGCTAAGGAGTTTAGAATTTATTGGTAGGCCATGGAGAGCCACTGAAAGTCTTTGTTGAGTGTTCTGTGTTCAGTAAGTTCTTCTTGAACAAAACAAACCAAAATAATACATGGAAGAGTTTGAGTAAAGATTTGCATCTCCAAACCTCCTCACTGGAGGAAAAATGGAGAAGGACAAACAAGATACAGTGGCCTTTTCAAGTCACAATGAGTGAAAAAAAGAACTGGGAGTACCAACCAGGTCACAGTCCTCCTCTCCCATGCCCTTTCCTTAATTTCTATTGTGAAGAGATGGTAGAATTTGGCTAGGCAGTAAGATAAGAGCTGGTGGGCCACAGGGGCTGCCCTAGTTTTCATCTCCTTTTTCCCTGGGCTGTGGAATACAAGTCTGCTGGCTCTTAGAGGCTATTTCAGTCATGCCATTTTTCTGCTTGGCCCTTTGAGAGTGGACTTAACCATGTGACTTGCTTTGGTCAGTGGATGGTTAGCAGACCTGATATAAGTTGTGTTTTGAAACAGCCTTGCATTCTGGGCTTTGCTCTCTTGTGCCTCTGTCATCATCACATGAGTGTGTCTAGGCTACCTCAGAGTGAGACAGCACTGCAAAGTTACATGGCAAAGAGAGTAGGTTTGGAGTCAGGGGAGAACGAGGGCCATCATTGCAATTTAACAGCATCCGTCTATCCTCACACCTGCTCTTCACACAACACCATGCTGTTTCTCTGCAGAATCTATGCTGAATCCCATTCATGTCATCTAGGGCTACATGTGTGAGTTGACCAACCTGTTGATTCTAGTTGTACCCCCTCCTTTAAGTGTACCCCAAATATCATCTCTTTCAGGTATACTAACCATTTCTAAATCCTACTAATGATTCTCTTCTCTGGGTACCTAGAGCAGGTAAGATGGAGACTCCTTTTAATATGCTATCTTTTCAAATACTTTTTTATTTGAATGTCTCCTTCAAGCAAATATGTAGCAGACAGGGATTCCAGGGAAAAAGCAGAGAGAGAGTATGAGCCCCAAAGTAACCAGGAACATCTAGGGTGGAGAGGTGTCCACCCCAGACACCTAGAGCCTCTCCAAAAGTGGTTCCTTAAGAACTCCAGGAAAAGGTCTTATCCAGTCAGGCAGCTTGGAGATCAGGCCCCAGAGCCTCATCCACAGGGCATAGGATGAGAGATGCAATTGTGGGTAGGTATTTGGTGTGACAGGGAACTTGAATTTGTGGGCAACCAGGGCACAGGGTCATTGTTCAAAATATTAATAATACATAACAGCTCTCCTTTACTGGTCACCTACTTTATGCCTTCCAGGGAGATGCTATAATTCACATTTAACAGATGAGAAAACTGAGACTCAGAAAAGGGAAGTGATTTATTCAAGATCCAACAACTGGTAGGCAGAAGAAGTACAATTCAAACCCAGGCCTGCTTAACCCAGAGTCTAGCACTTTTCTGCTACGCTCCTTCCAAGCTGTATTAGTACCTTTGTGATTTCCAGTTGTAAAACTATCATATCGAGGGGCCGGCCCCATGGCCGAGTGGTTAAGTTCGCGCCCTCTGCTGTGGCGGCCCAGGGTTTCGCCTGTTCAGACCCTGGGCACTGACATGGCACCACTCATCAGGCCACACTGAGGAGGCATCGCATATGCCACAACTAGAAGGACCCACAACTAAAATATGCAACTATGTACTGGGGGGATTTGTGGAGAAAAAACAGGAAGAAAAAAAACGATTGGCAACAGTTGTTAGCTCAGGTGCCAATCTTTTAAAAAAAACAAAAAACAAAACTACCTTATCGAAGTGGGCCCGGCCCTCTCCTGTGAGATTGTGCCACTGGGTAGGGCTTCTGATGGGAAAGGCAATTGTGGAAAAGGCTCCTTAGAGAACTTGTCTCTGATGCCATGGACAGATATATGTATGTGATTCCTCATGTCCAACTGTCTGCATGTTCCACATGTCCCAGCTGGCCACAGCGTTGGCTGGTGGAACACAGTATTACTTGTTGGGGAGGAAGGAACAGAGATTCTACCTCTGACTCTGCTGTGTGACTCCAGGCAAGTGACAAACCTACCTTCATTTGAGTTACTTTAACTATAAAATGAGGGATTTGGTGAGTGTTCAATTCGACAGACAACTATTTAGCACCCACTGGTGCCAGTGGATGAATCAGAGTGAAAAGAAACATGGAGACAGGCCAATCCCTGTCTGTAAAGAGCACATGGTCCACTGGGCAAGAATGCATGCCTAGGTTCCTCTGACAGAACTCAGGCTGTAGTGCGATCTGTGGCAGAGGTGTAGTCATACTGTGGGGGCAACAAAGTGGAAGAGGCCTGGAGGGGGGCTGGAGAGGAAGGCTGCATCAGGAAGTTGACAGGCAGGGGAAGCTTCAGGAATGAGTGGGATGTTTTAAGAGGGATGAGGGTCTCCTTTCATCTAAGTATCTCCAGAGACTGTCAGATCGGCCAGGACATTGCAGGTCTCTGTGTCTGCCTGTTGACCGTATGTGAAGAAAAGAGGGTGAATAAATGAATGGCCATTTCAAGCACAGAAGTGATATTTCCCACTGTTTCTAGGCTCAGCAGTGTAACAGGAAAAATAGTTTTCTTGTGTTTTATATTTTATAATCTGGGCAAGAAGTCTAACACACTTGGAAAGACGTCAGACTCTTTTTTTCTTTTGAGTTTGAGTAATACTTATTATGAATACTTTGGAATGCGGGAGAAATTATAAAGGTCTGACTAATCTTACCATTCAAAGATGATAATTCTTAACATTTTGGTGTATATTCTTCCAATCCTTTCCCTGTGCCTACACACACACACACACACACTCACACTCACACTCTAATACTTTTTTTTGACCATACATAGAATAAAAATACGTTCAGATAGGAAACAAAATGAAAGAATGTAGATCAAATAGTCTTATTTGACTTTTTATATGAAAATGGAACCCATGTTAAAATAAAAGAGGGCATAATATGGGATCTTAGGGTATAGACGTTCAAAATATGAAAACCATTTATTTTTTTTCCAGACATAGCCTTTCTTTTTCTCCATGAAACAATGATGATATTAATGGTAATGATAATAATCACCATTCATTAATCCCCAACCATATTGTAGGCAGTGTACAAAGTACTTCACATATATTCACCTTTTTTAATTTCACCACAACTTTGAAAGTTGGATAATGCTGTCTCCATTTTGAAAAGGAGGTTTAGGAAATTGCAGCTCTACGCAGCTGGGAACTCAGGCTTGTCCAACTCAAAGCCAAGTGTTCGAAGGGCCTCCAAGGATGTCAGAAGTGGTGTTCCAGAGGTCTCCAGGGAGGACTGAGGACCAGGAATCTAAATATCATAGGATTCTTCCATGAGTTTAAAACACTTCTAATGATGTGTCTTTATGCTATAGAGGATATAATGGAGAAGACAGTGGGCTGCTCTAGCCAGTTTTTGGCTGCTATGCCAGCCTCAGTCCCTGGGCTTACCCTTCTGACAGCAGTGAGTGTCTGAGTTGCAAAGAATGTCCTCATCAACAATCCCCATTGATCTCCCTGCCAACAGCCTGCATCAATTGCCAGCCATGTGAGTGAGCCATCTTGGACCTGCAACCCAGGCAAAAGTTTAGATCAGTATAGGCCACCTGTCAACAGACTGTAACTACATGAGAAAACCAATGAGAGAACCAACTAGCTGAGCCCAGGCAACCCACAGGACCATGTAATATAATAGCAAATTGTTCTTTTATTTGAGGGATGTTTTGTTACACAGCGACAGATAATCATAGCAGTGACATTGAATTGGATTGAATATCAGATCTAAAGGAATTTTTCCAGGAATTTTTTTTCCAGTAAGTGGATTTGACTTTAAAATTCAAATTTATATGTAGGAAAGGTTGTTTTTCACTATTATGTAACTGGTCATCTCCATTAAATGTTGGCAGCGAGGGTTTCTTCTGCATCTATATTGGCAAGAGGCCCTGTGTAGACAGACATTTCAATAGATTAAGGTTTGGTGAAACCATTAGTGTACTTAAAAAAGAGAAAAAACATAGTGTCCAGAGCCAAAAAACCAAAGATTCCTGAAAAAAAATATGAGAAATATTGAGAGTTGATTAGGATCTTGATTAACATGCAATGCAAGGTTTTAACAGGCAAATCATGTTGGCCTGTTCTGATTTTCTTGCATGATAAGTAGATCAAGAGGAAGTGGACTTGCATTCCTGAACTGGTTTGCACTTGATCATGATATATTATTCTTTTAAACAGCCTTGGATTAAGCAGCCTAATGTCTTAATTAGGGTTTGTATGGATATTCTTTACTGAGATTCTATGAGTTTATTTTATTTTATTTTCAGGTTCTGAAAATAATTTGCTGACTTCATGGAGGAATTTATAAGTTTAAGTTTTAATGATCTAGAATATTTTACACAGTTTTGGAATTGTCTTCAAAGGCTTGTTAGAATTCTCTTGTGAAACTTTTAGCCTAGATCTCTGTGTACGTGTGTGTGTGTGCTTATGTGTGTGTATATGTGTCTGTGTGTGTGTGATAGGAAGTGTGAAGGAGAAAAGGAGTCAATGATGACTTCTAGAATGCTAGCTTGCACATTTGTTTGGATAGGGGTGCCATTGCCTAAAATAGGGAGCTCTGGAAGAAGGCCAGGACTGAGCAAAAATCTCACAAATTTGATTTTAGAGAAATTCTGATTTTCAGATTTTGGCTGGGGAGGAGACTAAGGATGGCAATGTACATGCCACGTAGAGGACCACTAGGAAACGTGTGTAGAAACTGCGTTTAAATATTGAGTTTGTCTCCTGGGACTGCTGTGACAAAGTACCACAAACTGGGTGCCTTTAAACAACAGACATGTATTCTCTCACAGTTCTGTAGGCCAGAAGTCCGAAATCCAGGGATTGGCAGCGTTGGTTCATTCTGAGTGTTCTGAGGGAGAATCATTTCCAGGCCCTTTTTCTAGCTTCTGGTAGTTTCTTGGCTTGTGGTAGCAAAACTGTCTTCACAAGTCATTCTCCCTATGTGTGTGTGTGTTTTCAAATTCCCCTTCTTGTGAGGACCAGTTGTATTGGATTAGAGCCCATTCTAATCACTTCATTTTAATTTGTTACCTCTGTAAAGACCCTATCTCCAAATAAACTCAACTTCTGGGTTACTGGGGTTTAGGACTCCAACATGAATTTTGGGGGGAGAAGCACAATTCAACTCATAACAAATATCAAGTATGCTGTTCTAACTTACAATTTATGTTTACGTTGGGGTAGTTTATGGGATGGAGCGTATGAAGACTGAGTGAGGAAATGTGTCCCCCCCCACCATTCCTTGCTGTTGCCACTAATTTGCTGCCACATATGAGTTTGAGGTGACTTCAAGATGTTGAAAAGTAGAAATTATTCTGAGTGAAAGAAGCCAGTCACATAAGACCACATATTGTATGACTCCATTTATATTAAATATTCGAAATAGGCAAATTCCTAGAGACACATTAGTGCTTGCCTAGGACTGGGGTTGGGGTGGGATGTGCACTTGCTGCTAATGGGTACAGGGTTTCTTTTTGGGGTGATGAAAATGTTGTAAAATTTGATTATGCTGATTGATACATAACTGTGTGAATATTCTAAAAACCATTGAATTATAAGTCTAAATAGGTGAATTGTACAGTTTGTGAATCATATCTCAATAAATCTATTAAAAAAAAAAAGCAGGTGTTAAACCAGCAGTTGGATACAAGGGTGTTTGGGTGAATTTTAAAGTGAATTTCAGTTGTGGGACTCTAAGACCTTAACATTCCTTCATCTCTCTGGATCTCAGTTTTATCGTTTGTAAAATGAGGAGACTGGAGTCTATTTAGTAGATGATTCCCTCTGTGATTCAACTGAAAGCATCACTGATATCCTTATGTTAACCAACAGAGCACACGAGCTTAGAGAATGGGCCTTGGGAGCCACTGATCTACATGTGAACCCAGCTCTTCCACCTACTAGCTCTGCAACTTCAGGCAAGTTATTGTATCTCTCTGAAGCTTAATCTCCAAATGGGGATATGGAATGGGAATAATAACAATAATTCTTTCCTCATGGAGCTATCATGAGGATTTAATGTGATAATATTCTAAAGGGCTTAGCAAGCATCTGGCACATGGTAAATCACTAAAAGGCGGTAGCTATTATTATTATCAGCATTAATTTCCAAGGATCAAGACTAAGGACTCAACTTCACCCAAATAGGCCAGATGACTCTTTTTCAACAGGAGTTGAGTTGTCCTTTCACATCTGATGCTCTATCAGTTACAGAACCTACACAATTTTTAATTTTTAAATAATTTGACACAGCAGCATCTGTGTTAGTTTAGACTATATTTTTCCTCACACTCCTGCTGAAGTCTGGTAACATCTTCATATGATCAAATAATCAGTTTGTCTCTGTTTTCAAGAGGCACCAAATGTCATGTAGAATGTGACAAATTTGTGATCACTAATAGCAATCTTGATAGATGCAAATATTTAAATGAGTGCAATCCATTTAATATTTATTGAGCACCTACTGTGTTCAAAACGATATGCCAAGCAGAGAGAGGTGAAAAGATGAGCAATATAGGGGTGCTACTCCCACGAATACCATGGTTTAGAGGGGAACATACTCCTATGTATCCATTCAGTCATGCACCCAACATTTTCTGAGCTTACAAAGGGGATGGAAAGATATGTAATGCAATGTACCATGTTGAATTCTGTAACAGATATATGAACTAAGTGCTGATGACGCCTCCGAGGAGGGAGTGGTTAACTCAATGTGGAGATGACATGCATGCCAGATGGTAACGTGGAGAGGGGCATTCTGGATTAAAATACGGGGACACACTGAATTTCTCACTGTTCTGAAAACAGGTTTTGCCCTTTTATGATCTGCATTTCTGTTTCAGTGACCAGGGCAGGCTTCATGTCTAGGTCAGCTGCTTCTGAAATGATGCATAGGCTCTGGATATTTAGTGAAGGGACTAAGGAGTACAGCCATAGGGAAGAAAACTAGGGTTGGGTTATGAAAGGCCTTAATGCTAAAAGAAGACAATTGAAAACTCTTAAAAGTTAATGATAAACCCAGAATTATGCATAAGAATAAGTGTGTGTGTGCGCTGGAAATATATAACACAGGCTGCCTTTCTCCTACTTTTTACATGGTATTTTCAACCCAAAATTTGGTATGCATTGATCAAGAACTTTCTCTTTTTTTGTAAGTATTTGAACAACAACAGATAACATGTAATTTCAACGTCAAGCTCACTGATGACTCATTTGTCTCTCAACAACTGAGACTTTTTATTGTCAATAACATTAATTACACCTATCACTCATTCTAAAATGGCCTTTATTATTTTTCTCCCATTATAACATTCTCTCCACATGGGCTCATGTTTGGGTGGCTGGAAATGAGTGACATCAGTCCTGGTTTTCACCATCTGGCAATCAGAGCTCTGAAGGTACGGGTCAGACTCTCAGGCTTTCCTGTGTCTCTGCCCCCCACCTTATGTGCCTGAACTGAACTGGTGAACCATTCTCGGCTATCAAGATGCAGAAAAACATATTTCCTGTTCGCCAAACCATTCTTTATTTCAAAGGGTTGGGGCAAGATTTGTAGAAAAGAAGAGAGTTGAAGGAACAAACATTTATTAAGACATCATTGTGGGGCCGGCCCGGTGGCGCAGTGGTTAAGTTCACGGGTTCCACTTCTTGACGGCCTGGGGTTTGCTGGATTGGATCCTGGGTGCGGACATGGCACTGCTTGGCAAACACCATGCTGTGGTAGGCGTCCCACATATAAAGTAGAGGAAGATGGGCATGGATATTAGCTCAGGGCCAGTCTTCCTCAGCAAAAAGAGGAGGATTGGCGGTAGTTAACTCAGGGCTAATCTTCCTCAAAAAAAAAGACATCATTGAAAGAGTGTGGACCTTGGGGTCCAAAGACCCATATCTGAATCCAGATCTGCCACTTATTTGCTGGGTGACTTGAGCAAATGACTTCCTTGCTCTGAGTCTCATCTTCCTCCTCCTCTAGAAAATAAGGATAGTAGTATTTAACTTACAGTGTTGCTGGAGAGTTGAATGAGGTTCTGTACGCAAAGCAGGCAGTCTAGTCTCTGGCTCAAGGTTGGCCCCTATTCTAGACGTCCCAGAAGAAATGACAGCTACAGAATCTCATCTTCTGCAGGCTTTAGAAAGCCAATGTATAAAGGGAAAAATAGAATAAAATCTACCCTTAAAAATCCCTTAAATCAAAGGGTAGCTTATATAGTTTTATGCAGACAAAAAGATTGCTTCTGGTTAGTGACCAATGTAATAAAAAAGTAGGTAAACAAACATGTATTTTTATACTGGAATCATATCCATCATAGCACAATGCTTACCATTTTAGAAAAACATGGGGCCCAGGACCCTCTGAGAGAAGAGGAATGGGAAAGTCTGTCCAGGGCCAGCTTCATGGCTGTACGTCCTGTGTAGTCATGCAGTGCCTCATGATCAGAAGGGCCCCGTGCTTGGCTCAGTGTTCTGCTGTTACCATCTTGAAAATCGTAATAATTTTTGGACAGAGGGACTCTCAATTTCATTTTTCTGTGGGACCCACAAATAATGTAATCTGTCGTGGTCATATCTTTAAATTATTATTCCCTCTACTCCTTCTCACCCCCATTTGGTATAGTTGAATTCACATAAGATAAATGTTTACATGATATGTCACTACACTGGAATAACTGTTGTATATAGTACTTTAGGGCATTTTCAAGTGTACCTTGGAGATTGGTATAATTGTCCTCATTGAATAGATGTATAATCTACTCAAGGTCACTCCATTAGCAAGGGTTCAGATCAGTATTAGTATGTCTGTCTATTCTTGTTACTATACCATGATGAATGAGAAAAAAACATGAAAAGTAATGCCAGTTCAAAAATAACATGTAGCTGCAAATGCCTAATAGGAAGATATTTGAACTAAACTGATGTGCCGGGCCATGCTGGCCCAGCAACACATGAATTATTTTTATTAAATTCCTCCTGTTATGTGCTTGCTTCCTGACATAGATTCCGTAGGGTTTTACTCATCATTGTATTCCTAGCCCCTAGCATAGTGTTTGGCATGTAGAAGAGGCTCAATAAATATTTGTTGAATGAATAATATTCCTGCCCAGTTCTTCTTCACTCGGCATCAATTTGGCTTTCCTTTTTGCAGATTTGCACCTTTGCTCCTTCTCCTCTTTGAAGACATGTCTGTTGACATGAGAATGTTCTTTAGCAATTTGTTTTTTTTTTTTTTTGAGAAAGATTAGCTCTGAGCTAACTACTGCCAATCCTCCTCTTTTTCTGAGGAAGACTGGCCCTGAGCTAACATCCATGCCCATCTTCCTCTATTTTATAAGTGGGATGACTGCCACAGCATGGCTTTTGCCCGAGCAGTGCCATGTCTGTACCCGGGATCTGAACCAGGGAACCCCAGGCCGCCAAGAAATGGAACGTGCGAACTTAACTGCTGCGCCACCGGGCCGGCCCTTGTTCTTTAGCAATTTAAAGTCTGACTATTTCAAGCAAAAAGTCCCAAGATCATAACAAACAAACAAACAAAAACTTTGATGATGACTCTTTTCATATAAAACTTTGCTGGTTTATTATGTGTTAATGCTGTTGGAACATTCCAGTTACCATTTTCATTCTCCACCACGTGCAAGTGCCTTGAAAAAGGCCTTAGAAGAAAGAACTCCTCTTCCAGGTTGCTCTCTATATTTTTAAAAACCATACTGAGGTATAAATGTCATACAAAAAGCTGTACATGCTTAATGTATACAACTGAATGAGTCTGGACATAAGTATACACTTGTGAAACCATCACCACAAACTGTGCAATAAACATCCATCCTCTCAAAGTGTTTCCTTCTGCTTTCTTTCTTTATTATTATTATTTTTTGTAAGAAGAACACTCAACATAAGATCTATCCTCTTAGCAGAATTTTAAGTATATAATACATTATTGTTAACTATATATGCTATTTTTAACCCAAGTTAGCAGTGTTCACCCACCATGTCTGGCAATTAACATACCCCCTCAGTGTCATTATTTATGCATCCCTTACTCTGCCCCATAGTCAATGGGTCACAAGGGGCTATTGATTTCTTTCCTAAAGATTTCTCAACACCACCGTTCCTCACTATGACCTACCACTTCTCCAGCTTAGATGTCACCTTTCTCCTTCCTGGACTGATCTTACGGTCTCCCAACAGATGTCTTGTCCTCGATCCAGTGTAGTCACCACACAGCAGCTCGAGAGATCTTTCCAGTTCGGGTCTCTAACCTCAGTACCCTCTGCTAAAAGGTCTCCTTGGTTTCTCACTGCCTGTGGGAAAAATTGACATCTCTGCCACACCATCTAGCTCCAAACTCACTTTCTAGTTGGTTCCCCGTATAAACCCATTCTTGTAACCTAATCCAGGTAGACTCTGATACACAGTTTAGTGCTCAGGGGAGATCAATACCTGTGGGAGGAAGGGTGGAGGGAGCAGTTAAGCTGTGATGATGCAGGGCCAATGGTGGACTCTGCCAGCCCCCACTGGGAGCTCTGGAGGTAAAAAGCTGCCAGAATTGTGCCCCCTTGGTCCAAAATGGCTGACCTTTATACCCTGTCTCAGCCAGTCCTGGGGAGCGGGCTGCTGCTGGAACTGATGACCTTGGCTCGCTGCAGCAGAGGCCACCCCTAGGGAGCTGACAGCTGGAAGTGTCTGTCCTCAGCACACTCAGCAGCTGGGGTAAGAAGTCCTTCCCTCCCAGAAGGAGGATCGGGAGCGCATCACCATGTCTACTTCACTTACCCTCCTTTTTCTCCACAGAACTTTCACTCCTTTTTGTGCCTTCATGTCTTTGTACTTGTCTCTTCTGTTGGAAGTACCCTTTGCCTACTGCTTTCTCCTTTTGATCTGATACTTTCAGTTTCCCTTTATGAGTGATGTCAATTGCTGACTCCTCTGGAAGCCCCCACTTACTCTGTCAGGCAGAGTCAGTTGCTATTTCATGTGTTTGGTCAATGCACGTTGCTCACATACACTGTGTGATAAGCTGGACTAGACACTGAAGATGAATGAGACACAGTCCCTGCCTTCTGACCTATGAGGAGACATCCCCCTGTTTTGTGTCCTAGCAGTACTTAATGCTTTCTTTTATTATAGCATCTACCACACTGCTTAATTATTCACTCACTTGATCATTCATTTGTTCATTCATTGGGTATTAATCAAGCCCTTGCCTTCCCTGTGCTCAGCATTCTGTGAAGTGCTGGGGATACAATGACCAATAGTCTGGTTTGCTGAGAGATAGACATTAATCAATGGGTCATACAAAGCCTGCATAATTCAAGCTTGGACTAAGGCTACGAAGGAGTTCATGGAGCTATGAGGTTTTACACAAGCGTTTCATCTGGTCAGGGAGGTCAGGGCAAGTGTCCAGGAGAAGTGATAATTGTGATACAGCTTAGAGTAGGGAGAGAGGAGAATCCTTTCGGGTGGAGATTACCAAATACACACAAGTCCGGTGACAGGAGGGTCAATGGAGAATGTGAAGATGTGAAAGAACTTTGATGAGGCTGGAATTCACAGAGCAAAGAGAATAGTAGAGGGTGATGTTGTGATTGCTAATGATCATGTGAAACTATTGCTTGCCACCAATGCTCCGTGGGAAGTCATTAAAAGATTTTAAGCAAGGGATTGAAATGATCAGATTAGAGATCTGAAAATATATGCTGGCCTCTGTTTGGAGAACAGATTGGAGAAGGGCAAGGATACCACGGGGAGACTATGAGGAGCTGTTTTTAGTTAACCATTGAGGCAGCTTGGGGCATAGAGACAAGGGGATAGATCTAGGAGAAAAAACTGACATGCCTTGGTTATTGGCTTGTATATGACTAGGGACGCAGGAAAGGGACATGTCGTAGCAGCCTTTAGATTCCCATTGATCTCTAACATTTTTCAATTCAGAATCCAGTGAGAATAAAGACCATGCTCTGAAGACATATACACATATGTACATATGTACACAGCATTTTGACTATCATTTCGGAGGGATACATAGAAATTCTGAAGCCCATTCATGACCCCTAGGTGGGAAAAGAGACTATATCTTATTCCTTGCTGTACCTCTAGATTCTATCCTAGAAAATAGCAGAAAATCTGGGCCACGGTACATGTTTGTTGAAGCAATAAAGTAGAGAGGAGATGGAGGGTACCGAGAGGCTCCTGAGGGTTAATTCTCTGCCCTTTCTCCTGCAACACGGATGTAGGAGTTTTACTAGAAGAACTACTACTTGCATGTCTATGAACCAACCGCTCATTAGCTTGCAAGGCAGCATTAGGTACAGAAGTCCACAAATGGACTCATGAGCCTCCAGGTGGTGGAGAGGAATAAATTTTAAAGTATTAAGGCTCCAAAGACCCAAGATTTGTCTGCAGCAGACGTCTCTCTGTAATGCTAAGTGCATTGGACTGAAGAATAAAACCGTCTGCTTTTATTTAATGTGGGGGAGTGTATCATTTGGAGATGAAGCCAGTCTGCCTATGGCTGGGGGGATAAGTTAAGTTAATGTCTTGTATCTCATGATTCATTTTTACCTTGTGGGAGAAACAGAAATGGTAATTGTGTTCATAGACAGAGATTTAGAACAGAATCGTGCCTTTGCAGATAAGGCATTTCAGGAGGCCAATAAAGATAAGAGAGAAAAGAAATGCATAGAAGGAAGTTTTAAGAAAGATTCAGTTCACTCATATTAACCTAGGCTGGGTTGGAGTTTTCTCTTTGTGCTTTGAGCAGCTGCATGCTTGGGCTAAGGAGAACCACCATCTAAACCATGGAGTCTTCTAGGGGCCTTAGTGATCACTGGCTCAGTCCCCATCTAAGTAGGATTTCCCTCTGTAGTGCCCTTTGCAGATAGTCAGTGGTTCCTCCTGAAGCTGCCCTAATGAGGCTCCATTGTGGAATAACTCTGATATAAAGTCCTGTCCTGACTCTTCAGTCTATACTAGGAATGGCAAATAGGCTTAAATTTGCACCATAATTCCAATTACTTGACAATGCCTGTCTAGAACTGAAGGATTCCAAGCTGAGTCTGGATTTAAAAAAAAAAATCCCAAAGAGCAGTAATTGATTATCAACGTCTGTCACAGAAAAAGGAAGATGAGGAATGGTACCATGGAAGCCAAAAGTGTGTTGTACTTGGCATCCCTGGGCTAGACTCTTCAGTTATTTAATTTGGCTTATATTTATTGAGCATCTACTATCTGCCAGTTTTGATCCCACAGACTGGGAATGTAAAAACAATAGTTATTTCTCAGTCCTCATTTTCACCTGCCTTCACTGCAAAATTAGACAGAGGTGTCCACTTTTTCATTCTTAAGATACATCCCAACCTCCGCCTCTGCTCCCACTTTGGCTTCCCTGAAACTACATTCTCTCTTTACTCCCATTGAAATTAGCTATTGCTCCTCAATTTTCTTTTCTTCTTCTCTATCTTAAAATGTTAGAGGGCCCCAAGATTTGGTCCTGAGTCTCCTTTTCTTCTCTGTCTCACTCTAGATAATCATTTCCAGTCCCATGTCTTCAAATGCCATCTATATGCTAATGACACTCAAGTTTATGTCTCTAGTCACAAAGGGAAACCTGTATAACTACCTCCTACATGACACCTCCACTTAGATATCTAAAATGCACCTCAAACATAACACGTTTAAAAGAGAACTCTTGATTTCTGTATTGTCTTCATTCCCGGCAAAATATAACTTCGTTCATTTGCCAGTCTTCCTACCTCAGTAAATGGCACTATTATACATTGCCCTTGCCAATGAGACAGTGTTTCTCTCCTTCCTGTACCACTCCTCATCTGAAACATCAGGTATTCCTGTCAAGTTTACCTCCAACATCTCCCCAGTCTGCCCATGTCACTGTACCCCTTGACCATCATCCTAGTCCCATGCTATCCTTGTTCTTGCCTGGAATACTAGATCAATAAACTCCTGTCTGCCCTCTCTGCTTTCACTCTTGTCTCCCTTCACTCCAATGCCTGCACAATAAGGAGGAGAAGTCTTAAAAATAAATGTTAATAAGATCATGTAAATTGGTTGTTTAAAATGCTCCAAAGCCTTCACGTGAAGAAAATCCAAACATCTTCTCTCTATTTACAGGGTCGACTTCACTCTTTGCCTTCCTCTCACACCTCACTGCTCTTACTTTCTTCAGCCACTCACTAGCCCACTTCCTATTTCTCCAACAAGCCATGCATATTTCCTCCTTGCAGACTTCACATTTTTGGTTTCTCTTTCTAGAATATTCTTCTCTCTGATGTTTCTGTGGTTGGTTCTTTCTCTTAGCTTAAATTGTACCTTGCAGCGTATCTTTATCATCTCTCCTCTGGATGACTGTAATCACCTCCCTGTTGGCCTCTCTATCTCCCTGTCTCCCACTCCCATTCCCTCCTCCTCGCTCTGCAGATTTCAGCCGTGACTCAGCCTAACATGGTCTAGCCCCTGCCCAGCCCTCCAGCTTCACCCTCACTGGATTCCTTGCCTCACACATTATGTTCTCCTCCTTTGCTATTTCATGGAATGCCTCTGAGCCTTTTCAAAAGCTATTCCTCCTGCCTAGTACTCTCTTCCATCCTTTCTTCTGGATAACCTCTATACCTTCTCTAAGACACAATTTAGGAAAGTGTTGCTTTCCTTGGAAGTGCTTTTCAGACTCTCTCCTTACCTGAAGTTCATCCATGGCTTTCTCTACCAGGCTTCTGAAAGCACTTGGGAATTGTTTTGTTGTTGTTACTGGTTTCCTAGTCTCTCCCCTGATGGCCCTCTTGGAAGCAGGGATTATGTATGTATGCACTTATCTTCATCCCCAGTACCCAGCACACACCTTTGCATATAATAAATATTGCATAAAGGTTTACTTACAAGATTTCTGGAAGACGGCATTGGGATGGCATTCTGCTGGGGTGGATCATAGCCAGTATTTTAATCACCTGGAGAATTCATGAGCTCTGACTCTGAGGACAGAGTGAATGACATATCCTGAGGAAGAAGCTGCTAGGGCGTGCATTGTGGAAGATCAGAGTTGGCACTCTTGGTGTAGTTCTATGACCATGGCATAGCTGTATGTTTTGTATCCTGCAGCAGCTCAGCCCCCAGTGTTCACATGCGGGCCTATTTCACATGTGGGCCTAGGAAAGGACAGAGCACTGATAGAAGTTGGAAATGAGGTGGAAGGACATGAAAGGTTCAGGTCCCTCAGGAATTATCACTGTGTTCAGCCCTGGTATGGCTGCCTCCTTCCTTGGGAGCTGCCTCTCACATGAAGTGGAATCTAATTGGCCGTGTTTCCATTTAGTGACCCTGCTTGCCCAGCCCACACCTGATTGAGCCAGGAGTAGGCATCCAACCCCACCTGTGCCAATGGGATTCTCCCTCTCCTACAATTCAGTAATTAAAGCAGAAAAACACAGAGCCTGGAAGGTGGTGATAGTGACTCAAGCTAATGGCAGTGTCTTAGACAGAAAAGCTGCAAACTCTAGCTGTTGAAATATGTCCAATTCCTTTCCCTTCCTGAGTCAAATCTTTTTGATTCTATGACATAGGCCAGTAACCCTGCAAAGAGGAGGGATGAAGGGAGGTAGAGATTCGGCTAAGAGAGACTCAGATGCTTTCTGGGGAGAGGAGTGGACCAGTCTTCCAGGAGTGAAGGATATAAGGAGAAGAGCTAGGAGTGGATCTCAACTTATCTTTTTCAGCTGAGCAAGTGCCCTTTCTCTATAGCAAAATTAAGGACTTCCAGAAAACCAGAGGTTAAAGCATTTTACTCGTGAGGACACTGTGACCTAGAATGGTGTTGTGACTTGCTAAGGCTCCTGCAATCACTTAACGGTTAGGTCTGGAACCCAGGCCTCTCAACTCTCAGCTCAATGCTCTTTTGGTCATCTCAGTTGTCCCCAGTCTGTTGAGCTGGGCCCAGCTTATCTGTCAACATGGGTTCGTTATGCTCCCTTTCTGTGTCCAACTTGGTGGCTGCAGGTGATTACCTCTAGGGTCCAGGAGCCCAGGGTTAACCCCAGCTATGTGATTACAAAGGGAGTGTGTTTATCTGGGGCATCTGCCTACCTAAGGACCCAAGTGACCCATTCCTTAAAATTGTGGGGCTGAGAACCATAAAGCGATAATCACATGGCAGGACACCAGCGTGGAGGACACCAATCATACAACATAATGTTATGTGAGTGGCGTGGGGGTGGTACTTGTGAGTTGCCCTACCCACACACACCCTGCCAGCCCTGCAGCATTCTAGCATGGCTGCATTCCTGGCCTTAGATGTAACATTTGTTATATTGCTCCCAAATTTGGTTGGATGCAATAATTGCACTATTCTTTCCAACCAACTCAGTCTCTCCAAGGTGGGAGGAAGTCTACTCTCTCTGCACCAAGCAGGTTCCCAGGGAGGCCTTTAGACAGACAGTGCTCCTGTCTGACTTCTACAGTTGATCTGAAGTCATTGTCTTCTGAGTATGATTTGAAGTTTGCTAAAAGCAGAATCCCTCGGCATGATTGTGAAAATGCAGATGATTGGACTTCTTGCAGACCTACTGAATCATAATCTCTGCATTATTAACAAATTCCCCAGATGATGAAGGTTGCTGGTCTCAAGAGTTCATTGGGGTTGGAAAAAGTGATGAGTTTAGGCTGGGGAGATGGTGGTTTCCTGCTTCTGCTGCAGCACTTCCTAGCTGGGTAGTTTTGGCATGTCACTCACCTTCTCTGAGCATCCCTTGAAGGGGAGGAATGCATCTTATTTATACTTACCTCTATTCAGTGCCTAGAACATAGGTGGCCCTTCAACTAGTGTTGAAAGAATAAAGATCTTAACCCATACTGCACCTATTGAATGAGATAACTCAGGGAAAACACCTGTGCAATGTCCTACACATGGTAGGTGCTCATCAAGTGTAGTCCTCTTCCATTCTCTTTAGGACAGTGGCTTGTCAGCTGTGGGTAACTTGAGTAGGGACATAGCAGAAGTGTAGAGGAGACGACAGGTGCTCAAGACCTTGCTGAGACCCAGAGGTGATAGGTGCTTCTGGGAAAATCCATACTTCCCTTCTTATTCTGCTTCCTGTGGTCCTTTGTCCATTGTCCTGGTAGTCGCCAAACCCATGAAGTTCAGCCAAGGCCAATCACAGAAGAGAGGGCAATGGCTGCCAGTGTGCCACCCTGGAGTTGGTGAGGTCACCCGGTGGATGCCAAGTCTGTGTCTAAAGGCAGAAGAGCCTCATGGTTGTGATCAGCAGCTAAGAATAGGGGGCATGTAGAGGGTTAAGTTCAGGATTGAGGGTCCTGGATATGAATAAATGAATCTTGGTCTTAAAATGTGATACCATTGGGAAAAATAGTTGATTTCTCTTAGACTCAACCTTTTTATTTGTGAAAGTGTCATAAAATACTCCCCCTATCTACTCCCAGCATTCTTGTGAGAATCAAATGAGGTAATGATGATATAATTACTGTCTCTCTGTACAGACCATGTTGTAATGCTTTTTGCTCAAAGTGTGGTCCCCAGACCAGCAGCATCAGCATCACCCAGGAACTTGTTAGAAATACAGAATCTCAGGCTCCACTCCAGACTTACTGAATGGGAATCACATTTTAACATTATCCTCAGATGATTTCAAACACACGTTAAAGTTTGAGAAGCAAAGACTAAACAATTATAAGGAATTTTTAGTTCTTCAAACACTCTTTTTTTTCGGGAGTGTTCCTCCAGAGAAAGAGAATGTGTCTTATTTATTTCTGTTTAGTACCTAGACCATAATCGACCCTTAACTAGTGTTGAATGAGTGGATGAATGAATGAATGAAGACCTTACTCTCACCCACTACTTGGAGCTCTTTACCTGATATCTCTCCTGCTATAATAGCAGAATGTCCAGTGGTGATTGAAGCTGCCTCACAACCAGATGATGCCAACCACAGATGCAGGCATTTAGTATGTGATTAAGGACAGAGTAATCCACTTAATGTGGGTTGTGGGAGATATTTGGCAAGAACCAAGGGGCAGGGGTTGAATTTTAGTTTCCAAAGATAATATCTTCTCAATTATTTAAAGCCCTCAATAACTTGGATCACATCCAGACAGAAATAAGCTTCCTTAAGATAGAATTCTAAACAGGAGTCTTTCTCACTTTTGCAGCAGAATCTTGACACTACTAGTCTGGTCAGATGTTTTTGTAACATGACGTGGAGTGGTTGTCCAGCTGGATCTTTGTTGAGCTGAGACAAGCTGAGCTTACCATCTAGAAAGGAGAAATGTTTTTTGTTTACTAGATTTTACCACCAGCTAAATTAATTAAAAATTAATCTATCCCATCATTCAACAAATACTGCAGTGCTTGGCTTGGGGTTACCATAGTAAACACACTAGCAATCTCTGATTCTATCAAGTAATTGCCAGGTGATGAGGATGGAATATGAGTCAAGGAATTACAGTGAAGTTTGAGGAAGTACAGGCTAATATTAAACAGTGTGGCAGGCAAACTTAGCCTAGTAAGGGTGGAGGTGATGGAGAGACACTTCTTGCAGGAAGTGACCTTTAGGCTGATACCCAAAGAATGAGTAGGAGTTAAGCAACTGGGATAGGAAGGAGGAAATGAAGCTGATATAAAGAATAGCATGGGTCAAGGCCTAGAAGCAAGACACAGCATGCTCTAGCAAAAGAAGTGAAGCAGTAAATATTTTGGATAATGCGACTGACTGTGTGGGTTGCTTGTGGATATATGTGGGGTATGGAGTGTACTAAGAGATGAGGCTGAAGAGGTAAGCAAGGGTGGGACCTCACAGGGTATTGTGAATCCTCCTAAGAAATTTGCATTTTATCCCCAGGTCAGTTGAAGAAGTCCTTTAAAGTGTCAGTGGGTCTGATACAGTTTCCAGTTCTCCTCTCTAATGGACCAGTGGGCCCCTTCATCAATACGGCAATGGTAAGAGATTTATTTCCAGTCTGCATGCTCCACCCTGCCCTCATGTGTCTTCTAGTCTGAGCTGGGTGCCTGCTTCTTGCTTTGCATCCTTTAATGCTAACCACAAAAGGGTCATAAGTGTTGCCTTATACACTTCTTCAAAAAATAGTTTTTCTTTAACAAGACTTCATCAGTTGAATTCTCCCAGTCAATCTGCTTCCACTCTGTCTAATGTGAGGGCCTCGTCCTGTGGTATCTTTTTCTGGGTTCCCCCTGCCCTGAGGGTCAAGTAAGGCACTGGCAGCTCTGAGCCTAAGCTGAAAACATCTGCCTTGCTGGGCCTCACCGGTAACATCACCCTGCCCACTTCCTCGGCAGCAGTAGGTCAGGCCATTTCTGTGTAATCATTTTATACCCATTAGTGTACTGGCTACATCTACACATGCCTTCATTGCCAAGGCTCTTACTATGAACTGTCACTATTGGAAGATTTCTGAGAGGCAGTGCAGTCAGAACACAAGACTGAGGGTAGGAAGAGCTGGCCTGAATTGTGGCCCCTTCCTGCCTACCTTCTAAGACTTTGGGTGAGTCTCCTGAATCTTGGCTTCTGCAGCAATAAATGGGGACAAACAAGAACCCCTGCCCTGTCTATTCTTGGGGTGGTGGTGAGATCAAACAGAATTGTGTGTGGGTGTGTGAGAACGTGCTTTGTAAAGTTCTATGAAAAAGTGGGCTTTCATTGATACTGTGGGCATTTTTGGTTTGGTCTCTGTCCACTCCAGCCCTGTCTGGTGCAGCTGAAGGTAGATAGGACCCAGGAGTTGTTCATTTCTCACCTTCCACAACTAATTACTCCCTTCCTGTCTGAGGTTTTCAAATTAGGTTTCATTTTACCATGACTTCGGCGCTCAATCACTTAATGGACAACCCAATTAGAAACCATCTGTCCAAATGAAAACATTATTTTAGTTCATAATTGTCGAGACCAAGCAGTTTTTGGTGACACAACCCATTTTGAGACTCTTTCTGGTGGACCTGTGGTGTACACACTCAATTTGCTCCCCTGTTAAGTAATTATCTCCTCAAGCTTCTTGCTGGCATTTTCTGAAGTGTTAATGGAACGACATTAAATTTCAGTTCATTTCAGAGCTCCTGTTTTCCTCTAAAATTTTCTCAGGGAATCCTTAAAAATAGATAGATAGATAGATAAAAGAGAAGATCAAGTGATTGTCCCTTTTCAAACAATTGCCCTCCACAATCCAAAACACTGACATCACGGCTTGGAGATTAAAGGTTCAGAGCATTGTGATGAAAATGGAATTTAGAGATTTTGAAAAACTCATGGTATCTCATCCTGAAAGGGATCCTCACCATCTCCTCTTCTTGTCCATTATACACGGTGGGAATTCCTTTCCTAGAGACAATGGACCATTATTAGAGTGTCCAGGCATTTACATCCAGGTCAACTGAAAGACAGCATAAAGGATCCTTAAGAAAAGATGGAGCCCTCACAGTCATGTCTTCCCTGAAACCTTCGTTGATCATCCCTCCCCATTAGGTGTAGATAGTATTTCTTTCTCTTTGCTTCCAAGTGGTACACATTTCTTTTCCTATCATTTTCCATTTTTTATACTGTCTTAGTTTTCTTATCTGTCTCCCTTCAGTAGATCATGAGCTCTCCAAAGTCAGGGACTGGGTCTCATTCACCTTGGCACTTTTAATGACTAACTTCTAGATGGAAGACATTATTCACAAGTCATGTAGGACCACCACCTCAGACACTCGTCGGCCTTCACCAGGATGACTGCAGCAGCCACCTAACTCATTTTTCTGACTTCAGTTTACCCATCTCTACACCATCCTCCCCAATAGAGCCAAGGAAGTCTTTAAGATGTAAATCAGATCAGTTCTTCTCCTGCTTAAAACCCTTTAATGAATACTCTTGCCCTCTGGGTAAGTCCAAACTCCTCCTGGCTTAGGGGCCCTTTCGCCACCTGGACCTGGCTTAGCTCTCCAACCTCATCTCCTTCTACCCTCTCCCTCACAATCAAAGTTCCAGCTGCCAGAAAATTGTGGCAATTCCCTGAATACATCCCACCCTCTCACATGATAACAGTAACTGATATTTATTGAGCACTTGCTGTGCCAGGTATGTTCTGATCACTAAATCTGTATCCTTGATGAACTTCATAACAACACCATGTGATAGTTACTACTATCCTCCTTTTACAGAAGATAAACCTGAGTCTTGGAAAGGAAAGGAAACTTGCTCCAGGCCAGAGAATCAGTTAAAGGAAGTTAATGAGTTGTAACTAGGCCGGTGACTCCAGGGCCTGAGATTTTCTCCACCATGTTGTCTTGAAGAAGCTGTGGTTCTCATGCTGAAAGAACTTCTGTCTAGCCAAGATGTGACTGTACCCAGATAGAGATAGGTGAGAGAGAGGTCTGCTGAAGGCCTCATCCAAAGTAGATTCCGAGGGTGCCGTGGGAAGCCAGACACAGAACCAGCACCTTCAGTTGCAAGGGTCCAAGAAGGCATCCCCAGACACGTGCAGTTTGAACTAAATTTCGTAGGAGAAGGCCCCAGATATGTCAGGGGGGCAGGGAATGGGTCCTTTTGACTGAAGAAGAGAATCTGGGGAGGAGGATGTTAGGGAAACATGGAAAGGGCCAGGAGGGTTGGGGAGACCAGTCCCAAGAGGCTTCCCAGTGCTGGACTGAGAAGCTGGGGCTGCGTCTGGTGGATGCTCTGAGAGATGCTGATCTCCTTCCAGCAAAGAGGTCTGATTCCAGTGTTGATTGGGAGAAAAGAAAATACCAAATTCAGAGTGGCTCGAACAGGGGGAGGGAGCAAGTCTGGAACGCCTGGTAAGGATGCTTTTGCAACAGTCCTGACATGAGTGGTGGCTGTGCAATTCCAAAGCAAAGGACTGATCCCACAGGCATGTAAAGGCACCCTGGGCTATAATTTGCTTTTTAATGACACTGCTGATCCTCCTGTTACTCATGTCTGGGGACCTCAGAGGGGCTTTAGAGCCCCCTGGGTAGCCAGAGGCCTGTGTATGTCACTTAGAGAGCCTTTGGTCAGGGTCAGGAGTCCCAGGTCTCTGGCCAGGCCTTGCCCCACTGTGGGAAAGCCTCAGGCAGCTTTTGCTCTGCTTGGGCTTGTTTTTCATGTTTGTCACACTCAATGATTGGCTGGTCTTATCCACCCAATCAAACAGGAGTTTTAGCAGAGAAATACTCTTCTGGGGCATTTGGAGTGCCTACCATGTGCAAAGTGCTGTGGGCAACACTGGGGTCAGAGCCTGGTCATCACCACCCTCCCCATGAAATGCTCAAGCAAGGCCTCCACTAATCACTGCTTCTGCTCATGGAAAACAGTGTGCGTGTGTATTAAAGACCTCACCTGAAAGCAGTGGGGAGAGAGGACCATCTGATGAGCATCCTGGCTGAAGCAGAGATGAGTGAGTTTACATGAAAGCATGTGAAAGGGCCATCCCTGGGCTGATTTGGGTTTCATCTGCTCTTCGGGTCCTGTACACTGGGACACCCAACCTGGTCAAAACAAGCCAGAGGCCTCCATGGCCTTTAAAGGGAGAAAAGGAACCAGAACCTCCTGTGTGAGGATTCAATCAAAGTGGACCTTAGTAAGAGCCCAAAGCAAACATGTAGTAGGACTTAACTGAATCCAATCAAAATAAGTCTGAGAAAATTCATGTTTGTTTAACATTCATTCATTCATTCACTTACTCATTTACTAAGCATTTTATAAGCACCTACTTGCCATGTGGGTTTATTTGCTTGTTGAAGTGAACAGATTTTCGGCTCCTTGTGGAGAAGCGATATATCTTGTTCATCCATGTATCACCAGGGCTGCCATATGCGGTGGTAGCGGTGCAGTGTACCTCCAGCACGAGGACACTCAGCCAAAGGAGTTGGGCTGGAAGCCAACCTGTGCTCTGCTTGTTCAGGGCTGCTTCAACCTGCAGGAGCAGCCAGGACTTCTTCCAACAAGCACAAAGGTACTGGCTCTGTGCTAAGTTATGACCTGAGGAACTGAATGCTCCCAGAGAAAGTGCCTTTTTGAATTACTCCACTCAGAGAAGCAACTTTCTAATTCACACATATGTGCTCTTTATGCTATCAGAGGCCATAAGTGTTGTGAGTCTAATGTAGATTTTTTTAAGAAACATTTATTGGGCACTAACTGTGTACTGGGTGTGGTGTTTGGTCCTGCCCCATCATACAAAGATAAATAGGGCAAAATACCGACTTCTGGTGCTGTAAGTCATTTAGGCAAGTGTGTGATAAAGACACATGCACAGAAAGAAGGGGCACCTCCTCCACTCTGGGTAGTTACAGAAAGTTTCCAGGAAGTAACTTCTGGTTACCATTTGAAAGATGAGTAGAATTTGTCCAGGAGTAGAAGTGTGGGAACATGTTCCACCCCAAGAGCAGAGATCTGCATGGGCATGACAAAAGTGGGAGGACTTCAAGTTGTGTAGGTGTGATAAGAGCAGAATTTATAGTCTTTCAGGTGCAGGGTAGATGAGTTCCTCTCCAGGAAGTCTTCCAGAATCCCTACAGAAGGAGAGATTCACTCTCCCTCTACTTTACCACCTCTAGATTGATTATCACGTTCCATCATTGTATTTGTCGCATGGCCCTGCAAACATTTGTAACGTGCACATTGCCATGATAGACCAGAAGCTTGCTGAGATCAGAGAGTTGTGTCTTCTTCATTTTTGTTTCCTTAGTAAAGAGCATAAGGCCTGGAATAGAGTAGATGCTTAATGAACATCTGCTAAAGTAATTTCACACAAGGAGAACATGCAGCAGGGGCCTCCCTTCTAGAGTTGATATTGAGGGACTAATCCTACCTATTACATTTAAGGGGCCTCTGAAATCTTTCTTGAATTTTCTCATATGGACACTTTCACACAATCATATGAGCCTGTATGTTTATGTATATGTACACAAATGCCCGTATGTACGTGTCTATGTATGTGGGTGTTATACATATACTGGAAGAGTTCATATCAAACTTATCAGTGACTTCTTCTGGGATGAGAAGCAGGTGTGGGGGGCACTATATCAGAGTCATCAAATATGGCTGTCCATGTTGTGCACTGCACAATTCTAGGGGGTCATTCATTTAAATGTGAATCTGTACTTTATAAATTTAAACAAAGAGTAACAAAAACAGAGAAATTATGAGACTGTAAGTGATTTTTACTTTCTTTTCAGGGTTTTTCTTTAGTTTTCCAAAATGTCCAAAATGGCTGGGCATTCAGAAATTGTTAAAACTAATGAGTTGTCAACAATTTGAGAAATCTTGAAAGTATAAAGGAGAAAATAAAAATTACCCACATTTTACTGACCAGAGAAAACTATAATTAATGTTTTATTTCATAAAGTTTATTTTATATATCTTTATTTTAAAATATTTTGTTGGGTAGTACAGAAATCAACAAAGAAGAAAATCAAAATCACTTCAAATTCACCACCCAGAGACGACCCACTGTTAACATTTTATGCATTTTCTTCCAGCCTTTTTCTACATTAATTGCAATCGTAACTCCCATTTGGTGAGTACTTAATTTGAGCCAGGCCATGTGCAAAGTTCTTGCCAGACATTATCTCGTTTAAGTCATAGAAGATACAAACCAGAGGATAAGAAACTTGGGTCAGTTGCGATTTTAACCCAACATTGCCTAACTTCAAAATTAACATTCTTAATGAGTCTCTATGCTTCTTCAGTACTCTGTATATACTCTATACTCCTTCACATGTGCACACACGCCCTACCTACACATGATGCACACACAGTCACATACACACACACACTCAGCCTCCTTCACAAGTGCACACACACCCCCCCACCTACGCATGCTTCACACACATACCACCTATTCGGTCCTCATGACCCCAACTCTTGAGCACTTCTCCCTGACTTTTTCCTCCTCCATTTCTGCTTCCTCTTCAAGCTGGGAGTGGAGAAGCTGGGCAAACTGTGCTCACTGGACTCAGAAGCTGTCAGAGGAAACCAAATGCCAAAATGCCTGCCTTTGATGACAGTACCCATACGAACATTGCTTCACAGTGTGTAAGCCTTTCTGGCATGTGTGTGCCTTTCATATGAATAACCCTGAGAAGGCACTTTTCAAATCAAGAAATTTACGAACAGGTTAAGCAATCAGGATAACATAAAATCTTCAGCAAGAGTTGCAACAAAAATTAGGGCAGAGAATGCCAAACTTTTAGTTGAATGCAGACTGTTCACGCCTAAAGTGGCACAGATCACTGCAGGTTTCCTCAGCTCCGTATGCTAATGATGTGCATTGGGAATTCCCTGAGGGATGCAGAGTAAGTGATTCCTGAACTCATTTCACTGAGAACCTGTTGGGGTGGAGGCAGTGTTCTTAGCCTGCTCATGTTCTGTGAAACACAGTTTGAGAAATACTATTTTATAGGTTTTCTGTATCATGTTAATGCAGTAATCTAATTTCATTTAATAACTGACTAGTTCCTTGCTACTCAAAGCATGGTCCATGGACCAGCGGCATCAGGACTATTGTAGGAGCTCCTTAGAAATACAGAACCTGCACTCCCCTCCCCCTCCCTTCCCCGCAGTCCAGAGATTCAGAATCTGCATTGTTATAAGGTCCCCCGTCATACACAGGCACATTGAAGTTTGAGATAGATGCACTACTGTTAAGGAGACGGACGTTCTTCATGAAATGGAAGTTGCCCTACAGAGTTTATTTAATGTCGTAAAGTGTGTTTTGTACACGTTTAATTTAACATACAAGAGCACAGGAAGTGGAAAATGTATTTGAATACTGCTGGCTGTGGGGCCTCTGCCGGCGTGTTCTGGTGTCTGCTCAACAGGACCCAAACAACTGCGAGCCCTTGGGTTTCTCTTGAGTCCTTTTTCTTTTCCTTTTTAGGAGAGCATGCTGTCCCCTAGCATGTCCACATTTGGAACCAGAGCGATGTGCAGCCACATCCCATTAGCTAATAGCGAGGCCCCTGGAGAGGGGTTTCAGCTGGGAACACACAGCTAAAGCCCCTTTAATGGCCCAGTCAGCTGTCAGGGCTGTAAACACATTTCTTCCCATTCAGAGCCATTTGCCCCTCTCTGTGACCTCTGTGGGTCTCGGACCCTGGCCACGTGGCCCAGATGGCATAATCTGTCAGACCAAAGCAGGTGACAGTGGGGCTTGCTGTTAGGTAATCAGTGACTATAATTAGCCAGGGTGGAAGTGATAATGGGACCAACTGCAGGGCTGAGGCCAGGGGAGCCCTTGATGGGTGGAGTAGCAGCAGGAGAGAAAGGTTTGCTTCCTCCCCCTCCCCTCCTCCCTGCCCCCTTCAATGTGATGTTTCTAGCACAAGGAGTGTGTGTGCCTGCGCATGGGGGAGGCAGGGGCTTCATCTTCAATGGGGAAGGTCAGGGCTGAATGCTGGCAATTTAGTAAGTGGATTGTTTGGCAGCTGATAGATTTTATTTCATAGAAGCCAGTCCAGAAATCTATGGTTCAGTTTGATAATTAGTTGGCTACAAGGACCTTGTGGGACCAAGGGTAGGAGATGGTTGTAGCGGATTAGAACATGATTCTTGGGGGTCAGACACATAGGCATTCAGACCCTAGCTCTGCCACCCCCCAGCCAGGCAGCCTCAGGCTGGTCAGCCAGCCTCTGTCTGTCTCTAAGAGCAGAGGTCACACTGCTCCCCTCGTGGGCCCATTGTTGGGGTTAAGTAAATATCGCCATCAGTACTGCCTGAAACACACCTGCCGTGTAGTAGGTACTCTGAAAATATTGTTTTCTTCTCCTCTCCTTGATAGGTATGCCTTTGACATGATGTCAATAAAACAGAACCAACCAACCAAAAAATTGCTCAAACAGACCAAAAAAGGTTTCTTTGATAGTAGGTGAAACGCAGTTATCTTTATCGCAACGTGGATGCTCAGTGAAGTAGGCTTTGCTTGTAACCTACATCAGGAGGAGAACAGTCCCTGCATTTTCTAAATCAAAATGAAAGAGATGAGGGAGGGCAGTGAAGCAAAAACACTGAAACATTGTTGGTTGTTTGTCGTTGTGCTGTTGGCAGCTGACGGCTGTTTTCTAACACAGCGCATATTGTGGAGTTCACCGGAAACGTTGTTGAAGCTTGTTCAGTTTGGGTGAGTTGAAGATCTAAAGTAAAACCTCTCCATCTGCCATCTATCCTCCCACCTCCCCCAGAACTATTTTCTTCTTTTTCCTCCCTCTATTAATAAAAATATATATATCCCCAGAGAGGTAAAAAGAAAATAAAAACCATCCATAATCACAGAAACAACCAGTGAACAATTTTGTATATATTCTTCTAGATCCATCTGGACATAGATATTTTTTCATTAAAATGGATTATATTTGGTCACTTGGAACATGATATTTTTCCCCCAATTAATATGTCGAATCTTATTCTATGTCAATAGGTACATTTATATAACATCATTTTTCCCATATTTTCCATCATAGTTTATTGACTCAGTTTACAAAGAATTCTACCAATCTTTTTCCACTGCCTTTTTCTTTTGATGAGGAAGAGTGGCTCTGAGCTAACATCTGTTGCCAATCTTCCTCTTTTTGCTTGAGGAAGATTGTTGCTGAGCTAACATCTGTGCCAATCTTCCTCTATTTTGTATATGAGATGCTGCCACAGCATGGCTTGATGAGTGGTGTGTAGGTACGTGCATGGGATCTGAACCTGAGAAACCCCAGGGCTGCCAAAGTGGAGCTCATGAACTTAACCACTATACCACTGGGCCGGTCCCTCCACTGCCTTTTTTTTTAATCAAGATAATTCCACATACCATAAAATTCACCCTTTTAAAGTATACAATTCAGTGGTTTTTAGTATAGTCACAAGGTCAGGCAACCATAACTGTTTTCTAATTCAAGAACATTTCTGTCACTCCCAAGTCTCATATTATTTGCAGTCACTCTCAGTTCCCTCCTTCTTTTGACCCCTGACTAAGAGTAACTGAGATGCCAAGAGTTATTGACCCAGTTCCTCATCACTGGATATGTAAATTGTTTACAACCATATATGATTTTGAACAATACTATCATGATGAGTCTGTAAAATTTTGGTCCAATTAAATTATATTTTTGAGCTGTGTTAGAGTTCACATATGCATGCTGTTTTAATTTGAAAAGGAGTGCTACATTTTTAGATGATGTGGTTTTGGGAAAATTTAGAATTAAAACAAATCTTTAAATCTGCAGAATTATAAACACTCTTTAGGGATTTCTCTAGTGTGGTCATTGCAAAATTGCTTTTGCAAATGCTGCCTGTAGAGTTTGCCAGACGCTGGAAGTTGTGAAACTATCTTACTCTGAAGTTTCATGGTAGAAGTTAATTCCTGACTCCTCCTTGAGTGACAGTCAAACTTGTGTCTTGTGTCTGTCTGAGCAGCATTAGGATCTGGTCGAAGGAGGACAGGTGGAGGGGTGTGGGGTAGAAGCAATTTTGTTCATAGTTTCTAGGAGTGATATTTTAAATTTGACCTAAAAAAATAGACCTTAATCTGATATGAAAGGAATTTGGGACTATATTTAAAAAACTCTGCATATATTTGCATACATAGACCATGTTTAAAAGTTCATGCCAATAACAATAATTATCGTTATACTTACTCCCATGAATCAAGAAGTCATGAGACTGTGAGGACCAGGTGCTGTGCTAAGTGTTTTATATGCATTATTTTATTCAACGACCTTGTGAAATCATCTATAGGATTGTTTAAGAAATGGATGTCAGAAGTATTACTCAACCTAAATGATGATCAAGCAACAAGCTATTCTGGAGTCAATTTGGCACATCCACTGTGCCTTAGTAATTTACCCTGTCCCAGCACCTGACTCACCCCCTGCACCCTGCCCCACCCTGTCTCCGTGACAAAGCCAAGTTCTGCAGATCTCCCCTGAGGTCCTTACACCCAGGAATGACAAAGGGGGCCCTGTGCCTTGGTAGAGAGAGCGTGGTTCTGCCACTTAACCATGCCACCTTGGTCAAGTTACTTCACCACTCTGTGGTTTGGTTTCCCCATGTGAGTAATGAGGATAAAAGTATGGACTGCATGCACTTGTGGTGATAGTTAAATAATTGTATGAAACGAAGCAGATGAGTGCTCAGGCGCTTCACGATTGAAGTGGCACTCTGCCATGGCAGAGTGGTCCAGCCTTGAGGTGATGCCGCTGAGCTTGTCCCCTGAGGTCATTACAGAAGAGGTCTCGGTGGTCAGCTAACTCTACCCCATCATTTTACATTTTGGAAAATGAACGGCTGGAGAGCGGAAATGCTTGTCTAAAGTCACACTGCTTGCCAGCAGCAGAATCTTCGTAGTAATTCTATAAGTGATCTGTTGGTTTCTGTTTGTCTGAGGTAAAGACTGTGGCAGCTTAGTAAGCAGGCATCAGAGGACAGCGCTCTATGCTCTATTTCTGTTCTCTGTGCTCACAGGGTTCCCTTATTTAGTCCTAGGTGTCATCCACAGCTCACGGGTTCCTGGACTCCCTATGGTGCCTGGCACTGGGACCTACCATGTGTTCCACCCCGGTGCAAGGCAGGCACTGTCCTCTCAGTTCATTCTAACAATCGCCTTGTGAAGGAAACGTACTCTTACTCCTTCTGCAGATGTGGAGACAGAGGCAGAAAAAAAGCCATGCCCAAAGTGACACAGGTATGAAGGGGTAGAATTTAGGAAAACTGCATCATGATCAAGAGCTCTCCACTAGCTCTCTGTGTGGCTTTGGGCAAGTTACTTAACCTCCTTCCCGTCTCCATTCTTTCATCTGTAAAATGGAGTAATAACAGTACCTGCCTTAAAAGGGTGTGGGGAGGGTTATTAATGCTGGTAAAGTGCTTGGAAGAACGCCTGGCACATAGGATGAACTCAGTAAATGTCAGCCTTACACAGAGCAAACAAAACAAACACGATATGGTTTTGTCTGCTTCCAGAGCCTGTATTCTCTCTGCTACTCCCTGTTGCCTCAAAAAGAATCAGGGAATTTAATTCATACTAAGAAACTCCAGCAAGAATCAGGATTGTAAGGCATTCGAAAGCGTGGCCTAGTTAGAAAGCACACTCACTCACATACACACACACAGCTACTTCTAATAGCTGGTAAGAGCCAGAGAAAATCCAATTACAGATGAATCAATCGATTAAAAAGAAAGGGGGCCAAAGAAAGGAAAGAATGTTGGAGAGACACAGAGCCAAATTACAGCTGGATAATAGAATTAAGGGTCTGTAGAACAAACTGGGAGAAATAACAAAGGGAAACGAGCTGGGGACCCATTTACAGCTCTGTAACGATGTGATTCCTCCCCAGCCCCTTGACTCCAAAGAGCATTATTGGGCCAGCGCCCCAAACAACTGATCGCATCAGAAAGAGCTGGAATGGAATTGTATTTGGCAAATCATATTTTTGCAGAGAAATGAACCACGTGTGCCCTTTGGAACAAGAGGATTACGTTTGGGTTAAACAGATGCTCACAGTTAAGGATGAAACAGAGGGCCCAGCTCTCACTGTCACAGGCAGGAGAAGGTGAAAGCTATGTCTTTAGTTGGCAAAGATATAGCCTTGGTTCATAATTTTCTGTTTCCTAAGAAATCCTGTCTTTGCTCTCAAGGAAACATCTCATTATTAAGTAGAATTTCTCTCTTGCATACAAACACTTAAAAACAACTCACATGCATTTTTAGCTTTATTTTCTATTTTGGTGGGAGGGGGTGATGAGAGGGAGCTGGGGCAGTTAATCCAGCAATGATCTCTACAGCTGTGTCTATTATCGGTGGGTTCTAGAATAACATCCGTTTCTATGTATTTATGGAAAGGCGTCCTTAACTAGGCCACATAAAGAGCCAGCGCATCTATAAATAAATTAAGGAGGCTATGAGGCTGAGAAGCGCAGGCAGTGGCCCCTCTGGCTGTGGCCTCGCTGGCTGTGCCGTGCAGCTGTCCTCTTTGTGCCTGGCCCGGCCTGTTCCATTGTGGAGGCGATTACCCCAGGCAGGGGCTGGAGCAGCACGTGTGGGGCGGGGCACACCTTCACCGGCCTGTGGGGGTTGGCATGAGTGCCTGGGGTGGACTTCTCTGTGGCTGGGGGTTGACCTTGTTGGGCTGGGAGCCTGTGCCCACTGACTCAGCTAGCTCTGGTGACCAGGCAGCAGTCACTTCGTGGGAGCCAGCTGCACCCAGCCCCAGCTCAACTGGGTTGGGTTAACAGATGGTGGCGTTGGGTTGGGTGGGGGCAGCAGGGACAGTACAAAATGACAATAACAACAAAATAACTCTGACTTTGTAAGATTAAACAGAGCAAAGAGGGAGCGGCATGGGAATGAGGGAAGTTTTTTCCAGAGTTTGAGAGACCAATCCTTTCTTCCCAGCGTAGAATGGTGCTCCCACAAGGCTGCTCCCTCTGAAACAGGCAGGAAGGATCCAGAGTTCTGCTGGCAGGTTTTCTTGTGTACTATGTTAGAGATTAAAAAAAGAAAAAAAAAAAGCAGCCCTTTCCACTAGAGAAATAGGGCAAAGAGCTTCTATTGCTTGGTAATCATTTCTGGATTTTGTGGGAATCTTGTCTTGGAAAGGACCTCACTACACCAAGTCACAGGCCCTGGGCCCGCAGCATCAGCATCTCCTGTTGGAGAAACAGAGCCTCAGGTCCTCCAGACTCACTGAATCAGAATCTGCAGTTATACAAGATTCCCAGGGAGGTGTATGCACAATCCATTCAAAAAGCTCTAGTCCTCAATACTGATTCTTAATCCTGGCTGCACATCAGAATCACCTGGAGATATAGGTTGAATTGTTTTCTCCAAAGAGATGTTGAAGTCCTAACCCCTAGTGCCAGTGAATGAGACCTTGTTTGGAAATAGGGTCTTTGCAGATGATCAACTTCATGAGGGTGGGCCCTAATCCAGTGTGATTTATAAAAAGGGGGCATTTGGACCCAGAGGCAGCCATGCACACAGGGAGAATTCCACGTGAAGATGAGGCAGAGATTGGGGTGATGCATCTGTAATGAAAGGAATGCCAGCAATTGCCCGTAAACCACTGGAAGCTACGAGAGAGGCATGGAACAGATTCTCCCTCACCCTCAAAAGAAACCAACCCTACCCACACCTTGATCTCAGACTTCTAGTCTCCTGAACGTGAGACAATAAATTTCTGTTGTTTAAGTCACCCAGTTTGTAGTACTTTGTTACAGCATCCCTAAAAAACTAATATACTTGTATAATTCTAAGAAAAATCCAGGTTTCTGAGCTCCATCTGAGAGGTTTGCAATCAGAACACCCAGGGGTGGGGCCATCGGACCTGCATTTTCTAAGTGTGCTTTGGGCAGTTCTGATATCGTTGATAGTTTGTGAATCAGTGGTCCTGTTGGCCATCCAGTGCTCACTTCACCCTTACAGCATCCTTCCTAAGAGCAGATGCTTGTATGTATCAGTCTGCTTGTGAACTTCCAATGATGGAGAACTCATTACTTGATGGAACAGCTGGATCTATCATGGAAAGTTCTAATTGTCCAGAGAAATCTTTAAATAGAGCTAAAATTTATGATTTTTTCTATCATAAAGATGAATAAACTGAGACTCTGAGAGATTGAATGGTTTGCCCAAGACCATACAGTCAGTATGGGGCTGACTATGGATTTGAATCCAGACAGTTGCCCGAGTCCATCCTCTTGATCACTTAAACTACCCAGATGGCCCAATAGTTTATAAAAGGCCATCACAGCTGTTGTCAAATCAAGACTCCCTCCAACCCTGGGAGACAGAGACTGAGCGTCCCTTTATGATTCTGACACCTGCATGGTGGGATGCAAGGGTGGGGTTTGAGGTTTGGAGAGGGAATCATGTCATCCCACCAGGCACCTGGGCTGTGGGATTTTCCACGTGAGTCTAGAACGTGGACGAATTGTGTGGGGAGGCCAGAGTGTGGATTTGGTTCTTGTGTCAGGTCCCACCTCTGACCCTAACTCCCTGAGTTACCCTGGGCAGGTCTCTTGTGCTCTCTGGCCCTCAGTGTTTACACCTGTTAAATGGGGCTAATAAACTCTGCCTTTCCTACCTTGTATCAGCCTTGAGGGGCTCAGTGAGATCACGGACAGGAATGTGCCTTGAGAAGCACAAATATGATGATTATTATAACTCAGGGTGAGAAGAGAACTTAGATGTTTCCATGAAAAAACTCTTTTCACTGGGGCAACTTTGGCAGTTGCTCCTCCTGACCAACCATTTGATTTCTGTTCTATTTCTACCAAACTGTTTCTAGGCTTAAGTGGAAGTGGGTGGAGGGAAGAAGAGTCAAGGGTGAGGCCTTGCAGAGAGCTGTAAGTTCAGCCACACACTACCCACTCCCTGGACATACCCCACAATGGACGCAATCTCCAAAGTCAAGGACAGTGCCCCTATCTCTTTTCAATAGGTTGCACTTGAGCTGCATTTTCTTGGCCAGGGCTGCCTGTTCCTCTTTCCCTAGAAATCTAGATTCTTCCCACCCCCGGCCCCAGATCAGGGTTCAAAAGTCATAATACTGTTATTATTCGTGTCCCAAATTTTTCTCATCAATTTCTTCATCAGTTCACTCCGCAAATATTCCCTTAGTGCTTGCTCTGGTCGAGACGTTGGGCTGGGCACTGGCAATATGAGATGGATTAAGATGAATTCTTATGCTCCAGGAACTTCGAAGCAGTCCAGTTTGAGAACTGCACTAGTTCCATATTGGTTCCCAAGGCTGTCTCAGCTTACAGGCCTCACAGTGAACCTTCTTCTTCTTATCCCACTCGCTCGCGGTGTGGTGGACTAGAAAGACATTACAACTAAGGCAGAAGATGTAACCTCTGCTCTCACTCCTTGCTGTGTGATCTTGGGCAAGTCATAGCCTCTCTGAGCCTATTTACTCATTTGTAAAATGAGGTCAACAATAGGCATATGAGATAAGATTCAGTGAGTATTTACTATGAGCCAGACACTATTCTAAGTGCTTTACTTGTGTCATGTTAACTACTTTAGGAGGTATATATATGTTATTAGCATCTTTATTTTACAGATGAGGCAATTGAGGCACAGAGAAGTTCATTAACTTACCAGTTCACAGAACTAATTGTTTGCAGAACCAAGATTCAAGCCCAGGTTCTTTGGCTTGAGAACTCAGATCCTTAACCACTGTCATATCCTGCCTCCCTAAACTGTCCTTTATCACAGCTTTCTTTAGGAGATGTGTGAAGGAAGATAGCCCTCTGTAAAGTGCTGCTCAAATGATTGCAGGATCAAGAAGATGATGATGATGAAGAACAAATTCCTTCTTTGGTAAAAGAGTGAAATTTCTCATAGGGTCTTAACTTATCAGTCAATCAATGGATGGATGGATGGTGGGAGAGAGGGAGGGAGGGAAGGAGAGAGACACAGAGACAGAGAGATGCAGAGAAGCAGAGAGAGAGAATTATACATAGATGACATACTCCTGCACAGCACAGAGGTATTGCTGTCTCAATTTTAAAGGTGAGGAAATGGAGATGATCTTCCTTGTCCAAGGTCAGTCAGTGGCAGAGCTTGGATTTTACCCAAGAACTGTCTGATTCTCCTGGGCAGAAAGGAATCAGCAATTTTCTTGTATATTTGAAATATGGTCTTCTGTCCTGTTCCCTCCTACATTTATCGACAATTTGTGAAGCAATTTCTAACATTATTTATCATGGAAAATTCAACAAAAACAATTCCACAATCTCTACTTTTAGGGAGCTGTAGTTTTAAGTTATTATATATTTTTATCTTCTGTAAGAAACAAGACTCACCTAAGGAATCCCCACTTCAAATGAGAAGGAGGAATCTGGCGGCCAGAGGAGAGCCTTCACCCCTCTTCCTCCCTCTCACTCTCTGATTTGTTAGAATGTGTATGTAAGTGCTGCTTCCAGTGCCAAATGGACTTGATTTGTACAACCTAAGGTCAGTTTAGCAAAGCAAGGTGAGCTGTCTTTCTAACTTCAAGCTCTCACAGAAATAGGTGAATTAAAACCAGTGTTATTCCCAGTCTCTTTGTTGCTTAAACAGAATAGGTTTTCACTATTATATCCTGGGCTAGTTCTAAGATATCACACATGACAAACAGAATTAGTTAGGATGATGTGTGTGAAGTTAACATTGGTGAAAAAAATGCAAATAAAGCAGTAGAGTACAAGAATGATCAAAATACAAGTTATGTCACCCCTCCCCCCCAATGGAAATGCATACAGATTTAACTAAACTTGAGTAAACATGTCCAGAGAAAACCTAGGGCTCAAGACAGTTACACTTCCTTAGAGGTAAAAGGTTAACAGCACCTATTTAGTCCCCATGTTATGCTAGGCAGTGAATTAGACCCTTTCACTGTGTTATGTCATTTAATCCTCCTGGAAACCCTAAAATGAATATATTACTGTGAAGTAGGGATAGGAGTTATCTGAGATGATGTAAGTAAGACACCAAGTCCTTGCCTAGCACATATTAATTGTTCAACAGTGGTGGCTGTTATTACTATTGCTTAAATCTATTTGATAGATAAAGAAGCTAAGGGTCAGAGAGATTTAGCAACTTGCCTGTAAAATTACACTGCTAAGGAGTGCCAGAGCTGAAGACCAACAGAGACCACTCTGGCCCCAAAGATTGCTTATACACTTCCTGCAGTGCCGTGGTGTTACCAAGTTGCAGTTTTTGGAGGAAAGACAAAACAAGACTTTTCATTTATAATTTTTCTAAAATGACCTGGAGTTCTGGTTCCCCTGGGCCAGCCCTCTTCCTGGCCTGTGTTTTTCTTTTTTGTCTAATTATCAAGTCTCATTAATAAGAGGCCACCATACAGTTCCTTTTGTAGCCCCTGGCTCAGTTCAAATCTTAAAGGAAATATGAGAAACCAGAAGACGCCATTGCTATTGCCATCAGCTATAGATTTTTCTCAAGCCTCATGCTCACAAGTCCTTCTCTCCACTGTGACTCACACCCCATTGCCTACCCCTCCCCCCAGGCCAAGGAGGGTTATGACTCATTATGGCTTTTGACAGTCTCAAAAGAACCATAAATTTAAGCTCAATCCTTCAAGCTCAAGGAACACCATAGTTCTTTAAGCTGTACTATGGTGGTTGGCTCTCGCCTTCTCTAGCCAAGGGGAACTCTGTGCTTCTGTGGGATTTTCCCTTTCAGCTAATTGCTCCCTCTGTGGTCCCACCCTGAGAGGACTGTCAGTCAAGGCGGCACTTCTGGTTCAGAGGTCAGGTCACATAAGCTCCAGGGCTGAGACCTCAGGTGAATTCTGGAGTTTTGGAAAAGAATTAGAGTCTGGGGAAGCCAAATCCTCTGTCAAGTAAAACTCATCAGGAATTCCAGCAAAAGCAGGGACTCTTTAGTGCTGTGTCATCATAGGCCACTGGGCTTGTGGCTTCATGGGCGGGTTATAATTAGCAGACAGCTCATACTGGAGGAGAACAGAGAATGAGCCTCGGAACTGGGCCTCCCGCCTCCAGTTTGGCTTCCCTCCAGCCTGCCCCATCATCATGTCACTCTCATACTTAAGATCTTTAATGACTTCCCTTTAACCTGTATTTAACAAGAGGAAGAATATTTTTATAGTTTAAATGGAAAGGAAAAAAGATGCACATCTTCTCTCCCACTCTGCCTCCCTGCTTCACCTGACCAACTTCTGGTCTCTAAGGTTCGGCTCTGCTGTTGCCTCTTCTGCTTTGCCAGGCAGAGCTAGGTACCTACTCTGTGCATTTGTTGACATCTTGGACTTCCTTCTAGCCCAGCCATCATTGCACTTCACTGTACTCTGCTTGTCAATTTAATCATCTATCTTCTCAACCATGTGATGAGCTGCTCAAGGGACAAGGCCCTGTTAGCATAAGCCACATGGTAGGTGTTAAAAATGATGGGTGACATAGCAGGGTGATTGAAAACTTACCTGTTTCTCTTTTTATGCTACTGCAGATTTGTTAGAAATGAAGAAAAGGCATCCCTTTCTGTGTTACTGAGATCTGAATTTTCTTTACTCTTAATGAAAGCAATCAATAACCTTTTTGGGCTTCAGTCCTGAAAAAAAGAAGTGGGCAGGCCCCTCCCCAACTCAATCTTACATTTTTTTTCTTGAAGGTACAGACCCACTGAAGTATAGTCTAAAGTAGAGAAGGGCTTCTTCAAGATTTGAAGAGGGTGGAGGCCCAGTCAGTGAGATGGCTGGGTCTCCTGGGACTGGGTCAAGGGCATGGTTGTGGGAGTGTTCAGTGAACTGCTCCAACTGAAAGGCAGATGGTGGCCTCCCTGGTGGCCTATGAGGCCTGAGTGCTAAGCGCAGTGGCCTCCGGAGCCTGGCAAGTTCCCTGTGGCTGAGCTGTTGCAGAGGGAGAGGTGATGCTAGCACAACCACCCACTTTCTGTTCGTCCATGACAACTGAGCAAGGACTTACATACAGCAGCAGCAACACTAGGGACTGGAAATGAGAAGTGAGGCTGCTGTCTCCTTATCGCCTCGCTCTTTGTCCACCATTTTCCTGGATTCAGTAAGCTCTAGGATTGTCATATGATCCAAATGAGAGAGAGGGATTGGGATGGGGGAAAAACTAAGACTGAATTTCTTTGATGAGTAAGGACTTTCTGGGAGTACTTTTTGCATAACAAAAAAATCCTGTGAACAATGAAAGCAGACCACTAGCCTTGCAAATAAATCAGCTGGAATGAAAGATTTCAGTCCAATAAGCATATATGGAGCACCAGCTCTAGGCTTGGGGCTGAGAATATCATGGTGGATAAACCATGGACTGTCCCCACGGTGTTCACTTGCAGTCTATGGGGTAGACCAGATGGTCACATAATCTGGAATTTTGATATAATTTAGTGTTCATTGAGGTAGAGGGAAGCACTGAAGGGAGGGGAACTTAGCCTGGACTGGGTAGGCAGGAAAGGTTTTCTGGAGTATGTGGTACTTGAACTGATCCTTGGAGGTAAAATGAACTAAGTTTGTGATAAAAAATAGGAAGGGTATTTCAAACACCAGAGACACAGTCAGAGAGACAGAATATGTGGACTATGCTGCGTATGGGGGGATTTATCTGTAGTGAGGTGTTACTGGAAAGTGAAATGTATGAGTTTAATAATGGAAGATGAGATTAGAAAATTAGGCAAGTCCAAAGCCAGAAAACCCTGGACTAGATCCCAAGGATGGTGGGCAGAAATCAGAGGGTTTTAAGTATGTCAAATTTCAGCTTCAGAAAGATAGATTAATTAATACAATGCTATGTCCTATCATAGGTGAATCCTGAAACCTCAGTGGTTTAATGCAATAATGCAAGATTATTTCACAGTGGTGTGTAATCCAATTAGTGGCAGTAAGGAATCTGCTTAGAGTCCCAGGTTGACACTGAATCTGCCACTTTTAACACATGGCTTCCAAAGTTGTCTTGCCATTGACATCAAGCCAGCAGACTAGGGAAGGAAACTGAGAAGGCTTGTGCAGAAAGTTTTTAAGGATTAGGTCAGGGGTGCAAGAATCCTTACAGAGACAGAATTGTCAGGCCTTGAAGTGTGGATGGGTGAGGAAGCATGAGAGAGAGGAAAGAGATGGCCCTGAGGTTTCTAGCCTGGTTGATGATGCATTCAGGAAAGACCAGGAACAACAAGTTTGGGAGGAGTGGAAATGGGCGGAGATGATAAACATAGTTTTAGGCATGTTGAGTTTATACTGTTCATGGGACTTGTAAGCGGCCATCTGAATGACAGTTTGGACTCAGAGAAAAGACTAGACTAGGAAAGAGCTAAGTAGAGAAGATTAAAATATGAAAAGCCAGCCAAATAAATCTATGTTCCTTCACTGAGGAAGAGGGAAGAAAAAAAGATGGCAAGAAGGGAGAAGAAAAGATGACTCTCCAAAGGATCCAAACCATTCTGGAGAATTTCACATTTTTCTCTTATAGACTGTCTCGACTTTAATGTACATGTGTTAGTTCTTACCAAGTGCCAGGAACCATCGCTTTTCCTGGGAAAGCACCTCTCCACTCTCAAGGAACTCAAAGTTTAGTGGGTGAAATGGTTGGGTCTACTGTAGCTGGATCTTCCCCACAGCCAGGGGAAAGGTTTCCTATTCAAGGTGAGTTACAGGTCACCAGGAGGGGCATTTCCTTTCATGTGCCTGGAATTCCACCATTGCAAGCTCACAGTTTTTGACTAAGCTCTTTGCCTTTTCCTTTGAGGAGTAATATGATGTAGTGGAAAGAAGACAGGCTTTAGAGGCAAACAATGGAATATGTCACCTAGTCGTCATGGGCCTTGGGCTGATAACTTACAATTTCTGAGCTTTGTTTCTTTATTTATTAAATGAGAACAATGATAGTAACACTGGGTGCAATAAGGGTAATATATAACAGTGGGAAATTGTCTAATCTTGGTATTAAATATGCAGAGTTCCATAACAAGAATAATGCTAATATGATGATGATGATAGCAGCTAACAGACAGTGCCTCCCATGTGCCAGGATTACTCTAAATGTTTTACAAATATTTCTATTAATCCTCATAACAACCCTATGAGGCCAAACTATTATCTATTCCCTTTTGACAAGTAAGAACGTTGATGCAGAAGAGGCCTCAGGTTTGAAGATATAACCAGTTCTGGACAGGCAACATTAGAACTAGTTCTGAAGACTTCCCTGAGAATGAACAACTCTATGGTATGGAGGATTTGGTGCATAGGAAAACACTCACTGCCCTCTGAGAAGGGGACTGGGAAGAGGGGAAATGGCCTGGGGTACTGAATTGTGTGGAAACTAGTGGGAGAGAAATGGCAGACAAATGCCACTCCTCAATATTTTGTCAAAGACAGATACCAAGTGGTTCATGCATTCATTCAGCCATTTCATGTCCTTTTATTGAACTCAACTCTATGGCAGGCTATGGGATAGGCTTGAGGATATCCCTCCCCGAAGCTTCCAGGAACTTCTGGTTGATTCCAGGAAGGGTAGAATGATGAACAGGAAGACATCCATAAGAGATTTCCTTTACTTTCCACCCATCCTATAATGAGCATAAATAGTTTTTTTTTGCCTGTCCAACATTCATTTTCTTTCTTTTGATTTTCCTTTTGGGAATCATCCCTCAACTACATTATGCAACACTCAAAGGGTTGGCCTGTGATGCAAAGTAGAGTGGTCAGGAGTTCTCTCTCTTGAACTTGCTTTTGAATGGGATCAGATAGTAATGAGAAATGTTTAACTTCTTCATCTGGACACCAGCACCCTGAAAAGACTTTCCTTTGGTTCCTGGAGCCTAGGGCCCTGGAGCTGCCCAGCTTCCTTTCTTCATAGTCATTTGTTTTCCCACAGCATACAGATATACATTTTTGTGTGTGTGCACTTATTTTGGTCAATCGTCTTCTGTTGCTTTCAACCAAAGAAATTTAATTGATACATATCCTTTTCTGATATCTTGTTGCCTTAGTTTTTCTACCTATAAAATGGGAATAGTAAAACTTGCTACTTACCCTCAGGAGGTTGTGTAGATTAAAGGTGTATGTCAATAAAATGCTTTCAGATGCTTGGATGAAAGTTGCTGTATAACTACAAAGTCTCCTTCTCAATTTTAGCTGTACTTTAAAAGAGGGGCTTTCTTTCTATACTATAAAACAGCTTTTATCTTGAGAGGATGTCTTCCTTATTTTACTGGCTCTGTAAACAGTTCAAGGATTGCTCCACGCTTGCTGTGTTTCCAAAGCTGCTGTTCGAGATGAAAGCTCAGATTTATTCAGCGTGAGAAGTTGCCGTCTGATACGGGGAGGAAATGTGTTCATTATTGCTATTACATACTGTTCAGTGATAAGAAAGTTGGCTCAAATTCTCAAGTTGCTACTTTGTTAGCTTTTTAGGGTTAGTACTCACATTCTTACCTCAAATCAAAATAAAATGTAAAAACTCCACCTATTTTAGAGCAGAAAGAGCTACATCATCTTAGCACCTTTGACAATTATGAAAGGATGTATCATAATAAAACCTGTAACATCTTACAGGCTCTAAGATATTTTATGATTTTCAAAACACATACTTTTCCTTAACTGGTTTAGATTCTAGAGTATCTGGCAGATGCCAATTATATATAAGACTCCTGAGTTATTATTTTTAAGTGAACTATTTTTATAATATGCAGACATTATGACAGTAATACATACTTATCAGAGAAAATTTGGAAATGCGGAAGGGTAGAATGATAAAGAAAAATACATGAATATTTCAATAGGCTTGCTGCCTTAAAACAACCATTCATTACATTTTCATGTATACCATTTTCCTTTTTGTCATAAGTATTATATGATTATTTCATATTAGTTGATACAATTTTATATTCTGTGGGTTTTTTTCTTTTTATATTACCGTAAAACTCTAGCAGTTATCTTTTACCACCTCAAAACTCAGAGGATTGAAATAAGAACCATTTATCATTGCTAAGGAGTCCAGGGCTAGCTGGATCTTTCTTCAGTCTCTGGTCTCATCTGGGTTTGCTCATGGGTCTGTCATCAGGTGATCTTGGCTGGGCAATCTCATTGTTTGGGGGTTCACAGCTCTCCTACACTTAGTCTCCCATCCTCCAGGAGGCCAGCCTGGGCTTGTGTGCATGGTGGTGGCAAGATTCCAAGAGAGAGAGCGGAAGCACGAGGGGTTTAGGTGCAGAACTGGCACTTTGTTATTGCCACCGCAGTTACTGCCAGTGCAAGTCATAAGGCCAGCCTGGATTCAAGGGCTGGGAGGTAGCTTCCATGGCTCCATGGGAAGGGGCTTCCTCGTCATATGCAGTGGTCAGGGATAGAGGGAGAAGTGAAGAACTGTATCTAGAGTTTGCAACGCATCTCCCGTAATAACATAGGCACTCTTCTGTGTTATTTCGAAGACATTTTTAATGACTTTACAGTATTATATTAAGTTGCACCATCATGGATAATTTAAACTTTCCCAAATTTTAAGAAACTCAGGATTTTCCATTTAGTTTGCTGAGGCATAAGAGTTTTATGGAGAGAAAACTTTTCTATTTGGGGTTATTAAAAAAATCCTAATATAGAATCACAGAAGTTAACGTATTGTTTAAAAGTTTATAAATATTTTTATTGTTTTTCCTCCATTTTCCAAAGCATTTTGCAAGAGGCTCATTCCAATTCAAATTCTCATCAGTGGTGTGTGAGTGCTCATTTCACTGCCCCGCCACCAGTGTTGAATAGCTGGGAAAAAATCTCTGCTGATACTTATAAGGAACCTCCCCACCCCCCAGCATTTTGTTGATATAATTGCTAATAAAGGTAAGGTAACATGTTTATCTGTATTGTTGAGTTGGTGTTTCTTTAATTAGTTTGATCACAGAACACTCATTTTTTTGTATAGCATCAATTAATGTCTTGTAGCAACTGTTTTGAGTGGAACATTCTTGAGGAATTGCTGCCTTAATAAAATATAGTAGTTTTTCCTCATGGTGGGAATTTCAGACACCATGGAAAGGAAGGAGGGTTTCTAGATACAGCTGGGGCTTTTGCTCATTCCTAAAATCATACTGAACTTCATGAAAAAGAAACGAAACTTGTCAATGAAAATATTCAGCTTCTCTTTCTTCCCAATCAGTTTCCTTGCAGTGATGACCCCAAAAGCTCTCAGGCTTTGTTTTAAGGGATGCATTCTTCCCTGGAAATATTATGCTGTTCTTTTTCTCCTCTTCATATTTGCAGAATAAAACATGTCTGACTAGTGGCATAAGGGGCTGGCCCTTTTCTGGGACTTTGTTGCTCTGGGTGTGGACCAGCAGTATCTGCACTGGGTGGGAGCTTGGTAACAGTGCCAGGGGTCTCAGGCTTGCACCCAGACTTCCTGAATCGTAGTCCGCATTTTAATAAAATGTCCTGGTGATTCACATGCACATTTAAGGGGTAGAAGCTCTGATCCAGTGGATGCCTGGCTAATCTAAAGGACCTGCATCTTCCTCCTGACCGTTACTTTCAAATTCAGTCACTATCACCTTGCACTGTGAAGAGTTACTGAGTGTATAGTTTTCTCACCCAGTTTAAACTCTGGCCCATGTGTGGTCACAAGCCCATTCTCCTGGTTCCTTTAAGCTTAGATCAACCAACAAGAATTAAAGCAAACAAACAAAATATACCAAATACAGAGGCAGAGAAAAAGAAACAAACAAAAAAAGGAAAAACAAAAAAAGAAGGATGAAACCTAGTCTGGGAGGCATGATGCAGTTTTCTGTTCCTCTCCCAACCCTTGTTCTTCTCTTGGGTTCCAGATCCACAAGCTTTGATCCATTCCTAATTCCATCTTGGGAGCTTCACCTTCTAGTTCCAAACAGCTGGTACAGCAGCCCAGCCCTCTCTTGTGTCCTGGCTCTCTAGTTCTCTTGCGCACTGGCACCCCGTCACTACCTTGCCCTGAGATAGGGAGATAGGCCTGAGATATCTTGATTATTCTGTGGTCAAGAACTAGAGAGCTGGGTCGCCCAGGACAGGAGACTATCCTAGGCTCTGTCTACTTTCTGATTTCTTGTCTCCTTCCCAGAATATTCATATCCAGCATTCCCTCCGCCCTGCTTCCCTTTAAAGGGACTCGGTCTCAACCCAACTTACAGGGCAATGACTTTATTGTGGCAGGCTCCTCAGTCTGATCATGGCATGACACCAGGCAGCACATTCAAGAATCAAATGCATTTTCAACATAGGGTCATTTCTTAATAGTTTCTGGGCTAAGGGTCATTAGCATGAGGATAAAGACTACAGTCATGTGCTACTTAATAACTGGGATATGTTCTGAGAAATGCGTCGTTAGCGGTTTCATCATTGTGTGAACGTCATAGAGCGTACTTACACAAACTTAGATGGCATAGCCTACTACACACCTAGGCTATATGGTACTAAGCTTATGGGACCACTGTTGTACATGCAGTCTGTCATTTACTGAAACGTTGTTATACGGCACGTAACGGTACTTGGGGATGGAAGCCACTCAGAGTTATAAAGCACCAAGCAATGGCTTTTCACTGAGTCTCTCACTAAAGCACTATCCAGAAGTAGTTAAAAGCATGGGTCAGAAGGAGACTTCCTTTTTCTGCCAAGCTGTATGACCTTGGACAAATTACCGACCCTTTCTGTACCATGACTTACTCATCTGTAAAAAGAAGATAAAGGTAATTCCTGTTTCTCAGAGCCAGGATTGGCTGCAAAATTTGCAAGGCCTAGTACTAATTGAAAGTGTTAGGCCCCTTGTTCAAAAGTTATTGAGAATTTCAAGATGGTCCTTCTGAGCTCAGGGCCCTGGGCAACATAAATCTGTCCCTCCTGGAGTGTTAAGATAATTGCTGTGCCTAGGACAGGACAAGAATTTAGTAAGTTCCAGTTATTCATAAAGCTTTGAGAGGTATCTATTATTTACCCTATTTTACAAGTGAAAGAACTGAGGATCTGAAAAGTAAAACTACTTACCCAACGAGGTCAGACAGCTGAGTGGCTGAGCCATGAGTCGGCCTGGGTCTGCTTCCAAAGCGAGTGAGCATAAATCCCCGAGAGAAGGAGCACAGGCGAGAGGAAAGGAACTTGTCCCTGTCCTATAGGAGGTGAAGAGAGCCAGGGAATCCACCCACTCCCCTCTCTGTCAAGGGCACAGCAAAGAGAGAGTTGCACGTCTTATTTCTGTGGCACCTGAGGACTTTTACTACGTTAAAAGCAGGCCTGAGAGCCTTTGACTCAGGTTGGGCTGTTTGTGAGATCCCAGCAGAACTTTTGTCTTATTTTGGTCAGAAACTTAAGACTGAGCACCATTTCTCAGGCCTGTGGTTTCCTAAGTCCCTGAATGACTCCCTCCTAAGTGGAGAACCAGGTTCCTTCCTCTGCTCCACCCGTCTGGCAGGAATCTTTCCTTTCTTTGGGCTGCAATATTTCCTGGCCTCCAAAGAGTGAAGAATGATCTGAAAAACTCCTTTCAGTTCTGCTGCCAGAAATCTGGCTGATTAGCTGGGTTGAGAATAATTGCATGTCCAACCAGGAGCCCTGGAGAAGGTGATGTGTAAGGAGCCAGCATACGCAGGGTGTCTGGCACAGTTCCCTTCCACATGGTGGGGGTGCACTCAACAAATACACATCAATTGTTTGGTCTAGAAAATGCATTAGACACTTTACACATGAGCTCTTTTAATTCTCCTAATATCGCTGAGGGGGAGGCATGACTATTTCCACCTTACAGATGAGGAAACAAAGGTCAAAGAGTATAGTCACATTCCATAAGTCACACAAGCTAGAAAGAGGTGGAGTCAGGTGTGAATCAGGCCTCTGGGCATTTCACACCACACCTTACCATACCATATCATTCCATGCCATACCTAAACTTTTAACCACTGTATAGGGAGCATTTACAATTGGGATGGTCAATTTTATGTGTCAACTTGACTGAGCCGTGGAATGCCCAGAGGTTTGATCAAATATTCAGTGTTCCTGGGTGAGATTAACATTTAAATTAGTAGCCTGAGTAAAGCACATTCCCTTCCTTAATGTGGGTGGGCCTCATCCAATGAGTTGAAGGCCTGAATAAAACAAAAAGGCTTACCTTCCCTCAAGTAAAAGATAATTTTTTCTGCCTTCAGGTTTGAACTGAAACATTAGCTCTTCCTGGGTCTCAAGCCTGTGGGCCTCCAGACTGGAAGTACACCGTTGGCTCTCCTGGGTCTCCAGCTTGCCAATTTACCCTGCGGATCTTGGGATTTGCCAGCTGCCATAATTTTGTAAGCCAATTTCTTATATATATATATGTATATATGTATATGTAGCCTATATCCTATCGGTTCTGTTTCTCTATTTCTCTAATACAATGATATTCTAGGAATTGTGCTTAGCACTTTAGGATTACAGGGACACAGCAAAGACAAGAAAGCAGAGTCTTTGTTTTCAATATGCTCACAGTGCAGGCAAGCAACTTGACAGCACAGCCGCTGTACTGCTATTGAGGTATGAGAAGAGACTGACGGGACAGAGGAGCTAGGAGATGAGATTTTAGGCAGAAGGACTAGTGAATGTGAAGGCAGTGAGTCGAAAGGGCATAACCTGGTTTGGGGAATTTGTAAAAAAATCCTGAAAGGATGAAATTGCCAGAGTATCTGTGAGGTTCCAGTCAGGAAAACAGAAATCACATTAATTATTTTAACAACAAGCATCCACTGTGGAGGACTGGTTAAAGCAGGTACTGGAGGGCTAGGGAAGTAAACAGGATCGCCAAGACAGCGCAGGTGGTAAGTGTAGGAAGCAGCAATCACCCCTAGGCCTTGCAGCAGAGGAGAAATTGGGAAAATTAGAAATTAGAAGCTTGAAGGTGTTGGTGAGGAGCTGGGACTCAGAAACTGAAGATAGGTGTTGCCTGGGACCTTCTGGGACCTCTGAGGGGATATAGAAAGTCTGTTTCTGCCAGAAGTGTGCTGGAGCTGGCTGGCAGGGGCTTAGGAGAACCAACTGTTAAATTTCCAGAAATTTTTTGAGCTACTTGGTAAACCTTTAGTAGCTTGAAGTTACCCATGATGGGAGTATTTACACCACAGAAATGGACAAATGCTATAAAACACACTTATTTATTTATTTTGGAGAGTCAATTGTTGTCTGCACATGACTGGTTCTTGAACAGGGGCTGGAGACTGCAACCAAGGCTGGTTGCTGCTCTGGTGAAGTGCTGTTGCCGGGGTGAAGTGGCAAGTGGGGAGAATCAGCTCCCTGCTTCCTTCTGTGGCTTCTAGCTTCTCTCTAGAGTCCCTATTTCGCAGAATCTATAAGCAAGTAATCTGGCAAAGGAGAATTGTGGTTTGCAGAGTCCCAACCCTCACATCCCCAAAAGGAGAATTTAGAAGGGTCTCTTTGGAGCTGAGGGACAATAGCTTAAACACAAAAGGACTCAGCTTTCTGTTCCCTAGGAAGCACTGTTGCATAGTGGTGGTGAAGGGTTCTAGCCTGAAAATAATCCAGATCTTCCAGGGTTCAAACATTGGTTTTGCCAGAAACTTAAAGATCTGTGACCTTTAGTGAGATATTTAACCTCTCTTCTCAACTTTCCTCATCTATAAAATGGGGATAATCATAATATCTAGTCATAGAATGGATGAAATGTGATAATGGCTGTAAGATGAGCCTCCTTACCTTCTCCATCGAATCTTTTCTCAAATGTTAACTTTTCAGTAAGGACTTTCCTGATGACTATTTCAAATTGCACCCCCTTTCACCTCTGCACCGAGAACCCGTTATTGCCCTCCCATGAACTATTATTCTCTAACCTTTATCATCTTATAAGTTATAATTTAATTATGTATTTATTTTGTCTATTGTAACTGATATGTAAGCTCCATGAGAGCTGAACGTTTGTTCTGTTTTGTTGTCTAGCACATAATTGCTATTCAATAAATATTTATTGCATGAATGAAAAACTTTATCTAGAAAATAATATGCTCAAAGAAACGTTAGTAATCATTAATAAGATGAAAATTATTTTGTTAGTATTTTGGCCTTTCGTAAACACACTGCCCCCACAGAACTGAACTCGGTTCCATAAAATGAAATGTTAACCTACTTTGAAAGTCTCTCAAAAGAACTAACTGAGCTAGAATTCCAGGCCCTCAATAGTAGCTTGAAAATTTTAGATTTTTTGACATCTGTTAGATATCTCTCAAAACTGGCCAGTGGATTTACTTGGGATGTGACTAAGGGGAAACATCCTTCTTGGTCCACTTTTCTTTCAGTTGTGAGATGAAAGAAGCAGAAACAGAGCTTTCATGCCTGGAGTGTGCCAGAAAGACACTAGTACCATGTTAATACCCCCAGAGGAAGCTTCCTCATTTGCCCTCTTAAAACTACCATGTAGTAGATTAAAGTCTTAGCATTCCAGAGAGAAAGTGCCATACCTTGTTATATGGTATAGGTAAATTTCTAAAAATGCTACTAACTGGTAGTTCTTTGTGGACCTACTTTAATGAATAAGACTGATTTGTTATTAGCTTAAAGAGGAAACCAACCACCTCCCTAACTTTTACCAAGTGTGTGTATTTCTTCTCTCACATGGAGGCAACTTGATACATGTTGCCTATGTGGTCAAGGTTTAATATATCTTGATGGTAGGGAACATTTCGACATTTCCAACCAGCCGGGCTGGGTGGATCCTTAGTCAGGAACTAAGGAAGTTACTGCTGGGTGGCTTACGCGGATAATGGCTTTGCTCTTGTATTCCATTCTTGACCCCCACTTGAGGCATCCAGGTACCTATGAGATCACTTTCAGGTAGTGGTAGTTAAAAACAGGCTCTGTCGCTTGGGGGTAGATGAATGCTAACAGTAATGATGGCTCATGCTGACTGAGCACTCACTATGTGCCAGGCACTCTGGTCAATGTGTGATCTCAACTTTCATAGCAACTCTAAAAGATCAGTAGGTGCTACTGTCACCCTGATTTTACAGATAAGAAAATTGAGGCTTAGAGCAATTAAATGACTTTGCCGGGGTCACACATCTAGTAAGTGAAGGCACTGAGATTTGAATCCTGTGATTCTGACCCCAAAACCATACTCTTAAATGTTTGAACAAACCAGAGCGTTTAGAATCTGTATTTCACTGATGTTAGCTTTCCTTTTGGAAAGTCTTTTAGGAGCAACATTTGAGTCCTGCCTTGGGTGTACACAACACACAGAGGTGAAAGGGCCTTCTGTCCTTCCTTCGGTCACAGCATGAAAGGAGAGCAGCACCCTTGCGGCTAGTGCAGTGACAGCAGGGTACTTAGTAAGCTCTTCCTGGGGGAGGCAATGGGTGCACCAGTTACTTAACCTCTCAGTTCTCTTTTCTCATCAGTGAAACTTGTAACAATAGTACCCAACTCATGGGGATATCTTAAAAACTAAATGAGATAATATATGTAAATAACTTAGCACAATGCCTGGAACATGATAAGACCTTAATAAACTTTTAGATGTTACTAAAAAAGTGAGTGGCATTTTCTATTGCATAAGCTACTTCCCTTCACTAAGTCTTCAAACTTCAAGGTGTCACAAACATCTTAGATAATCCCCTACAATAGTATTTTCTAAGATATCTTCTCTGTATCTTGGAGCCAAAATGCTCTGCTCAGCATGAGTTCTAGGATCAGAATGGAAATACATTTATGATTTCTCCCTCTGTAAATTAAATGTTCTAAGAGTCTTGCAATAAAAACCTTGTCAAACTTGGTTACATAGCATTCTCTGAATGCTTTAAAAAATCATTAAAAAAATTTAAAACTTTATCTTTTTAGAGTTTTAGGTTCACAGTAAAATTAAGAGGAAGGTACAGAAATTCCTCATATACCCCCTACTCCCATGCATAGCCTCTCCCATTATCAACATCCCTCACCAGAGTGGTACCTTTGTTACAGTTGATGAACCTACATTGACACATCATAATCACCCAAAGTCCCTAGTTAACCTTTGGGTTCACTCTAGGTGTTATATATTCTATGGATTTGGAACAAATGTATAATGGCATGAATCCACTACTACAGTGTCATAAAAGAGTATTTTTTACCACTCTGAAAATCCTCTGTCCTCCACCTATTCATCTCTCCCCGCAACACCCCTGGCAGCCACTGATCTTTTTGTTGTCTCCATGGTTTGCCTTGCCCAAAAAGTCATATAGTGGGAATCATACAGTATATAGCCTTTTCAGATTGGCTTCTCTTATTTAGTAATATGCATTTAAGTTTCCTCCATGTCTTTTCATGTCTTAATAGCTCATTTGTTTTCAGTGCTGAATAACATTCCTTTGTCTAGATGTACCACTGTTTATCCGTTCATCTACTGAAAGACATCTTGGTTGCTTCCATATTTTGGCAATTATGAATAAAGCTGCTGGAAACATCTGTGTGCAGGTTTTTGTGGACATAAGTTTCAACTCCTTGGGATAAATATCAAGGAGTGTGATTGCTGGATTGTATGGTAAGAGTATGTGTAGTTTGATAAGAAACTGCCAAACTGTCTTCCAAAGTAGCTGTACCATTTTGCATTCCCACCAGCAATGAATGAGAGCCCCTATTGCTCCACATTCTCACCAGCATTTGGTGTTGTCAGTGTTCTAGATTTTGGCCATTCTAATAGGTGTGAAGTGATATCTCATTGTTGTTTTAATTTTCATTTCCCTGATGACATATGATGTGAAGCATCTTTTCATATGCTTATTTGCCATCTGTATTGCTTTTTTGGTGGTGTGTCTGTTAAAGTCTTTGGCTCATTTTCAGTCTGGCTGTTTGTTTTCTTATTGTTGAGTTTTAAGAGTTCTTTGCATATTTTGGATGACTGTCCTCTAGCAGTTGTGTCTTTTGCAAATATTTTCTCCCAGTCTGTTGCTTGTCTTCTCATTCTTTTGACATTGTCTTTCTCAGAGCAGAAGTTTTCAAGGTCCATCTTATCAATATTTTTCTTTTGTGGATGGTGCCTTTGGTGTTGTTTCTAAAAAGTTTTCACCATACCCAAGGCCATTTAGGTTATCATCTAGGAGTTTTATAGTTTTGTGTTTTATGTTTAGGTTTAGGACCCATTTTGAGTTTATTTTTGTGAAAGGTGTAAGATCTATGTTTAGATTTATTTTTTGCGTGTGGATGTCTGGTTGTTCCAGCACCATTTGTTGAAAAGACTCTTTGCTCCACTGTATTGAAGTTGCTTCTTTGTCAAAGGTCAGTTGACTATATTTATGGGAGTCTATTTCTGGGCTCTCTGTTTTGTCTCACTGATATATTTGTCTATTCTTTCACCAATATAATATTGTCTTGATTACTGTAACTTTATAGTAAGCCTTGAAGCTGAGCAGTGTCAGTCTTCCAACTTTGTTCTTCTCTTTCAATATTGTATTGGTTATTCTGAGTCTTTTCCCTCTCCATATAAACTCTAGAATCAGTTTGTTGATATCCACAAGGTAACTTGCTGGAATTTTAATTTCTGAATGCTCCTGATATAGAAGTTTCTTTTTGTCACATAGTAGTTATTAACATTCTTTGGAATACACTTTGGAAATGACGTCATATATAATTTCCTAATTCTTTGTGTGTGAGTCTCTTCAACTAATTTTCAAATTTCTTGATCATATTGTATATGTCTCTTTGTATCCACCATAGCACTGGACACATGGTAGTTACTTAGCAAAACAAATGTTGTTCAACTAATTCATTGGGTTCTATGTTCTATTTCAGAGAGAGCAGTTCAGTCCAGTCTAGTGTGAATGACCCCACCTGCAGGCAGGCAGTGTAATGTCACGGGGGGAACATTGGATCAAAAATTGCTGTGGCTTACTTTCCTCATTTATAGGATGATAACTTTGGCATCTCAAATTAAAGAGCCCCTGTGTTATTTTCTACCTTTAAATTCTATATAATCACTAATTAGGGGCATTAAAGTTGGTGAAGTTTTATGATATAAATATGCAAAAGAAAGGGAGGGGGTATAACCTTGGGGGAAATAATTGAAGACTAACCAAATGAGAAAAGCAAAGGCTATTTATTTGGAGCTTGCTATAGCAAGGGAGTCAGCCACCATCACTTTGGCAGAGACCCAAAGGCAGGTAGAGGAGAGGGAAAATTTTATAATGGAAAACAGAGAAGGCTTCAAGTGTTCCCAGATTGGAGGTTGGGGGGACAGAGAAGTTGGAGGAGAGCTAACTGGAAGCAGGGCATCTTATGTGATTGGTTGGGGTACATATTTGGCTTTTTCTGGTTGGTCCTAGGTTGGAAGCAGGGACAAAAATTAGGGAAACTGTCAGTTATTAATCAAATCCTGGCCATTTTGGGTTGATTGTCACAGGGATTATTGTTTGGCTTACTGGATTGTTACTAAAGATAACAGTCTGACTTCCTACAAGTCTGACTTCTAGCAGGCTGGCTTCCTGCACTGGTTACTATAGATAAGGGTTTGGTTTCTTGGGCTGGTTGCTGCATGTTTTGGGTCAGAGTTCTATTTTATGTGTGGTCTGGCCATTGTCTGCTTGTGTATTCAGTCTTTCATCCTCATTAACTAATTGGCTAAAATTCTCAATTCAACTCAATTCAAAAATTCTCGAAGTCAAGGGAGTGTGTCCAGGATCATCGTTTGTGTTTTTGGTAAAGATGACAATAGATGAAAACACAGATCTTTCTAGAATTATTTTCTTGGAGTTCATCAGTGTTACAAACCATTTGTTGAGTATAGTAGTTAGCCTTTTCTGATTCTGGAAAAGCTGTCCTCTTAAACCTTGTAAGAGTTATGAGTTCCTAAAGATATAAAGAAGATTTTGATGCCCATGGTTTCAGAATTTCTTGGCACTTTCTATTGCTCCTGTGGGAACTGGAGGCATGAACACAGAGAATTGAACTCCTGTACTGGTTATTTCTCAGGCTATCAACTAAGATTGGACTAGACTTGATGTAGTGCGTCTCAGAAATTTTAGAACAATTCTCAGGATCTCTGTTTATTTTATATTATTTTTTAATATGAAAAGAAAGATGTCCCTGTCCAGGGGTCCACACAGTCTGGCCTGTGGCCTGTTTTCATATAGCCTGAGCTAAGAAGTTTGTTTTTTCATTTTTATATGGTCATTAACCAAAAAAAGCAAAAAAGACTACGTGACAGGGACTGTAAGTGGCCTGCCAAGTCTAAAATATTTTATTCTCTGATCCTTTCGAGAAAGTGTTTGCCAACTCCTGCCTTGGTCAATTAATAGAGAACCCTTGCCAGGCTTTAGCAGTAGGGCTCTCTTCGTGTTCAGTGCAGTGGGGGTGGTGAGGTTGGTGGAACTGCCTGACAAGTCCATACAGTAGCTATAGGTGAAACACCAGTCTTACTTGTCAGACTGGACAAGGACGGGGAGCAGCAAGAAGTGCTCTCAAAGGATCTGACATCAGCTGGCTCCCAGGAACTGTAGACCTGAGTGTTTTGCTTTGTTTTTAAACCATTGTGCCTCCTCCCATGTGACTGCTCCCTGGGCTGGTCCTGCTTCCTTTTCCAGTCTAGCCTGTGTCATGGTTGGAGATAAGTCAGTATGTTCAAGTCTTCCAGGCATCCTCACCCCAGATCTCAGTCTTCTAAGTAAAGCTTAGAACATAATTTTGCTTACCTTTTCCATTTCTGCTTAATTCAGGGAGGAAAAAAAAAAAATGCTGAATTGCCCTTCTTAGAAAATGATGTAGTGCAGTCATTAGACATGTGGGGACAATGTATAATAACATCCTCAAAAGTGCTTGCAGCATGACATTAAGCGAGAAAGTTGGACACAAATGTAGACAAACAGCATAGTCTTAACTTTTTAAAATAAACAAATAGACAAACAACAGAATAGGCATCGAAATAAGACATTGGAAAGGAAACACTCCAAAGTTAACTGTGGTTGCCACAAAGAATTGGAATTCTGGGTTGTGTTTTTCATCTTTAAACTTTCTATACTTTCAAATTGTCCTGCCAAAAGAATGTATAGTTTTAAAACAAGATTAAAAAATAATAGTTTGGCCTAATGCTACTTTGGTGTATTCTAGTCAGAAGAAACATGTATACATTTACACTCAAATGTCGTCCTGGGAGCAGATGGAAAGTGCATCTGTAAAGATGTGATTTGAATCAAATTGTCACAGTTACCAGAAACCGGCAGAAAATGAAGAAAAATGGATATCAGGGAGCCTTGAATTATTCTGGTAACTGCTTCCATTCTGACTTTACTTCATAGGAAAAGACTTTTTTTCTTGCTTTAAATGTTTTGATGTTGAAGCTACTAAGAATTATAGTTGTTCTAACCCTTAATATATTTAATTTTCAAAACATGAAACTTCAAGTAGAAATGAAAGCCTTGAATGTATTTGAAACTCGCTGATGCCTTCTTTTTTACATAGGACAAATCCATTGCCTCTCATATTTATTTTTATTGCATCTATAAATCGATTGGGAACAATAAAAACCCAGAAGCCTGAATATCAGGAAGGAAAGGAGACTTTGTCGCAACTTGTTGGTAGCTCTTTGAAATACATATTTATTTCGAGCCACAGAAGTGCTGCGCATCAGCATCTTTTTCCCTTTAATAATGGAGAACAGTGTCTTCTCTGATAGGCAGCCAATGGGTTGGCAATATGGCAGCCCTACACCTTTTCAGGGCACTGTCATCACTTTATCTTCACAATTCTTATTTTTGTTGTTATTTGTCCCTCTTCCCTCCCTGGGTTATCCTTAGAAGTATGAGTGATCAGGACATACCATTCTGCATTTACCGTCTATATTTCTGACCCCAACCTACTGTCCCTTTCTCAGTCTCACTGGGGCTCCCACAGCACCCTTGCCTTCTCTCTACTGCAGCCACTCTAACCCTGTCTTGTACCCGTCCAATCCCTTGCATGGCTTACTCATTAGACTGTAAGCTTTTTGAGGTTCAGGGATCATGCCTTGCTCTTCCTTATTCTGAGAAGCCAACATGGAGCCTAGAATGTAGGCTTCAATACATTTTCTTACACGAATAAGCAAAGTGAAATCAAATTGAGTAATAATATAGAGCACTTCCTCTGTTTCAAAGACTGTTTAAGTAGTTTGCTTATACTAATTCATGTAATCCTCATAAAAAATAATCTGATAGCTCTATTCTTATCTCCACTTACACATAAATGAGATGGAGGTGCAATGGAGGTTGTAGACATATGGCTTTAGAGCAGAGGCTGTTGAAAGCTATTTTTCTCCTAACACCTTCCTCCTAGACACATTGGGGTGATGATGGTGGAAATGTTCTCATGAATATCCCTAACCCCAATCCCTGCAAGAGAGGGCAATGTTTGAGCAAACACATGAGTCTATATAGAGATCTTCCCTTTGTTCACCTCACCTGGACTACCCCTCATTTCTCAGCATGTTGGTGCATATGAGTGCCTGGCATCCATCCAGACCCTTGGCTGTGAAACCAGGCTCGTCCACCCACACACCATGTGATCAGGCTCATACAAACAGGCTTCTGGCATTTGGGCTTTCTTCGAGCATTTGTCTTGAATCCTATTGCTTCTTCTCCACCCTTGATCTCTCTCTCTTCTTTCTTCCAGTGTCTGCTTGGCTACTCTCCGGCCCTCTTGGCTTTGTTTTCAGCTCTAGGTTCTCTAAAGCAAAAAATCTTTTGATTTTTGCAGTGGCCCTTGGCTTCCCCAGCTGAGCCTGGCTGAGCCTGACTGCACACAGCCAGCATTCACTCTGGGCTCTTCTGTCCCTTGTAGTTTCTGGCAAAATTCCTGCTTGACCAAATTCCAACTTGAGTCACAATCCCCAGTGCTGACGTGGCTTCTAAGGCAGGGATGGAATTCTCCTAGAGCTTTTCTCACAGCAAACAGATAAACTGTGTGATGGGTTATACAGCTCTAGTTCCAGAATGGTTGTAGAACAGGGTGACTATGGCTTTCATGGTCAGACTTGAGCTTATCTTTCCAGCCTCACCTGTCAGCACTCTTCATGGGTCCCCCAAAAATCCTATTTGCCCTCATCTCAGAGCTTTTTCATACCGGATTCCCACTGCCCAGGAGACGTCTTGCCCTCAACCTCCACCATTCTGACTCCTTCTCATCCTGCGGGCCCCAGTTTTGATGTCACTTCCTTTGGGAAGCTTTCACTGCTTATGTACCCCCAGCCCTCGGTTGGATCATGTAGATGCCTTTTCTTTTTTCTCATTTGTTACTCAGTAAATCTCCATCATTATAACAAGTGATGTTCACAGAGTGCTTCATCATGCAGGACAGGTTGAAGAACTTTACAAGAATTAGCTGATCTTCCACAACAACCCTGAGACAGATACCACTCTTATCTCTATTTTACAGATGAGGACATCTGCCCAAGGGAAATTAAATAACATCTAAAGCTGCACGGGTAACTAGGTGTAGTCAGGTTTAGACCATTGGTGTTATGGAGCTGCATGATGTAGCTATTCCCAACTGCCTCTTTTGTGTGGCATTTCTTACACCGCATTGCGCTGTCTGGTTACTCCTCTGTTTTGTTCACAGCTGCATCCTAGCATGAAGTGCAAATCCCAGCAAAAATTAAGCTCAATTAATACTTTTTGTGGAATGAATGCCTGAATTTTAGTTAGAGATATTTTATGTCTTACAAATTCTAATAATACGTTCCTGATTCTTGATTTAGTGAGATCAAGTCGGAGAAAAAAAGGATGGCCAATTAATTAGTGTATTATCTTTTGTTCCTTAATGATTTTTGTATTAATTAATCTGATTCAATATGAACAATTTGAGCTGAAAAGAAAGTGTTGTCTATCCAAATCCCCACATTTTATATAGTTGGAGATTGGGGTCAGAGTATTTAAGTGACTTATCCAAGGTCATACATGAAGCCAGTGACAAACAGCGTGCCAAAATGGCTGATTTCCAGTCCTGTGCCCTTTAGAGAAGGACACTTGGTATCCTGGTCAAACAGAAACTACAGTCACATGAGGGCATGCAGTTAAAACAAACACCAAGTCTGCAGCTGGTTTGATTATGAATCTAAACAGCATGAAGGGGCTCGTGGCTTAGGTGTTCCCTCGGACTGCAATCAGCCTAGAGTAAACACAGGCGTCTCATGGGGAGGCATGTTTGGCCCAGAAAGGTCCAGACTCTGAGAAGCCTTTAAGAGTATTTTGTATACAGCTTGGCCTTTATTGTTGTGTGACCTTGGGTGCATTGCTTTCCTTCTCTGGCATCCGGTCTCCTCCTTTATAGTATGACAGAGTATTATGGACTTAATGTTTGTGCCCCCCCCCTCCCCAAGTTCATATGTTGAAGCTCTAACCCTGAAAGTGATGGTATTTGGAGGTGGGCCCTTTGGGAGGTAGTTGGGTTTAGATGAGGTCATGAAGATGAGGCCCCGTGATGATTAATGTCCTTATAAGAGAAGGAAAAGAGACTAGAGCTCTCCCTCTCTCCACCATGTCAGGACACAGTGAGAAGGCAGCCATCTGTAAGCCAGGAAGAGAGCTGTCACCAGGGACTGAATCCAGCGCATTGATTTTGGACTTCTAACCTTCAGAACTGTGAGAAATAAATGTCATTTAAGCCATCAGTCTATGGTACTTTGTTATAGCAGCCTGAGCTGATTAAGACACAGGGTTTTATGAGCTTGATCTTGAAGGCTCGTTTTGACTCTACAATTCTAACATTCTTTTCCAAAGTCCCCTCTGTTATTGGCTGTGTTCATTTCTGCCACTCTGCTGTCACTCAAGCCATTCCTCCTCACTGCTATGTTTTCTGCAACTCCTCACCATTAATCAAGATCTTCTGCGAACTTAGAGGTTGAGCACACATTTCAGCTCACAGGTGTGAAGAAAAAGCAGGGTCAAATCCAAATATTTCTCTTTATTTTCATGTGACCTTGAACAGTTACTTAACTTCTCTATGCCTCCATCTGCAAAGTGGAGTTAATAATACTTACAGGATAAGAATTGTGATGATTAAATGGAATTAAACATGTAAAGCACCCACATAGACCGGAGTTTGGCCCATTTTTCTGCAAAAGATCAGATAGTAAATAATTTAGGCTTGCAGGGCATGTGGTCTCTCAGCTTTGGCTTTGTAGGGCAAAAAGGACCACTGACAATATGCAAACAAATGAGTGTGGCTGTGTTCCAATAAAACTTTATTTATAAAAACAGGTGGCAGGCTGGATTTGCACCCCGCCACCTGCAGCACTGGGCTTTGCTATTCCAGGTAGCAGATTAGGATTCTCATTGCTTTTTTAAATTTAAACACACTTTAAGCTGTTTTATGTTATCCTTGGCTCTCCATGGGGCCGCTCTTTTCCTCCCTGACTCACCCTTCCTTTCCCAGATAAAGGGTAAGGAATAATGCCATAAACATTTGTTGAAATGAAATGAAGAAGAGTCTCCCCTCGCTCCAGGCCCAGGGTCCAGCTTCTGAGGGCCTCCAAATGCAGTGTGGGCCTGGTGCCAGAAGGGAAGAAAGACTTTCTCAGGATCCAGGGTGCCTGCAGACTGGGCAGGGCTCTGCTTTATAAAGAGATGCTGTGCTTTGACACTAGTGAAAAGCCCCAGCTGGCACACTGGGGAGGTGGCCAGCGGCAGGAGCTGCTGTGTGGGTCCACTGCAGAGGTTTCCTCATCCTGCTAGCCACACTGCAGGCTCCGCTGATAGGGGAACCATTGTTCCTTGTCCGTTGTGTGGAGTGCAGGGTGTTTGGGGGTACGGGCAGTGTTGGGAGCAGCCACTCATTTCACAGAGCTCAGCTCAATGAAAACAGAAAGATAAAGGGCCAGGAGAGGAGGAAGAAAGTGCCAGCCATGCTAATGTTCCAGCTTGGAAATTGAAGTGACCTGCCAGGCCAGCATTTTCAGAGCAAAGATGACATTTGCTGCAAGTCACTCTGGGCTTGGAATGGGCACTGGGCTTTTAGATGTTGCTAATTGGAATGCGCAGAGATTCAGTAACCCATCTGGCAGTTATTCTGTTAATCTCTGTATCCTGGCCAGAGGCCAGGCAGGAACAAAATCGGATTCTCTTCTCTTAATCCCCAGTGCAGTTTCAGCTGGGCTCGGCAGCCCCAGTCCTGCCGGATTTGTCAGTGCTAATCTGCTTCTCTCAATGGCTCAGGGAAGCCCCTAGAAATGCCACTAGCTGCCCCCGGGGCCCTTGACATGGCCAGACACAAGGAGGGATGAGTGTGGGGTGATGCAAGACCCAGGCTTTCAGAGTCGTTTGGGCTTGGGTTGAATTCTGGCTCTACATGGGCAAGGTAAAGACCCTTGTCCTCCTTCAGTTGAGAGACAGTCTCTGGGGGCCAACTTACTGGATTCACATTTCAACTTTATTATTCACCAGCTCTGAGATTTGGGGATGTTACTTAATGTTCTGTGCCTGATTTCCTCATGTGTAAAATGAGAACGATATTGTGCCTCCTCAAAGTGTTATGAGCGTCAAATGAGTAAATGAGTACACACACACATACACACACACAACCAAATTAGAAGAGACCCTCACCCATGGTGCTCATTCATATGGTTTTATGACTTTGGTTATTATTTCCCTACCTATAAATAGGCGTAATGACAGCCACTTCTTAGGGTTGTTGTAAGGATGAGATGAAAACATGAAAGTACAGTCCCTGTCTCTGGGCTTGGTGCATAGTAGGTCCCCAGTGAATGTTGGTAACACTGTGGGTCCTTTCACTGCAGACTTGTTGCATAGCATGAGGCTAATTGTCAAGAGTCCTGGATTATAGACCTGGCTCTGCTACCCATTAGCCATGTTCAGGCCCATTACTTCCCCTCTCTGGCCTCAGATGTCTTTACTCTATTAGGAGGTCAGACTGGATTCATTCTTCCTGCTCTAATATTTCCTGCTTCCCAGAAGGTCAGAACCATAGATGACTGCCTCGTAGAGATTTGCCTTTCACACTAGCCCAACTTTAGATGTTCGAGGTCATAGGCAGGATGTTATCCTGTGTGTACACTGGTGAAACAAGACAAGGCAGAGGCCCCCTGTACAATCCACTAAACTTTCTTCCAAAGAAGGAGAATGAGGCTTCCTCGACCCTTTATGGCCCCTGGACTCAGCATCATCACTATCATCATCATAATAGTAGTAAATATTTATTAAATGCTTTACATATATTAATTTATTTGACTCTCACAAGAACTTCATGAGGCAGACACCATTCTTATTCCCATGTTGCAGATGAAGAAACAGGACACAGTGAAGGTAACCTGGCTTGGGTCACACAGCTGCTAAGTGGAAATGGGCTTTGTTCACAATGGTTAGAGTTCCAAAGCTACCTCTTAGTCATGAGACTTACCTGGCAAACCATGTAAACTATCAGGCTGCAGGCTGCAGGACATCCAGTGGAGAAGTGGGGCAAGCATCCAGAGAGTCCAGAGGGCAGGCATGCTACGTGCATCTAGGTCCCATCCCACACCTGCTGGAGATCATGGACAGATGGCACATTCTCTCTGGGGTCACAGCTGCTCCATCCTGGTTGAGGCATGGCAGGGTCAAGTGAGAACCTTGCCTTCAGCCAGGCCCGGGGGAGGAAGAAGAGGGACACACCATTGAAAAGGCACACCTGATTGTCACCAGTCTCCTTGCTGGCCTTTTCATGCAGTTGATGACGTATGTTGTCGGGGCACAGGATGGTAAGTGGGGATGAAATGGCAGGTCATTGCTAGGTAGAGTCATTGAAGCACTTTAAGTTCAAGAAGACATAGGACAGAGAATGAGAGACCTCCACAGAGCTTCCACATTGCGTGGCTCTGTGTTCTAAGAAAAACTACATTTTAATATGACATGAGCCTTTGGGTGCTTTTGCCACCCCATCCCTTTGGACAGGTCCGAGGTTAACCTACCAGGGGCTCTCTGGAGAAGAAAAGCAAGAGTGTGTTCATGAGATGTCTACAGAATATGCAGAATGTGGCCCTACTGCTTCCACGCTTGCTCCAGACCCCTCAGAGGCTCCCATCATAGTGTCAGGACAATTCAATGAGTGCTTAACTTTTTGCTCAATACAGTCTTCCCATTTTACAGATGATGAAGCTGAGGACCAGCCATAGGTCAATGAATCATGAGTACACAGTTAGTCTATGGCAGAGCTGGGATTTGAACCCTGGTCTTCAGATCCCCAAACCCTGCACTTAATTGCTCTTCTCTACTGGCCTTTAGGGGAAAGTCTCTACCCCTTAGCTTAACACACTAGGTGTTTCATGTTTTGCCCCGTCACTCCTGCTCACTCTGGCCACACTGCAGCCATAAGAAGTTCTTGCTGTTCCCAGACACTCTGTGTCCTGAATGCACCCTTGCCCTGCCTAGGCTGTGCATCTGCCAGGATTTCCCTTCACAATTATCTACCCATCCATTGACACTGAGCTCATGTGTCACTTTCATAGGGAAGCTTTTTAAATTATTTTTTCATGGACTACCGAGCACCTTCCAGTCTGCTCTTCCTGGATCCGTTCTTACCAATTCAAACTTTTCTTCATACTTCTGCCCCAAAGAACTTTCTAGACTATAAATCTGATCCTATAACTCCCTGGCTTATTGCCCTTTAGTAGCTCCGTATTATTCTTAAGATGCCTGGTATATAAGGCCAGTCCTGGCTGGCTCTTGCCTACGCCTCTCTTGTATCCTGCCCCACTAGACCCCCTCTCACACTCTAAACTTCTTTCAATCCTTTGGCAGCTCCTCAGTCTCTCACCTTCTTCCCTTTTGTCTTAGTCAGCTGGGGCCGCTATAACAAAATACCATAGACTGGATGGCTTGAAAAACAGAAATTTATATTCTCTCAGTTCTGCAGGCTGAAGGTGCAAGATCAGGGTACCAACAAATTGGATTTTGGTTAGAGTTCTCTTCCTGGCCTACAGACGGCTGCCTTCTGGCTATGTCCTCACAAGGCAGAGAGAGAAAAAGAGCTCTAGTCTGTCTTCCTTTTGTTACAAAAACTAATCTCATCATGGGGTCCTCACCCTCTTAACCTTATCCAAACCTAATTACCTCCCAAAGGCCCTACTTCTAAATACCATTACATTGGGGGTTAGAGCTTCAACACGAATTTTTGGGAAATACAAACATTCAGTCCATAGCACCTTTTCACATGCTTCTCCTTCTTTGTGGGATTCTCTTTCCCTCTATCTTTAATGATAAATGTTTCCTTATTCTTGTAGTCTTGGTTTAACCATCTCTTCCCCAGAGAGAATTCTCTGTCTCATAAATCAAGTCAGACTCCCTCTATGTGCTCCTACAATTGCCACTGCAAAACTCTCCACTCCAAGCCTCCACTACTTGTTAATGTCTCTCTTCTTTGGAAGACAGTGAGCTTCACTAGGGCAGGTAGACCTCTTTGTACAGAGCTCCTGGTACATGGCAGCTGATGAATGAATACTACTTAGATAGGATGAATGAATGAATGCAGTGGCTTGGCAAGAACCTATCAAGAATTAAATCTGAAGCCTTGGGAATCTAAATTCCCCATCCCAAACCATCTCTCTGAATCAGCTTGTTCCTGAACCCTGCTGGCATGCTCATTTTCTACCCCAGACCATTTTCCTTAAGTCACTGCTACCTATATACCATATTAAAAGCCATACAAAATGGTGGTCCCCCTTCTTTCTTGCATCATTAGAATGTTATAGGCAGTTTCATTCTTTATATTTTGTTTGCTAGACAAATTACACATTTTAGCTCCTTTATTTTTTTCTCTTAAATAAATCTCTTCATACTCACTTTGGACTCTCTCTAATTTTAGTAGTTTTTGTTTTTGCCCATTCTCACATTTTCTTACTACTTTTTAAAAAATGTCCTTAGGTTTAAAAGCACTGGCTTAAAAATACAGTTTGGTTGAAGTCTATAGACAATTACTGAGCCTGGTCCTTGTGATAGATAAGCAAGGCATGGTCCCAGGCTTCAGGGAGTGTACAGTCTTGTATCTCTGAGTTCTGCATGCCTTTAAGCTGTAAGGGAAGAGTATTGGGCATTTCTTGGCATTGGACATCAAGCAGGATTTGAGTAGCTTTTCTCCAGCCCACTGTGCTTCGGTAGCATCTCCCAGAATCATCCTGTCCTCTTCTATTCTTTCTGCAGACCCACAATTGCAACTCTATGCCCTCTTAAGGAAGATTCAGGAATGCCTGAGCTCCCTGGCCACCTACTTCTCAGAGAGAACAGGCCACAGGCTTGAGTCAGGAGAAATGGTTTAGGGGTTAGGTAGAAAATCATTTAGTAGAGTTAGGCAGTCCTAGATTCAAATCCTGGCCATGCTTCTTATTAACTGTGTATCCTTGGGTGAGGTTTGTCATGACCTTTGTTTTTCTCCTCTGTAAAATGGGGGTAATAATAACTGCCTCATAGCATTCTTGTGAGGATAAAGTGTTGCAACAAATAAAAAGTTTCTGGCACATAGCAAGGACTCAGCAAATGATATGTCCCATCCCAAACCGGTAGAGTGGCATTTTAGCTGTGACCTATCTTTTTAAACTATACTGTGGCTTTGTTAGTGGCTATGTGAGTGAGCTGTCTTCTGAAGTCTAGATTATACCATAGCTTCTATGAGGCTTGGGCACATGAAGTCATTGGCTCTTAGACACACAGCTAGTATGGGTGCAGCCCGACGTGAGGTATATTGGAAAGAGTTTTATATTTGACTAAGCGTCAAAGATACATTTAGACGTGTTATAACCACTTTAGAAGATATCTTGGTTATACTAGTCAGGATAAAAACAAAAATTTGCTGTCTCCAGTGATACATCAGGCCCTCCCTCCATCTATGCATTCTACCATTCATTCACCTAGGCTTTACTGAGCTTCTACTATGTGCCAGACATGGCTCTAGTGAATTATAGATGTAATTTTTTCCCAGTATGTGTATATGAGTATGCATATGCTCTTAGTGTGTAAGCAATACAAGGGGGCATAGACTGTGATGGAAATAAGCAGAAGAGTTACAGGGGGGCAGAGAAAGGGGCAGCTGACTCCATTTAGAGGGTCAGGAAGGTTGCCTGGAGAAGAGGATTTGGTAGACGTGTTTTTGTTTACAGTGGTGCTGGGTCAACCTGAGTAGATTTTAGTCAAGGAGCTAGACCAGGTTCCTAGAGGTTATGTTTACCCCATAACGCTTCTTGTTTCTTGGCTTCCAGATTTCTGCCTCCACCTTCACAAGGTGTTCTCCCTATGTGTCTCTGTTCCTCTTCTTCTAAGGACAGTAGTTATATTGGATTAAAGGCCCACCCTAATCCAGTATGACCTCCTCTTACCTTGATTATATCTACAAAGACCCAATTTCCAAATAAGGTCACATTTACATGTACCAGGGGTTAGGACTTGAGCAAATCTTTTTGGGGGACAATATGCAACCTACAACACTGGGCCAGGGGCCAGCCTGGTGGCACATTGGTTAAGTGTGCAGGTTCCGCTTTGGCAGCCTGGGGTTCGCTGGTTCAGATCCCGGGTGCAGACATGGCACCACTTGTCAAGCCATGCTGTGGTAGGCATCCCACATATAAAGTAGGGGAAGATGGGCATGGATGTTAGCTCAGGCCAGTCTTCCTCAGCAAAAAGAGGAGGATTGGCAGCAGTTAGCTTAGGGCTGATCTTCCTCAAAAAAAAGAAAAAACAAAACCCACTGGGCCAGTCATCGTGCCAGGAACAGGGGTACAGAGATAAATGAGGCATGGTTCTGCTTTGGAGCCAATCATGGTATAAGGGGTTGGTGGGATGATTCAGAAAAATGAGCAGATAAAGAGAATATAATGTAATCAGTACTAGAGCAGGTGCATTTATAAAATGTATCTTCTTCCAGTAGGCTGTTTGGTTCCTCTAATTTTCACATTTAACTTTACTTTTTTCTTCTATCATTTATTGATTCTTGAGGTTAGTTACACAACAGTGAGCTGAAGTTACGATTCAAAAAGGGTGCAAATTGCCACTTCTAGGTGAGAGCGGTTCTTGTGGGCCTTAGTTTCTTCATTGGTGCAAGAGTCAGTTGGACACATTATTGGTTTTTAACTCCAGCAACACACTGGAATCACCTGCAGAGATTTAAAAAACTGCTACCCACAGCTGGGTCCTCCCTTAGGGTTTATGATTCAGTTATTCTGAATTGGGGCCCAACGACCAGTATTTTTTAAAACCTTCTTAGATTATTCTAATATGTAGCCAGGCCAAAGACTATGGCCCTTGAGATCACTGGGGCCCACCTGCTCTGCCAATCTTGGTTCTAATCAGTTATGCACTTTCCTTTCCAGGTTAAAGGTGCTCCCATGTCTGCCAGAGCTGAGTTCAGGCAAGACTCTGGAGGGGTTACCTCCCTGTCTGTCAGCCCACTGCTGCTCCTTCCAGTACTTTAACACCAGAGTATAGACCCTGAAAGCCTCCCGAAGAAGATGCCTACAATAAAATGCTCTGGTTTAGGGGAACTGTCAGCAGGTCTACAGAACAGATACAGAGATACCAGCAATTGTGTTAGGTGTTAATTGCTTCCTGGAAAAGTTGGCCCTTTGATGGAAGAAGGTCCAGTGACCACACACATTATTCAGGCCAACATGCTTCCTCTCTTTCTGGGCTTTGGAATCCAGGTGGTAGGAGAGCTTGGGGAAAACAACCTGCTTGGTGCCCAGAAATTGGAGTGCAGATTATAAGTAGAAGACCAGAAAATACATGGAAAGTTTCTTAGTCTTTTTTTCTTTGTCACATCTGTGAGCCAGGCTGTTTCTAAGTAAGTTAAGAATGCAGATTTCATTGTTTGACCTACCTGGGTTTAAACTCCTTCTTCACCTTCCTTTAACTGTAACCTTGGAGAAGTCTCTTAACCTCTGTGTTTTAGTTTCTTCTTCTGTTAAGTGGATATATCAGAGTGTTACATCATTGGATTGCTGTGCTTCATGCAAGGTTATATGATGATGCATATAAAGTGCTTACCTAGTGTGGATTCTGGTTTATGGAAACACCTAATGAATGTTTGCTGTTACAGAGTTGTTCTTCTAATTATTATTAGCTCACGAGCCTTATAGGTGACAAGAACAGAAACTAAAGGGCATTGATACCAAATGTGTGCCAGATGCTGGGTTAACAAATACATATATAGACTTTCATTTAATATTTATTATAAACATGTGAGGTAGGTATCATTATTTCCATTTACAGATGAGGAAACTGAGACCCAGGGGGGTTAAAGGTCAGACAAAGGTCACACAGTGGTATGTGGGTGGAGCTTGGATTTGGTAAGTCAGCTTGACTGCAATCATATTTTCTCCCTTCACAGCACATATCCTGGGTGAAAATGGGTTAAAAGGAAAAAAGGGACATGTGTAATGGAAGAAAGATTTCGTAAAGGAACAGCCTGGAACGTTTGTGTTTGTGTGTGCTGACAGAGACCGCCAGTCAGAGAATCTGATTGCAAACATCTTCAGTGAGATTTCAAGGTCTACAATATATGTGTGTTAAAGAGCTGGAAGGAGCAACACTGGATAATAAGAGGTTGCGATGACAACTTGAAATCTCTTCAGCCACCCACCATCCTCCCAAGGCATCTGATGGGTCGTGAGAGAAAGTCTGAATATCCAGCAATGTCTATGCACTTCTCTGGGGCAGGCAAGGATCTTCCCAAATCAAATTCAGAAACCCAACAGAAATTTGTGGGAAGGAGAACCAAAATTGGTCTAGTAGGTCTAGGAAGAGACTCTAAAAGAGCCTGGTTCGTCCCTGGAATTTAGTGGTTTCTTATTTAGGTTAATTTCTTTTTCTCTTCTACACTGCCCATCCTATATGCCTTGGGAAGGTCAGGGGCAGCCCTCTCTCCTACAACCCTTTTTCTGGCTCTAGTAAGTTACTCAGAACCACCATCTCCATGGTGCCTTTCCCAAACAGAGCCTCTCACCTTGGTGGGACAGAGAACCTTGAAAAACTTGGTGTGGACGGCAGACTAATGGCCCACAAAGAAGTCCCCATCCAAATCCCTGAAACCTGTGAATTATGTTAGGTGACATAGTAAAGTGCAATTAAGGTTGCAGATAGAATTAAGCTTTTTAGTCAGCTGATTTTAAGAGATCGAGAGTGTATCCTGGATTATCCAGGTGGGTCCAATGTAATCACAAGGTTCCTTAAAAGTGGAAGAGGCTGGCAGAATTTAGAGACCCAAAGAGATGGCAATGTGGGAAGGAATTGACCTGACTTTCCTGGCTTTAAAGATGGAGGAAGAGGGGCCATGAGGCGTGAGAGAGCCATGAGGCAGATTCTCCCCTGGAGCCTCCAGAAAGGAGTATAGCCCTGCTGCCATCTTGGTTTTAGCCCAGTGAAGCCTGTGTTGGACTTCTGACCTAAAATACGTAAGAGAATAAATTTTTGCTGTTTAAAACCACTAAGTTTGTGGTAACTTGTCACAGCAACAATAGTAAACTAATATACTTGGCATTACACAGGGGTAGAAGGTAGGAAACTGGTCAGAGAGCTTGAGCTGGGGGAGTGGAGTATATAAAGGTGAATCAGTATGGGGGCCCTGTCCAAACACAGGAGAAGAGTTAAATTGGGCAAAATGGTAATGAATATTTGCTAAAACAGAAGGAAAGTAAAAATTCTACTATGAGGGCCCATTTGGGAAAGTGGAAGAGCCTGGGTTTTGGAAACAAGTGATCTGGCTTTAAAATCTGACTCCATTGCTTCAGCTCTGTGACCTGGGCAAGTTAGTTAATCTCTCTGAGTCTCAGATCCCTCATCCATAAAATACCACACAGAGGCCACCTGATTAAGATGCCCGTCATCCCACTGATTATCTCTAAGTTCAGATATTAACTAACTACACAATCGTTCTGAGTATTCATAACCAAAGAGAAGTGCCCAGTGCTAGGAGTACTATTAATGGTAACTAATATCATCTCCAAAAGCTAGGTATCACCAAGCCTACTACAGTTTTGTTTCTCTGAACTAAGCCATTGAACACTCTTTAGAAAGAAATCATACAATTAGTCTTAATGCAGAGCCATACAGTAAAAATTTCAACGTCAGGGAGTGGAATTTTCATAGGAACATATGCTTGAAACAAGAATCAGGATCAGGCCTAAGGACTGAGATATTCTTCGCAGAAATATTTTTAGATACCCCTCTATCCCTTATGAATTTCAAATTTACTCCTCAATCAACCAACCAAATCCCCAATTATATTTTTTTTTATTTTTACTTTGTGCCCCATAACAATCTTGAGGTATAAGAATGGATGCTTCAAAGTCAATATTCCCAGCCCTGAACTCATTATCTGTCCACCGCTGCCTCCAAATCTGCTCATCTGTTCTTTTAATTTCAGTGAGTGGCATTATCTTTTGTCCAATAATCTACCGGAGACCTGGGAGTCACCAATTTCTGTTGAGACCACCTCCTTAGTAATCTTTCTACTTAGCCTCTTCTCTTTGTCACCATGTCTTCACCATTTTTCACCTAGAAGAAGAAATGGTGCTGTAGTTTCTCTTCCTGCCCTAAATCTTGTCTCCATCCCTGCTCTAATCTAGTATCAACCCACATTCAAGCATGACCTTTCTAAATTAATGGTTTGATCATATTATTTTCCTGTTTAAAATCTTTCAATGGCTCTTTGCTGACTATGGGTGTTGTGGATTGGATTGTGTCTCTCCCAAACTTATGTGCTGAATCTCTAACCCCCAATGTGACTATATTTGGAGATAGAGATATTAGGGGGTAATTAAGAATAAATGAGGTCATAAGGGTGGTGCCCTGGTCCGATAGGATTGGTGGCTTTATGAGGAGAGACACTAGAGAGCTTTCTCTCTCTGCCATGTAAGAATACAGCAAGAAGATGGCTGTCTGCAAGCCAGGAACTGACCCTGCTCGACCTTGATTTGGGATTTATGGCCTCCAGACCTGTGAGAAAATAGATTTCTGTCATTTAAGCCACCCAGTCTGTGATATTTTGTTATAACAGTCTGAAGAGACTAATACAATGAGATAAAGTCTGAACACATCAGAATAGTATGGAAGACCTTTTCCTTCTAGTTCCCATCTGCCTGACAGGTCATGCACAGAACTTTTCTTTACCTACTCTTAATGGAGGTTCCTGATCCACCATGCTCTTTGGGGCACATGTCCTTCCCTCTGTTGGGAATAGCCTGTTTTTTTCTCTTTCATCCTTCATTGTTCCCTTTAGCAAATGCAGTTAAAATTCCATTTTGTGTTCTTCTAGTACTTGAGACAAACCTGTCTCACCACAATAAAATGTGTTATAATTATTCCTTATCCTATCTACTTCCCCCAAATGACAAATTGAGGGAGAGGGGGAGAGGTATTCTGTCTTAAACATCTTTGTAATGTCCATGGAACACAGCACAGATCCTGGCACCTTGTAGATTTTTCAAAAATGTATGTTGAATGGATGAATTAACAAATGAATTACACATGAAGCGAGGCCTCCCATGCTCTTAGGATAAATACCAAGGTCCCTCACATGGCCTGCATACCTTTCCAGCCTCGTTTAATTCCATCTCTGCTAGGTACCAGCCACAGGAGCTGCCTGTCGTTCCACACTGCCTCCTGTCTCAACTCCTTTGTGCATTTGCTCCCCTCTGCCTGGAATGTGCCCCCTGCTTAAACCAATCATGAAACCAGTGAGCAACTACTTATCCTTCAACTTGTAGCTAAATGGCTCCCTAGGGAATGTTTTCTTGACATCTTGTCCCCCAAACACAATTGCTTTCATTGACCTTTGTTCACAAGGCACCTTACTGTTTTCTTCCTAATACTTAATCCAGTGTGCTATGCCATGCTTGTTCGATTATAGAGTTGAAGTGGGGCCTCCTGAGAGGAGGGAGGTCTCGTCTGCTTGTTCGTGTATTTTGTTTTCAGCTCTCTCTCCCCAGGACACAGAACAGTGCCCAGCACAGAGCAGACACTCATAGTAATACCATGAGGTGGTAGATAACTGAGTGCTAAGTAAATTGCAAAGATACGAATCAGACTCTACTTTTTGCTATTTTTTCTCTATATCATTTCATTCACTTGAAATTATCTTAGATTAGAACAAATCAGATCTTATATCTCCATGGCTTCACCTTTGCAATCCCTTGGTTTCTGTCCACACTTGAACAAAGGCTAGAGTATTCAGGCTGCAGAGGAGCAGGTTTTAAGGTGAAGGCTGTTCATGTGGACCCAAAGCCCCGCAGGACCAATAGATGAGGGGGCCTAAGGGGCTCCACTATCAGGAAGACTTTTGGAGGAGCTAGAACCCATGCCTTGCCTTGAAGTGTGGGCGGAGTTGGACTGTAGAGAAGGGAAGTATGAGAGAAGAGCAATTTTGCAGCCCTGGTAGATTTTGAACCCACCATAGCCTGGTGGATAGGAGTTTTAGTTCTGGAATCTGACTTCTCAGGTTCAAATCCTGGCTCCATTGGCAGTGACCCCAGGCAACCTTATTAGCTTCTCTGTGCCTCCATTGTCTTATCTGTTGAAACAGAGGTTAGGAATAGTCCCTGCCTGATAGGATTGTTAAGAGGATTCAATGGGTTAAATAATGTAATGGGTCTAGAACAGCGCCTGGCACATGGGATGCTTCCAGGAAACGTTATTCTATTCTAGTGTTAGCCACACTTGGTGTTTTTAATACATGTAGTGAAACATTCATTACTATGTTACTCCTGACCTCCTCCCTTGGATGAGTGGAGTAACTCATGGGAGAGGTTTGAGGGAGAAACTGGCCTTATGTAGAAGCATCTCTTCCTCTTAGGGGCCATCTAGGGGATGTGTGTTCAACTCAGCTCCTCCAGAATCAGATTTGCCCTGGCTCAGAGCTGCGTGGCTGGTGGATAATTCTGACCAATTCTGGGATTCAGTGTTAGAAGGTCCAATTGCCTGTGGATATAAGCAAATTCTCTAATATCAGCTTAACAGTCATCAAACTTTGGCCCCATCTGCCTGCCTCCTTTGTTTTATTTCTCCATTGAATTGGAACTTAGACAAGAATGAGGACAGCTGTTTATTGGGTCCTCTGAAAGACCCCCAACAGGATCACATTTAAATTGAATAGGAAGGCATGAGACAATGAATGGCAGGGGTCTTAGTGTCCCAAGAGCAGAAGGTTCATGCTGAGAAATTGGGAGAATCAAAACAAAAGTCAGTGTCCTTTGGGATGGTCATGGGTGTGACTTCCTAAATTTTAGAGTCCCCAGGCTAAGTTAATCCCCAGCCTAGCAGCCAGGGGATGCAAATGTTGGAACTCAGAAAGTGTCATGGCATCTATTTCTATTTATAGAGGACCTGTTATGAGCTCATATCCCCAGCAGTGATTCATTTCAACGTGGATTTGTGTGTGGAACCCAAAGGTGTGGCATGAAGTACAAAGATAGCACTCACAATAGAGTGCTCAGATTAGAGAGGCAGATACAGTTAGTGAGCTGTAAGGCCACACAAACAGAACAGACATTCTCAGGCCAAGGGACAATTATGGGCAGATAACTGTCAAGCATTGCATGGACTAAGCTATCTAACCCAATTGTTTAAGATGACTTGTAAACCAAACTGGGAGTGAACTTACCAGCAAGGACTGGGAGTACGGGCCTTGAAACAAGGAAAGGACATCACAGGGCAGATGGTCGTGGCAGGATGAGGACACAGAAAGGGACCAGCAGAGCTTGGTCAATGCAAAGTAGAAGAGCAATCCAGAACAGATGTTCTTCTCTCTGCCACACCTGGCTAAATATTTATATGAGTGCTGATCAGAAATAAATGTTAGATTGCATTGCAGGCTTTTGGTAGTTTGAATAACTTTGCTTAAGTCACTTGTTTAGTGAAATAGATTTATATGCACTTTACCCCACAATGTAGTTTTAGGTGATTCTTAAATAAACCTATGTTGTCATTACAATATCTGTGTCAAAGGATCCGCACAGGTATGTGTGTCTAGAACTGTGTAAGCTGTGTAGACCTTACTTTATTTCAGTCAGGTAACTGGTAGACAGTGAAGGCAAAATCAGCTAAGCAGATCATGTTTATGGATACCTTTTAAAGCTGTCTTAGTTTATGAGTCCTATTTCTAAGCAAATAAATTAAAGTTCTTATCATAGATGATGTGTTTAGTCAAATGTTCAGATATCACTGAAAATAGTAGCAGCAGTGGAGCTGATGGAGTACTGGAAAGAGACATAAATATAGTTAATTAGAATAAATAATTCTTCTTAATTTCCTTCCTTCTATTCTTCCTTTCTTCCTTCCTCTCCTCCCCCTATTTCCTTACTTCCTTCCCACCATGGCAAGACATTGCAGGTTGGGTTCCCTGGGAAGCTGACACTGAAAAACAGCTTAACATGCAGGATGTTTACTGAAGAGTTCTCTTGGGATGAACACCTGGGAAAGGAGAGGAAGGAAGAAGGACTGGGCAGGGGGAGAAGCTGAGCTGGGATGCAAGCCTGACAGCCTCATCCAACGCCATGAGGAGCTCTGGAGCTAGAAGGGATCTTCAGTATTGTCCTGATCTAGACCAAGACGGCCAGGAGTTTTTGTAATTGCACACTGATCCATCATTGGATGTGGGGTTCCTAGAAGGGTCTATGATCTTGATTGAAGGGGCATCTCTGCAGTTGAGACATCCCTGAAGGGACAGAGAGCTGCAGACATCTGTCCTCAACACTCTCAGGCTGGAACAGCAATTGAAGGGGCATCTGGGCAGCATATCACACAGTGTCCACCACATATGTCCTCTGTAGGATATTTGAAGGGGACTAATCTAACATTGGTATCTAAGAAAGGTATGAAGGAGAAGAAGGAGAAAGTACTGGAATCAAGGAGGTTAACCATTGGGCCACTGCAAGAGTCTAGGAATGATGTGGTAAGGGTGAAAAGGGAGAAGGAGGGAAAATCAAGAGATGGATGCAAATCCACTGCAAAATGGCAATCAAGAGAACTAATGTCTCTGCAGAATGAATGTAGACAACAAGGTGACCAAAAACTAGACCTTCTACTTGTGTCTTCAGTGCACGCTTGAGTCTAATTTTCTTGATGGGAAAGTTTTCCCTGAACCGACACAACCAGCAGGTGCAATACACGGAATATATTTCCTTTTAATCCCTTGTTTTCCTCAATCAGCTCTCAAGGCAGCTTTGTATAATTATAGAATGGAAGAATTGATTTCAAATTTTGGCTCTGATGTGTCTTTTATGTTTGATCCTGGTCAAGGGTTTTAAGCTTTCTGAACCCAAGCTTCCTTGTTCATAAAATGGTAACAATGCTATCTACCCTTCTCAAGGTGGTTAAAAGTATGAAAAGGAGATAACATATATGTGAAAAGCATTTAACACAGTGCCTAGGGCATAGTAGTTCTTAAACAAAATCAGTTTTCTTCTCATGAAAAAAGAGACTAAATCGAACATTCTAGACTGCTTCATTGGACCAAGTTTTGAAAGACAATCTTGTGGGAGAATAATCTTTGCCCAGCTTTTATGTGCAGAGCAATAATATAAAAAAAAACTCCTGGTTTTGAAGTGAAATAAATGCATGAAACATTCATCTTTCAGCTCAGACCCAGAATGTTGAAATCTGCCTGGAGCAAAATTTCATGGCTGAGCAACAGCCCCAGAAAATAACATTCTAAGTTTAAAGTTCTGCACCAACCTTCACATTCCAGACTTATTTAAAGGAACATTTTAAGTCTACCATGAAGTGGCAATTGAGTTGATGAAGTTTTTGCTGAAGGAGAAAAGAAGTCAGGTAGCAAGATTTGTATTGTTTGGTTTTAGTAGCTTCCTATCTGGTGAAAATTAGAAATGATCTTTAAGAGAGAACGTAATAGGAATGTTTTGGGTGGACCTCATGCTGCAGCAGTGTCCTGAGGCCCCCACCATGTGGAGGCCCCCTGAACATATAGATGTTGCACATAGAGCAGGGGTCCTCTCCTGAGAGATGTGCAGTCTAGTGGGGAGACCTCCATGAAAATGTACCTTTCTCTAAATACCAAATAGAAAGGGCTTTGGTCTGACCCAGTTTGTCCATTTGACACCCAAAGCAGAAAGTCTGGGGCCTATGAGTTTTTCATGGGCTTAAACATAAATGTCTGAATCTGAGAAAAGAGCAGCTCCACAGGGCAGAAAGAAAACTTCAAAATCAGAAATGAATAAATGTGAAGTTAAATGTTTATAAAATTTTACTTTATGACAGCTAGCCAACCATAACTCAACATATAGACCTACATATATGCATTTATATAAAATATTTACTTGTATATACGTGTGTGTGTATATATATATATATATAAAATATATATAATATATCTTAAACCACAAGGAAGAAAGTCATTAATTTATACCAAAACAAATTCAGAATTACTTTTATAATCTTTAGCATTTTCTTAAGTGAAACAATATAGCTACCCTGGGATGTGGATACATTTTATTTTAATAAAGTATGCAGGGGTCCTCTGAAAACGAGAGTGCCTAGATCCTCCACAGGCTTAAAATTGGCCCTTGCTGTAGGAACCCCAGAAGGATAATTCCTCCCTTCCTCCAGGGAAAGATTCCAAAGAAGGTAAAGCTGGAACTGCATGTTGAGTACAAAGTAAGCATGGTGACATGTCACGAATTTCACAACCGAAGAGAGTTCTGAAACCACATAGTCAAGTTTATCCATCTATCTGCCAATTGGTCAGGCCCTTCTTACTTAATAGGATGTAGCTCAATGCTGCATGTCAGTGGCAACTCATGACAACTCTTTGATTGCTAATAAGTAGGACTGGTCAAATGTAGGGCCATTTAATCGCCTTCCAATTGTTTTGTGATTCTGTTTTGCAAAGATGCTAATTCCCTGCGACTCAGTTGAGGGCAAAAAGAGCAGAGACCAACAGAACACCTGAGTGGAAAAGCAGGTAGCACAATATAAACAGAAGAGCATACTCCCCAGAGCAGATGACAAGATTCGACTCCCAGAGATGCTGGTGGGAGGCTGCTTCAGGCAATACTTTTCCTTTAGTTATTCTTGTTCTTTCATGGGGCTCTGGAGGGAAACAGAATGGGAACTGGGAGGAGGATGTCACAATCCCACTTTTGGTTTTCCTTAAGAGTCAGAGAAATCTTGACACGTTAAGTTTGTCTGGATAGGATTTTAGAAGATTCACTTTCAATCTGAAAGCTTAGAGGAATCGTGGCTTTACCTCTGGGAATCACAGTTCTGTGCAAGGCAGCAGAAGCCATCCATTCTTCCTCTGGATTGGTTGGATCCCTCTAAGTGTTAGTTATCATGATCAAACTGAAACTGGACCTGGACATAGGGTAATGAGGCCCAAAGTTAAATCCCTATATGGCCCAATTGTGAATCTGATTTAACAGTAAATATCAATATTATTATTTGTCCATATGTGCTCAGTTATTTATCCATCCCTTCTTTCTTATAATAAAGGAAGCTAAAGAAATAGCTCCTATTGAATGTTTACTATGTATTACATTATTGGCTAGGCGGTTCCTGTTACATTTCTATCCTTTAATCTCTACCTCATTTTACAAAGTGGGTCTTATTGGCCTATTTTAGAATTGAGGAAACTGAAGCTCAGAGAGGTGACAGGAACAGCCTAAGGTTACAGAATTGTGAGTGGCAGAGCCAAGATTCAAAACTAGGTTTATTTAATTCCTAAGAATTTACTCTTTTTCACAGCATGAAATATTGGTCTTGAATATTTTTATTGTCTCTCCTCTGTTCCCCCACATGAAGTTAAAATAAGTTGTGTTCTAAGAATGTGTCAAGTTTTGTTTTAGATGCTGGCAATACAGAGAGAACTGTCCCTTTGGGCAGAGTCTTTGCTCTGCAGGAACTTACACTCTATTCGGGAAGGTAACACAGGAACAGCTGACTTTACTGCCAGGCAGAGAGCGCTCCTCCAGTGAGCTGCCTGCCTGAGTGCTTGGGGAGGACAGAGAAAGAAGCGACCGGCTTTGACTGAGGGGCTTAGGAGGCCTTCACGGTAAAATGGTATTTTGAGTTGTACGTTAAAGGAATACTGAGGTTCTGTTAAGCAGAGAATAGCTAGGAAGGAACTTCTGGGCAGAGGGCTCAGGAGAAGCAGGGGCAGGGCGGCTGCAACCTGTTGCACACATTAGAGACTCGTTTTTCAGGATAAATTTTTCAATACATCGGGTTTTGGATGGACCTCATGGCAGAGGGACTGCGGGGAGGTTTGCAGGCAGGTTTGGGGTGTGACTTCCTTCTGTCAGGGCAGGCAGGGAGTGAGGGACTTGCTCAGAACCACTCACCTCACCAGATACCTGTTCAAAGTGTTCTGAGCCTTGGGTGACAGTGGGGCTGTAGGTGAGAGGGTGGCCAGCCTTCTAGCCTCCATCTCTATGATCAGGAAAATAATTCTAAAAGTTTCCTTTATGGGCAACCAGAAGGGCCACCTTTGTCTGCACACCAAGGTCAAGCTTTGCTATGGTGCCAAGAGTAATTTACTCTGAGCTTCCTACCTCAGCCTGCCCCTCTGTGCGGGATTCATAGTTCCTAATAATTCCTCAGTGCCAGCCCCTGTCTAGGTGCTGGGCTTCACTGAGAAATGAGGCAGACAGTTTGCTTGCATTCTACAGAGAGATTCTGACAATAAAAGGATAAGCCAATGAAGATGAAATTGTGGTTGGTAGAAAGTGCTAGGAAGACGATAAAATATGGCGATGTGCCAGAGAGAATAAGAGGAGTGGGATGTTTAGGGAAAGCTCGTCTGAGTGGTGGTCAAGAGAATATTAATGTGTATATTTAATTTAATTTGGTAATGCAGGTACTCCACATAAATTTTAAAATATTCTAAAGTATGTAAATATAGCAAAAGAGAGTCTCTCTTCCACTCCTAGTCTCCAGACACACATTTGCTTTTTCAGAGACAAAAACTGAAATTGGTTCCTTGTATATTTTTTCAGAGATACTCTATGCATATACAATTCTCTTTGTGTATATGTGAGTGTAAAACACCAATGAGAGCATCTTAAATATAATGCCTGACATATTATCATTTTCACTTTACAGTACTTCTTGGAGAACTTTCTATATCAGTAAATATAGTTCCTTCACATACTTTTAGCTGGTTTCACAATATCCCATTGTATAAATATACAGATCCACAGCACTTACCTCTAGCTCCCAAATCCCCAAAGCTCTGAAAACTCAATTTTACCCCAAATTTTGACATCCAAACTCGCCAAGCAGCAAAACTGACTTGAACTGATATGTAGATATTTATGGTTTTTGGTAATCCCATTGAGTGTTCATGGCATATGCTTCAGAAGTATGAATGTATTTGATTGCAGGGTGCTGCCCAGGGTCTGCTGGGCATGGGGTGACTATCATACATGGGCTGTATTACTTAGCTAAAATAAAAGAGAAAAATCTGCCTTCTGAAACAAAGCTGGCCTCAAGGGTTCTGGATAAGACACTGTGGACCTTTATTGTGTTTTACTTAACATGCCCTCTATTGACGGATATTTCAGCGTTTGTTCTTACAAATAATGCTAATACATACATGAGTCCATGCCTGTGTGGACTATCTGTAAGGTAAATTCTTCAAAGAGGGATTCCATAGGTCTAAGTGTTTGTATATTTGTACTTTTGCTCAATTTTGCCACACTGCTCTTATGCTCCTGCCACCATTGTTTAAGAGTATTAATTTTCTCTGTCTGCTTTTCATGCCTACAAAATGCAATCAACTCTCAGTCATTCAGTGGTTCATTAGCTGGAACTCTCTATCTGCCACACGTTCCTGATTTGATGAAACTTGCGGATGATGAGAACCACAGGGTTTAATGACAAGAGAAGAGAAAGTGGTACTGAGCCTTGTTTGGATGTCAGCAGCCTCATTCTCAGAAAATCTGCAGCCAAGATATGCTAGATGAGGTTTAATGATGAAATCATGTGACTGATCCTTTAATCAATGTGCCAGATATTAGGCACTAATAACATTGTGGGTTATAAGGTTTGTCTGAAGTGAAATGATTGCATCATTTATTGTTTTAGCAACTACAAGGTCAGCCTTGGTGAACTGGGATCACTGAATGAGAATAGAAGTCCTTGCCTATCTAGAAACAAAACTTGCTGTAGAAAGAACACAGTGTGAAGAAAGGATCTGGGTTTAAATCCTGGCTTTGCTGCCTTGTAACTGTGTGAATTTTCCATGTCACTTGACTGTCCAGAGATTTGGTTTTCTCACCTGTTTAATAAGAATAATAATATCTGATTTTCATTGTTATGATTATCATTAGGATTAAGTAAGATGAATGTATTTAACATACTTGGCACATAGTACGTACTCATTAAATGGCTGGTTTTGATTTTGAAATTTTGAGCCAAGTGGCTTCTACGTGCCTGTTAATTTTAAAATCTCATAATAAAATCACTACATTAGATCTGTCAGAAAGATTGATTTGAACAGGCATTGGTATGAAGGAGTGAGCATTGAGGAAAGAAAACACTAGGAGAGCCAGGGTACAAAGCACGGCAGCCAATTGGTCTTATCATCTAGGAAAAGACAGTAAGTGATGTTGTCTGAAGGTGGTCAGGCTTGCAGTTAGGGCTCTCAGCAGGGGTGTGTCTAAACAGGACAAAGCATACAGTCTTGGAGAGGAGGAGAAACAAAGGGGACTTTCTTAGGCAAGCCACTTCTGATGGGCACATCTGAGATGTGGGGATACTTATAGCTGTCCTAGCACTTCCCATTATTTCTACCTATGACTTTTAAATAAATAAGTATAAAGCAGGGATTATTCTCTCAACCACCCCATTCTTCATAGTGTTAGACATTGAAACTAAATTTATATTAAATGACTGGATGCTCCACTCTCACCCCCAATTCCTGAGTCATCAAGTTTGTGTTCTTCAAGAAACCAAGGGTTTCTTTATCTTGAGTACATTTGCAGATTCCTTGCACTATAACTGAAGGGAAATGACATCTATAGATGTATCCTTTAACTGGGTGCCGTAGAGTGCAGTGGCCAAACATGCCTTGAGTAGAGCTCAGCTGACAAGAGTCAAATCCCACCTCTGCCACTCACTAGTGCTGTGACTTTTGGCAAGTTACACAAACTCTCTATTCCTCCATTTACTGCTCTGTACAATGAGAGTGATAATACAAAATCAGCTTCAAGGGGTTGTTATGAGGATTAAATGAAAAACAGAACAAAGCAAACCATATGACATACTTAGAATACTGTCTAGCACATAGTAAGACTTCAGTAAATGTTAGATAATGTTATTCATTCCCGATGAATGCTTACTATGTATCAGGATTGTGCTAGAAAATGAGATTCAAGGGGTGGGGGCAGTGTTGGGTTCTGTGATTGGGTCCATAACTAGCACTCCTCTCTGCTGCCTGAGTTTTGAAACAATTGAGAAACAAGTAAGAGAATCAGCAGATGGAGAGCAAAAATGTTAGATTTATTACTGATAAAGTCTACACAGAAGAACACATTTTAGATTGACAGTGGGCTTGCTAACTCCCAATGCTCTGTCCAGGCCTTGGTATAGCATGCTCTGGTAAAGTTTGTGTCTAGATTCCCTAATTTAGATCACTCTTCTCACTGGTGCAAATGAGGAAAGGAAGAGAGAGACCAAATCTCTGGGACTTGGAGTCTTTGTAGATTAGCTCCACTCAATGGACTGATGACTACTGCCATCAACCAGGTAAATGACAATACCTCAGAAAGAAGTAAAGGTGGAGCAAGAGACCAGAGCATGGAGAAGAGGTCTTCTTGTCTGCTCAATAAGTTGAAACAGTCTCTGTTAAATCATGTGAAATCAAGGACAGGAAGTCTGCTATATCCTCAGAAAACAATGAGTAATGTCAAATGATACATCAACTCCATAAAGAATTTTTATAACCATGGATTCAAGTTTTCTTCACAATGATCCCATAAACCAAATGGACAGAAAGAAAACTATCATTAATTGAGTGTTCACAATTTATCAGGCAATCAGTGAGTGCTTTATGTGCATTCTCTCTGGTTGCCTGACCTGCTCAAGGTCAAGGAAGTTGGAGTTGGGAATGTTCCACACCTGACTACAGTCACAAGAGGAGAGAGTGGGGTGCTCATAGCAAAACAACACCCCGCCCCATATGACTCTACACTTTTATACATGGTCTCTCAAAGATAATTATCATAGTTCACATTTGTTTGGTGCTAAAAAAAAGAGAATAGAGTTTTATACAACTTCATTAGAAACATTAAATCCTTCGATCCTTAGGACAATCCTCTGAAAGAGACTCAATAGTTCAATGTATATTGTTTTGAGTGCCCACTAGGTATGGGGCACAGGAATTGGCCCTTGGACTATAATGACAAGAAAAAACAGACATGATCCGTTACTTCAGGGGAACTTTCAGTCTTGATGTAGGAGAGAGATGACATCAAGTAGCCACTGTGATGAATGTAAAAGGGCAACTTGTATGGGTTTATGAGGGCCAAGAGACATGTCTAGGAAACTATGGTATGGAAGTATTGGGGAGAGCATTCCAGGATGAAAGGATAGTGTGTGCTAAAGTCCTGTGGCTGGAGTCAGAGGGCATGCTTGAGGAAAGCCAGTGTGGCTGAAAGTGCAGAGGAAAGAAAGGTAGCAGATGCAGTTACTGTCCATCCCCATTTTACAGATGAAGAAACAACTCCAGAGCAAGGCATGGCTTACCAATATCACCATGAGGAAGTGGAGGAGCATTACCTCAAAGTTTATGATTAACTGTCAAACTATCACACTGATGTCTTCTCGTCATGCTAATCCTGTTGTTGGGAGAAGAAAAAGCTGGCAGGTGTGCTATTGGTTAGTTTCTAATTTCAGTGGGAAGGAAGCTCACCGGTGGATTCACTGTTTCTAGTATTGACAAAGGCACCACTAGTCCACAGCAGGAGCCACCTATTTGCCACTCACTACTAATGCACGAGGGGGCCTTCTGAACTTCATGGCGCTTATATTTCTGTTTGTCATTTATTTTCCATTCTTTTCTCAGATAACTTCTCAGAACTTTTCAAAAACTTTGAGGAAAACTCCACATACTAGAAAAAACACAGACTGTGTGTGCTGAAAAAGCAAGGATACACACACACACACATAGTAGTCCCTTCATTTATCACTACCTTGTCCTGTGACTTGGAGAGATTCTCTAATTGCTGCCGTCTCAATCCCACCAAACCAGTGATACTTAATAGACCTTAAGAAAGAACTGTGACAACCAGGTAAAGCTAAATCTTCCGTCCCTTTCCTCCTCTCCAACCATGCACACAGGCACACATCTTTGCATGCATTTCTCAGGGACTGCACATCCCTTCAAGCCTGCCCCTGAGTCCCTCCTCCATTCTCAGTGTTCCTTTAGCCTCTCCCCTCCTGACTCCTTGATTTATTTTTCGAATGTCAGCCCCTTCAAAGGGGCTGACATTCAACAAACACAGCAACTGTGAAAAGAGCAGTGGTCTGAGGATAGAAATCTTGCCTGCATAGCTTACCTATGCCAGTTATTAGCTCTGTGACCTTGGGTAAATCACCTATTCTTTCTGAGCACTAGTCTTATCTTTAGGATATCACCTATTGCTCAGATTTTTTGTAAAGATTAAATGAGTTCAAACATCACAGTGCCTGACATGTGGATGACAGTTGCAATTATTATTGAACATCTCTGAGTATCACATCGACTGTCTCTATAAGTTCAAGATTTTAGAGTAGATGAACTTTGGTGCTTTCAGGTAACAAGGTCTCTCATTCTTGGCCACTCTCCATCCCTTGGCTCTCCATTGACTTATCCCCTCTCTAACTCCATCCCTGCCTCTTCTAAATGCAACAGACTTAGCTCCAGGCATTGCAAGGACCAACTCCATTTATAGACTTGATGGGTACTAGTAGTGCTTTCTCAGCAGCAAGACTGAAATGACTCAAGATGAAGAAACACTGTGGATTCAGAAACTGTAAGTGCTAAGTCCTCAAAGGAGAACATGTCTTTCTAAATCATAAAGCTGGGGAAAGAGGTGACCTTTCAGGAGCTGAATTAGAGGAGATTAGACTATAGGAGCATTTGAGAGTTTTGAACACCCCTTCGGGATTTGCTCCCAAGTCTCCCCACTGGCCTGTGGACTATTTTCAGCCTAGGATTCAGGTTTCATTAGCATCACTGAGGACTCATTTGGGCCTCCTTATCACTGTGCAAAAAAATGAGCATCTCATAAGAAGGCAGGGCAGAGCAATAGAAAGCGAATCAGTTTCAGAGCAAGGTGAACCAAAACTCGGTCCATCCCAGCTCTGCCACTCACCTACTGAGTGGGCTTTGTCAGATGCTCAACCTTTGCAGTCATCATTTTCCTAATTTATACATTTGAGAATAATATTAGATATTTGTTAGAGTTGCTTTTAAGGTTACATGATACACTGGCACCAATAAATCACTCAAGATAGAAACATAGCTTTTATATAACTTGATATGGTTTTGACTGCATCCAAAATTAAATGCCTAGCAGACTGGTGGAAGCAGTATGCTGTGATGGTTATGTGGGTGGCCATTAACTGCATTCAAATTTTTCTTCTACTGTTTACTAGCTGTCACCTTAGGCAAGTTTCTTAACCTCTCGCCTTTTGCTTCTTAACCTCTGTGTCTTGTTATTTTCATCTCTGAAATAGATATGATAATAACTTTAGTTGTGACGTTTAAATGAGTTAATTTATGTAGAACAGCACCTGACATGTGGAAAGTAAGATATCTGATAGCCACTTTTTATAGGTCTCATACATAAAGAAGGTGAAAGTAGGTAGACTCCTAATTTGAATTATCAGCCACGTCAATGTCAAGAGTTTGGATCAGACTTGTTGAAATTCCTTGTCTTCCTCTTCATGGTTATAAAATAGCTGCTGCTGCAGCTCTAAGCTTCACGGCTTCGTAATACAACCCAAAGCAAGAAGGGAGGGTGATGGTCCAGCGGCTTTCTCAGTCAGCTGTTTCTTTTTATCCCCAGAAATCCTGGACTTCCCCTTATTTCTCATTGCTTAGACTTGGGTAACTGGCAAATGTGAATGGATTCTATGACATAAACCAATCATGATTTACACTCTGGGATAGACAATATTGCTTCTGAATCAAATGAAAATATTGTTATCAAGGAAAAGAGGGAATGCTTGTTTGAATAGTCAACCAGCAGTATTGGATACACCTTTATTTTAGAAATAATAACAGAACTCAGAGAGCTAAAGTGATTTAGCCACTTGGCCGGGAGGTGTCGGGTTCTGACTGGAACATAAATTCTCTGAGCCCAAGTTGCTTTGTTCATTGCCTCTTATTACTTTGTTGACTAGAAAAGCTATGAAGATGTGGTGTATTCTGTTTGGATTAAGGCATTAATAGATCCTTGTTTTAAAAGGTAAAAGTGAATCAGTTATGGAATCTTTAGGTAGTTCATTCAAATGGCAATTTCTGGGTAGGCTCTATCTTTATCTATCCATCTTGTCTATCCATCCATCCATCTTTCTTTTCCTTCCTTCCCTACATCCATTCATTGTCTGTTCTTCCATCCTTTTATCCATACATCCTTTTATACATCAACCCTTCTACCTATCTAATCTATGTATATTACCCATTTTCCTCCCTCCCTCCCTTCCTTCCACTCACCTACTTAGCCATCTATCTCCCACATATTGACTGTCTCATTGTGTTAAGTGTTGGATACTATAACAATGAAAAAGGCCTATTATTTGCCTTCAAGAAGTTCGCATTCTGTTTGAAGAGCAGGCAGTTCCAAGATAGTATATCCAATACTAACTGCGGCTTCCAAGGTGGGTGTCTAATGCTCAGGTCTTAAGTAGCCTTCCTGTTTGGGCAGACAAGGGGTGGACAGTGTGGTTCCATCCTGAGACCAGCAGGGCTGTGCAGGTTGCTTAGTGCATAAGCCTTGGACCCAGCAGAGCCCTCAGTTCTAGTGCAGCTGTCCTGACATCCAGCACAATGTCTTTGGAATGAGCAAAAGCTCTTGTAGTTCTTCAGATGTTTTAAAACACCAAGTACATTTTACAAAGTGTTCCCCCTTGAATATTTAAAATCATGTTTTATTTAAGGGAAATGACTTTCATAAATTTCTGACCCATTTGAGCTTTATATCATAGTAATATTCTTTAAGAGCCAATTCATGTCCAATAAGGCTTTTCACCTTGTTTAATGACTTTTTAAAATTCTCTTTTCTTACAATCAAAACTGTATAAGCCATTTCAAATGCCAAAGGGTTCAAGTTCAGTTCAGAGTGCTCAAATCATGAATTCTGAGAGACTTTTAAGTTGGTAAAATTAGTTCTGCTCATCCATATTCAACTCTGTATCTCCAGCTATTAGCCCAGTGCAGACTCACCATGGGCACCATTAGAGGTTTGAAGAACTGGACTTTTCACTGAATATTTAAAAACTCTGTAGGCACATCTTGCCTTATACATACCTAACTTGTCCTAAGCAGAGAAACTGGGCTTATGCTTCTAACTCTGAAAAACTGAGAGAGAAGGAAAAAGCCCGACGACACTAGTCCTTATTATGCTGTGTTTCAACTTGATCTCATTTAATGTCTATAACATCCAAGGAAGTGGATATTATCTCAATTTTACTAGTGAGGAAACTCCAGCTCAGAGAGGTTAAGTATGTTGATCGAAGTCACACATCCAGGAAATGGCAGAAAAGCTTATCAGGTCTCCTAAACCCAAGCTTCATGGCCTCCTGAGGTTCTTTCTCTCTGTTCCTTTCTTGCTTCAAAAATTCCCCCTAAGCTATGACTGAGGGCTCCATCCTAGGCAATATGTTAGATACTGAACATGAACATAGTACCTCACTTAATCCTTGCTGTTACTCCCTTTTACAGTTTAGGAAATTAAGTCTCTGAAATGTAAAGAATCTGTCCCAAGTTACAGAGCAGAGCCAGGCAGACTTGGCTTTGGATCCTCCTTCACCACTGTATTAGTTTCCTGAGGCTGCTATGATAAATGACTATAAGCTTGGTGGCTTAAAACAGTAGGGATTTATTCTCTCACAGTTCTGGAGGCCAGAGTCTGAAATCAAGGTGTCAGCAGGGCTGTGCTCCCTCTGGAGGCTCTAGGGAATAATCCCTTCCTTGCCTCTTCCTGCCTCTGGCTGCTGTTGGCTCTCCTTGGCTTGTGGCCTCTTCTTTCTCTGCTCCATCTTCACATCACCTTCTCCTCTGTGTATCTTCTCTGTGTCTCTTATGAGAACACTGTTCATTTGATTTAAAGCCTACCCAGAAATGTCTTCACCTCAAGATCCTTGACTTGATCACATCTGCAAAGACTCTTTGTCCAAATAAGCTCCAATTCACAGGTTCTTGAGGTTAAGTTGTTGACCTATCTTTTTGTGGGAACCTATTAATATTGATGACTATGGGACCTAAACCCTTCAACTGCCTCAGTTTCCTCCTCTGTAGAATAGCGTCAACAGTCCTGATCCCACAGCATTGCTGTGATGGATAAATAGTAGGTATTAATTCTTTGAGTTGTTTCAGCACCCAGAGTTCACTCAGTTTGCAGAATCCTTGTTATGTGTTTCATCAAAGGCCACAATAACAGGCTTTTACAGCAGGAGACACACAGGCAGCTAAAAGGTGTGTTTTTTATGCAGATGAACTGAACTAACACTTTACAAATAAAAATTTACTCCCAAACTTTGACCCAGAGACCACTTCTGTCTTGTATTCTTCTCTGCCTCCTCTACCAGTGGTATTAGAGGAACCATCCTGGAAGGTCACTTGCTATTCAGAAGGTGTTTGCCCTCAGAAATAGTCTTCTGCCTGGTGACTTAAAAGAAGACAAAGGCATTTCAGAACTGGTCTGAGGCTAATGCACAAATAAATGCTCCTGACTTATATCACCACCTGCAAACTTGCAATACAACCTTGCTTCTGTGGGGAAGATGTGGGTTCAGCACAAACGACCAGGAAAATTTTGTTTTACAAACTTTTGGAAACCTATTTTTAGAAGAGTTAATCTCTGTTTAGACAGGTCATTATAAGTCTCCCTGGCAGCCCAGGAAGCCTGGGTCCGCAGCAGCACAAATTGCCCCAACCTCTTCTCTCTCCTTCTTTCATTCCTCTCGTTTCTTGCTTCCTTTTCTTCCTGTTTTCTTTATGTTTCCTCAAACCCCTAGCAACACTCCATCATAAGCTACAACCTGGATTAGGCCCTGGGGGTACATGATATAGGCTCAGAATCTAGAAGAGATAGAGGAGCATGGACATATGGTCACCCTCTGATATTCCGTGATGGAGGATATAGAGAGCTCTGGGGCAATGTACCCTCTTGGAACATTGGCCGTGTGTTGGGGGAGAGGAAGGGAATTGAGACCAGCTTACAGAGGATTGGTGTTTGAATTTGGTCTTGAAGAACAAGAGGTGCAGGCCAGGCAGAGAGAACAGCGTGCAAATGCTCCAAGGCAAAAAGGTAGATGCCAATTTCAGGGGATGGTGTGTCCTCTGATATGATCAGAGTATAAGACCATAGCAGAGACCAGGACCCAGAGGAAAGACAAAGCGTGCTATACTGAAGTCAAAGACTATCACCAAAAGGTCCAAAGCCAGAGATTGGCAGGGACAGATCCAAATTCTAGAAAGATCTCTCTGGCATTAATGCAGAGGATGGATCTGAGAGGACTTGGCCTAGAGTCACGGAGACTAGTGATGACGCCCTTGACTAGTTTATGTGCTTACTATATGCCAGGTATTATTCTAAGCATTTTAAATATATATTCACTAGTTTAGCCCTCACAGCAATCTTAGGAGGAATGTACTCCTTCATTTGGCAAAGAGAGAATAATAACTTGACCAAGGTAATCCAGGGCATAAATGGCAGAGCTTGGATTTGCACCTGGAGAGCTGGCTCCAGAAAATTAATATCCAGAGTACATCCATGACAGTGAGAGTAGAAAAGAAGTGGAAGTTCTAGGACTCAGGGCCTCATTGGTGGGAAGTTGTGAGGGAGGGAACTGGGGCCTCAATCCCACCCAGGTTTCAGGCTTGGCTATGTGATTTGCTCTTCCCTCACGCCCATCCTCCCCTATATTCTGTCACCTCGGTGCTTGTGCAACCAACGTCCCCAGGCTTGACCTCTTTCAGCAGGCTCCTTAAATTGAGGGAGGGGGCTGTCAGTATCATAGTTTGTGTAGTGGTTTAACATCCAGACTCCAGAGGCAGATTGCTGGATTTGCGTCTCTGCTTCTCCCATTTTAGTTTCCTGCTATTCAGGACATGATTGGTGGACCAGCAGTACCAACTTGTTAGAAATTGAGAATCTCAGGCACCACTCAGACTTTCTTAATTGGAATATGCATTTTACTGGTTGATTCAGACATACACAAATTGATTCCTAGATCCAACAATGTTTAAGAGGTGCTGTTTTTCTTGTATAACTTTGAGCAAATTACATAACCCCTCTCAATCTCAGTTTCTTCATCTGTAAAATGGGGGGATGATAGTATCTTCCTCATGAAGTTATTTGAAAGAATTCCTATTGCGTGTTCAGTTTGGGAGCATAGAGAAAAGCTCAAAAAGTATTACTTAACAATATTGTTATTTAGTTCCGATGAGAAGGACCGATGTTTACATGCTGATTTATAGGCTCAAAGCACACATCCATGATCTAAGTTGGGTATTACAACCATTTTCTGAAGCAAATGAGGAAATTGAGGTCCTGAGAAATGGCATGATGGGCCCAGAGCTAGAATTTAGAGTCTAGCACTAGTGCTCCATTTTCAGGGGGAAATGGGGTACAGTTATATAGCTTCCTTTATTATCTTTGAGTAGAACCATTTTCATGGTAGGGAGGGAAAAGAAGGAGGTAAATCAATCAAACTCCTGTTTTAAGTCAGAAAACTGTTGGAGACCTTCTATCAGACAGTTGACCAGCATGTCAGACCTGAAGAGACCCAGGAACCCTTAGTGGTGTTTTTACTCCTCTAGACCCATCTCTGCCCTTCTCTCTGCTCCTCTGTGCCTCAGAAGATTGACCTGTGTGGACCACATCAACGAGTTCCTTCACCTTCTACATTCTGGGTGGGTTTCTCCCACAGGGAGCCGTGGCAGAAGGTGATGAGTAGGAGGTGAACGATGATGGGGTATTTATTCCTCCAATCCCTTTCTTGCATCTCTCAAGCCAGGCCACTGTTGATAGGTCCTCTCCGTACTGTTACACTTTCTGTGATTCAGGACCTGCTTTCAACCCTGTCCTTTCAGACCTAGCATTGGTGACAGCTCTCTGCTGTGCAAGCCCAGGGTACTCTACCAGCACGCTTATGCTTAACTCTCACCCAGACCTCACCTACTAAATCCTTCTGCTATGACCTATTTTAGATGAGTCATCTATTTCCTGCCATGACCCTAACTGATGGGGTGGTAATGGGGGACACCTTCATTTTCCAGAAGGAAAGCTGAGTCTCAGAGAAGGAAGCGATGCATCCATTTTCACACGCCTGATTAATGAAAGAGCTAAGTCTAGAATCCAATCATGCGAGTCCCACTTAATATTTTCTTATTGTCTAGTGTTCTCTTTACCTTATTTTTCCCTTCACCTAATTTGCACAGGCCTCTTCCAAGGCTTCATAATTAATTCTGTAGTTCTAAGTTTTTATTCTGTTTCTTAAATGCACTCAGGCCCCACACAGCCTGGAGCTTTCCCTCTGCCTTAGGAAAGAAGTATAGACATATATTTGACTTGACCATGAATCTTGGCCTTAAGCTAAGGGAGAAGGCTGAGGATTCATTCAGCAGTGTCCAGTGCTAGGAAACTCACCAGTCACTCATATTAATTTATTCTTTGGCTTCTGGGACCAACTTGCCTGCTCCTCCCTGTTGTTTCTTCCTCCCTCATGTTCCATGTGGTACTCTCACTGTTGCTGTCCACTGTTGATGATGACACAGCTGCTCCTTCTTGTTGACAGGTTGCTAAGGAAGCACAAGAACTCTTGTAAAGTCTTCTGAGTTTTTTTATTGAAGAATTTAGGAATAAAATAATAATAATCTCAAAATCTGTGAATCTTCAGGACATGGAACTGTTTAAAAGCATCTACTGCATAAACTTGGTCTTTGCTGATTTGGAAATGGAGTTAGATTTCCTCTTTCCTGGATCTATTTTGCAGTCCTCACTGACCCATCTCCTAGATATTCTGGGAGTGGGCTCTAGAGTCACCCTCCAGAGTTACCACAAACTCTGCCATTTAGCACCCTCCTCTCCTTCAAATAGACCTCTGGGGCAAAATAATAGTGAGCAGGGTGGTTAGAGCAGCCATCTTGCACAATAACCATAAGGTGACCTTGTGAATGAAGGTCACCCATAGTGTGGCCACATAACTGCAAGGATGACTTCCCTTCGCCAAAGATTCATGGGAGTTCATTCTCCTTTTATTTCTTACTCTTCCTCAAACACCATACCCTGCCCAACTCTGTGTCCCTGTATCCTAGATGCCATCTGCCTAGAGCATCTTCCTCTCCAGTCCCTGACTGCCAAATAAATAAAAATGCCACTACTTTAATGAAGCCTTTAAAGATTGACCAAAGCAGAAATAAATCTTCCCTGCTTCTGAGGACACGCCTTCATAAAATAGCATACCTGACGCCTTATACAAAAAGAGAAAATGTGCTAGCATCTATTTGTACTGTCCTTCTGTTTGTATATTGCTTTTACATATCCTAAAACCCTGGATTTTGACTTATTAGGTCAAACCCATTAAACCCATTTGATAGATAAGGAAACTCAAGAGCAGTGAGTTTCTGTGATTTTCTCCAAGATCGTTCAGCTAGTAAATGGTTTTACCTACAGTAGAACGATAATTCTTAATCATAAGCCTTGCTGTAGAGCAGTAGAAGGAGGAGGTGCAACGTTTGGATGGGGCATTTCTGCAACTCCACTATGCTAACCCACTCATTAATGACGTGATCTATGATCTTAATTCCCCTAGAAATAATGGAATTTTGACAACATAATTTAGTAGAAAGAATGAGGTAGAAACTTATACAATCCTGGATGCAAATCTGGGTTAGCCATTTACCAACTAAGCAGGTGATAACATCTTTGAGGTTGTTCCATTCTCTGTATATTATCAATGGTATAGATTGCTAGTTTTCTCCAATATCCATTCTCTTCTTCCTCCTTAGGAATAGAGAATCACCACCAACAGTAAAGACTACATTTTCTAGCTACCTTTACAGCCTTTGACTAAGTATTATCCAATGATCCGTATGCTAATATGTCATAGGTCCCCACTTGGAAAGTTTAAAAAAGAGAACTGGGTGCACACGTTTTGCCCATATTTTCTTGTCCTTTCCTCGCCTTGCTGGGAGTGCAGAGTAGAAGGCAGGCATAATGAATGGAGCTAAAGCAGTCATTTTGATCATGAGAAGAACTTGAAAATGGAGGTCACACTCAGAGGAGCCTGGGTTCTTGAAAAACTTTGGAGCATAGTCAACATATTAGCCAAATTTCTGTCTTAGAACTTACAGTGACAGAGGAATAAACTTTTGTCCTAAGCCACTGTTATTTTTTAGAGCTCCCTTACTTTTAACCATATCTCATCCTACCTACGTATACAATACTTTTCTTTTAGGATCTTTATAAGTATTTGTCATATATTTTTAATGTTTCTGACACATGGTAGACAATAAATAAGTGCTAGTTATTACTATTGTAGTATCACCGAGTTTTGAACATATTATATATTTAGTAAATTATTGAGAATTACGTAATAAAATTCATGTTCCAGGATAAAGCTTGGCTGAAAAATTCTCTTAGGTTGAGATTAAAAGATAGTCTAGGCAGTCTTAGTCAGTCTAAGTCCTGGCCTACATGATTGAGGCTGGGCCTGTGATACCAGCTCCTAGGATCTGGTCTGCATTAGAGGTGGTTTTGACTCTTTTCTCTATCCTGATTAGCTAGATATAAGACCAGAAGCCTGGGGTTCAGAATCCAAAGTGTTCCATCACACTCTGGCTTCATGGTAACACAGGCAATTCTGGCTAAACTGACTGCCTAGATTAGCCTAAAAGAGAAAACCTGAGGAATCACAGATGGGGGTGAGTGGGTTGGAAGGTAGAGGTGGCATTTATATGAATCCAATTCTTTGAAGCCTCAAGTGGGGTCACTTTATTTACCATCTTTAGTTAGTACATAGATCCTGCTACCTCAGAAAGAAAGTATGCAAAATTCACTATTTAAAGATCTCTCTCTGATTCGTCCTACTAATTCTCAATTTGGGGAGGCTGCCAGAATGATGGAATGTGAACTAAACATTTATTGAAAGCCCAGCTTGTGTCAAGACCCTTGCATATGGTATTTTCTTAATCTAGTCTTCATAGCATCATTGGAAATTAAATATTATTGTCTCCATATTAGAGATTGAAAGAATGGAAGCCAAAAGTGGTAAGCTATTCACCAAGGTCACAGAGTCAGTAAATAGGAGGACTGGAATTCACAAGAAATTCTGGTTTTAAATCCTATGCTCTTTAAAAATAAAGTCTTTATAAAGTCTTGGAAATGAAACCAGATTTTAAGAACCATCTTCTCTCCCCCTTCAGTAAGCTGACTTTTTTTTTACCTTTCCTATGACTAAGATGGGAAAAGAATTAGTCGTCTGATCCTCTCCCATCCCTGAAGGCACTGGCTCTACCCTTTTTTGTAGCCTCAACAAGTTCCAGATTCTTAGCAAAGCTTACTACTCTGAATTGGATGGTGTGATGTGCCTACGACAGGGTTGGCATTCAGGAGCTGCATCCTGCCCATTATCCTATCCTAGCTTTAGTAAGAGCATTGCAGCTGCTGCATAATGACAATTCATAGGACTGCTGCACACCACAGGCATAAGGAGGTGCCATCAGATAGTGAAATATCTTACCGACAGGTTGTGAGTAAAGCCAAGTTAGTTCTCCCAAGGACATATGAGGCAAACTACCTGCTTAACAAGTTGTTTCAAGAGGAAAATTTTGTAAACAATCACTTCTGGAAGGCTGTTTCTGAGCCCATGCCTGAAGACAGAACATATGAGTTCTCATGATGAACTCATCATAAAATGTGTACTATAATTTATTTGGGGGCAATGTGGTAGATTGCAAAAATGGGCATGCTTCCCACCTCTCATTGTGTTCATGCTCTTTGGCAAGTAACTTTGCAGCTCCTTCCTTCAAGGGGTGCAATCTTTTCCTCCAGTCTTTGGATTTGTGCTGGTCTGGTGATGTGCTTTTGCCAATGAATGTGGCAGAAGTTATGAAGTGCCAGTTCTCAGCTTTTGCTCATTCTCTTTTGGGACCTTGCCCAGGCCCTGTGTAAACACACTGGGGCTAGCCTGCCAGAGGATGCAAAACTCTGTGGAGCAGAGACAAACCATTGCAACCCAGGCCATCCTAGTTCAGAACTGCCAGCCTGCAGCTGAACTGTAGACCCATGAGCCATACTTAACTGTTACTGTTTTAAGCCTGAGCTTAAACATTGAGAAAATGTTTATGGTGATAAAAATAAAAACAGTGATAAATCAATCACTGAGCCTTGTGGTGATTGATTATGAAGCAACAGCTGATAGAGATGTGCTGATGAAGACAGTTTTATAACAGGTAATGCTTGCTAAGCACCGTCCAGTGCCAAGTACTACACCAGGTCCTTACATACTTTTTCTCATTTCGTCTTCACATCCATAAAATGCTACCATTTTATTTGAACATTTGTTCAGTATGAGATACTATGTTTTATATATGTCATAAATTAAATCCTTATACTTACCATATGGGATATATCTTATTATTTCCATTTTGTAGGTAAAGAAGCTGATTCTCAGGGAGGTTTGATGAATTATCTAAGCTTAAGGCTACCAGCTGAAAAGTGGCAGAACTGAGATTTGACCTCAGGTCTGATCCGAATCCTTACCTGTGTTTTCTACCCTCGGAACAGGTTGCTTCCCCGATCAGCTTTCAAGAGAAGTATTTTTCTGCCTTACTTTTAGAAAAGAGTCTCAGGGAGATTAGATAACTTGTCTAAGGACACCCAATTAATGAATGGAAGAGTGGGGTTTTGAACCTAGGGCTTACTCACTCCAAAACCTGAGTTTACTGAGGTTCATTATTAAGAAATATGTCCTAAATGGAGAAGAACATGTTTATATCCATGATAGGTCCATGTTATTTCTTTGTTTTAAAAACATGTTTTGTTCTGTTTGTGTGTTTTAAAAGTCATGTTTTGCAAACGCCAAATTGTAACAGAAAGCAGGTTGTAAAGGAACTGGTGAGAGTTATTGCCCAGAAAAACCAGCTGGGAAGCATTTCAGTGTCAATCTTATTATTGATTTTAAATTAGCAGTGACTTCAAAAGCCTTTGAAGTCGCTGGCAGGGAATGCCTGGATTGGGGAAAACAGTCACCAGAGGGTGTTCGCAGCAGGCATGTGCTTTATAAATGTTCCTCCTCGTTATGCTTTGGCACTGAGAAAGGTTGGAAAGAGGGTAGTGGGATCTTAGCAGGAAGCTTCTAGCTGATGTGGATTGCCAGGAAGACCCAATTAGCCTGTCCCTCTCAGTAGCAGAAGCCCAAGCAGAGGGAATAAATTATTTGTGGCAGTGGCTACAGCTGCTGACAACTTCAGAGAGACCACCCATGAGGACTTTCCATGCCAAGCTGACTAGAAAGCCCTGAGAGTCTCTAACCCCAGGGGCCTGATGGAATCCAACCTGAGAGTGGAACTAAGTTAAATTAATGGTGGTTCATAACACCTGAAGAATGTGTCAAGCTGTCTCTGTCTCCTACCTGAACCTCTATCTGAAGACCTCCACTGGCCATCCTCCAAGACTGGGTTCAGAATTCACCTCTTTGAAACCTCTGACATGTCCTTGGACTTCTCTTGATCCAAATAGAAGTGACCTATCTGTTCGTCTGTCCCTCCCTCCATCCATCCATCCATCCATCCAGCATTTGATGACTTCCTACTTTGTGCCTGATGTTACCAATCCCTGGGGATGCCACTCATCTAAAAGTAGACAAGGTCCCTCTCCTCCTCATGATGCTTCAGTCTTGGGAAGAGTATAGAGACTACCCAACGGGCAAACTAAAGATGTGCCTGGGGCACCAATAAAGGAGGAACACCAAGAAATTGTTTGGAAGTAAGTTTGATATTTTTATACATACATCACAATGTTATCAACATGGGAAAAAAATAACAACTGGTTTGACCTTCCTTTCATGTATCTATGCCTTAGGAGTGATTTTATATTGAATTAGATATTGGAAGAAAAGGAACTATGATCTTTTGAAGGCGCGGGGGTCTCAAAAGGTCCTTGTAAAGAGGTGAACATAAGGCAGTGCTCTGATAAGGAATGCTTGTGAGCTGTGAAAAAACCAGGAGAGGTGTCTAAATAGCCTTGAAACTAAAGTGTGTGTGTGTGTGTACACAAGTGTGTGTGTGTGTGTGTGTGTGTGTTAGAGAGTGGTCAGGGAATCTCAATGGAGAAAAAGTTGTCATTCCCTCCTGTCTGCTTTCATTGCCTCTAGGTCCTGTCTCTATTCTACCTCCAGCTTTGATTAAGCATCTACATGTCCATTTGTAGCAGATGCTATAGGGCCCCATCTGTATCCTTTTGGCACTCACTATTCTAGTGCATGTCCACAGTGTCCTACTACAGGCACCTGCAACTTTCTACCTGACAGGTTTTTATGCATCCATAGGTAGGGAAAACCAGAAGCACAAGAGGGTTAGAGTCCCTGGAAGCAGCGCTCCCACCTCAACCAATGGTGAATAGGAGGTGATAAATAGCCCAGCGTCATCACCCAATGGCAGTACCACTTGGAAGCAAGCTCTGCAATATGTCCCAGAGTTCTCAGGTAGGACTGAGCCCCAAGAATTACCCAGCATGATAACGCAGCTGTTATTACCTTCCTTCTTTGCCCAATCTCACTTCCCCACTCCTCTACCAGTTGTCCTGGGATTGTCTACAAATAGAGCTCTTGCATGCTCATCCTGGTCTCAGAGTCTGCTTCTAGGAGAATCACAGCTAAAGTAGCGACTCTTCTTTCAGAGCAGGGCTGCATTCAGCCAAAGTCTGACATGTAGTTGGACTTGGTAAATGTTGAACAAATGAATTAATGAATAAATAAATGAATGGTGAGGTGTGAATGACTGATAGCACACTTCTACCGTACGTTTTTTTTTTCCTTAAACACAAAATGCCTCTAAATAATCACATTTTGGAGGAGAAAATTATAATCTGGGAAATAACTGACAGGTGATTTGGCCTCTGGGAAATGGGAGATACCAAGCCTGGCCTGGGAGGAAAAGAAGAAGCTGTGTTAATAGCCTCACCTTCTCCCTTTCCTACACTGGATCATCCTCCCCTATTGTATCTACAATGACCCCAATAACAGCCTGCCATTCCTCTGTGGCAATTTTGATCAGATTCAAAGATTTCTTGGAGAATGTATTATCAAGATAAAGACTAAGGAGACCTGACAAATTGTATGTAGTTCTCACAAAAGTAGTGGCATCTATTTATTCATTTCTTCAATTCATTTTTGTAAATGCATTCATTCAATAATTTACTTATTCATTAATTTTTTCATTCATTAATTGATTAATTCCCTCCCTCCTTCACTGACTCAAAAACTTTTGTTCAGAAGAACAGGTAATTAAGCACATGGTCCCTAGAGACCGAATTCTTTGGTTGGCATCCTGGCTGTATGATCTTGGGCGAAATACTTAACCTATCTGTGCTTCCATCTCTTCATGTGTACAATGGGTATAAATGGTATCTTTTGTTGAGCAGATTACGTGAATAGTGCCTAGAACAGTGACTGCATACAACCAGCGGCATAGCAGTAGTCACCTATCCTGCTTCTTGAACCGTCAGTCTGTGCTGGGTATTGTTCACTCCTCATACACTTTATGTTTCACTTTCATTTTTGTATTTCTAGTTTTCCTCTCCATAACAGAAAAACTGCATCAGCCTGAGGGAACTTAGTTTCCCCACTTCCTGATCAGTCCTGAAATTTTAACCTCGCATATCTCTATCCTGACTGCTCCTAGTGGGCAAGCGTGTCCACTTCACCTTTCCAACTCTGCTTGCCCAGAGCCTTCAACTGCACTTTAGCTGTCTCAAGTCTCCCTGCCCTCTTTCGGTTTCCAACAGTTCCTGCTTCACTTCTGCTCCTCCCACAAAGCTCAACCCTTTCTGCTGGGTGTGAGGAGATTAACCAAGAAAAACAGATGACGCAAACAGCTTCCAAGGAGGAGTTCATTTTGGAGGCTCTACTGTTTAGATGGTACTTTTCCCCTCTTCTTCGCTTACAACAACCCTAACTTGGCTTCCACTCTGACACCTAATTAGGTTAGTAGCTATCCTTGTTCTTTTTTCCCTCTGGATTGAAAATAGCCAAGGGTCAGGGTCAGGTTGGGGGGAAGAAAGGTCAGCTCCCTGCAGCTCTGGATTGGTCAAGAAGAGATGGGACCCTGGCTTAGTGGAAATGGAAAACAGAATGTGTGCAGAAGGGTGTTGTCCACCTTAGCAGGAACCACATCCTTAGAGTTCACATTTACAGTTGATATTGTTAACCCTTTACAGTCCGATCAGTAGGTTGAAAGAGCCCCCAAATACAAATTAACATCACTACGGTTCATAGAAAGTATAGGATGATCTATGGGCATGAGGTTATGAGCGCATTGATAGCCCAACTTTATTGAGAAGCATTAGAGGGTGGTCCTTAATAGCATAGATTCTGTTGCCAAAATACCTACGGAGAATCTCTACTCTGTTTTGTACTGGTAGACTGAAGTTGGGCAAGTTAATGTAGACTTAAATATGTAAGGATTTAGATATATAAATTGAAGATGACAATAAAGTACATGTGCCCTAGGGTTGATAGGATGATCAAATGGATCCACCCATGTATGGCACTAATGTGGTATGAATGCCTCATAGCTATTAAGCACTTACTGTGCACCAGGCACAATTCTAAGAACTCTCTGCTCATAGGACTGGGCATGAACTAGGGCTGGATTCAGTTTGGCAGAGTGGAACAGTATAAACCTAAAACAACAGCAGTTTAGAGAAGGTAGAAGTTTATTTCTCTCTTATATAAGAGAAGTCCAGAGGTAGAAAGCCGAGTGCTGGTGTGGCTATTCTCTGGTCATCTGGGATCTTAGACTCCTTCTAGATCAAGTACTTCATCATTCAAGCATTAGTTTTTATCCTCCAGGTCACCTCTTGTTCTATGGAGCTCTAAGTATTGTGTCCTTATCCCAGGAAGCAGGAAGATGATAAGGTATTAGGGGAAAAAGGATGTAACTTCCAGGTAAGTGAGCTCCCCTTAAGGAGTTTTCTCAGAGGTCCCACATACAACTTGAACTTACATCTTGTTGAAGAGGACTTAGTCATCTTGTCCCGCCTAGCTGCCAGGAAGTCTGGGAAATGTAACCATTCATCTGGGTGTATCACCACCTTGAATAACCAGGGGGTCTGCTACTAAGGCAAAAGGGGACAGATGATATTGGGTACCATCAAATATTTTCTCTTTAGCTCCCCAACATCCCAACCTACATTTTTCCATATGTAGAATGTAACACCTCTCCAAGAGAGAAGACTCCAATATCTCATCCAGGTACCGTATTTTGTTGAAATCTAGGATCTCAGAAGATGTGTAGTTCTCTCCACCAGATCCGATTATGTCTCCTTGAACTCCATTGACCTATAAACTAAAATAACCTATCTGCTTCTCACTTCCCACACACCCAACAATCGGTGGTGAAGCAGAAACAGTATACCTGCAGAATGAACCCCCATTTTGTAAAGGGGAGGATGGGACAACCACAGCAGCCACCAGTTCATGGACAACGACAACTCCCATGGGGCAGGCCCTTGTTTAAAAACTTAGAAGGTTTTGTTCTATATGCTTCTGGAAAGTTTCATGAACAAGTAACCACTGCCAAAAATCTTATCCAGCTAGAGGTTGTAAACCTGAAGGCTCTTGGATTTTACTTACAGATCTCTGTGTTCAGTCCATTCTTCTCTCCCAACTTGATAGCCATCAGAAACAATAGGCTTTGGTCAGGAAGCAATTCACTAATTCCCATTTTACCAACACACCTATTTAATGCCAAAATTTCAGCTGTTGCACCTGCTAATAATGAATTCTGGTTAGCTAATAATCTTTAAGGTTTTCAGCTATCTAGATGACAGTCTGTAGGCAAAGCAAAACTGTACTTCCTATGATTTCTTCTTGTAAATTGATAGGTGTTTGACTTTATTTCTTGTGGAACTTTGCTAAAAGTGTCAGATGATGTTGTCACAAACCAACTGTGGTAGGCAGCCTCTAAGATGGTCCCCAATGATCCCCACCTCCTGGTATTTACTTATATAATCTACTTATCTTGAGTGTGGGCTGGATTTAGTGACTCACTATTTATTAAAAGAATGTAGCAGAGGTGATGGATGCCACTTGTGAGATTAGGATTTGGGTGCTTTCTCTCTCTCTCACTCTATCACTTGCTCTCTCTAAGGGTAACCAGCTGCCATGTTCTGAGCTACCCTCTGGAGAGCTCCCATGGCAAGAAATTAAGGGAGGACTTTGATCAATATCCACAGGAACTGAGACTTTTAGTCCGATAGGCTCTGTAGAACTGAATCCTGCTTATAACTATGTCAGTGAGCTTGTAAGTGGATCTCAGTCGAGCCTTAGATGAAACTGAAGCCCTCGGTGGTACCTTGATTGCAACCCTAAAAGAAATCTTGCTCAAGAGGGACTCAGGTAAGCTGTGCTTGGATTCCTAACCCACAAAAACTGAGGGATAATAAATGTTTGCTGTTTTAAACTACTATGTTTTTGGGATGATTGTTATGCAGAAATAGAGAACTAATATACTGACATTCTGGAATTTTCATTCGGTCTTAATGTTACAGCTTCAATGAGTGTGTGGTCCGTGTTCCAACTTCCAGTAGGCAATAGACTGGCCAAATGTTTTGCCACCATATAGCATGGGGCACCAGATTTCTTGCCTGCAATATCCTAGTCCTTAATGTTTTCCTCTAGTGCCTTATCCGATAAGGAAATTCCACACTTTAGATTCTATTTCTTGTAGTACTTCTCTTGCAAGAACTAAATTCTGCATCATTAGATTAGGTCCAGCTGCATCTAACAGAAATGCCAAAATTACAGTGGAATGCATAAGAAAGAAGTTTATTTCAGTCTCATAATGAAGTCTAGCAGTAGATAGCCTAGGACTACTTTAGTGGTTCTACTTCATCAGTGTCCCAGGCTCCTTTCTATTTATTCTTAGAGCTTGGCATCCATCATCAAGATGACCTTATGTTCCAAAATGGCTACTTTAGCTCTATCCATCATATCCTCATTCCAAGCTACAGAAGGATGAAGCAGGTAACTCAGTCATCTTAGCTGAGTCAGCTTCCCTTAAAGACTCATCCAAGAAGTGTTTTCCATTCACATTTGTGTAATGAACAGAAGGATACTCAAAAAGTAGAAGACCTTGGAAGTCATCTAGTCCAATGTTTCCTAAACTTTAGAAATTTTCATTCAACCTTTACAATTTTTGCTACATTTGCATACCATCTATCCAAATCATTACTTTATATTGAATCATGTAGTGAAAAAGCTATTTCCTTACATTTACATACCATCTGTACTGCTTTTACATAATGTGTTTTTATATTGACTTACTTTCAAAAACTTAAATAAGTATATTTAAAAATAAAATCTTCAATTAGAAAGTAATGCTTTCCACAAAAGTTGTAGAAAAATAAATTAAAATAAAATGAAACAAAGTTATAAAATTATAACTGGAAAGCATATCTCCCAGAAAAGCTCTGAGTTACTGGCCTGCCCTCTTCTTTATTAAAAATGAAGATTAGCAAACCTAAGATTTCAGCTCTCTCCCAGATAAACCAGAAAGATTGTAAACAGAGTAACTTTCTCATGGCACTATTTGACATAATTTAATGTCTTGTCTGTGTACCACCTAAATTGTCTCAATTTCATCAGAAGTCTGTGATCTACACTGGGACACATTAGGTGCATTCTTTAGACCAACAAGGAAACCAATTTTCCAGAGGCCTCACGTGATTCTGTTTGCCCCTTGGCTCTCTGTAATACTCGTTAAGAATTCATTGCCTGATACCACAGTCAGCTATTTCAGGGTTTGTATCCACATACTAGATTGTGAGCTCTCAGAAGGCCAGATCAATCTGAGCCAGACTGATCTTTAATCCCCCGGATGAGGGCCCAGGGCCTGCCAAAAGTCAGTGCATTTAGTGGGCTGGAGCAAATGGAACTGCCCAAGGACACACAGCTTGTAAGCAAGGATGCAACTGAGGCCCATATCTTCTGGGTCCTATTTCATGGTGATTTGCAAGTCAGGTTTCTAGAGAGAGGGATCAATTTGATTCCAGGGACAGAGATCAAAGAGATTTAAGATAAAGTGCTGCATTTTTATTTTTAAAACTCAAGGTTACTCTTGCCTTTTTCATGATAAACTGCTGTGTGTATAATAATAGATTAAAAACCGGCAATGATTCAAAGTATAAATCTCAGGGAGAGTTCGTTCAATAATTCTGTCTTTCTTGACGATGATTACAGTAATGACAAGATAGCCGCCATTTATTGAGCATTTTCTAGGTATCAGGCACAATCCTAAGCACTCGAACATTCTCGTGAGCTGGATAATTACTATTCCCATTTTCGTCAGAGGAAACTGAGGCATAGAGTGGTCTTTAACTGGCACACAAGATATAGCAGACAGTAAATGATGGGAGAATCCCCATTCGACTTATACATCTCTTTAGATCCTGTAGACCTCACCTGGTTTTTGTTCCAGGGGCTGCTATAGCAACAAGCTCAGTGTGAGTTCCTCCAACTTCAAGCAGGTGAGATCTGCCAGTGCCTCATCCTGGGCACCCTCCACGGTGTGCCTGTTGCCTCATGTTCTGGGGCTTCTCTGTGACCTTGAATCCACACAACCCCTAGTCACCTGTGCATACCCTGCCCAGAAGAATTGGGAATTAATGCCTCATGGGGCAAGCTTTTGATTACTGGGAGGTGGAATCAGATGGATTTATTCTTCCTCATTTATTTCCCTGGATGGGCTGTGCAGAGATGCATTTTGTGTATTTTCTTGGAAGACAGCCCCACAGGATCAAGCAACCAGTCGCACCTCACGGCAGCCAATTTGCTAAAGCATCTTTTATGGGCCTCCCCACTTTTCCCACCCTTTTTCCCTCACTCCCGCTCTCTGGGATACATAATAAACAAGTATCACATAGGCCCTTCCTTACCTTTGGCTCTGCTTTCCCGGTCTATGACAGTATGGACCTGTCTGATTCCAAAAGCCCATGCCCAGGACACTGAGTTACATTGGTTCTATGTATGAATCTTCAGGATAGGCTGACTTCCGAGTGAGATGCCCACAGGCTTTGTCGTCTTGATGATCTATCCCTTCCCCCTCCCCTCTCTTGCCTAAAACATTGATCTCCTTTGAGTTCTGTTTACTAATGATGCTCATTCTATTTTTAGGCCTTTGTGCTTGTTTTCTCTTTGAAGAATGCTCTCCTACTCCCTTCTCCTCTGTTCCTTTCTGCTTCCTTTCCTGGCTAACTCCTACTCATCTCTTAAAATTCAGCTCCCATGGCCTTTTATGATCCCCCTGTACCTATTGTCCCCAGCCTGGATGAGGTCTCTGTTTCCTATACCTTACTCTGTTGTGCCTACCTACACATCATCATCTGCCCTTCTTTGAATCCCCAGCCCTTGGAGACCAGGGCAGTGTCCCATTGACATCTCTGTACTTAACGTGACCTGGGGCCTGCTCTAGAGTCTTAGCTAAGTGAAGGTGAAGGCAGAGTGGCCAGGGGCATAGGCAGTATTGTCAATTGGCCCTGGGCTCCAGTCATGCCTTGATACCTACAGCCATAGACTTCTGAGCACATCAATTAAAAGTCCCAAGCCTTGGTTTCCTAATCTGTAAAAAGGGGAAAACCACAGTAGCTGCAATGTAGGGTTCTCATAAAGATTAAATGACGTAAAACATATTGAATTTAGTAAGAGATAAATACATACAAGCTACTATTATCAACAATAATTTATTGTTCCTCCCATAAAGGTAGGAAAGTAGTTAGGAAAGAAAAGCTAGACTAATTGTCATAGGTCTAAACACAGATTTAGTGAGTGTCTTCAAGTTTTTAAGGGCTCCTGGGGCTCTCCCTGGGTCCCAAAAGCTTATAGGCTAAGTCAGTCCACACACTTTTACTGGGCATCCACCATGTGCTAGGCACTGCATGTAGGGCTGGGGCTTTAGAAATGATGAGCCTCAGTGCCTGTCCTTAGGTAGTTCAAGGTCTAGCGAGGTTACGACATTAAAGTCTGTGATCTTTTATCAATGCCACATTCTCTATCATCTTGAGAATAAATGCATTCGTTTCTTCAACAATGTATTTATTGTGCAGATATTATGTTCCTAGTCCTCTGTAGGTGGCAGGGACACAGCAGTGAATTTACACTTTGATCTTTGAAGCTTATCCACACTGGGAAAGACAGAAGAAAGCATACAGAGAAACAAATAACCAAGAGAAAAAAAGTTGGATCTTCAACCAGTGGGCAAGAGAATTCCAGGAAGAGACATCATATTGTGCAAAGGTATGAAGTTGTGGAGAGCATGGCACAATCTGAGACCAAGAGTCCACTGGTGATGTGACAGCATAGATCACAGGGTAGGGAAATGGCTGAGGCTGCAGGGACGAGCTGTGGACAAAGAGCTGAGGGCTGTCCTGCTAGTCAGGATTCTTTTCCATCACAGAAACCTAGCCAGAGAATTGAAATAGGATGGGCTTTTGGGCACAGAATGGGTATGGGCAGAAAAGGACTTGGCCCCAGAGAAATGGACCCAAGATCAAAGACATCTTATTGCAAAGATGAAATGTCCCCATGTAGTGAGAAATACGTCATTGATAATCTAGGATTATTTCTTTCCAACCTAATGACTTGAAATAAAAGGAACTCTTCTGTTAGAAAAGAATAAATCCCAGGGAACACTGACTGGCTTTGATTGGGTCATGTGATCTTCCTACATCAGCAATCACTGTGACTAGGGGATGGGGAAATCTGATGGACTTGACTTGGCTTACTTACCCATATGTATCTATGGTGGGTCTGTTTACCGAAGAAGGAGGTGAAAGGATCCTGGCCACACTGAAACCAAGTAATAGTCCCAGAGCCTTGACTGCTATGCTAGGGAGTTTGGGTTTCATCTGAGGCTGGCAGAAATCATTTTTAGGTTTTAAGAACAGAGATGAAATACTCAGATGTATGTTTGGAAAGAGCACCCCAGGCTCAGCGGGGAGAGATGGTTGAGTAGATGGAGTCTGGAAGACCCATTGTGATGCTAATGGCATAATCCAAGTAAGGCTTTAGAACGGAGCTGTGCACATGTTGCTGGGAGTGTGTGAGGATTTAAGAGAGAACAGAGGACATTGATGTTTCCTATCAGGTTCCAAGTGGAGAAAGATGAGAACACACTAGCCACTGTGTGAATCGTTGACAAGGTGAATTGTTGAAAAGGTCTTTTAAGAGGTCATTCAGGTTCAACAATTGGCCAGTATCCTAGACTTATTTATGATTTTACTGAAGCTAAATTGGCGCAAGGTGCAGAAAACTTGCTTTTCTGATTGGGATGATAATATTTCAGTTTAACAGATATGCAACACCCACTATGTGCCACGCCCAAAGCTTTTTGTATTTTTCAAGATGGGTAAAACAAGTCTCTGCCAGAACAAAGTAGCTTAATAATCCCAAGTTTGTAAAGAACACATTGTATGTCTACCCATTATCTCCTTCAATCTTTACCATAGGCCTATGGAGAAGCACAGAAGACATCCTGACCTCCATTACACACTTTCTATGAGAAGTGAACTGACTTTCTCAGTCCCTTTGGGAGAATCTTCTTCAGTCCTGCCCACTCTGGTCTCCTGAAACCCACACATCTTGGCTTTTTTCTATGCCATGAGAACTAAGGGATTCCCTTAGGCAGCTGTGGGCTGGTAAATGTTGAGCAGCAGATGCTCTGAGCAGTGTTTGCTGATTGTCGTGGTGTGAATACTCGCACCATGGCAATTTAGTGTGACATCACTGAACATAGAATTGGAAAGAGTTGTGCACGATGAGTTCTCTTGAATCTGAAGTTTCAGTGGTCTCAACAGCCAATCCAAACTGGACCCTGGAGGGCAGAGTGGAAAGCCATCCTCTTGGAGTTTGGTCTATGTGATCTGTTATGGGTTGAATTGTGTCCCCCACAAAAATATATGGAAATCCTAATCACCAAGTCATCAGAATGTTACCTTATTTGGAAAAAGGGTCATCGTAGATGTAGTTAGTTACGATGAGGTCATACTGGAGTAGGGTGGGCCTCTAATCCAGTATGACTGGTGTCCTTGAAAGAAGACAACCATGTGAAGATACAGAGACACAGAGAGAAGGTTATGTGAAGATGGAAGCAGAGGTTGGAGTGATGCATTTACAGGCTGAGGAACTCCTGAGGCTGCTAGAAGCTGGAAGAAATAAGGATGGATTATCCCCTAGGGGTTTCAGAGGGAGTAAGGCTCTACTAATACCTTGAGTTTAGATTCTAGCCTCCAGATCTGTGAGACAACACGTTTCTGTTGTTTTAACTCACCCACTTTGTGGCACTAATGGTCCCTGTCTTTTCTCCTACCCTGCACCACCTGGTTTGAAATACTGCTGCCTTGGGCAAAATCCCACTGTGTTTGTGTTTTATGGTTCCAGTGTTCTTTCATTCCAGTCCTTCTCCATCTGGATCATATTACAGGAATCTAGTGCAATGAGCTAAAATATGGGAGAGTCCATTGCCTTAAAGAGATAAGAAAGTCATCTTATCAGCTATAATTAGTTGAATACATACTAGGTCTCAGATGCTATACTAGGTGTTTGTCATGTGTTGCCACATTTAATTTAATCTTAATGATAAGCCTATGATTAGGCATAATTATCCTTATTCTACAAATGGGGAGACAGAAGCTCAGTGATATTAGGTAACTTGCCTAAGGTCACAGAGCTAGTTAAGGACTGCAGGGTTGTCAACTCAGGTGTGGTAGACTGAGATTCTGCACAACATCTTAGCACTCCACCCTGTGGCCAATTTGTGGGAGCCTCAATGGGCTACCACTGCACAAACACCTCAGCAATTGCCCCATCTGGACCCAGAGATAAAGTATGATCTGAGGACAGAGGAAGAAGATGGAGGATGGTTAGAGAAATCAGGTCAATTGAATGAGTAACCCTGAATCCCTTTGGTAAGCTTATCTACATCTAGTGGTTGCCATTTGCACGTGGCAATAATAATGATATGCCCTCAGTGATAGTGTATTAACCTTAATTCCTTATATGTGTACAACACTGAACCTCTGTGATGGGTTTTTACTTGAATGGCTCTCATCACTTCTCAGGCTGTGGAGCCAGAGAGAGCTGGGTTCGCATTAACCAGTGGTCACATCTTGAGCAAGTTGCTTTATCATTCGTGAGTAATGATTCACTTCCCTCACTTGGAACCTTGTAAGGGTGTTGGAAGGACTAAATGAGGTAATGTGGAGTGGGTCCAGTATATAGCAGATATTAGTGGAGCAAGTTTATTCTTCCTGTTTGTGTGAGAAAGGAGTTTTCCCCAGTACTTCTGGCCTCTGGAGCAGTATGTAGGTCCATGCCCAGGATCCAAACCGGCAAACCCTGGGCCGCAGAAGTGGAGAGCACAAACTCAACCACCATGCCACTGGGCCAGCCCCTGCTTACCATCTTTATATCCCTCTTATAGGTTGAATTTTGTTCTCCAAAAGATATGTTGAATTCCTAACCCCTGATACTTACGAATGATACCTTATTTGGAAATAAAGTCTTTGCAGATGTAATCAAGTTAAAATAAGGTTATTAGGATGGGCCCTTAATCTAACATGACTGGTGTTCTTATAAGAAAAGAGAAACACCATGTAAAGACAGAAGCACACAGGAGAGAATGTCTTGTGACCAAGGAGACAGAAATGCTGCAGCTACAAGCCAAGGAATGCCTGGAACTGTTGAAAAATAAGGAGGTGGCTTTCTATTATCATCTCTCTATTCTGAGGTGAATGAGAGACCTGGGGCCAAGATAAAAGAAGAGCTAGGACGGTGGGGGGGGGGACCCATGTATATTGAGCACCTACTATGTGTGTATCCCCCGCTGAGTGCATTGCAGATGTCTCATTTCATCCTCACACCCCATAAGGTGAGTGCTTTGTTCTCATTTTCCAGATGAGGAAACTTTAGTCAAAAATATTGGATACCCAGCTCAAGGTCCCACAACGAACAAGGGACTGAGAAAATTCCAGAGAGGTCTGTCTAATTCCAACACCTGCCTGTGATCTTTCTACTTTATGCAAAGCAATTAAGGCAATAGGCAAAGTTTTAAGCACAGATGGCCACTATCAGGGGTCATTGTATTTGCTCTGAAATGAGGAGAGAGGAGAGTCTTGATGGAGCCACCCAGTTAGGTAACAGAGAGGTAGCATAGCAGAGTGGTCAGGATGCTGGCTCTGGAGGCCCCCTGCCTGAGCTCCACTGCCATTCCACCTCCGCACTGACTCACTAGGTGCCTTTGCCATGTGGCTTCATCTCTCTATGCCTCAGCTTCCTGGCTTGATGTGTGGCAATAACAGGATCAGGGATTATAGAGCTGCTGTGAGGATTAAATGAGCATCACATAAAGGCACTTAGAACAATTTGTCACACGGTGAGCAGGACATAAATGCTTGTTGCTGTTATTATTTTTTATTATTCTAAAATGTGACCTGTAGAAAACCCCCCTCCCTCCCCAAAAGGCATAATGATACCACCAGGATGACTGTCTCCTAAGCATAGCTCCCAGGACATGCTTCTGGTCTACCCTCTGCCCCTGTGACTTCCAAAATCTCAGCTGAGCTGGAATATTGTGTTTCTAATTAGACAAGTGTCTGCTGTGTTGGCTAATAATGCTTTTCACAAGGCTTTTTGGTGATGCAGGGTGATGGCTGTAATGTTTCATAGCCATTGATAAGAACACAATCTGGAGGGAAAGTGCTAACATGTAATTTGCAGTCATGACTTCCAGCATTAATTAAAAAAATGTCTCTGTGGTCCCTGATTTCAAGGCGCTGTCTACTGCTTCTCTGAAGGGTATTGAAATGCTTCACCCGGATCAGGCGCACAGGCCCTGTGCCCAGCTACTACTTCTTCCCAGCAGGACTGCCTGTCTGTGGGGAGCTCTCGGACTTCTGAAACGTGTTCTGGGTGTCCTGTGTAAATGGTGTGAGCTGGAAAGCTGTTACTTAAACTTAGGAGGCTTAGCTGAAGCAGAGGACGAATGAATCAGGGGTGATATGCTTTGGGGGCATTTCAGCATGCTTTGTTTTTCAATTCTGGTGACTATTTTTCTAGGACCACAATGACCTGCTCTTACCTGACAAGCCAACTATATTTCCTTTCTCTCGTGGGATGTGGTTATCAGAAAAATAGATCAGAGTCAATAGATAGATTTAGTCCAGCTTTGAGGATTTTGCTCATCAAGTATCATGCATAGGGGTGATGTGACAATTAGGGCACAGGGATGAGAGCTCTCTTTTTCAAAGGAAGTCGCTGCCTTTCTGGCACTGGTACAAGCATACCTTTATGCTTCTCTCTGCCAGGATGGCCAGTTCTTGCAGTTAAAAATTCCAAACACAAAGGTCTCTTAATCCAATGGTAAAAAGAAAAAAAATCACAAATTATGCAGAATTTGCTGGCTTTGAGGAGGATAAAAGGGGATCTCCATTGGATGTATAGTATGTTTGACAGCTGGATTGAAATTTGAAGATATGATGAAAGTACAGAACAAGAATAAAAAAATAATTAGAAGCTCCACAGAAAGCAAAATAGTCTATAAGAATGTAATGATCCTCCCCAAACAAATTAATCTGGTAAAAATCTGTAGATTTCAAGACATGAATTTCACACAATAGATAGAAAATAGGCAAAATGGAAAAGAAATTATCACACATATAACCTGTGCAAATAGATTAGAATGCAGATACATGCACACACACCTCTCTTCACGTCTGATACACTCATACAAATGAAAGGGCTCGTAAACACTGCTTTGTGCCTTCCATTTTTTAAGCTTACTATATATTGTGGAATTTTCATGTTGCTATATATACCATTCCTTTTGTATCATTTTGGATATTCTTTTTAATGGTTTCAATGTATCTCATTATATAAATGTACTACAATTTATATCCATGATCACTATTAATGAACATGTAGATTGTTTCCAGTTTAGAGCATTTAATTTTTTTAATTCCTTTTCCAGGTAATACTGCAATGAATGTTTTTGGCCATCCATTGTTAACTGTATGTGTGGGTGTGTCTGCAGAAAAAAATTATTTGCAGTGGAATTTCTGAATTAAAGGGTATTTTAAAAGGTATTGACCTTTTGCCAAATTGACCTTCAAAGTTATGCCAATTTATATTCCCATTACCACTGTGTGAATATCTGTTTCCTCAAAATCTTGCCCAAACCATGTTTTGTAATCTCTTTAATTGTCACCAATCAGTTAGGTAAAAATAAAACAATATCTTGCCGTTTTAGTTTGCATTGATTAAATCATCGAGTAAGGTTAGCCTTCTATTCGTATCATTCTAAGCAATTCGTATTTACTTTCTGAACCAAGCACATAATATGTGCACAATAAATATTTGTTGAACAACTAAATATACTGTCTGTGCAGTTGTTCCTTTTATTATTAGTGTGAATGGATTCTTCATAGAGTAAAAAAATAATACGCTTTAATATAGTTACTGCAAGTATTTATTTCCCCATTTGCTATTTGTCTTTTAATTTTGTTTATGGATTTTTTAGGGGGAGGCATTTAGAAATTTGGTTTTTACTTTTTAATGTAGTCACATTTATTGTTATTTTAAAAATGTAGTTTTTAAATCTTGCTAAAAGTTTTCTCTTATTTCTCTGAATATACACCATGCCCTTAATAGGCCTCCTTTCTGCAGCTGAATATATTTTGTGTAATCCTCAAATTACACTGTGGTCCCCAAATTGTGCTGTGGTCCTCTTGCCTATCAGACTCTCTTCTCATCCTCTGCCCATATAAGGGCCAGCACTTGGAGTTGGAGAGGAATTTCTTCTTGCTCAAGGAAGCCTTGCCTTTGCTGAGTACTCCTAGGTATGAGCACCTTGCACTGTAATGAATTGAGGGCAGATCTGGTTCCACGTAATATGTATTATGGAAGTCCACAGTACAAGCAGAAGAACATTTGGAAAGTATCCTGGGAGTAAAAAGTTATCGTTACAAAGGGTCTTAGATGCCAAACTAAGAAAACTGACCTCTCTCCTGTAGGAGTTAGAACAGGGCTCCTGGTCTTAGTGCTGACAGGGACTAGATTTAGATGTAATAAGAGGGGTATTAAAGGTTCTTGCTCTTGCTCAATAGGCTTTCTTTTAGGAATTCCTATTTAGATATCTTTCTTTTTGGGTTGCTTCTCCATCTGGTACCCGCTGTCCGTGGTTTAGGTGCGTAAGACAGACGTAGGGCCTGCTGACCTTACAGGGAAACCAGAGTGTGACCCTGAGAAAGCAGGCTGCAGTAGACTGGCCTTTGGACCAGATTCAGTGAGTCATCTGCACACATACATTTACTTCAGTCTACCCATTGGAGCTACTGCTGCTGTCTGCTCAGCACACTTCTTCTCCCTTCTTCTGATAACATTACTCCTTCATTTGAAGAGTGCTTCCCTGCAGCACTCCACCCTCATATTATTCTTTACTCAAGAAGGCAGATGACTCTATCTAGGTAAGGAATCAGAATTTTGGCTGGAGACCCACAAGCACCCAGGGCTCTTGGATCCATCCATTATGAAATTGCTGTAATGAGAACTCACCCATTGCTCATGTTCCTAATATGTTCCCTGTTCCTGCCCTTCTGGCACCTGCGATTCTTCAGGATTCCCATGGTCCCAGAGACTACCCCAGTATTCATCCAATAAGCCCTTTTCTCCCTTTGTTTAAATTAGTCAGAGCCTGTTGCTTGCACTCCAGGAACCCTAGCAGAAAGAAGAGCTCACCAGTGTCAATGGATTACATAGAGTTGTGGGGCCAAAGCTCTGGCTTTGCTCAGTGCACAGTCCCCTGGGGATCTCTTTATTGGCAAGCTGAGGCTATGGAAGGCCTTTGATGGATTCTCAATCACAAGGCTAGGAAGACTGGGTCCCCTTATCATACCAGAAAATTGAGTCCCCGGGAGGGTCTGGGACTTGATAGAACAGAGGAGTCCATGACAATTTTTGACAATTTTCATAAGATGTAAACCATGGTGATTTTACCCAGGCTGATTGTGAGCTGGTGTTCAGGACCTTCCCTAGTTTTTGGAGTCAGAGCCAGGAAGCTCTGTCATCTGTTTGTGATTACAGGGCCCAGCATGCCCCACCAAAGGCCCTCTGGCGCCTTTTCTCTTTGGAAACACATTCAGCACATTTTTAGAAACCGCACTAAGAAGCCCTCCCTGAGAAAGTGACTAAACACTGCTTAATATTCTGAAAATATAAACAGCTGCTGAGAAGCCACTCATAAGCTGTTTAGGGAAAGCTGACTTGGCACTGGGGAGAAGCCAGCTGTTGCTGGCTTATGATTGGTGGAGGTTGTAAAATTCCTTGCAATGTCAGTGTTGTCAATGAATATATATTAAGCTCGTTCTCCATCTTACACGCTAGAGCATTCTGGTTGGACTTGCGTACTTCTGAACATTTTGGAGGGATGAAGCATGCTACGATCCGTGCTCCTTTTCCATACTTCTCTCCCATTACCTATGTTATGGGTTAAACTGTGCCTCCTCAGAAAACATGTTTAAGTCCTAACCCCCAGTACCTCTGAATGTGACCTTATTTAGCAATAGGGTAGTTGCAGATATAATTACTTAAGATAGGGTCATACTGGAGTAAGATGGGCCCTTAATTCAGTATGACTGGTGTGCATATAAGAAGAGGAGAGGAAGACACACAGGGAGAATGCCATACCATGTGGTGACAAAAGCAGAGATTGGAGTGATCCAGCTGCAAGCCATGGGATCCCAAGGATTAACAGCCAACACGAGAAGCTAGGAAGAGGCAAAGAAGCATTCTCCCCTCTCCAGCTTTCAAAGAAAGCATGGTCCTGCTTCTAGGTTCTAGACCTGTGAGACAATCAATTTCTGCTCTTTTAAGTCACCCAGTTTGTGGTGCTTGGTTATAGTAGCCATGGGAAACTGTATACCGTAGTTTAACCATCTCCCTATCCTATATGGGACTGTACCTCCTATTCCCATTCTTTCATTCATTTGCTCATCAAGCATTCATTAAACACCAACTGTGTTCTAGATCCAGTGTTAGGTGCTGGGAATACAGTGGTCACAAGGCACAGTTCCAACCCTCAAGGGGCTCAGAAACCAGGAGTAGGGTAGAAACAGATCTGCCTGCAGAGAGATCCTCCTCCGCCTTAGGTGCTCAGCATTTACTCCCCTTCACTGAACCGCAAGTTTGCGTGTGTTGAGTCTTTAATCACATTGTTGTAAACTCCTCAAAAACTATTTTTCTCAACTGTTTTATCAGGAAAATTTTTGAATATGCATAACTGTTGAAAAAACGGTACATTGATTACCCATAAACCCACTGCCTAGATTCAATGATTGTTAATATTTTGCTATATGTGGTTTTAAAGACTATATTTTTATTTCTTCAGATCTAGAGCGTGAATATTGTGTCCTATAAGAGTAAGAGTTCCGGAACTAACCTCCCTGAATTCAGATCCTGGCTTTACCATCTAGTTTTGTGTCCTTAGGCAAATTACTACCCATCTCTGCATCTCAGTTCCCTCATCCATAATAACAGTGTCCAGCTCATGGGGATGTTGTGAGTAATAAATGCATTTATATGTAAAAAGTACTTAAAACAGTGCCTTTCAAGATGTAAACATTCAGTAAGGATTAGCTCTTTTAATAATTATTTCCTACGGTTCTTGGAAAATATTGGGTATCTTATTCTCATGAGTGAGTCTGGGGTGTTTTTATGCATGTGAATCATGGGGAATCTTGCCCTGCTTTGATCCATTCCCCAGATTATTATTCTTTTAGGGCATGTGCATTTGCCTCTATTGGGAATGTGTCTCTCTTCCCCACAAATTTAGGCAAACTTGTTGAGGGATCTTTGCTTTGTTTCCACTGTAACTGTCAGAGCTAGTACTTGACACATAACTTGATGCATAGTAAGCATTCAGTAAATAGCTTGCTGAATGAGTAGTGTCTAACATGCCGGTATTTGTTCATGCATTCATTCACTTACTCATTTGGCAAGTAAGGGTTGAGCATGCTCTTGGTGCTAGACACATTACTGTATGCTGAGGCCTCACTGGTGACTGAGACAAAGTCCCTTTCAAGAAACTTTAAACTTAGTCTTTGTTCATATTTGATTTTGAATTCATCTTTGCTTTTGTATATACCTCGTCTTACCAGCTAGACTGTAAAAACTTTGAGACTAGAGACTATGGTTTCTACTTTTCTGTTATTGAACATGGAAGTCATGATAAGGTTACATACATTAAACAGACTTTAGAATCAGGCAAAAATGGAAAGAAATTAAAATTCTTCCATTAGATTGACAGTGAATATTTTACATTACCTATCTTTATCTCAATACCCTTGTTCGTTAAGTAGGAATACTATTTAGCTGGCTGTTTTAAGAATTGAATGAAATAATTCACAGCACATAGTATGTGCTCAATGAATTTGTTATCTGTTTTCTGCTCCTCCTTTGTTTCCAGGGATGTGATGAGTTGAAGGATAGATGTGCAAGAGACAGAGTTGTTCCTTTTATAATTTTCTGGCACCCAGTGTCTGATCCACCAGAGCACTTATATAAGTTATGCTGCCATAAGCCAAGGAATGCCAAAGATTGCCATCAAGCCACCAGAAGCTAGGGGAAAGACATGGAATAAATTCTTCCTCACAGTCTTCGGAATAAACTGACCCTGCTAGAGCATTGATCTTGGACTTCTAGCCTCCAGAATTTTGAGACAATAAATTTCTGTTCTTTAAATCCTCCATAGGAATGAAAATAAAAACTGAGAAGGCTTATGAGCTTATATATATATATATAAAATTGTTGAAAACAAAAGCAGATGTGAAGCCAGGAAATTTTTTCCCACTATAAAAATCCTTTCTTGTTTGGACAGAACACCAAAGGAAAAAGCAAGGATCCCTTCAAAGTCTCTGTAAATCTATCTTGCTCTAGAAAGGCATGATTTCTGTTGTGTTTGTTTGTGTTTGAGGTAGGAAGAGTATTAGTTACATGTCTTCATTCTGGTACTGTGGAAGGACTTGCCTGTCTGTCAGAAGTTGACATGAGAGCAAGATGAAGTGATAAAAATGTAATATCAAGTCTATCCCTCCCTCTTTTTTCTTTTAACCAAGATGACTATTCCAAATCCCAGGTAGACATTGCGTTGTGATGAGAACACATGAAATATGGATTAGATTAAGTGCATCTCTGCCCTGGAATGGCCATTTAAGAGCTAAATGACCTTGGACAACTTGCTTAAAATTTCTCAGCTTCAGTTTTCAATGATACAAAATGGGAGTAAGAATAATAATCATTTGTTCACCCATTGATTCATCTATTCACTAAGTATTGAACACATACTATATGCAGTTACACTTCTAAGCACTGTGGATATTAAAGTGGACAAGATAGGAAGGGCCCTGCTTTCTCAGACCCTACATTTTAATGGCAGAGACAGACATGGAATAAGTAAACACATAAATATAATTTACAGAGTGACATATACTGTGAAGGAAATAAAATAGAGTAAGAGCATGGTGCATCACTGGGGGACAGAGATGTAAATGATGAGAAGTTGATGCAGAAACATAGAGAAGAGCGTTCCATGCAGAGAAATTGGAAAATAGAAAGTCCCTGATGCTGGAATTAACTTGGTGTGTTCAAAGAACAGCAAGAAGCTCAGTGTGGGTAGAACATAGTGATCAAGAGGAAACACGTCAGGTGCTAAGATAGGAGAGAGAGGCATTAGCTAAATCATGCAGGTCATAGTAAGGGATTTCTTCTGAGTGCAGCAGGAAGCCATAGAAGGATTTCATTTATGTATGTATGTAATGTATGTATTTGAGATTTCTCTGATACTGTCTGGACAAATATAGAAGCAGGACTACCAACTAGGAGGCAACTCTGGTATCCGGTATCCAGCTGGGTGACGGGCATGGTGTATACTTGGGTTCCAGTAATGGAGATCATGTGTGATTATATTTGAGATATGTTTGAAGATTGATTAAGAAGATTAATTGATAGATTGAGTAGGAAAACAGGGGAATAGGAATTCTATCTCAAGTTTTGAACTGAGTAACTATTATGGGCTGAATTGTGTCTCCACAAAATTCATGTTGAACCCCCTACCTGAGTATCTCAGAATATGACCATATTTGGAGCCAAGGTCTTTAAAGATGTGATTAAATTAAAATGACGTATTTAGGGTGGGCCCTAGTCCAATATGACTGATATCCTTATAAGAAGAGGAAATTTGCACACACAGAAAGATATCAGACACATACAAGCTCAGAGAGATAAACATGTGAAAATACAATGAGAAGGTGGTCACCTGCAGGCCAAGAAAAGAAGCCTCAGAAGGAATCAAATCTGCTGACACCTTGATCTCAAATTTCTGGCATCCAGAACTGTGAGAAAATAAATTTCTGTTGTTTAAGCCACTCAGTCTGTGATATTTTGCTATGGCATCCCTAGCAGACTAATAAAGGAACCAAGAAGGTAGTGGTATCATCTATTAAAGGAAAACTGAGAACAAAAGCAGATTTTTGTGTGTGTGTGGGGGGGGGGGCGGTGCTGGAAATGATGGTAGTGGCTGGAAATCAATAGTTCTCTTATGACCTTGTTCAGACCGAGAAGCTTGTTGGACATCCAATTGGAGACTCCTAGTAGGCAACTGAACATACACTTGTGGTGCTTAGGAGCACTCAGCATACAGATAGTATTTGCAATGATGTGCACAGGGTGAGATCACCAAGGAAGCCAGTGGAGAGAGAAGAAGGCTGAGGATTGTGCCCTGAGGTACTTCAAGGTAGACCCTGCAAAAGAGACTGAGAAATTGTCACCAGAGAGGTAGGGGGAAAAACTAGGAAAGAGTGGTACCCTGGAGACCAAGTAAAGGAAGTGTTTAAAGAGAGATGGAGAAACCAACTGTGTCAAATGCTGTGGTGATTTTGAGTAAGGTGAGGCGAGGATTAGTTGCTGAAGTTGGCAAGATGGAGGTTGTTAATAATTTTGAAAAGAGTGGCTTCAGTGGCTTGGTGGGGAAGTTTCTAATCAAAATGTGTTAAAGGGAGACTGAGAGTAAGAAATTGGAATCACACATAACAAACTTTTTGAGGAGTTGCATTTTAAAGGAAAGCAAAGAAATAGGGAAGTGGGTAAATGGAAATGTAGGCATTTTTTAAAGAAAGATTTTATTATGGTATGCTTAAATGCTGTAGAGAATAGTCTAGTAGATGAGGAGATAAAGATTTAGGTAACAGAAAACACAATTGTAAGAAGAAAAATCTTTAATAGGTGAGAGGTGAAAGAATCCAGTTCAGAGAATTGGCTTCAGATAGGAAGAGGTATGTTTATCCACATTAATTGGAGGCAAGTAAAGATATACAGGTACAGATATAGACAGGATGGTAGATGTGAGGTTAGAGAGATGAGGAAGTCCATAGCTTCTTCTATTTTCTAGGTTTAATAAGAAACATGATCATCAGCTGATAAAAGGGGAAAGGAAGAATTAAGATGTTTGGAAGATCTGAGAACATATAAAATAGTCATCCCAAAAAGTGAACAGGAAGATTTGTCAAGGACATAAATTAGGGCTGTTAAGCAGAGCTGAGTGGCCATCAGATATTTGTGATCATAAGTTTAAAGTGAGACTACTTGGCACACTTGTGAGTTTTTCGCCAACTATATTCAAGTATAGTAACAGAGTAGTGGAGAGCTGGGATTTCATAGGACAGGGTTTTGTGATGTAGAGTATGACAAGAGAAGGAGGACAAAGTGACCTGAATGAGCAAGCAAAAGTGTCAGTATAATAATGGGCCATGGCATCCAAGGTGGGTAGGGACGCTTGTGGAGACATGAAGAGCAGCACAGGACAATAGCAATGTCATTGCGAGGTCAATAGTTTGGATTTTCCAATGGGGCAAAGGAGAGGGGAAAGTAAAGCACTAAAGAGTGAATGAGAGATTACCAAGTGTTAAGCAGAGAGTGGGATGTTTGAAATCAATCCGGTGAAGGTGGAGCAATTGTTGCTGAAGACAAGATCCAGGAAATGACGCTGAGGGCCACACTCTAGGAATAGGCATCATAGGCAGAGTAGAGTGTAAGATTTCTTGGCTGATGATGCCACGAAACTGGGAAGTCAAAGTGCTGCATGCAGATGTTGAGGTCACCAAGAAAAGCGATCTAAAACTGAGTTCCCAATTTCACCCCCAAATGTGCTCCTGTTGCAGCCTTCTCTGTCTCAGTTAATGGTGTCTCCATATTTCTACTTATCCCATACCCCAAACCTTGAGCACAAATAAATTATCTTTTTGCTCACACTGCAAATTTAATTAATCAGCAAATCCTGGTGGCTGTACCTTAAAAATGTACACAGAATGAAACTACTATCACCTGAATTATGTCTCCCAAATTATTGCATTAACTTGCCAACAAGTCTGTCATCTATTCTATTCTCAAGATAGAAAGTATTGAGAAAATCTTTACAAACATAAGCCTGATAATATTGGTCTTCTGCTCAAAACCCAACAGAGGCTTCACATCCCACCTAACTTCCAAATCCTTACCATAGCCTACCAATTGCATTCTTCCTTCATCCTTCTAACTGCATCTTCTATATCCCCTTTGCTTACTCCACTCAAGCCACACTGGCTTCTGGTGAGAAGGCAAAACTGAATAACCACTTTGGAAAACTCTTTGGCAGTTTCTTATATAGTTTCTTTTTCTTTCTTTCTTTTTTTTTGGTGAGGAAGCTTGGCCCTGAGCTAACATCTGTTGCCAATCTTCCTCTTTTTTCTTGAGGAAGATTGTCACTGAGCTAACATCTGTGCCAATCTTCCTCTATTTTGTGTATGGGATGCTGCCACAGCATGGCTTGATGAACAGTGTGTAGGTCTGTGCCCAAGATCTGAACCCATGAACCCCAGACCGCCAGAGCAGAGCACATGAACTTCACCACTATGCCACTGGGCCGGCCCTTCTCACTGTGTCTTGAATGTGCTAGGCAAATTCCAGACTGAATGATTTTGTATTTGTGGTTGATTCTGCCTGGAACTCTCTTTGTCTATCATATGCATGCCCTTCTCTGTTAGCTGTCATCTTGCTCAACTGTCACCTTCTCATTGCAGGCTTCCTTCAATATCCTATTAAAAATTAAAACATTTTTACCCCCTACCCCCTATGACCTTCCTAGCTCCTTTCCAGCTTTACTTTTCTCACTACTTCTAATATATATGAAAAGTAGAAGTATATATAAAATAGAAGAGTATAAAATATATATGAAAATTAAAGGTGTGTGTATATATATATATTAGAAGCATATGGAAGATACACACATATATGAAATATGGAGAAAAGTATAGTGTGTATATACATCTGTATGTATGTATCTATATAGATAAATGCATATGTACGTATTTATCGCTTCAATAGAATGCATGCTCAGTGAGGGTTGGGATTTCAATTTTTTTTTTTTGGTCCATCACTGTACCCTCGGCAGCTAGAACTGTGCCTGACGCAGAATAGGCCCTCTATGAATATCTGTTGAGTAAAATACATATGGTGAAAAGAATAATGATAGAGAAGACAGGGATGCAGGCACTAATATCAATGAAAGAGGGGCAGTAATGAGGACGGCGTTAGATCAGAGCAACAATGGTTGCATTGTAGAAAGCAGGGTCATTTCATGTGCACTTCAGGAGGAGCTGGAGTTTCTGCAAGGCATGAGGAGAAATGGTCTGAAAGGAGCAATGGGAGCAAACAGGATTTTTTACCTCCTTTTTTGATCTTCTAGTAGGAATTAAAGGAAGATGGTAACTGGAGCACAGAGAGAAGAGGTTGAGGATACGGGGAAGGATTTTGTTTGTGGATGACAGACAGGTTCAGAGAGCAAAGTGCTGGTGAGAAGGCAAAATTGAATAACCACTTTGGAAAACACCTTGTCAGTTTCTTTTAGTATCTTTATTCACGATAAGTAAAAATTGGACACAAACCAAATGTCCATTAACGAGTGAACAGAGAAACAAATTATAGTATATTTATTCAGTGGGATAATACTCAGCAATGAAAAAGAAAATATTAGTAATACATGCAACAATATGGATAAATCTCAAAACATTATGCTAAGCAGAAGCAGCTAGGCACAAAAGACTACATATTCATGATTCTGTTTATGTAAAATTATGAAAAAGGCAAAACTATAATGACAGAAAGCAGGTCACTGGTTGCTAGGAGCTGCAGGTAGAGTAGGGGATTGACTGCCAAGAGACACGAGGTTGCTTTCTGGAGCAGTGGAAATGTTGTCAATCATGAGGGTCTTGGAAGTTACATGACTATATTTATTTGTCAAAATTCATCTAAGTTTAAACTTAACATTGATGTATTTTATTGTATTTAAATTGTACCTAAAACATTAAAATAATTAACAAATTTATGTTTTGGCTTATTGTATGTCACCTCCACTAGAATATAGCATGTAAGGTTCTTGAAGGCAATGTTTAGAACCAGTATGCTTGGCACATAATATATTATAAATATTTATTGGACAAAAATATGTTTCATGTTTCTGACAATAGCCTTGGACTCAAATATTTCTATGATTGAATCTAATATTCACCATTTACTACCTGTACCTACTTGGACAATATACTTAATGTCTCCAAGTTTTGGGGTTCTCATCTATAATGTTTGAATTAAAAATAGAATTTCTCTCATAGACATTATGAAAATGAAATAATACACTGGAGTAATATGCTTATAGCACTGTCTGGCGTGTGGTGAGTGCACAGTAAGTCAAACAAATTAGTTATTATTTTATATGACTTTGTTTCATCTCAATTGCCTGTGATTGTTAATTATCATTTTAATTGTACATTTCTTAAGATCTTATTGCCTGAAAGTCCTAGTACACAACTGCTCAGCAAATGTTTGTTGAATATTACCCTATTCTTTCAATGTTCAAGAACCACCTTTCCTCGTGCCTGGGGATATGTATACATGGTATCACCCTTTCCTAGGGAAATTACCCACCTCCTTCGTACATGTGCACACCCATGCACACACATACAAATGGCATTTGTATTCACTGTTGAGGCTTAAGCAAGACTTTCATGGTAAAAAATGTCCTTAACTTCCGAGAAGAGATCAGATTACTTTGCTATGTGCTTTCGTAGTTCTCAGTACTTTTCTTTCACAGCGCTCATCAAAATTTGCAGTGACACATTTGTATGTTTGTTTGGGGAGTGTAAGCTCTGGGAAGGCTGGGTCCCCAGCTGGGTCCATTGTATCTCTAGCACCTTATAGTCCATTAACATTTCTTGACAGGAAGAAGGAAGTTGGGAGGCAGGAAGACAGTAGGCTGGGGTTCTCAGGTAGGGAAAGCTTTCTTTTTTTTGGAGGGGAATCGTTTATTTTACTTTGTTTATTTAATTCTAATTTATTTTATGTTTAAGTACCAGGCCTGGGCTGATGTCCAGGTGGTTCAATAATAATCACCAGGTGGGATGAGACTGTAGGATAGCTTATCCAATAAGGAAAGATAAATCAGAGACATTCTCACAGAATCATCAGCTTCCAAGTCATGTAAGCAAGCTAGCTTAACAATGGTTGTGCTTGAGAGTGGGCGCTTGGCAAGGAGCTGTGAAGTGTGCTTTCCCAAGTCTGCTATTCTTTTGCTCAGGAATTTGCAATTATTCCTCTTTATGCACAGATTACAGTCCAAATTCCTTAGACTGCTGTTTAAAGCCTTTTCTGATGTAGTCCAAATGCATTTTTTCTGTTTGTGTTCATAATATTCTCCTTCCTTTTTTCCAAAGAGGACCTGTTCCATGCCTTTACTATACAAGCTCAAGGCTGGATCTCTTTTTCATATGACTGATTCTTGAGCTTCAACAACTCTTTTTGAAATACATATTGTGATTTTCATATAGGATGCCTTCTCTTTGTTTTTGGGGCTCACCTCAAAATTTAGAATTTACAATTTAGAATCTACTAAGATGTCTGATGCATAGCAGGAACTGAAAATGTTGGCTGAAATAAATGTACACTCAGACATCTTGATTATCTCTTATGGTCCACATAGAGTCACAAGAATTTTAGCACATTTCTTTCATTTTATCTGTAGTCAACAATATTTATGAACATACGCTAGATAATGTGGATGGTCCTAAAGGGACAATGGTGAGGAAAATACAGTCATTTTCTTTAAAGGACTTTCAGCGCAGTTGAGATGACCTAATAAACAGTAGATTACAAGACTGCGTGAACAGTCCTATACTAAAGGAAGCTCAGTGTCCTGAGGTAACACTTCAGAGGACAGATGGAGGGTCAAAGGCTTCCCAGAGAGGTGAAGGCACTGCCCGTCTTTCCTGACCCTGTTGGCCCTTCTTGAAGGTGACTCCTTTGTTCCAGTGGAAAATACCAGCAAAGCTTTTCCATAGGGTGCAGAGAGTAAACATTAGCACAACATTAGCATGTGGCAAGCCTGTGCAGGGGCTTCCTTTATCACCGTAATACTGCTTTGAGGTAGAGGATATTATTATGTTCATTTTATCCAGGAAAAAAATAGAGGCCAGGAGAGATTCACTTTGCTGAGGATGCGTGGCTGATGAGAGGGGGACCCATTCTGTCTGGCTCCCAATCCAGTGTTCTTTCCTACTAAAGCCAAACTGAAACAAACAACCCCCAAATTTCTGATTATGATAACATAAACACTGTGAAATTGGCCTCTAATAATCATTCTTTTGTTTTTAACCCTATAGTGTAAAGGTAGTGATGGTATGAGTAATACCGCTGCCTCCTAATCAGGACACCTGCTTTCAGTCTTAATGGGGAGCCTCACATTAACCCTGTTCCTGCAGCCCATTTTACAGATGAGGAAAAGCTCAGAAATGTTAGGCAGCTTTTTCAAGGTAACAAACCATCCAGGAGCAGAGCCAGTTGAAAATGGAGGCCTTTGATCCCTAGTTTAATGGTCATTCCTCTGAGTGACGGGGCCTCTGAAGTTCAGCAGTTGATATTCTTATCACTCTTTTCCCATTTGTACAACAGAGCTGTGTTTTAATTGTGTGGTGAGTATAGACAGAGTAACACGACTAAACATTGCTCTTTCCTTCACTTGGCTTGCTGGGAACATTATCTGGAAAGATACCAGTTCAACGCACACACAATTTTTAGAAGCCTTGAAGAGTAGGTATGGAAAATATGTTAGGGCTATTTTTTTTTTTTTTACATGAAATGGAATCGGTATACAGTAACTGATTAATAACCTTAAGAATGAAAATGTCAGGTCTATCACATAAATATTAGCCAGCAGACCTCAATTTGTTTTGGATAAGGATCAACAGTCACACATAAGGCAGAAGAAAGACACCTCTGACACCAAAAATCCCCTCTAAATACCAAGACGTATTTAAACAAGACATTCAGAAACACAGGCAGTCTAATTAATAATCCATTATATATATAACATTTGCTTATTTTAATTACTTGGAACTTCAATTAGGTCTCTTTATAGTAAAGAACACAAACCTGTCTCTCAGGTAATGGTTTGTGGTTTATGTTCTTAGAAATCTTATACCTGGTGATGACTCAGTGCTCGGGTATAAGCAGCAAGGGAGGAGAACAGAGCCTGGCGCAGTACCCACCAACAAAGGAGGGGCGGGTGTTATCTCAGCGAGCTCTAGCGCTAAAACGAAATCCCGAAATCCAAACTCTGTTCTCCTCTGCTTAAAACCTTTCACTCTTCTGCTTTTAGAGAAGGGTTCAGACAGCTTTTCTTACCTCTTCAAACACATCTGTTGCCTCTGCTCCCATCTGCTTCCTTACACTTCGGCTGGTTGTGTGAAATTCCCTGGGTTGTAAGGATACTTCATGCTCTCACTTGCCTTCAGGCTTTTGCCCATGCTGATTCTGCTGAAATTGCCTTCTTCCTTCCTTGCCTACTCTCTATTTAGGGCTGGCTCCAACATCACCTGCCTGGGAAATCTTCCCTACCCTCTTACTCCCATTTCTACCATACTCAACTGTCACTCCTGGGCTGTGTCAGTGACCTCTCCTCCAAGAAGTCAAAGCACCTAGTGTTTACTACTGTCATCTGTTCCTGGTAGAACAACCCCTCTCTGGGAAAACAACTCTCCTCCCAACAGCCCTTCTGTGTATAGAGATAACAGGAAAATAATCTGTCAAAGAAGTGACCTGGATCAAAGAATAAAAGAAAAACAACATTATAATAATTTGAAATCTGCTACTGGTCTATTAGTACTTAAGGGGGGTGGTCAATGGGAACAAATAGTTCTGCGTTGAGTCATGTTTCTCATAAATCACTGAGGACCGAGGAGGCAAGTGGCCATTGCTCTCTGTAATATTGGAAGATGCTATGACCTATATGGGCAATAATGACTGTACAGATATCACTGCTGTTAGGAAAATGTGCCCCCTTGCTTAAGATGTATTTAGACCATGTTGTATTTTAAAATTGATGCTTATCCCTGAAAAATGTGTTTCTTTATTTTCTTGATCTAATATCTTTCATTTGATGATTAAGAAGAATAAGGGGGCATTTCTGCACCTTACTCAGAAGAAGACAATTTGAGGTGTTTGAACCATTATGATAAATGTTGAAGGCCATGGCTCATCTTGAAATATCTTGCTGAAACTTTGAACTGAAAGATTTGGACTTTGGAAAGTGTACTGCTGCGAGATGGCTCTATGTCCTAGAGTGCCTAGGGGTAGAGAAAAGGGGTCAGGAGCTGACAAGGCATAGATTCTATGACCAGACCAACCCTTGCAGGTAAGGATAGGGATTGGCACTGAAGGCTTGAAGAAGGTAGTATCCTGAATTGTAGATTGGTGAGCAGTCTGAGAAATGTGAACAGTTCAACTTTTCTTGTAGTTTTCCTTTGTATTATGAGGATAGTCATTCATTTATGGAGCCACTGACATTTGGCAGGTACTAGGTGCTAGAGATACATGCAGAGTATACAGGCAGCAAGATGCTTTTCCTAATGGGGCTTAGAAACTTTGTGAGGCAAGACACAATAAATACAAAAGCAAAGAAATATACGTGATGAGTTCAGGTCATGATAATAGCTATGCAAGAAGTAAAAGTGGGTATTTTGTAAGATAGCACCTCAAGGGATGCAGGATAAATTGGATAGTCAGTGAGGAGGGGACATTTGGGCTGAGACATGATATAAAGGCACCAGTCAAGTGCAGACGTGGAGATAGTGGATTTCAGACAGAACAAGCTGAGCATGTTCAAGGAACAGAAAGGGCTTGTGGTTTGGATCTAGAGAGTAAGAGGGAGAGAAGTCAGAGAGAGATTGGAAGAGGTCAGCAGGAGCCAGATCTTGAAGACCATGGTGAAGATTCTGGATTTTAAGCGTTATGGAAATATTGGAGAGTTCATGCAATACGGAATTTGATCTACTTTATATTTTTAAAGTTGTTCTGGGGGCCAGCCTGGTGGTGTAGTGATTAAGTTTTGCACTCTGCTTTGGCAGCCCGGGGTTCACAGGTTTGGATCCTGGGTGCAGACCTACACGCTGCTCATCAAGCCGTGCTGTGGTGGCATCTCACAAACAAAATAGAGAAAGATTGGCACAGATGTTAGCTCAGTGACAATCTTCCTCAAGCAAAAAGAGGAAGATTGGCAACAGATGTTAGCTCAGGGCCAATCTTCCTTGCAAAAAAAAAAAAAATGTTGTTTTGTTTGTTGAAGGAGAATAAATATTTGGGGTAGAAGGACAAAGAGTAGAATCTGAAAAATCGGTTAGGAGACTATTACATTAGTCAAATTACAAGTAATTGTGAGTTGCTAGGATTAGGATCATTTCATTGGCAGTGAGGAGAAGTGGTTGCTTTGGGGATGTTTTGGAGGTAGACGTGGCAGGATTTGTTACTTTTAGTGTATGGTTTTATAATCTTCCTTCCCATACATGCCACCCTTCAGTGACATTAGATACGTGAATGTAGCTTTGTGCAGTGGTACTGGAGAGAATGCAGTGTTGAGGCAAAGCCTGACCTGATTCTCATTCACCCGCTTCCCAGGCCCAACAACAGGATGGTAACAGGGTCCCTGACAGCCACGGAGTTAGAGTTTGAGATACGTCCAGCCACAGAGTGACAGTCGGGGAGTAAATATCAAGTGTGAAAGCAGTCGCCAAGGGTACCCCTCCAAGGAAGACATCAGACAAACTACCTGTTTCCCAGTTACTGTAGAAGAAGGTGACAGTTCAGAGGGCAGAGGGATGGGATGGAAGAGAAACTATGTACTGCACGTTTACCTCTGAGTTGTCTTTGTTTATTTGTCAGACCTTTCACTAAAATACATTCACTGTGAAATCTGGAACACAGGAGTATTCACTTTTATATCCTAACATGTAATACAGTATCTGGCACCTAATACCCAATAAATGCTTTCCAAATGAATAAATAGTTCAATATTTGTTGATTAAAAAGGTATCGGTTTGCGGATTTAGGCTTTTCCTGACTTTTTAAACAAGTGTAGCAGGGACATAATTTGGAATCAGGCATCTTGCCTTTTTTCCACTTTTATGTCTCGGTAATCATGTTGCTGCTCCATATTTATCACTGTGAAATAGCTGAACCTTCTCCAACAGAGGCCTCTTTTTGCCCCTGGCCTTGCATGATGCAATTTATATCGGCCAGAGGGAAGGCATATACATTGGCACAAAATGTGAATATGCCTATTAACATTTCTCCCAGAGAATGTGGTGAGCCTTAGGAATCAGCTTAGAGGTTCAGCTGGGGCCCCTGGTCAGCACATTCTTCAAGCTTGTGGAAAAGGGCAAGCACAGAATATTTACAGCCACGGAGAAATGGCCTCATAAAAATGCATAAGGGTGTGTGCGCAGTGATGACTTGGATGAATAAAGCAGTGTTTACATACTGTTACACTAAAAATATTCACACCTCATCAAATTGTCAGTCTTGTTTGCTGGCGACAATGGGGTTTTTCCCTCTGTGAGGCAGTAATAGCTCTCCGTAGAGCATTGAGCGTTATGTCTCATTAATCCTTCCCAGATCCCAGCGAGGTGGGTGGTGAGGGTTAGAATTCCTGCTGTATCAGAAGAGAATAGACCAAGATTCATCTCCCCCGCCCCCCACCTTCCTGTGACATTTGCCATCTCATGTTTGAAGCTTTATTCGTCCATTGTGGACCTTGGGGCTTGGTCCCTCCTAATGTCATCTTGTCTGCCGCCTTTGGGCTGATGAGGAAACAGAGCCCTAGAGGAGAGGATCAATGTTCCAAGGCCTCTCAGCTACACAGTGGAAAGTCCAAGCCCAGCTCACTAATTTCCTGCCTAGAGAAGGGAGGGATGTTTAAGACCACAAACCTGTATAAACACCTACTGGATGTCAAGCATTTTACATGTAATAGTTTTGTAATCTCTATGACAATCTTGTAAGGTCGGTTTTATTATTATTTCATTATTATTAGTAGTAATTATTACAATTTTCCATATGAGAATTACAAAGATCAAAGTTCATATAAATTCTGTATTCAAACCCAAATATATCATTTAACACCAAAGCTTATATGAAGTGAGATGTCACAGTATCCGCCCCTTGTACACTTTGGACAGACTGACATAGCTGAGGCTCAATAGTCTGTCCTTCGTGATATGGTCTTGCCGAGGGAAGATGGCTTTAGAAACAGAGAAACCTGAATTCAAGTGCAAATCTCATCCTTGTTAGATGGGCACCCCTAGGTGAGGCAGAAAGCATGTCTGAGCCTCAGTTTTTTTATCTATAAAAGAAATAAAATATTCCCATGGCAGGATGAATGTAAAAATAAAATGAGACAGCACAAAGACAGTGACTATCACCAAAAAGTACTGCTCCACGCTTGTGAATACCTCTGCTCCTTCACCCAACAGCAGGCTGGGTCTTTTTAATAATCCTTTCAGAAAACAAACCCATACATTTCTGTATTTTTTTGGTTTTGCCCCTTTGAGTTGACTTACTTATAGTGTCCAAGATGGTTAACATCTTTCCTGTTGATTTTCACTAGTTATCAGCTTCTTTTGAAGGGATCACACTCTCAAGCCTCATCTCAGAAGGTAGTTGAGTTGGATTATTCCAGCTTCTTGGAAGTAGGAACCATACAGATAGTCCATTGGCTACTGAATATGGATTGAGTATCTGATCTTGCATGGGATACTGAAAGCTAAGGCTTGGTGAGCTCAAGGGAGCCAACAGGGCCACTTCAACACCCATGAAACCTTGGGAATACACTTAACCTCTTTGTGCCTTAGTCTCATCTATGTAATGGGCATACAGATGAAGATATTTGTGAAGATTAAATGAGATAATACACGTAAAGTACTTACTCAGTGCCTGGCAAGTAATAAGGGTTTAGTAAGTACTAGTTATTAATATCGTTAAGCAAATACTTAATAAAAGGAAACTCCTAAGTTAATGACTTTCAACACGAAATGGTATATAATTAATTCACTCACACATTCAATGTCTTTTTAATTTTTATATTAAACATTGAATAAAATATTAATTTTAAACATGCGTACATTATATAAAATAACAATAAAATAAACACCCACATACCATATCCACTGCTTTAGAAACCCATTATATGCACCCCCCCTCATCACTTGCCTGTCCTTTTGGAGACACCCACAACCCTGAATTTTCTTTATAGTTATACCACTTACGTTTGCATTTCTTAGTAATAGAATTTTTTAGTTTTGCCTGATTTTGACATCTATGTAAATTGAGTCACGTTGCTATCAGTCCTCTGCTGTTTTCTTTGTTTGCTCAGCACCATATTCTGATATGTACTCACATTGTTCACATAGCTATAATTTACTCTTTTCAGTACCATAGAGTATACTAGTGTATGGATATGGCAGAATTCACTTATCCATTTTACTCCTAATGGAAATTTATTTGCTTCCTTTTAAAATTTTTCCTATTGCTACCAGTGCTTCTATCAACATTATTACATAAACTCACGGTGTGCTTGGGCAAGATGCTCTGTAGGATAGATATTTGGCACTGAAACTGATGAGTCACACAGTTTGAACATCTTAAGTGGTGCTATGTAATGCTATTGTCTGGTTTTGCAAATTAACTATAGCCATTTACAATCCTACCTGCAATATATAAGTGTTCTGGTTGCCTCCCATCCTTGACAATACTTGAAAAATGGTACCTCCTTGTGGTTTTAGTTTGCATTTCTTTGATTACTAGTGAATTAAAGAATATCTTTAAATGTTTATTGGTCATTAGAGTTTCCTGCTTTTATGAAGTACTGTTAAAGGCTTTGCCAATTGTTTTCTTGAGGTGTTTGTCTTTAATTCATTGATTAATATAAATTCTATTTACTGTCTGGATACTAATTTTGTCATTACATATTCCCAAACATCTTTTCTCACTTTGTGGTTTGTCGTTTAAGTTTTTGCATTATGTCTTTGGCCGAACAGCTGTTCTTAATATTGCTGAGCACATCATTCATTTCCTCATGATGTGTAATTTCTATTTCTTGTTTAGAAACCCCCTTCCCTAGCCAAAGGGCATAAAGATATTCTGGTGTTCTCCTATATTATGTTCTAAAAGTTTTACAGTTTTACTTTTCACATTTAAATATTTAATCCACCTGGAATTGATTTTGAATATGTGTGAAATAGTAGTCAAATTTCATTTTTGTTCATATGCATAACCAATTGCTCCAGGACCCTTTATTGAATACTTCATCTTTTGCCACTGATATGCAATGCTGACACTGTAATAAATCAAATCTGGATGTATGTATGGTGCTGTTTCTGGGCTCTCTTTTCTTCTCATGTACTTATTTGTCTTTGTGTGCACCAACACCAGCCTGCTTTAATTACCATCACCTAATAATAATGCTTGGTATTTTGAAGGCAAATCCCGCTATTTTTCTTCCTTAGGAGTGCTTTCTTGGGCCCTTGGCTCTTCCATATAAAATGATTGAGTCAATTTGTCAACTTTCTTAAAAATAACCTATTGAAACTTTCTTAGAATTACATTGACTTTATAGAGTTACAGATCAATTTGGAAAGAAATGAAATAAATATTGAATCTTACTATCCATGAACACGAATAACACTTCTTTAATTTTTTCTTCTTTAATGTTTTCAATAAAGTTTTATAAGATTTTTCATAAAGCTCCTTCCTATCTTCATTAAATTTATGTCTAGGTGTTTGATATTTTATGCCATTGTAAATTGTTTCTCTTTTAAAACATATTTTCTGTTTATTCAGTTTTTGTATTAATTTGTGTCAAGAATCCCTGATAATATATGTATTGAGTTGAATGATAAATCTGTAGATTTGAGTTTTTCTCTGTAGATAATCATATCATCCATGAATAATGAGAGTTTTATTTTATCTTTATAAACTTACATCATCTATTTCTTTTTCTTGATTTTCTGCTCTACTAGGACTCCCAAAAAACATTGAATGAAGGAGGGGATAGTAAGCTCTATTTTCTTATTCCTGATCTGAAGAATTATTTGGGCCTGATTTGAAGCTGGATTCCTCCAGACAAGATTTGTTCTGCTACCCTGGGAATACTTTAAATAAAATTTTAACTTAGGGGTTTTCAGGCACCCTAGTTACTGAGATTTGGGACTGAAAATATGACTGGGGGCAACTTGTGGTTACGAATTTTCAGGGAACTTTTTACCCTTCCCATAGTCTAAGCATTTGAGAGAGGTTAGGGGTGGGGTTATTTTGTGTTTATCCTTAAATTAGGGTTGTAACCCTTTGAGGTCCCAACTTTATACATGTGGGGAGTCTCCTATCAAACTCCCTACTTTGGATGGGGCTTGGGGCTTGTCTCCTTGCTTATTAGGGCTCAAGGTGACTAGAGTTCAGCCAATGCCCCTGAATGAGAGCTGACTTCAGTGCTCTGCTTGACTTTCTAGAGTCCCCTTTTCCACTTAGGTTTTGATTTTTACATTTTCTTACTTCCTTGTCAACCCATTGATGCATTTAAAAAGAAGTTTTTCTATACAGTATCCAGCATTTTTAGTGTTTTCAGTGTTCAAATGTCTTGTTTATCGTAGATCTGCAAGCATATGTCCTTAGCATGCCTTCTCAACCCACCAGTGTGTTGGGCTTGCAAGGATGCAATCCTTGCCCTCTTGGAGTTCACAGTAGAGTTGGGAGACAGGCATGTAAGCAGAGAATTACAGTGCAGGATCACACATGTTATCATGGAGTTAGCCATGCAAAGCGGGACTGGGTAGGGCAGGACGTTCAGGAAAGAGGGAGACACACTTGCAGAAGCTCTGAGGTGAGAGGATGAATCTGGGGTATTAGGAGGACTCTGTTTCCTGCAGGCAGTATTTGTTGGTCTTTATTTCTACTCTAGGAGGCAAGAGAAGCAGGTTTCACCACTAAGAGATAAGGAAATGAGTCTCACAGAGATCGACTGATTTGCTTATGGGGCTTTGGGTAGCAAATTGATAATTGGGTTTTTGACTCTAAGTCCAGTGCCCTTTCCACCACTGATCCAACTGCACCTTGAAAGATGGGATACTGAATCCTTTCTGATATATTCTTAGGGCTAGTAATCTAGTGATCTAGCTACAGAAGGTGCATGATCAGTCCTTATCTATCACCCTAAAACTGCTATATTTGGAGAATTTATTTATAAAGTAATTTTATTTTGTTGTTTTTCTTTGTATGAAAACTGGTCAGACAACGAGGGTGCTCTGGCAGGACTGCCTCTATCACAGCTGACAGTGAGCCTCAAGCATGGCTGCTGGTAATAAATGAGGAATCTGCTGGGATTGCATCGTGATTCTCTTCAGGGTGCTGAGCTCTCCCACTGCACTGGTTAATGCTTGCTCATTTTGTTCATGTTGTTCTTTCTTTCACTAAGTTTTCTTGGGAACTGGTTTGTGCAACCTGAGTATCTGGTATTTAACCAAACCTTTGAACTTTGGCACCTGCTTCTCTGGACATGACCAGTTGCCTTCTCTTATGTATCGAGACTTAGCATGTTGATTTGTCCATGTTTAATTCCTGCCCAGCGATGGCAATGCATGAAGGTAGCTTTAGAATTTGTATACATAAGAGCCTAGGAAGAGCAATCTGGTAAGGAATCAAAGGTACAGAATGTTTCTTCAATTGTATTTGCATATCAGGTCTTGTAAGGATGAAGTGAATGAATTTGTGTAAAGAACTTAGAAGAGCATTTGATATGGAGCAATTGGTCAACAAATGCAGGCTATGATAATACTAGCAATATTAATGTTTACTGTTAAATTGTTTATTCAGGGTGATATGTTGAGCTGATCATGATGGCATTAGGAGAAGAGGGCTAGACTTCTCCTTTTTGATCTTCCAGAGGCATCTGATTGTTTCCACATATTTGGCTGACAGTAGGGTATAATGCAAGGTGGGAAGAAGCTTTTCACTTGCCCGAAATCTCTTCCAAGCATTCAAAGTCCCCCAAATTTGGTCAATATTTGAGGATCTTTCTTTTATACATCTAGAGTTTCTCATCTAAATAGAGGTGTTTGACAAAGCAATAAAATGGGAATTTGGAATTAAAAGACTTAGGATATGTTCTTTGCTATTCTGTCTTCTCCCTATGTGGCCTTAGGTAAATCAGTGTTAAGGCTCCCCAGTGTCTAGTTCTTCTCTCCTAAGGGGTAACCTCAGTTGAGTTGGGGACTTGTTCTTGCCTGTGAGCTGTGAATGGAAGTGGCACATGTCACTTCTGGGCTGAAGCATTTGTCAATGTGAGATCTTCCACTTCTTCTCTTTTCCTTTTCTCCTGCCACAATAGTTATCGAGGGGACCTCTCATTAAGATGACAGATTCAAAAGTGTGGGTGTTCAGCTTGGAGTGAGCATTCAACATTTCTAGGAAAGTTCTTCTTAGTCCCCTGGATTCAGTTCAGAAAGGGTTTTGTGTGAAACCTTTGTTACTTTGAGCAACTGAGATTGGAGGTTGTTTGTTAATTCAGCATACCGTAACTTATCTTCGATTAATAAACACTCTTAACCTTTCTGAGCCTCAGTTTCCTCATCATAAATGTGGGACTAATTATATCTACATAATTGTGAGATTTTGAAGGATAAAATTAATCAAGGTAATATGTGCAAAACATCCAAGATAGCATCTGCATAAAGTAATGGCTCCTAAATGATAGTTATTATTACTATGTTTAAGACCCAGTGCGTGGCCTCTGAGATTCTAGACAGAGATAACCACAAAAAGGTCCCTGCCTTCAAGGAGCATGGAAAATGTTGACAAATTAAAGATTTCTCTTTCAAATTTTGCTCTTCTGACCTCCTCCCTGGTGTCACTTAGTAACCAAGGGGAAAAAGCCAATATGCTCGTTTCCTATAATTCTCAGATGCAAATTGCAGATAAGCTGGCCCTCAGCACAGGCAGAAATTAGCTTTGTTCACCCACTTGCTGTGTCGCTCTTTCTTCCAATGTGCTCTTTCTGTTTCCTTCTAAGACCATATCCCATTCCTCTACCTGTGCTTCTCTCCTTTTGTAATCAGAAATAAACTATCAAATGAACTTCCCCTTACTGGTTGTTTTTCCTAAGAATCAAAGAGATAAGCTCTGTCCTCACCTATGCTGCTTCCCATTGAACTTCATTTGATTTTTTTGAGCTTCCCATCCTCAGCCTATTTTGAGGTGTTGTTGTGAGAGTTGAGGGCATGCTAGTTTAATAGGGATTCACTGACTCTTACATATCTGTTGAAATTTTTTTTAAAGAGTTCCTAAACTGACAATAGGACATTTTTGAAATTCTAGACTTCCATTGCACTTACATATCTCCTTATACTTGTGCAACTCTGGCAACTTAGAATCCTTGATTTTATGGCTGGAAAAGAACTTATTTTCCATCTTGTAAAGAAAAGAAGGAGCTAACATGTATTGAGCATACATTAGGCTATTTATGTATACTGTCTTACTCCATCCCCATTTTTAAGGTAATGGAATATGATTTGAGAAGGTTAACTAACTTGAGTAATGTCACACAGCAAAGAATTCTTTTATAGCTTTTTTCTTTCATTGTCTCCCTTGTTTTACTCATTACAAAACCTGCACTTTTGGCCATACCAATGGCATTATCACTTTTACTAAACAGGAGACATAGATAACTCATGAAAACAGCAAAAAACAACAAAAAAGTACATAGCAATTTTAAGCAGCATTAAATTCTCTTCTTTAATGAGATGGTAGATGTGTTAGCCAGAGGAGCGTGGCAATGGTTGAAATGTGTAATATCCATTATGCTTTTAGTAACATTCAAAACAGCCTAAGGCTTTTCTAATACTGTCTTCATGAACTCACAGTGTTCATAGGATCTCAAGAGGGTAACTCCTGATATAGTCTAATCAACTCACATAAGACATTCAACAACAACTGCCACAAATACGTGTTGAATTCTTATGTATTGAATTGCATTCTGAACCAAGGGGATCCATCTGCATGGAGCTTGCATTTTAGTAGGAAGAACAATTAGCAAAATGAATAAGTAAATTATTTAGTATATTAGAAATGAAAATTATTATGGGGAAAATAAAGTGAGGAAGGAAGGTAAGTAGTGCTGGGGTGTGTGTGTGTGTGTGTGTGTGTGTGCGTGTATTTGCAATTTTAAACAGGGTGAATAATCTGAGCAAGAAAAGTAGAATAACTTGTTAATAGTTGTGCAATTAATAAGAGACAGATGGGAACCTGTCCTCAGTATCCTAATTCATGACCTCACTCTTTCAATTTGATTGGCTTCAGCTCTCTGAATTTTGTATCAAAGCCAAACCCAGAACAAATCACCAGCATGAAACTGCTCGTTGGTGCATTCTTCAGGATTCTTTTGGTTTCAAGAGATAAGTACTTGACTCAAATTTGCTTAAGCAAAAATAGGTGAGCTTAATGGAAGGATAGTAAAGTGTTTCATGTAACGGAGAAGGACAAGGGGACAGTCTGGCCTCTGGGAGAGTGAATGCTGGCAAGATGGTCTTTCCATCACTCTACTCTCAGATTGACCTCCTCCACATGGCTAGACATCTGACTGATAACAGTATTGTCCTTAGACTGGGCAAGAGGGGCCCCTGCTTTTCCCTGAGCATCAGGGGTTGCTGAAACTTTGGAGCCCTTACCTCCAAGTCTGGTCATGCCGTCTGGTTGTGATGCCCCTTGGGGCACTCCCTGACTCTTTGAACCTCATCTTGGGTCAGCCAGATACTATGAGGAACTCTAGGACTTGTGCCTACATGGCTGTCCTGGAACCCTTAGCCTGCCAAGTTTCCCAGGGTAAGCCTGGCAAGCAGATTGCTCTTAGTGGCTGGTTCACTGTTTATTTTGCTGGATTGTGTGTGTTTGGGCCACTGAAAAAGTGCTGATATGCTGGTTTTGGGTGATTCTCTCTCAAGTCAGGAAGAGGACCAGTTTAAGGATCTGAACTATAATGATCCACTGAAAACATTGGGCTTGAGTCAGATCCCTGCATCAGCTCTCCCAGTCGGTGTCCTGACAATGATGCCACTTCCAGTTTATAGCATCCAATGAGCAGGGTTAAGAACAGAGGAACTGGAACTCTATTGAATGAATCAGGATGAGGATTTTACTCTCTACTAGCTATGTGACCCTGAGCATGTTATTTGACCTCTTTAAGCCTCATTTTCCTTATCTTTAAAATGGGGAGGTAAGGTTTTTTTAATAATTAGGTGAGATAATGTTTGAAATGTACTTAGAACAGAACCTGGCCCATAGTAAGCATTCAATAACTATTATTATTACTATTTTGGAGAGACTAAAAGAGGTTAAAATGTCTTACTCAATGTGCCACAGAGAGCTTGGTTCCAAATCAAGTGTTCTCCAGACCGCATGTTCTTTCATTATGCCGTACTGCCTTCTCAAGTTAAGAAGGAGGAGGAATTAAGGAGTTAAGTTAAAGGAGGAGTTGAGGAGTAAAACCGCTGTTATGGTGAATCCATTTAATAATTAAAGCTTTTGGTCTAGAAACACTCTAGTTTTGCTGATGCTGACACACATTTCTAAAATAAAACTCAAGTCCAAAGTGTTTGACAGAATCAAAACAAGAGAACATTTATAATTTCATTGAATGTTGCTTTTATTAGGAAAAAAATCACATAAAGTTAATTTGTGCTTTGAATTGCAAAATATTGACACTTAAGTAAATTTAACTCACAAAAAGGAAATTATATCAAAGTCCAAAATGCTGGAGGGAAAGTAATCAGCTCTTATATTGCACACAATAGTAAATTAAATTCAAATGGTTATTCCTGCAGCGTTCAAGCTGTGATTTTAATTATCCTTGTATCTGAGGATTCTAACTTAAAGTTTTCACAGCAATTGTAATTTTTGTCCCATTAGCCATCTAACAGAATGAGCTTTATGTTATAGAGTTTTCCATATTATAAATAGTGTGAAGCTATTGAGTGTGGATTGTAGTGACAACTAGTGTTTCAAGGCTGCTCTTGGGTGTTTAAATGTTCAGCTGTGAGGTTTTATTTTTTTAAGTAAAAAAAACCTGCCCCTTATTGGAATTTGTCCAGTATGTCAATTAGCCAAGACGTACTTACTGGATACTTATTGTGTGTCAGCCTTAGTGGTAAGTGCTAAGCAGGAAGAAAGGAAATAATAGAGAAAGAGAGGAAGAAGAAAAGAATTCATATAAAATTCATACTTAAAGAGTATAAGAATTCATTAAAGAATATAAACATTATTAATAGTATGTGTGCATACATGCATATATGCATATTTGAATATGATCATGTTGGAACCTGATTTGATGAGGAAATGACAATAAATGAGAACTGGATTTACCACTAATCAAACATGGCGGTTGTGGAAAAAGTCTATCATTTCCAGTGGCAGATTTCAGTGATGGCCTTTGATATTGTAAGCAAATAGGTAGAGCATGAGGAAGATCAAATTTTAATCGGCCATGATTTCAATAAGATACAGGCTGCACATGAAAAGAATGCAGGGGTCCATGAAGTTCAAAGGTCTACAGAGTTAGCAGGGAAATGTATTTTATTATCTTAAGAGCTCCAAAATGCAAAATACAATCATAAGATCAGCCTCATGCCTTAGGTGACTTAGGCTAGACCAGGGAGTGGCATTGTGTTGAGATCCAGGGCCTTGAGACCAGTCCTTCCTTAAGTTATGAAGCCCTCGTTGTACACCACATAATAGACTGAGAACGTCTCAGTTTAAAATTACAGAAGTGTTTGAGAGAATTCAGTTTCTAAATTACTATCTTTTACGTTAAGAAGTCTATATGTATTTGGTATTTTAAACACATGTAATCTTTAAGAGAATTTAGTGTTGTGACTACATTTTCAAATGCATAAGTAAGGACATGCCCCACACTAAGAAATGATTTAGAAAAGGGATGATCTTTGAGAAGCTTAATAGTATCTGTCCTCTGTAGGCCACCGTTGACCATGGGAGATGTTGCCATGGACATGGGTTCTCTAGTATCAAGTGAAATGATGGGTTTCTGGAATAGCAGAAGCCAAGTAGTAGCACTTAACCATCGAAGCAAAATGGACACAACTGTCATATGTGCAGCAAAGTCAAAGTGGCAGTCAGAATGCCTTGACCCACAGGACAAGGTTCAATATATTCACTGGCTAATTGTGTTGTTGCAAGGGGCTAGATGGATAATTAGTGTCCTTCTTCATTCCTTTGTTCCTTCATTCCTTCATTCCTTCCTTTCTGCAATAGAAAATTGTGGTCTCTCATTCAGTTTAAAGACATTAGTTAATTCGAAGACTAAGAGTCCATTAATTGAACTGAATTACAGTTTCCCAGGAAAATGAGAATGGGCTATGGATGAAGGTGATGGCGAACCTCAGTTATCGCACTGGGACTTCAGTAGTGGGAACTGTAGCATTTTCCCTCTTGTATTAAGTTTTTACAGACAGAGTTGTCAGCTATCACTTTCAAGGAACTCTATGACAGTCTCCTCCCAGTCAAGAACTGCATGGTCTGGTACAGTAGACAATTGCCACATGTGACTATTGAGCACTTGAAATATGGCTAGTGTAACTTGAGATATGCCATAGGTAAGTTTTGAAGACTTAGTATGAATAGAGGAATGTAAAATATCTCATTAATATTTTTATACTAATTATATTTTGAAATTATAATATTTTACTTATGTTAGGTTAAACAATAAATTATTTAAATTGGTTTTGTCTGTTTCTTTTCACTGTTTTTAATGTGGTTATGAGAAAATTTTAAATCATATATGTGGTTTGCATTATATTTCTGTCTGGACTATAACAAAGGGAAAAAATGGAGAGAATGGGCCTGCCAAAACTCTGTCCGATATAGGGTGACCATGTCACTTATTATTCAAACCAGGATATTTGGAGAGGGGAAGAGGGCACAGTAGATAATGATGCCAGGGCAAGGAGCATGAACCAGGGCTGTCCTAGGCAACTTAAGGTGGGAGGTCACCCTGTCAATGAATAAGGTGAGTGTGAAAGCCACAGAGAAAGAGCAGATGAGGACTTCAAAGGAAGGGTTTATTTTCAGGGATACTTTTTCTCATGTCAAACAAAAAGCTGAAATTTTGTCCTGTATGGTTTGTGATCTTTCTATTCTTGTAAAAAACCTTCAGCTTCCTGTTTCCAAGGGAAGAAGTTAAGACGAAAAACCCGAGCTTTAAGAATTTGGATGGTAGAAATTATTATGAAGCATTTGGATATATTAAACCTAACTACATCAGAAATACACAGATTACATTTCCTTTAAAATATACACAAGCTTAAAACTTCATGGTAAAAGTACTTGGCAGGGGGCTGCCTTGGCTTTTCCAAAACCCATGTGTTTTTATACATACACAGTCACACAAACACTTTAGAGTATGTTCTTCAATTGGAAAACCAACCAACTTCCCTTGCCTTGAGAGCCATGTTGTGTCTCTTGATGTCCACCCTAGGTCCCTCACTTAGGGACAAAGTCCTTAAAGATCCCACAGAAGTAAGCACTTCCCCTAATATGAAATATAGGAAAAGATCTCAAAAGAAGGTGAAAGAATGTGGCCATTTGTAGCATCTCCCCTCAGTGGAGCCATGGAATCTGGAGAGTTGGTCCAAGGAGACGTGGAGGCAGAGAAAAGGAATGTTTTCAACAGCCAACTTCTGCCTTTCTTTAGGGTAGTGAGGAGACTCACTGAAAAGAGACCTCCTCAAAAGTCTTTCCCTCCTCAGCCCCACACCCTTGGCCCTGAGTTGTCCTCTGAGTATTTATGTTTTCATTCAAGACTTACATGTGCCCACTTGACACTGGATACTCAGCAATTATCATCATACCTTTCCTCTTTGATTTTGAACATGGTGATTCCTTTGACTGAAATATCTTATTCCTCCTGTTCCAGCTGACCACTTTTACTGCCCTTGGAGATTCAGCTCAGCTATTTCTCTCCCTTAGGAAGCCTTTCTTGATCTTCTCAGAAGGGAGGGATTCTTCCTCCATGAGGCCTCACACAGTCTTTCTTAGAACACTTTATTGCATTGATTTCTTGGTCCATCGCCTCACTCCTTGTAAGCTCCTTCAGGGAAGGAAGGACTCATGTCCCCTCATCTCAGCATCTGCAGTGACTGGCATATCATAGCTGCTCAGTAATCTTTCATATTTATATATATTTTTTTATCTTTCCTTTAGCTTTTTATTACTGGAAAATCACTTTGACATAGAGCAAGTATAACCTGACAAAAACCTAAAGAGGTTGGCAGGCTACTAGTAAACCCCATTTTATTCATGAAGACAGTGAAACTTTGAAAGGCTGAGTTACATTCCCAGTATCACACAGCTTGGGATTGCAAGAATTATGAGTAAAACCCAAATTTACTCTAAGGACAAGGTGTTTGTTTTTTTTTTTTTCCCCAGCCAAACTTGCCTCCTTTGTTGAGTTAAATACAGACACATCAGGCCATAGATGAGCACATTTTGAATTTTGAATCTGATCTTAGTTAAAAAAGAAAAAATGTTTTGACTCCAAGGAATCCTGCCAGGAAGAAGCATGTGAAAAACAGAAAGGCTTTTAACAAAAACGTTGTCAAAGTTTTAAGGCAAAGGGTTCAAGATCTGTGGGTGGGATACATGAGGTCCTTGAACCCCCTGAGGTTTTTGGCAAAATCTTGTATATGTGAGTATTTTTCTTGGAGGAGGATAAAAAGCTTTATCACATTCTCAAAGGGCGAAGGTACCTGAGACCTCGTGCTGTCCCTGTGCAGAGAGACTGTTTTGCACCTCCTTGGGAATCTATTACCTTGTGGGACAATTTCCTCCTGCAGGTCCCCTTGTAGGGCCAGTGGATGCCAAGGCCTGTGAAGAGGGGTCTGTGTGGCCTGCTGGCATCCTGTGTATTAACACTTTTGCATTGCAGGCGAGCTAATCCGTCTCTTAAGCTGCTTGACTGAGCTCCTTTGCCAGATCCGATAGGAGGATTTAACCTTTCCTTTTTCCCTCTTGGAACACACTCAATGGAATCCAAATAAAGAATTAAAGAGACTTGAAAGGGACTTTCCATTACCAGACAATTCAGTTTAAATTTCTGACCTTTCCTCTATCTTTTTTTTTCTTTCCATTCCCTCCTTTCTTCCTCGTCAACATTTGGGATTCAAGGCTGGCATAAAAGACCCTGGGGACATATGCAGAGCCAGAGACCAGGAACGTGAGTGGAATTTTCCAAATTAAGGCAGCTTATTGGCCTTAGTTGCCAAGCGAACTGAGGAGGCCTGGATTTTGGGTTACGCCTGGGAGCAGGAGTGCTCTGACATCTGGAAGAGAGTTTTGGCTTTCATGGCTAAAGCAATGCATACTCTGCCTTCATGGAACTCTGCATTTTTCACAATCCAACCTGCACTTTCCTTGTTCTGAGTCTTTGCTCCTGCTGCTCATAGAACATAAATTCAAGTCTAAACAGCTATGTGTCAGAAATTGTCCTGAGATCTCAGGGTAATAAGAGTAGCTAGCATTTATTGGAAGCTTATATGTGCAAAGTATTATGCTGGCCCAACAACTCTAAAGGGTATGCCCAGCATTTTTCCCTATTTCATAGATGAAAATACTGAGGCAAAAAGAGTTAAGCGTATTTTCAAGTTCTCATAGACAGGATGTAGACGAATTAGGATGCAAACCCAGGTAGTATAGCTCAAGAGCTAGAAAAAAGTAACCCAAATGGAAAGCAAACTTGGCATAGGGCCTGGAACATACAAAAGAATTGACGAATTTTAACTATGATGATGAGGAGGAGAAGGAGTCAGAATAAGAGAACCAATGCATGTTTTAAATCTTAGTTTTTAAAATAACATTTGTTTCCTCTTACCCTGATGATAAAATAGTAATTCATGTTTATGATAACGACTTTGGAATTACTCCCTCCAAAAGAACCAAGTATGGAAAGTTTTATAAGATGATTCTTTAAATGTGCTAGGAAAAGTTATTCACATGCTATGCAAAGAGATCTAGAGTTTGGATAGAAATATTTAATATTCTTTATAATAACAATACTTACTGAGTGCTTACCAAATGTCAGTTACTGTTATAAGCTCTTCACTTCCATTATCTCTTGTTATTCTTCCAATAGCTCTATGAGATAACTACTATTGTTATTATTATTCTCCTTTTATAGCTAAGGTTAGGTAACTGAGGGGCAAAGTATACTGCCTGGCATTATGCACAGCTGTTGAGTGGCAAAACCAGGTTTCAAACCCATGTAGTCTGGTTGCAGAGCCCATCCTCTTAGTCATTTATCTACACGGCCGCCTTTACATGCCATGGATTCAAGAGTCCTTACTTTTCTGCTTATTCTTCTCCATGGCTGTTCAGTTGGTCAGTGTAGCCATAAATATCAATCTCTGTACAAGATCTGAAAATAGCAGAATGCTTTTGCTAGAGGACTACAGCAGAAATTAGAAGCAACTTATAACAAAGACTGAGGAAAAGATGTGGGAGAGGCATGCAATACAAGGGGGAAGTTATAGAGAGTTATTTTTGTCTAGAGGAAATCAATTCCATCCTGACTGTGCCCCCAAATATGAGGTGCTCTATTGACATTTGTTGAATAAATGAATGAATGGCCAGTGTAGTGGTTATGAGTAGTGACAGTAGAATATACTAAAGACCTTGAAATAAATGGTGTGAGATTTTTGTTATTGTTGTTTCAGTCTCAATAGCCTTCTTAGAAAGTATATTTGGAGAGCACACTTCAGAACAGGGGTCCACAATAGATTGATACAATTATGAACAAAAATCTCAACTTGAGTGACTTGTCAATCTGAAGGTTGTTGGATAGTAAATGGTCAGGGGCCTCTGTTATACTGTTGGGGCCATTAAGTGTTGAGTAATAGAGTTGGAACATACCTTTGTACATCCCCAATAATGATTACAATTTTAGGAAAACTCTTAGAACAATAAAGCATCATTTGTTTTTCGAAGCTAATTCTTTCTTACTGAATGTTTCTGCCCTTGAAGTTGCATCTTACATCATTATGACGGAAACAAATAAATGCTATTGTGGCAAGACGATGGGAGCAGCCCAACAGAGCTGAGCTATGGGTTTGAGACCTACCTCTTCTGCTTTCCAAGTGTGTAGCATCAGTCGAATCACTGAAGTTCTTTAGACTTCTCCATGCTTATTTTTCCTGGCTTATCATAGGTACTCAATAACTTATTTATTGAAAAACTGGATGAATTAATTTTAAAAAGTTCTCTTCTTTTTTCAGGTTGATGAAATGAAAAAAAAATGCAAGGCTGAGTATGGAAAGACTGTGTAAATGGAGTTCTCATTCAGTGTTGCGGCCAAGGAGAACTCTGCACATGACAAGACAGAGACTTCCTTTGGGTCTGTCATTTGGTGCTTCTGTCAATAAGTTCATCATCATGTCATTAGCTTCTCTAAGGATGTCCGGGATCTGAAGGAGAAGCCCCCCAATATTGACAGCCTTAGAGAAGGAGCAGTCTTCATTCTGAAGGTAATCTGTTTTTACTCACTGAATAATTGCTAGATAAATCCAGTCTCATTCTGTAATAACCCACTAAACAGGTTATGAAATAGATGTTTATGAGTCGTCTCAGGCTCAATTCCAACCAGTTGTTAGAGAGGCTTTTAAAAGCATGTGCATACTGTATCATGGCTGTTAAACTGAATGTTCATTACTATTATTCAATCTGCCAAAAATTGTCACTTAATTTAATAATATGATGAAAACCTAAAAAGAATTAACATGGCTTATTCTATAATGTCTGTTCTCTCCCACCACTCCACAGAGTCCCTCTTTCTTTGGACGCCCTTAATATTTCAGGTATAAGTGAATCTTATACACCCACAGCCTCTCTGTGACCTTGTTACAGTACAGCTGAATAAGGCTGCTAGTAGAAGTCTGTAATTCTAGACTTTATCCAGGAGAAGTTAACTACTGAATTTTAAAAAGACCTTCTTCTTAACTATATGGAAGGCATGAATCCAACAGCTGCATTGAATTAGTCTTTTGTACAGATTTGTTATGCATAAGTAAAATCTCTATCAACATTTGTTTATTGATTGATACACGTAGAAGATACAGCTAATATTTTATGAATACTTTATATGAATGCATTAGTTGTCTATTACTGCTTAAGAAATTACCATAATTTCCATGCTTAAAACAACACACTTTTATTTATTATCTGTTAGTTTCTGTTGGTCAGGAGTTCAAGCTGGGTCCTCTGCTCAGGGACTTATAAGGCTGCAATCAAGGTGCCAGCTGGGCTGTGTTCTCAACTGGAGGCTCACTTACGGAAGAACCTGCATTCAAGCTCACTTAGGCTCTTTCCATATGGCTTTATGACTGAAGGCCCTGGCTTTTACTGATGGTCAGCTGGAGGCCATGCTCAGATCCTAGAGGCTGCCCACAGTTTCTTCACGTAAGGCCCACTTCAGAGACAGTGCACAACATGGCTATTTATTTCTGCAAGGCCAGGGGTGAATCTTTCTCTCTCCTCTCCCAAAAGGAAGACTTATGTAATCGAACTTAATCATGGGAATGATAGCCTATCATCTTTCACATATTCCATTGGTTAGAGGCAAGTTGCAAGTCACCCACACTCAGGAGGAGTGAATTATACAGAGTCTAACTGCACGAGGCAGAGATCATTGGGGCATGGTAGAATTCTACCTACCAAAATGAATAACCTCATTTATCCTCACAATAGCTCTACAGGGCAAGTTCTGTTATTAGTATCTAGAGACGAGGAAGCAGGGGCAATTTGCAGATCCGTGATAACCCACACAGATGAAACTGTCTGAGCAAGTGTTGGAACCCTTGTATTTGGCTGGAAAAACTGAGACTTTAACCACCTGCATTCAAACCATATTTATTTTTCTGCTTTAAATAACAGAGTGAAGACATGTTATTTGTTGTATGTTGGACTCTGTTCCAAAACATACATTTCTCTTTTCATCCTGACATCAAGCCCAGTAGGAAGCTGTTACAATCTCTATTTTACAGAAAAGAAAGTCTATGCTTAGAAAGGTTTTTCTTTTGTGACTTTGGTCAAGTGACTTACCTCTCAGAGCCTCATCCTATTCACCTGTAGCGATAATACAGGACTGACCCAGATTATTAACTTGGTAAATACTAGTTAGTTTTGTTTCTAAGACTGGTAAATTTCACCTAAGTCTCTATCTTTAAAGATGTAAAATTTAACAGTGTGAGAGTAGAACAAGTTATTTTTAAGCACCTGTGTTTCTTCTGCCTCTAGTTGGTTCCCCTTCTGGTGTCCAGGAAAATTCTGTACCAGCTTCTCTGCTCCTGATGACTTCTTATTTCAGGGCTACTCTTCTTATCTTAGTCCAACAAAGGCCTCTCTGAGGTCAACCAAAACCTGAGTGAGTCTCATGGACATTGTATGTCGCATGTTCCTCTGGGGAACCTGAGTGCTGTCTGTCCCCATCCTCAGCCTCATCCTTTCCCTCTCCCCTTTCCTCTTTTGCCTTCCCCACTGGGGTCGGGGGGCGAGACTGTAGGTCTTCATCTCTGTTTCCTGCTTTCCTCTGCAATAGGACTCAATGACTGTAGGTTAAATAGAGAGCTTTGTCTCTCAGTGAGAGGTGTTCCAATGGGTGGATGCTCTGATGCCAGTCCTTTACTAGGCTCTACAGATATAGAGAGTAATGGGAAGTAGCCTCTGTCCTCCAAGTCTACAGGAGAAGAAATTAGAAAACCTTTTCTAAGCACAGCAAATTGTCCAGGAGTTTCCTCAAGGTTAACAAGGAAACGGAGAGCAGAGATTGATGACCATAAGGATTTCTAGAAAGGCATTCATTTTGGCACTAGGCAGCCTGGGCTGTAATCCCAGCTCTGCCTCTTGCTAGCTGTATGAGCGTGGCCAAGAAATTGCTTAACCTCTGGGCCTCGGTTTCCTCACTCAGTTTCACTCAGTAAGAGAGGAATAATAGTAATTTCTCTCTCAAATATTATTGTGATACCCAAATGATGAAATCATACAATAAGAGTGCATGATGAACTGAAAAATGCTCTGCAAGTGGGAATTAAGATATAAGACTGAGATAAATTGTAGAAAAGCAAATAATTGAGAAAATCTTAACCTTGGAAAAATCCATGACATTCACATTTTATCCCAAAGTAATTATCACCTCATCATCTTTTCTTTCTTTTCCAAGGCAAATCTTTTAAAAATTATGATCATACCATGTGCATATGATTTTCAAGGGTGGAAAAACTTGTTTTGAAACCACAAACCATCTTATTATTATTTTTTCGAGTAGGAGGCATGAGAATGTTGTTGTGTGAGGTGAAACACTGCCCACATCTGGAGACATAATTTAGGCTTCCCATTTATAGCTTCCGTTGTGGTTATTCAAATCCGAGGCCATGTTAGAAGAGTCAATGAGAGTCCAAGAAAACAGAAAACATTTTAAGCACCTCCTATTTAATCAATTGCAATAGCCCATAATAGAATGTTCATCCTCAGAAGGAAGACTCTTGTGGGTATTTAGTTAAAATAAGGGAAAATAGTAATGCAATTTGTGGGAGGAATCCAGTGTGGCAAACCTTTGGTTTTGGAGAAAAAATTAAATTAGTATTGCTCATCTTGTCATTGTCAACAAATTGAGTCTGGGTAAACCCCACACTGTTTTCTATGGACCAATGACAGATGAGCCAAATGCATGTTTTGTTTGTTTTGCTTCAGTCTTGTCAAAAAAAATTTTTTTCTGATCAGACTCTATAGTTGGTTCTGGTTTCACCAAGCTTTTTATTATATATTTTCATTGTTTATTTTATCAACAGAAAGTGATTTTTATTCCATCTTTGATACAAATGCCAAAACAAAAAATTATTTTGTCCGTATTGTACTTTCCCCCACCTCCAACCCTCTTATGAAGAAAATAGAATAATTCAAATTCGAGTTTCTTCGAGATTCATCATGCTCATCAGTGGAGGAAACATAGAAACGCTCACAGTAGCCCCTCACTAAACTGGAGATCAGCTTGGGTTAATGAAGGAAAGAAGTCTATTTTGTTTTGTTCTAATCTGTGTTTAACCCATGGGTTGTCTGATGAATTAAGGTGGTTTAATATGAACTTGATTTGGGGGCAGGATGAAGAAAAAACTCACCCAGGGAAAGCAGGACGTGACTGAAAATGTTGGACCAACTGGGAGCAGGCATGGGGATTCCTTGGGCTTTGGGTATAAAAGACAGTTCAGCGTTAGTCAAAGAATCTGGACTAATCTTGTCTAATGAGAAAGACTAGGGGAAAGTTCGGACTCTCAAATGTATAGTCAGAGAACAAGAATGAACTTAGTAATTCCCTTAGTTCTAGAAATTTCCCTGATACATTGTCTTCCACAAAAGAGTCATAAACTGTCAACTTTTTAATTTTTGAGGAAAACACAGCAAGGATCAGCTGAAGGTAGGAGGGCATTGGGCAGATGCACTGATAATGACTGCCATGCATTGGAAATTTACTGTGAGCCAAATATGTTTATAAAGAACGTAAAGAGCATATTTTATTCACTCCTTGGGGGCTGGCCCGCTGATGCAGGGGTCAAGTTCGCATGCTCCACTTTGGCAGCCCGAGGTTTGCGGGTTCAGATCCCCGGCATGGACAGATGCACCGCTTATCAAGCCATGCTATAGCAGGCGTCCTACATATACAGTAGAGGAAGATGGGCACAGATGTTAGCTCAGGGCTAATCTTCCTCAAAAATAATTTTAAAAAATTATCCTGTTTGACTTGCACTAGGAAGAAGGTAGTCGTGTTTCCCAATTTTAATGATTAGGAAACACAGACCAGAGAGGTAAAGAACATTGTACAAGTCACAGATGTAGTCAGCAACAGCACTGAAGGCTTGACCTCCCTGGATCCAGAGACCCAGCTCTTAACCGATATTCTGTATGTCCTCCTAGCGGTTTAAGCCTGCTTTGCCTCACTGGGGAAAGAACTCTTTTTTGTGTAGATTACTCCTTTATGTAGAAACACAACTTATGTCATAAGAACATTTTAATTTTCCAAAGTCTGGTATCTTCCATTTGGGTCTCTTTCTACTGGCTACCAAAGCCATTCCAAGGATATAGAATTAATTTTCCCTTCTATGTCTCCTATTTGCATTTTGCTTATTCAGCTGCTCTTCTGCAGGGTCTCAGTGTTATGAAAGAATATTTTGTTCTCCCCTATACAACTGCAAACGTCTAAGTTTTTAGGAAGCAAGATTACTGTAGTTACCTCATATTAAGCTATCATCTCTCAGTATCTCAACACCAAACAATCTCAACACCAAACACATCCTTCTGTATTCTTCCTTTTAATGCCAGGGCTGAGAAACTTGCAAACTATATTTCTACTCTGCTAACTATTAGGATCTGCCATTACAGGGTGCTATAGCAAGACTTGAAGGTAGAACAGGGCAGAAAGGATTGGTTCTTTTATCTTGTTATGCCTTTCAGTGTGGCCCCAGCAATGAATCTCAATTGCCCTAGGAAGAAACAGAGCGTCCGCTAGCCCTGATGACTGCATCTGCTGCCTGTAGGTGCTGTCTGTTTAACCTGAATGTTACCTGCTTTCTTTTTCAGTTCTCTGACACCTACTTCACAAATTCCTAATACTAAATATGGAAGTACTAGTGTGGTTTCTGTTTTTCTGATTGGACCCACCTTTTCAGGGTCTGTAGTAAATTAAAGAATCTTCAAATGTTGTCAAGTCCAAATTCTGACACAGCAGAGAGGTGATCTATTAGGACTGGATGTCCACTCATGGGCAACTCTCATTACACAAAGTTTCTAGAGCACTGTGTTTGAGGGAAGTATGAGGTTATATGGGATTCTATGGGAGAGAAGTTTGTGTTTACTCAATGGCATCTGCTGTTGATGTTATCAGGCAGAGCTGTATATCTCAGCCTAGAACACAGATTCCTTATGTGAACTTACGAGGATGAGTTCTTTCTCCCATTGTAATTCTTTTTTGTTGTGTCACTTGGACATGTAATAACATCTTTGAGATTTAGTTTACTAACCAATGAGAGGAGGCCAGGCATATGTGCCCTCATCCCCACTGCAATTCAGAGGGATTTTCAAGGGATAGATCCACTCATTTCATTCATTCATTCATTCAATTCTTTAATACATTAATTCACTCTCCCATCATTTCTCCATTCACCCATGCATCCATTCTTTCCTTCATTTTATTTACTTTATTTGTTCATTGTTCTGAGATTCTCATTTGTCCTCAACACTATGCTAGACTGGGAGATATAAGATGAGGAAAAAAATGGACTTCCACTTCTAGGGGTTGTATAGAGAAGTGGGGAAATTTTGGTTGAATTAAATCTGGAAGATAAAAGGAGGAAATAGGATAACATTCAGTAGAAAGAATGTCTTTCAGGGAGAGAAAAGCTGATGGAATGATGCAAAGTTGCTGATAGATGAAAGGATAGGGCATGGTCAGAAACTAAGTAGTTTGTTTAAAGCTGGGGAGTGCCAGGAAGTGAGAATGCTAAGGTGAAGTAGATAGATTGCAATGGGCTCTTTTAAAGGAAGGAGAGAAATATATCAATGTCGTTATGTGTGCGTATGTGTGTGTTATTTTTAAAGCCTATTGTGGACTCCATGAAAATTAAGGTTATTAATATTCAACAATAGCTACTATCTAACAGAGATATTAGAGAATATGACTCATGTTCAATACTAAATGTAAATGTAGGTAAAATTGCTATTGTACTGGTCAAAAGCCCCGGACCTCCACTCATTTCCACTAACCATCTAAAATAGTGAGTGGTTCAATCAGTTGATGAGTATCCATCATTCATTCATTCAACAAACACTTTTTCCTATCTACAATTTGTAGGTCCTTCTAATAGATCCCAGAATTATGACAGCAAACAAGATCCTTTTTTCTCTAAGCTTATGGTCTAGCTGTGGAAACAAATGATTAAATGTGGAATTTCAGGAAGATGTGATAAGTAAGTATTATTTTAGAGTAAGAATGGTGTGCTTTGGGAGGATATAAGAAACATCATTTAAAATAGTCTTGAAGCTCAGAGATGGTTCCTGGAAAAGGTGACATGAACTTAGACCTACGGATTTAGTAAGAGTTCATCAAAAAGAGGCACTGGGAACTAGTGTTTCATGTAAAGGCAACAGCACATGTGAGGTATGGAGTTGGCGAGCGCTTAGTGTTTTGAGGACCTGAAAGAAGCCTATTATGACCGGACTAAGGATGCTAAGGGAAGGGCTGCAGGGGCATGCAGGGGACAAAACTTACAGGGCTTTTATGCAAAACGAGGGATAGACTTTATCCAATGAGTAACTGGAAGTCCTTGGATGGTGCAAGTGGCAAAGATATGATCAGATTTGCAATCTGGTTGAATTATAGACAATTAATCAGAGGGAATTCAATGAAAGCAGGTAGACTTGTGAGGGGTATTATGGTAGTGCCCTAGTCTGGGGCCACTTCATTTGAGAGGGAAGTGGAACCATTTCGGAGATGGACTTCTCTGGGGAGATCTTCGGCTGAATATAGAGATGTACATAGATAGGTAGGTAGATTGCTGAATGGTCAGTAAAATCAGATGAGGAATGCCTGTTAATTTTAAAATGCATTCATATGTGGTCCTGTATGACATGATAGTACAGGGTAATGAATAGGAGACAGTGAAAGTAGACAACTATTTTAAGACTGGATATGAAGAGATAGGGGATGGGTATAAGGAGTGTTAGCTGGAAGGGGATAAGATGCAATGGAACCCGTTTGTTTCAGGTGGACAAACCTGAGAATGTTTACCTCTTGTTGGGGAGAAATAAGCAGGAGAGGAGATTGGAAAATATATTAGAGAAGGGGAGGGATAATTGATGGATAAGGCTCTAAGAAAATTGAAGGTAACAGGATTAAATTTTTCATGACAGAGGTGACACTAATCCCACTGTCGCAGAAAGGAGGAAGAGTGCATGGATAAAGAGGGCTGGTTCTCAGGAGTTTCATTATTGGTTTGTTTTTGTTGCTTATGGTGTCCTCATGAGATAGTAAATGAGGTAATCTGCTTAGAAAAGGAAAGGAGTTGGAGGGCTAGTCAGTTGAAAATGGTGGGTTGGAAATAAGTTAGGTTGAACCTTACAAAATTTGCATGTATATGCATAAGAGAAAAGATGAAGATTGTAAAGTGTGTCTCAATAAATAAGTACTTCTGAGCCCAGCAACTTTTCCCTCCTAAGAGTTTACTAAGCTTTCCTTCTTTCTTTGTTTTCTGCCTTCCTTGTTTTCTCTTAGCCAATTAGTAATACTAAAGCTTTCATCACTTTAACAAAAAAAGTTAAGTACAGTTTTAGAGTTTTAAGTAGACTCTATTCTCCTCTTGTGAGCATAGTATTAACTGATGCATTATGTCAGAGCATTGGGAAACCAATTCTGTGTGTTTTTATTATCATTGGTAACTTCTCAAAAAAATGCTAAATCTGCCCCATTTATAGAACTGAAAAGATATTAATGTGATTATTTTTACACTATTGCTATGACTTGCTTTTTGTTTTACATAAAAAACAAATAAGCCAGAAACATATATATATAACTGAGAAAGCCTGAACTTATATATCTTTCATTGATATATCCACTTACCAATTCATCCATTATTTAATAAACATCTCTCTGTAAGGACTGTCCCAGGTACCAAGAAGGCAACACACATCAGCCATAGTCCCTGTTTCAAGAGCTTTCAGTCTAGTTTGGAAAACAGGCTAAATGGTGAAACATTAACAACCAATTATAATACAATATGCTATATGCTGCGTATGTAACAACCCCACATGCAGTATTCTTTGGGCAATGCCTCCCTGGGAGAGTTGCAGAATGCTTCACCGGGTCTAGGGTGATGAGTAAATAGGCGTTTCCTGTCTCCAACTCTGTTTCATCCCCTCACAACACACCAAACACAAGAGAAGTTGTGCTTACCACATAAGAAGTCCCCTACAGGGACCCACTATCTCAGTAGGCAGCAACAACCACCCAGGTTGGAAGCTGGAAGATTGACAAGTGGGAATTTCAAGATGTTTAAGAGTTATCTGAAGGGATAATAATAGTCATCATTTACTGAGAACTTCTCTGTGGCAAACATCATGATTAGGTGCTTTAGGTGCATTACATTTTCCTCACAACAACAATCTCATGAGGGAGAAACATCTATCATCCGCACTGTTCAGATGAAGAAACTGATATATGTATGCATTTGAAATATATTTTCTAAGGTCGAAAGGATAATGACAAGTTGTGTCAGGGTTAAAACCTAGGAGTCAGAGGAAAGCACCCATTGTCTTCTCCATGAGGCCACAGATGCCTTCCTGTTGTCTTTTTGCATAACTTAAGGATGACAACTTGGTCCAAAACAGTACATCACAACAGTTTGGTCAAATTAGAATTTAGTTAAAATTAAAATCCCAGCCTCTCATTCTCCAAGTGCAGTATTGATAATTTTCATGTCCTATGGAATACATTAAAAATATTAATGCTTTCTTAATAACTTTGTCTTTTTTCAGAACTTTTAGTATTTTTCTACTATGTTTCTTTTTCAATTTTAGGTGATTTTCAGCCATAGATTGATTCTCTATTCATTAAGTAAAATAGAGTGAAAGAACATTAACGTTCAATAGTAAGAGATTAGTTGGAACACCCCAAATAACCTTCAACAGAATTACTTTAATGCTTTCTTACTGGATCTTTTATTACATTTCTTTTATTTTTTCTTATTAAGAAAAGTATCAAACTCATTGAATAAAAATCTGAAAAGACATTCATAATCTCCCCCACTTTGACTTCTACTGTTAAAGCCATTATATACATCTAAGATCTTCCCAGCTCTCTCTCTATATATATCATTTTACTGTAACAATGAGATTTAATATGAATACTCTTTCCTTCTCTTCCACAATTATATCAGGCCCCTAAATAATTCTTTTGCTTTTAGGTTATTCCCACTATTCAATACCACAAACTACCCAGAACAGAAATAATTGGCAAAACATGATTTAGAAACGGACTAGCAGAAAAGTAGAACTCACGTGGAACTTTCTGAGAAAGGCATATTTTTAAACACTGATAACCTTACAATGCCCCAGAGTTACCAATTCTGTTTTGGCAAAGCTAATTACTAGGGATATTTTAAAAATCACCTTACATTTCAATAAATGACTGTAGCAAGGGAGTGGCACGGACCATCTGCAGCTACCCACCTCCTCCTTCCAGGGAAGGTGGAGGCCAAAGACATGGTCCACTTTAACTTTCCAGCCATCTAGGTGTAAACAAAGATCATTTTGGGAGATGTTTGTTTCCCTGGGGGCATCCTTGACTCCTTGCTTTCCTCACTCCACATCTAACTTCTCAGAAAATCCTTTCTACTCTGTGTTCCAGACCTGGTCCCTTCTCAGCACATCCATACTTATCATCCTATGTCCAGGACCTGGTCCCTTCTCAGCACATCCATACTTATCATCCTAGTACAAGCCACTGTTATCTCTCGTAGTTGGTCTCCTTGCTTCCAGCTTGCCCCCTTACAGTCTGGTCCACACATGGACCAGAAGGATTCTATTAAACTCTAGGTCAGATATTCAACTCCTGTGTTCAAATGACCTTTCATCTCATTCAGAGAAAACACCAAGTACTCCCATGGCAAGCGACACCCCACAGTATCTGCTCTCAACCCCATTCCATCTCTGACCTCATCTCCTAATACTGTCCTCTTTATTTGTTTTACTCCTGCAACATTGGGATCTGGCCTTTCCTCAAACACATGAGGTGTTCTCCTGAATCAGAGTCTTTGTGTTTTCTTTAACACATTCCTGGAATGCTCTTTTTCATGTGGCTTAGTCTCTCATGGCCTGCAAGTCTTGCTCAGATCTCACCTCCACAGTAAAGTCTTCCCATGAGGACTCTTCAGTTGCAACTTTCCCACCTCCCTAGCCTGTTGCCCTGCTTCATTTTTCTCTTTAGCACTTCTTAATATCTTTCATGTTGCATGTTCAATTGATTGAATGGTTTAGCCAGTCTCCCCCCAAGCAGAATGTAAGCTCTATGAGGACAAGAATTTCTGTTGTTTAGTTCTGTGCTTCAGTCCCAGTCACACAAAGTAGATATCAACACACCTTTCTCGAAGAAGTAGCCTCCTTTCCTCACCTCCATCTGTACAAGGCTCCCTCTGCTGTTACGACCCATCTTGTTGTCTGTGCAGGGCAAATTGTGTGGGGATGGAGAGAACTGGCACAAGTTACCAAGGTGCAGTGGGAAGGAGGATAGGGATAAATTCCATGTGAAGAGTTTTAGTCAATCTGCTTCCCCTGGGGAGATCAACATTTTTGTCACCAAGACCCAAGCCTTGTCTCAGCAGCCTTGACCCATGTCTTGTAATGTCTTTGTTTGTGTCCATTTGAAAAAGAGGGAAATTATTGCTCATATTCTTAACGGAATAGTATGCTGCTGCTAAAAATGTTTGGAAGGAATGAGTAATCCACAGAAACAGGGTTATGAAATTAAAAGAAAAAAACAGTAGTTAAGAACTTTTATTCTGGATCAAAACAATAAAGTTCGAATCCTTTTTAGCTGTTTGAACTTAAGTATGTTTCTTAACTTCTCTAGGCCTGTAAATGCTGATTATAATAGCACTTACCTAATAGAAAGGGCTGGGTGATAGAATGAGAGAATTCCTGGAAAATGCATAGCACACAATACTCAATGTTCAATAATTGAAAACTATTGTCATTATCACTATAATTGTACCAAGTGAATAAAAGCAGGGTGCAAAATTGAATGTATAGCATGAAGTGACCAAATAAAATAAAGTCCATGTTAGCACAAGGGTTTTGAACCTCTGCATTGGAGCTGATGGACTTGCACCCTCTCACTGATTCACACTCCACCTCAACTAGTCAGTTTCACATTATAGCATCTGCCACTTGCACCAACCAGATGACAATTCTGGTATCATTCAGCTTTCTTTCAGTTGTGACAGACACACAAACTGAATTAATCAAAAAGAGGATTTATTGGCTCATAAAAATTGGGAAATCTACTGGGCAGAGCTGGTTTTAAGCAAATTTAGAGTGAGGCATCCAAATGAAATGATGCTCTCAGGATTATTTCTTTCCTTCCCTTCCTCTCTCCCTCCCTCTCTTCCTCTTCCTCCTCCTCCTCTTCTTCTTCTTTTCTCTCTTTCTCTCCCTTTCTTTCTCTCTTTCTCCAAGCACTGCTTGTCTCAGCTTGGATTTATTTTCAGACAGACTTTCCCCCACATGAAAGCAGGAACCTGATGCAGAGACCTTGTGTTTCAGAGTAAGGCACCCTTTCCAATAGCTCTAACCGAAGTCCCAGAGTGGTCTTCTATTGTCTGGACTTGGTTCACGTGGCTGTGCTGAACAAATCACCGTGGCCTGGGCACAGATCACTTGGGCTCACTGAGCTCACTTAGAGGCCAGGGGAACAGAGTGAGGCCCATTGGACCACAAAGATATTTTATTGTTGTTATATAAAAGGAGGGTTGGTAACTTCAAAGAATTACTGAATAGACACAGAGAAAAAAAATTGGAAGGAAATTCTGCATAATGTTAGTATTGATTAACATGGAACTCATGACAGATGATTTATTTTTATTTCTATTTCTTAAAAAACATTCCAAATGATCTTTAGTCATGATGTGTTATTTTTATAATTGCAAAGAAAAAGGAAAAAATGGTCCTTAAGAGTTGAGTGAGCTGGTGAGCTCATCAAATGGTGTGTGGATAGGTACATGTGACCCAAGGACTCTCTTTGGCCCAGCCTCAGACACAGCTGCACATAGACTGGACTTTTAAGCAATCAGCCCTCATCTGGAGCAAAGGCTGTCATGTGCATGCAATATGTCATCTCATCCCTGATGCTTCAGTTTATGGGGAAACCATGTAGTCGTGTTCAAACTTCCAGACATTGATAATCGTGTGGAAAGAATCCTAGACAAGCAGCCAGGAGACATGGGTGGCTGTTTCAGATCTGTCCCTAACAACTGTGTCAGGTGCCAGCCACTTCTTGGCTGCAGGTCCCACATCTATAATCAGAAAGTTTATTTTCAGCTTTAACAATCTGTGATTATTATTTGCGTTTACCGATGGAGTAACTAATTACTTCATTATAGGATTTCTCAAGACCAGTTACCTCCTGTTTGGTTCAATTAGCAAAACGCCAATGTGATTGTCATTGATTTTGATGGTTTGGCTGCCAGGAGAAAAGCCCAATGGGGGAATATTTCAGGATCTTTAGCAGATTTTCTGTTTATATTCCAAGGTAGTATATAGGAACAGAGCTTGTGCTTCATTTTTCAAAATTCTTGTTTAAAAAATGCTCACACCCCATCATTCTCTTCCACTCTGCAGATGCCCCAGGACTCTTTCACTTTTCCCTTTTAGTTTAGAGGCAGAGAAGATAAACCAAACAATAGTCGAGACTGGCTAGAACTGAACCTTTGCTTTTTTCCCTGAACAGAATCACAGGATATTAGACAAAAGGTGAACCTCAAAGATTATTCAATATAACCCTGTTGGATTTAGAGGAAACATTTGCTGAGCATCTTAACATATATACTACAGAAAGAACATATACTGCAGAGTCAAGCAGAGTATTGATTGAATCCTTGCTCTTTCGCTTACAAATGTGTGACCTTTGAAGAATTTCTTAATTTTTCTGAATCATATATTTATTATTCTTTTTTAATCTTTAAAATGGGAACAATAATAACACCCACCTTGTAGCCTGTATGGATGTGGTAGACAGAATAACGACCCCCCTACACACACCAAAAATAATCTATATGCTAATCCCCAGACCCTGTGAGCATATTACCTTACATGGCCACAGAGACTTTGCAGATGGATTAAGTAAGGGATTTTAAGATGAGAGAGTATCGTGGATTATCCAGGCTGACTTGACGTAATCGAAAGAACCTTTGTAAGTAAAAAAGCGAGGTGAGAGAGTCAGAGTCAGAGAAGGAGATGACAAAGGACAGACAGGTTGGAATGATTCTGTGGGGTGGTGGGGTGGAGTAGGGGGCTACAAGCCAAGGAATGAAGGTGGCCTCTGAAAACTGGAAAGGCCACTTAAAACCTCCAGAAGGAACAGAGCCCTGCTGACCAAGTGCAGACTTCTGACCTCTAGAACCGTAAGATAATAAATCTGTGTTGTTTTAAGCCACCACCTTGTGATAATTTGTTACAGCAGCAATAGGAAACAAATACAGTGGAGATTATTGTGTATACAGATGGCCTGGAACAACACTACAGTGAGTAGGTGCACTGAATGCTGCTGTTTTTGCTGCAGTTATGGTTATTGTTGTTTCTCTTCCCCTTCCTATTCTTTTCCTATTTCTGTCTTCTCCCTCATCCTTTTTTCCTGTTCTCTTCCTCCTCATCCTCTTTCTTTCTTCTTCCTTTTTCTCTCATTAAAAATAACAGGAAAGAAAGAAAAGAGCCAGCATTCAATAAGGACCTCCTATGTGTCAGGCACCATCATTGGTGATTTCACATTCACAACCTAATTCAATCTGCCAACCCATTGAATAAGATTTCAGTATTTCCCTTTTACAGATGAAGAAACCAAGGTCTACTGAAGTCAACTGAGCTGCTTCCAGACTCACTGAGAGTTAGTGACTATCCCAAGGCTGTCTGTTACTCTGTGCCTCCCTCATCATTAGCAGGCTCACTTCCATTCCAAAAAAGAACTGTTGACCTGCATCCTATGTGACCTGGTTGACCAGAGCTAGACTGGGCAAGAAATTCCATCACCATGGCAACAATGCTATATGCTGGGTTGAGGCATGGTACCCTGCTGAGCCAGGGTGCAGATGTCAGGGAGAGATGCTGTGCCCCACGAAGGTGCTGCCATCTGTCTGAAGACATCCCTCTGCTCAGAACAGCAAATAGCTCATCACACCCCTACCATTTCAAATGAGCCGTCCCTTGCTCAGTTCAGGGGAAAATAAGAATGACCACCATTTATCAAACACCTACTGGGTGTCAGGCATTGTGCAAGCTTTTTTTTCTCTGATACATATTATAATTCTGTGAAGTGGATATTGTTTTCCCCATTTATAGGGAAAAAACTGAGGCTTAGAGGGGAGAATGGCCTTGCCCATTCACATGTGAAACAGCAGGCTGGAGTGAAGCCAGGTGTGCTCAGAGACTAAGGCCAGGTCTTCCCCAGCTAGTCACACTGCTCCTCACGCCAAGCAAAGACAGTCACAGTGGGTCCCCAAAGGCCTTGAGTCTAATCTGGCACTGTGTTTATTTATTTCCTTTTCCCTCTTGCCCCTTTCACTGCCTCTCTCTTCTTGGGTCGCCAGATCATTTGACAGTTTTACGTAAGCACTGGCACCAGGGCCTGGGGTGGGGAGCATGGGACATCTTGGTAGAATGAAGAATCTACAGAGCTGAGGAGGGAGGATTGAGCAAGTTAGAGGAGAGGCCCGGCCCAGGGCCCAGAGGGATAGTCCTCTACCTCCACCACATGCCTGGCAGCATGCCTGTGGACTTCTCTGCTTGAAGACTCAATAATTTCTGTGTAGATAGAAGGCAGTGTGGTTAGGAGGGCAAGAGGCCAGCTTCAGAACTGGACAGATATGGACTTTAGGCTCACCTCTGCAACTCAGGAACTTTGTGGCCTTGGGCAAGTTGAGTCACATCTCCAAGTCTCAGTTTCCTCTTTTGTAAAAAGTGTTTGACAATACAAGCTGGATCATGTCATAGAATTGTGAGGACCCCACAGCTGGAAGGGGCCATAGAGGCCAGCTTACTCTACATGGCATTCAGGTCCGTGTCTAAAATTCTTTCACGTAAAGCATGTTGCTTCTGTGGGATCAAATATGGTAGGCAGTAAATGGTTGTGCTGATGCCAACGTCAGGAGGTGACGCATTAAGAGGAGTTTCCTTGGAGCTTCTCTTTTGCTGCCTTCCAGGAGGGCTTTCCGCATCTGGTTATACCAGGACACAGACAACTCCAGGACTCCATCTGAGATCTCGTTCCTCACTCTGAGATTCTTGTTTCAAGCACATAAAATGGCATAAAGGTACTTACTATCAAACATGAATGAAGCACACTAGATTAATTGATAAGCTCATAAAATAAGATTCTTAAATGAAACCATTAGAGAATGTAGAAATTCCCCTAGACTTTGTTTAATGGGCTTATCTAGAGCTGAAGTAGGCAAAAAGTTTAAGGTACCTCCCATTTCACAAAGAAAAGGGAAGCTGTCAGGTCTGAAATCCCACCCATACCTTCTTATTTTCAGCATCAGAATGAGAGATTTCCCTTTGGCAAATTTCCCTTTGGGTAACTTCACCTCTTTCCTGGGCTCTTACTTAACTTGCCTTCTCATTTCTTTCAGATTGTTCTTCCATAATGATTTCATCTCTCTCCAGTTCCTCACTAGATAATCTTTTAACAGGCAACCAGTCTATACATTTTTATGCCTGCCATATGGTAGGCATGCCTGAGACACTGGTGATACAAGTGCAAATTAGTCCTTGTTCTCAAGGAGGCTATATTTAAGAGGGGAGAGACAGACAACTCTAAACAAGTCTATGACATGCAGTGTAACATCAAGTAGTACAAAGTGTGAAGAAGAAAATTAAAACAAGGTGGGTGGCAGCAGCAGGGGGCTGGGGTGGCAATAATGGGGGTGTTGGTGGCAAAGGTAGGGATGGTGGTGAGCGTGATGGTAGTAATAACATTGGGAGTGATGTTGGTGACAGTGGGGGCAATGGAGGTAGCAATGATCAGGGGAGGTGGTAGTGACTGTGGGGGTGGGAACGGGGGCATTAGTGGTAGAAGGCTATTTTAGATTAGGTAGTCAGTGAAGTTCTCCATGAGAAAATATTTGAGTGGAGATCTGAATCATAAGGAGCTAGATTTGCAAAAATCTAAGAGGAGAGCATTCCAAGCAGGGAAAATGAAAATGCAAAAGGCCCTGACGTTTCATTGCCCCCTACTTTGTATACTTCAAGTTGTGATTCACATCATCTCTATGGCTCCTTGGGGGACTGAGCCAAAGTTACCCTCTGTGGGAATCTGCCTGATGAACATTTCCTTGTAAGTCACTTCCATACACATTTTTCTCTTATGGTCTTCTTCTGTGAACACTAACCTAAGACAGTGAGTATAAATATATATTTCAGAGAGTTTTTTTGTAAAAAAAAGGAAATTAAAGTTAAGATTATTAAAGTCCCAGAGGCAGCTCAAACTCAGCATTTCTAAAACTGGACCCATTAACATTTTCTCCTCAAATTAGCTTCTCTCCCAATGTCGCTCTTCTCAGAGAATGCCTCCATTATTTATCCTGGCACAAAAGCAGAAACTTGGTTTATTCTCAACTCTTCTGTAGTCAGTTTCCAAATCTTGTTATTTCTATCTCCTTTACATTACATACAGGGGGATCAGTAAGGGCTTAACCAAGAACAATTTAGGTGTCATTGCTGACAGTGGGAACCACTGAAGCATGTTCAACCTTGTTTACCCAAAATAGAACTTAAAATAAAACCATATCCATGCCTTTGGGCTTTGTTCTTTGCAGTCCTTTGCAAACTGTGCCCATGTGCATCATGTCAATTTCATGTAGACCTTTAGCAAAAATGGAAAGGAGGAGGGGCTCTCCACCATGTCCTTGAAGATTGTTGCGAAGGGTGAGGAATTGCACATTTATTGTCCTTCCTCCAGGCTCTGAGGAAACAAATATAATCTGTGGGGAAATTCAATAGAATCTTAACAAAGAGCAAAGGCAATAGGTGAATCTTTGGAGGGGAAACTAATTAAGCCAAACTGAAATTAGTAGTTTTGGGTTTGAAATTCTGCGGGAGTCTGGGCTATGGAAAACTGGAACAGAGAAAGGAAGCATACTGGCAGGGAGCTGATTCAGGGCCCAAGATTAATTATCATTCACCATCTAATTATGTAGTCTGAATCACTACCCTGCCAGTTGAGCTCCTTTCCTCCAACACAGGGGATAAGAAAAGGATGTGGTTCTGGAAGCTGGGGGTCTTGCTTCTAATTTTCCCTTAAGACATAATAATAAAGCTCCCCTTTGTCCTTTTCTGATTATTATTTACCATTTTTATCTTTTTAAAAGAGCTGCTCTCTTACAGATTACTTTCTCCTTCCTTGTCAAATAACCATTTTGCATTCTTGTCCTCTGAATATAAAAATGCCAGGTGCATTCCTACTGAGTATGTGATATATATGAGATGAAATGCTGGATATAAACGCTATTCAATTTGCTTATTTATACTGCCTACTATATGCAGGACGTCTCTTAAGATATTTTAGTTTTGCTAATGGATTCAATCAAGGGTAAATTGTTCTGACTTGCAGTCGTCTACTTCTTACACTAGTCCTAGAAGCTGGGAACTAATATTAGCTCCATTTTGTAGATGTTTAAACTGGAGTTAGAAAACTTAAGCAAATTTTCCAAAGTCGCATGACTAGTAAATTAATGGAACCCAAGATTTAAAGCCAGTCTGAAGTGTCTCATTCAACCAACCCATCATCTTTCATGTTGATAAAGTCTGAATCTACAATGAAGTCCATCCACACATCTAGATAGATCTTGCACAAACATTTCAATACCATTTTCAACAAGAATTACAACAAAAAGAACAATTAGAAGTTTATCTTCTGGGTCCTCTCTCTACTAAAAATAATTTGCTAGCTTTATATTTCCTTTGGGTAAATCTCAAAATAATTCCAGGTATGGTGCTTGAGCTCCTATAAACCCATCTTACTTGTCCAGACTCACCTGTCCTCAATCAGTATTATTGTTATCATTATTATTATTATTATTATCATCATCATCATTAGACTGACCTGGATTAGAATCCTCTCTCAAATTTTGTTTTCTCTTTGTTAAAGCAGGATATAGGTATCACTTCTTTCGTCTGATTATGTTAGAAATAAATGAGATAATACATGTAAACAGTAAGCATAGTATTTGACATATAACAATAAGAGTGAAGTATAAAATGCTATTCCTCTATTCCTGAATTCCTTCTTTGATGCTCTAGATCCTTGAGATTCTCCAAACTCTACTGAAGTTTCCTCTCCTCCAGGAAATTATTCGTTATCTGATCCTAGCTCATTCCTCACTTGGGCTCCTTCCTTCATTGTGGTGGGATTCTGTTCACTGGCCATTGTCCTGTTGCATTCATCTTCTGTGTATGGTGACATGTGGGTGGATAAATGCTCGTTAACTCCAAAATGTCATTCTAAATATCCAGACATAGACACACAATCTCTGTCCTCAAACAGCTCGTGACATAAATGAGGAGACAAGTTAAGCCCACAGAAAATAGCCAGAGACTGTTGCACTATTTCTTAGAATCCACTGTGATGCAGACTCTGAGAGGTGTGTCTTCTGGTCATGTACTTGGGAGCTATTTATGCACACATTATGCACCTGTACTTTGCTGAGCACTCAAGTCAGAAATTAATAAAACACTTTGCTTTAAAGTTACTTACAGTCTGTTGAGGCAAAACTGACATTTTCTCATTTTTTCTCAATTCCACTGGTATTAATTGAAAGCTTAGTATCCCAGGAGTGCTCTCAAGGAAATAAAAAAACAAACAGACGTGTTACCTTCCATTATGAAACTTGTACTCTAGTGAAGAGTGAGGTGGTAGTAAACAAGACAATTTCCAGTAGTAACACGTGGTATACAGTAATTGGGAATGACAGTGGGGAGCTGCTTTAGACTGGGTGGACAGAGAAGACCTTTCTGAGTAGATGCCATAGGATCTAACACCTCGTGTTGAGAAGGAGCCACCCATTACAAGAGTTATAAGAAAACATTTTAAACAGAAGAAGCCTTAAGAGCAAAGGCAGATTCTAGGAGGATGTAGCAGTTGTCTACAATAGAAATTAGAAAACTTTCTCTGTAAAGGACAGGATAGTAAATATTTTATGTTTTGGCTGGACAGTATCTGTCACAGTTACTCAACTCTGCTGTTGTAACACAAAAACAGCAATAGACAATATATAAGTAATGGGCTTGAGTTTGTGCCAATAAAACTTTATTTACAAAATCAGGCAGAGGGCATAACTGGCCTGCCAGCTGTAGTTTGCCAATCCGTGGTTTACAGTGTTAGACAAAGGACTTGCACATACTGCAAGATGTAGCAGACTGTGGTTTCTAAGGTGGTCACACCGCTATATCCCATCTCAAATGCTCCAATTACAATGTTTTGTTGGCATTCCTCCACCTGGAAATGGATTGTATACTCCCTGTCCTTGAATTTGAGTGTGCCTGGGACTACAGAAGATGTGTGCTGCATGACTTCTGAGGCTAAATCATAAAAGATGAGGCAGTTTTCATCACCTTTTTTTGGGATTCACAGCTTAAGAGTTTTGAGCTTACACATAGAAGATTAATCTCCTCTGAATCTGCTCTGCTGGAGAGATCACCTGGAGAACCTACATAGAGTCCTAGCTCTCACCCATTTCAGTCTTCCCAGCGCAAGTGCCGGCCAAGTGCGTGAGTGAGTATTCAGATGTTTCCACCTCCCAACCATCTAACCACTCCAGCTGAAGTCAAATGGAGAATAGATGGTTTATCTCTGTCAAGCATTTGCAAGCTTTCATACTCATGAGCAAAGCAAATATTTTTGTTATTTTAAGCCACTAAAAATGAGGCAATTTGTTACATAACAATTGACAATTAATGCACTTTTTAAACTATTGTTTGATAACATTTAATTCTTTCAGTAGCTTTAAGAGATATTATACGGTATTCTCATTTTACACGGGATTTAAACCCAAGCTCAGAGAGGGAATTCATAAATCTAGAATCTAAGAGCTTATAATTTTAACAGAATCACGAAATTATTAAGTAGCTGCATCAAACTCAGGTACTTTTCACTCTATTTCAGTTATTTTTCAGAACTAAAATTTTATTTGAATCTTCTTTATGTCTTCTATTTATTTGGTGAGATATGTTGTTATTTGAAGAGTTTTTATAATTGCTCTTTGCAGGGTTGTTTTTTTTTTATTATAACTGTCTTTAAATCTTTGTATGACAATTCCAACATCTGTGTCATCTTGATATTGGTGTCTCCTGATTGTATTTTCTCATTGAAGTTGAGATTTTTCTGTTTCTTGGTATAATGAATAATTTGGACTGTATCAGGGACATTTTGAGTATTTTAAGACTCTAGTTCCTGTCTAAATCTTCTCTTCTTAGTCAGCTTATGCTGCTATAACAAAATACCATAAACTGGGTTGCTTATGAACAGCAGAAATTTATTTTTCACAGTTCTGGAGGATAGAAGTCCAAGATCTGGGTTCTGGATAGAGTCCTCTTCCATGTTGCAGATTTCCAACTTCAGCATGGCAGAGGGCAGAGAAAGGAAGCACTCTTGACCCTTGTAAGGGTACTAATCTCACTCACAAGGGCTCCACCCTCATAACCTTATCTAATCCTAATCACCTCCCCAAAGCCCTATCTCCTAATGCCATCACACTGGGGGGTAGTGTCTAAACATGTGAATTTTGAGGAGGACACAAGCATTCAGTCCATAACAAGTAGATAGTTAAACTGTTTTGTTTCTTAATTCATGTCCTGGCTCCCTTTTATAGTTTAAATGTTAAATCTAGTGCTTAAAGTCTATGAAGGGCTATTCTGGTCTGCTCAACTTGTCTGCTACCCAGATGATGGGGCTCTACCCCACCTGGTTCACAGTTCTGACTGGACAGAGGAACAGTGCCACCTGGTTACTGCAGAGGCAGTGAAAATCAGTACTCTTCCCATGGGCTTCACCCATGAAGATGCAGATATTCTCCGAGAAATAGAAAGATTTTTCTTTGCCAGGGAACTGAGTAACTAAGTTCTACTAATAATTCAGCCATTAGAATTATTTCCACTTGTTATAGAAAAGATGCCTCAGACCCAAGGCAGACTGAGGGATTCAAGGAAGGTAGAATCTGCCTCCTGCTCTCTATGAAAATCTTCTAGCCCTTTTTTTTTTCTTCTGTCATTTTCCAGTGGTGGCAAAGAGACTGCTACTTCATGGATATTGGGCTCTAGGAAGTTGAACTTCCACCTCTTTGCAGAAGGAAAGTGGATTCTTATGACTCTCCCCTGCAATTGAAGTCCAAACTACTACAGTGCACTGGGTGCTGGATTAAGCAGTTTTATTGGCCATTTAAATTAGATCAAGCCTCACAAGCATCAGGCTTTATCATTAAACAAGCCTTCTCCACTATTCATCTTTCTCAGTGTATCTTAGGAAAACATAGTTCATTTACTCAGCCAAGCTAGGCTTAGCTGAAAAATTGAAAATGAAAAGAAGAAAAGCTAGCAAAGTTTCATTTTCCACTCTCCCTCACCCCAATCCCTCTGCCAATTTCATTCTCCAGCTTCTCTTCAACAGAGCTTGATTAACAAGAAAACAGCGGGTTCATTTACCCGGTGAGGGAGCGCTCTTCATGTTTGAGCTTTGAAATGAAAATTGTCTTTGGGTGGGAATTTTTCCAGCTCCATCTGAGAGTAGCAGGGCCTGTCATAGTGACTCCTTACTTAGGAGAAGGAAGCCAGACTTTGGAAGGCAGCAGGGGTGGGCAAGGTTTTTCTCTGGGTAGGGTCCTGGGCTACTTGAGAGTAAGCCAAAGGTGATGGAAATACAGTGTTCTAATGAGTCTGGGGTGATACCATTTGATTTTATAGGCTTAAGCATTAAATAAGTGACACCTGTGGCTCCCAGCCATAGACACTGGATATACATATGATCACTAATCCCAGACTCTATGCTAGGAGGATTTAAATCTTCATTTTCATGCAACATTTCCATAGACTCTCTTAAAGTAAAAAGTAGATACAGGAACAGACATGTTCCTCCCAGGACAGACTGAATTGCTTCAAAACATTTTAACGACATCAATTTTTGAGTTTCTACTTTTGAGTAGGAGGCATACACAGGTTAAAATGGCAAGTCCTCTCATCTCTCAGGATTCATAACTTGATAATGGAGATAGTCACAGACATGAATAATTGTCATGTACATGGTAATCAGTAATATTGTATTCAGGATGCCAACACATACTGTACGGGATAAGAGCCTGTGCACTGGAACTGACCCTTATCTGGGTTTAATATTCCGTTCTGCCTCTTACTAACTCTGTGACTTTGGGCCATTTACTTCATCCCTCAGAGATGCAGTTTCCCCATCTACAAAATGAGAATAACAATATCTCATTTTGTGAAGATAAAGTTATGCAAATAAAGCAATTGGCATGCATCTGATGTGCAGGAAATGCTCAAAAACTGGTAATTCTACACAGATAACTTTGGGACTGTGGGAGAATGAGAAAGAAGTTCTGATTAAGGAGATATGAAAAAGTTTTTTGCAGAAGTGGCTCTGGAGGAAGTGTTATCTCACTGGACTGAGGTTGTAAGAAAAGGCATTTCAGATAAAAGTTTGCTCAAGGAAGCAGACATGAAAAGTAGAATGTGAGGCTCAAGGTGAGTTGATGTGGAGTGGGAGTTTTTTGTAAAAATAAGATGGGGCCAGTAGACAGAAGATTTTGAGTGCCCACATGAAGAATATGCTCTTGTTGAACAGACAATGGGAAGTCATTGAAGGCTTTTGAGCAGGAAAATGAAAAATTGAGAGCTTTTCCTCCTCAGGATCACTCAGGAAGCTGTGAGTTGGGTGGCTGGAATTTGAAGGAGAGAGCTAGTGAAAGACCTCAGGGTCAACACTGTGCTGGGGCAGTAGTGGGGAGGGGTGTTGAATATCAGAAATGTTATAAATCTTATCATTTGCACATATTAAGCATGATTCTGATTTTATTTTTAGGGGGGTAAAGTTAATTCTTGCCAGAAAGGAGCAAATGTAAAAGCTAAAAACAAAGATGAGCATCGGGGGGAGATGGAGTGTTCTTTCTTGTCTGTTTTGTGCTCAGAGTGTTGCTGCAGTAAATCATTTTGCAGTGGCAATCAGCTCACCTGTTAGTGAGCCTTGGCATTTAATTGGCATTATCGTGCCTGCACAGAGGCAGACAATGGATGTCACTGGTGTGTGAGTGGAACACATTTGCATTTCATACACCATTGAGAAAGAGCTAATCAGGTTTGTCTGCAGCCTCCCCAGGGAGGACACATCTGGCTAAGACAAGGAGCTGCTTGCTTCCCAAAGTCAAAGGAGTACAAGGACTTTCAGGCAGCCAGACCCTTCCCTCAGCCCTTGGTGAGCCCCAGTGAAAAATGAAGGTGATTTGAAGACCAAGCTGTACCCTCCTAGGGCTGGCAAGTAGAAAGGCATCAGGCTGGGGTCTGGAGGCCTAGGTTCTAACTGGTTACCCCACTAACTTGCTCTACAATCTTGGAATTGGCCACTTGCCTTTTGTGTGTTTCAGCTAATTTTTCTGGAAAATGGTTCCAAAAGTAAAGAATCTAAGTTGTAGTCATTGTGAGTCACTTTCTTGGTTCTAGTTTGGTCAAGCTGGCTAACACACACTCATTCATTTCTCAGACTCTTATCAGGCATTTCAATGTTCCAGGCCCCAAGATTAACTCTAGGCACTGAGGTACACAGTTCAGTAAGATACTGTTCGATTTTCAAGGATCTCACAGCACACTGGGACCAATACTTAAACAACTACATCGATTCAAGTGTAGAAAATACTATAATAGAAGTGGGCACAGAGCCCAGTAGAAGTCTGGCTGTCAAGGATGGCATTTGAGCTGTACCTTAGGGCCTGAGAAGAATTTTCTAGCTGGGCAGAAGGGAGAGTGACATTCTAGGTAGATATAACAGCATAGTCAAAAGCACAGTGATATTCAAGTGTAGGTCCTGTTGGAAAACAGTGAGTAGTCCAGTATGTTAAAGGATTTATTGGGAGAATTGTGAAGGATAAGGTTTTGAAAATGGATTCTGAGTCTACACTATTAGAACTCAGAGCCCTCAGGTTACCACTATCAGAAACATCTGAAATTTCTTCAATCAATATTAATTTTTGATGGGAATCAATCAATAATACAGTATCGAACCCTTGCTCTGGGTGAGGCCCTATGAAAGGCAGAGAGAAGAGTAAGATATGTTATCTTCACATTAGACTCTCTCCTGGGGAACACAGAGACTACAGACACAACAAACCCAAAGCCACCCATTAATTTGTTTGTATATCCATGCAGTCATTTATAAATCCTAGTTAACCCCTACGATGTACTAAGGTTCTGGACAAAATAAGATGAGTAAGTAAAGTATTGTCTTTACCCATGGAGTTCATAGAGGATGAAATAGATGATTATCCATTTTATACATCTCCCATGTTACAGGCCATGGCAAAGATGTGTACAGGGGTCTGGGGAGTCCAGAGATCTAGTAGGAAGTTGGTCAAGAAGGGCTTCCCAGAGGAACCAGCAGCAGAGTGATCCCTGAGAGTACAATTAAGTCAAGCCAAGTTAGACGGGGTGTTGTGTGTGTCCTAGAGGGCACAGAGAAGACTGTTCTGGGAAGGAGTATCCTGTGCAGAGGAGGAGGTGAGGAGATGCTGTGACTGAAACAAAATGTGTGTGGGTGGAGGAGGGTGGCCAGGGCTAAAACTGAGCAGGCAGGCTTCACCCCCTGCACCAGGCAGCTGTTGAGGAGCTGTCCATGGTACTGAGGATCACAGAAGGGCCAGCATCTCAGTACTGAGAGACTTTGAAACCATTAGAAACAAAAGAGATTTGTCATGGTAATATGAAACTTTTTAGAAGGGCTTTTACTTTTGTTCTAAAGCCTAACTAAAGACAACCCTCAGTTCAGGGAAGGAGCTGGGACAAGAAGACTTTGTTTTTCGTCAAATGTTTCTCCTGCCCCACCACACTTTCCAGAAGGCTAATTCCTTTAGTCTCTGGGAAATGCCCAAAGAAAATGCACAAGGGGCTGTGAGAGGTTTGTGGAGGGTTGAAGTCCCTCCCCTCTGTGAAGGCAAGACTCCATCAGCCCCTTGGTGAAAGGTGAGACAAATAGCAGCCCTGGGAGTGGACTCGCCTGCTCTGGGGACTGGTTGGATATCTGAGGCCATGGCAATGGGAAGGCTCTTGATCTCACAGGCATTACTCACCCAGCCTCCCAGAGACTGGTCCAAAGTTGTTCCAAGGCAATTCTTAGAGACTTGGTTTAATAATTCATCAACTTTATTGTGTTCCTACTGAAATTCTTATCAATTGCGACCCCCAAGATCAGTGGCAGAGTGATATTGCTGTCCAAGAATTAAGCCCAACAGGAATTCTGATCCTTACTCTTGTCTCTCTCAAACATTTAAAGGAGGCCAGTTGCTGGGAGAGACCATAGTAGAGTTGTTCAAGGCCACTCAAGTCAGATTGCCTGGCTATAAGAGGGCTTGGCTGTTTACCGGGCCAATAACTTAAACTCTCAGATCCTTGGTATTTCTGTTAGTTTCCTGTGACTGCTATCACAAATTACTACAAACTTTGTGGCTTAAAACAATTGAAATCTATCTACCCACAGTACTGGAGGCCAAAAATCTGAGCTCAATATCTCTGGACCCAAATCAAGGCATTGGCAGGACCATGTTCCCTTCAGATGCTCTAGGGGAGAGTTTATTCCATGTCTCTTCCAGTTTCTGGTGGCTGCTAACATTCCTTGGCTTGTGGTTGCGTCACTCTAATCTTTAGGGCGAGTACCTTCAAATCTCTCTCTTCTTCGACTTCACAGTTTCTTCTCCTGTATGTGTAGTAAAATTTCCCTCTGCCTCCATCTTACAAGGAGACATGTGATTGTGTTTAGGGTCTACCTGGATAATACAGAATAATTCCTCTTCTCAAGAGCCTTAATTTAATCACCCATGAACACCTGTCTTTGTGAAGTAAACTTCACAGATACCAGGGATTTGAATGTGGATATCTTCTGTGTGGCCATTTTTCAGCCTGTTGAAGTATTCTCAAATGAAACATGGATATGATGAAAGCACCTACTTCCTTGGGTACTTGTGAGGATTGAAGCTGGTATCCCCTTCCCCCAATTCTCTCTCTCACACACACAGACACACACCAGTATTTGCCATATGGTAAATTGTCAGTAAATATTCACAGTGACTGTTATTTTATAAAATAAGCTTCCCTTTCCTCTTCTCTTCTCTTCTCTGGGTCCCTCTCTTCCTCCTCTCTCATCCTTTTTTTAAAATTTTTCTTTTGAGGAAGATTAACCCTGAGCTAACATCTGTTGCCAATCTTCCTCTCTTTGCTGAGGAAGACTGGCCCTGAGCTAACATCCATGCCCATCTTCCTCCACTTTCTACATGGGATGCTTACTACAGCATGGCTTGCCAAGTGGTGCCATGTCCGCACCCGGAATCCAAACCAGCAAACCTGGTGCAGCTGAAGCAGAATGTGCAAACTTAACTGCTGCGCCACCAGGTTGGCCCCTCTCTCATCCTTCTTGTTCCTGCTATCCTGTTTTCCAAATTCCTCCTCCTTTCAGCACCTCAAGCAGAATTCTGATAACATACTTCTTTTCCTATAACCACTTTTATTTTCCTAAGATGATCTTTCTGCCAGGAATTGACCTTTCTTTTCTCAGTGAGTGAGAGGTGAGAGTGGGAGGTGGAAGAGGGGAGAAAGTTGAGAGCAAAGAAAGAGGGAAAAAAGGAAGACCATGAATCCACACATGTCAATATTTTCTTTTCCTTTGAGAACTCTTCCTCTCCTAACCTCATTTGTAGCCCATACGATCACCATCTGGCCACATGGGAAGGCTGGAAGGAATCTTAGACTCCTCCTCTCCCCCATGTCTTTTCTGACTCGAACACCACTCCCCACTTCTCATGAGCCCGGATCCAGGGGAATTCACCTCAGAAAGGTCTCTCAGTCAGGCCTCCGCTTTCCAGTCCCAATGCCAAGCATTAAGTTAAGGCCCTTATGGTCACCACTGCTCAGGCTGATGATTTAAGTAGCCTCCTAATTGGTTTCCTGCCTCCTAATTTGCCCCATCTTTTACACCTTCCAGAAGCTCATTTTTCTGTTTGCTTGTTCGTTTTCCTCTTCAGAGGAGGTAGCGTGTGTCAAGATAAGAGAATAGTCTTTGGACTGAGATAGGTGAGGATTCAAACCAATTCTGCGGTTTACTAGCTCAAGATATTGAGTCTTTCTGAGCCTCAGGGACAGTCCAAAAGAGCTGTTATGAAAAATTGTACAGAATAGTAAATGTGAAGCACTTGTATGGTGCTTAGCATATGGCAAGTGCCAATTAAACTAATTCCTTTCTTTGTGTTTAATAAAACACACAAAAAACTACTCGCATTATGCCCCTATAAACACATCTCCTATCAAGGACCTTGATTTTCCAATTCTCCCCTTTATATGTTTCATCCTCAATAAACATTCCTTTCTATTGGGTGATTCCAATCAGCAAGCAATTGCATGTTACGTTTTCTGTCTTAAAAATAATCACTTGACTCTACTTATCCTATGAGTCTTCACCACATTTCTATGTTCCCCTTTGCTGCAAATCTTGAAAGAGCTGCCTGTTCTCAAAGTTTCCAATTTCTCTCCTCTTCTCCTTTAAAACCACTCTAAGCAGGCTTTCTTCCCACTGCTGTATGGAAATTTCTCACTTGAAGGTCACCACTGACATCCAAATTGCTAAATCCAGTGGTGGGTTCTCAATCTTCATCTTACTTGACTTATCAGTTTCATTTGACACAGGCGAGTCACTTCTCTTTGATTATACTTTATTTAGGATTCCCAGGACGCCACAGTTTCATAATATTCTTCCCAATTCACTAGTGGTTCTTTCTCAGTTTCCTTTATTGATTCTTTCTCAGTTTCCTTCATTTATTCCTTGTCTTCATGACTTCTTCATCTGGAGCTGCCCCATCCTCTGCACTTCTTCTCTTTTCTTACAAATTTATTTCCTTGATGATCTCGCTGAATATCAGGCTTTAGACAAAATTTATATGCTGAAAGGTCAACATCTCTCTCTCAACTTCCAGATCCTATATTCAATTATTTGTTTCACATCTCTGTTTGGAAGTCTAATAGACAATTCAAACTCAACAATGCCAATTATCTCCCCATCCAACCCACCATCACAACCTGCTCCATTCTGCCACCTTCCCCTCTCTGATTACATCTGCAAAGATCCTATTTCCAAATGAGGTAATATTAGCCAGTGATAGGCAAAATATCTTTTTGGCAGACACAGTTCAACCCACATCATTAACCAAATCAATTTTACTGAGATCATGATAATAATAATGTAATAATGGAAAGTATTTATTAAATGTTTTCTATATACCAGGCATTGAGTTAGGTGTTGCCTTAATTAATCAAAACAACCTTAAGGCCTGTTATTATTATTATTGCTTCATCAGCATCATCACACCACTTTCATGTGAGGAAACTGAGATACAGAAAGGTATGATAACTCACCCTAGTTGAGACAATGAATTGGCAGAGCCGGAACTAGAATGATGTTGGTGTGCATCCAGAGCTGGTGGTCTCATCCGGTATCTTGTATGGTTGACATCCATTTACAACCCACTACTAATCGTTCTGGAAACCAGAAGAAAAGTAGATTCTTCCTCCAGTTCCAACCCAGTATGTGGGTACTTTCTGTTGTTGCTGCTTATGTTTTCCATTTGAATCTCCCTGTCTATATGGATATGCTTTTCCCAATTTTCATCTCAGAGCTCTCAGAATGGATGCTGATCTTCTCTGGCTCAGTTAACCACAACCAAAGAAGATTAGCTGAACCTTTTCCTGGTGCTGAGCTCTTGCTTAAGGCAAACTTTCAATGCCAGCTTCCTTCCTCAGAATCTCTGGCTGATGTGCTGTGTAATTGCAGAGCAGAAAGAGACCTTTCTACTCTTCCAATTTGGCCTTAATGTTTGCACAGTGCTTCACAGAGAACTTGTGTTATTATTTCTTCCACCTATTTTGGTGGGAAGAAATTACTATTTTCTAAATAAAAATTACTACTTTTGTGGGGAGCAAACAATTTTTGTTCTTTTTTTGAGATTTTATATATTATGACAGATGTCTGTTGTTACAAGTAAAAATTTAAAAAATAAAACAAAGATGTATGAAGGTGTAGCTAGTGATCTCCTGCATGGTGGCACCTCCATTTCCATGCCCCTGAGTTGGCCAATGTTAACACGCTCATGTATATCCTTCTGTTTTTCCCCTTTTCTTATATACATATTACATAAGATAATGGAAGGTTATAGTTAGATTTATTCTTAACCAGGAAAAATCATACTGTAATACTACTTTGAAACTTGCTTTTTTATTTGATAATATATCATGTATATGTCATGAATATATAACATAAGTCATGGCTATTATCATCCAAGGTTTAGTCCTTGGATGACTTTTCTTCTCTAGCCCACTTATTCTTCTGGTGATATCATTTAGTCCCAAGACACTAGAAACCTTTAGGTTGCTGACTCTCAAACTTACACCTTCAGATTGGACGTTTGCCTGAATTTCAGACTTACATATCCTACTGCCAATTTATCATCACCCTTTGTCTGTATCATAGATACTTAAAACTTAACATTTCCAACAAAAAACTATTGATGTTCTCTACAAAACAGACTTTACCTGTGCTCTGCCCTATCTCAGTTTATGGAAATTCCATCATTCTATTGGCTCAGCTTCCAAAAATCTTGTAGCTGCCTGCAAGTCATCTCTTTCTCTCCCAAGCAACACCAAATCCATCAGCGAAGCTTTTTGGCTCTCTTTTAGAGTATATTCAGAGTACAGTCACTTCTTACCTCCTTCATCATCTCCATTTTGGTTTAAACCAGAATATATAATAGCATATATATAATATATATAACTATATATATAAATAAAAATATATTTCTATGTAATATATTTATAAACCAGAATACATTTAATATATATAATTACATATTATGTACATTATATTCCATAATAATATTATATATAAATTATTTTTATAGAGAAACATATTTTATACAAATGGGATTATATCATGTGTGTTGTTTTAGTGTCATCTTTTTTCCAATTCCAATTTCTGCTGTTTTTCTCATCACACATTTGCCCCTTCCCCTCTCTCTTAACTCAGGCTAACAACCAGAAGTCCATCTTTTTATGCATAGTTTCTCCATGCTTCTGTAACCATTTACAGATATATAGGTATCTATTCACTATAAATACAAAAATAAGGGGATTTAGGAGTCCATTGTTTGCTTTAGAAAAACTACATTATATCTTACACACATTTCTCTACATCTTGTTTTTCTTACCTATCAGTAGTTAATAGAAATCCCGTCAACTTAACTGTTATTGCTCAAATTCATTTTAATAACTGCTCTGTATTCCATGAAGAATGTAGATGCCCTAAAATTTATTCATTCTTATTCTACTGATGGGTATGTCTTTTGTTTCTGATTTGTTGCCCCTATGAAACAATGCTGCAATAAACACCATTACATATTGTTCCTTTTATTTCTATAGGATAGATTCCTGAGAGTGAGATTCCTGGGTTAAAAGAGATTCCTGGGTCAAAAGTGCATTTTTATTTTGAATATATGTTGCCAGGCTTCTTTCCAAAATGGTGGTAATAAGTAACATGTCTACAAGTGAAGAATATGAGTACCTTCCTCCCAGCATCGCCAGCAATCAGTGTTACCATATTTTCGAACCCTTGGCTCTGAGTGGATATATAAGGTAATACTTCATTATTCCCTGTCTACTCACAAACTTGAGCATCTTTTTATATGTCTGTGGTCCATTTGAATTTTCTGTTCTGCAATTTACTTTTATGTAGTCTTTACCATTTTGTTTTTTGATAATATGTGATAATCTTGTATATTACAGATAGTGGTCCTTTATCTGTCATGTGCATTGTTATTTCTCCCCATTCTTCCCATTTTATTGATTTTGCAGTACCTTTTGGCATGTATTTATTTTTTATTCTTATGGTCAGTTATGTCAATATTCTTTTTATTGCTTTTGGGTTTTCAGTGTTTATTGGGGTCTCCCCAATCCCTAGGTTGTGTATGTATATGGCCCCTTTGTTATCTGTATTTTACATTTAAATAGTTTATTTACTTTTTTCTTTACATTTAGTGTGAGGTAGATATCCAACCTTATTTTTCTTTGAAAGGATAATCACCTGAGTTAGGATTATATATTAAATAATCTTTCATTTTTCCACTGTCTTGGCATACTCCCTTTGCCATATGTTACTTTTTTTATATATACCGTGATTGATTTTTGGAATATTTGTGTGGTTTCTCTGTTTGCCTATTACTATTCAGTACTACATTGGTATGAGTGCAGAGGAGTTGACATTCAGGTCACGTTCTGTACTGGTTAGTTGTTATTGCTCAGAGGCTTACAGCAAGAAACATTTTTTTTAAATCACTCTCTTATTTTGTGAGTTGGCTGGGTAGCTCTTCTGGCCTGAGTCACTTTGCTGGGCTTGCCCATAGACCTGTGGTCAGCTGGTGGTTTGGCCAGTAGCTGGATGGTTTAGGTTGGTCATACTCATGTGTCTGACAGCTGGTAGGCTATTCACATTGGTAGGCTGCCTCCATTTCTTCCACCTGACTTCTCATCCTCCAGCAGGCTAATTCAGGCTCGAGTCCACGGTAGTCTCAGAATTCTGTGTGTGGCAAGAGAAAGAAAGCCTTAACATGCAAGCACTTTCAACCTTTGTTTGCATCATGTTTGCTCATGTCTATTGGTCAAAGCAAGTCAAATGGCCAAATTCAGATTCAAGAGAGGTTCAGATTCAAGAAAGGAAAAAATATACTCTGCCCCTGGATGCAAGAGGTGTACATGCAGAAACAGGAAGGGTTTGTTGCCATTTTTGGAATCTACCACACCGTAAGAATCTGAATGAGAATTTGTTTTCCAGAATCAAATCTGATCCTTCTCTCTCCAGCTTGTAAATCTCCCATGGCACCCTTGATCTTCAGAATTAACTCCAGAACTCTTAATATGGCATGGTCTGGTCCCTGCCTACCTTGGCAGACTCATGTCAGCAATGCCCATTCACAATGCCCTGTGTTCCAACATGCAGAACCATTTTATCTTCCTCTCTCCTGTGCCTTTGCCCCAATTAAGCTTGTGGTAAGGGATCCTTATCTCCTCCCTCCGTGTTTCTGCTTTGTTCCACCCTGGAGTCAAAGATTTTCCTCTGTCTCATCACCCCCTTGTTGTTCCTATCCAAAAGAGAAATGACCATTTTTCTTGGAGACAGCTGGCATCCCTTGGGCTTCACACTTGTGTGGAGATCCTTAAGAAAAAAGTCCCTGTATTCTTGCACCTGCAACACTTGTGAGAAGCAGCCTCCCCTTTTATTCCTCATTACATGTCGTCTATCTACCAACACTGCTCCTTTCTCTGAGGAGGCAGCCCATGTGTGACTGGGTAGAAAGTCACAGGTGAGGTAGGAGGTAAAAGACCCCATCACATTTTCCAATCAGTAGCTTTACATTTGAAAATGTTTGGACCCTTGTCCAGTTATTAAAAAAGCAAATAATTCCACCTCCTTTTAGTTAATTGATTCTCATCCTTGTTAGTTACACTGTGGAGAGGAGGAGGGTCATGTCCTATGTCTTATATACCAGTGTCTGGGATATTCTTCTCCTCCTTCTCACTTATCTATCCTTTCAATTAATATTCACTGACTTCCCACTGTGTGCAAGGTGCTGAAAATACAGTCATGGGTAGGTCAACATGGTCTCTGTTTTGACAGTGTTTGTGGGTCAAAGTAAATCTCTTGTAAAGTCAGCTTAAGGAAGCATGATAACACAATAATAAGGAAAAATCACCTTTGAATCTGAGGTCACACTCAGAAGAACTACTATGACCCCAATCCCTTAACTTTCCTTCCCCTCCCTTCAGAATCCCTGAAGTTTCATGTATTCTCCTTGGTGATTAGTAAAGTGTTCTTCTGGTAATTCCAGGACTGGTATCTATTCTCTGCTTTGTGGCTGAAGCCAGAGCTGCTGATTCTGTCTTGGATTCAACTCTCTGAGACCGTAGACACTGGACCCTGACATTCTCACTGCAGCTCTGCAGCTCTGTTTGGGAAGGCGTCACTCCACTGGGGTTAGAACTGTCTGTTTAGCTCCTCTCTGTAGGAGTGCTAGACTTTCAGTTTCTTATGGGCTTTTCATTTTTTTAGGATCTTGGGACAAATTATCTGATGCAGAGAACATTTTAATAGAAACACCCTTTTTTTACACCCTAAGGCATACTGTTGTTATTATTATTGTTAAACTAATATTTAGTATATACTTGCTGCATGCCAAAAATACTTCCTCTTTAATTCTTATAGCAACATTGAGAGTTAAATCTACCCATTTTACAGATGAGAGATCAAAGGCTCAGAGAAGAGAAGAGCCATGCTCAGAGACAAGAAATCCTTTCTCTGTTCCTCAATCTTATTCCCAGTTTCCAAGTATTGATTTTCAGCCTCAGAGTATTCTCTCCTATTCTTTCTAGGAGATCTTTCAGGTTCTAAAGCAAAAAGCTTGCTTGTGGCCTGTCCTGGCTGTCTAAGGACCCTAAGTTAGCAAACAGATTAGGTCTTGCCTCTTTCTCAACACAGTAGGACTTATTCCACTCTACTGTTTGCATCGATAATGTGCCTTTTTTGGGTTGAGTTGTTGGGAGTGGACTCTGTCCTCTTCACCTCTGAAGTCTTGGAGCCCAGCTCAGGATCTGGCACATCGCAATGAATGCACCTGTTTAATTATGAAGATGAGATAGGGACTGGACTTTTGCTCTGATCTAAGATGTAGATATAATCCAAGTCCCCAGGGAAGTGTACCTGCATGGAGCTCTGAGTATTATAGGACAAATAATCACTGTTTTCATTGTCAAGCCTCTGATCTTCTGGTGGAACCACCTTACCTGCTAATGAGTCAGAAATAGAACACAAATAATAGTGGCTACTATTTATGGTGTGGTGATTATATGCTCACTCTGATGATAAAATATTTACATGGATTATCTCATTTAGTCTTCATAACACTGAATAAGAATGCACTTCTGTTTTTCCTATTTTATGGATGAGAACCCTATAGTATAGAAAAACTAAGTAACTTGCCAATGTCACACTCCAAGTGGCAGAGATAGGCTTCAAGCAAAGGTAATATAACTCCAGTACCTGAGTCTTTAAAAGAGAGATGACAAACAATTTCTTCATGACATTTCAGAAAATGTCTTGGAAGCCACATGGGGTTTTGTTTTGTTTTGGCATTAACAAGAGCAGTAGGACTGGAGCTGACCCAGTAGTGAGTCAGAAGTCCCAGATCCCTGTCCTGACTCTGACAACTCGCATAGTCTTCCTGGGCTACAATGTCTTCATTTGCAGAATGATAGTTGGAGCTAGCTGGTCATGACAAAGATGGCACGGGTTTTACAGTCAGACAAAGTCTAAAATTGATTTCACCACATACTAACCGTGTGCTAGGGTGAGTGACTTAATCATTCTAAACATCTTTTTTTCATATCTGGAGTGCGCATAATTTATGATTTATTAACTTATTATTTGTTATAATAAAAGCTGTTGGAGGCAGATAAATGTGTTATATAAACAGAAAAGCTCAGGTGGGGCTTTTTACAGATGCCCAGATCAGTGCTCCATGACATCCTCAGGTCCTCCTGCAGGTAAGTCTGGAAGCAGGATGCAGTTCTCAGATTCCTGCCTCTCCATAGCATCTTTACATTCATTGGTGTTCCAGTCCAAGCAGACTTCGTGATCTGTGCCTGTGGGGCTTGTGGTTTGAATGTCTATGGAGTGTGGCTCCTTGGCAGCCAAAATCAATGCCAGGATTCTCCCGATGGCTCCTTGTTTTAACAACTCAGTTTTCTTGGCACAACCTTTGACTGCCCTGGGTATAGGATTCCTGTATTTTCTCAATATCCTCTCTCTGAAGGGCTTGAGGGAGTCTGAGCAATCCTACCACCCTTCCTTCATTTTATACTCTTGGGATCTTTACTAAGGGACTGCTATACACAGGGGGAAAAAGAAAAACAAAACCCTCAACTGACAGAAAAATGCTTTGTTAATAGCCAAGAATCCCAGACACGCTAATATACAAATCTTTGACAGCTTTGAAATAGAATGTGACAAAGTAGGGATGAAGTGGGGTGTCTTGTCTCCCCCAAATTTAGAGTCATGGGCTAAAGCATGCGTATAAGGGAAGGAAGATTTAAGCACTGAGTTCCCTGAAAATATTCACTCAACCAAGCAGATGCGTGGGAAGATGGAAGCCAAGAAGGGGGACTAGCCTGCCCTACATCTCAGGCTCTGCCCAGGAGAGTTTATTGCACCAGGAGACAGGATGAGAAAGAGATGGGGCAACCTGGGTTCCTGCCCTACAAGGCACAGTGGCCGTGCCCTCCAGTAAATGTGGCCCAATGAATACAGGGATCTGATCAGTCAACTCAACAGCACCTCTTTCTGGAAGAGGGATTCAGGATGAAGTAGAGATGGATAGCCCTGGCATGAAAAACAATCTTTGACATTTGAAGGAAAAGTTCTGGAAATATCCTCCCCTATGACTTATTAATCACAAAGGATTTAATATACTCCCTTTTCAAACAGCCAGATAATTCACTGGAGAAAAAAAATTCTTGTTAAATTTCTAGATTATCAAGGTGGAAAGGATTATTGAAGACATCTAGTTTACCAACTCATCTTTTGGATGAATAAATTAATAAACTAAGGTCTAGAAAAAAGAAGTGATTTGCCTAAAGTAGAATTCCAGGAGGGCCAGGCCATGGCTTAGTGGTTAAGTTTGCGTGCTCCAATTAGGCGGCCTGAGGTTTGCTGATTCGGATCCAGCTTGAAGAGCACAGCTCATCAAGCCATGCTGTAGTGGTATCCCACAGGGAGGAACTAGAATGACTCGCAACTAAGGTATAAAATTATGTACCGGGGAGAAAAAAATGAAAGTGGAGAATTGGCAACAGACATTAACTCAGGGCCAATCTTCCTCACCAAAAAATAAATAAATAAGTGGATAAAGCAATACCTTTTTTAAAAAAAAGAATTCTAGGGTTCCAGATTACTTAATTTATACCTCTAATCTGGAAATGCTGTTATATTGTTTTCTTCATTTCTTTTTCCTCTTATGCTTCTTCCTTCTTGTCACTTTTTTCCCTTCTAAGCCTAGTGTATACCCCACCTATATTCACAAAGGATTTATTAATATACACAGAAGAATATTAATAGAGCAATTCATTCCTAGGTATGTACCCAGTAGAAACAAGGTCACATATCCACCAAAATAATTATACATATATGTTCTTGTCAGCTTTATTGATAAACTGTCAAACTAGAAACAACTCATATGCCCATCAACAGAAACATGGGTAAAATATTGTGATATATTTATACTACAGAATACCAAGCAGCAATAAAAAGGACAAACTATTGGTAAACACAACAACATAGTTGGACTTTAAAGACATTATATTAAATAAGAGAAGCCAGACACAGAGGATAGTAAACCCTATGATTCAATTTATATGAAGTTCAAGAATGGCCAAAACTAATCTATGGATGGGAGTCAGAGTAATGAGGTTGAATATGGTAGATCTTGATTGGGAAGAAGCACAAGGTAAGCTTATAGGAGCGTAAAAATATTCTATATCTTGTTCAGGGTGTTGGTTATATAAGCGCATACATGTGCAAAAAATACATTGGCCTGTGCACTTTATAGTATATAAATTATACCTATGTTTAAAAAAATCTTTCAAAGAGCAATAGAAAAGCTGGAACTATGCTAATGTGGAGGAGAATTAACATATCCAAAACCTAGGCTAACAGATTACTGTAATTGAATATCAAATTTAATTTTGAAATAGCAGCAAATGAAAAAATTCCTAATCATTTGCTGCTCCCGTTTTCTTAAATGAAAATTAAAATCATCAGGAGAGAGATATTTTAGAAGCCATATTCTCCTTCTAAAATGAACTTATCATGTAATATTTTAAATAAAAGACATTGAACAATATAATGGACAAAATCTCTGATTGTAACTCAGTAGAAATGTTGAGATATCTTAATACGCCCATTTTTTTTCTACCAGTCTTTCATAAAGCTGACACATATATATAATGATGATATTTTCTTAGAGGAAAATAAGTTAATGAGATCCAGGTGAGCATCAGTTAGCTAACTCCCAGAGACAGAGAGCTTAGCCCAACACATCTCCACAGACATACACAGGCGTCACCTGGGGATCTTGTTAAAATGTGATGTGGATTCAGCAGGTCAGGAATGGGGCAGAGATTCTTTCGTTTCTAGCAAATCCCCAGGTGATGCTTTTGCTTTTGGAACAAGGACCACACTTTGAGTAACAAGGACAAGGACTTAGACCACTTAGGAAGTGTGTTTACTCATCATTTGTATTATTTATATTGGGATTATTGTTAAAAGTTAGATTTCTGGTCTCCCTTTCCCCAGGAGGTGGGATCAAGGATGCTGCTTCTTTTAAAAAATAAATTTCAAGAAGAGTATGGTGTACACTAAAATTTTGGAGCCGCTGACTTAGAGAAATGGATTTATGGCATGCCCCGTACAATTTCCTGGGAGTATAATTGTTGTAGCTGGTTTCACACAACAGGAGAAAGAAAGGGAAAGGGAAAGAACATATTTTCAAGGCCTTATATACATCAGTCACTTATTGGATGTGCAATTAACTTTAGTTAATTTAATCCTAATGAATATTCTATGAGGTAGGAATTGTCAATATTCTAGAATTAAAAAGTAACAGATGATCATTATTGAGCACATAATATTCCTAGACTCTGTACTAAATGCTTTAAAACCACTATCTGAAAGAGCAGCCCAGTGAATAGGCTCTTGTTTCATCTCAGTTTTACAGTTCAAACAATGGAGCCTTAGAGAAATTCAGTCCCTGTAGAATCTGGCTGACGAGAGCTCAACCCTCAACCACTACGAGTAGGACCTCGCTCAACTGACACCACACAGCAAGCAGCGAGGCCACGATGCAACCCAGATATTTTATTTTTGTTTTTATTTTTTACTTCAACTATAATACTTTGACCAATTGGCACATATTATTTTCCTTTCATTTTGCTGTTATTACTCCATCCTTCAATTATTTTGCTTTGAGGAGCATCAATGAAAAGACTTAGTGGCTCAGACTGTAATTGTTAACATCTGTATAGTATTTTACAGTTCATAGTATTTTGTGTATAAAATACTTTGGCTGATTTCATTCTCTAAACCACATGTATCCTCATTTTGTAAATGAGGAAACCAAGGGACAGGGAAAGGTAATTAAGTTATCTGGAATTCAGACTCCAAACTCCAAATCTATGAGCTTCCACTAGGCCAGGCTGCCAAGAGAAAAGGGAGCAGAAAAATAACATGGGAGAGTGGGGAAAGCAATCACGAGGGACCCAGCAGCGTTGCATTCCAGTCCTGGCTCTGCCACCAGCTGGATCAACCTCCAGCAATCTGATTTCTGTCTTTGGGCAATAGCTTTACAATCTTAAACTAAGGGTTTAGAATAGACAAGTTATTTTCAAATAGTGTTGGCTCATTTTTATCAAAACCCTTTCTCTGAAAGAAATCTTACAACAGACTATTAACTCATAAAGCAAATCTTACAGCAGACAGTTAACAACTGGAGCACTGGGAACCCACTCCTTTCCATTCTAGGGCGGAGCAGGAATTGTGTCTGTTTTGTTCACTAAGTTTCTAGTTCAGGGTGTGACACATGTAGGTGCTCATTAAAGGCTTGTTGAATGTATAAGGCTGCTTTAAGGATTCCTTACAGCTCCACGGGGCACAGTGTCAAGACTATCAGATCAACAGGTCTCAGGCTTTCCTGTGAATCTGAGGCCAATTTCTTAGAAAGTAAAACTTCTCGTAAGAGTTCAGATCAAAAGCGGAGATTTCTCTGGCTACCCCTTCGTGTTCAGGGACCTCAGGTGTTTCCAGGCAAAGTCATTTCCACAAGGACAGAGTTCTACAGTGTTATTTTTCATATCATTCTGTAGGATATGCTTAGGGATTGCATGCTTTTTCCTACATTCTTTCTCAAGAAAATACCAACTGAATAACAAAGCAAAACAGACAAAATCTAGATTTACTTAGTAATTTCTTTTTAATTTTCTTACCCACTGTGAACTCTGTGCACAAATCCTTCTCATAGTTCTTCTGAAAAGTTCCTGGCTTCTCATGAAAACTAGTTTTATTTCTTGTTGTCTACATATCTAACTATGACACAACTGAGAGTTTATCCTCTTATTTTTGGATTATTTTTTAAACACTTTTTAATATGAAAAATTTTAAAGATACAATACAGTAGAAAGAATTACTAATACAATATTTAGAATGATTTAGAATTATTAGTCTAATAAATCTTCATATACTCATAGATTCTACATTGCCAGGAATTTGTCGCATTTACTTTGTTTATCCCCATTTTCTCTTTTTTTCTTTCTGAAGAATTTCAAAGAAAATCCAGACACCATGTCATTTCACCCCTACTTCAGTATACTGTCAAGATTGTGTTTTTCTTTATTTTGGGCAAGAAGGAAAATATATCTTAAACTTTGGGAAGGAGAGTGCACATGGCTCACTCTTGCTTATATTTTTTAACGGACTCAGTTATTTATTCAAGTAAATTGGTAAGAGTCAGGCTCACACAAATGATTTCTGCATATGTGTATAAATACTTAGTGTTGTGCAAAAGACGCTGTCTATATTTCCTTATTTAATCCCTGTAACTATTTCCTATGGTAGGGACTACTGCTCTCCCTATTTTACAGATGAAAGAACTGAGACTAGAAAATGAACAGCTCGGGGCTCAACCTCAGAGCTGATGCTGTGCACAGCCTGCCATATTGCAAGTGAGATTTAGTTTCTGCTTAGCATACATGGCTTTCTTTCACTTTCCTTTAGAATTGCAGCACGTGCTATAAGGACACCAGAAATTTGTATGAGGCGATAGTGCTCAGCCCTGGTTCACCATTAGAATTATCCCATGCCCAGATACTTTCTCAGACCAACTGAATAAATCAGGATTTCTCAAGGAAATTCCCCATTCCAGAATTTTCAGAATCTCCTTAAGTAATGGCTGGGACTGAAGACCATTAATCCATTCTAGGGAAAACTCCTCTTATCCACGTGAGGAGAGTAAAGCCCATTGAGATAAAAGGTTGATTCAATGTCTCATAGTTCATTCCTGGTAAATCTGGGCCCAATACACATAAAGGAAGTGAGGCATAATCCTTTGGTTTCATCTTTTTGTTGCAAAGACAGTGGACACAGAGATTATTTCTCATGTTGTTTGTGAGAATACACGCTTTTATCTATATTCAGGGACTTGACGTTCAGTCCATTATCACATCTAAATCTTTGCTGTCCAGGCTTTGTGTTGTGTTCCTTGTCACATGTGCAGCCCATACCTGGCCTTCTTCCCTGATGACTATGGTAATTTAGGAGTCTCACATGCTTTAGAATTTTGCCATGCAATGCTTGACCCTGCAGGATTAGTTTATTTTTGATTAGCTAATGCAGTGTGATGGACTCTTTATTTAGTTTCTGAATCTATGTGTTACGAGGAACATGGTTAAGATTAGAGCTCATTCAGAACAGCGTTTTTAAAATTGCTGGTTGTTACACATTAGTAGGTTATGAAATAAATTTATGTTATGACCAGCATCTGAGAAAACCAGACTAGAATAAAACAGAAAAAGAGAAAACATGAGAGTTCATTGCAGATAATAAGTGATGTGTGTGTGTGTGTGTGTTTGTATGAAGAGGCTCATAATGTGAATGCATTTGTTTGGTGGAATGATTATATAAGAAGTCGGGAACCATTGTTCTGGAAGATGTGACTGAGTAGTATAGGATCTTGAAATGATATTACATAAGAAATGGTAGAACAAAGTGAGAACGTTGGCTCTTTCTCTTAGAATATCACTATGTATTCTCATCTCTATCTCCCTTGTGTCTTGTTCTTTCTCTTATTTTCTTATTCAAAAAAGTACACACAGACACACATAAACACATATAGTTATGCTTAAATATAAACATTAGTATAAAATATATAAGAGTTGACTTTCAATATTTTGTAATACAGCATTGTGTGCAAAAGAATTATATTTCTTCTAAGTAACTCCAGAAGGCAGAACTGAGAGAGTTAGGACACTAGATGAAATGGATGGAGATCATGGGACACTAGATTTTGGTGCATATGACCAAGTTTTACTGACCACTAGTCTGCCTTACAAGAGTGAGCTCCCTGTCTTTGTATTATGTAAAAGTATCTCAAGGTGATCATTTGCCAAAGTTTTTATGTTAGATTGAAGATCTGGGCCTATAGCTAAGGTGCCTTCCAGTTTTCTGGGGTCCATGAACAAATATCATTTGTAAAAAGCCAGGGGTAAAAAAGAGTGTTGCACATCCATGAGATAATTAGATGCAAATAGTCAAATGTGCCTAAAACATAGATAGTGGAGTGTAGGGGCTGTAGAATCAAGAGGAGTGTACTCATGTAAGGTCTTCTAAAGCTAATATGAAAATGTTTGATTTTATCATGAGATCAGTGGTACACCATTATGGAGTTCTAAGCAATAGTCTGATCAGATGTGTACCTCGAAAGTCTGGTTTGCAGGAGGATAGGTTAGGTAGTGGTTGCTGTGATCCAGGACAGCTAGATGATAGTTTTGATTGGCAGGTAAAATGTGAACAGATTCAGGAGCTATCCAGGAGATAGACTCAGCAGGACTTGGGGTTTGAGTGGACATGGAGAATAATGAAGACGAAAACAAGCATATGCCAGCATGACTAAAAGCCCAGTCTCGGGAGTCAGAAAAAACTCTGGGAAAAGTCTACATCCTTCCTTGAACCACTTCTGAGTTTTGTGCCTGTAGACAATTGAAGCTTCAGATCCTTCATCTATAAAATGGGCATCGTAACAGCTCTTTTTATTTTTTAAACCCTCTGCAACTCGTTTTTTGTTGTTGTTGGGAAAGACTCACCATGAGCTAACATCCGTTGCCAATCTTCCTCTCTCTCTTTTTTTTTTCTCCCCAAAGTCCCAGTCCATAGTTGTATATTCTAGTTGTAAGTCCTCTTAGTTCTATGTGAGCCACCACCACAGCATGGCTACTGAAAGATGAGTGGTGTGGTTCCATGCCTGTGAACTGATCCTGGGATGCCAAAATGGAGCCTGCTGAACTTTAACCACTAGATGATCAGGGCTGACTCCTCGCAGGTATTACTTCATAGAAGTGACATAAGAATTTAATAGAGTAAGGTATGTAAGTGCTCAAGAGCTATTTTTTTCTAAAGATGTTATTTTTTAGAGAAGGTTTATGTTTACAAGAAAATTGAGAGGACGGTACAGAGATTTCCAGCATACCCCCTACCCCCACACATGCACAGCCTCCCCAACTGTCAACAGCATTCACCAGAGTGGTACACTTATCTTTTTTTACCAAAGATGAACTTATATTGACAAATCATAATCACCCGGAGTCCATAGTTTACTTAAAGTTTCACTCTTGGTATTATACATTCATTGGTTTTGGACAAATGTATAATGTAAACATTAGGACAAATGTAAAAGTATATTGATTGTTAAAATATCATGCAGAGTATCTTCACTTCCCTAAAAATCCTCTGTGCACTGCCTATTCATCTTCTTTCCCTCTCCAGCAACCACTGATCTTTTTGTTATCTCCATAGTTTTGCCTTTTCCAGAATGTCAGAGTTGGAATCATACAGGATGTAGCCTTCTCAGATTGGCTTCTTTCACTTAGTAATATGTATTTAACTTTCCTCCATGTCATTTCACAGCTTGATAGCTCATTTCTTTTTAGCACTGAATAATATTCCATTGTCTGAATGGACCAGAATTTATTTATCCATTCACCTATTGAAGGACATCTGGGTTGACAAGAGCTATTTTTAATATTGTGAAATGGAAATTGTGTAAAATTTTCTTTACACTTTGTGGGCTCAATCATTCTCATAAAAATATCCCATCATTTTTATAAAATACCTCTCTGTCTATATGATAAAATGTCACATCTAAGTTAGAGGATGAAGTGAGCCACAATGCCTGGAGAGAACAAAATCATATAAGCAGTTCCCGTTAGGAATTCTGTCTTAACAAGGCTTGACCTTGTCTGGGTGTGCTAAACATTATGCAAAAATCGAAGATAGAAATCTATTAGGATCTCAGCTATTTGAATTTACTCCACTCTTTCACTTTGTTTCCTGCTGTCACACACAGATTTAAATCCCAATGTTAAGAAAAACTAATTCTAAAATTTAAAAAATGAGGAAACAAAGCATTATTTAGCTCGAAGTCACAACAAGAACTGTCTGTTCCAAATCCTTCATTTGGAAACAGGATTTTCTCCCCTGTTGTTCTCTAAACCAAAGGCCTTAAGCTGGAGCTCTCTGGCATAAATAACTGAAACCAAATATAGATTCCTCCAAATGCTATTGGTAAAAATTGTAAATAGAATCTTAATTATAATACATATTCATAGACCTCGGTGACCCAGGGAAAAAAGAAGATTGATAGATTTATTATTTGATAACCCATTTTTGTTGGTAGAAAGGTGGTGTATCCTTTCAATATTCATCATCTTTGTGTAATCAATTGGTCTGGTGAGAATTCACCTCAGTCCACATCTGTGTAGAGGAAAAATATGGTAGAAACTGCCTTAATTCTGGCCTCCCTTTTACATCTCCGCTGACACTGTCTAATGATCTGTTTCCAAATTATTCCCACAGCCTTTGAACTCATCTTGGTGTTCTCAGATTCTTACTTCTGCAGCCACCTTCCATATTAACAGTCGATCCCTTATAACATCTCTAAGGACATTCCGATCTCTATCTTGGCCCTGTGTTAGAAAACTGATGCATACACTCTTTGGCAACAGGAGAGTATGGGACTCATTCAATGAGTTGCCTGTCTTCTCTAAATAGATCTTAGCTTATTGTAGTGATATGCTGGAGTTAGAGTACATCTGTTGATTAGGAGGGCTGATTGTGCACATCTGTTCCCAACTCCCCGTCAGTGACATCACATTGCTAGTTTAAAATAAGGCATGGTAGGAGTATTTATACCATGGAAATGGGCAAACACACACACATCACACTTTTTCCTCTGGAGAGATGGTTGTTAAACCCTTACCAGAATGCCACTGATCATTTGTCACTTCCTGATCTCTTAAATTAAAGCCTATGGTATATGGTTATGCTAACATAACCATGCTCCTCTCCTTTGTAGCACTTACCTTAGTTATAAGTTGATGTTCATTTCCAGTGGGAAGATTAATTGAGATAGTGTATATTAAGTACTGAGTATAGGTTTTGGAACAAGGTGTTCAATCTATCTAAGTTATTAAGCTTATTTATTATTGTGTAATAAGTGTTATTTTCCCCTCCACAACACTGTAAGTTCCATGAAGGCAGAACACTATTTGTTTTCTGTCCTCAGGATCTAGCATAGTACACGGTTCATGGGGGATGAACAGCTACATTGTCATAAAGGAGTAAATGTAGTAACTATTTTCTGCTGATGATACCCCAGCTCTCGGACCCTCCACAACCCAATTCCCCACATCTTTGCTGCTCAGAGTAAGAAAGCCTGGATTTGACATTACCTGTGGAGGAAGTGTGGGTAAGGGTCCTACTTTGGCTACCTAGGATTCTTCATGTCAGTGGTCATAAATGTTTGAGCCTGTCTCTGTCTTTCAGTGCATTATTAATATGAGGACAGATTTCCTGAGACTAAGTAACATTTAAAAAATATTTAGTGGCTAGGAACAAGTGTATCTTGGGGATTCATATCTAGAAAATAGACTTAATTAGATACTTAACCATTCACTATTATCCTCTCCCCTCTGTGTAGTAATCTGGCTTTGATTTCGTTACTATGGCTGTCCCCAAAATGTCGTTGTTTTAAGAAATTGCATTTTTTTCCAATTGTCAGTTCTAAGGATGCTACTAAAAGATAGTTATGAGGTATCTTTAGTCTTCATTTTCTCAGTTGACTCATTAGCGGGAATGTAGCTCAAGTGTGGCTTCATTAAGTCTTTTCATTGATGAGAGTACATTCACATAAAATGTCAGCCTCCCAACACTGACTTTCATCCATGACAGGCATCCAGTGCTTCCTGCTCATAAGCCAGATCTTGCATCTTCAATAAAAACATCAGGGTGCTTAGCTGCCAGGGCTGCATAGCCGAGGCAGCATGCGAGGATTTAAAGGTCAATCCGGCAAAATGAAATTGTTTTGTTTTTCACTACTTTGTTCTGCAAGCAGGTGATTTGAAGCATCTCAGATCGTACAGCACCAGGAATCCAGTGTGCAAGTTTTTATAATGCTGGCGGCTACCCATGACATTGTACTCGTAGCATAAATGTATTGCTAACATGGGAGGCCCCCTGGGATTCTGGAAAGGGCATTTGGCTAGAAGTCAGGAGCCCTGGGCTCTGTTCTGTCCCTGCTGTTAATAATAATGATAATAAAGATAGTTCACCCTCCTTGAGTTCTTACTTTGTGCCAGACATAAATATGGGGAGGTTGAAAGGGTTGAAACACTAACTCGCATGGTAACTCAGATATGCAGACAGAATGTAACTCCTTTATTTGCTCTGGTCCTCCTGCTCAGTCATGTGCATTGGTGTCTAGGAAAAAACCCAAACATTTAGTCTAATCTAAATGTAGTCAAATAAATATTTTTAACCTGTGCTGTCCAATATGGTAGCCACTACCCACATATGCCTATTTGAGCCCTTGAAATTTGGGTAGTCCAAACTGACATGGGCTGTAAGTATAAAATACACATGAGATTTCAATTACTTTGTATGAAAAAAGAACATAGATCTATATAATAATTTTTCTTTGTTGAGGAAGATTAGCTCTGAGCTAACTGCTGCCAATCTCCCTCTTTTTTGCTGAGGAAGACTGGCCCTGAGCTAACATCCATGCCCATCTTCCTCTACTTTATATGTGGGATGCCTACCACAGCATGGCGTGCCAAGCAGTGACATGTCTGCACCTGGGATCCGAACCGGCAAGTCCCGGGCCGCCAAAGCAGAATGTGCAAAACTAACCGCTGTGCCACCGGGCCGGCTCCTATATAATAATTTTTATATTGATTGCATGTTGAAGTATTTTAGATATTTGAGTTAGTATACAGTGTTCAAATGTTTCACTGCTTCTTTTTCACTTTCATTTAATATGGTTACCCAAAGTTTAAACCTACATATGTGTCCACTCCTTATGTGTTCCTCCAGGTAGAGAAATAGCATGTGTTAAGACTGAGTTCTGAAAGATTTGGTGCTTTTGAGGAAATGGACGACAACACAGTGTCCTGGAGCACTGTGAACAAGGCAGGGAGAGGATGAAAGGCAGGGAGTGGGATAGAACAAGAGAGGAAGTGCGGGGTCAGATCATGTAGGAACTTTAATCTCTGGTAGGAGTTTGAACGTATTCTAAGAACAATGAAAAACTGTTGAAAGGCTTAGACAGGAGAGATGTGATATGAAGTATACTTTATATCACCTCTCTAAATCCCAGTTTCCCCATCTTTAGTACAGGTGTAATAATATCTTCAATTTCAATAACAATCTTCAAAAGATTGTTAAATAAGATAATGCATGGGTAATTGCTCTGGAAGCTGTAAAATGCTATAAAGATAATTTAAATAAATTAATCTTTATCACTATGGCTACTGCTCAAAAATCTGCAGATTCCTTGACATTGATAGCATAAGGTCTTACATCAATGTGTTTTAAAGTCTTCCATCTGTTGGTCCCATCTGACCAATACAAACCTTTAATCTCATGTTCTACTTCAATATATTATCTCCAGTCTTCTCCCCATTGTACCTCCTGCTCCTACACCTGGCCTTTGCTCACGATGGACAGTGGTTCGTTTGGAATGCCTTCATCATTTTTCTCCACCTGTCCTAATGCAATTCACATTCATACTTGTATTAGTTAGGATTCTTTCAGTTAGAAGCAACAGAAACACCTCAAATTGGCTTGAACCGTAAAAGGAATTCACAAATTATACAAGAGAAAACTCCAGGGCGATATCTAGTTCCTTCAGGCATGAGTGGATCCAAGAACTCATGACACCACATCAAGAATTTGTGTTTTGGGTCTCCATCTCTAGGTTTCTCCATGAGTTGTCAAGATGATCATCCATAGCTTCAGATTTCATCCTACCAGATTAACAACTCCAGTAGAAAGAGAATTTCTCTTTCCTAAATGTTCTAGCAAAAGTCTCATTTTTGCTCTATTGGCCTAAATTTATTACACACCCTGATAAAAACTAGGTAATACTTACTGACCAAATTCCAGGCCAGTTCACACCCCAGGAATTGGGGGTACTAGGTGGGGTTAGTCCTCATCTAAACCAAATGCATGAAGTGGGGTTGGGGAAGGTTCCCAAAAGAAAAACTGTATTGGGAAATGGACCCTGGACAGACAAAAAGAATAGAAAACAAAAATTCCACCCATATACCCATCATCATGATAACGGCTCATGTCCCACATCCTCCTGCCTCTATGACTTCAGGCAATAATTATCTTTTTCCTTCCTGACTTTTCTTCATACTTGGTCTCTGGAGCATACATTTTTGGCTCTTGATATTCCATTCTGCACTTTATTACAACCATAAAATTTTTATTGCTTGATTAGACCTTGGTGGTAATCTCGTTCTAGAAACATGAAAGCCCAGAAGGAAAAATAATAAAGTTTGGATTATTTTGAAAATATTTCTTAAGGACTTTTAGGTTACTTGTAGGGATAAAAGGGTGCAAAAGTTCTTTAAAAAATCTTTAACATTCTTCTCAGAAATTTTCCATTATTTTCCTCATCTTTAAAAATTCTAAATATGTTAATCATGACAATTTTGTGAACAATTTTATATGTGTTTTGCTCTGTAGAGGATGAATGCATTTTCTCTTTGCGTGAATATATATGCATATACATATCTTTGTAAAAGAGGAAAGCATGTATTTAATTCTTTTGTTTCTTTTTGGCTTTGACTTTAAACTTTTCCAAACTTCCTCTTTTTTTGTTGTTTAACACTTCTTTGGGTCTAAATATGCTTCGGTCTGCCTGCCTATCATTCCCGTATGTTCTTGTTTGTGTATTGCAGCAGTCTCTGAGTTGTGAGAAGTGTCTACCTAAGGCAATTGAGTATCTGTGTTTGTTATGGGTCTATATGCTGCAACATGCCTATATATGTCTCTGGGTTTTTTTTCCCCAGCTTTATTGAGATATAATTGACATATAACATTGTGTAAGTTTAAGGTGTACAATGTGACGATTTGATACATGTATACACTGGGAAATATTTACCCCAATAAGGTTAGTTAACACATCCTTCACCTCTCATAATTACCATTTTGCTGTTGTTGTTATGGTGAGAACATTAAAGCTAGACTCTCATAGCAACTTTTTGACTATACAATACAGTATTGTTAACTGTAGTCACCATGCTGTACATTAGGTCCTTGCAATTTCTTCATCTTATGACTAAAAGTTTCTACCTTTTGACGAACAACTTCAACTTTCCCCCACTCTTCAGTCCCTGGCAGACACCATACTACTTTCTGTTTCTATGAGTTCCATGTTTTCATATTCCATGTATAAATGAGATCATTCAGTATTTGTCTTTCTCTGTCTGGCTTATTTCACTTAGCTTAATGCCCTCAAAGTCCACCCAAGTTGTTGTAAATGTCAGGGTTTCCTTCTTTTTTATGGCTAAATAATATTCCTGTGTGTGCATGTGACATTTTCATTCTCATTCCTCTATGGGCGGATATTCAGGTTGTGTCCATGATTTGGCTGTTGTGAATATTACTGCAATGAACATGAGAGTGCAGATATCTCTTTCAGTTAGTGATTTCATCTCCTTTGGTATATACCCAGAAGTGGGACTGCTGGATCATATTAAATTTTCCAACCTTCTGATTTCACAAATAGGAGACGAATAACATGACCTTTTGGGTTGGACACACCTGGGTGTTAACACCTGCTCTAACATTGAAAAACATTGAGTGCTCCAGCAGCATCTTTACCCTCTGATTCTTGATGGTCTAATTTTCAAAGTAGAGCTAAGGAGAGTTATTCTATAGGGTTATTATAAAAATTAAATGAAGTAATGCACATAAAGCACCAAGAACAATTCATAGCATATAATAATCCATTTATTTCTTTATTCTTGTTTTCACTAAATATTTCCTTAATGGCTTGCTTTGTATTCTAGGCACTGAGGATACATAGGTGAATAGCATAAAAACTTCTGCTCTCATGAAGCTTACTTTATAATGAGAAATTGTCCAGCAAATTTTACTTCTCTACTCCTAGCGCACTTTCTCCAACATCACATGGTTCATTAGTACCACTCCTGGGACTGAAACCCATCATTAAGACCCAGTTGTCCTGAATCTCAGGCAAATGCTTAAATTACTGAATGTTCCTATTTTATACTGACAGATAAAAGTCAGTATTGGTTTCTTAATTAAGCTTCTTGAAGGATAGAATAATTTGTCGGGGGAGGAGGGGCATTATAGAGAAAAACCAGATGAGTTTAAAGGGCTGTGCCAGGATCTAGAGTACCCACACTCCATTCTCACTCCTCTGCTACCAGCTAACTGTGAGCCTTTTCTCACTAGGCCCTGCCATTCCGGACCTCATTTTCCTCAATTTTAAATAAGAGATTTGGACTAGATATATGTGCATCTAACATTCATATTTCTAATTACAAAACCTCTTTTTCAACATTCATGGGTTTGTTCATGTATTCTTTCATTAATAGTTTTTGAATTGCCCTCTCTATACAGGGCAAGTTGTTAGGCATTAGGAGTACCAAAAAGGATAAAGTACAAACTCCAACCTCCTTAGAGTGCACATTTAATTAAGGAGATTAACACTTACACAATTAAAGAAAGCATCATGTAAAGAAAGCTGTAGTACAGGTGAGAAGAAAGTGCTATTGTACTGAAATAGAGACTGGCCTAAGTTCCATTTGGAAGGATGGTGAGAAAGACTTGACAGAGGACATAACATTCAATTGTGGATTTTTGTGGACATTGTTGGATAAAAGTTGGACAGGTAAGGAATTGGGGAAGGAGAGTCTAGGCAAAGACAACCATGAAGGTCTGTGTCACTTTATGACAAAGTCTAATAGTTTGGTTTGATCAGGTAATGTTGTACTTTAAGAGGAGTGACAGACATAATTAGAGATGTAACTTAGAATCTGATTGCAGAGGATCTAGACCATCAGATTTAGGAATCTGAACTTTATCTAGTGTTGAAATTTTTCAGATAGAGAAGCAATATGATTAAATTAGTTTGAAGAAATGGATTTCTGGTGGTAAAGCTGTGGATGAATTGGGGAGCAGTTAAATGGAAGTTCACTTAGGAAGCAGCAATAAAGGTCTCAAATAGGGCAATAAGAACTGAAATGAAGGAGTGAATTAGTGACAGAAACAAGAAAACATTGATAAGCCTTAGTAACCAATTGAGCGTAGGGGCAAGGGGCTGGAAGAACTGGAGATGAGTGTGTTATTTCTAACACATTCTAACACTAATCACAGAGGGGAGAGAGGGGTAAACTCTGGAAGAAAGAGAAGGGTTCTAGCTTGGACTGCTGAATTTAGAACTATTGAGATGCGTCAGTACGACGTTGAGTTGGATGAATCTTATATATGTTTGGATATCAGGGTCTGGAGCTAGGAAGAGGGCCTTTGATGGATATATGAGAATCACTGCTATATAGAAGACAATTGAAATCATGAAACATGGTGAGAGCATTCCTTGACAAGCTAGGAACTTCCAGGATAGAATCAATTGAAGAGCTCAAGAAGTTTGAGCCATAAATTTTATTCTTACTGTTGCTTCTGAATCAGCTTTATTACTCCTCTGAAGGGAGAAAAAGGCAGCTCTTGATGTCAATATACCCAACTGTGAAGATCAATTATGATTATAGGTAAGAAATTAGAATTTATTCAGCATGAAGGAATTAAAGCATAGTCCTGGGTCTCCTCCAACTATGTATTTGAATCTTCTGAAACTCTTGACATTGTGTCTCTGCCTTATAAAATGAATCACCACAGCTAGGGATTCGTGGAGGAAGTATTGAACTCTGGTCAAGAAACAAGAGAATGAATTGGAGAGGAGGTGTACAGGGAGGTAGAACACAGAACAGCAGTCTGGAAAAGCTAAGTAGGCAAAGTCTGACAAGTATCTAGAGGTGGGGTCAAGTCCTAAGGCTACGATACTCTTTATCCCTAGTGGGGTGCTTTGGTAGGCAGGTTGGTTTCACTTAAAGCGTCTAGTGTGTGATAGATGATTTAATGGCCATTACTTTTTATGCTATGAAGGACAAACAAATATTTAAATTGGCTAAACCATAAAGGGAGTTTTGGGGATCAAATAATTGAAAAATGCAGACGTATAGCTACATCTGGATAGCTCCAGCTAGGTCATCAGTGCTTATTTTATCATATCTGCTCTCTTTTATTTTGGCTTCATCATCAGCCTGACTCTTCTAATGGTGGAAAAATGGCTCTAAGGCTTGTTCTTCCACTACCAGGACCAGAAGAGAGGAGAAAACTGCTTCCTTGCAGAAACCACAGCATGTCAGAGGCTCCAACTTCATTATGAACCCATGTCTGAATCAATTATTGTGGCCAGAGCCATGGCCAGATGACGTGCTGATTGGTTCAGGCCAATGGGACCTTACTTCTGGAAGCAGGTTTAACCTACCTTAAACATATTGGCTAAAACTGGCTGGGAATTGATTCACAAGAGTAAAGGAGTGGAAAGGTAAATGTGAAGTGACCAAGGAATGCCCACTCTACTTCATCAAAGTAATTATTTCTTATTTTGCAAGAATGCAACTCACAGGCAGAAGTTAGTTTAATTTACTGTTTTCCCTAATTGATGATGGAGGCAAAATGTATAGCTGAGGAAGGACTCAAGGCAAAATGCTTAAGTAAAACAGGTTTAAGACACCAGGAAAACAGTATACCAACATCACCTGATTTGAATGCTAGATTTGAAATGCTAGATATAATTTATTTTAATTTCTTATTGGCTACTTCAAATCCTGTGACCACTTCTGGCCTGTACCCAAGATTGTATTCCATTGTTCTAGATTTATTTTAGCTTCCGGGAAAGAATCATTGGCCTAAATACTTCATTTTCCAAGCAACCCCAACAGCAATGATATTTGGCATAGTTTTGCATGTTGGCTTTGTTTCAAACCATCAGCCTTCCATCCACGCGTTTTGTCTATAAAGGCAAAATCACAGTTTCTGCCCTCTAAATTTTTATGAAGCTTCTCATCTTTGGGGATATTATATTCAAAGTTGCCAGATGTGCAAATACAGCCTCAGGCTGATTCCGTGGCCCTATTATAATTGGACTTCCTATTTTGACATCTCTCTGCTCCCACAAAGAGGAAAAGGTAGCATCTTGAAGTGAATTCACTGTAACCATTTGGAACGAAACTTTCCAGGTGCAGCAACTGACAACTGTAACTTAGAGAAAATGACAGGATTTGCAGCTTGGAACGTCACCTCATGAATCCGCCATCCCACTTTTGGTATGCAGATTTTAATTTAGACTCGATTTGTTAGAAATTTTCCAAGCTACCGAGAAATTAAGCATGGACTGAAATGCCTGCCATCAGAAAATTAATGTCAGAATCACTGGTGATGTGTTACACATAGTGAGGAAATTATACCTTAAACATAGTGGGAAAACTTCCTCATTTAAAATAAAGAGAAATTGAATTCTAGTTCATGTATTGGCCCTGAGCAGCTGTGTGACCTTGGGCAATATTATTGTAGGGCTTCATTTTCTTCACTTATAAAAGAAAGGGTTGAAGTTGGAGAGCCTCCAGTCCTAGTAATCTGTTCTATTTCTGCTTCTGTTACCAAGAAATTAAGGGAAAAAGGAGATAGAAAGGGGGAATACAAACAAATCAGCCCTGAGTCTACTCAACACTCACTTCTGTAATAATACACACAAAAAAGTTGCAAAAAAAGAAGAAAGAAAATTCATTACACTTTATTTTGACTCAGTTACCTAATTTCACTGAGTAACCTCTAATTACACCTACTTAGACCTAACTAGCTAAATTGTGTGGAAGTTTAATTCTATTTCAGAGGATCTCAAGACTTTTACTCTGCATCAGAGCAGCTGTAGGGTAGTACCCACTAACCCTGTGTCCCTCTGGAAGTGCCTCTTTGATAGCTAGGCCACCCTACCAGGTTACGCAGAATCTCACAGAACAGGAACTGTGGGAGACATACAGAAGTGCCACCCAGCCCCGTTACCTAATTTACAAGACTCAGTGCAAAATGAAAACGAGGGACTCATTTTTCAATGATTAAGACTATCAGGACAGCAACAGCAGAGCACTGAACCAAACATAGGCCCCTCTAAGTACGGGGCCCTGTGCCACTGCACAGATCATATGCCCATAAAGCAGGCTGTGGTACTACCAGATCTCCCTTCAAGGAAGGACTTTTGCCCCACCTGTAAGGAATGCCGAGGATGGCCACAGCTTCAGAAAGCCACCTCGCTCAAGATCACACAACTTCCTGGGGCTGACAATATCCAGTGGATTGACAGGGATGAAAAGGGCTGGTCATTTTAGCCCCAAGTGAGACAACTTTGACAGGCCATTTCAGCTCCAGACCTTCTTGCAGGTCAGCTGAGCCTCTCTAGTTTGCATCATGGTTTACTTGCTCACTCTACCCAGTTCTGCTTTTCCTGCCCCTCCACAGGTGTTCCCGTGGGTACTCCTTGCACACTAAACTGTCTCAGAGTCTACTTCTGGAGATACAATATTATTATTTATTTCAAGAATAAGAACTTTGGAAACAATGGATTTTTAATTAAAAACATTCATACAAAAATAAATTGTGTGAAGAGAAAATAAAAATAAAATCAAAGGTTCATACACGGGAAAGATCAACATTTGTGTTAGCTAAACCTTGTCTCAGGTTTCACTCTGTGCTTGTGAACAGATAGGAGAGTCTAGCGGGTTGATAGAGAGATGCAGATAGAGATAAACAAAAATGAAGTTGATGTAAGGACTAAATAATGTCGCATATTGAATCCACACAAGGATTCTAAACAATGCCAGATACATAAGTGATAACTCCTCCAAATTCCTCCCTGTCTGCTCTTTTCCTGTACCTTACTTCAATTTCAATTCTATTATATTTCCCTTTTCCCAATGCAAATATCATTGGATATTTACATACAAATGAGGGACCTGAGAGAAGTTCACAACAGCAAAAGAGAGAGAGGAATAAAAAGTGCTAAGCTCTCAGGTGGGTGCTGGTTAGTAGTAGTTCTTTTACCATAAAATAGAATAGCTCACATGTGTTAATTGTAATGACAATTGATCCTTTAAGGCTAAAACTCTCAAGGAGGAAAACCTTTCAAAATGGCAGCCAATGTAAGTTAAAATGGTTGTCAGTTCCATTGGCCTGAACGATACCCTTTTGCAGGCTGAGAAACTTAATCACCAGCAAAACCATAATAGAAACAGAAATATAATTTAGAATTCTCTTCCTCGAAGTTTTCTTCACTGAGTGGAATCATAAGAAAAATCATATAAGGTAAGATATTTTGTGGCAGGAATTGGTGCTACTCCAACGTTGCAGATTTCCTTGACAGTCTCAAAACTATAAGGAATATTGGGATATTTGGTCCCTGTTAAAATGAATCCTCCCCCAAAATTTAGGGTTTGACTGAGATGAGTATTGTGGATCAAGGCTGAGAGAGGTTTGGAGGTCCTTGCTGCCAATTTATGATCAACAGGAAAACCCAAAAATAACCAAACAATACCAGACATCACGTCCCAATTAGAAAAACAAAACAAAACAAAATTAGCCAAAGGGAATGTGTGCTTATCTGGAATAAGAAGCCACTGTGAAACAAAGCTAACACGAAACATCTCCTTCTGCCCAGATGACATCCTAGGAGAATGCTTTGCCAAATTTATGTTTAAAGATGGAAAGAGTGTTCCTGGAGCTCCAAACTAGTGATGTCCTTGGTAAAAGGACAAAGTTATTAAGGGAATCCTCTGCAAGCAAACTTGACAGCCCCTGAATGAACCCTTGGAAAGTGCAAGACCACCAGAATATCAGGTCATAGTGAGTCATAAATGGGCAATCTGTTGTGCGGATTGAGGCTATGCATTGTGGAGCCACTTGAAAGTGGATGTGAATCCTGGCCCTGCCACATTCCATCTGTAAGAGTGGACAAGTCATTTAACCTCTCTACACCCCAAATTCCTTAACTGTAAGTGGTAGTGAAGACAACCACACCAACTGTTATTGTAGAGTTGTTTGAGATAATGTGTGTAAGGAACTGGTGCAGAGTTGGTTCATAGCACATGAATGCTATTCATGGTATCATCTTTCAGAATTCTGCCACACATGGGAAAGAAGGGGAAAAAGAGGGAAACAGCAAGCCTAAGAAACATGACATTTGAAGCTTTGGAAGCATGTTATGATCCACAAAGCAATGTGAAACACAAAGTGATACAGGGGAAATGAGACAGGTAAACTTGGATGCTTAAAAGGCAAGATAAGGCTTTTAATACAAATACAAATATGTATAGGAAAATCATGTATAAAAGGCACAGAACCACACAATTATTACCAAGAGTGTTATTTTGGAGTCCAATTATAAAGAGAGCAGGTCAACAACAGCAACAATGGCTTGCACATTAACAAGAGCTTATTATGCATCAGGTGATATGCTAAATGCTCACCATGGATGTCTTATTTTATATTCATAAGAATCCTATGAACACAATATAAATGGTTAATTAATTGATCTTTGGCATACATATTGGGGAAGTCCCAAGACATTGGATTTTTTTTAAGGTTTACAATGAGATGTTTTGATATATGTGTAATTGTGAGATAATTACCATAATCAAGCTAATTAACATATCCATCACTTCACATAGTTCCCATTTTGTAACATATGGTGAGAACACTTTAACGTCTACTCTTAGAAAATTTCAACTATACAATACTACATTATTAACTATGATCACTGTGCTGTACCTTAGATCTTCAGAATTTATTCATCCTGCATAACTGAAACTTTCCACTCTTCGACCAACATCGCCTTATTTTATTATTATTATTAGTCCTCCTTTACAAACATCAAACCAAGGAACAGGAAGGTTTAGCAACACGCTTAAAGTCTCACTACTAGAAAACGGTGGATTCAAGACGCCAATTCAAGTTCCTACTGCCCAATTCTTATCCACCATATTCTACCATAGCCTGTGGAGTGCCATGAACTTCACAGTTGTCCAGAACCTGCTTCGAATTCTGGCACTGCTACATGTTAGTTGTGTGGTCTTGGCAAATTATTCAATCTCTCTGAAGTGCTGTTTATTTATTAAATAAGGAAAATAACACCTCCTTCCTAGCAGTGTTATTATAAACTGTAGCTGTTAGTATTTTCATTAATGTAGAAGCTATTTACTTGTTTTGTTGCTGATTTTCTTGTGCTTTAAGGAAAAAAGTTACAAGATTTTTCAAGCAGAAAGGATTCTTCTGATCCAATGTTTCCCATTTTCTTCCTCATCTCTAAGAATTTTACATTTATATATGCTCCTTGTATTATTACTTAGTTGGTTTTTTCCTTTAACTTGACGAACTTCAACAATTTAAGTACCTAGTTTCATCCCAATCAATAGTATCTATGAAATCTCAGAGCAGATAAGATGTTTTGTTTTTATTCTAATCCATGTTAAAATAAGTAAATAACTATCATAATTTAAAATTTCAACTCTGTCCTAAGGCTGGCTTGTGTGCCATCAGTGGTATGGGCACTATACTTTGAAAAATTCCATTTAATCAAACCCCAAATGAGAGTGCTAAGACCCAGAGGTACAATATGTTCCTAGTCACACGCATAACCCATGGGCGAGCTTAGAACCCACATCTCCTGTGACTCACCTACTATACACGAGGGCAAACCCGTTCCTCAAAGCCAAAGTTGCAGGCCATGGTCTGAGTCTGTTCAAAGAGTAAGTGTGGAATTGTCCGTCCATTCAAGAGGAACAGCTGAGTCCCCTCTGTTGTAAATTGTGTCTCTGAGGCTTCTCCACACGGGTCCAACATTTTCATTCCTATTAAAAATTATGTAAGAGTTTCCTCAAACCAGGGCTTGAATTGTTGGCAGTTTGCAACTTGGCCAAGTTCAAATTACGTATGTTTTGGCACTGTCCAGAAGGAAGTGTTCTGGATAACATCCCTGTCCTCATATAGGGAAATTTTCAACACTCTCATTGAAAGTACTGAGAATTGGAATCTTTTTCTGTCCATTGTGTGCAGCAAAAAAATATACTCGTTTCCTCTTGATGTATAAATAGTAGATAAATACTACTAGTGTGCACGTCAGGAGTATGCTCATTCTTGTAAAATGCCCACATGTGATGCTACTTTCCAGATCCAGAAGAACACTCACAGTACTGCTTCCCTCCCCCACTCTGGATATGGTCTTTTAAAGGTTTGACAAGACCAGTATGAGTGTCATGAAAGGCGCCAGGATTTAGAACAGTAAAACTAACTCTGACACTAAATAACCATATGACCTTAGAAGATGCACTTAGCTCATCTGAATTTTACTTCCTTCCTTTTGAAAATGAAGATAATAATAATGCCTGTTCAATGAAAGTCACACAGATGTTGTGAGGATGAAAAAAATATATAAAGGAAAGTCATTTATCAAAAACATAGCACTGTACAAATATTACCAAGTGTATTATTAGGGAATTGAATTATAAAATTGGCATGCATTTCAACACACTTTTGAAGTGTGAAAAATGTTGGCTAAAAAAAGGTTAAATGTGTGCTTATGGTCTCAGCCATTTTCTTCTATTACTATGGTATTGACCTCTCCAATTTTTTTTTTTTATACTTACTGAGCTTATCATGAGGCAGAGATAGAGAGGGGTTCCTAGTGAATTGTTTTGTTACTTAGTTCAGAATTACCAAATTGATTAAACTGCATTTTAGACTGATGAAGTATAATTTTCACTTTGCTTGAAAAATAATGGAGAGAAACTACTCTTTTGAAATTAATTTTTATTTTTGTCAATCAATTTATGTGCATAGTGAAAATTATTAAATATTATTAAAAAGGGCATAAGGGAAATATAGCAGGAGCTTTGTCCATCTCTCCCTACCTGCAAATCCTCTCCCTAGCAGCATCTGCTTTAATCTGTTAAAGCCATTATTTCTGATATTTATCTCCAAAACTTTCAATAATATGTATGTACTTCACTGAATAGTTGTAATGCTATCTATTGATTCTGCATCATGGTAGTTGAGTATTTAGCTCTCTTACATCCAGATCTCTATTCTCTCCCACAATCTCTTAAATGATTGTGCTGGATGAGAGATAGCTGCAAATTCTGTGACACTCCTTCTTTTGAGAGGTAAGATCTATTGCCTTTCTCTTGAATATGGACTAACCTGAGGCTGCTTTGATCGTTGGAGTGTAGCAGAAGTGATGATGCTATGCCAGTTCTGGACCCAGCCTTTAGGAGGATTGGCAGTTTTGCCTTGATGCTCTCGGATTACTTGTAGACTTTCTTTGCTAGGCAAAAGCACTTTGAAGAATTTTAGATATTTCCCACAGCAACCAGCCAAACAAAAATACAGAAGAACCTTTGTCAGAAAGATAGTTGGGTGTGAATATTGTCTAATGTAGCAAACCCCAATAAGATTCGGGGGCTGGCCCCATGGCTGAGTGGTTAAGTTTGCGCGCTCCGCTGCAGGCGGCCCAGTGTTTTGTTGGTTCGAATCCTGGGTGCGGACATGGCACTGCTCATCAAACTATGCTGAGGCAGCGTCCCACATGCTACAACTAGAAGGAGCCACAATGAAGAATATACAACTATGTACTGGGGGGTTTGGGGGAGAAAAAGGAAAAAAACAAAATCTTAAATAAAAAAAAGATTCAGGGGCCGTCTCCGTGGCCAAGTGGTTAAGTTCGCGCACTCCGCTGCAGCGGCCCAGGGTTCGGATCCTGGGCACGGACATGGCACCGCTCATCAGGCCACGTTGAGGCGGTGTCCCACATCCCACAACTAGAAGGCCTGGCAACTAAGATATACAACTGTGTACGGGGGGGTTTGGGGAGATAAAGCAGGAAAAAAACGATTGGCAACAGTTGCTAGCCCAGGTGCCAATGTTTAAAAAAAAAAAAAAGATTCAAAGGAAACTCATGAAGTTGTGAAAATAATTTAAATGATCTATATGTCACCAGCTTTGTGTGAAAAAAGCCAGAGAGATCTCAGAATAAGAAGTGTTCTCAGGTTTTCTAACCTCTCAGCAGGAAACAGGCTGGAATATAGGCTATCTAGTCCATTTCTTATGGAAAAGAAGTGATGATTCGTGATGAGATCAAAATCCCAGAAGGCAGAGTCAGGAGCCATGGATAATTTTCCCAAGACTCAGGATTAGGACGGAATATGAGAACTGGCAAAACTTGTCTAGTTAGATATCAAAATTTCTCTAGAGTGATGACTGCAACATGCCTCTAAGTCTCCCTCTTTTTAAACAGGAGTGTCTATAGTAGTTATTCTGACTCTTTTCTAGCGCTGTATTTTGGGTGTGCAGGGGCATATACCTTTGTTTGTTCCTAGGTCTTTATATTGAGAGGAACTGTACTCAAGGAACACATACCTGAAGAGTCTCATCATTCCTGATAATGATTTATATGCAACATCTTGGACTTTGAGCTAATGCTGTACGGGGATGCTACTTAGGAAGTCTTGAAAGGGAGAGCGTGCATTTTGGATTTAGAAGGAATGGAAATGATTTATTATCAGAGAGTGGACTATACAGGATTAAAGATGGCCACAGATTTTGTGACACTCCTCCCTTTGAGAGGTGGGATCTGTTTTTCTCCTCTTGAAACAGGGCTGAACTGTGGCTGCTTTGACTAATGGAACACAGTGAAGTGATGCTTTGACAGTCTACCCCCAGTATTTAAGAGGACGTCAAGCTTCTGCCTCAATATCTTGGATACTGAATATATTCTAAGTGATAGAACACATCGAGAAGTCTTGAGACTGCATGGAGAGAGAGAAGGATCCAGGTAAATTCAGCCTTGAAGCCAACTTTGGGAAGGGCCAGGCATGTGAATGAAACCATTTTATACCCTCTAGTCTGCTGGTGTTTGAAAGTAAAGAATGGCACTTGGGTTGCACCATTCACTATGCATCCTTACGTGTAATCCACACTTTCAGTGTCTCACCCTCAATGTCTACCAGATATGGTGACTCTTCTTTCAAGACTCTCTGATTTTTGTTTCCTCAAAGCATAACTTCTGGTCTCTTACACCAACAAGGGAAAAGAGCTGCTTCTTCATGGGGTGGGAGAGGGCGTATGGGGATTAAACTCACATTTAAGCTCCACATCTTATCTAAATTTTCCGTAGTAAAATTAGTAACAAGTAACACGAATTTTAAACATTTCTGAGATTCTTTGGGTTTGACTGACTTAATTTTCATAGTTATCCCCCTCTCAGGTGTTTAGGTTCAGATTTATAATGTTATTTTTGGAAGTAAACAACATACTGAATGTACACTGTTTATATAGAGGTTCAAGTCAAGGATATGACAAATTGTAGATATGCTTACATTGTTGTCTTCATCTCTGTGGTCAAGGGATTAACTATAGTGTAGAGCACAGGTTCTGGAATTGTACTGTCTAGGTTCAAATCCTTGTTCTGCCATTTTATAGTTAGGAGACTGAGCAATTTACTTCTCCTTTCTTTGCATCAGTGACCCTATGTAACAATGGGACCGATTTAACTATCTCATAGGGTTATTGTGAAGATTATATATGGTGATCCATACAAATTGCCAAACCCTTAGATGATATTGAATGAATATTAGCTACTCTTATTAATTACATCTCTAAGATCCTCTCTAACTCAATGATTCTCAAATGAAGTATCTCTATAATGACATTTATCTGATCAAAATAAAGGATTGGATGTGAAGGCAGAGTTACTGATTATTCATCTCCTTGACAGCTCATTTATCATCTCTGTGAGTTGTCTGAGTAGCTGGCTTTTGAGGGTTGAGCTTCTAGGTTTTTTGTTTTCTCTCTCTGAGAGGTTACTACGTACAGAAGAACCATGGACAAGTTGCATTGTGAGTTCTTTGTTATTAAGCTGGGATATAGAGTTTCCTCCCAGAGACCTGACAAGATATTTTCACATTGTTATGGTACCAAGGGTTTTATAAATCATGTGCTATTTGTAATGGAATGAAATCTGATCGTTGTCTCCTTTAGGTAGAACTTTATTAGTAAACAAAATGTACTCCAAACCTCAGAAGTAATATTGCCCTTTAAAAGCAGTTGAAGATGGGAAACGGAAAACGACTCAGTCAACCTTAAACACAGGCATACAGCTGGGCCTCACTTTGTGCAATGGATGTTTTACTAAAAATTCAGTATGAATCCTCCTCTTGAAAAGACAGGAATAGCATCCAATTGACTGTGTAATTATTTTGGTAATTTTCAGTGGGCAATGGGTACTCATTGACAATTAAGGAGACAAAAATTTATTATCTTCTCCAGAGTCAAGCATGTTTCCAGTCACTGAGTATATTACATGAGTAATAGAATCCCTCTCGCCAGGGAGCCCACAATCTAGTGGTGAAAATATGCACAAAAGTAAATAGTACTCAATATATTTATAAAGTGTAGAAAAACTATCAAACACACCTCCTTTCTTTATCTAATTTCTTCTTCCATAGTGACTTTCCTCATTTAAAGTGTCCTCTGTGGTTTTACTATAACGGTATGCAATTCATCAGCAAACCAGCATTTACTTTAAGTCTGCTATTTCCAGACCCAATTTTAAGTGCTAGAGACACCAAAGTGAACAAGTCCACATATTAAATAATTAATCCCAATAATATAGGAAAGTTTTAGAAATATGGGCCTTATAGAATGACATCTGCGTAGGGCCAGAGAAAGGTCTGTGGAAAAGGAGGTAAAGTTGAGGTATGTAAAACAGATGGGATTTACACAAAGCGGAAAAGCAGGAACAGGAGACTGAGAAGAAGGACAAAGGTGCAAGCACTCACAGAATATTGGAAAAATGGAATAGAGTTCATTCTGCCTGCAGTGAAAATTCAGAATGGGGAACTGCAGGAGATGAGGCCAGAAAAGCAGGTAGGAGCCAGGTTGTGGAGAATCTTATATGTCATATTAAAGAGTTAGAGGTTTATATTAAAAGCAATGGGACTCTCGAAGGGTGGCATGCTCAAATCTAAGTTCTGAAGAAACCACATTGGCAACTGGGTGCAAATTAGGTTAGTAGGGCTTGAGGTTGACACAGGAAGACCAGTTAGAGATTGTGACATCTAGGCAGGAAATGGCCTGGATCAGGATTGTGACACGAATGATGCTGTTTGCTGTAAAGAGATTTACAACACAGGCACAATAGGTTGGGGAGCTCTTTTCTTTTAGGTAGCTGGCTCCTTTGTACCTCTAAAGACACAGCAGTTCTAAGAAATATTAGAAAAACAGTTTGCAGTTAAGCAACCACTTTTAAGTTGTTATATGTTTTGGGGCTATTTCCTTTATTGCTCTGTGCCTTCATTTTCTCATCTGAAAAATGAGCATATGAGTACTAACATTTTCCTTATAGAGTCATTACAAAGATTAAATGAGGCAATAATTTAAAAAGCACTTACAATAGCCCTTAGCACATAACAAGGGCTCAACATGGATCATCTGTTCCCATTGCCATTGTCATCATGACCATTATCATGAAAGTTTCTCCTTTGGAATCCATAAAAACAAATGGGTGGATGCTGAGACTGATGACAGCATGACAGCAGCTTCTAAAATCTCACAGAGTTAGTGAGAGAGTCAGGGTACCCTTGAACATTTTTGAGCCAGTGGTTAGAAAGGTGGATGATAATGACCTGGGAGAGACTCTTTCAACGTCAGTATGAAAACTGGATTGGTGAGGATGGATGTGATGAGAAAGAAAAATCAGAAAGATAACATATATTGGCTACAATAGAAGATACTATGGAACTAATAAATAAATTAGAAACAGCAAAGAATAAAAGGGAATGGTTGAAAATTAAGGGTCTGTCATAGAATAAAGTATTGGGAAAATTGCAATGAACACAGAGAAGAAAAAGGTAGAGATAAGCAAATAGAAAGGAGATGATAGATGTGGAAGACAGAGAACATAAGGGTAAATAATGTCCTCATGCAGGGATTTCAACAAATGAAACAAAAGATAATTAAAGATAAAATGCAAGTATATTACTTGAAAGCAATAAAGAAGAAAATCGATAGCTGGAAAATAAAATTCTGATTGATTAACAGTGGGGAACATTTCCGTGGATTTATTGGTTGGTTGTCAGAGAGAAAGAAAGAGTGCTTCAGATATCCTGGCAGAAAAAAATGAGCCACCTACAAGGGCAATAAGCAATCTGAACTTCTAATTCAATACCAAAAGATAACGGCTGTGTTCCTACAAAGTTCTAGTGGCATCAATAGAAATTATAGTAGTCTTAAGTACAAATACTCAAGAAGTACAATAACCGTGGGCTTTTCTTACAACAAAACAAGATAGACATTAAGGTAGAACACACAGAATTTAAAAATGAAAAAGCTGTGTTAAAAGACCTGAGATGAATAGTGAGTTTACTGACTATATAACTAAGGTAATTATATATGCAAAACAGAATGTGAATAATATAAACCTTGAAAGTATAAAAATAATAATATAGCTAATAAAAATGAGACACGGGGGAAGGATAGGGTGGGGGAATCATAGGTGGGCCAGGCTCACCATCTGATTTGACATATTTCGTGGTAAAGAACAAACTGAAACTTTCTGAAATTGATGCATGTAGGTAAAAGAATGAATAAGTTTAATCTTGTAAGTTTTTTTTCACGAGCTTTTAAATGTAGAAGAATGTCTTCAGTAACTAATATTTCTTTTTGTGAAGGAATTCTTATCTGACATTCAACAATTTCTTCAGTTTCACATGTTTGTTAAAAAATAATTTTAAATTAATAAATAGCATTTATTAGAATGATCTTTTCCTTTAGAAATTATTTCTATTTATTCATATATTTATCCTTTTTACTATATTGTGCATAAATTGATATCTAGAATTATGCTGTCTAATAAAAATAATAATAACAATAACAGTAAGAGCAGCTAGCACTTCTTACTGAGTGCTTACTCAATGCAGGAATTTTCCTGAGCATTGTACCCATAATACTTCATTTAATCTCACAACAACATTAAGAGGCAAGTATGACTATCATCATCCCTATTGTGGAGATGAGAGAGTTGATGTGTAGTGAGGTATTGCAAATTACCCAAACATAGCTAATAAGTGGTAAAGCCAGCATTCTGGCCAAGATAATATTTAATCACTATCATTAAAGTTTCCAGGTAGTGAGATTTTAGGATGACTTTTTTCTGTCATTTTATAGTTCTTTTCTTTATTTCTTGTATTTTACATTATATATATATACACACACACAAATACTTATACTATATATGATATATATATATATATGTGTATATATATATCATATATATACAATTATTCACACGTAACGGAAGAAAAAAGGAAAAGTGTGAGGGGAGAGCACAGAGGACAAAGAAGGTTGAGGGCAATAAGACAGAGACAGGGAGCTGAGAGAAATATAGCGGGGACCAAACCTGACTTGCTAGAAATAAAAAAGAGTCTTAAAAATATATCAGGAAAAAAATATTATTCAATATAAATGTATTTTCTGTATGCTATTGCAATGTGAATACCCTAAAAAAATCAATGAGAAGGACACATGTCCAAATTTGGATTTACACTAGGGGAGAAATAAATAACAAGCCAAAAGACACAGAGCAAAAATTGAGAGTTTAGCAGAAAATAGAAACTGAAGGTGAACGTGACTGGGAGAAATGCAAAATCTCAGGAACTCCCAGAACTCTTGTGGAGGATTTCTCAAAGGATGTGGGACCAATTATGATGAGGTTCAATTATTCAAAGGACTTCAGTAGACACTGGTGTCTGAGTCACATATCCATCCTCACACCAACACTGTCTGGTACTTTATTATCCCCATTCTGACATAGAGGAAAGCCAGGGAGACTTGGAGAAGGGAAAATGCTGCCTAAGTGTACCCAGCCAGCTCAGCGGCAAAGGATGAATTCGCACTCATGTCTTCTCATCTGCAAAGTCTAGAATCTTTCACTAACACTTCTTCTGAGTAGTGGAATATATTTCATTATCTCAAGATATATAGATAACATCAAAAGGGATATAAGCTGTGGCTGCTGCTCTATTAGCAGCCAATTCAACCTCACCAATTCTGAGAAGCTCTCAGATCAACCCAGTTAGTCTTCAAGTCAGTGTGAGCCTGTAATTCAATCACTTGCCAGTTTGAAAGTTAGTTTTGAGTCAAATTCCCTGCAGGCATCATAGTATATTGCCTACTATGTTATTAAAGAACATGAGTTACAGCAGCAGTGATTACCAATGAGAAATGTCCATCAAAGAGCATAATTCTGTCCCTTGACAGCATGATGTGACATAGTGTCCCATAGTGCTTCCTGGAGAATTTGGTCATTTTCCTTTGTTGACTCAATCCCCACTTCTTAAATCACTGATGCTGCTGCTGCTCTGGGATTTAGATGTCACTGCCATCTGATGCCCAGCTTGGATAGTCTCTATCTCTGTTTCCTTTCTGTGGTAACTCTCTAGCAAATGAGCATAATAACACGAAACGTATTATTACATAAATATATAATATACATAATAATTATATATAATAGTATGTTATATTATTATTATGAGATGAGGCATACTAGCTCTCGTGCTTAGCTATCTTCACCCTAGAACATGGTCCATGGAAACTATTCAGATATCCTTCATGCTTCTAAGGAGACCCAGGAAAGGGTAGTAGGGGCTATCTCAAGAAATTCTTGTGCCCAGGCAGGCTATGATCCCATGCCCACCATCTTGTCTTTGATATGTGGAGTGGAATTATCACTGGTGCTGCCATACTCAGTGACCCCAGGAAGGAAAAGAGAATGCCTATTTCTTTAGCTTTCAAATTTCCAAACTTCAAAGGAGGGTTTCGCCATATTCCCCTGTGCTCAACACATCCTATTCTCTTCTCCTTCTCTCCCTGTCATGTGATTAGTTGGCAAAAAAGGAAAGGTAAATCCTCTTATCTGAGGTGCCAAATGTTACTTCCTGGGTGATATTATTAAATATTGAGCTCTTAGAGTGAAGTTGGACAAAGTTCTCTAGAAATAAGACCTGTGGAATTATGAGAGACCTCTAACTCTTCATGGTATCTGAGTTCATGAATTTTAAGAAGTGCAATCGTTCATATCAAATATCAAAATGGTGGGAAAGTCTATAGAAATGCTAAATTGTAAAGAAGTTTAGTATCTCTGAGACCAATTTAAAAAACCTAATACAGTGTGAATTTAATGGCTTAATTATGCCTGGATTAGTTAATTAAGTAGTTAAAATAAAAATGTGATTTTCATATTAGGTGTCTATATTTATAATAGAACTGTTCATAAGATGGGCAAAGCAGACATTGAGAAGTGCTAATTAATTTCAGAAATGGAACTTTTCAATTGCTAAAGTAATTTCTCCTTTCCTCCTTTAGAGAAGTGGCATGCACACTATTTACTGGACCATCTTTCACCTTGTAAATTGCATTCTTTTCAACATTTGTTTATTTTTTTACTTTTCACATTATTTTAAAAGCAAATATAAATATAATCAAATTCTTTTTTCACACACCTGTCATGAAATATTCTACGCAGTTGCTTCCTTGGCTTTCTATAAGAAATTCTGGTAATTCTTTGCACCTCTATCAAGCTGTAATTCTCACTAAAAAATCATTTATTCACAGGGAACATTTGTTAGGACTAAAATGTCGCTTCTGAAACATACAGTCGCAAGAACCTTGTGACTTAAATATGTAGAAATTTATTGTTTTATGCAACAGTGCGTCCAGTTTCTCTCCCACTTTCTTTCCTCTTGGGAATGTTGTGCATAGTTAGAAGCCTGGTGAACTGGCTTTTTCCAACCCAACTGGATGGAATTGCCTCCTCAAGACAGAATGGCGCTGCCAGCTCTTCCTTCATTGCTTCTATAGTTGGAGTGGTAGCTGAGGATTGAAAAAGACTCAGTAAATGACATCTCTCTCTTCTGTTCAAGTTCTGAAGCTATTAAAAATAAAACAATAAAAAAAGGAAGGGATATAAACAATCAAAATATTACTTGTATTGCTGATAAAGGTGATATTGTAGATAGTGGCTTATTTCTGTGAGCAAATGCGATTCATTACGCTAAACTCAAAAGTTATACAGACGTACCTATTCAATTATGCAAAAATGAGGAAATATAAGAAGTGGGGAAGAAGAGTTTGCCCACAACAGAAAATCGAGGAGGTGAGGAGAACTCATATCCTTGGCCAAGAAAGATTAAAAGGTATTACATGTTTATAAACTGAATCCTTAAAAGTGAAAGAGTCACTTTAAAGTATACAAGGAATTTCCTTTTTATCATCTCATAAGGAAACCAAATTCTGTGGATCTGGCACTGTGACAATAAGAAACAAAGTTTTTGACACTCCTGACTAGTCTGACATTTTTGAGCTCAGTTCTGTCTAAGGATTTTCAGAAATTTTTATTTTTTGGAAACTCTGTACATGTCATCTAGATATTAAATTAATTGATATAAAGTAACATATAGCTTTGGGTAAGTTATTTAAAAGAATGTTTTAAAATTTCTATGCAGTTACATATATACCATATATACCACCAAACTGAAAAATAAATCTATACTCTTTAACATGTCTCACAAGGTCTTGCACACTCCATTCCTCCAGTATACCAAGCTGTTCCAAGCTTCATAATTTTCCCATCAACATGCTGTTAGCTCTTCACTATTTTAGGTATAGGAGCGACTGTGATAAACAAGAATTACAAGGTCACTCCTCCCAAGGAGATTATTATATTCTAGAAGTGGAGAGAGACAGCAGGTTATTAAACATAAAATGATCAAAATTGATTTGACCGTTTCAAAAATTTCAAAAACTTAAAAGGATGATATGAAGGTCGTCAAAAAGGCCGCTCTGAAGAGGTAAAGTGAGACCAGGGGGGTCTGATTATTGGACTATCTGAGGGCAGACTATTCCAAGCAGAGGGGTGAAGTAGAGGGAACAATACGTGAAAAGGCCCTAAGGCAGGAAGCCGCTGGGCTTGAACAAAGAGATAAAAGAAGGCCAGTGTTTCGGGAGAGTAATTAGTAAAGGGGTAGGTAGGGTGATAGGGGATGAGAATGAAGAGGCAGGCAGAGACGACCACCAACTACTTGCAATAATCCTCATAATAAGGGCAATGCAAAAAGTAAACAACAATGAGGTACTGATTCCCATCATTAAACTGGCAAAGATTTAAAAGCCACGTGACAATAGCACATGTTGAAAAGGAGGATTGCTTATAAGTACTTTGTTGTGGCGCAAATTGGTATAACTACCTTGGAAAGTGAATTTCAAAATGTCTGTCCTGTATGATCTGGTACTTCCCTGTCCTGGGTATACAGCCCAGAGAACTGGTCTCCTGTGTGCACCAGATTTTTCATAGCATTGCTGTTGTGAATAGCAAAACAAAATAGACTGGAAACATCCTAAGTGTACATCACTGGGAGAGCAAATAAGAAGTGATGGAATACTATACAGCAGTGGAAATGAATAAATAAGAGCTATAAGTAATCCCATGGATGAAGCTCACAATATTGATGGGACAAAAACGTTATGAAAAATACCTATAGTGTAATTTATTTTATGTACATATTTCAATTTATATTTTGTAATAATTATAGACTCCCAAGAAGTTTCAAAAGTGTACAGTGAGATCCAATGTATGCATTACTTGGCTTTCCTCAATAGTAACATCTTACATAAGTATGACACATTATTAAAACTGGAAAATTGACATTGCCTTAATGAAATTAACTAGACTATAAATCTTACTCAGATTTCACCAGTTTTATATGCACTATTTTTTTCTATGTCTGTGGTTTATATGTATAAGTTCTATGACATTTTATCATCCATAAAGATTTGTCTAGCCACCACCACAGTCAAGATACCGGATCATTCCTTTAGTGTACCTTTGTGGTATCTCATGCTATTGTCTTAACCATGCTTCCAAGTTGCTAATATTGTGCCCACTCTCGAAATAGGGAAAACAAGGTTTAGAGAGGTGAAATAGTTTGTCTAAGGTTGCACAGTAATTCAGGAGTGGACCTTGGCTTGAATCCCAGTTCTGACCATAGAATTTGTGTTCTGTTTTTGATACGGCTCACAAGTTCCCTTACAAGAGGCTGCTTCCTTCCCAGCCACACCTGCAATTCCTGGACGCTCAAAGCAACAAGAAGGCTGGGAGAAAGTAGAAGGGAGCAATTCTTTGTCTGATCTGCAAGCACTCATTCCTTGATCTCTGAAACAAACAAACAAACAATCTGCTCGGGAGCAGTAATCTATTTCTGATCAAAGAGTAGATGTAATCAGTTTTATTGGCCCTCATTATTCTACAATGAAGCAAGTCATTCTAGCAAAATGGAAGATATTTTGGAAGGTGTCACTGAGAAAATGTCCCAGTGGGATTAAACAAATGTTGGAGAAAAATATTCTAAGTTAGTCAACACCTGGAAATAAGAAGAGGCAGTGTTTATTTTTAAGCCTGGAGCAGTAACAGCATCAGCATGAGCATCCACAGGCATTTGTGTCTGTGGGTCTATTTGACTTCAGATATTGAGAGTCGTAAGTTACATTTTTAAACTATTCCACAGATGAAGGCATTTTTTACCTCATTTTAGAGATTAATAAACTGAGGCTCAGAGAAAAATGCCTTGCTCCTCTTTGTACAAGAGTAGTAGAGTGAGAATTCAAACTAGATCCTGCCTCACTCTCCAGTGCTTTTTCATCATGTTGCATTGTGTTGGCAGAAATTATGTGATTAAAGAGAATTAATGGAAATAAGAGTAAAAATGGTAAATCAATCCTACACAGAGATTACTGAAGAAAAATTCTGTGGGCTCCCCAAATCAGCCCTTTCCTGGGGTGCCACAGGACTCTCCCGATCTCATCCTGGGTAACATTTTTATAAAGAATGTGCATAGAGAAGGAGACAAGTAGCTTATGAAGGTTGCTTATAGGACAAAAGAGGGAGGAATTGGTAGTTTATATGATTAACAAAAGAGATGAGATTAAAATAAACTCCAGAGGCATACATGCTCTGAAAAATAGTAAAGGTGAAATTGCTCATGAGGAAAGGTTAAAAACTCATTTCATAGCTACAAGAAGGAATAAGTCTGAGCAGGCAGCTGTTCACTGAGAAATGAGTGAGGATTTAGTTGCTTGCAAGCCTTATGTGCACCAGCAAAAGAGTGATGATTGAACGAGTGGAGTCCTGGCTATGATAGCCCCTCATTCTGCACAGTTGATGATCCCAAGTGGAATACTCCATTGTTGTGCTCCTTCTGGAGGAATATAGACAAATTAGAGACCTGAAAGATTTTGTGCTTGCTCATTTGCACATTCTGGTCCTTCTGCTTGAAATGTTTTTTCCCTGGTACCACCAAGAGAAGTCAACTGACCCTTCAAGGCTTCCCTCAAACGTTTTCTCCCGCATGGAGTCTTCCTTGTCATCTCCAGGCAGAAGGAACTTCTATGAAAGAAATGGCCACAGGTTGAATTTGGTGGGGGGGTTGTCTATCTCCCCACTGGGAAGGGGTCCTGCCTCATAAATTTCCCAATCCATGTCTTAAGCCACATGACTGTGTAAAGCGCTCCACAAACATTATAGGTCATTGTCATTATGTAACTTCATGTAACATTATGTAACTTCAGTTCAAGCAAAACATTTTCTGAAGATTTAATTAATACCCTGTATGTCAGTGGGCCAACAATGATGGCTCAAAATTTTGTTTGTGCCCTGGGCCTTTAAACCTCTCTTTATCCATGTAACATAGTAAAAGGGAATGTTCTCTTGGTGTGCTACAATGCTCTGATTCAGATCAATGCAATCTGAGCTGTGTCAAATTGTATATTGTGAAATATTGGATTTCACAGAAAGACAGAGGTTCAATTTATTTTTCTGCTGGTGCGCCATCTAATCAGAAGAATAGGCCCACCACAGGTTTTTCTTTAGACATGATACCTAAGGAAGATGAAAGTGCAATTACATTCTGCTGTTGTGCAGCAGTTTGAAAGGAGTTAAAGCAGGAGTTTGAGATCGAGAAGTCAGAGACAATGGATGCCTCCCAGACAATGAGTTGTGCAACACGGAGCTGGCGAGAGGGATGGGTATTTTTAAAATGATGACAAGCAACAATAGGCTTGGGAGTCATTTCAAGTGTCTGTCAGGCATCAGTCAAACAATAATTCTCTGTTTGTTTGTTGGGAGCCAGTGAACTTACCGAGAAAACACTTTCAACTCGACTGAACATAATTGCTTCCTGAAAATAGATTCTGATGAGCGAATTGAGACTACTCCCTTCTAGCTGTAGCCTTTTAGAGTTTTGTAGAATTTACAAAGCATTTTCCCACATACTGTCTCAAGCGCTGTTTCAAGCACTATGCCAGGCTCTGGCAATGCCACACTCAGCAAAATCGCATGTGATTTATGCCCTAGGGAAGGTAATAGTACAATGGGGCAGATAGACATTAAGCCAATAATCGTATATGCAAGCATGCCGTTGAAATTCTTTTTATTGAATGAGTAGTTTTTAAGTTAAGTCCAACAGAGCTGCTTGTAAGGCAGTTGTGGGAATAAGGGGGCTTAACAGAAAGGTTTTGATCCCCATGTCTGCTGCAGTTAACAGCACTCAAATTTGTTTGATATCTCATTGTTTGTAATAAGCTTTTGTTAGAAAAAAATTAATTGCACACAAAATGCAAAAGATTCCTGATCTCTGCGTTTAGGAGAATGGGTAATGTGCTATAGACTGAAATAACTGTGTTCTTCACGGGGTGCCACTGTTTCTGGGCATAGCTCTTTTGTGTTTATCTTCTTGAATGCCACTGTATTGAGCTCAGAGAAGTTTCTAAATTCCCTCAGGGAGTGAGGCTCCATCCTTTCAGACTCCCATTTGTGGTTCCAGCAGGGTGTCAGTGTGGGGCAGCCAGCTAACTCACCAGTGCCAAATGGATACACCTGTCAGGGCCCTGGCAGCCTTCACCAGGCATTAGATGTTCAGAGCATCATTTCTGCTCACCTTTGCAAAACAAGCCCTCGCTCCTCCCAAATCTCTGTGCAGTCTGCTCACCCTTGCAAAGCTCAGCCTCATCGTCTTGGTCTTTGGCTGATCTGAACTTTGGCTTTCCTCAGGTCTTTTCTTTTGGGTTGGTTGTAGGGGTTAATTAGCAGAGGGAGAGCCCATCACACTCACTAGGCCCCTGACTTCAGTGTGCTTCCCAGGATTGGTATGGTCACTCTGAAGAGAAGGTGCAGTAAGTGAAAACAGCAACCTCCTGTGCCGTCTCCACTCTCATCCTGATCAGCCCCTGCCACGGGCCCCGCAACCTTCCAAAGGATACCATGCAAGAAAATCAAAGATACGTCTTTTGTGTCAATCATTGAAAGAGACACTTCCAACACGAAACAGATATTTGGGCAAACTTAGGCAACTGATGAGATCTCTCTGGACCTTTTCCCTTTATCTGTAAAATGGGTGGATAGGCCATGTACTCCTGAGCTAGGTATACTAGCAATAAGATTCAGTGCCTCTTGGGTGCAAACTTTAACAATCATAGTCCTCATATCTTTAACTTAATCCATTGAATATGTCTTACTTAGACCCTTTCACTATTAGTCTCTTTATTTGCAAGATGAGTGATAATCTGGGTTTCCTAGAATTGGGAAAATAATCTTAATATCTTAATATCTTAATAAATAATGACAAGGAAGGTCCATCCTCCTTCTCATCATCAACAACCTTCTCATGATTCTTCTTTCCCTTGACCTCTTTTCACCTGTCCTTGTTACTCTCCTTCTCCTTTGTCATTCACTGTATCCCTTCTCTTTACTTTCTATGGTCCCACAATCCTGTTTAAGTACCTAATAACATTGCATTTAGAGCCTTCATCACGACTCAACTTGTGACTTGCACACGGGTCATTCATTCTTATCATCGATCACTCCTATTTTTTATTTTTGTTATTTTTTAGTGAGGAAGATTGGCCCTGAGCTAACATCTGTGCCAGTCTCCCTCTGTTTTGTATGTGGGATGCCACCACAGCATGGCTTGATGAGCAGTGTGTAGGTTCATGTCCAGGATTCGAACCCATGAACCCCAGGCTGACAGAATGGAGCTCACGAACTTGAGCACTACACCACTGGGCCAGCCCCATTCATCATTTATTAATAAGCCTGGGGATTTAGCAGGAAGTAATGCTTCCCTGAAAGAGTTTACAGTCTTCCACAAAGACCAGCTTCAAGGGTGTAATTTCAATAATGAGTGAAAAATAGTTGATAAGACATTTAGCAGAGGAAATCTATTGTTTATAGGTTGAGATCTGAATGATTCATTTCATATTAATTCAATACTTACTTAGTTCTGACTATGTACAGGTCCTGTTCTAGGCACTTGTAATTCAGCGGTTAACAAAATAGACAAAATTCCCTGCCCTCTTGAAGGTTACATTCTGTTGCCTACATCCCCCTGGGGCATGAAGAGTGGAAGAGATGAGGCGAGAGTTTGGCTCAAGTTCCTTTGGAGTGTGCTGAGTTCCAGTTAGAGCCACCAGGTGGCTACAGAGCCAGGCCATGCAAGTCCCTCTCAGGACTCCTTTCAATTAGTTAAACTTTAAAACTATGCATCATTTCAAAACTATTTCTGTATTTGCTCTGAATTTATCATGGAGGATGGCATGTGCTGCACCACTGAGTAGCCCCAGTAGAATAATCCACGTGGAAATACATTTTGAAGATTGAGACAGACAAACTATGTCTCCTCTGGGCAACTGGGACTTTTCTTTGTGTACTAATGAACTCTAGTAACTTGGCATGTTTCCCTTTATGCTTTGGCTGCCAGACAGCTCAGGAACAAATTAGCTGTCAATTTTTATGCTTCAAATATTTGCTTCCCATTCATTTGTTCTTCTTAAATTAATATTTTGTTAACATGGCTACACGAATGCCCTTTTTGTGGTGAGTTAGTCTAGACCCCAATATAGTCTCTGGTTAGTAAACTGTCAAGAATGATCCCTCAGAATTTTCTGGTTTATTTTCACTTTGTTTTACTATATCTCTAATAGCAGGTAAGGTGACAATAATGATAGGGGCCAAGAGGGAATTGATCCTTCTTCTCTCTCACATGACGCTTTGAAACCTCCTTTTGTTTATATCTTTGCTTTTATCTCTCTGATGGTTGAGTTTCTTTGATTCTTCCTGTTTCTCTCTCCCTGCTAACTTTGTCTTCCTTTTGGCTTTGTCTTTCTCTCTCTCCCGATGTCTGACTTTTCCTTCTGGTAGTTCTAGATATATTCTGTTGGCTTTTGTTCATATTACTCATTACTTTGGTCCCTCTGTTTTCTTTGTTAAGTTAATGAGTTCAGCATCTGATTGAGCCATCTTTTCATTCCAGTCTATAGGTCATACTTCAGATGTCAATATTATTCTGCCAATGGGGCCAGGTGCCCTCCCTGGTCTAATTGGTTGTGGCTATTTGAGGTTAGGCAGTGTGGAACAAAATATACTGGCTGTTACTTACCATGGGTGGAGAAGGTATCTTTAGATGGAGCAGAAACAATGATATTTCTAGTTAAGTGGCTTTCCTGATGCAGCCTCGGAATAGGGATAGAGAACCTTGATAAACCCACCCAACACCACAATGCTCTTGCATGGACTGTGCTCTCTGCCTTAAACTTGGAGTCTTCTTTCTTCTCATACTTGCTTTTTTCAGTCTCCTCATCTTCTGATCTTGTGCTCATCCTTTGAGTCTCAGTCCACCCATCACGGGTCAAGTAAACTTTCCTTGACTTCTGCCCCTGTGCAGACTCTTTCCACTCTGATCTGACAGAACTCTGTGCTTTTTTCTATTATAATCTTTTGCAATTTTCTTAGAGTTGTCTTTTTCCCTATTTGATTCCTCTACTAGGTCTTGACAACCCTAACAGAGTTAGCTTCTCCTTTCTGTACTCCTAGTCCCTGAAACAGTGTCTGTCCCGTTCTAGGATACACAATGAGATGGGAACAGGGAATTGAGACTCTCTTTCCTCTATCCCCAGTCAGGATAAGAACTCTTTCTCTAGAGCAGGTATTAAGTTGGTGCTCACATCTGTATAACAACATTACATAATTAGAATTAAAAGTCCTAGCCCACATATTGAGACCACAACCAAATGTTCCTTTCCATGGAATGAACTTCCTTGAAATTTCTTATTTTGTCATTTTGTCATCGCTTGTCTAGGTCCACACTTTGTGTCAACTTGTCCCACAATTTTTACCTTCTTGTAATTCACCATCCCTCCTCTTCCCAGTTTTACATATAACCCCTATTGACCTCTGTTGAAATCCAATCCCTGCTCTTTACTTGAAAATCTCCTGGCACAAACTTAGAGGGTGTTTGCTTTGGAAGAGTTAGGAACTTTGAATTCATGGGCATGAGAACTGGCTCCAACTTTCTGTAAGTGAATGACTGCAAACAAGCCACCTAATTTCCTTTCTCTAAAGTGAGAATCACATTCCCTTTTCTGCGTGCTTCAAGAACTGCTAAGGCTATCCAGTGTGATAAGCACAGAAGAGAGTTTTGTAAACTCTTTGAAAATATTAGTGACAATTATTATTCAACTTCTTTTTCTTGTTCCATTTCATCTCTAATCTTTGTGGTTTATTTACAATCTCTGATTTCCAGAAAGGATTTGAGGCAATTGTCTCAGCAATATACCTTTCAAAAACTGTGTGAATTCAATTTAATAAATATTGATCTCCTGTTATATTAACTTTATTGAGCACTTGCTATGCCCTGGGAGCTGCATAAATCATATCACTGAAACCACACACAAAACGCTGGAGGGAAATATTTTTATTTACCTTTGCTTGCAGATGATTATACTGAGGCTTATGGATGTTAAATAACTTGATCCAGGTTGCACGTAGAAGTCTAGATTTAACTTAGATTTCAACGACTCCAAAGTTCATGCACTTAACCATTATTCTATACCACTCTTCCTGTCCTTGGCTCCAAATGGATCACTTCTCATGTCCTATTAATCTTTCCCAATGTTTTTCAAACTTTATCCTGAAATTCTTGTCAAATTTGTGGATGAGGTTTGTGTTGATAGACACATAGCACTCAATCAGCCAGCCCATGGGCTCTAGCTTCCTTGAGTAGATGACTCGTTTTCTCCCCGTAATTTTTGTCTCACTTGTCAGTCTATCTAATTGAATTCTAACCTCCTTAAAAAAGATCAGGAGTGATGTCTACATACTATATTCCATGCCGAATTCATTTTTTTTGGCACAACTTAATGTAAAAAGGTAATTTTCTTGCAATATGAAGGCTAGAAGTTTATAATAACATATATCACAATGCTCAATTTCAGAATTCAGAATTTTTTATTTGTTTCCCTTGGCAGCAGAAACCATTGACTCAGAAAATGGAACCTGGACTTTCTGGGTTGTGAGAGGATTTAGAAAGTCCCCTAATCCAGACTTTTTCATTTGGAGCTGAGAAGTTGGAGGCCCAGATCAGGGAAGTAACCGATCTTGAAGAGCTTTGAATTTTGAGTGGTTCAAATTCTCGTCTTTCGTATGATTCATTATTGTGGATGTAAGTATAGCAACATGGAAGAGTAAAAACAAGAGTAGATTAGAAATAGGGAAAATTAATACTGGGTCCCACTCTCCCCACTTGCTATTTGATGCTGAGTAGGGCACTTAATGCCTTTGCCTTCTAGAGGTGGACTTTAGCATCTCTAGAAAAGGAAGAGCAATGTCTAGAGTTCAGGTGATCATAAAGGCCTCTCATGCTTGAATATGCTGTTCATTTTGGTTGTAACTATAACCTACAAAGTGGGAATACAACATAGAAGACTTAAAAGTCTTTACTTTTAAGAATTTCATGAGGAGCTCCATGCTGAACACGCACACACACACACACACACTCACAGATACACAAATGCATACTTCATGAAGATTAGAACACCACACTAAATTTATGCTTAAACACATGAAAATGATAACTCATGTTGTATAAATTCAGAGGTATAGAGATCATTAGAGGTGGTGTTGTTGGGTCACTTCTTATGATAAAAGCAAATCATGAAGTAACCCTTGAATGACCACATAGAGAAGAGTGCAGACTGTAGTCCAAACAAAAAGACAAGAACAGGTAAAGGTAAAAAAGTTGGAATGAGCAAAGGTAGGAAAGAAATAGACAAGAGATGGTGTAACTGGTGTGAAAGCCAACTGTGAGGATGGTGATTAAAATTTTTTGAAAGGTACATTAATTTTGCTGCTTATATTCAACAAATATTTATAGAGTTCTTACTTTTTGCAAGCCCTGTGCTAAGTTGCAAGATACAGCATTGAGCAGGACAAATATAGTCCTTGTATGTGTGGATCTTCCACTCTAGAAGTGGGGCCAATAATTAAAAATGATTAAAAATTAGATGTGATGAACATTGTGAAGGGAAAGCCCCAAGGACTGTGAGTGAAAATGGGGACCCAATCAAGCTGTTCTCTGTAATATCTACCACATCATCCATGCTTCTTTTGCCTCCACCTTCTTTAAGGCTCAGAGATAGCTATTGTCCTGTAGTTCTGCACAGCCTTTGATATATAGCTATTTAATTTCATTTTTCCCCTATATATTTTGAACTCATAGAAACCAGGGATGATGTTCTACTTATGCTTAAACATCCAGTGCCTAACCCAGAGCTTGGCATACACTAGGTAGAGGGAGGAAATTAAGAGCCATCTTTCCTCTTCCTCCATGAAGAACACATCACCATCCACAGTTTTTCTCTAGGTGGACTCTGCCATGATAATTCCAATGCTTTTGTGAATTATCAAACTAGAATGAATGCATGTAGGGGCCAGCCTTCTGTGTCCTAATGCTTTATGTATATTGTTGCTTAGCAATTCTGTGCAGCAAATATTGCTTGATCAGCAGGCAAACACAAGCTCAATTTTAAAAAAGAACGATAGTTTAATGCATGTATGGATGTTTGGGGCAGCGTCATGTAGTAACATCATTAACTGCAAAGAGGTGTGGAGAAACAAGAGATATCTAGGAGTCTTCAATTTTTGTTTTGGAATGTTGCATTGCCATTCTTCCTTTTCCTAACTCGAATCCTAGGTTTGCAATGAGGAGTGGATGGGATTTCAGGAGGATTAAGTAAATAAGTCATATTAAAATGACAAAATGGGTAAATAGAATATAATGTGGAATGAAATGTAAATTGGATTTAGGCAAACACTTTTATACAGCCTTACCATCCAACCCTGTCCGACCGCTTCCGATTCCTACAGTGGCTTCTGTGCACAGTTCTATTACATGTTGCCACTCAAGGGCATTTGATGTTTTCTCTCTCTGGAAATTCATTTGCATTTAAATGATTTGAAATAATCATAAAAGCCAAGTGCTATGAAGTTTGAAATTAGTTACTGTCTATAAATTGCAATGCCATTAAAAGATGATTGTGGAGAGCTTTGCTGTCTCAAATGTAGGCAGATTAAAATCTAACAAAGTACACCTTGTTACAAACCTGTAAAGAATGATGGGATACAGAGTTAAATTGATTTATTCTCCTACCTGTACCTATAAACTCGATGCACTTGAGTTTATTCTTGAAGTAACAAACTTTTTCTTCTGGCCTCTATCTGTCCTGTTTAAATCTATGGATGTTTTATAGAACTTGGTAGATTTCATTCTTATCCCTAATGGAAAAATGAAAGGAGGGGAACTGGGCTGCATTTTCTTTTCATACCAGAGGATCTGAGCAGCACGCTTTAAAAGAGAAGCTTGGAAACGAGCAAGTACATGTTTGAAGGCCTCTAGTCAGCATTATCTCTGATACAGAAACTCTTAGTCTAGACATCCCGGAAGACCCATACAGCAATAGCACCATGGCTAAAAGTGTAGGCTCAGAAGTCAGACGTTTTGGTTTCAAATGACAATTCTGATTGTCCTTAGTTAGGTGACTCTGAGTGAGTTGCTTGATCTTTCTGATTCCAAACTGGGAATAATAATAACAGCATCTCTATCATAGGGTCATAAAGAGAGTAGAAAAAAATAAGGCACATGAGGATTTAGTACAGTACCTAGGGCATGGTAAGTACTCAACAAGTGTTAGCTATTATCTTTTACAAGACATATCAAAGATGCTCTACCTTTGACTTCGCTTCCCAGGCTCAACACTTGAGATCATTTTCACACATGGCCTCAAAATTTTGACGCTTGTTCCAACAAAAAATGAGGTATACATTTCTACCCTTTGAATCTGGCCTCTGGACTTTTGACCAATAGAATACAGAAGAAATGAAAGCATGCTACTTTCTGGGTCCAAGCTGGAAGAAACTGGCAATTTCATCTTCCTTGTTCTTAGAATGCTCATTCTTGGAACATGATCATCATGCTATGGCGAAACTCAAGTCACTCCAGGGAGAAACTCGTGTGCAGAGAAACTAATAGCTAACCATATTAGTTTCCTAGGGCTGCTGCTAAAAAGTACTATGAACTGGCTAGCTTAAACAAAAGAAATGTATTGTCTGACAGTTCTGGAGGCCAGAAGTCTGGGATCAAGATGTTAGTCTTACCTTGAAACCAACAAGAAATCATGGTTTATTCCTTCTGAGGGCTAAAAAAGCATCTGTTTCAGGCCTCTCTCCTTGGTTTGTAGACGGCTGTCTTCTCCCTATGTCTTCATAGTCTTCCCCCTGTACATGTCTGTGTCCAAATTTCCCCTTCTTATAAGGACACTAGTCATATTGAATTGGGATCCATCACAATGAACACATTTTAACTTGATTACCTCTGTAAAGACCCTATTTCCAAATGAGACCACCTTCTGAGGTACTGGGGGTTAGGATTCAACACATGAATTTGGGAAGGACATAATTCAACCCATAGCACTAGCACATAACTTGTCACTCATGTGAGTGTGCTAGCTTTGAAGTGGTCCCTCAGCTTCCATTATATAGCATGAATCACCACACAAATTGCTGATTCATGAAGAAAATAAATGACTGCTGTTTTTTTAAGCCACTAAGTTTTCTGTGGGTTGTTACATAGCAATATATAGTGTAAACAATGCTCTTCCTTAGACTGGACACCTGTAACTGATTTTCATGACAGTCTAAGGACTTCGTCTCAAACTGATACCTTGTTAACTTGAAAATTTTATTCCTGCCTGCCTTAGGTGGGGTTTATAATCCAGTCTGGCCCCCAGGAACTAAACCCCAGCTCTCTACAGGGTTAAACCATACAAGCAACACGTAGCATAGAATGTGTAAAAATAGGAAAAACCATACAACCTGCACCCCGGATGCCCCTTCACTCCAAAATGTAGAGTTTGGACTCCTGGACACAAACCAAAAAACTTCCTCTAAACTCAGAGATACTTGGCTTGTGACAAGGATATGGCAATGAAAGAACTCTTAAGACAGATAGACTAGGGATCAGAGAAGAAGTGGGATTAAGATAAACTTTGAAAAATAAGTCGCTGCTTCTTCTGACATTTGCTATCCTAATGTCTACTAAAGCCTGTTCATATAACTAGCCTGACCATTACACTCCCATGGAGATGACCTCCAGTGACACCAGCATGAAGCCTCTTCAACATCATTCTTGGCAATTTTCCATAACTCTTGCTGTTTCTTTCTTACCAATTCTCTTTCCATTTAAATGTCACCCTTGGTGTTCCCGGCCATGTTTTATGTCACCAAGCAGGAGTGAGGATAGTCTCTTGAGGCAACAAGGAGTGGGAGCATCAAGTAGAAAATCTGGCCAGAGTCTTTAGAGAGTTACCAGGGTAGAAACTGAGGAGATCCAGATCATATATCAAATTCAAAGGACAGGACCAGAGTTAAACTGGAAGAAAAAAGGCTAAGGGCTTATTGCTTCTCCACTTTTTTTGATTTTCACTGTCATCCAATCAATTTTCCTTCCTGGAATAGATGCTGAGGGAAGATGGAAAAATCCAATTAGCTTAGAGGGCTTAGGCCTAGCACTCCATGCAGAGGACATCCTGGCACCTCTAGATGAAGGGATTTGATCATTGATCCCCTGTGGCCTCTGAGTGCTGGTTCAGCTACAGGAGATGTCACAGGGACTCTGTAAGATCGAAGACTGCAGACTGGTTTAACACACTTTGCAGAGTGACTCAAACTACAGTTACTGGTTAGAAGATATACCTTTGAAACGATGAAATTTTTTTGCAAAAAATATGTATTCTTAGGCTCAAAGCTTTGAGTCATTGTGGGAGCAAAATAAATCACAAGGATAGGGCTGCGTATGATTCCCAGCACCATAGAAATGACGGGAGAATGCAGTGATTTTCTGGTGATGTTGATCACCTTAGGATTACCAACCAGATTCCAAACCTAAAACTTTCCTCTTTACAATGAGCAACTTGACCGTATGATGCAAAAATCTCCAATTTAATCTCTGCTTAATCTCTTAGTTCAGACCACCATTTGCCTTGTAGAGTATTTGCACAACTTTTTTTACTCACCATTTTATTTTATTTGGATCATCTTCTTCCAATTTAAAATGTAGAAATTGCTCCTGTACCTGAAGAGCAAAGTTCTCCATTTTAATTTTATAGTTTGGGGCTTCAAAGTTCATTATGAGAATCAAACTCAAGGGATTATGTGTTGACAGATGGCATGATCATTCTCAGTAAATGTGTTACACTCCTATAGATTTTCCTTAAACTTAGACTTGTCAACTTGTGTGTGATGGAGTAATTTAGGGGATGAAACAGATCGGAACCAGTGAATGTGTGCCCTTTCTTTAAGAAATCAACAGAATAAAATGTGTATTTTTGATAATAGGCTACACAATGTGCATTTCCATTCACCAAAGAGTTAGTGCCATAAAACATGCAGAGGGATAAAGGGGAAGGTTTGAAGATGACCTTGTGGCATTGACCTAAGAAGGGAATGAAACTAGAGCTGAAATATCAATTGCTCACTGAGTAGTTAACCTTGCTTTTACTAAATACTTACTTGTGATGTTTGTAGACCTGTGTTCAGGGCCAGAAGAGTAAATCATCTGACCAGAGTTACAGTCAGAGCTGTGGTTATGTATAGGCTGTATGTGATTGTGTAACTTGAATTAAAGTTACAAAATAAAATAGAATAAAATAAAAACAATATGCTACTCCCAGAGAGCTTAATTCCTTTCCTCCAGTGGGGGTAAATTTTTATTCACTGGCAAGATAAGAAAGACTAAAACAAGTGCTTTAGAAGAAGTATTTAAAAATCCATGAAAAAATGTAATTGATCTATGAAGGCCTTATAAGACATAGAGGAATTTGCCCACGGTCTGGAAGGATGGGATGAATTTCAACACTTAGCACCCAGACTGTGAACTCCTCCAAAAGATGACAACGTCCTAGAGGCCAGGGCTTATGACAACTTAACTTTGGTTTCTAACCCATGGCCCTGTGTCTGGTTTGTGGTGATTATTTGTATCAGTAGTTGTGCTTTTGGCTGCAACTAACAGAAGACTCAATTCAAGTGGCTTAAACAATAGGGCATATACATTAGCTCATGTCTATGGATAGTGTGGCTCCAGGGTTGGTCGCTCAGGGTCTCAAAAATTTCATTAATTACCCAGGTTCTTTCCATCTTTCAAGTTTACCATCTTCAATAATTTGACCTTGTTCTTGGCCAGAACCCTGCATGGTCACTCTCACTGGAAGATGAAGGACTATTTATTCCTCTCATTTATGCTTCAAGTTAGAACTTTCATTAAAGACTCTCCAGCAAACCTGTCCCTTCACAACTCGCTGACTAAAGCTAGCTCATAGACCTCCCTCAAAGCCACCATTTTTAATTGGAAAAGCGTTGCCATGTTTGCGTGAAATAAATCAGGATTTGCCTCTGAGCCATGTGGGGAAGGGACGAAACAGAATCAATATTCTTGTTGGGTAGCCAACCACCAGTGCTTGACCCGTTGTTTAATATATATTAAATTGAATTGAGAGGGGATAGTGAATTCTAGGCGGAAGTTCAGCATTAGCAAAGATCAAAGGAGTTCCCTTGTTATATTTGCTGAACTATTTCCATAGATCCCTCACTGGCTTCAGCCAATCTCTTCTCCAAATGACTTCCAAAGTAATCTTTCTAAAATGCTGGACAAATTGTTCTGCTTTAAAAAATACAATTAAATAGTGTAAAGGGATTTGAACTTAGGTTCTCATTCCTAGTCCAATGTTCATTTCTACAAATTATAATGACTTCTTTATTTAATTTCATGTTTTTGTAAGAGAGCTATAGCATGCTGTTTAGTCTATTTGGGTTGCCATAACAAAAATATCATGAACTGGGTGGCTTATAAGCAACAAACATTTATTCCTCACAGTTCTGGAGGCTGGGAAGTCCAGGAGCAAGGCCCTGGCAGATTTGGTATCTAGTTAGAGTGAAGCCTACCTGCTGGTTCGTCGATAGCTATTTTCTCACTGTGTCCTCACATGGCAGAAGGGATGAGAGAGCTCTCTGGATTCTCTTTTATAAGGGAATGAATTCCATTCATGAGGGCTCTGTCCTCATGACCTAACCACCTCCCCAAATCCCTACATCCTAATACCATCACATTGAACATTAAGTTTTCAACATATGAAGTTTTGGGACACAGACATTCAGACCACAGCACATGCCAAACTGTAAGAAGAAAAGAATGTGAGTCTTGACAGCAAACTGTAGTGTAATCTACACAGAATTAGACCTGGTACAATTAGATAGTTATACACTGTGCTCTTTAATGGTGTGACACAAGAAGAGGGTATACATTGAGAAGATGGGACATTTGTTGTTGGTTTAGAGTCCAAACATAAAGAAACTCTACTCTCCAAAGTGATTTTAAAATCTGTCCCATCATCACAGTAGGAAGAGAATATGGCCACTGGAGGAGAACAGTGCTGATCTCCACAGAGCAAAGGCAGATATTGCAGACCTCTGGAATGGAAGAGGGTTGCAGGATCATACAGCCAGCCATTCCCAGGGCTAATGAGTCAAGATTCAAAAATTGTTCCTTTTTTTAAAGCTCTTTATTTTGAAATAATTGTAGATTCACAGGAAGTTGCAAAGGTAGTACAGAGAGGACCTGTGTACCCTTCTCCCAGTTTTGCCAATGGTTACATCATATACAACTGTAGCACGATATCAAAACCAGTAATTTTATATCAGCACTACCTGTGTGAATAGTTTTGTCATTTTATCACACGTGTAGATTCATGTAACCACCACTGAAATCAAGATACAGAGCTATCCTGTCACCACAAAGATCTCCATCATGCTACCCCTATTTAGTCAGATCCACCCATCCTTCCTCCAAGATCCCTAACCCCTGGCAACCACTAATCTGTTTTCCATTTCTATAATTATGTCATTTCCAGAATGTTATATAAAGGGAATTATATAGCATGTGACCTTTTGTAATTGGCGTTTGTTTTTTCACTCAGCATAATGCCCTTGAGATCCATCCAAGCTTCTGCATGTATCAATAGTTCTTTTCTTTTTAATGCTGAGTAGTATTTCATGGTAGGTGTCCTAGTCTGCTTGGGCTGCTAGAACAAAAAACCCTGTACTGAGTGGCTGAAACAATAGAAATTTGTTTCTCATGGTTATGTAATCTGGGAAGTTCAAAATGAAGGTGCCAGCCTACTCCGTGTCTGGTGAGAGCTCTCTGCCTGGTTTGTAGATGGAAGCCTTCTTGCTGAAACCTCTTGTGGCGGGGAGAGAGAGAGCAAGCTCTCTGGTCTCTTCTTAAAAGGGCACTAATTCCATCACGAGGGTCCTAATTACCTCCCTAAGGCCCTATCTCCCAATGCCATCACATTGGGGATTAGAGTTTCCAAATGTGAATTTTAGGGAGAAACAAATATTCAGCTCATAGATGTACTACACTTATCCATTCACCTACTGAAAAACTTTTGCTTGTTTCCAGTTAGGGTCTATTATAAAGATGCTAGGAACAAATCATTTATAGGTTTTTGTTTGTATATAAGTTTTCATTTTTCTAAGATAAATACCCAGAAGTGCAATTGCTAGATCATAAGGTTAGTGTACATTTAGTTGTTTTTTAGAAACTGGGGACTATTTTCAAGAGTGGCTGAAACATTTGACATTCACATCAGCAATTTGTGAAAAGTCTACTTTCTCATCCTCACCACACTTGATATTGTCACTATTTTTTGTTTTAAATTAGTTAATTAAATTAATAACTAAAATTAGTTCTTTAAATAAGTGTGTAGGGATCTCTCATTATGGTCTTAATTTATATTTCCTTAATTACTATTGATGTTGAACATCTGTATGTGCTTATTTTTCTTGTATATATTCTTTGGTGGAATGTCTGTATGTCTTTTGCTCATTTTCTAATTAGTTTGTTTTCTTACTGTTGAGTTTTGAGAATTATTTATATATTCTAGATATGAATCATTTGTCAGATATGTGGTTTGCAAATATTTTTCCAGTCGGTAGATAGTCTTTGTATTCTCTTACAAAGCTTTCACAGAGCAGCCATTTATAATTTTGATGAAGTCCCATTTATCAATTTTTTGTTAATGTATTCTGCTTTTGGAGTCATGTATAAGAAGACTTCACCAAACCCTAGGTTCCAGATTGTCCCCTGTGTTATCTTCTACAATTTTTTTTTTATGTTTTACATTTGAATCTTCGTCCATTTTGGGTTGCTTTTCGTAAAAAATATGAGGTTTAAGTCAACTTTTTTTTTTGCCTAATAATATCCAATTGTTCCTTCTGTTAAAAAGGCTATCTCTCCTCCATTGGATTGCTTTTGCATCTTGCATTTATAGGTGCTCTTTATATACTAAGGATATTAATAATCTGTCATACAGACTGAGTATTAAAAATCAGTTGGCTGTATTTGTGTGAGGTTGTTTCTAGGCTTTCCATTCTGTTCTATTCGTCTATGTGTCTATCCCTCCACAAATACTACAGGTCTTAACTACTATAACTATATAATAAGTCATGAAATTGAGTAGAGTGATTTAGGTTACTTTTTTTTCTTCATATTAGTTCTAGCTATTTGAGTTCCTTTGACACTCTGTATAAATGTTACAATAATCTTCTCTATATCCATAAAAAAAAATTTCTGGTATTTTAATAAGAATTTTGTTAAACCTGTGCCTCAGTTTAGGGAGAACTGGCATCTCCTATGTTGTCTTTCGATCCACAAACACAGCATGCTTTCCCATTTAATTAGTACTTTGATTTCTTTCATCAGCATTTTCTAGTTTCAGCATCAAGTCCTGCACATATTTTGATAGATTTACTCATAAGTATTTTATTTTGGATTGTACTTAGCAGGATGAATAGGGAAGCTTACATCCACTCCATCTTCCCAGATGCAGATGTATCCAAATATTGTTCTTTGAGAAACATATAGGCAACACATTAAGACTGGAAAACCAATGTATAGAAGTGATAAGTGGACTTCCAGTCTGGATGGCACTAAGCTGTGTGGAACAACAGCAGCATGGGACATTTCAGAGATGATATTAGCTGTTGCAGCCTCCATGAGATTGTGTGTGTGTGTGTGTGTGTGCACGCACAATGACTCAATCCTTCATTACTTAGCATAATAGATTGATTGCCAAAATGTCCCAAATTGTTTACTTCCAGCTACAATGTGATTTTACAGCTCCTCCAGCCAAGATTCTTCTTTTTGAATCTTGACTAAATTTTTGACATACTTTGACCAATAGAATGTGGCAGTAGTTCTATTATTCTAGTTCCAAGCCTAGGCCTCAAGAAAATTTGCTTATTTCTGATCTTCTGTTGGACCTCTGTGACCACCACGTGAACAAGCTTAGCTGAGGCCATCTTACTTCAGCAAGACCCTAGCTAGACCAACAGATGGTTGCTTTTGCATAAGCGGTACCAGCCACAATTGGCCTAGCTCAAGCCAGGCTGGAAGAGAAGCACAGCTGACCCATAGACTGATGAGTAATAATGAATACTTACTGTTTTAAGCTACCAAGCTTTGGGATGATTTGTTATGCAGCAGTAGCTAACTCATGCATATAATGTGGAGGAACTAGAGGTATTTGAATTCACTGCATATATTTTATGATTATAGAGAGAGTTTTTTTTATCATTATAAAAACCTCATTCTTGCAGTTTGTGTCATAAATAATTACATAAAATAGACATATATTTTTAAAGTTTATTCATGACAGAAAACAGAAGTATACAGTACCAGAAATTTAAAACTGGAAAATTACATATATGGACAGGAAGTTTATGAATTACAAGATACTTATATTTACAATTTTATGCTAGACCTCTAGCAGTCTATTAATAAATATCTGTTCTTGATTTTTAAAAAATCCTTTAATAAATTAATCATGAGGGAGAAAAGACTTCTCTATCATGGCATAGGATATATCAGAATCTAACTGCAAATATCCTGTTTACTCATAGCACTGAATATGTGGTAAATACCAGGTACTGCTCCAAGTACTTCTATATGTATTAGCTCATTTAATACTCAAAACATCTCTAGGTAGGGAGTATCACTTTCCTCTTTTTACAGGTAAGAAAATTGAGGAAAAGAGATTTTGCCACTTTGCCAAGATGATACATTATAAAACAATAGAGCTGTCATTTGAACTCAGGCAGACTGGCTCAAAGGTAGAATTTCCAACCATACAATAAGCTTTTATGAGTATTGTAAGCACTTCCACTAAAATCCAATGCAAGATACCAGGCAAGGTGCCTATTATCAACATTAATATTCAAAATTTTGGGAAGGTTACAGAAAATGCAATAAGACTATGTGTGTGTTTATATATATGTATGTATATATTTATTCTTGTAACTTACATTTATCTATATGCCACTCAAAATAACAATACAATTTTAAAATACCTAGTTATCAGTTCACAAGAAAGATGCAAGACTTTGACTTAGGTGAAGAAAACTACAAAATTGTACCCAAGGAACAAAAGAATACTTAATTGATTTACTTATAATATTACTAGATAATAAGACTCAGTGTCTAACATGTTAGTTTTTCCTAAATATAAGTTTAATCCTATTTCAATCAAAATTCCTGCTGGACAATTTGTTTATCTAGAGAAATAAATTCATAAGAATATCCGAAAAAATTCTGTGAAAGAATATCATTGTGTGGGGAGCTGTGTAGGGTGACTTGAGGGATTGCTTCACCAAAAATCTGCTCTAGATATGTAGCAAATAGAATAGAGAGGTAGTGGCACAGATAAAGATAAAGACAGATAAATTGGCAAGAGAGGACAGAACGCAAAGAAAAATACTTTTGTGTGTATAAGAAATGGGTATATGATAAGAGCAGGTATTTGAAATCCCTGGGGAAAGAGGGACAGTTTGAAAAATGGTGATAATGCAAATGGCTACTCATTTAGAAAGCAAAGTAAAATCTATCTAGCATGCCTTCCTTTAAAATCAATTCCAGATAGATTTAAACTGTGAATCTAAAAAGAGGCATATTAAAAAATACATCATAAAGATGTGGAATGATATATATATATATATATATATATATATATATATATATATATATATATATCCCCAGCACTGGAGTGAAGAAGATTTTTCAAAGGAGGGCACATGTCCAAGGAGTCATGAGAGTAGACACTGCAGACAAATGGTTTCTGACTCAAAGATGCATTCAGATTGTCCAGGAGATGGATTTCAAAAAAGGACGAAGAGAAGAAAAGAAAAAAAGAAAAGAAAAGAGAGCCAGGCCTGATGGCCTAGAAGTTTAAGTTCAGCACTCTTACCCTTTTGGCAGCCTGGGTTCAGTTCCTGGTCATGGAACCAGACCACTTGCCAGGCAGTTGCCATGCTGTAGTGGTGGCTCACATGGAAGACCTAGAAGGACTTACAACTACAATATACAACTACACACTGGGGCTTTGGGGAAGAAAAAAAACAAAAAAACAGCAAAATAAAAGGAAAGGAAAGGACGAAAGATGAAAGGAAGAAAGGAAGACAGAAAGACAGAAGGAAAGACAGACAGAAAGAAAGGAGAGAAAGAAAGAGAAAATAACTGCAATGGAAGCTGTAAAGGCACACCATTTCTCAGTAACAAAATATTACGTAGTTTTCTGTATAATCCTTTACACATTTCTGTTTCCAGTCTGGCTCCTGAAGGTATTTTGAGTTTTCCCCCAATCATAAAGGAATAGGTTGAAATATTGTAGTTCAAACAATGTGTGTATGTGTGTAAGATATAACATGAAAAATTTAAAAGACAAACAGCTTTTAGTAAAGTATCTTTAACATGAATGGCAAACGGAATGTTAATATCCTTAATATATAAAGAGTACTTACAAATCAATTTGAAAAAGACAAAAACCTCAATACTATAATGGGTAAAGAACATGAACAGATAAATAAAATATATGCAGAGCAAATAATATAAATAATACAATTTCATATCACAAGGAATCAAAGAAATGAGTAAAATGAGACAATTATTTGACTATAATTTTGGCAAAGATTGAAATATTGATAATTTCTAATACTGAAAAGAGCAAGAAAAAAACCAGATACCTCCAGATATTATTGATAGCACTATACATTTGTATAATTTTTCTACATACAACTCCACAATGTATTTTAAAATATAAAATATGCATACCCTGTGACACAAAAAATTTCGTTTAATTAACAAACATATATTGATATTGCCAGATAGTATAGTTAGATGCTGGGGATAAAAAAATTAAAAAAATCTTTAAATCTTCTTTCTTTGCACATAGTGTTTCCATTTTCATGGGGATTTAGCCTAAGTAGATGATTGAACAATTATACAAAGATGTAGGTGCAAGGATTTTTTTATATAGTTGATAATAGCTAAAAATTGGAACTTAAACGCCATCACTGTGGATTAGATAAATTAATTCTTCAGACAATTCTGCAGAATTCCAGAAAAGCCCACCATGCAGCCATTTAAAAGATGAGAGCAAGGCTATATGAATTGACATAGAAAATGTTCATGATATATTGCTGGGAGAAAATGCAGATTATAGAACTGTACAGCATGGCCTATCTATCACTTGAAATGAATTATCCCTAAATATTATAGTAGTGACCTCTAGATGGTAGAATTATGGACAGTTTCATTTTCTTCTTTTTACTTACGTGCACTTTCCATAATAAAAATAATTACACATGTTAAATATCAAAGTGAAAACTTAATTCCACTAAAATTACTCTCATATAATAAATCACCCACTTCATTCCTCTATCACAACGTCTTCCTTTTAGAAATATACCAGTACTCGGCTGGCAGTCTGCAATGTGGCTGTAACGGAGAGAAGAAGCGGTGTGTGCTACCACCAGGCCAGAGATAGGCTGGAGGGGACATAAGCAGCAGCCAAGGACAGACCATGCCTGAGTTAGGGGTGCTGCTGGCATCAGAGTGTGCAAACTGGAGTAGGGCAAAATTTCAAGGCTGAGAGAAAAATCTATTACCCAAGGAGATAGAGAGCTCTTGTTCTTTGAACGACAATGCCAAAAGTCAGCAGTTCAGACGCCTGAAAATTCCATAACATTCTAGATTTTTCAAGCTGGAAAAGATTTTGGAAAGGAATTTGTTCAACAATTTGACTTTATCATTAAGGAACCTGAGGCTCAGTGAAGGCGGAGGGTGAAAAGGCCATGGGAATGACAGTCACCATGAATTAGTATCGTGAACTTTACGTGATTTACTATACTTTGCATTCCCCTGAAAATTGTCATGCCGTTATTATTTTCAATTTACACGGAAAAGAAAACTGAAAGTGGGTAGGAGAGTTGTTTGAGGCCACAAAAATAGCAAGAGATAGGTGGGAATTGATCTCTAGTCTATCTGCCCCCAAAACTGGTGCCCTTTAATCCACGCCACCTCACCTAGGTCGTTAGGGGCACAGTGAGGAGATAATTCTGACTCTCAAACCAGGGCTCCTTTGCAAACTGAGTGCTTAACCTACAGGAGCTTCAGACCTATGCATCTGACTCTGCTTTCTCTCGGACAGTCTCTATTAAAATTACCCCTCATCCTCAGGCACTGGGAGCTCCCAGGCTCAGAACTGGATGGAAGGTCACACTCCCTGACAGTGTGAATCAGTTGATTCCATGGGGGCACATACCTCAGGGTCTGCTACTGCCAGGCTGTTGGGAAAAGGACCTTGTCCTCAGTGTTATCTCCTGTTCTCTTCAGATTCCTGTAAGTCCTTTTCTTATCCCTCGCATTTATCCCATTCCCTCTGTTATCCCAGTCTTTCCTTGTCCTTCTTCTTTGTAAAGATAGAATGCTGGCTTTGACCCTATGAGGTGGGAGAGTTCAGTGGCCTGCATTAGGTTTGTGCCCTTTCTTTGTCACACTTTAATTGTTTCACGATCTTGAACAGTTCACATATCCTCTCTGAGACTCAGTCCCTCATTGGTAAAGTTAGGGGAGTCTTGCCTTACTTTTTTATCTTACTAGAGTGTATTAAGGATCAAATGATATAATAGATGTGAAAGTGCTTTGCAAAAAATAATGTGACATATTTTATTAATATTATCATTATTATGATTGATTGCTCATATCATTTAAATTATAAATGGAACACTTGAGGTTTTTATCATGTGGTCCCAGTTGATCTCTTCAGCCCTACACGGCATAGGGAAGATACACTGGCTGGAAGTCTGGAGGTCTGCCCTTATGACCCAGACTTGCCCTGTGTTGGTCACTTTCCTTCTTTGAACTCTAGTTTCTCATCCAGTTCAACCAGAGGATTTGGCTGGATGCCCTGATGTCTGCTTTTTCTCCCTTGCAGACGAATCTGTGGGATGAAGTCTTACCTCCAGGGCCCCCAAGTGTAGAGTTTAGAGTAACTAGCGTCTTCAACTTTAGTTCCCATTAAACTAGGATGTCATTTTATGAGATATGGAAGTAAGGTAAGAGGACCATCCACTTGGCACAAGCTTTCACGAATTTACAACATTACCTGAGAAGCAAGTAAAAGCCCTCCGGGAGAGTAAATGGAAGGTATGCCCATTATAAGCTCACTAATACCTTAGGATGTAAGGACAGGAACTGGGGCGCTGGCTGGGCTGAGGTCAACTTGGTGGCTAGAGGTCAAAACTTAATCCTTTAGCTTGACACTGTCCAAAATAACTTTCTGAGATGATAGCAATATTCTAATATATACTTCCCTTAAAAAAAAAAACAGCTTTATTGAGGTAAAGTTTATATACCAAAAAATGCACATGTTTAATGTATATAATTTGATGAGTTTGGACATATGCACACACTAGTGATACAATCACCACAGTCAAGGTATCAAACATATCCCTCACCTCCAAAAGTTTCCTGTGTCTGTTTTTTCTTTTTTTTTCTTTTCTTTTTTTTGTGTGTATGGTAAAAACACTTAATACTTAACATGAGATCTACCTTCTTAAATGTTTAAGTGCACAATATCGTGCTGTTAACTATAGGTACTATGTCATACAGCAGATCTCTAGAACTTATTCATCTTGCATGACTGAAACTTTATACCCATTGAACAGTAACTCCCTATTTCCCTCTGCCCCTAGCCCCTGGCAGCTACCGTTCTATTCTCTGCTTCTATGAGTTTTGCTATTTCAGATACCTCACACAGGTGGAATCATACAGAATTTGTCATTCTGTGACTGGCTTATTTCACTTAGCATAACGTCCTCCAGGTTTATCCATATATATATAGTTGTGCCCTCTGTCAGGCTGCTCTTCTGCCACTTTACCTTCTATTAAATCAATGCTTTTACCTTATTATCATGAATATAATCATTGAGTTATGTGCCTATCATTTGCAAGGCACAGCACTATGCTACATGTTACAGTTATGGAGGATTCACACATAATGGAGAAGGATACATATACGCTTGTCTGGTCTATAATTTGATGAGTGTCATGTTAGCAGCATAAAGAGCTGGCTCGGGATTACAAAAGCAAAAGCTATCAATTTTGTCTGTAAGGATTCATGGCACAGTTTTCATAGTGGGTGCTATTTGAGCTGGGTCACAAAACAACCCATTTTTGAGAAAGGTAGGATAAGGCAGTCTGGGTAGGAGGTATAGGAGTTCTGGGGTGCCTGATGAAGAAGCTATGTGGGTGGAGTGGTGGCAAGCACATCTGGAAATACAGACCAGGATCAGAGGACAGAAAAGCTTGTAGTCAGACTGAGAAGTTAGCAGTTTCTCCTGTGAGCACCAAAGGACAGCCAAGGGAAGAACATGACTGCCAGGCACCAGATCTGTCTTTTCCCTATCGTAAATGCCTCTTCCATAATATGCAGTCTGTTAATATTTGTCCTTCTAACAGGTACTTTCTGGATCCAAAGTAAGAAATCCTTATTGAAATGTTTTTTTATTTAATTTAAACTCTGAACAAACCCAAAAGAAGACATATGTCCCTTGAAGTTTAAGTGAAGGAGAAATCACAAGGGTTAAGGCTAGATTCGAAGACCTTAGTGTCCAGGCAGGAGAGCATGGTCGTACTTTTGAAACTCCTCTAGGAGCTACTGAGTGATATAATACACCTCCCCCTACAGAAAGTCACACTGAATTGTTATTCTAGGTATTTCCTCTCCCGCTTGGCTACGAGTCCTGTGAAACTAGGCAGGGACTATTGTTTTGTTCACTGAGGGCTCTCAGCCTGGTGCTTGGCCCATACTGGATGCTGAAGGAAAGTTAATTAGCACATGCTATGGGGAAGTAGGCCAGGAGGAGAATCCCCGATGGACTAATCCACAGGAGGTGATACAGCTCACCCCGGGTCCTGACACCAGCCTCTCCTTCCCTTTGGGACCCATGGGTATCTCTGGCACGGGGGATGCTAGAAACTGGGTGACAGAGCTGCAAACTGTGAGAACTCATTTAACATTTAGTTGGAGAAGCCAAACTCATCAAGTTCTTACTTTCCTCTGTTCACCGGAAGCTAATTTTCTCTGGCAGCCAGTGGGGAGGGAGAGGAGGCTTGTGCAGGGGCAGGAGTCCCAGCCAGCCTGGGACCATCAGGGAAGGTTGGACTCTGTATGTTTAATTTCTGTCTTTTAGGACCCAGTGGGGAGAGAGGGAAGGTAGAAACTGGTCGAGTTTCTCACATTTAAGGGCCCCCCTCTTGGATTGCACAGGTTCATCCAATGCCTTGCCAGCAAGTTGCTACTCAAACAAGAAGCCTCCCTTAATTCTTCAACTGGACCTGCACCTCATTTTTTCTGGATTGGCAAAGCACTTTGTGTTTAAAGATCTTCGAGGTAACATGGTGGAACAGAGAAAACACTGGCATTGAATCCAGATGACCCTGGTTTCCATATCTTGCTGTGCCATGTGCTTGCTCTGTGACCTTGGAAATATATTTATTTATTTGAGGCCATGTTGCTTTCATCATTAAAAAGAAGGTGCCATCCACTGTGGGACTGTTGTAAAGACTAGCAGATGCTGGATGTAAATGACTGCTTAATTGCTACATAAAGATTGCCTCGTATTGTTAGGAGTCAGCTAGGCCTAAATGCAAACCCATCTTTACCACCTAATCTCTGGGTAAGACTTCAGTTCAGTTCCTTAAGCCTTTGGATACTTGGGTGTCCTCTCTGGTATATTGATTGTAAGAATTAGCAGAAATGTACATAGCATACCTTGTGAAGTTTCTGGCATCTGGCAGATGCCCACATATGACTGCTTTCTCTTTTTATTTTAATATGTTGTCGCCTTGTCTCTCTCTCACTCTTTAGACTGTAGGCTCCTTGAAGGCTAGAAGCATGCTTACTTCTGGGCATCTTCAATACATTTATTTACTGAATAAATAAAATATAAACATTTGCTCAGCGATACTGGGGAGTAAGAGGAATAAATCAATGGGTAGCTTCCTATAATATAAGCATACAATTAAAATCCCCTGAGTGGCACAAGGTTCTCCTTGCTAGAGCCCTTGTCTACCTCTGTAAACTCCTACTTGGCCCTTTCTTGTCTGCCTCATCACAGCAACAGCCACACTGGCCTCACGGTGTCCAGTAGCCACCAGCCTTCTCTCACACTGAGGGCACCTGTGCTATTTCCTTTGCCTGGAATATTGTTCCCATGGATTTCCATATGGTTGTTTCCTTCTTGCCCTTTGAAAGATCCCATCTTGCTGAAAGATTACTTCTTCAGAGAGATTTTCTCAGGCTAAGCTCTCTAAGTTATGCATTTTCTCCAATGTTCTTTTCCTCACTAATTTGTTTCTTTCATATCACTTACTAACATTAAAATTATAGTAGAGTATATTTTTTGGCTTTGCTGCCCAGAATTTTCTTGGTTGAGGAGAACTGAAATTTAGTTTTTGAGAGACCAGGAGCTTTAGGTGAAGCTGACCTCATCCCAGGGCTTCAGGGCAGGATTGCATGACCTACACTAAAGCAATCATTGAATCCTACCCCTCTCTTCGTGGTGATTGGTTCAAGCATCTCTCTTAGACTCAAATCAAGATAGTGTAGCCAAATGAAACTCAATTCTGGGCCATAAAAAAGTTATTGGGGAAGTAGTTTCCTCTTTTCTGTGGACATAAACCAGGAAAAATGTAAGGACTGGAGCTGAAGTAGCAATCTCATAGTGAAGAAAAAGAAAAGGGATTGTGTGTGTGTGTGTGTGTGTGTGTCTTTATGACCATCATTTGAGTACCTTGATCAATCTATGCCTGAACTGGACATATAGACAGAGTCTTCAGTTACATAGCCAATATATTTCATATTTCTCTTGCTTATCCAGTTTGAGCTGGGTTTTCTGTCATGATACAAAAATCATCAAGATAGACACACTAGTATCTGTCGTTAATACTAAACTAAAGCTTTAGGAGGGAAGGAATTAGGTATCATTCTTAATTATACCACTAGGGCCTAGTATGGTAGTAGTTATAGAATAAGTTCTTAATAAGTATTTTTTGAATGGATAAATATGATGGAGCATCAAGTTTCAAGGGGGTTCCGGTCTTCTCCAAATGTGGCCTCACTTACTGAGGCTGTGTGGAGTGTTGAAAAGAAATGGTTGGGTTGTGTTTCACAATGGGAAGCATTCAGAGTGCCAGCATCAGCTTGCAGATTTTTATAAAGATTTTTGCACCTGGGTAGATCTAAATGAAGGCTATGTGCTGAGGCAGTTCCTGAGCTCCCAGGGTAGGATAGGAATGTCCAGCTTCTCCAGAAGTCCTGCCTTTTCCTGCTGCTAAAATCACTCTGGGACTTCTGACACTGAGTCATAGATTGGAATTTTCAAATTAAAATGAACTCTAGAATTCTTTAGATATCATTTTATAGACTCAGAAACTTATGCTCATACAGTTTAAAATTTGCTGAAGACACTCAATTTGTTTGTGAATCTGGATTAGAGTGGACGTCCGGTCCACTACACTTCACTCTACACCACAATTCTTTATTGCTCCTTCCTTCCTTGCTTCCTCTTTCCTCCCTCAATTCCTCTAGCCCTCCCTTCCTTCCCCACTTTCTTTCATTTGAAATACTTTCATGGATGACTTTTCTTTCCCTGTCAGCCACATCTGTAATGTTGGGACTGCACTTATGCTGCCAAATATAACATGATCTTTGCTCTTAAGCATCTCACAATCTATTAGAAAATTCAAAAAGACAAAAGATAATTATGACAACATGTGATAACTATCAAAAGCTATTGAAACTCATTTGCAGGGCACCATATCCAGTCTGCTGGCTGAGGTGAATGAGTAGTGGTGATTGGTGGTCAGAGAGAAGGTTATGAAAGACATAGAGGAAGTAAAACATGACCTGCATCCTGAACTTGGCCTCAGGTAGAGGTTACCAAAACAATAAGACTAGGGGTGATGTGACTTCAATAATGAAACGTGATTGTGGTATGATTTATCAGATGGATGGTGTTGAAAGATGAGGAGGTAGTGGCATAGGGAATTTGGTTGTGAAGGGCCTTGCTGGTCTTGCAGGGACTCATGACATTATCACAGGGACGGGAAGCCTTTGAGAGATTACAAGCAGGGAGGAAACATGGTCAGATGGGTGTTGCAGGGTGACTGCTGTAACTGCCCAGATCGATGGGTAGGTAAGACTGATGACAGGGAGAGAAGTTAGGAGGCTGTGTCAGGAATCTGAGGTGGGGGCGGGGGCTGGTAAAGGCTGGCAGAGGTGTGACAACATAGACTGCTATGACAAGACACCCTGACACTCTTGATGCTTCACTACCCCCCCTCCGCCCTCCTTCCCTCACCTTTAATGATTTCTGGATGTTCTGAAGTGGAACCTGGCAGATGGCATTTTAAGAAAAAATGACTTCACAGCCCCAGGTTCTAATCTGATTTATATATTTTTTTCTACCAGAATGAGATGAGAATGCAGTACCTTCTTAGGTAATTAATGATTCAACATGGTGCCTTTGCAAAATGAAATTGAAGCGGCTGGAAGCCTCATTTGCAGCCATAAGAATTCAAAGGACAGAAGAAGGCTGATTTGTGATTGTTGCTTTTCCTCAATAAAAATTAAACTGATTACAAAGAGCTGACAATGAGACAATGTCTTGCGGAAGTAATGTTTCTGACATTTCCCTAAGTGTTTACTACAAATATTCAAATTTATCATTCTTGACATTCTTTAGAAAATTGTGGATAAAATATTATTTTGGTCCTGCAATATTTGCTTATATGCACATTTATATGCATGCATAATTGACGGAAAATTAAAAGGTTTCTAAGCTCTCTATTATATTCATTTTTCAAATTAAGGGTTCTGGTGGAAGATCATGAAATTAAGCCCAAAGAGCTTTTACTTTGGACATAAAAAGCATTTAAAGAGTGATAATGTCTATTTTCTGCAGAGGAAATGTGCCCATCATTAAAATTCTGGGGTTCTTTGGTGAATTCAACCTTAAAAGAAGGGTTATTGGCAAAACAGTACCAGATAATGCTTATATGTCCCTTAAAAGCTTATAGATATTATCTTATTTAAATATTTCAATAATCATCTAGATATTATTAATCTCCCATTTCACAGATGGGACCAGAATTCTACTCACTGATATCAGACATGTTCCTAAGCTCTCTAGGCTTCAGTTTCCTTTTCTGTAGGTGGAGCTGAGTGCCCCTGTGTCATGGAGATATTGTAAGGATTAGAGGATCCAAATAAAACACAGCACAGCCGTGTGTTAGTAGAACTTGCTGACATGATTATCACAACCACTCTATTTACACCAGGCCTGCCTTTAATTCTTATTTCTCTGTTAATAATCTTAGAGTCATCCTAAATTTCATCACTCCTTGTTACATAGGTTCTTTCACAATGCACTTTACTTGTTTTTTCCCCTTTCCATTCCCTCTACCGCTGGCCTTGTACAAGTTTTTATGAAGTTTCTCTAATGCTGCTTATCTAGTCATTACTTCACCATCCTTTCCATTCATTTCATCCTCCATAATGACACTATGTGGATTTTCCATAACCTTATATTTGGTTATTTTACTTTCCTGATGAATTCTTTTGTCCACAAAATTAAGAACATATCCCATTCCTGCCACTCAAGAACTCCTATATCTGGTTACCTGCTAATTTCTCTCTAAGTGTTTTATATGAATGGTAAAACAAGATCAGCTTTCATTGATACAATGTTTTCTAATTTACAAAGTGTCTATGATACCAATATGACATTTGGTATGAAAACACTAACTTCCTCTGCCATAGCTACTGGAAACATATTCAATTGTGTTACACTGGAAGTGTTATACTTCTGCCCAATGGGGAAGTACATTTTACCTTAGATTTTTGAAAAAAAGTGACTTATTTTAAATGGAGTACATACTTGTTAAAATGTTTAAAATTGAAGAAAAAACCTGACAATACCAAGTATTGCTAAAGATGAGGAGCTACTTGATCTCTCATATGTTGCTGATGAGAATGCAGAATGGTACAACTATCCTAGAAAGCAGTTTGACAGTGTTTTATAAAATTAATAATGCATTTTTATATGGCCTAACAATTCCACTTTTGAGTATTAATCATAGAGTAATGAAAAGTTTTGCATGTAAACTGTGTCACAGGTGTTCAGCTTCATTTATAAAATTAAAAACAGCAGCTTCATTTGCAATAGGGAAAACCTGAGAACAACCTAAATTTCCTTCAGAGGGTGAATGGCTAAACTCTTACAGATCCATACAATGGAATACTCCTCAGCAATGAAAAGGAGCAAATCATTGTTTCATAGGACAGTTTAGACGGCTCTTATCACAGTAAACTGATTTTAAAAAGCCAATCTTAAAATGTTGTATACTGTATGATTCTGTTGTTTAACATTCTCAAAATTGTGGATGGAAAAGAGATGAGGGGTTGTGAGGAGTTAGAGAGAGGGCATGACTATACAGAGGGAAAACTAGGGATTTCCTCCATGGTGATGGGACAGTCCTGCATCTTAATTGTGCTGGTGGTTATGCAAATCCATACACGTTATGAAATGTCAGAACCATACATACACACACACACACACAGAAACACACCAATTAGTGTATATTAAAACTGGGAAATTCTGAATATGGTCTGTAGTTTAGCTATTATTATGGTACCAATGGTTACCATGGTAATGGAAGATGTTATTATTGGAGGAAACTGAATGAAGAGGAAACAGGAATTTTCTTTACTACTTTTGAATCTTCTATGTTAGTCTAAAATTATTTCAAAATATAAAAGCTTTTAAAATGTAAGAGAGGTAGGTAAAATATTTCCAATGCCATAAGAAAGACTAAAAAGCAAATTATGTAGAGAGAATTCATACACAAAACCCTCTGGCCAGCACAGCAGAAAACCGTAGTATAATTTTCATTTTCATTAACAGTGAGAGCGATAGCTAGCATGTCAGAAGGAAGCAAAGCTTTCTTTGGAGATCAACTGATAGAGACTCTATCTTGAAAGTCTATATTTTGAACAAATGCGTAAGTCTAGCCTAAGAGCTTTCTAAAGCAAGAAGTAGCTGTTTCCACACAAATAAAACAAGACAAGCTCAACACACAACCCAAAATAGAAACCAACCTGGAAGAAGCCAGAAATGTGCAAAGCTATGTTCTACTCAAAGGTAATTTGTGAGTTGATTTAGAGGTCCTAGTGTAGAAACTGTTTTCAAACTCTTGAAATGTTAGAGAGGAAAAAAACATCACACTTATGCTCTAACACAGAGCAAGTTGGTTCAATAGGTTAAATAAATCCTAGCCTCTATTGGGGTGATAGATGTCATAGACAGGTCATTTTTAAAACCTTTCTACAAAGGAGAAACCAGAGGCTACTAGGACATACTGTATCCTCTAGAATTTGTAGTATGTAGCTTGGTACTAAAACCACATAGAAGCAGAGATTTCTTATTTCAAAGGATGAATTTAACCTCACTCAGTGGATCCTTTTGCATTCGTGCATTAATTTATCTATTCATTTATTGACCAATATTAATTGCTTCTTTACTACGTGCCATGGTCTATGTCAGCAGCTGGGAATACAACAATGAACAGGAAAATAAGACCTCATGAAGCCATTATAGTTGAGAAAATATCACCCAATAATTAAAACAATAATCAAGATTGTGACAAGTACAACATAAGAAATGGACACAATGCTATAAAAATATGTAACAGGGAGCTGATGAATTCTGGAGTTAGTGATATCTTGCTAAAGCCCATCTCTTCCACCCTACAATTCTATTTCCTTCTATATCAGGTTGTTGTGAAATACAGTAGTGGTTCAGTGGGATAGATATGGCACCCAAACAGTGTCTCAATCCCAGTCATGATCCAAGATAACAGTGATCCATTAAGTGGGGTGTAGGAGCAGCAGGGTGGAGCCTGTTGATCTGAAATCAGGGTAGGTAATTTCACTCAGAAATACAGAAAGATGGGTTGCTGATTTCTGTGAGGTCCCTGTGAGGGCAGCAGGTCTAATACGTTAGCTGGTGATGGGCAACATTCATTCCCCGAGGAGAGAGGATGGGGGACCCAGGAGAGTTTGTAGTTGGAAACACAGCAGGCATCGGTGAACTGAGCAGAGGACAGGTATTTAGTCTCAGGAGGCTGGTATCTGAACAGGGAAACCGTGCATAAAAGGAAAAGAATCCTACCTAAGACTGAGCTTGAAACCTATGCGTTGATACCATCTAGTACACATGCCTTTCCCAACTCTGAGGAATCCTTCAACTTCTTGTATAATTTCTTTAACCTTTGCCTCCATGTGCAAGTAGTTCTTAACCAATCCTGACTTGAGGTGGAAAAGCTTTAAGCTATGTGGGCTCCTCTGGCCAGCTCTTGAAGGTCAGGTTGATATCCTGTCTCCCAATGAATAAGAACACGTTCCTCACGGGATATTAGTGGCACTATCCTATGTGTCCCTTAAAAATGCTCTTCCTGACCAATCTTGAGCCACTGTCCAAGGAAGGACACACATTTTGCCTTTACTCAGCAATATGTAGTCTGTTTGCCTACTCAGGACACCAAGAACAGGGCTCAGCAAGGTGGGACCAGAAGCATCTTCATCTTTCCTTTACCAGAGTTCTCATCACATTTTCTCGGCAAACCCTGTGGGTGTCCAGATATCATTGAGAGCTCTAACATCTGAGAATTACCATGATGAGCATGTAGGTCAGATTCCCCACCTCACCATGAACCTTGTCGTACATGATTAAACTAAAATTAAAAGTGATGTAAGAAAAGAGAAAATGCAAGTTCTGAGAGTTTTAGAGAACGAAGAAGCTGGTGCAGGTGGGGTGAACAGGGAGAGCTTCAATGTGGAGGTGGTATATGAATGAAGCATTAAAGAATTGGTAGGGTAGGGGTCACGGCATTGTAACACTTAGAGGTCCTTTCAAGAGAATCTGCTGCAAAAATCACAGTGGATTGACAGCCTCCAGCTGCCATACCTTGTCTTTGAATCCACTATTGCACTCACCTGAGGCCACGACTCCCAGCCAATGACTGAATATAATGGGCTTACTAGAGAAGTGCTATTTCTTCCCAATGCAGGACTCCTCTAATGAACAGCCTTCACGCGCGGACTCTCCATTGACCTGGTTGAGACTGTCTAGGAGTTACAGAGTAGTCTGAAGCTCTTTATACCCCATCTTCCTTCCTTTTTTCTTTCCTTTCATAAGTGCAAGATCTACAACATGGTCTGGAGGCTCTTCCCACTTACTTCTGCTCACACAGCCCTTTATCCTTCACAGGTGTTCCTGTGAAGTGATCTATTTTCCCAATTAATCTCCTGTACATGTAATCCTGCCTTGGTCTCTGTTTCATAAAGGATCTGATACAGATAGGAGTTTTAAGTGATTGATTTGATTAACAGATGAGTTAATCAACATGATCACAGCTCTGCTTAATTTGATGGAAATATTTACACTCAAGTATCAGTCATGTATGAAATCTCCCTTGGTTCCTCAAGAATTGGAGCTGAAAAACATCTAGAAAGCACAAAGTGGTAAAAACCAGCTACAATGAAATCATGTTGTGTTCCGTTTGATCTGTGGCCCTTGAGACATCTGTCCTGCTTACCCTCAGATTTCCTTCAGACTCTCTCAACTCCAATCCCATCTAACTAAGGAGTGGAATCTGCCTCCTTTCTCTATGGACAGCTACTGCCCTTAGAATTGTTCAGACTTCTTTCCCCCAGGCTTGGTTCTGCATCAGCTACTGGACCTCAGGAGACATTATTCTGGCCCATCATCAACCTATACATTCATTCATTAACCTAATCATTTAATAAATCCTACCTGAGGGCTTGAGGAAGAGACAGCTATATAAGTGCAGAGAAGAAATCTTTGTAGCCCAACTGCCTGTGTTCAGATCTCAGCTCCACTGCTCAAATCAATAGGATTAACTTCTCCATGACTCAATTTCCTTATCTGTAAAAAATACCTATCCTATAGAGTTATCATGAGGATGAAAACATAGTACATAACATTTAAAACAGAATATGCTACATAGTAAGTATTCAAAAAAGTCATTATTAGTCAGTATTTCTATACGCTACAACTTATGCTGGGATTTGGAGACACAATAGTTAATAACAGAGACATAATACATGCCCTCAAGAAGCTTACATTTTAGTGGAAGAGACAAAAAAGCAAGTAAACATAAATTAAATACTTTTTCATAGTATGGAGTTCTATAAAGGAGAAAGGGGGGTTGCTGGGCTAGTATGGTGCTACTTAAATTGGGAAGTAAGGAAAAGACTCTCTGGGGAAGAGCATTTCAGCAGGAGAAAGAAGCATGTGCAAAACCCCTGTGGCAGGAAGGGACTTAGTGTTGGAGATATGAAAAAAGAGCAAGATTCTTGACAAATAGATGCATTCTAGAACTTTATACCCACACACATTCTAGACAAACTCTGGGCTGGCTCCTTGGTGCCACCTGCACTTTTTGGCCCAGCTCCCTTTTGGGGTTTGATATTGTTAGAACCCATCTGGCCTTTTACATGCTGCAGCCTCACCTTTAGCCCCACATTACACCCAGGTATTTTTGCAGTAATTGCCCTGACCATACCCTGTTTATGAGCCAACTGCTACTTCACACTTGTCCCTGTGGTTATCCAATCCATGACTCTGAGAAGCATCCAATTTAGAAGATAACAGCATAAACTCTGGACCCAATTCCCAAAGCTTCCACCATCACTTGACCGTGGGCTAGCTGCTTCACCTCCCTATGCTTCATATTACTCATCTGTAAAATGAGGATTAAAAATATTTTCTAATTCATAAGGCTGTTGTAAGTGTTTGATGAATTGGCATAAATAAAATAGTCCTATATTTGACAGTCTGTAAAACATTAGTTATTATTATCATCAATGTCATTATCACCATTATTACACAGGTTCCTGCTATTACTCTGGAACTCTAATTTTGGGGACGCTATTGGTGTTTTACTGTGTCTTACTGAGCCTCTTCTTCCTTTCTACTCATGGAAAATCTCCCATTGACTTCCTCAGCCTGGGTTTTGGGCCATCCTCTTCCAATCAAGAGAGAAAAACTCTGAGCAGCATTGGGAATGCCTAAGTGTTCACATGCATACTCATGCACATATCCAAACACACCCTCTACCCTCGTGACTCCTCCGCACCCTCTGAAATGGTGCATCTTCCTTCACTATAGGCTCAGTCTCTTGCTTTGTTGATATTCTTCCCTATGCTCTATCATAAATTATAGTTTTAGAGAGAACAACTGACATTTTAAATAACCATCATCTTCAGTAAAATGGCACTAATTTTAATGCTTTCAACTGCTGCTCCTTTTCAAGGCACAAAGCGACCAGACTTCCTTTTCATTAAAGAGATTGCTAATGTGATGACATCCAAACCATCAGCTGCCTCCCACATGGATATTGACAGCTGGGTGCTTTCAGAGGTCTCCATGGTTATCGTCCCCTTTCCGTTCGCCTCTCTCACAGATTAGATTGAAATGGTAGCACTCCACTCCACTTGAGACCAGGGGGTTCTACAGATTGACAGATATAATTATCACGTTTGCTTCCCGACATGTGGTATCTAAGTAATAGTCCCCATGTTTATCCAGCCTTAATCAGGAAAGATTTCAATCAGTTGGAGAGGGATTTTTCAAACAAGTCCCTGCTTAGAGAACTCATCCAATAATGATGGCTCTCTTTTCTGATATGAGGTTAGAGTCTTGCCCCAGTTCCATCTGTGAGCAACAGTTATTGCCCAAGGACCCTGGGCCTTGAGGAGGGCATTTGGGTCAGTACAGAGGGCCTGCAAAGAGGCCCAGCCCCATTCATTCTGAGGAGATGGAGCAACGCAGGGACTTCCATCATGAAGGGAATAATCAAAGAATGATGAATGCAAGAAAATAAAATATAGTTTACCACAGTTTGGGAGTTTAGTTAGTAAAGAAAGTAAGACGGATCCACCAACACATTGTTTCTTTCTTTGTTTGTGGCAGAGGAATAAAGATTGTTTTATTTTGGTATTTTTTTTTTTTTTTTTTTTTTTGTGCTGTGATGAACTTTAAAGATCATCTAGGCCACTTTCCGTCTTCCTTTTCACGGTGGGACAACATCAGGCTTTTTCCACCAGCCTAGAGTCATTTGGTTGATTAGGAAGAGTTCAGAATTTACATAAAGGAAGACGCCAAGACATGAAGCAGATTTATAAACGGTCGGTGCATTTGTCACAGTTGTTTAGGTTTATATTGTTCTTTAGTTGAAGAGATGGAGGGAGCCTTCAAACATACGTAGTCCAACTCTGATTCTCCAACACCTCTGGAAGAGCAATCCGTTCTCTCCTTGGATGTTTTCCTTGGAGTGTGACTATCCAAGTATCAGGAAGAGTCAAAGACTGAAAAGCTAAGTGACAAGGCTGGCACAAGGGGAGAGCCCACATGGTACTGCTCCTAATAACGGTAATGGTAATAGTAATGGTAATAGTAATAACAATGATTCTGGGGGGTATGAAGCAATCTAATATTGAACCATTGTTTATTCCAGACCAGCCAAATTTCAAGGGCTTTACATGAATTATCTTATTTAAACCTTTCCACAATTCTGTGAGCCAGATAAACTTTCTTCCCTCAGTTTAGAAATGTGGCTTAAAATATTAAGAAAATCCCCTGAGTCGGCCAGTGGTCAAGTGACAGAGCTACAATTGTCTGATTTCAGCTTTTATCTTAGCCACAATACCATGCTGCCTTGCTGCACTCTTTCATATGCTCAGGTCACAAGTTCAAGGAGAACATGCAGGAGAGAGAGGAGGAGTGAACAAACTGGCGTTTCTTTAGGAATAATTCCATAATAGATAGTGGAAGGCAGCATGTGCTCAGGCAGGAAAGGAAGTTTAGCCCAGACAGAAATTAAAAGGGTAGAAACACAGCCAGTTAATTTTGGTACTCCAATTGCCGTGTGTCTTCTGTGGAGGTTCATCAAATGGTCCACTGCCTCCCTTGTCTATTTATTTTATTTTGTTTGTAACCTCACTGAGCAGAAACAAGTCTCTTCTCTGTGGCACTCCCATAAAAGTTAAATAACACTTCTATTAAAAGGCACAGGGAAAACTCATTCCCACTTTCTTTGGAGACCTCTTCACTGCTATTCTGCCTCTAGTATGACCATCTTAAAAAAGAACACTTTCATTTTCCCAACAGGTATGGTAAGTCTGTTCCAATTAGTTAGGATCTTTTTCTAAATGAGGAAAGTGGGCAATCTGAATCACATAAAATCTTCTTAGGCATACTTGGGAAGGAAATAGTGAATGTGGATATTTCTTAAAACAATAGCTCATTATGTGTCAAGCACTGTACTAAGTAGTTTACCCACATGGACCCATTGGATGCTCACAGCAATCTGTTGAACTAGGCATCATGATCACCCATGGTTTATAGAGGAGGAAACTGTGATGCAAGAGGGTATACACTTGAACAAGTTCATAGCGCCAGTTTGCAGTAGAGCCAGGACACCCACGGGTCTCATCAGGGCCAGACACAGGATTTACAGGGGGAATCACATTTATGTATAAAGGTGGAGACAGAAGCCCTCTCTGAGGAGGGAAAATCTTAGCTGAGACCTGAAGGATGGAGTGGGGCTGGGAAAAGAATATTCTGAGTAGAAAGTGCAAGTGAAAGCCTCCAAATGGAAAAGAACTACCACTTTCAAGGAAGAGCAAAGATGTCACAATGGCTCGAGAATGTCTCAATATGTGGTAGAGCTGAGATTCCGACCCATGAAGTGTGGTTCTCAAGTCCCCAGAGAAACCACTCTGTTATAGTGACTCTCTCAATCTTGTTGAATGCTGCAGAGACTCTAAAGCAAGATTAAGACACTGAACTTCCCATCGATTTTGCATTCCGGAGAACTTAACAAGAGTAATATCCATGGCATGGTGGTTGGCAGAAACCAGATAGGAAAGGTGGGAAGAGTTAATGGGAGACTGGGAAGAGCAGACAGCAAGTGTCAACAACTTTTTCAAAGTTTTTTTTTTTTTTTTTTTTTTCTGAGATGGCTAAAGGAGAATGTGGTGTCAAAGGAAGGTTTGTGAAAGCAGAAAAACATGTGTGAATGCTGATAGGATTGATCCAAGAGAGAGAGGAAGAGTCATGATACACGAGAGAGAAATTGATTCTGTCTAGAAACATTAGTACATGATTTGATTCTTAGCCTTTGGCTAAAAGGAATTTATGGACACCTAGGAACTGGGGATGTGTGTTCCACTCTGCTTATCTTGTTTCCATACTGTGCCCATGCCTAACTTGGCTGAAGCTAAATACGGTCAATATATAATACACCTATTGCTTTTATTTGCAGTGGTTTTATTTTTTTCCCAAAGCTCACTGATTGATTCTCTCCTTTGTGATAATTAAATAAGATAATCAGCCAATTAATTTATTATCTCATTCTCTCAACAAATATGTTTGCCCATCCTCAATGTGTCAGATACTATAACAAACTGAGCGATAGAAAGATGGATAATATAAGCGTATACATCTGCCCCCAAGAAGCTCTCACTATTATGGGATAAGATGCAATATTGTACAGCACACATCACAGTTCTTTGCATGGTGGAGTTGCTCAATAAAAGTAAATTTTCTTATTTATCTGTGGGATTGGAAAGAGGCAGATGTATATCAATGAGTTAGAGTTTTAAACGTTTTTTAGAGCTTTTTCCCTTTATCTGTTTTCCCTTCCTTTTTGCCTCTTCTTTTCTTGAATGTTCATTTATATATTCAATTATATATAATATGAATATATAACATATATTATATCTAATGAAGAACTTTAACTAAAATATGTAACAAATTTTTACAAATCACAAACAAGACTAATTTCCAAATTAAAAAGTGGGCAAATGGACTTGTACAGACACTTCACAAAAGAAGAAATACAAATGACCAATGGGCATAGAAAAAAGTGCTCAGAATCATTAGGCATAAGGGAAATATAAATTATAACCACAAAGAGATAGAAGTACACATCCTCTGGAAGAGCTCAGATTAGAAAGACTGACAAAAATGTTGATGAGGATATATACCGGCTTGAATTCTCATACACTACCAGGAGGTAGGAGTGGGTGTATAAAATGCGGTCACCAATTTGGGACATTATTTGGCAACTGAACATGTATCTATCTAAAGACTCAGACATTTCTATGTGTAGGTATTTACCCAAAAGAAGTGAGAACTTACCACCATACAAAAATTTTTCAACAATGTTTATAGAAGCTTTATTCATAAAAAGCACAATTAAAGTGTCCATCAACAGTTCAATTGATAAACTGTGGCATGGTCATATAAAAGAATGCTATTCCTTAATTAAATGGAAGAAACTACTGATACATACAACATCATGGATGATTCTCAAAATTATTATGCTGTGAGAAAGAAGCCAGACACAAAACAATACATAGAGTATGATCCCATTTCTATGAAGGGAAACTAATCTATGGTGAGAGCAATTAGAACAGTGTTTACCTGTGAGGTTGGGGATTGACTGGGATGGGCACAAGGGAAGTTTCTGATGGAAATGGTCTGAATTTTGATTGGAATGATGTGATGAGGATATAAAAATTGTTGAGTGAGTGGCATCAGTAACATGGCAGAGTGAGCTGTTCCCTTTGTCTTTCTCCATTTTGAGCTACAAATAAATGGACATTCATTGACCAATGGAGGAAAATCACACAACACAACAGGATGCCTGAGAGACACACATGGCTATACATCTGAGAGTGGATAGCTGGCCCTTTGGGAAGTAGTGGACATAGGTGAGCACTCCCTGCCCTCCCCTGGTAGCCCTGGGCACAGACATGAACACTTACCAGCCTGACGTGAGCACACTGAAAGTGGGAACATGCACTGAGGCAACTGTAGGAAGAGGCTGTGACAGCTCTTAGCCTGCTCATGATTGCTTTCCCAGTGGGAGCCAACTGTGTCTCTGTGGCTCCAAGGAGTGGCCCTAGCTTGGTTCTGGAAAGGAAACCCTGCCAACCAAGCACAGCAACTAGCAGGCAGAGACAGCAGCAGATATACACACTGGAGCAAGCACACGCCAGGCCTGCCAAGTGCCCATAGTACAGCTGAACCCTGAAAGAGGGAATGTGCCTTGTGGCAACTGTAGGAAGAGTCAGTGGCAGCCCTTAGCCTGCTCATTATTGCCTTTCTGGTTGGGGGGTGGTTCCCATCATGCCTCTGCTGTCCCAAGGAGTGGCCCTAACTCAGTCCTGATCAGGAAGCTTCACCCACCAAGCACAGTCCACACAAGGGTCTGAACACTCTCCAGGTGGTGCAAGCACCCATAGTACCCCCACAGCTTCCAGCAGAGGGGGTGGGACCAGAAACTATGGTCCTGCATCCACCTAGCAGTAACAGGTGTAATCTGCAAGCTAATGCTACCACAAATGCCCCTACAAAAGATTAGTTCATCTAATGCCATGAGAAGTTGCAGCAACAACTCAGCCCAAAAGGAAATTGACAATTATTTAGAAACCAACCCTGAAGGCACAGAAATTTACAACCTAAATGACAGAGAATTCAAAATAGCAGTGATAAAGAAACTCATTGATTTACAAGAGAACACATAAAGATAGTTCAATGAACTCAGGAACAAAATGAATCTCTTCACCAGAGATTGAAACTGTAAGAAAAAAATCAAGCCTAAATTCTGGATATGAAAAACACAATTAATGAAACAAAAAATAATCTAGAATCCTTAAGAAATAGAGCTGATGTCATGAAGGAAAGAATTAGTGATTTACAGGATAAAAATATAGAAATTCTACAGGTGGAGGATGAGACAGAACTAAGATTTTTTTAAAAATGGAGGAATTCTTCAAGAAATATCTGACTCAATTAACAAAAGCAACATAAGGATTATAGGTATTCCAGAGGGAGAAGGGAAGGAGAAAGGAGCAGAGAGCTTGTTCAAAGAAATAATAGCTGAGAATTGCCCAAACCTGGGAAAAGAGCTAGATTTAAAAATACATGCAGCTAATAGAATGATTAATTACATCAATGCTACAAGACCTTCTCCAAGGCATATAATAGTAAAACTGGCAAAAGTCAATAACTAAGTAAAAATATTAAGGGCAGCAAGGCAGAAGAAGGTAACCTACAAAGGAAATCCTATCTGACTTTCAGTGGATTTCTTGGCAGAAACACTACAGGCTAGGAGAGAACGGAATGATATATTCAAAATACTGAAAGACAAAAAATTTTAAGCCAAGAATAATCTATCCAGTGAAACTTTCTTTCAGATACTATGGAGAAATAAAAGCTTTCCCAGATAAGCAAAAGCTGAGGGAGTTCATTGCCACTAGACTTCCCCTACAAGACAGAATTAAAGATGCCCTCATGCTGGAAACAAAAGGGCAAAGGTCTACACTGCTTTGAGCAAGGAGACAAATAGACAGACATAATCAGAAAACTGCAGCTCTCTATCAGAACAGGGAGGCAAATACTCAATTATAACTTAAAAGATAAGGGGAAAGAAAGGATCAAAAGTAACAATAAACATTTCAACTTAGTACAAACTCACAACATTAAAAACAGAATAATTGTAACAGCAACAACTCAGAAGATGGAGAGGAAAGGAATGGAACCTGCTCAGGTTAATGGAAATAAGAGGCTATGGGAAAATGGACTATTTTGTCCACGAGATCTTTCATACAAACCTCATGTTAACCACTAAACAAAAAAATCAGAGGAGAGTCACAATTCACAAAAAGAGAGAAAACCTCCTCAAAAAACAATCAAATGAAATGGTAGTCAGAAATATAAAGGAATAGAAAAGTGGAAACACAGAATAACAGAAAACAAGGGATAAAATGGCAGCATTAAACTCTTGTATATCAATAATCACTCTAAATATAAATGGACTGAATTCTCCAATAAAAAGACACAGAGTAATTGGATGGATTAAAAAACAAAATTATGCTGCCTCCAGGAAACACGTCTCAGCTCTAAAGACAAACATAGGCTCAGAGTGAAGGGACGGAAGTCAATACTCCAAGCTAACAGCAGACAAAAGAAAACAGGTGTTGCCACACTTACATCTGACAAAGAAGACCTCCAGTTAAAAGACAATGAGAGACAAAGAGGAGCAGTATATAATGATAAATGGGACATTCCACAAAGAGAACGTATCACTTATTAATATATATGCACATAACACAGGAGCACCAAAGTATATAAAGCAATTATTAACAGGTCTAAAGGGAGAAACTAACAGTAACACAATAATAGTAGGGCACATCAACTCTCCACTTACATCAATGGACAGATCACCCAGACAAAAAGTCATCAAGGAAATAGTAGATTTAAGTGAAACATTTGATCAGATGGACTTAATAGATATATAGAGATAGAGCATTCCATCCAAAAACAGCAGAATACACATTATGCTCAAGAGCACATGGATCATTCTCAAATAAAGACACATATTGGGAAATAAGGCAAGCCTCAATAGATTTAAGAAGATTGAAATCATCTCAACCATCTTCTGACCACACTGCTATGAAACTAAAAATCCTCTATGAGAAAATAACTGGGAAATTCAAAAACATATGGAGACTGAACAACATGCTATTGAACAACCATTAGATCAATGAAGAAACCAAAGGGGAAATTAAAAAAATATCTGGAGACAAATGAAAATGAAAATACAACAGGGGCTGGCCCCATGGTCTAGTGGTTAAGTTCGCATACTCTGCTTTGGTGCCCCAGGGTTTCACCAGTTCGGATCCTGGGCACAGACATGGCACCACTCATCAGATCCTGGGTGCAGACACGGCAACACTCATCAAGCCATGCTGAGGTGGCAGCTCATATAGCACAGCCAGAAGGATATATAACTAGAATATGCAACTATATATTAGGTGGCTTTGGGGAGAAGAATAAGAAGAAGAAAGAAAAAGATTGGAAACAGGTGTTAGCTCAAGTGCCAATCATTACAAAAAAAAAAGAAAAAGAACATACTGAAACATACCAACTCTTACGGGATGCAGCAAAAGTGGTCATAAGAAGGAAATTCATAGCCATACAGGCCCATCTCAACCAACAAGAAAAATCTCAAATAAGTAATCTTAAAGTACACCTAAAAGAACTAGAAAAAGAAGAACAAACAAAGCCCAAAGTCAGCAGAAGGACAGAAATAATAAAAATCAGAGCAGAAACAAATGAAATCAAAACTAAAAAACAAAAAAGCAGTAGAAAGGATTAGTGAAACTAAGAGCTGGTTCTTTGAGAAGATAAACAAAATTGACAAACTCTTATCCAGACTCACTGAAAAAAAAGAGAGAAGGCTGAAATAAATAAAATTAGAAATGAAAGAGGAAAATAACAGCAGATATTGCAGAAATACAAAGGATTATAAGAGAATACTATGAAAAACTATATGCCCACAAATTGGTTAACCTAGATGAAGTATATAAATTCTTAGATTCATACAACCTCCAAAAACTCTATCAAGAAGAAATAGAGAATCTAATAGACCAATTGCAAGTAAAGAGATTGAAATGATTATCAAAAATTTCCCAAAAACCAAAGTCCAGGACCACATGGCTTCTCTGGAGAATTCTACCAAACATTCAAAGAAGATTTAATACCTATCCTCCTCAAGCTATTCCAACAAATTGAAGAAGATATAGTGCATCCTAACTCATTCTATGAGGGCAACATTACCCTGATACCAAAACCAGAAAAGGACAACACAAAGAAGGAAAATTACAGGCCAATATCGCTGATGAAAATAGACTCAAAAATCTTCAACAAAATATTGGCAAACTGAATACAGAAATACATTAAAAGGATCATACACCATGACCAAGTGAGATTTATTCCAGGGACACAGGGATGGCTCAACATCCATCTACAAATCAATCAATGTGATACACCACTGTAAAAAAAATGAGGAATAAGAATCACGTGATCATCTCAATAGATGCAGAGAAAGCGTTTGATGAGATCCAACATCCATTTATGATAAAAACTCTGAATAAAATTGGTATAGAAGGAAAGTACCTCAACATAATAAAGATCATGTATGACAAACCCATAGCCAACATCATACTTACTGGTGAAAAACTGAAAGCCATCCCTCTGAGAACAGGAACAAGACAAGGGTGCCCACTCTTGCCACTCCTATTCAATAAAATATTGGAGGTTTTTACCAGAGAAATTAGGCAAGAAAAAGAAATAAAAGTTATCCAAATTGGAAAGGAAGAAATGAAGCTCTTGCTGTTTCCAGAGGACATGATTCTATATGTACAAGACCCTAAAGAATACATCAGAAAACTATTAGAAATAATCAACAACTGCAGCAAAGTTTCAGAGTACAGAATCAATTTTAAAAAATCAGTTGCATTTCTATGCACTAATAATGAGCTAGCAGAAAGAGAAAACAAGAATACAATTTCATTTACAATTGTAACAAAAAGAATAAAATATCCAGGAATAAGCTTAACCAAAGAGGTGAAAGACCTGTACACTGAAAACTATAAGACATTTTTTAAAGAAATCAAAGGAGACTTACAGAAGTGGAAAAATATTCCATGTTTGTTGACTGGAAGAATAAACATAGTTAAAATGTCTGTACTACCTAAAGCAATCTACAGATTCAATGCAATCTCAATTAGAACCCCAATAACACTCTTCACAGAAATAGAACACAGAATCCTTAAATTTATGTGGAACAACAAAAGACCCCAAATAGCCAAAGCAATCCTGAGAAAAAAGAACAAAGCTAAAGGCATTACAATCTCTGACTTCAAAATATACTACAAAGCAATAGTAATCAAAACAGCATGGCACAGGCACAAAAATAGACACATAGATCAGTGGAATAGAATTGAAAGCCCAGAAATAAAACCACACATCTACGGAGAGTTAATCTTCAACAAAGGAGCTGAGAACATACAATGGAGAAAGGAAATTCTCTTCAACAAATGGTATTGGGAAAACTGAACAGCCACATGCAATAGAACGAAAATAGACCATTATCTTGCACCATACACAAAAATTAATTCAAAATGGGTTAAAGACCTGAATGTAAGACCTGAAACCATAAAAATCCTAGAAGAAAATAGAGGCAGTACACTATTTGACACTGGTCTTAGCATGACATTGGTCTTTTCAAATATTATCTCTACTAGGGCAAGGGAAACAAAAGGAGAAGTGAAAAAATTGGACTACATCAGACTAAAAAGCTTCTTCAAAGCAAAGGAAACCATGAACAAAGCAAAAGAACAACCCAGAAACAGGGAGAAAATATTTGCAAATCATTTATCTGACAAGGAGTTAATCTCTAAAATATATAAAGAACACACACAACTCAACAACAAAACAAAACAATTAACGCAATCAAATAATGAGCAGAGGATATGAACGGACATTTTTCCAAAGAAGGTATATAGATGACCAACAGATACATGAAATGATGTTCAACATAATTAATTATTAGGGAGATGCAAATCAAAACTACGAGATATCACCTTACACCAATCAAAATGGCTATAATTACCAAGACAAAAAACAACAAATGTTGGAGAGGATGTGGAGAAAAGGGAACACTCATACACTACTTGTGGGAATGCATACTGGTGCAGCCACTATGGAAAATAGTATACAGATTTCTCAAAAAATTAAAAATAGAAATACTATACAATCCAGCTATCCCACTACCAGGTATTTATCCAGAGAACTTGAAATCAATGATGCAAAGAGATTTATGCACCCCTCTATTCACTGCAGAATTATTCATAATAACCAAGATGTGGAAGCAACCCAAGTGCCCTTCTACAGATGGATGGATGAAGAAGATGTGGTATTTATATATATACAATGGTATACTCAGTCATAAAAAGAAGACAACATGGATGGACCTTGAGGGTATGATGTTAAGTGAAATGAGCCAGACATAGAAAGACAAATATTGTGTGATTTCACTCATATATAGAAGATAACAAATAAATGAATAAAGAGAACAGGTTAGTGTACCAGAGGGGAAGGGGGTTGGGATTAGACAAAAGGAATAAATGGGCACATATGCATGGTGATGGACGAAAGTTAGAGTACTAGTGGTGAGCATGATGAAGTCTATTCAGAAGTTGAAAAATAATAACATACACCTGAAATTACACAATGTTTTAAACCATTATGATCTCAATAAAATTACTGGAAAAAATTTAAAAATTGACAAAACTCCTCAAATTGTACACTTCATATGGTAGGCAGACTTTCCACATGACCATGTGACCTTTCCCCCGGTGTTACTCTATCATTTTCTTACAGTATATGACAAAGAGGAGATTATTTAAATGGGCTCAGTATCATCTGTTTTAAAAGCAGAGGCTTTTCTCTAGGTTACAGAATGAGAAGTCAGAGAGCTTTGAAGCATGAGAAGAATTCATGGCACCTTTGCTGGTTTGAAGATGAAGAGGACCACATGACTGGGAATGCAGGGGCCTCTAGGATTTGAGAGCAGTCTTGGCTGACAGGCCAGCAGGGACATGGGGATCTCAGACCTACAATCGCAAGGACTTCATTCAGTTATCAACCTGCATGAGTTGGAAGTGAATTCTTCCCCAGAGCCTCCAAATAAGAACCCAGCCTGGCTGACATTTTTATTTCAGGCTTGTGAGACCCTAGAGAACCAAGCTGAGCCCACCTTGACATCTGACCAACTGTAAGATAGTAAGTAGGAGCTGTTTTAAACCATTACCTGTGTGGTAACTTGTCATTCAGGAATAGAAAACTAACACACTTATGATGATTTAAGAATTTCACTGTATGTACATATTCCTTTCTCCCTCTGTGTGTACATGTGTATGTATCTATGTGTGTGTGTGCATCTATGTGTGTGTGTGTGTGTCTATCCCAAGGACTTCTGTGAATTTAGAAACACATTGGTTTTTAAGAGAAAATGTATGATAGAAGGTGAGTTTATCTCATGGATGCAGAGTAAGAGGCCTCTGCTTCCACTGCTGATGAGGTATAAGAAATGGATATGACACAGTGTTCTTAAATAAAGCTCTTTGCATTACTGGAAAAAATAAATGTATGTTTAAGGACTCTTATATTTTTGTTTCTCTAAATAGGCTCTTCCCCAATTTTCCTATAGCTAACATTTATTGAGCTCTTACTGTATACCAGCCACAGTTTTAGGCAATGTCCGCACATTAACTCATAGAATCTTCACAACAACCCTATGAGGTAGGTAGGTATTTTCATCACCTCCAGTTTACAGATAACTCACTCCAGGTGAGAGGCAGTCTGCTTCTGGAGCTCTGGCTTTTAACCACAACGCCATACCTTGCCCCCCCAAAAGTGGAGTCATTCTTGTGTGTCTCCCTCACACCTCAAATCCAATCAATCAGGATGTCCTAATGGCTCTACCTACTAGGCATATCCCACCCCATTCAGAGCCACCATCATGTCTCATCTGGACCATTGGGACAGCCCCCTCCTGCTGTCCCTGCTTCTGACCTTTGCTTCCATCTCCCATGGTCCTTTGTCCAGAAGATTGCCAAATCACCTCATTTCTCTCCTCTGCGTAAAACCCTCTGATGGCTTCAACAATACTTAAAATAAAGATCTCACAATAGTTTTCAGGGAACATTTAGCAGTGTCTGGAGATATCTTTGGTTGTCATTACCTGGGGGTGGGGATGCTAGTGGCATCATGTGGGTAGAGATCAAGGATGCTACTAAGCATTCTACGATGCACATGATATCACGCCAAAACAAAGAATTATTCAGCTCCCAATCACAGCAGTGCTGAGGTGGGAACCTCTACTTTATGCCAAACATAGCAACACATTCAAAGCTTATATCAAAATACACTTTCAAGCCTAGTGTTTAAGAGTTCCTGGACTCTCATCAGACTGCCCTGGGGATACAGCAAGTTGCCAGCCAGGGAACTCATAAACTAGGCTTTACTCTAGCATGGAGCAGAGAGCTCTCTCTGGGAGTAGAGACCTTCACTTTGAGCTGAGTCTGAGATCCTTAGATTCTGCAAGTGGTAAATTGAATTTTGCATAGTGATGAGTAAGGAGAGGAACTTTCTTCAAAGATATTATAAAGAAATAGCTGCTGCTGCTTTGACCTCAGGAATATCTGCTTTTCTGATGCTTCCTATGGTTCCTGATCATTGCTTAGATTAATTTAATGTCCTCATCCATGCTGGAAATGTTAATGGTTAACATGATAGCACATCTGTATAAGGATCAATTTTTAATAACATTTTTCTCATAGAATAATACAAGCTTAATATAAAAATGATTGAAAGATAATTTTTAAAAAATTAAAAATCTAAAAAACATAGGAAAAGAGAAATAAAAAAAGCTATAATCCCAGTACCCAGAAATAATCACTGATAATATTTTGGTGTGTGTGTGTGCGTGCAGGCTATATTTTATCATGAACATTCTCTCATGTCATTAAAATTTTAAAAAACATTGTATAATATTTTATCTTATGGCAATGTTGTTGACTTTCAGATTCTTCCTAATTTTTATCCTTAAGATTGATGACATTCACCTTACTGATCAGTTGTGAGAATGAAAAGAGAGACTGTTTACTTACCAAACATTAATGAGGCATTTTCTATGTGTCAGACGTTGTACTAAGTGCTGTGTGTAAGAGATGAGTACAATAGGATTTCTGCATTCAAGATGAATCAAAGAGCAGTGGTGGGTGTTGTGTGGGCAGAGGGCAGATAAGAAGTTGCTGCTAGGGTCTGGCCCAGTGGTGTAGTGGTTAAGTTTGTGTGCTCCATTTTGGTGGCCCAGCGTTCGCAGGTTCAGATACTGGGTGCAGACCTACATACCACTCATCAAACCATGCTGTGGCAGAGTCACATATACAAAGTAGAGGAAGATTGGCACATATGTTGCTCAGGGACCATCTTTCTCAAGCAAAAAGAGGAAGATTGGCAGCAGATGTTAGCTCAGGGCCAATCTTCCTCACACACACACACACAAAAGAAGTTGGTACCAGCTTCTGAGGAGGCTCCTGGGAATCACCTGCTATGGTGGTGAACACAGCAAATGAAACCATTTGTGGTGTCCTCCCTGTAACCCAGAAACTTCTCATGCTTACGAAGTCTAGCAGTTTCAGTGTATACATTTATTTAACATTTATTGCAAATAATACTATGATGCAGTTTTCTTTTACCTGTCTTAGTGTACATCTCTGCTTAGTTCCTTAAAATAAATCTGTAAAATAAGATTGAATTAGTCAAAAGTGATGGCATTTTTAAGATTCTTAATAAACATTTGCAATACTTTCCCAGAAAGGTTATATGAATTTACCTGCCCCTATTGCCCAGTAGTAAATAAAAATGCCTCCCTCACCGCACCCTTGGCAATATTGGTTCATTACATCATCATCAAAGAAAGCTGATTCCAGTCTTCCTATGCCAAACGGTCATTTACATTGACATTATTTCTGCCATCTCCCAGCTCCTCGTTCTACGATCTCCACTTCATTTCAGAGGAGAAAGCTGGAGTTTGATTTTCCGTAATCCATTTCCTCATGGGCTCCCAGGTTAGAGTTAGCTCATGAAGGATGAGGTGAGAAACTGATTGATATTCAGAGGGCAGAGGAGATAGAAAGTAGATTTCTTCTCCAGAAGCAGTGGCGGTTGGTGTGTGGGCAGAAAGCAGATGAGAAGTTGGCACCAGCTTCCAAGGAGGCTCCTGGGAATCACTTGCTTTTGTGGTGAGCAACAGAAATGAGACCATTTGCAGTACCCTCTCCCTAATCCAGAAACTCTTCACTTTCATTGAGCCCCACTCCCTTGCCTGTTCAAAGGGTGTGTGGGCCTCTAAATTCCTATGCTGAAAAACTTTACTACTTGGATTATGTATTAGTCTCCTAGGGCTGCCATAACAAATGACCACAGGCTGTGGGGCTTAAGCAACAGAGATTTGTTTCTCACAGTTCTGGAAGCTGGGATGTCTAAGATCAAGATTACAGTCAATTTGATTCCTGGTGAGAGCTGTCTTCCTGGCTTGTAGATGGTCACCTTCTTACTGTGTGCTCATGTGGTGAAGAAAGGGAGAGAAGGAGAGAGTGAGAGAGACAGAGAGAGCAAGATTGCTTGTAGTCTTCTCATAAGAGCACTAACATCATTGTGAGGGCCCCATCTTCACGGCCTCATATAACTCTAATTGCACTCCAAATGCCTCACCTCACAAATACCATCACTTTGGGGGTTAGGGCTTCAACATATAAATTTTGAAAGGACTCAATTCAGTCCATAACAGTTACCTAGAGTGTATTTTTTTATGGTCAGTAAAATTTTTATTTTATTATACATAAAAATGTGTTCATGCACAGTGGAGATGATCTGCTATCAATTTAGTGTGTATTTCTCCCTTTCTCATATCATATACATGGGTCGTGTTACATGTATTATACATATTATATTGCACTTTAACATTGATTTGTGTGTTTATTCCACAAACCTTTAAAAATTGCTGGTCTATGCTGGTCATTGTGGCCAGTGATGAAGAGTAAGTGGTAAGAGGGATCTGGCATTTGACTTTACAGAGCTAAGTCTAATATAGATTAAAGTTCTTTTCCAGGTTGCACTATCTTGCAAATGCTTCGGTGAATATTGTTTACATCTAACTCTGCACCTAACTGGCATCTACGTTTTAAGAAAAATTATGTCAGTGTATCTACAAGCTAGCATGCACTTTCTAGTTTCTTTCATACATTAATAGTCTGTTGGCACCTTCTTTAAGACAGTCACTTCCTTGGGGACGAGATACATGTGTCACGAGTCTTTACATGCTGTGCACCTTTCACAGAGTCCCATGCATAGTACACATTTCATGATAGTGGTTGAACGAATGATACTCCCTTTAATTATCATAATAAACATCTGAGAAAGGTGTTGACATTCCTGTATTAGTCAGCTCAGGGTACAATAACAAGATGCCAAAGACTAAGTGGCTTAAACAACAGAGATTTATTTTCTCTCACAGTTTTGGCGGCAGGAAGTCCGAGATCAGGGTGGTAGCATGGTCATATTCTGATGAGAGCCCTCTTCCTGGCTTGTAGATGGCTGTCTTCTCACTGTGTCGTCACATGGTAAGGAGAGAGAGAAAGTGAACTCTCCGATGACTCTTCTTCTAAGGGCACTAATCCTATTGAAGCAGGGCCCTACCCTTATGACCTCATATAATCATAATTTATGATAAGTAAAGGTCCTATCTCCAGACACAGTCACACTGAGAGGGCTACAACGTGTGATTTTGGAGAGATACAGTAGCCTTCCCCCATTATCCATGGGGGATACATTCCAAGACCCCTAGTGGATGCCCGAAATCACAGAGAGCACTGAACTCTACATACACTGTGTTTTTTTGTATATAGACATACCTATGATAAAGCTTAGTTTATAAATTAGGCACAGTAAGAGATTAACAACAATAACTTCCCTTTGGCATACCTAGCTTTCCAGCATCACTACTTTTGCTCTTTGGGGCCATGAGTAAGTAAAATAAGGGTTACTTGAATACAAGCACTGAGATACCACAAATGTTGATCTGCTAACCCAGATGGCTACTAAGTGACTAACAGGCGTGTTGCGTATACAGTGTGGATCTGCTGGAGAAAGGGACGACTGACATCCTGGGTGGGATGGAGTGGGAGAGCGCAAGATTTCATCGTGCTTCTCAGAATGATGTGCAATTTAAAACTTATGAATTGTTTATTTCTGGAATTTTCCATTTAATATTTTTGGACCAGAGTTGATCATGGGTAACTGAAACCATGGAAAGCAAAACCATGAATAAGGGGGATCTACCGTACATTCAGTCCATAGCAATTCTCATTTTACAGGTAGAAAATTGAACTGTGACGGGATGTCAACTGTGCTTGATTCCAAATGCTGACTCCTTCTGTTTGGTAGTGGCTCCCTAGAGACTGATAGGAGAAGGATTTTAGAGACACATTTGAGCTCAGATGGAAGCGGGGCATAAGTGAGTTATATATGTATAAGTATGGAGCCAGACCAAGTGGCAGGTGACACATGTTTGCCATCACTGTGCTTAGCATTACACAGCATTATCTTAACCTTTAATGCTTATAACCTGCAAGGCAAGCATTTTATTTGCCATTTTACAATGACTGACTTAAAGCTAGAGAGTTTAAATACTTTACTAGAGGGCAGCTGAAGGTAGAGCTTCTATCTGAACTGGCTTCAGTGACTTTTCATGGTACAACTGAATTAACTTGAATTCCTCTAATATTGAGGATTTTGTCAGTTCCTCATGTCACAATACATTTCAAAAAACACATGCATTAGTCAAATCACAGTGTTAAAGTAGAAGCATGATTAACCCTTAAGTGCATCAAAACCTACTGTTTTTTTTAAATTAATAGTGAAATTTGTCAATAAGATGTTACTAGAACGCCAAATATATAAAATAAATGAAAAGCAGAGTTGAAGAGGACAAAGACTCTCCTTTGCCACCCTCAGAGCCCTGGAAATATCTCCAAGAAATCCCAGAATTCCATGGAACATGGTTTATAAACCACTGATCCAGCTCACCCTCCTTACTCAGTTGAGAAAGGCACAAATTACTTGCTGAAGGTCACACAGCTAATTAACAGCAGGGTCCAGCATGTAGTTCTGGCCTCTTGACTCCTAATCCAATGCTGCTTCTAATACACAGGTGTTGAAATATTTTTAAAAATCATCTGTGACTTTGAGGCACCAGGATCTTCTGGAATCATAACTGAATTATGTAGGACACGTTAGGTTTCCTGAAAATCCCTGAGGAAACAAAGGGAAATGGGAAAAACACTGTGGGATTGACTGCAAACAATTGAAATTCTTCTCAGTTAAATGTCGAGATGAAAAGGCCAAAACAAGCACACTTCTGCAAAGAGGAGAAATGAAAAGTCGTGTCAGAAAGCTTTACAGATGTCGATATTCTGCTGAGAAGACTTAGTTCCAGAAGAAAAGAAAAGTTATGGTTACTGAGCACAGACCAGCATTTGGTTTCAGTATGATGTCCAGTCTGACTCTGAGTGACCCTGATGTGTGTTTAATGAATATTTCAGAGGTTCCTACAGAGTTGAAGGACTTTAGAGGTCAATGAAACCCCTCTACTGCTTGAGGAAGGAATCCTCTCCATAGCAACTAACATTTAGTTAGACCACAACTTTTATACCTTGTTGATTAGCTCTGAATACTAGAAAGATCATATTTATACAGAGCTAAAAAAAGGAAAACGAAAACAGTTTCCTTGAAATTAAATTCACCTCTTTTAATTTTCCCAATAAGCCATTTGTAAGGTATGATAGTCATCATTTTGCAGATGAGAAAAATGAGACTCAGAAAAGTTGGGCAATTGGCCTTGTGATGCATAGCTAATTATATCATAACTAGAGTTGAACCTAGGTCTGCCTAACGTCTTCCCACTGTGTGGCAGAGACCATGAATAGTGAGTACAAGTATTCATATTCTCCTTTCCTTTATTGGCAACAGCTTGAAAATATTTTCTAGACTCTTACTCAGCTCAAATGAGCCCAGGAAACTGATTTATGGCCAATGTGAGCAGAAGTGATTGGAGTTATGTCCCGACCTATCCCTAAAAAGCACCTGTTTCCTTCCACTGGCAGGAAAAAGAAAGCTCTGAGGATCTTGAAGAGGATGGAGCCACAAGATGAAAGGAGTTTGGGTCTTTGAATAACTTCATGGAGCTAAGCCCCTCTCCCAAACCACGCCTCATTCTTCCTACTCTGCTTCAGATTATTAACCAGTCATTGTTTCCAATTGTGACTAGAGAGTAGAGGACCCAGGAGATGTTTGCATAAAGCCTCCTTTAGCTCCTACAATCGAACACCAGAAGATGGCTATAATAGGTCCAGGGCTAATCTAGCCAACACTGTGGCATTGTTCTTCACGGTAGAACTTTTACCAGATCACCTAATGCATAACCATGGGCTGAAGTACATATCTGGATTCCCCTCACACTCTGCCATAATTGACAAACAACTGCGATGCAGGATGTGCAGAGCTACCAGACCCCTCCCACATTAAAGACTAAAAAGCTCATTCTCTCAGGGTGAAGGAAGTGTTGACAACTCAGCTTGCATTTGAATCTCATTCAAGAGATGGCTCTTGGATGAAAAAAGCCACCTTACATAAGATCATAACCCCTTTCCAGGCGCACTGTTTATTAAATGACTGGTCCCATGCTGGGTTATAAAAGCTGCAGCCCCCTAGCAAAATTCAGGACAATTTTGTAGGGTTATTCCAGCTCCAGATCTGCCTTCACCATGCTCCCCACCCACCATGGGATTGGCAGAAGTATCTTTTGTCACTGTATCACATCCCAATATCTCTTTTTCCTCCATCCTGTTGGAAACACCAGAGGTATCCAAACCTTATAATTAATTAAAAAATGATTTTAAATGACAAATATATTCCCAAAAGCATGCCCTCAGGATAATTGAGGAACAATTTGCTCCATGAAAGGAGAGAGATGATGGTATGCTCAAAGCCATGTGCCTCCAGAGTATTTCAGAACTGCTTTAATTTCCCTTTTGATATTCAGCCCACTCACCCAAGCACTGCCTGGTAATGCTGTGCTTAGATTTAGTAGGAAACAATTGTTCTATCTCAAATATCGTGTGACCTGTGACCCTATTACACCTGCTTCTTATCATCAGAATTATCCAATTCCTCTCGGACACCTCTTCTGCATCTGGTACACACTTTCCATCATTGTTCACATCGTATTATCATAGTCAATTGATTCAAATTGTGATTATCCATTTAGATGTTCTTCTCCAGTAATCTAGGAATTCCTCAAAGACAAATAAATTTAGTGCCTTATTTACTTCTGAACTCCCCAGTCTCCAGCATTAGGTGTTCCTCAAGAATGACTTCTTCACTGTTGACAGGATGAATTTACACTACACTGCTAGACATACAAAGGCCAGTTGCAATGACTTAATTTAGCAATGCTCACTTGTTATCTTGTTAAAAATAAACACATAAAATTGAAAACTTTATAAAACCCAACCTTTCACAAAGTTGGGCAAGATAATATTAACGTAAAAATATACTCTGTTCATCTCAAAAGGGACAGGCTTTACATAAGAACAGAAGTTAGCCTGGAGAAGAGTTTAAAGAAGGAATTTTCCCTCTAATTTTGTCTGGAATAGATCTATTTCTATGCATCCTATCACCCCCATCCAAGTAGAAACCACCGTCATCTTAACCATGGCCTGGTGCCATATCCTCTTAACTTGTCCACTCACATGTACTTGGGGCTTTCTCTAACCTGCTCTTTGCTCTGTAGCTAGAATACTATTTTAAAAATACCTATCTGGTCATTTTAGACACACCCCTTCCCCTCTTTAGTATGTCATATGAACCTCCTTGTGGCACTGGCCCTCCTTTCAGGGCTCATCTCTCACACCATTCCCTCAGTCTCAGTATCCCAGCCACACTAGCTGTCCTTCTATTCTTTCCACGAGATTTATGCTCTTGCTGACCCCTCCTCCAGGAACCCTCTTCTTCCCAACCCTGCTGCACTCATTTGTACTTATCCAGCAGGTATCAACGTTCACAGGGAAACTTATCTGATATTTTTGGATAGGTTTGAATCCTAGGATAGGGGTATTAACACCTCACACTCTAAGTCTACAGAATCTATAATGAGGACTATGTGATTTTCCTTCTTAGCCCAATACAGGAACTAGCACATAACAGGTACACAGTAAATACATGTGTACAGAAAGAAAAATAGAAAGAATGAAAGAAAAGAAAAAGGAAAGAAGAAAGGCAGGAAGGAAAGGAGGAAGAAGGAAATTTAGGAAGACATTAAAATGAGTAAATTGAAGGTTATCTCATAACTTTACACTTTTGTCAAAACGAAGCTGAAAGGATTTCTACTACAGCCTACAATCTCTCTGATAAATTCAATTGAGCTTGGAATCTGGAGGGCCTTGCAGAGTCACACTTGGTGCTCCATTCTTCCTAGAATCTGTGGCCTTCTCTAAATCCATGGTCTCATTTCTACTCTCAAGCAGTTGGCTCCAAGATAGAACTGGAGACGATCTGGATATTCCTTAAAAAAAAATAAATAGGAAAGAACAAAAGGCCCAGATGATGGGTGTGTGAAGTCAAAACAAACTCTTGAAGAAGACATACTTGAATCCAAGTAAAATAGAGCAGAATCTGCTATAGCTGAGAGGAAAAGTGTGTTAATCTGGGAGGGCAGGGACACACTGAACTATGAAATTTGGTATCTCACAAATAGTTTCAAAGGTCAAAGTTATACAAACAGGAAACCCTACAGAGAATGGAAAATCTCATGACTGGATGCTTGTGTCATTAATTGCTGAACTCCAAGTTACCCTAGTGAACGATTATATAATTTTTGCTCTGGGCATGGATGTGGCAGTGCCTTAAAATAAACAAGACAGTCAATTAGAGTTAATCTCTTAAAAAAATTACTCTGCCAAGACAAGCAGTAGAAAGTAGAAACAAAAATAAAATAGTGTTGAGGGACAAGGGATACATTTCTGAGTCCAATAGTCATCACTAATTTAGTAATTCATATGGTCATATTGCTAATCTGTTCATCCATCCATCTAGTCTGAATCCCTCTGTTCCTGGAGATTGGTTAGACAGGCTAGGGCACTGCCAGTGGATTGTGTCTTAGCTGCAAAGTTCTAAACAAGGAATGGTTCAAGATGGTCTAAGCAAGGGGAGCCAGGTTTAAAAGCCAGAGGCTGAATGAAACACTAATTCCAAAGGAGAGAATATAGAATGTTGAGGAAGTCCCACAGGAAATGTATCTAGACACTTGTAGGTGTCTTCATACACTCATGAGTGTTTTGGCTTCTCCTTAAGGGCTATCATGTGTGTATTATATGAGCTTGAGCAGGTTAAACTACCTTTAAAACTCGGGTGTTGAGATGGATATATCTGTTCATCCATTATCCTGCCATCCATCCAAGCTTTCATATATCCAACCACCTATTTAGTTCAACAAGCTGGATTAGGAGGAATTGACCGAGGCACAGCAAAGTGCCTGTTGACTCAGCCCTGTTCACCTGTATTCATGCAGCAAATGCCACCAAAATTTATAGAAAGACCAACCAGTCTGTACTGTAGAATTGGCTCCATTCTTATAATCTGTTATCTAAGACTGTATTGTAAGAGATAGGATGACTTTTCATGGTAATTAGACAGGCTAGTTGGTGCAATTCAATAACAATACTTTGGTTTCTTCACCTGTAAAGTGGAGCTAACGCTAAAACCTACCTCATAGGGCTATTGTGAGGGGCAAATGATTTAACAAATGTAAATTGTTGTTTGCACTACTATTTCTTCTAAGCATACCTATAGACAAATAGTAATTTATATTTAAAGAGTGCTATCATAGATAGTACTTCATTCGATTTTCCCAGAACCCTTGCGAATAAAGTGCATTTCTTCTCATTGCATAGATTAGAAAGCATCTAACAACGTTTTTCACTCTTTCTAAAATAATTAAGCTTCCCCAGAGCAGGGCTGGGGATTAGTCCCACCTAGTCTTCCTAGTATGCCTAGTACACAGAAAACAACCAATAAAAATCAGTTGAGCAATTGAAGTCTCAAAATCCTCCTGGATGCTCCTCTGATGCTCCTGAACATCCCGAACAGAGGATGCTCCTCTGTTCTACACCTTTTCTGTCACTTCCCTGGTTTAGTTCTCGTCATCTCTCCTCTGGATCATTGCCACAGTCACCTCACTGGACTCAGCTGCCACATCCATTTTTCTCTAATGCATTCAGAGGCATCTTTTCACAATTAAATTTGACCACACAGTTTATAAAACCCTCAATGACTCACCATCTCAACAAGATGAAGCCCTTAAACCTCAGCCTTGCTCACAAGGCTCTTTGCAAGGGGCACTGCCCCTTTCTCAGCTTGCTTTCCCCAGCTAGACTTTTAGGCTCCCTGCATTGAAAAGTTTTAAGTTTCTCCAATGGTGGGCCTGATTCTTTTTTTTTTTTTTTATTTTGTTTCCATCTTTTAAACAGGATATACAGGTGGATAAAAAATTGTTCATTCCCTGTCTCCAGTGAGTTTTAAGCCTAGGATGGAAGAAAGACCTATGGAAAATAGCTATTATACAATGTAAGAAGTGCTAGAAGAGAAGTGTATATATATACCACATTATAGGATAACCTTAGTTAATTTTTCTGCATCCCATCTGCAGATGGCTCACCACGGTAGCCAGTCATCCTGGGAAGGATTAATGGCAATAGCTGGGACTGTATTGAGCATTTTCAGTACATTGTATCCATATTTCAGTCTTTGCAACAACATATGAAGGCTGAATGATAATTTAATTCTACAGATTACAAAACCGAAGTTCAAAATATGTTAAGTAACTTTGCTAAGATCGACCAACTTGTATGTACAGAGTTGTGATTTAAATTCAAATAGGTGCATTTCTACAGAGAAACATATAAGCACCAAATCTCACTCATGAGGGGCATCACTAACTCCCTTTAACTTAACCCCACCTTCTGCCCCTAGGCCACCCTTACCAAATTCTAGTCTACCTGTGAAAGGTAGCATATTTCAATTCCCAGGGATTTTAGAAAGCTCTCCGGGTGATGCTGAAAGATTCCCTCCTAAACACTATTCCACATTCTACACCTCATCAAGAATTGGTTTAAACCATTTTCTGGCTTAGTTTAATGGATGTTGGACTAGAGAATATAAAAGTGATTATTTTGGAATATGAGAGATTATGAGACCTGAGAGGGGCTTCCATAGGTGGATCCTGGAGAGATTTGGAAGCTTAGATGGAAGCATCAGGCATCAATAGGCAGGAGAAGCAGTGCCAAAAGGCACCTGGGAAACACTGTTCACGTTGAAATGTTTGATTTCTTTACTCATCTGCTTTCTCCTTAGGCTGTAAGCTCCTTGGAGGGGGGCCATGTCTTAACTGAGCTAGACGCAGTCTCCATGGGACATGCCAGTGCACTATCATATGCCCTGAGAGGGTTTGTGGGATCCTGCCTCTGCCTCCCAATACAGCCTCACTTCATAACACTCACCTCCTTACTCACTATGCATGTTCCCAACACATCAGCCTTCTATCAGTTTCTGTAATATGCTAAACTCCCCTCCACTTTAGAATCTTAAGGTGCTGTTACCTCTGTCTGAGATTATCCTCACCCCATTCACAGGGACAACTCCCACTTCTTGTTAGGTTTCAGATCAAATCCTTCCCTGATATAGCCTTCATTTTGCTCTCCTTTTACACATTGTTAGAGAACATTGTATTTTTTTCACAGCACTTACACAGTTTTAAACTAAAAACTTATTTAGTAATCCCTTGCTCATTATCTGCTTCTTGCACTAGACTGAACTCTCCATGATGTCAGGAGATTGTCTAGTTAGCTGTAGCACTCTTAGTGCTTGTCACAGTGCCAAAGACATACAAGGTGCTCATTGCTTGTTGAATAAATGTGTTTCAGTAGGTTACATGCCAAAAATTATGATTTTCATTGGGATAAGTAAGTGTACATGAATTTATGGTCGTCATTTTAGAAACAAAGAATATAAAACGGACTGGGAATTTGTAGTGCAGAGAAGAGAGGGATTGTAAGTGATATGCACCAGCCACTGTATTAAAGGGAATAGGCATTGCTTTTTGTTTAATCAAAAATTTAATGTAATCATGTGTCAAGTGCTTTCTGTGCAATCTAATATATGGGTAAAGACCATTGCTGAGTTGACAGTATTAGATATTCCTAGATACAGCCTACCATAGCATATAGCCCAAAAAAAGGCAGAAAATTCTAATTAAGAGGCTCGTGTAGCTGAAATAGTGGATGCAGAGTTTAGAGTTGTTTATTAATAATGGTGATTGTGTGTTTGCATATTATGTTTTACAATTCACACAACATTTTCTCAACCAATCATCAATTCTCTTGATCCTGAGGCTGTAAATATATAATGAGTTACACTGACACATTCCTCTTGAAAGTGGAGATCCATTAGCACTCAGCCTTAGGAGCCATTTGCATGAGGGCTGGGATTGGCAATGGGGGCTGAGAGGACCATGTCACCAGTGCATATTCTCAAAAAGTTAAATTTAGTTTTTTAAAGTTTTATCTACAAATGGAGGTCACTCTGTGTGTGTATGTGCATGTGTGTGTGTGTTTATTTTTCATAATCTAGTCTTACTATTTCTTAATCTTTTAATATAAGGGAATCATCAAAAATTGGGCAAAGCCTGGGTCACTGAGAGGCACTGTGTCCTCAGTCCCTTATAAATTGAAAGGAAAGGACACATTCAAAGACCCTGGGACCAGCGGGGCCTGAACTTCTCCTTCTTCTGGCCCCCAAGCTCTCCAGGAGCATGAGCATTGCACTCATTTTTAAATCACAGCTGCCATGCTTCTCAGCTTCGTGAATGCTGGTGAATAATTTCACCTCTCTGGGTCTCAGTTTCTTCGTCTATGAGATGGCAATGCAAATTTAAGTTCACGATCCCTTTTGCACAATTCTGAAATCCAGAAAGTCCTGGAATCGGAAAGGTATTTTTTATGAGTTTGGAGCAAAGGCTCTTCTGGCAGCAAAATCTTTGCTGAATTGACACATAACTATTTAAGTCACCATTTATCATACTTAGTTTCAATATTCACAATGTTAGAGGCAGAAATATTCATGTGATTATGCTGAAATGTTATGTAGTTTACAGTATATATACTTTGCTATTTTTCTAGGGCCATCAACCTCTGAATCTCAACAACCAACAGGCCCCAGGAGCTTCAGGTGAGGGACAGTGGCCCTGCTCCTGCCTGATGTGCTTCTGGGGTTTGAAGAAGGTAGAGTCTCTGGCTCGTAGTAAGAACTCAACAAGTGGTAGCCCTCATTTACAAGGTATTCTTTTGACTCTCACCCACTAAATGCTAGCACTCTTGCCCCTTCCCTGGTTATCGAGTTAGTAAACTTCCGGCTTTGGATCAAACTTTCATTCTCCTTTAGCAAATGCTATCTTAGCTGAGGATTGTCAGAAATCCAGGGAGTTTCTTCTTCAGCTCCAATTGTTTCTGCCAGACCAAAGAAAATTGTGAGCACTAACATCACCGGGACTCTCCCCATTGTTGTTTCAGTAAGACTCCTACATCCACTCCTTTATGTCTTCCTCTGCATAGTTTAAGCAGAAGAGAGCAGAGTGGGAAACTACAGGAGAAAATTATGCCTTTTCAAAAATGAGTTTGTCATCTTTGCCCAACACTAGTTTCTTCTTAGTAGGTAGGTAGTTAATTCATTCATTCATGTATTTAACATTCATCCCTCTTTTGTTGATTCATTTTATTATTCATTCATTCATTCATTTAATCATGTATTCATTATTTTTCTCATATAGTAATTTAACAAACAAAATCAAAATCATTACTGGTCTTCATTGATTCTGTTTATAAAATGACCAAAAAGACCAAAGAGAGAAATAGAAAATTAAGTTCGTCTGGTTTATCAGGTTCTTTTTCTTTTGTTTGTTCATTTTTGGTGAAAGTATATGGGTGAAAAAATTGCATATTTAACTTTTGCAGATCATTCTGTAAGTACTTTGTGAGGGCCAAAGCCATCATTTCATAAATTAGAACATATTATTAGGGGCTAGCAGACCCTAAAAACAATGCATTATATACATTGCTTTGCCTGTTCGAATTCTCCATACATTCTGAAAAGTTAAGATTTTTTCCAAAAAGTTAAGATTTTCATCAGCAAGGTTTATGGATGTTCTCTGGTTACTAGCTAGTTTCAAACCTAAGTAACCTCGACTTCACAGTCCCCATGGACTTCCTGTTATACTCCACTTCCTCCCAGGAAGAATCCAGAATAGAAAGGGCCAGTGACAGGGGAGATGAACCATGGTCACTTCACAGCTTTGCTGAGGGTCAATCTGAATAACTTTCAAAATAGCAAGTTTGTCTTAGAGTCTTGGGCAGAAGGTAACCTCTGGGGAGGCAGAAAACATGTTCCTAATTCATAACTATATCATAAGCACCTTACTTAGTACCTGGTGCAAATAAACCTTCTTTAAGTAAATTATATTTGTGATTGAATATAATATCAGCAATTGAATGCTTAAGAGAGAGGATAAGGAAGAGGAAAAGGGAAAGGAAGAGGAAGGAAAAGAAGAGAGAAGATAAGGAGCAGTGAACATGAAAAAAAGAAAACAAAACAAAAGAAGGAACAAAAGAAAGAGGGATTTAAGAAAGACTGAAACATGCCTATTGCCTTAGCAATTGGGCTTCCACTCATTATTCCAATAAAACTGCTCCCTCTCAAGTTTCTGTTGACATCAATATTGCCAGATCAAATGGAAAAGGGCCTAAAAGGAGTCAAATTATGTCACAAAATAGCTGGGTGACTGTGATGGACAGATCCTAAATGACTTTCCCTCCCAATGATCCCTGCCTTCTAGTATTCATGCCTTTGTATAATTTCCTCCCTTTGGGTGTGTGATGAGTCTGTGATTTGCTTTTAACAAGTAGAATATGGTAAATATTATGCGTTGTCATTTGCATGATTAAATTACATTATATAAGACTCTGTCTTACCAGACTACTCAATCTAGAAATTCTTCTTGCAAGCTTGATGAAGTAAATAGCCATGTTGATGAATCCCTATGTGTCAAAGAACTGTGGGCGGCCTCTGGGAACTGCAAACAGCTCCAGCCAACAACCATCAAAAACTGAGTGAACTCGGAAGCAGTGTCTTCCACATTTGAGCCTCCAGGTGAGAACACAGCCCAGCCAAAACCTTGATTACAGCTTTGTGAAGCTCTAAGCAAAGGATCCAACTAAACTGTGGCTGGTCTCTTAATCCACAAAAACTGTGAGATAATAAATATGTGTTTTCAGGGCCAGCCCCAGGGCTGAGTGGTTAAAATTCTGCACATTCCTCTTCAGCAGCCCTGGGTTCACAGGTTCAGATCCTGGGTGTGGACATACTCCACTCGTCAGCCATGCTGTAGAGGTATTCCACATACAGAAAATAGAGGAAGATTGACACAGATGTTACCTCAGGATGAATCTTCCTCACACATACAAAAAATATGTTTTGTTTGAGCTGCTAAGTTTGTAGTAATATTGTTACGCAGCATAGAAAACTAATACAGTGACTTTGGGTGCCACCCTTTCTATGCCTTAGCTCCCTCTTCTATAAAATGGATATAACAGTAGTATCCATCCTGAAACGTTATTGTGAACAATGTGATGATAACATATGTAAACCAGAATGATATTGGCACATAAAGAGTTATATATAAGCTTAGCTATTATAATTACCTGTGACATAGTGCTTTGACATGATTTAACATATTCTCCCTGAAAGTTTTTTCCTCCTTGGTTTTTATAGTATTTTGTTCTTTTGGTTTCCCTTGTAGTTTTACCCATATTTTTCAGTCTTGTTCACAAACTTCTCTTCTCCTTAGTCCTTCCTTCAGCATCCTACCTTCTTGTCTGCTCAGCCTTCAGTATCCCCTGAGCGCTCCAGGGAAGAAGAATTCCTTTCTGTTGTCCCATAGTAAACTAACAGCTTCCAGAGGACTAGCTTCCTGTAGACAATGATGGAGTGATTTCTGCTGAAAGGGAATGAGAAACTCTATAAACAAAGGGATTAATTCAACTAAAAATAGTATTTTAGGACTCAAATGTACCACATTTTGTAATTAAACTACACGGCTGTTCCATACCACTATTGGCACAAAGAAAAGGAAAAAGAGAGTCTCAAAGAGGTGAGTGGCAGTGTGAGTAATGGAAAGAGTGTCAGCTACGGAGACAAACCTGGGTTCAAAATTAACCTCTGCCTCTTGATAGCTATGTGACCTTAGACAAGTTATTTAACCTTTCTAAGCTTCTGGTTTCTCATGGCAAATTAAGGATAGTAATATTCATCTCAGAGAGTTATGAGAATCAAAACCACATGTGCATGGCAGAAGTTCAATACCTTGTGGCTCTATTTGTCTCAAGATACACTACTAGTACTAGGATTCATTTTTGAGTTTCCCAACCCAAACAGAATATAGGTATAAGATAGATAGATGTTAGATGGATAGATAGACAGACAGACAGATAGATAGATAGATAGATAAACCGAAAATTCAACAAAAGAAAGACAAAGATTAAGTCTTCATGAAATTTACAAGGTCATGCTTGATGTTTCTTAATGGTTTTCAGGGAAAAAATACGACAGAGTTGACGGGGCTTTTAAAGTCTTCCCTGGTTTATGGAGAGTGAAACAGGGCTTAGAAAAAACACCTGTGTTCCAGACAGCCCCAAGTGAGCCTGTTTCTGCTTACTCTATACATAAAGAGGCTGAAATTTAAAGACTCTAAGTACATTTTGAAAGCAAAGCTCTTGGTCCTTCAGCCTTTGAAGACTTAAAGCGTGTTCAGATCCATGTGTCTACCCCAACACCTGAGAACACCAATACTTCTATTTATCATAGTGTTCACTGATGCCTTGCCATAAAAATCCATTTTCTGGGATTCAGGCATTCCTTGGCTTAAGGGAGGGCCAGTTATAGGAATCTATATGTAGGACAGGTCTGAGAGCTCCACAGAAAGGACCTATCGTAAAGGAATAGGGAGCTAGAATGAATAACTAGGGTCTAAGGAAAGGAGGTGAATGGGCAAAGCAGGATCATGGAGTCCCATGTTCTTATCCACCCCCATCCATCTTCTATTCTCCACCATGTCCACATTTTCGAGACTTTAGATTTTGGAAGAAGAGGTGGTAAAACAAAAGACGAATCTCACTAAAATCTCTGTAGTTCCTAGCGAGGGAAGACATCCTGTTTCATTTCAGTGTGAGTGATGAGGGGCCTAGGAATTTCACCTAAGGGAAAATGCCTTTGAACTTCTCCTGCAATGAGGAAGCACAGAACTGAGGTAGAAAAGGATCTCAAGCACACCTTAAAGGCATGTTGGTGCAATTGTGAGGAATGTGAAGATATCTGTATCCCCAGCAATTCTTTGGTAAAAGTGAAGATGGTGAAATTTTGTTTTCCATATATAGAAATTTTCTTTCTATAACCATTTCCATGTACAGTATTTATTTGTTTCTATAGCCATTAAGAAAAATCTCTGGGTTAGAGACATCCTCAAAACTTGCTGACATGTGAACTGTTGGACCACATGCAGATAGGAGTACGATTAGAGCAGTCAATAAAGTAGCAATTATGTAGTGGTGTCTGCTCACTTTGTAAATGGTTGGTTAAGACAGCTGTTGGCAGCTGAGTTGTGAGTCAGGGAAACACCCTCTTGATGGGACGGTAGTGACTCTAAAAGCAAGCACAGTAAAACACCTATTGTCAGCCACCAGCAGTACCTTTGGGAGACAGCATGCTGCTTATCCAAGAAGCTAGATGCCCACTCCTTCAAGTAAATCTCTTGCCAACAGCAGCTCTTTTCTTGAATTGAGTTAGACCACGTCTCATTGGTGCCTAGACAAAGTGACTGTTCCAGGCCTGATTCTTATTTTTTCTTTCTCATTGCCAGATTTGAACTCTACCTCTCATCTATGACTCCACCTCTCATATTTTCTACACTGGATTCTTTGTACCTTATGCCCTGACATAGAGATAGACGTGGCTTCAATTCTTGCCCCTGACCTAGATTCCTAGACTGTTTGATATTTGCCTGCAGCTCAGTTGGAATGGTGACCTCTGGACTATGCTTTAGATTTTCAATTCTCCCTTTGGAAGCTATGGTTTGTGTACACACATTCAATCCCAAGGCCATCACAGAAACAGAGGGAAGAGAATATCCTTCCCACAGTATATGTCTATTTAAGATGGCCTTCTGTAACTTATTTGTCCTTTGAGGTTAATGACAAATAGTCTGTTAACCTGATTTTACAACCAAAAATGCAAATAGAAGTGGATAGGCAGTGTGATTTTTCTGAGAATAAAATTCTGAAGAGTAATTCTATTAGGTAATTCTATTAATGAAATATTATCACCACACTTTTCAAAAGAGAAGAGATCTGATTAGGTTTAAAGGCAGAAGAAACCAGGCTAGTGTAAGAAAAACTCAAAAGAATGTGGGAGAACTTGTTGATGTGGTCTGAAGGAAACTACTCTAAGCCTACCTAGTTATCCATTGTAAACAGGACATTTTGCTTCCCAAGATGGTTCATTGATACACACAAACACATACAGAAGCATAAAGCAGTGAACACTTTTTTTTATTTTTTTGAGGAAGATTAGTTCTGAGCTAAGATTTGCTGCCAATTCTCTTTTTTTTTTTTTCCTGAGGAAGATTGGCTCTGAGCTACCATCCATGCCCATCTTCCTCTATTTTACCTGTGGGGCGCCTGCCAGAACATGGCCTGATAAGTGGTAGATATGTCCATACCCAGGTTCAGAACCAGTGTACCCTAGGCAGCTGAAGCCACCAGGCCTGCCCCCAGCAAATGCCCTTTTTGATAAACAAGTGTCATTAACAGTCAGTGATGAACCAAATTCAATTGCATCTGAGATCTTCAGTATTCCTATAGGCACAATAGTAACAGACTTTTATATACAGGTCTAAAAGCACTAATACCAACCAAAGTAGTGTCATTAATATTCATGGTAAAAAAAGGAGTAGGATTTCCACTGAATCATAGAACACTTTAAAGAAAACTAAAGACCAAAGAGAGGTTTCAAGGAACTCATATTTCACTTCTAAGTCTCCAAGGACCACCAATAATCCTCAGTCCATTTCGAGTTATTTCCTCAGCTATCACTTCTCTACAGTCTATAAAAACACTCTTTCCTCCTTCATCTAATATCCTTATTGGGATTGATTTATGTCTCAACAAATTAGATGGGGTTGGCATCTGGCTCACATGACGTCACTCTTTACTCAGGAAAGCCGGCGTCATGGGAAACATCTGGCAGATGTCTTTTAAACAGTACTTTTAATAGGTGGCTATGGCGTCCATTAAGAGCTCTGCAAGGGAGGTTATAAAATTTCCTCTCTCCTGATCATCACCCCACAGACTGTAAACATTTTTCCATACTAAGCAAACATTTTTTTTTTTTGAGTGAAAACGGGCCGATATAGCATTTCTTTAACTGTCAAGGTGCTTTAGAAATTGGGTTGACATTTCTCAAAGAAGATGTTAGAGATGCTATAGGATCTGTTAAAGCTGGAATCAACTAAACAGACCCTTCAATCCAATGGATTTCTTTGACTTATGAGGAAACTGACGCTCACAGATGCTGTAGTGTATACATCATTCATGTTGAAAAAGTTAGAAACAGTGATGTGTTAGATGTCATAGCAGAGATAAAGAAATCATTATTACTTTTTAGGTTGACCCTCAGAGTGCCTTTTTTTTTCATACTGCCTTTTGTTCTTCCCTCTAGTGGCTTGACACACCTGTATGCACATACACACATGCATATTACTTACAAATAAAAGTTCTATTCATTCCTTACGCATTTTTTCAGAACAAATCCTTAAGAGTTGAATACTTATTTCTGGAGAAGACTTTGTCTTGTTTCAATACGGGCTGTCATGTGTTGTTTGTTTGCTTTACCGCCAAGTAAAAGGACTGTGTGTCTCCACAAACTCTCTCTGGCCCAAGGACTCTCCCCTGCCTCTGTTCTTCTTGGTGAGTATCTTCTCTCTGGTGAACTCAGCATTCTCTGTTCACTCCAATAGAGAGAGGGCACGTTAAAGTCATTTTAAAACAGAGAATTTTTTCTTGCTTGCATTCTGAATTAAAAATGGATCAATATGTTTACTTCCTAAATTAAAAAAAAAAGCAGTACAATGACATTTCCAGTATTCGTACCATAAACAACCATCTCTATTTTGTCACTACTGACCCACAACAGCTGTAATTTAAGATGTTTCCACTTAGCCACATCCTATCTGCTCCCATGCAAGTGAAATGGATCAGTTGAAGTGACATCATATCAACTGCACTTGGCATGAAAAATGAGAAAACAGTAACTTATTGAGGTTTCCTTACACGTCAGGTGTGTTTTTTCTCCTACGTGTATTTAAATGTTCCAGCACCATGAAAAGACTTCCATTCCTTCTTGGTATTTCTATTTGGTATTTTTGTCAAAAATCAATGGAAAACATAAATATGAATTATTTCTGGAATTTCTAGTTCTTTCAATTTTTTATGTCTTCAATTAGTCTCAGTAATGTTTTTTCTTTGAATTTTCAGTACATAATACTACACATATTTTGTTAGTTTCATATTTTTGTATGCTATTTTAAATGATATTCTTTTTATTTTAAGTTGTAAATCTTCATTGCCAGTTTATAAAGACAATATTAATCATTACTATTAATCAAAATATTGCTACTTATATTAGATGACCTTGCTAAAGTCACTTATCACTTCTAGTAGCTCTTGCAGATTCCTTTAGATTTTCTATATATGGTGTGTGTAATGCAAATAAAGACTATTTAGCTTTTTACTTTCCAATTTGTGTGCCTTTTATCTTCCCCCAACATAATGTTGAAGAAAGATGAAGCTAGTAGACATACTGCCTTGTTATTGGTCTTAGGGGGAAAGCATTCAGTCTTTCAACATTACTTAGGATAGTAGTCAGACACTTTCTGGTAGATGCCATTTATCAGATTGAGGAAGTTCCTTTCTATTTCTAATTTGCTGATTTTTTTTTTCTTTTTAGTCCGGTAAGGTGTGGAATTTTATCCAATGTCTTTCTTCATCAATTTGGATGATCTATTGCTTTTCTTTTTTTTTTTTATTTTTTTCTCCCCAAAGCCCCCCGGTACGTAGTTGTATATTCTTCGTTGTGGGTCCTTCTAGTTGTGGCATGTGGGACGCTGCCTCAGTATGGTTTGATGAGCAGTGCCATGTCCGCACCCAGGATTCAAACCAACGAAACACTGGGCTGCCTGCAGCAGAGCACGCGAACTTAACCACTTGGCCACGGGGCCAGCCCCAATTGCTTTTCTTTTTTACTCTGTTAATATTGTGAATTAAATTGATTTTTTGAAGTGTTAAACCAACCTTGCATTCACAGGGTAAACCAAACTTGAGCATGTGTTACGTTTTTGTATATTACTGGATTGATTTTCTAATATTTTTGTAACAGCTTTATTGAGTTACAATTGAGAAAAAAATTGTATATATTTAGGGTATGTAACTTCATATTTGATATATACATGTGCACTGTGAAATGCTTATTACAACAAAGCTAATTAACAAATCCATCACCCGGCATACTTACCGTTTTCTTTTTCTTTTCTTTGTGGATGTGTGTGTGTGATGGCAACATTTAAGATCTACCCTCTTAGCAAATTCCAAGTATAAAGTACTTGTCATGTTGTACGTTAGATCTACAGAAATTATTCATTCTGAATGACCAAAAATTTGCACCCTTTGACTAACATCTCTCCATTTCCCTACCCCCTAGCCCCTAGCAACCACCATTCTACACTCTGAGTGTATGAGTTTGACTATTTTAGATTCCACATATACTTGAGATCATGCGATAACTGTCTTTCTTTGTTGAGCTTATTTTACTGTATATATATATATATATATATATATATATATATAATGTCCTCCAGTTTCATCCATATTGTCAGAAATGTCAGGATATCCTTTGTTAAGGTTGAATAATATTCCACTGTATGTGTGTATTACATTTTTTTTAATCCATTCACCTGCAGAAGGACATTTAGTTGTTTCCATACCTTGGTGATTGTGAGTAATGCCACAATAAACATGAGAGTGCACATCTCTCGTTGAGGTCCTGATTTCACTTCCTTTGGATACACACCCAGAAGGTTGAGTCTACATTAATGAAGGATGTAGGTCTGAAATTTTCTTTCTCATAATGGTTTTGCCAGGAATTGATATCAAGATAATGATGGTATCATAAATTGAGTTGGGAAGTATTCTCTTTTCCTTTATTTTCTGAAAGGTTCTTATAGAATTTACCTGTGAAGCTATCTGGAACTGAGGTTTTCTTTATAGGACATTCTAATATTATGAATTCGCTGTGTTTAATAGTAATAGGAATGTCCAGGTTTTCTATTTCTTCTTGAATCAGTTATAGAAATTTATGTCTTTCAAAGAATGTTTCACTTTATTAATATTGTTTCATAAACTGGTATCACTTTCTTCATTATATTCCTTTACTATTGTTTTAACTTTGAAGGAACTACAGTGATTTCTCTTTCATTTCTGATGTCTGTCATTGATTTCTTCTCCCCTTTTTTCTTTCATTAGTTTAGTCTAGCCAGAATTTAATCATGTATTGATATTTCCAATACAACGACTTTGATTTCATTGATTTTCCTCTACGATTTTTTAGTTCACTATACCGTCAACATTTGTACTTATTTTCATTATTCCCTTCCTGCTACTTACTTGAGGTTTCATTCCCACTGCTTTTCTAGTTCTCTATAGTAGAAATCTGGTCATTGATTTTGCACCTTCGTTTTTTTCTAATATGTGCACTTCAAGCTTTAAATTTCATTTTAGCCACTGCTTTAGGTGCATCTAATATCATGTTTTGGTAAACTTTTAATTACTTCAAAATATTCTTCAATTTCTTCTTTGGTCCATGGGCCATTTAGAAGTATGTCATTTAATTTCCAAATATTAGCTGTTTTCAGACTTTTTAAAAAACTATTTAATTCAATTCAGTTGTGGTCAGAACATGTAGTCAATCTTTTGAAATGTGTTAAGACTAGTTTCACGGCCAGACATATGGTCTCTTAGGGAATGTTCTTTTCGCGCTTGCAACAAATGTTTATTTTGCTGTAGTTGGGTGGAGTTTTCTATAAATGACAATTAGTTCAAGTTGATTGATAGTCTTGTGCAAGACTGCTAATCTCTACAAATTTCTCTCAGTTTGCCCTATTGAATTCTAAAGAGGAGCGTTAAAATCTGAAACTGTAGTGCAATTTGATCTATTTCTGTTTTGGCTCCTATCAGTTTTGCTTCATATAAATTGAAGCATTTTTATCAAGCATATACATATTTATGATTATTAGTTATACTTGATAAATTCACCTTTTTATCATTTTGAAATATCCCTTTTGGTCCTGGTCATTTTTTATTCTGAAATCTGTTTTTTTTATATTAATATAGCCAATGAGACTTTCTAAGGATTAATGTTTGATGCTTTATGGTTTTTCAATCTTTAGTTTTAAAAATGTTATATGACTTTATAGTTAAAAAGAGATTCTCAAAGACAATAATATTTTGTCCAGTCTGACAATCTCTGTCTTTTAATTGAAGTGTATAGACAGTTTACTTTTAATAATTGATATGGCTTAAATCTACCATCTCACTATTTTTTTGTCTCACATATTCTATTTTCCTTATTTTTTCTCTCCTAGCCTTTTCTTGAGTGAGTTGAATATTTCTGTAGTGTATAACTTTATCTCCATTACTGACTTATTGACTATACTTATTTGTGTTGTTTAGTAATTATCCTAGCATTTAATTTGCCAAAGTTTGACTTCAAATAATATTAAGAACCTTATTAAACTATACGTATATTTCTTTCTCCTGTCACTTAAAAATTATTTCATATATTTTACTTCATATATTCTATAAACTCCACAATATGTTATTATTCTTATACCAAACATTTAATTACCTTTAAAAGGAATTGACATGAAAATAAAAAGTGTTTTATATTTACCCAATATTAACTGTTTCAGAGTTCTTCATTTCTCTGTGTAGACCCAAACTTTCATTTGGTGCTATTTTTCTAACACCAGAAGAAATCCCTTTAACACTTCTTATAGTGTAGATCTGCTAGCAATCGATTATCTCAGCCTTTGTTTCTCTGACAAATTTTTTTTTTCATCTTTATTATTAAAGAATGTTATCATTGGATGAAGAATTCTAAGTTGAAAGTTCCTTGCAGTACTTTAAAAATACCCTTGTCTTTTCTTCTGCTTGTGCAGTTTCTAATAAGATTACAATTTACTTGTATTTTTTTTTAAAGATTTTATTTTTTTCCTTTTTCTCCTCAAAGCCCCCCGGTAGGTAGTTGTATATTCTTCATAGTGGGTCCTTCTGGTTGTGGCATGTGGGACACTGCCTCAGCGTGGTTTGATGAGCAGCGCCATGTCCGTGCCCAGGATTTGAACCAATGAAACACTGGGCTGCCTGCAGCGGAGCGTGCGAACTTAACCACTGGGCCGCGGAACCAGCCCCACAATTTACTTGTACTTTTATTGAAATATAAATTATGCATTTGCCTTGTTATAAGATTTTATTTCTATGAATCATTTTGTGCAATTTGCTTATGATATGTCGTGGTATGATTTTCTTTGTATCTATCCCACTTGAGTTTCATTGAGTTTCTTGGATCTACAGGTTTATAAATTCCATCAAATTAGGAAAACGTTTGGCTATTTCTTCAAAAATGTATTTTTTCACTCCACAACTTCTCCTTTTGGTACTATAGTTACACTGTATGTCAGACTTCTTGATGTTGTTCTATATCTCACTGATGCCCTGCTGATTTTTTTTTCTCTTTTATCCTCTCTGTGATCCAATTTTTGCATAATTTCCATTGCGATTTTTTCCAAGTTCATTGATATTTTCTTCTGTTATGTCTGATCTCGCATTAATCCCATTCCAGTTTTTTTTTAATCCTACTATTCGTTTCACATTTTATATATTTTCATGTCTAGCAGTTCTGTTTAATTATTTATGTATCTTCTACATCTTCCTTCCTCTTCATTTGAATAATCTTATATAGTTACAATAGCTACTTTCATGTCTTTATCTCCTAATTCCATGTTTCCTTTCATTTCTTTGTCCGTTTCTATTGACTGCTTTTTCTCCTGGTTGTGGTTTATTGATTCCTGCTATTTTGCATGTCTTGTAATTTTAATAAGATTCTGGTTATTGTGATGCTTTTTTGTGAATTGTCTGCAAATTGTTGTTTTCACTTAATGAGTGTTGAGCTTTTTTCTGGCAGACTGTTAATTACTTCCAGTTCAGTGTGAACTTTGCAGGCTTGCTTTTAACCATTGTTGGGGCAGAACTGGACTAGACTTTATTTTAGAGCTTATTTACTCTCACTAATAAGGTGTGGCTTTCTGGAGTCTCTCTTGAATGTCCTGAGAGATCAGTGAGTATTAGTACTCAGGCAGGTCAGAACTCAAATATCATCTAGCCCTGAGCTGGCTCTCGGAACAATCTTGCTCACAGCTCCCCTGTGTCCTTTGCCATTCTTCATGGAGTTTCACCCTGTGCTTGCATGTCTTGATGTTCAGCAAGCAAGCATCCCAGTACAGATTTCTGTGGCTCATTTTTCTGTTTATATTTTGTCCAGTTTTCTAGCAGTTTGTGTTACAAGATTAAATTTGGACTCAGCAATTCCATTATGGCCACAAAATGAAATAGCTACTATATTTTTCAGTTTACCCTACTTGTGCTTAAAACATCTTGGTGATGATATTATTGGCAGTAAATGAATGACTAAAACCCACCAACAGAATGACAAGGACTGGGTGAGCACTACAATGGGATAGTTAATTAATACTATGATACGACATTTACTAAATAATTCATTTCAGCAGTATCCTAAAACTAATTCAGCACATTAATAGAGAACTTCAGTCTCAAAATACTCTGATGGACTCAAATTAGCAGGAATCATCATCCTGAGATGAGAGCAGAAGAACATTTTAACACATCTATTAAGTCTAAAAACGGGCAACATTTTGATTCATATAAAGCTGATTGTCAATAAGAGCAGCATCAGGAACAATCACTTGATCATCTTTTTCAAAAGACACATGCTCCTTGAAGAGAAAATAAAACCTCTTGTTGATGATGTGCCCCTATATTTAAAAATATTTTTCAATATTTTTCATAGAGCCTCTATGGCTATGTTACATATAATATATAAGGAGTATGTTATATATTAGATGGGTCAAAAATTCCAGTGCTTATAAAATCATCTTAGCTCAACTTTTGTCTCATTTTACCAGGAAAAATAGCAGTTGTTGTGTTTCAGGAATTGAAATTTTTCTTTCAATATACTTATTAATTAGATCTAAACTCTGTCATTTGGGCACCTAGGGCTTACAAAGAAACATTATATAGTGTGCTATCATGACACTGAGACAAACTGTCAAGTGAGGAGTATTTCCCTTATTTGTTCTTTCATAAAGCTTAGTGATGGTTTCGAGTCCCATTTACATCACTAACTAGCCCAGTAATCTTAGGAAAATGATTTAACCCTTTCAGTATCTTGGTATTCTCTTCTGTAAAATGGTGATAATAATGATGCATAACTTATAGACATATTATGAAGATTAAGTGAGCAAGTATGTTCAATGCACTTACAACAATTTCTCACCCACAGTGAATAGTACACCCATGTTGACTTTATTATTATTATTAAGGCTAATCTCTTCATCTGTGTTCTGATATCCTTCTTATTTTCTCGGCTCTTTTCCCCTCAATCATCATTCGTCTTGGTGAAAAAAAGTAAAAGCTCTCCCTTGACCGCACAGCTCTCTGGCTATTTCTTCAGTCTCTTTCCTTTCTGCTCTATGTGATCATCACTCTGTGATTTTTGTGCTTCTGTTTTCTCCTCACCCCTGACCTCAATCCCAGTGATTTGCCCTTTAATCCAAAATATGCAGTCCTATCTTCTCAGAATGCAGTGCTCTTTTGTTTTGTTTTGTTTCATTTTTCAAAAGTTTTCTATGGGGCCAGTCCAGTGGTGCAGAGGTTAAGTTCGCATGTTCCACTTCAGTGGCCCAGGGTTCTCCAGTTTGGATCCTGAGTGCAGACATATGCACCACTTGTCAAGCCATGCTGTGGCAGGCATCCCACATATAAAGTAGAGGGAGATGGGCACGGATGTTAGCTCAGGGCCAGTCTTCCTCAGCAAAAAGAAGAAGATTGGTGGCAGATGTTAGCTCAGGGCTAATCTTCCTCAAAAAAAAGAGAAAAAGTTTTCTAATTTGTGAAACACCCATGAGAATATGTCAGATTTTTCTCATTCTTCTAGATGGAGGAAATGAAATGTGATAACAGTAAAGCTCACAGACTCATCCTTTATCCATCCTTTTTAATTTATCCAGGCCCAGCTTTGGGCCACACTTCACCTCCCAGAAACACATCACCTGTCGCATCTCCATCTTTCATCTGTGCTGTTTCTTCTACCAGGAATGCTTTGGCACCTTGGAGAGATGCCATTTTATCCAGGAAGACTTACTGGGTTGGGTGTTCCTCTTCTGCACTTGCCTATATTTCATGGGTCACAATGTAATACAATTTTCCAATCATGACTTTTTTCATCCTCTAGTGACTGAGTTTCTAAGAGCAGGGATTGTGACTCATTCATTTTTTTATTCAGAGCACTTTGCCTAGTTTCTGGGCCTAGTAAGTGTTCAATAAATGTTTATTAAATGTATGTTTGTGTAAACACTTTAAGAAGTTGTATTGAAGGTTGAACATGTCCAAGTGCATAGCATATTCACAACCGAAATTATCTAACCCTCAAAGTATCTATAAAAGATGAATATCATATTTCTGATGAGGAGACTGAATCTGAAAAAAATCTAGATAATTTTCTCAGTCTGACTAGTGACCAGAGAGTGAATACAATGTTTAAACCTAACATTTTGCTTGTTCAGAATCATGCACAAGTCTATGAAATTGGCTTCTTTGTCTAAGCCAGTCCCCACTCTTGTTTTCTATCCTTGCATTTCAGTCATTTCCTTCATAGTGATTGGCCCCAGGTTAATGATATATTTATGTGTTTGCTTAAGCATCTTCTATCTCCAGCACAAGATTTTAAGTTTCTCTCCCCTCATGACTTGATTTAAAGAGCACAGACTTTGTGTGTTCTGTTCATTGATGTACCACTAGCACCTAACAGAATGTCCAGGCCACAGCAAATCCCCAAGAGCAAAGTAAACCCTATTTACGCCCCCCTATGTGTTTTTTTCCTTTTAAAAGATAATACAATTCCCAGGATGAGTGTGAACATGATGCAAAGGACCTTTAGGCCAAACTGAGCCCAAATAGCTTTTCCACCAATTTCGCCAACTACTCTGAACAAGACATTCAATTTCACATTTTTCTTCTGTAAAATGGCACTAACAAAGCCTAAATGTCATGGCTAGTATGAGAAAGCTATTAAAATAACAAATGGAAAGTGATCACCCTGAGTTTCAGAAAATGCTTTATTTCCATACCTTCGAGGATGTTTCATCCATATATCACACTCAATGTGGGAAGAAATTACACTTAAATTGTGAAAACAAAATCATCATTTTAAAGAACAAACTTAGTGCTGATTAAAATCATCTGAAAGAAGTTCTAGCCTTGAAGCTGAATTCATGAATTGAACATCACCACAGTTTTCTGCCTGTGCTCTTGCTAGAATAAGTAAAAAGGGGTGGGGGGAGGAATTTTTAAAAAGAAAGAAAAGAAATTCCAGCTGGCTCAGATTTATAAAATTGAAGGAAATATATGCCAAGAACATATGGCTATTCATTTAGCAAACATTTATGGGGCATCTATTACGTGCACAGTACAGGAATATATGCTGGAATATGAAAAAAGGTGATAAGTTGTCCCTCATCCAGGGGTGACTGTCATGCTCTGGAAAAAGTCTGCATTTTATATTCACTTTCTGCATGATTTGGGGCAAATGTATGCTCTCTTGACTTTAGCTTTTACATTTTTAAGAAAATAAAAAACAGTAATTTCTAGGCCATCTTCACAAAATCATGGAGTATTCTGAGGGAGATGTATGTGAAAGAGCCATTCATCCATTCATACAACAAGTATTAACCGACTGCCCTCTAGGTTCTAAGTATTGGCAATACAAGGTTTGATCACACATACGAGTCCCTACCCTCACTGATTTTACATGCTTCATGTGTTGGAAAGGACCTCATAAATTGTGAGTTCTGCACACAGGTCAAGGTGCTAGAAGAATTTAGCTTAGCTGCAATAGTGTAGTAGCAGCAGCTCTCATTCATTTGCCTGATATAATTGAGGGCCCACTGTGTAACAGCATTTTAGTAACAAAACACACTCTCCAAGCAAACAGGATTAATTTATCAGCTTAGGTGTTTTGTTTGCACAGTCCAGGTTCCAATGAGCTTATCTGATGTCTAGGATGGTTAGAATGAGCTTTCCAGACTCAAAACATCCTTCAGAATTATTCAAAACTAGTAAGACTATTAGCATTGACTTAATTTTAACAGAAAAAAAAATCAATCTTTGGTATTAGCCAGCATCATCAAAGCACAGTTCTCCAGGCCTATGGACTCGGCCCAATTATTGTTTGATGTGCTCTTGGCTTGGCTCTTGGGACTAAACCCAGATAGGGAGTACTGGTCAATTACGTTACAGATGGATCACCTCAATCTAAACTTCAGTTAATTTTTTGTATTGTAACAGGTTTTATTAACAGGTTTTATAAATCAGTAATGCAGTCATTTTATGATGGCCATACTTCTTTACACATTGACATATTTCCATATTTCACCTCCTATGTAGGCAAAATTAAGTCTCTACCACAGGCAGGATAAGGCTGCTGGAAATGGGCCTTTTCTTGAATTAGTCACATTTTCTGCATTATATGCTCCCACAACAGTCTCTGCACAACTCTATCTCAAACTTTACCCCACTGTTTCATAGTAATCTATTGTCAATGTCTGTCATTCGAATCCTATGTCCACCACTTACCATCTGTGCAAACTCCTTCTCATAACATGGTGGTAATAATATGTCTCTCACAGGTTGGTAACTGTGAAATGATACATATAGTGCCCAAAAGAATTATCACCATAGCCATCTCTTTTTTTTATTGCTGTTGTCTTGCTGCTTCTATGGTCAGTTTTTAGAATCAGAGATTCTGAACATAAACACCAGGAGGGGCCAGCACTTTGGAACCAAACTCATCTAATTTGTGAGAGTTCTGGGTCCAGGACCAGGTTTTCTCACCTTCAAAGCTCAGTTCTAGCATAAGCCTGGCACATAGTCAAAATTCAATTAATATTTGCTAGAGGGGTAAAATAAATAATTGCATATGATTGCAAAGTAAAACAAATAAAATGAAAGGCTAAGAATTGAATTTTCCTAAGTCTCAGTTTCCTCATTTGTAAATAGCATTAGTGATTCCTGTCTCATTGGGTTATTAGAAGGATTAAATAAAATAATGGCTTGTAAAATGCAGTAGGCACTAAATAATTTATCCCTCTTTCCAAGAATAATTATCTGCATTTATGGAATAGAGTTAACATTTCTATATAGCATTATGGAGATGGAAGTAGTATACATGAAGTACCTTTTAAATAGTAAATTACCATTAAAATATGCCATTATTTATTTATTTATTTAATTTATTTATTTTTAATTACAGTAACATTGGATTATAACATTATATAGCTTTCAGGTGTACATTGTAATATATTTCAAATTCTATGTAGATTACATCATGTTCACCACCCAAAAACTAATTATAGTCCATTCCTCCACATGTGAACCTAGTCACCCCTTTTGCCCTCCCCCCTCCCCCTATGGTAACCACCAATCCAATCTCCATTGCTATGTGTTTGTTTGTCATTGTTTTTATCTTCTACTTATGAGTGAAATCATACGGTATTTGACTTTCCCCCTCTGACTTATTTCGCTCAGCATAATACCCTCAAGGTCCATCCATGTTGTCATAAATGGCCAGATTTCATATTTTCTTATGGCTGAGTAGTATTCCATTGCGTATAAATACCACATCTTCTTTGTCCATTTGTCCCTTGATGGGCACCTAGGTTGCTTCCAAGTCTTGGCTATTGTGTATAATGCTGCAATGAACATAGTGGGAGAGGATGTGGAGAGAAGGGAACCCTTGTACTCTGCTGGTGGGAGTGCAAACTGGTGTAGCCACTATGGAAAGCAGTATGAAGTATCCTCAGAAAATTAAGAATAGATCTACCATATGATCCAGCTATCTCACTGCTGGGTATTTATCCAAAATATGTCATTATTAAAATTGAAATTATTAATAGAGCTGAAACTATTTTATTCCAAATATTCTAAAGGCTTCTTTTACGACAGTTTTTAAAATTGTTTTAGACCAAAATGTATTTATTTAAAAAATTTAAAAATAGAATGTCCAAAATTAGACTCCCTGTACTAACTATTCTTAGAGCCCAGAAATATATATCCTGACTGACAAGGTCTGTGCCAATTTTCCCCCAGATGGAATTATCATTTCGTGCTTTTAAATCATATGCAAGAGCAGATTTTACTGCTGAGTAAATGACACCTGATGTGGTCATTAGGACACTCTTGAAGGAGCAGAAATATGTACTTTTTCCTTTTTCTACTACAAGGATATTGTTTAATAAATCACCCTCTAGTGTATAACTTAGTAGAAGCCTGAAAGAATTGTCACCGTCCCCAAAGCAGAGAATATCAGTTTAGATGCTGGTGGCCTCTAGCATATTATATTACAGTTGCACCTCATTTATCTAATATCACTGAAAATTATGTCTTTTGATAAGAGACAAGCTTGCAAACTACTGAAAACTACTTTCAATGCAGAAACTAAACTTGGCTAATTATTTGAATGGAAACATTAAAGATAAAGTTTACATTTCCCTACTTTATTAACGAAAATAATGTCAAATTTGTGCTCCGCTGTAATTTAGGACATCCTCATGGCCATGAAGAGGGAAGCGCTCTGAATGCCACCAGACTGCTGTGCTCACAATGGCCATGTCTGGTCCTTTCACCTGTTAAAGAGACTTTCTCTGGCAGATTGGTTTCCAGCTCGTGCTGTCATTTCATCTGCCTCTATCTATTGCCTTTATTCTTGAGGATTGCTTAGAACAGACAGACTGACTTCATTCTTCCCTGGGCTTTCCTCTTTTAGTCCTGAAAGCCCACAACCTGGGAAACCCTTCAATGTGGGGCACTGGGGGCCTTGGTCACCCTACTTACAAGATGCCATCTTATAAAACTGAGATCATAGCATTTAGAAGTCATTATGAAGGATGAGTAAATGAAGGCCTCCTGCACAAGTGCAATTAGTGCGTTTTCTCGTGTAGATTGTTACTGTAATTTTAAGGGCAATTTTTGCTTCGTATACCTCCTCAGCTTAGTCCTGGATTGCAGAGATTATAGGATATAGCATACTTCTCCCTCTGTGCAGGGAACTGTGGCCCAATTACTCTAATTAGGTAGATTCTGCTAATTTGTAAGCAATTGCTTAGATGTGCTTAGGTAGTGTCTACACAGTAACAAACAACTAGTTTAAAAGTTAAGAAAAAAATCAGTCCTGCTATTTGTGACAACATGGATGAACCTGGAGGACGTTATACTAAGTGAAATAAGCCAGTCACAAAAAGACAAATATAGCATGATTCCACTTATATGAGGTACCTAAAATAGTCAAACTCATGGAAGCAGAGAATAGAACTGTGGTAATCGAGGGCTGGAGGGAAGAGGGAACTGGAGAGTTGTTCCATTGATATAAAGTGTCAATCATTCAGGATGAATTAGTTCTAGAGATTGCCTGTCATGCACTTAAAATCTTGTTAAGAGGGTAGATCTCATGCTAAGTGTCCTTGTCACAAAAGAGCAGAGACAAAAACAAACCACAAGGGGAAACAAGGAAACTTTTGGAAGTGTTGTATATGTCTATTACCCAGATTGTGGTGATGCTTTCACAGGCGTATGCATGTGCCCAAACTCATCAAACTGTATGAATTAATTATGTGTTGTTTTTTTGTATATCAATTATACTTCAATAAAGCTGTTTAAAGAAAATGAAAACATTTTAAGAAGAAATTTTGAAAAATCAGCCTGCTGAAGTGCTTGCACCTCTTTAAGTTGTCTGGTGTAACTGAGAGCTTGTAAACGGTTCGGAAAAGAAGGGGGTACATCTTGCAAGCATGGTGATGGTTTCTGTAAATGCTTATCTTGTGTAAAATGAATAAGCGTGTGTGTACATATCAGAAACAGTGCGGAAATCTCGTGCATGGGTTCTGGCCTGGCCTGGATGTGGATACTGGCTGTGGGACTGTTTAACCAAGAAGGCTTAGGAAAATGACTTACCATCTTTTAGACTTAGTCTCTGAAATCCTCCCTCATAGGTATTGAGGGCTAAATGAGGTAGCACATAGGAAAGGGCTTGAAGGGCTGCTAACCTGTGATCCCTCACTCTCTTCCCCTCCTTTTCTACCACCTGTGTCATTAAAGCTTCTGTTTTAAGCGGTTCCAACCATGTTGGTCTCCTTGTTTTCCTTGAACACATCAAGCACTCTTCTACTTCGGAGCTTAATCTTTCCTCAGCTTGGAATAGTCTTCCTTCGGAGATCGACATGGTTCACTCCCTCAGGCATATCAGACATCTGCTCAGAATTCACCTCATTCAGTGTTCTTCCCCAAGCACCTTCTCCATAGTACTTGTTCATATATTTTGTATATAACACACATGTATGTAATGTATACATGTATGTATTTCTGTCTTTTGTTTGTCTCCTTACTAGAAGGGACTTTGTTATTTGATCAGTGTATTCTCAGTACCTAAAATTTTTCCAGGCACATAAGTAGACACTCATTTAGCCTTTGTTAAATGAATGATGAATGAATAAATGCATGAATGGAGGTTTTAAGAGAAATTTACCTAGCGACTAGTGTAGCTTAGGGAAACCATCATCCTTGCATTTGCATTTGGAATATTGAGAAGGAAATTATAAGCACAGATGAGCAGAGGCAGTCATGGCATCCAGAAATGATTCTGCCTTTACCACTCATATAGCTTCTACAAGCCATACTGCCTGGTCTGAATCTCAGCCTCGACTGACAGTAGGAAGACTAGTGCCTGCTTGGTTTATCTCATAGAATTACTATGTGGGTCAAGTAAGATAATAAATGCAAAACTGTCTTGACAACATAAAATGCTATATAGGAACAGATTGTTCTTACGTGAACATTGCCAGCATTACGTGTTTAAATCAGAGTTCTCTAAAGTGAGGTAGACGTGATTGAGGTGCCGGAGGAAAATACTACAATTTCCATGACTATTTAATTTTTTATTTCATTCTTCTATAGTTTCTGCTTTTATGTTTACTTTATAATGTATGTTCCATACAATAAAGTTGTGTTTGTATATAACTCATATAGATATATTTGAGGTTTGTGTTCAGATTTTCTTTTCCCAATAGGATGTGCAAACAAAAAATCTGAGAACATGGTTTTAAACCACAGTTAGCATTAAAAGTGTGTTTGTACCTAAACTGACTGTGCATTTGATTTATTTAGTAGATACACACCTATACAGAACTCAATATGCACCTGACACTATTCTAAACACTTTCCCAATATTGACTTGTACAATATGAATGGGAAAACGTAAATTTGAAGTGAAATTTCTCCTAGACCATGCTTTCTCAATCGGCGTAAGGAGGATATTGCCCCTAAAAGAGTAGAAATTGGTTCTTGGTGGGAGGGGGAGGATGTTGTACTCTTTTTATGTGTAATGCATAGATACACACACATATGTAAATGTACACTGTATATCTGTGGTATTGACATTTCATGGGGATCAATTAGGGAAAAAATGTCTAAGAAGCTACTTAGGGGATATTAAAAAAAAAAGTTGAGAAACACAGTCTTAGACACTAAAATGATATAGATTATTGTCAAATAATGTGGTTCAAGAGAGTTAGGCAGAAGCATTTAAAGTGGAACCAAACTACATGGAAATATTTCAAAATTTCACTATATTTACAGCAGAGGAATTCTAGTTTGTGATTTACTTGGAAGAAGGGAAGGCCAAATATAAGATGTAAAAAATGTTTACCTGTGCATCAACTCATAAAACTACTCCAAAATGGCAAGAACAACTGATGTGGAGAATAAGCTGTATTTATTAGTGATTTTTTAGGATTTTGAAGTGCTTACATATACCTAATCTCATTGCATTTCTATAATAACTTTGTGCGACAGGTATTATTTGATGTATTTTACAAATGAGAAAAATGATGCTTTGGGAAGATAAATAGGAGAACCCAAAGCCCATTCTTTTAGCTTCAGAATGTCATTGCCTCTCTCAGTAAGCACAAACATTTAAAATACTGTTTTCTTGAGTACGTATTATAACATTTTAACATCAATATTTATATTATAATCACTGAAACAATATAATTTGTTCATTATAATTTAGAAAATTTACTTCTTTCAGCCATGCATTATAATATTTCAACACAATACTTTTCTATAGTAACAATAATATTACAACATTATTATTGCTCATTTAAGCACTTTTCCTTGAGATATGTGTTGAAATAATCTATAATTTTCACTAGAAAAAGTCTACAAAAAATGTGGACTTTTTTATTGAAACATAACCATTGTAACCATTTCATTCACAATTCTTGGTCTGGACTCCACTGTGTAGCACTTGGGAAGGTTGGCCCCTAACAGACGAGTCATATTGAACCTCTACCTCAGCAGCAAGGCAGCAACAAGGTGGCTTATTGGGTGCATTCTCTGCTCAGGTGTTTCTATTTTAGCTGAGTTTTTTTAACAGAGAATTGGGAGATTAATTGAAGAGCATCAAAATACCTTATGAGTTGAAGTCATCTGATACTGTACTTCTTCCTCTGTGAATCTGTCATTATCCACCTAAGGAGAGGCCATCGCTGCCTGGGTAGCCATTACTCGGGCCACTGTGGTTTCCAGTTTTTCTTCTGTTAATTAGTGTTTGTAATTCTGAGGTTCAGGTAGGTATGGGATTGCTTCCCCATGTCAGGCTGGAAATTCCTTGCAGCAAAGCCCCATATCTTATTTGTCTGATGGTCCCAGTACATATCTGTACAAGTTTTCTGGGGCTGCCATAGTAAAGTACCACACACTGAGCGGCTTCAACAAAAAAATTTGTTTTCTCAGTTCTGGATGCTAGAAGTCCAAGATCAAGGTTGGCCGTATTGGTTTCTTCTGAGGCTTTTCTCCTTGTCTTGTAAATGACCATCTTCTCCCTGTGTCTTTACATGGCCTTTCTCTGTGTGTGTCTGTGTCCTAATCTCCTCTTATAAAGATGCTATTCATATTGGATTAAGGCCAACCCTAACAACCTCATTGAACCTTAATTGCCTCTTTAAAGATCCTATATCCCAATACAGTCATATTCTGAGGTCCTGGGCTTCAACATATGAGCTAAATTGTTTTTCAACAATTCAAACTGTAGCAATATAGTAGTAACAACTCCATGGTACAATCTCAGTAAATGAGTATCAATTGAATTACAATCTTACACAAAACACCAAAGGATAGAAGGGAAGCTATGTATTTTCATTTTTCTCCAATAAGACAAGTTACTGAAACAATATGTATACACATAAAATGTAAATTTTATAAATGTTCAGCTTGATCAGTTATTAAAACATGGGAAAACCCATGCAACTCCCACACCAGTCAAAATATATAGCATCACCACTTCCTCTCTGACTCTGCCCAACAAATAATTCTTTCCTCCTCACTACCATCCTGACTTTTAGCCCCAGAAGTTAGTTTTGCCTGTGTTTGAACTTTACATAAATGAAATTGAGTATATATTCCTTTGCATCGAGTTGTTTCACTCCACATTACATACATGACCTTTTCTACACATATATACACACGTATGTATATATATATTCAAGAGAAAAACTGCTGAGTCATGGTATTTTTATGCTCAGTGGTAGTAGAGAGCTCTAATTTTTTCATTTCCACCAGCCATGTATGAGAGTTCCAGGAGCTCTGCATCCTTAACAGCACTTGGTATTGTCAATGGTTTTTAAAACTGGTGTGTGATATCTCATTGTGGCTTTTATTTGCATTTCTCTGATGATTCGTGACGATAGGTGCCTTTTTATATATTTATGAAAATTTGAATATCTTTTGTGAAGTATCTGTTCAAATCCTTCTCCCATTTTTCATTGTTATCTTTCTTTTTCATATCAATTTGTAGGAGTTTTGTATATTTGAGATGCTAGCCTTTTGTTAATGGTGTATCTTGCAAATATCTTCTCTAACTTTGTGATTTGCTTTTTTTGTTTTAATAGTTTTATTGAGGCATATTGGACATACACTAAACTGCACAATTTTAAAGTGTACAACTTGAAATATGTATAAAACTGTGCAAATATTACCATAATCAAGATTCCCCATGACTCTTTGTAATCCCTTCCTCCAGCCACTCCTTGCCCCTTTCAGTCTATATATTTTCCTTTGACCTATCTTCCAGTTTACTAATTTTTAGATAATGGATTTAATCTGCTATTTAGGCACTATTGACATTTTGGGGTGGATAATTCTTTGTTTGGGGCACTGTTTATGCACTGAAAGATGCACAACAGGATATCTAGCCTCTACCCACAAGATGCCAGTAGCATCTCTCAGCTGTATACCCCAAAATATCACCAAATATTGCCAAGTGTCCCATGATGGCCAAAATCATCCCTGAGGTAAAATGATCCAAGACATATCCATTGGGTTCATAATTTTAGTTATTGCATTATTACGTTCTGGAATTTCCATGCAATTCCCTTTTGTATAATTTCCAATTCTCTACTCATTCTTTTCATTTTTCATTTCTATTTCATTAACATATGATATCACATAATGAGTTATAAAATACATGTCTGAAAACTCTAATATCAGAATCTCCAGGGTTTTTTTCTATTTTACTTTGATTTTTCAGTCAAATCTTAATCTGTCTACATATCACTTCTTACAAGAGGAAGATATTCTTAATCCAAGCAAGTACTAAGATAGTTGAGGCTTAGCTTCAGTCCTTATGAGAGCAGGCTCACTTCTAAGGAGCAGTCCTTCAAGGTATTATTGAAAACCTTATGATGTTTACCAGGGCCCCTTTTCTTTGGTGGGTCCTGAACTTCAGCCTTTGCCTCCCAGGTCTGTGATATTGATCCACCCATGCTCAGCTTTTCAGCCTCATAGTCTCTATTTTAAGAATAAATGATTACGTCTTGGAGAAAGGCATCACCAAATGCAGGCTCACCTCTCCTGGATTTATTTCTCTTCCAGATTTTGGTCTCGCAATTCCCCACTGCTTTGCAAGCTCTGTGTGCCTTCAAAGATATGTTTTAATGTACTTTACAGGTTTTCCAGTTGTTCTTAGGGTGTTGGTTGTTTCAAACAACCTAGATAGCCATTGCCAGAGACCAACCTTTTGTTTTTTCTTTGTTAAAAATCCATCTGCAGAATGCTAGACTGCTCTAGGACTTGAATACACACCTATTTTTTTTTCTTCTCTACACTTCTCTCCTAGGTGATCAGTTGTAGTTCACAGACTCAGTTTTGTTTCACAGACTTAGTTTTGTTTTTTGTTTATCCTTTAGTTTTGCTTTTTCAAAAATATTAAATGATAATGGCAACAAGAAAAGAATCGAAAAACAAAATAAGGAACACAGTTAATAACCTTCCCCCAAATCTTTACCTACCGGTTCCCCTGAAATAAACAATATTAATAGCTTGGTCTATGATATTTCAACTTTTTCTCAAGTTCATACACATGTGTACAAACACATATGTCCCCACATACAGCACCCACAAATACAAAGAATTTTGGATTCGCTCATTTTTACAAAAATTGGCCTATACATGTGTTTTAGTGTATATTTAAACTTTCTTTTCCTGATTAAAAATGTATCATGTGTTGTAGACAATTCTCCAGGCCATTACATGAGTGTCTAACTGATTGTTTTTAAGAACTGTATGATGTTACATAGTATTGACATTTCACACTTTTTCAACTACTTTCCTGTTGAAGGACAATGAGTATACATCCACGTTTTTGCCATGATAATGCTGTAATACCCATTTATATACACATATCTGTAGAAAAGACTTACCACAGTAAGATTACTGGGTCAAAGGATCTGTATATTTTAATTGTAATACATACTGCTCCATCACTATCCAAAAAGTTTGTGTCCATTAACATTACCATTGGCATTATTTATGAACCCACAACTCCCCAAATTATCTATCTGCCCTAGTTATCCAGGACATTTTTGTGAATTTCAGGCAATCTGAGGATGAACATTTTTAAAAAATATCTTTAGTTTGCACTTCTCTGATCAATAGAAGAAAACTAGAAATCGACTATATATTATATATATACATGCACATGATATATGTTGTAGGGCCTGGGCCTTGCTGGCTCAACAAAAACCCCCAGGCCCATTGTAACCATGTGTCCTTCTGGCTCCCTTCTGGGCAGGCAGCCCAGCTACTGGGACTTGTAACGATGTGGGCCTGGCCAGCCCAGATCCTCCCTTATCCCACGTAAAGAACAGAGCATCTTACAGGGACACAGAGCCCCTCCATGTGAGCTACTGTTCTAGGAATGCTGGTCGTACCAAAGACAGCCCTTTGGCAAGCATGCAGCCTTTATTCCTCTGGTTACTTAAGCAAGCTTCTCTTGGGAGGCAGTTACGGGTGCACACTTCCGTCCAGCCGGCCGCCGCTGGACACTCTCCTGTAAGTAGGACCCAATAAACCTATATGTCTGGTTCACAGTCTCCAGGTCATTTCTTTGGTCTCTCAGCACAATAACCCGCCACCCTAGCCCAGCTGGGCTTGTGGTCTTACATACGTATAGCCAAATTTTTGAGTCAATACTAAAATCTCTAATGACAATACAAAGTCAAAAATATCTACACTAAAGTGCTAAGAAAATGGCAAGATGATTTCAGTGTAAATCTATAGAGAGATCATTAGAATGTCAAAATGAAAACTTGAAAAGTGAATGCATGCTGAATGTACTGACATCTGAGACTGACTCACATCGTCAGCTGGAGGGAGAATAAAGGACTGGCAGGAGAAGTTTGTGAAAACCAGGTTGGGGAGTCAGACCAAGTTGGAGGCACAAAGATCTCCCTGTATGAGCTATACTGTAAAATCATGAGATTAAGAAGAAACCAAATACACAAGCTTTCTCTCATTACAGATTTATTCAGCATGATATTCTAATTCTAGGCTTTTCATCTACCGCTTATCTGAAATGAGCAGCATTCTCAGATTGAAGTTTATTTTGTTGTTGCAGAATACTTTAGGGGCATTTTACCTGTTCTTACTCGTGCTGGGCATCTGAACTTTTTCTCTAATTACATCCATGCCAAGTAGCTATCTACCTAAAATAATGCCCAAAGTATTATTTACTTCAGGGCTGTTATTTATAGAAATAACTGAGTCCACGTTTTATAATAACGTTTGACTCCTTCCCATAAACACTAATATACAAGCATATACTAAAAAACCTATCAAATGTTCACATTAGCTCATTCATTTTCATTAAACAATTCTTGATACCGTTTATAAGTGTGGCTCAGGAAATCGCCTCTCTTCTGGACAGGTTTGTATTTTCTTCTTTATGGTTTATGATATTCTTATCTGACGCTTCGGTCTGTTAGAGTGGCTGGACTTTTTTTATGGCCTTTATTTTTTATTTTTCCTTAAACATTTTCTTAAGTTGTAAATTATTGATTATTCCTCTTTCCTAAATATTTTAAAACTCTCCGTCTCAACTGGATCCCTGTTTTCAGCATTTAAACTTTCTCAAGCCTCTTTAATCATGAATAAAATAAAGAACCTCCCAAACCATGTCTGCCCCTAACTCCTGCTCTCTCCCACTCTCCTTCAACAATGAACATCTAAAAGGTGGTCTCTGCTTCCACTTCCTCTCCCTCCATTCATTCCTCAGCCTGTTCCAGTCAGCTTCACTCCCTTGAAACAATTCACACTAAGATCCCAAGGACTTTCGGCAGTACCTGATCTCTCAGAGGACGCTCTTCACCCTTCATTTTTCCTTTTTTTAAAAAATAAATAACATTTTCTCCACTGTCACGACATCGTATTCTCAAATTTTCATCCTGACCCTCTAACCTTCCCTCCATTCCAATTGCAGAATCATTCTCCTCAGCTCCCATCATCTCTCAGGAAGGGTAGTGAAACAGACTCCTCACTGAGTGCTTTCATTTCATGCCTGCATCATTCCCCTCTTCATATACATGCAGTCAGAATGGTATTTTCAAAATGAACATCTGGTTATGTTATTTTCTTATTATATTATTTTCCTTTTCAATGGTTTCCCGTTGTTCTTAGCAAAAAGATCCAAATCTTCCACCTGTTCTACAAGGCCCAGCCTGGTACCCCTCTTCAGCCTCACTTGTTCTTTACTCTTCACTCTGGACATCCACATGCTATGCTCCCTCCACCAGAGTCTTGGTACATGCTTCCCGTCTGCCTGTAATGCTTTTCCTTCCTAAGCCTTATTAATACCTACTGATTCTTCAGATCTCAGTTTGATCATTCTCTCCTCAGGATCCCTGTCTGACACCCAGATGAAGTCATATCCACTTTATGCAAACTTTTAGCAACATGCACCTTTCCTTCATGTCATTCATCACAGTAAATAATTATACGTTACTTGGTGATTTTTCTGTGTTTTCTCTATATGTACTGCAAACGTCCTGAGAACAGGATCATGTCAACTTTTACTCACTAATGTGTCCTGAGTGTCTAACACGATTCCTTGCATATGATAATTACTAAACTACTGAACTACTAAATCTTATTCAACTCATGTTTATGGAAGGCTTCTTTCTCCCAGTAGGCTCTGAAAAAAACTATTTATACCTATCTGGTGCTATAACTCTCTATCTATGCCTTCTTTCCTTTCTATTCCTTTCAGAAATTTACTCAAATATATAACAACAATATCTACCATACTGGGTTGTGGTAGAGTTAATGGCCCTGCTTTATCTACCTGCACCTATTCACTGTTCCATGTAGTTCCTTCCATTAATAGTCAGAGTAGATTTCCCCCCCACCCCCCTTACATTCGGTTTCAGAAATAAGACTTGCTTTGGCCATTGGAACATTAGCTGACGTCATAAGCAGAAGTCTGGAAAGCAGGATGGTAATTGGTCTACTCTTTTGCATTACTGCCGTCACCATGACAAGACTATGCCCAAAACAGCCACTGATCCCATAAGGAGAAAGACAAGATTGAGCAGAGACACTTCCAATTGAACCTGGCTAGATCAACCAGCCCCAGAAGACCTAGAGATTTATAAGCTAAACAAATACTGGTTACACGCTTCTGAGATTGTTGCGGCTGTTATGTAGCATTATTGTGGTCGCAGTAAAATGATACCAAGGTGTTGGGAAGACTAAATGAGATAAGGACGAAAAACATCTGAGGCAGAGCCTACTCTTTTCCCTGAATTTCACTACAGAGGAGTTCGTATGAAAATGGCACACTTATTGCAGCTTTGCACTTTCTTAGACAATATCCAGCTGAAACCTGATAGCTCTTGGTGGAATAAGACAGAAAGCTAGTTCCAATCAATCTGACAGAGCCAAAGCCAGGGAATTGTCATGGTGTAGGCAGAAGCTACTATTTATTGAGTACCAGCTCTTCTTGGAGTTTCATTCATCTTTTTTATGGAGTCTTCGCTTACACTTTCATTTTATTTCTCCTGTTATCATTATTTTCTTTCTCTTTCTTTGAGTTAACACTCTTTTTGTTTTTCTTACTAACTTCTTGAGTTGAAGAATTCCATTTATAACGTTAATCTTTCTTAGTTTCTTGTCTGAACATTTCTTGCTACAAATGCCCTGTAGCCACCACCCCACAACACCCCCTCAATCACTTTCATTACATTTCTCAATTTTTTATATGTGATCTTTCTTTTGCCATTCATTCCTAAGTATTTTGCAGTTTTCATTATTTTCTCTTTTACTCAATAATTATTTTTAAATATTTTGCTTTCAGTTTATTGGTTTCAGTTAAAAATCTATTGTTATTTGAAAGATGATTTTTTGTGGGTATATATTTCTAACTCTATTGCATTATATTCATAGAATGTGGACTATGTGTTATAAATTTTTAAGTACTTTTTAAAATTATCTTGTGACTAAAAGGAAGATTGATATAGTGTTTTATATAAGTCCATTAGATTACTATTGCTAACTACTCCTTTCAAATATTCTATATTGTCATTTATTTCTTTTCTTCTTCTGTTTTTTTTGAGGAAGATTAACCCTGAGTTAACATCTGCCACCAATCCTCCTCTTTTTGCTGAGGAAAACTGGCCCTGAGGTAACATCCGTGCCCATCTTCATCTACTTTAGATGTGGGACGCCTGTCACAGTGTAGCTTGACAAGTGGTACGTAGGTCTGTACCTGGGATCTGAATCAGCAAACCCCAGGCTGCCAAAGTGTGATGTGCGAACTTAACCACTGCACCACCCGGCCAGCCCTTATATTATCATTTTTTAATGTTTGCTTAGATTCTTATGTAGATACACTTTTGAAAGTCACTGTGTTTTGTTTTGTCATCTACATATGAATTAAATCATATGGTATTTGTTTTTCTTCATCTGACTTATTTCACTTAGCATGATACCCTCAAGGTTCAGAGGGAAAGTCGGGAGGAGGGCAGGTGAAATGCATAAAGGGGGTCATTCATACAGTGATAGATAGAAGCTAGACTTTTAGTAGTGAACACAATGTAATGCATACAGAAGTCAAATTATAATGATGTACACTTGAAATCTATATAATGTTATAAACCAATGTTATCTCAATAAAAAAAAGAAAATTGAAAAATCTAAAAAAAATCACTATATTTTCCCAAATTTTTCAGATAATTTTTTTCTCTTTAGTGATAGACAGATACAGAATTTTAATCATAAAGTAATGTAGTTATTAGTATAGAGTAATAAAGATTTTTATCGGAAAATATACATTGTTAGATATAAATATTATTACACTAACTTTCTTTTAGCTAATATTTGTTTGACATTACTTTTCCTCTATTTTCTTTAAACCTGTTTCGTTACTTGTCGATATCCATAAAGCTGGATTTTGTTTTTGTAAAGTCAATGTAAGAACCTCTCTTTTAGTAGGTATCCTTAAATAAATTTTTATTCTTTTACTTTTTTGTGAGTTATGGATTTTATTTTTATTACTTTAATTATCTTTAAATTTTTAACATGTATATCTGACAAATTCTAATATTAAGTCAATCAAGGCAATCTTTTTGAAATTATGGTATCACTTCTTTATTAAATTCTTAAAAATAATTTTAAAGCTTCTGTTTATGTTGTAAAATAAATGTTATTGAAATATCCTGTTCTGTAAAGATTTGCAGAATTCGCCTGTAAAACCATGTGATCACAGTGCTTTTGAGAAGCGGGAAATAGCTCTTTGGCAACTTGCTTATTACTTCTACAGTAATTAGTCTAGCAATATTTCCAAAATATTTTGAAGAAAATTTTGTCTTCCTTAGTATTCTCCATCTTATCCGTATTTCGAATGTATTTCCACATAACTGAGAAAAATGTCATGATTTAAAAATATTTCCTCTGCAACTTTGGTTATTTCACTTTTATCATTTATTTGGTGTATTTGTGTTTTCTTCCTTAATTATTGAAGCATTCTTCTTTACTATTATCTTTAATTCTTAGAGCACTGATTCTATTTGTATCTGCTGACTCTCCTTTTCTGTGGTTGCTCTTTCCCTTATAATTTTTGATTGTGAGTTCATGTTCAAAGGACTTATTTTATATTCCATGGGAATCCTTTGAGTGAACCCATAGAGCAGTTCTGTGTTGACTCTGGAGAGTTCCTATGGATTTCAAAGGTCTTTTGCTATTTTCATATTATTTTCTTAGTTTGGGTTACTGGCACTAAATATGGCCAATAATTCAAATGCCATAATCTTGAGTGGCCCAGTTGTGGGATTTAGATTTCTCAAGAGTGACTTATTGTTAAACCTTATCGATCATAGGTCCAGAACGCAGGCAAGATTCTTCACTCCATCTATAATCTTTTAGAAGCATTTTTTTCAATATTTATATTTGGGAAGGGGATGATACTTTAACATCTAGGTTCCAGCTTCTTCTGGTTCATAGATCAGAATCCTTGTCTTTTATTCCTGGGAAGACTTAAGAATCCCAGTTCTCCATGACTTTTAATTGGAACTGCTGCCTGTGTGGTTGGTTGCCCATGGTGTCAGACGGTCCTTATTATTTGTACTTTGAGTTCTCTCTACATTCCTTCCATGTGTATATTGTCCTTTCTTTCCTTTGAACTTGGATATAAAAATATATTTACATGTGATTTATTTTATACTTGAAATTTTTATCTAAATATTTGTTTTAATGTTTATAAATATTTAAAACATGTCACCAGAATTTCTATAAATTTATTGCAGGATTGAGGAAGAAGAGTCTTTTGAAGTTTACTCTGTCACGTTGCCAGAAATTGCCTCCACTGCCTTTACAGGTAAGAAGATTGAGGCCAGGCTGGATTAGAACATTTGTAAGAGCACATAGCTATTAAGCAGCAGCATCAGGACCCAAATCCCCATCACCACAGTGCCTAGTATTGTGTCTGACAAATAACAGATACTCAATGAATGGTGAATGATTAAACATCTAAATAAAACAAAGGAAATAGGAAGCATTTCTTTTTTGGCAATGCCATCAGTGATGGAGAGAATGGAGTAACAAGTATCTTCCTTTCTGCACTTCATAGTTGAAGGGCACTCAAGAGGCAGAGATGTCTTGGACATTTGTGAATTCAAGACTCTGCTACCAAAGGAGAAATGATTAACCTCAGATGCTGCTTCAGTCAAAGCAAGGAGATCTGAGATGTGATACTGGCATTTTAGAACTGCTCAGTAATTTATCATTCAAGTCCCTTGCAAATGCTGTACATGTCTTTCCCGAATCATCTCAATTCTTCATCTATCCAGTAATCACATTTAGAACAAAGCAAATGTTAACAGAGGATGAGGCAGCTAGCATTTTAATCCAGCTTTAAATGCTGGCTGCATTTCAGATGATTTACAAAGAGCTTTGAAGAAGAAAGATCTATTACTTGTATTATTTCAAGAGAGAGGGAAAAAAAACTTTAATTCAGTTACACAAAATGAATTACATTATTCAGTGGAGAAATCAGATTTTGATTTCTAAAACAAATATTTTGTTTAAAACCTCTGGTAGAAGTTTTAACATTTATAATACTATTTGAAATTACTTGCCCGTTCTAACCTGTCTCACTGGTCCTGATCTCATCCTCCTACCATCAATACATAGCATAGCACCCAGACTGAGATTGTTAAAATATAGGTCAGATTGTGTCCCTCGTCTGCTCAACAACAACAAATAGTTCCTCATACCAAGAGGATAACACCACAAATTCTAACAATGGCTACAAGGTCCTACAAAATATGGCCCCTCCTCCTAGTTCTCTGACCTCATCTCCTTTGACCACTCCCTGTCTTGGAGTAAATCTACTCCAACCGTAATGACCTTCTCGCTGTTCCTCAGACAGACCTGGTGGGCCCTTCTTTGGAGTCTTAGTTCTAGCTCTTTTCTATGCCTGCAGTGCTGTTCCCCTTGAAAGCCTCCTAGGTTGACACTCTCTTCTATCCAGCCTTGGTCCAATGTCATCTTCCCAGGGATCTTCCCTGGAAAATCAATTTATAATTGAAATTTGTCTTTCCTGAACCTACTCTGGCACTTCTGATTCCCCTTTCCAGTTTTTATTTTTCTTTAGAGCATTTATCACCATCTAATATGCTACAGAGACACACACACACACATTTTTAAAAAATATTTATTCTATTTTTATCTGAATGTCCCCACTACAATGTCAGCTTTGTGGATTTTGTTTTGTTTTATTCCTAATGTATCCTCAACTCTTAGAGCATTGCCTGGAACTAGTAGACAGTTGATAAATATTGGACAATGAATAAGTGAATGAATGAGTAAAAAATACTGGTTATTGAATCTTTACTGTGTAAGGCACTTTTCCATGCACTTTACATTTAATCTTATGATATAGGTCCTCATTTTTTACTCACATTACAGCTGAGGAAATGGAAGCACACAGAGATTACGTAATGGTTGCAAGATGTATAATGGAAATTTGAATTTCTATGATTGAAATCATTGACTAATTTTCCCATTGCATCTTGGACAAGATACAATTTTTTCAGCTTTTAATTCAAGACTCTCTGCAATCTGATCCCTGATCATCCTCCCAGAAATTTGGCTCATTCTCTCTTTTCTAATTAAGCTGAGAAGTTCCCACAGAAAGAAAAACAAATGATGATGATAAGAAGAGGAAAAAGACCCAGTGTAATGACCCTTGACTGAACTCCTAATGTGTACCAGGTACCATGCACATCAGTATATGTACCATCTCATTTAATCCTCACCACAACCACATGGAAAGACTGAGGCTTGGAGAAGCTAAGTAATTTCCAAGTGCACACAGATAGTCAAAAGTCCAGCCTGTAATTTGACCTGAGACTCTGACCTCAAAATCCCTGACATTAACCATACATTAGACTGAGCTGTAATTTATCTCTGTATGGTGCCAGCTGCACTATATTCTGTGAGCAAATGACTCTACTTGGGGTGAAAATGCTGTTGCAACTTCAGCTTGTCTTCTGTATTAGTTTTTTTATTGTTGTGTAACAAATGTCCTCACATTTTAGCAGCTTGAAACAACAATCGTTTAGTAAATCACAATTCTTATGTAGAAGTCTGACCCAACATAGCTAGGTGCTCTGCTCAGGGTATCACAGAGCTGAAATCAAAGTGTTGGTTGGACTGCAATTCTTTTTGGAGGCTCAGGAAGAATCACTTCGGAGGTCATTCAGGTTAATGAAAGGATTATTTTGGTTGTAGGACTGATGTCACCCTTTCCTTGCTGGTTGTCAACTGGGGGCTGCTTTCAGTGTCTAGAGGCTGCCCACACCCCTTGCCACATGGTCCCCTCCATCTTCAAAGACAGTAATCACACTTCAAATTCTTCTCATGATTTGAATCTCTGACTTCCCCTTTTTCTGACCTCTAGACTCATATTCAAAAGCCTCGTGTGATGAAGTCAGGGCCACTCATATAATCTCCGTGTCTTAAGGTCAGCTGATTTTGGAGCTTAATTACATCTGCAAAATTACTTTTACCATACAATGAACCAAAACTATGGGAGTGATATCCCATTATATTCATAGACCTAAGGATTGTACACGGCATGTATACCAAGGGGTGAGAATATTGAAGGACATCTTAGAATTCTGCCTGTCACACCAGCTCCCTACCTTCCCATTCCCTTCACTCTGCATCAAATATCAATCCATTCTTCTATAATTACTTTGTCTCTTTCTTGGAAAATTACCAGCAGACCCGTGTGAATCCTACCCACACCCAAAGAAGATTGGCCATTTTCCTTGGGCCCTCCATTCTATCTTATTTTTCAGAGCTCTGAAGTTAGGCAGAGGGGAAGAGGAGAGCCAAAGCAGAAAGTTTTACATGCCATGGGTATTGGTTTCCTCTGACTAACGTAAAAAATTAACGCAAACTTAGTAGCTTAAAACAACACAAATATTTTACCTTACAGTTCTTTAGGTCAGAAGTTTGACATAAGTTTCACTAGGTTAAATGCAAGGTGTCTACAGGGCTGCATGTCTTTCTGGAAGCTTAAGGTGAGCATCAGTCTCCTTCCCTTTCCTAGCTTCTAGTTGCTGCCCATACTCCTGGTTCCATGGCCCCATTTCCTCCATCTTCAAAGCTAGCAGTGTTGCATCTCTCTAAGCCTTCTTCCACCATGAGTTTCTCTTTCTCTCTATCCATAGCCAGAAAAGGTTCTCCACTTTTATGGACACTTTTGCTTAGATTGCGTAATCCAGGATAATCTCAAGGTCTGTATCTGTGATCACATCTGCAAAGCCCCTTTTGCCATGTAAGGTAATATACATTCACAAGTCCCACTGTTATAGTGTGAATGTCTTTGGGGGGCATTATTCTTCATTGCACATCATGTTAAGAAGTTTGGGCTTTCTTCTGAAAGTGAGTAGAATCATTGAAGGAGTTGTGTCACAAAGTGGCTAAGACAGATTTGCATTTTAGAAAGATTCCTCAGTTCTAAGTTTCAAAATAATGTTAGGGGAGTGGTCGTATTAACTAATAGTAACTAACTTAGTGTGGAGTACTAACCACATTCTTAGCACTGTTTGAAGTATTTGCAACCCTTAAGATAATTAACCCTTATAAGTTAGATACTAGTATAATGGCAATAGCCACCTTCTATGGATGATAAATATATGCACAAAGAATTTAAATAACCTTGCCCAAGATTTTGCAACTAGCAAGCACCAGAGCCAGGATTCAGTCCAAGAAGTCTGGCTTGCAGACTCAATGTTCTCACCGCTATACAGAGTCACCCTTAACGATGCAAAATGTACCTCCTCCCAGACTTTCAAAGAGGATGATGGATGATCAGGCATAGTGTCAGGGAACAATTGACAGGTGCAGTGGGACATGCAAAGAGGCCATAAAAAGGGGGAAGGACTTGAAAAAGTAGAGAGGAATGGACAAAGACTTCCACAAATACCTTAACTCTAGTCAAGTCTATGTTCTTCCTTTTCTATAAAATAGGATCCCTGGCCCTCTAATTGCTTGATTCTTTAAATGCTTGAAAGAATGAGTCAGGGGCAGTACAGAACAATATGTGCTGATGGGTGTAGACGCCCCCTTTGATTGCTGCTTTGCGACTTTCACAAATAACTAACCACCTGAGAACCTGTCTCCTTCATACTGAATTCCACTTTGATTTTTTCATCCTTCTTGATTCTCATCTCTTTGTACCAAAATTGTATTTTTCCAAAGATGTTTTCAAAGGTGTTTTTGTTCTCATTTAATAGGTTCAGTTTTCAATGTTTGGGCTGAAGTTGAGGAGGTGGTTTATGAAAAGTGAATACATTTGAACAGCGAAGTTTCCTGTGAACAGAAATACAGTATTGTTCCACTGTGAAGTTCCTAAGAGCCAGTCTCTGCTATTTTATTTCTAGATTTCCTTCCAACTTCTTCTTTAAAACTTTTCAAAACGACATCAAACAGCCTTCCTCTTGCTATGAAACAGAGAAAGCCCTCTCATCTGTAGGTGGGCTGGAGGTGCAAGGATTCTCAAGCAGGGACAACCGCGACTATTGTTCTTGTAAAATATATTAACTTAAATAAAAAGAAAACTTTCCTTTCTAGCTACTCACTGTGAAATACCTCCCCTATATGTATAATTCTTAAAACTAGAGATGGTCACAGAAAGAGACAGCCTGTCAAAAACCAGATAGTGATCAATCCATGGGCACGTCCTCCAAGAAAGGGACACTCATGGCAAAAGAAAGAGAAAGGAAAACAACACTTATTGATAATCCATTTTTTGTTAAGCAAAGCACATGTTACTTACTTTATGTACCTTAAATCATTTGGGTTCTTGAAAGTTCTCTGAGCAAACTATTCATATCCCCATTCTACAGATAAAGAAACTGAGATATAGAGAAGCTGGGCAACATATTCAAAATTTTTGTGAGCGATGTGACCAGTGTTTGAATTCAGATATTTCTTGCCATAAAAAAATCACATCACTTACCTTGTCAAGTTAGTATCATTCTGAGAAATGATTATTTATGAAGGTTTCTGCTTCTTATAAGAGATATAATAAAACCATAAATTTAGCAAATGTACAGAGAGAAAAATATCATTTATTGAATATCAAACATGCATTGAATATCTAACATACCCCTGGACCTATACGTTAAAGCATGACTTAGTAATAGGATACATTAATTCCTCCCATCGAAAAGCTTTTATTATAGGTTGAAAAGTAGCATTTCGTATCTATAGTAGAGTTAATAAGTAAGATAATATTCAATTGATGCTCAATTTTATAGCACAGGCAATAATATTCTCTAGTATTTCTTCAGCACTTTTAAATTTGCAAATATTTCCTAATGCATTATCTCACTGAATTTCCCATCCTTCCATGAGACAGGCATTGCTTGACCTCCTGTACTCTCATTAAACTGAGGCTCAGAAGTAGTTCAGCAGCATGAGTAAGATAAAGCAGTTAATAAATTGTGAAGCCAGACCTAGAACATTGTTCTTCAGCTACCAGGACATAATTCTTCAGGCCATTTAGTCTGACATCGTAATTAATCTATGAATAGAAACAATGAAGTCTTATAGATACAAAGAGAAGACAGTCTCTGTAGGACAGTCTAGGACAATTTGCCCACTCGGAAATTTTTCATCCTCTACTCTTACAAAAAAGATTTTCTGTATCTTTCTTCATTTCCTAGTCTGATCCCTGTGACTCCAACTTCAAATTCACACTTGATCCTTTCAGAATTTCAGTTACTTTTCTTCTAGAGTATTCAGTTTGGTTTATACCTCTCCATATCAATATCCCCTGTGGGGGTTAGAATTTTCTTCTATGGACATGGACCCTGAGAATCCAAACTCCACATATCTAGGCTAGTGGTGGTTTCCACTGCAGCAAAAACTAGAACCAAAAGCAGTTATTAAAGGTAAAAATTCTAAGGGGAGGCTTGGAGCAGAGGAGAAACTAGAGCTGGAAGAAGCTGTACAACATTAACCTTTTAAGTTAAAGACTGAGAGTTTAAGGCACTCCTTAAAGATATGATTTTGAAAAAATGGATAGGATACAGTGAAATAGGAGGAAGGACACGGGAGAGAAAAGAAGAGACAGTACTATGAAAGGAATGAAGGTGGATTGAGCACAGTGTGCATGAAGGAAGAGAGGGAGAGAGAAAACATTGTTCATTAAATTCCCAAGTTGTCACACTGCAAGCTTATCTTCAGTTTTTCTTCAGCTCTTGAATTATTTGTAAGTACATACGTGTGCACCCACATACACACATACTCACAGATATACCTGTTACTAAAGCTTGACAGAATTTTCAATTTCTAGTTAGAAACACACGGGCACAAAGGGCTGTGGAGGGTTTTGTAAAGATGTAATCATTCCAAATGTACAATTTTGTCAGTTTGCTTTTATAACCAAAGCACTGCGTGAATTTCAAAGCAAATACAGTCTTTGTTATGTTAGAAAGCTCCGAAGTCACTGTCTTAAAAAATAAAGCGGAAACAGCTTCAGGAAATAGTTGCAAATCTCAAAGGCCCAATGTTTTGATGTATGACTTGTATTAGTAATGTCCTAAAGAAGTCATACCTAATTGATGCCATTCATTATCTGTTTGACACTTTATGATACATAAAGATAAAAGGGGAAAAGGAAGAGGTCTAGAAGTTGCTGACCACCTACTATGTGACAAGAATCAAGCATGCTTCTCGATATTTTCCATGTCATTACCTTCCCACAACAGTTCTACATTGTCAATATTATGTATAGTTACAAGATGAAAAAAATGGGAAACAGGGTAAATAATTTTGCCAAGGTCCAACATCTAATAAGTTTTAGAACTAGGCTATAAGTTCAAGTCTGTTAGTTGCCAAAGACTGTAATCTTCACACATTTTTAGTTGTGTGATATGTTTAGCCAATGTATATATTAGTTTCAGCTTGGATGATGTACATATATGCCCAGAGAATGGGTATAACATGACCTCACTTGATTTATTCATTTGTTCCATTGATGTATTCATGAACTTAGTTAGACTTCAGTGCTAGTTTTAAGTTCAGAGATGAAATGCACTGTATATATACTTAATAAGACTTGTCATTTAAATATCATAAAATTAATTGCAGAATTTGTCTATGCAAACAACAGCAATAAAAATACTTTGCTCCTACTGTACTAGTCAGAATAGGCTAACGTATTTCATGAAAAAGTCCAGAGGGCTGACCCTGTGGCTGAGAGGTTAAGTTCACGCACTCTACTTTGGTGGTCCGGGGTTCCACTGGTTCAGATTCTGGGTACAGAGCTAGCACTGCTCATGAAGACATGCTGAGGTGGCATCCTACATAGCAGAACTAGAAGGCTCTACAATTAGAATATACAACTATGTACTGGGCAGCTTTGGAGAGAAGAAGAAAAAAGAAGAAAAAAATTGGCAACAGATGTTAGCGCAGGTGCCAATCTTTAAAAAAAAAAAAAGAAAGAAAAAATTTCAAGTGTCAGTGGGTTAACACAATACTAGTTTATTGTTCTCTCACTTTACAGTCTAAATGGATTGGTCAGTAAAAAAGTGTGTGGGGAAGGGCTTCTGCCTTGTGAAGTTTTTCAGGGATCCAGTCTCCTTCCTTCTTGGAATACCACTGTCTTCAGTAAATATAATCCAACAGGAAGAGACCTTTCGTAAGGCGTGTAGAGCACATAAAACTCTCAACCCAGAAGTACCACACATCAGTTCTGGTAATACTGTGTTACCCAGAACTGGTTACATGGCCCCACCTTGATAAAAAGAAATAGAGAATATGCTTCTGGCTGTAACCTCTTCCAAATAATAATTCTAAGCCATGAAAAAAGAAAATAAATTTTTGGTGGTCTGCAAGCCCTCTCTTTCACTGTCTATCATTTGGTCACCAAATATCCAAGCACATCTGTATTTGGCTTCTATTACTACCTAACAAATTAAAACAAAATTAGAGCCTTAAATCACTGTCTCAAAAATTCTGTACCAATTTTCAGTTCAAGCACAGCCTATCTGGGTTCTTTGTTCAGATTCTCATAAGGCTTCAACCAAAGGGAGGATCAGGGCTGTATTCTCATCTGGAGACTTAACTGGGGAAGGGTCCAATTCCTAGTTCTCCCAGGGCATCAGTGGAATATTTATTTCTTTTGGCTATAGAATTCATAGCAGCTTGTTTCTTCAGTGCTAGCAATGGTGAGAGAGGAACTCTAGAATGTTCCTGCTAATGAGATGATTTTATATAACATAGCATAATCACGGATGCAACATTTTATCACCACTGCCATATAATGTAGTGTAATCATGGGAGTGGAATTTTGCTATTGGTGTTTGGTGATTGCTATCAATCTATTGGTTAGAAGCAAGTTGCAGATCATGTCCACATTTCGGAGAAGGAGATTATTCAAGTATGTGAATATCAGAAGGTGGAAATCATGAGGTCCACAAAAAGATATTTCTTCTCATCACAAAACAGTTTCAGCTCTTCTCCAATGAAGAAAACCAAACATTCCACTCAGTCACTATATCTAGCTTAAAATAAAGGATTTTGTGGTGAAGTACAGTTCCTGCCGTGACATCTGAATGTGGCTACTCTGCATCCAACAACCTATAAACTAAAAATATAAGTGATCTGCTCCCACACACCAGTACATATATCACAACAATAACAGATTGAAGTAAGTGCAGAATGACCGCAATAAAACATTTTCTTCAAAAATGGAAGACTAAAAGGTCCACACCAGGCACCAGTCAACAGCAGTTATGGGATCCTGCTGGGTGGACCCTGTGTAGGAAGTTTCTCCTGGGAGCGGGAAAGTTACTTGACTAGGCACTGCTTCTAATCTCAAAATAGGGGAAAGAATTATTTTCAGAAATAATTTTCCTTCAGTAAATTAGTAGGCTACTCATCTATTAGCTTCCAGTTGGTTCCATGTACTGGGAACTAGATCTAAACTCTTTCTCTAAGCACAGTTTTGAATTTGCTTTTACTCTTCCTCTTGTCACTCACAGCACCCTGCTTTCTCCACGTCTCTGTCTCCCTCTTAGCTTAATGGTAACTTTAAACTATCGGAATTGAGTGAGAAGGATACACTCTTAATCTGATGGTTTTTGCTCCACTGGGTTCTAATTAGTCTCTGTTGCTTGCAGGCTTTCTCAACTTTATTCCCTGCTATTTTATGTCTAGAAGAAGTTGATTTTTCTTCCAACTCAAGGTCTCAAATTTCTAGATGATTTCTTTTCATTTATGCTTGCAAACCAGTTAATTCTTTCCTGAAGTAATTTCTGTCTTACATAAATTGGCACAGTCAGTGACTACCAGCACACATTACTAATATTCTGTTTTCCCACTTCCTCCCCTAGAACTACAAGTTGGTTTGTCACAATGTAACATAGCCACCTTCTTTTTAACCTAAAATATCCATTTTCTTTTTGCCTGCTAAGCCACAACATCATAGAGATATATTTTCTCAGGCGACTCCCAATTTCTGACACCAAATATTCAATCAGTCAGAGTTTGATCAGGAAAATACAAACCATTCTAGGAATTTTGAACAAAATATTATGTAATACAGAGATTTAGAGGCTTATAAAACCATTGAAGTAGTTGGAGTAGTTGGGGATCAGGGTTTTTAAATATGTATTTACATAATATTTGGCAAGACTTAATCTTATTCGAGAAAATGTTAGTGGCACTGGAAGGAAAAGAGAAAATTGTATGGCACAGAATAAGCATTTATTGATCTAATTAGTTACAGAGACATTGTTCCATCCTAGAGTCTTGGAGATGAACTTAAAGGTCAGGACATCTGCCAATTGGCCTGCAGAATTCCATCCAAGGATTATCTGATATAAAAAGAATGATAATGAAATAAAGACAAAACAATATTCTGATGTTTTTACTGCAGATCTTTGGTATTTGTATGGGAGCGTGTTTGCATTGATGTATTTTTGCCAAGGGGGATGAAAATATCCATGATCTCTTTCTAAACTTCTTCATACCTAATGAGCTAGAAGGAAATTTTCAGTCTTTGTGGCCTAGGAGTGTTACTCTACTAAACAGAAAAATAAAGAAAACATAGCCTGAAGGCATATAGAAGCTCCTCTGAGAGCCCACGCTGGCAGAGATCACCATTTAACCAACCTCATAGGGAAGGAATCCACTTTTATGTTCTTTCATATCTTGAATAAGCCACTTAAATTGGTACCTCATCACGAAAGATGGTAAGTTATCATTTTCACAGATGTGTGGAAATTAGATAAAATTAATAAAATGAGTATTCAATAAAAGGTAGAAGATTTTACTTTATTGAAGGCTGAAATGAAGAGGGGTAAGCAAGAAAAGAAAGAAGATAAATAAAAAGAAAGAGGAAAATAGAAAAAAGAAAGAAAGAAAAGGAAACAATGTGAGAACAAGGAATTGTAAACCTAAATGTAAAACAGTGTTCCTAACAAGTGGGCCAGAGATTAACTTCAGTTACACTTGTTGATGAATACTTGTATCGTTGATGTGCATCACCATCTTCTTTAAAATTGCATTGCTTCAATTCACTTCAATGTCAAGTACATGCTGTCCGTGCACCATTCACTCTGCCAGGTGTTAGGAGGAAGGTGGTGCTGAGGGGCTGGAGGTGGGATCTGGTGCAGATGGTGTTACATGCAACTCCAGCAATCTCTGCCAGGGTAATCAGAGAAAGACACCTGCTTGAACATTGTGAGGAGATCGCAGACTCAGGAAAAATGTTCTAACTGGAATGGAGTGCTGAGGGGTTATTTTCTTCATCAACCAAGTACATGATCTCAACAAGATTGTCAACATGTAGAAGTCACCATCCAAGGGTCTACTTTTCAGGGCTGGTCCAGTGGTGCACTGGTTAAGTTTGCATACTCCTCTTTAGCGGCCTGGGGTATCTTGATTTGGGTCCCAGGTGTGGATCCACTCACCCCTTATCAAACTGTGCTGTGGCAGGTGTCCCACAAATAAGGTAGAGGAAGATGGGCATGAATCTTAGCTCAGGGCCAATCTTTATCAGCAAAAAGAGGAGGATTGGCAGTGAATCTTAGGTAAGGGCTAGTCTTCTCCTAAAAACAAAAGGACTGTTTTTCAATAGAATGGTAAAAACATATTGTCATAAATATAAGTTGATGAGAATTTTCAATTTCTGAAGACAAGATACTGTAGACATTGGCAATCACAAAATTAAACAAATTAAAAAATAAAATGCTATTATATTCACTTCAAAAATAGAATGTCAACAGTTCCTACACAGCTGACAAAGTATTTCCCACTGTCTTCAGGGTGTGTGTTAAATTATAATGAAAATTCTTATTTTAATAAAGCTCCCCATGGTTCCTCATAAAAATGTTCAGGAAAGTTTATTACCAAACAAAAATCATTTTGTTTCCAAACAATTCTTTTGGAAAATGCTTAAATGATCCATGAATTGTTTGAAAAGTATTTCCTCTTTAGAGAAAAAGCAAGATGTAATGAGCAGGCTTTTGTTTGGAACAGATCTAGCTTCAAATTCTAATTTTTCTATTCACTACCTTTGAATCTTTGGACCGGTACTTAAATTTCACTTGTTAAATGGGGGAAGTGGTGGTCTTGGAAGTATTAATTATGATAATAAATTCTCAATAAACACTTTATTGCATATGCTCAATAAACAGTAGTTGTTATTATTATTGATCTGAGTCTCAGATTCTAGTGCACACTCTGCGATTCTATCACTATTCTACATCCACTACAGCTCATTTAAAAAGAGATCAATAAAATGGTTAATATCCCTCCTTAGTATGGCTTTTTCTGTTTGTGTCTTATCTTCTCTCTGTCAACAAAACTCATTTTCTTTGCTCATCCCTAACAGACAATGGAGATAAAACAATCCTAGTTCGCATGGCCTGGAATAATTTAGTTCAAAAGAGAAACCAAGAAAAGTCATGCTGTCTCATACATGAGACCAACTCTCCTTATTTGACCATAACAGAAAATGTTGGGAGTAAAATTGAAAATGAGTTATCAAAAATAAGAAAAGGCTTATCTCTGTAGGAAATGAAGCTTTTGTGGATTTGTCAAACTCCTGGCATCTAATTGTGTTGATGAGCACCAAATCCACTGAATCGTGGAGTCTACAAATAAAGCATCAATTTTTCATTATCTTGACTGGGTACATGGTTTGTCCTTCATTACACTCTTGAGACAATTTCTCAAATAAGACACCAGTAATTTCTATCAGAAAATACAAATGCAGAAAATAAAAGTGGCTATTTGATGAGAAAGCCAAGCCTCAACATATTCAAGGGGCTTTTTTCCGTCAGTTTGTAAATAAGGATATTTGTCCCTTTCTTCCTCCTTTCCTTCACTAACAAACTTCTTACAAAAGTAATTTAAACTTATGGTCTCAGCTTCCCCACACATTTCTTACCTTTGCATGTACCTTTTCTGCTATCCACTGTAAAAAAAAACTTTCTCAGAAGGTTCCTCATGCTTTATCAATTGCCTAAGCCAGTGATTTCTTAATTTGACAAGCTCCTTCTGCAATCACCCCTTTCTTTGGCACTCAAGATATTGTTCTTTTCTGACTCTCTTCATACATTTTAAATTATTCCTTCTCAATCTTTGCCAAATTTGCTTGTTTATTTCTTTGTCCCTTCTCATGCATGCTCCCGTATTCATTAGTCTATACTCTTCTTTCTCCCTCTCAATCTCTGTCTCAATCTCTCTCTCTCTCCCCCACCCTCCTTTACTCTCTCATTTGTCCATCTCATCTAGTCACAATGGTTCCATTGTTAGTTTTATGTAGATAAAACCAGGATCTACAATTTTAAAGCTTTCTTCTTAGGTGCTGATCCTCATTTCCAACCGAATTCTCATTCTCTTCACCTGGATCACTTGGCAGTAACTGATACAAGATTCTTTATTTCTTCCATGGCCCTATTACCTTCAAAATGGCATTATGTCATGACTCTCTAAGAAGTTTCCCACAGTTGCATTAAGTCCATCTTGGTGGGTACTTCAGGGAAGGGTATTTTCTTTACCTGTCTCTACACAGGATACCTTGTCCAAGAGGATTGCACGTGTCCCACTCTATTAGAAGGCATGGTGCTTGCAGGTGTTAAACTCCAGAGACCATGCCCATAAAAATTACATTCTACTATTTTTGAACCATCCACTTATTCATTCCTTGTTCATTCAGTCCACAAATATTGAATGTCTACTCTGCATAAGTCATTGTATTAGATACCCAATAAATTACAATTTCTTAGATTCCAAAATTCTTTGGGCAACCACCTATTGTATTACATATAGTAATAGTTGCCTTGTGTTAAAATTATTTGCATAAATTTATTATTTCTCCTCAATATTCTGCTTTTGGGGTAGGAGTATGCCTTACCTATCTTCATATCCCCTACAACAACTTGCTGCCCATAGTTAATTAAAAAATACTTGTTGAATGGATAAAGAAAATGTAGTAATACATATATAATGGAACATTATTCAACCTTGAGAAAGAAGAAAATTCTGCCATTGGTGATAGCATGGATGAAGCTTGAGGGCATTATGCTAAGTGAAATAAGTCAGACAGAGACAGACAAATATCATAAGATCTCACTTACACGTGGAGCTTGAAAAAAAAGAAAAGAACTCTTAGATACAGAGAACAGATTTGTGGTTGCCAGGGGTGGGGCAGGGGGAGGTGAAGGGTGGGCAAAATGAGTTAAGGTGGTCAAAAAGTACAAACTTCCAGTTACAAGATAAGTAAATCCTTGGGATGTAATGTACAGCATTGTTACTACAGTTAATGATACCATTTGTATCATTGAAAGTTGCTAAGAAAGTAGATCCTAAAATTTCTTGTCACAAGAAAAATGTTGTAATTATGGGTGGTCATGTATGTTAACTAGACTTATTGTGGTGATTACTTTGCAATATATTCAAATATAAAATCATCATGCTGTATACCTGAAACTCATATAATGTTATAAGTCAATTATATCTTAATTTAAAATTATAACTTTATATGAACTCAAATGGATACATTCAAATGTTTACATGAAAGCTAAGCAGGTGCCCTAGTGACTCAAAAGACTCATCTTTGGTGGTTCCTTACCTATATACACCCAAATTTTGAGACAGAAAGAGAGTCTTAGTCCTCTAATTAGCAACAGAGCCCAATTTCAAGGAGAGTGGAAAATTCACAGGAGATGGAATTCCCCGGTTCAAGTCCTGGATCTGACCCACACTAATTTTATGCGTTGTACTTCTTCTTTAACTTCCTTGTTCCTCAAAGTCCTCATTTATGGTGTGAGGAAATAATGCCTGTTTCTTACCTGTTGGTGTTACATGAGGATTAAATTGGAAAATGTAGATGAAAATCCTTTATAAACTGAAAAGCAGTATACAAACATAGTAATTATCCCCCCAAAATTAGTATAATACTTAAATATAAGAGGTGCTAAATGCGTATTTATTGAATGAATGAATTAATGAATGAATAGCCAAATAAAGAATTGATCTGCTCTGCCTCCAAACCCTCTACCCTCTGACTCAGTGAAGCAGAGCATGTTGAGAGGTCACTTATAGGTTTGATTTTTATTTTTAATACTTAGGACTTTAAATTTTTATTACTTAGAATGTTATTCAGTATACTTAAATATACATTCACAATGGGAAGTGATCATGTAATGAATAGAAGATGATTAAGAGCTGTGGCAGATGTTGTTAGTTGCCGGCACAATATCTATTTTCATGTCTTATGAAATTACCTCTGGACTGTGTCAATGAGACCAGCTAAATGATCACGCCCAAGCCGCATTGCAGGGAGAGAAGGTCAGGGACATATAAGTAGAAGCAGAAAGTTCTTTAAAGATATTACTTAACTGGCAAACTCCCTTTTTGTCCTTCCCTCATCGTTCTTTTTCCTTCTTGAAACATGGATGAAAGTCTAGAGCTTCAGTGACCATCTGTCACCCATGAAGAAATCTTAAGGATAAAAACCCAAATGCTAAGGAAAGCAGAGCAGACAGACAGAAGGAGCCTGGGTCTCTGATACCACCATGTCAGTCCTGAACTGATGACATCTGACCTAAATGCTCTGTAAAATAAAAATGAGCCCTTATTTGTTTTAAACCACTATTGTTTCAGATCTCTGTTACTAGCAACAAAACACAATTCCTAACTCTCATAGGAGCCTCGTTTTTTTCCCCAAAGTTTTGTTTGCTAACATTTAAATAAAGAGAAAAGAATTGCCAAATTAATCAGTTTAATAATATAATTAATATATTTCAATGGAATGTGAATCTGGGACACATCAATAAATGAAAAGCGAAGAAATAGAAATATAAAATATCACTGACATAATATTTACTAAGTATAACACTTCCCAAGCTAGAATTTAATTTTGTTTAAAATATTACAACACCTTTAAAATTCTGTTTTCTTCACTGGATTATATAGTTTTAAATACTTTATTTTATAATCAATACATTTGCCATCTTCTAACTATTCAAGATTGTCTCTGCACTAATAGTGATGGATTAGTACTGAAAGGTCAATAAAGTTTCCATCCAAAAATCCTTAGGAAAAAAACTTTTTAAACTTCACGGAAAGTTACTAAAATATTTGATAGTTATCTTCATCAATAATTTGTGGGATAAACTACTTGACTACTAGTATTTTTACTCTAAAGAGTAGATCTGGCAAAGGCCACAGGACTTCTACCACGTATCTGACTCTTAAGAAATTATTCTCTGGTCACAGTATTTATGTACTCAAGAAAAACACTAATTCTGATTGTAGTTGGGAAAATTTACATTTACTTACACAAGACTGGGAAGAATGCTTACTTGATAAAACTTTTTTTTCACAGTGATCTCAAAATAAATTAATAGTGCAACGTTATGGTCTGTGTTGCTTCCCCTCCAAATTCACATGTTGAAGCCCTAACACCCAAGGCGACTGTATTTTGAGGTAGGGCCTTTAAGGAGGTGATTAAGGTTAAATGAGAACATAAGGGTGGGGCCCCTAATCAACCCAAGGATTGGTGTTCTTTGAAGAAGGGAGATAGTTGCTAGAGATCCCTCTCCTTCCACATGAGCACGGAGGAAAGGCCACGTGAGGCTACAGCAAGAAGGTGGCCATCTAGAAGCCAGGAATATAGCTTTCACCAGAAATCTAATTTGCTAGCACCTTGACCATGGATTTCTAGCCTCCACAACTGTGAGAAAATAAATGCCTTTTATTTAAGCCAGCCAGGCTGTGGTATTCTGTTATGACAGCCTGAGCAGACTAATACATGCAAAATATTATGCAATATATAGGGGAACATATTGAACTTCAGAGTAAATGTTATTCTTAAAGTCAATATTTGTAAATTACCTGATTATTAATTATTACTATTTTCTGATTTTAACCAATGCGTTCCTTAGAAAATATGGAGAAATAGGAGATGTATGAAAAGAAAAATAGTGCCAGGCTAGCTCTCCTGATAACAACCTTCCCAAATTCCTATTAAATCTCTAAGGCACAAGAAAAAGATAACATGTTGTTTTGAAGCTTATCAACCCAATCTTAGAATCTGAGAGAAAATTACATCAACTATTTATCCTGTTGAACCAAATTGAAATGTGCAATTGTTGTTCCATCCACTTCCATGGTGCCAATTGCAAAGGGGAAACATTCCCATGTTTAGATGCGAACAATTGTTCCCCTCTTCTTCTGTTTCAAGGAAGGACCTCCTTTACAGGGCTATCCTATAAATGTGGCTTCACTCCTTCCTGTGGGAAGCACAAGTTCTTTTCTTCTATCAGCCTTAGCTCTTGCGGAGGTGGCACTGACACGTGAAGGCTTGAGTTTGTCTTGCTCTGCCTGGGACCGGATAGGTTTTCCAATTCAGTGTAGAATAATAGCAAGCCCACTTCACCACAGGCCTAAGTCCAAATTCTCTGCCAATTTTATTATTAAGGAAGTGAAGTTTAATTTCAATATGCCTGGATTCTGCATCAATCTTCAGTTGATTCAGATATAGGGCTCAAAAAAAAATGCTGCTATGTAATAGCCCCCTTAAAATACTAGGAAGACCTTTTGTCAACTTTCCCTAATTTTCAAGGGCATGATTTGTTTTGTAACAGTCAGAAAACTGGGTTATTATCAGTTTTCTGTGATTTCTCACCATGTTTTCCAAGTGGTGTCTCTCTATTCAGAAAATGCAAAAGGAGAGACAACTTGTCTAGAAATTGGGGTAGGGATTTGTATGTGGCTGGTAGTAGCATAGTCCATCCTAAGAAGAGTAGCAGGGGAGGAAAAGATTACATTTCATCCAAGAAGATCTCCTGGGTGAAAATACTTTAGAAGTGGTTCATAGGACTATAAGAAAGATAATCTACTTTTGATTGACACCCAACCAGCAATAGGTTAAAACCCAGGGCAGTATGCACAGGATGGCATTTGGCAAATGCTGAGTCTGCGTAGATATCCTTCTTTGAAAAATAAGGAAAATAGTTGGGCCATTGTAATAAAATATAAAATGTGCAATAATTTGACTAGTGACTTAAGGATCATGAAAAAAATATAGTGCAGAGTAAAGTAAAGGGAATATTTTCATTAAGACTTGTGGATAACTATCCTCTTAAAATTACTTATGAAGGAAATTATTTTTATGTTTATGTTTTTAGTTACTTAATTTTAAAAGTCAGTGAAGCAGACATTCTCTGAAAGAACAACAAATCTTAAGAAATGAAAAGATAATATGATGAAAATAAAAGGAGGACGGTTAAGATATGAAGGTGTTTTATTTGTATGTAGAGTAAAGCAGTAACAGAGAAGATTCTAAGCATGGAAAATAGATAATTGAAATCCTACTTAAAAATTGTAGGTATTTTTATAGGGAAAAACAAGAACAATTGAAGAGAAGAAAAATCAATGATATATTTCTTTTCAAAATCTTGACATTTAAAGGACCTAAATGAAAAGCTTGAAAATGCTCATGGAAAAGAAATAAAAAGGATGTACATACAGGCATATTCTGGGTACTATTAGAGATACAAGCTAAAGCAAAAAAAAGAAAAATCACATGACTATTCAGGAAGCAATAAACAGTTACTGATAGAAAGAATTAGGTTATTCTGTGTGTTATTGAATGTTAGAGTACAAAGGAACAAGGCTTCAAAATACTGGAGAAAATTTAAGGTTACCAAAGAATGTTAAATCAGCCAATTTGTCATTCATAATGGAAAAGAATAGAGATATTTTCAAATAGCATGAAAATATTATTATATAAAGACTCAAAATTATACAGTAAAGTGACTTTAAAAACACTTCATGGTGGCCGGCCTGGTGGAGCAGTGGTTAAGTTCACATGTTCTGCTTTGGTGGCCTGGAGTTCGCTGGTTCAGACCCCAGGTGTGGACCTACACACTGCTTGTCAAGCCATGCTGGGGAAACCATCCCACATATAAAGTAGAGGAAGATGGGCATGGATGTTGGCTCAAGGCCAGTCTTCCTCAGCAAAAAGAGGAAGATTGGTGGCAAATGTTAGCTCAGGGCTAATCTTTCTCCAAAAAAAAAAAAACAAACAAACATAAAAACACTTGATGATTTGCTTCAATTGATGGAAAGAAAAATCAAAATTAGAAACAACATAACGACATGGGAACAACCTGAGAATATATTGACAGAAGAGTGGGTAAAGAAAATGTGGGGTATATATATACAATGGAATATTATTCAGCTGTAAAAAAGAAAGAAATTCTGTAATTTTTGACAAGATGGATGAAACTGGAGGGCATTACGCTAAGTGAAATAAGCCGGAAGAGAAAGAAAAATACTGCATGGTATCAGTTATAAGTGGAAATTTTTAAAATAAATTGAGCTCATAAAAACAGAGAGCAGAAAAGTGGTTGCCAGGGCCTAGGGGGTGGAGAAAATAAGGAGAGGCTGGAAAAGGGTACAAATTTTCAGTTGTAAGATGAATAACTTCTGAGTATCTAAGGTATCACAAGATGACTACAAACAATAACACTATATTGTATAATTGAAATTTGCTAAGAGAATAGAACTTAAATGTTCTCACCAAAAGAAAATCAAAAATAAAGATGTAAATATGTGGAGTGACAGAAGCGTTAATTAACTGAATAGAGAGACTCCTTTTTTAGTGTATACATATATCAAATCATCATGTTGTACATTTTAAGTATCTTATAATTTGTCAATTATGCCTAATAAAGCTGAAAAAAAGAGAGAAAGAAGGATCATAATGGAAAGCTTATGGTTTTAAAGAACTTAGGGGTCTTCCCTTGTTTCATATGTACCCCGAATTCTATAGTAATCGAGGTCATATGTTTTTCAGAGTGTTCTTCCCTTGGGGACAACCTTGGCCCTTTCTTGCTGTTGTCTTTTGGTAGTATCAGCAACTGTGTTCCTTAATAAGCAAGCTTTACCCTTGATATGTTTCATATCATTTAAAACAATTTTTGATACTATTATTTTCCATCTTTTAACTATGGCCAAATGTTTGGGACACAGTGCCAGGAAAATTCTCAAACAAACTCTTTTATTTTTGCTTTTCTCTTTCACTGAAGAAGATAGCATTGAGCTAAATATGGCCATTTTAACTATCAAGGAAATGAAAAAATAGTTTTCTGCAACTATGGAACACTGTTGAATTAATGGAGTCATTTTTAAAAATCTGAAGATAAATAAACCATACAGGAGCAAATTATCTTATGTCATTCACTCTTTCACTGTGTGTTTTCAGTGCCTGTAAGTGCCAGACATTATTCTGGACTTTAAGGTTACATTTGTGAGCAAAATCAGTATGATGCCTGTGAGGGACTTTATAGTCTAGTAGGTGATATAGGTAACTACGTTGGCAATTGTAGTAAGAGTACAATGTTAGGGATAAGTACAGATGTTTTCAGAGCATCAGTCTTCTATGGCTAATCCTGTGTTGACTTTTTTGTTTTGCTAAAATGTCAGTATAGAGAGCTGGATTTCTACCAAGGAAAATAATGCAATGAAGAATTACAATAAATATTCTAAAAGGTTAATGGTGGTCATCTCTGGGTAGTAAAATTATGAGAAATTTTTACTTTTTTTTTTTTGGAGGAAGATTAGCCCTGAGCTAACATCTGCCACCAATCCTCCTCTTTTTGCTGAGGAAGACTGACCCTGAGCTAACATCCATGCCCATCTTGCTCTACTTTGTATGTGGGACGCCTGCCACAGCATGGCTTGACAAGAGATGCATAGGTCCACACCCAGGATCTGAAGCGGCCTGGGCTTCCAAGGCTGAACGTGTGACCTTAAACACTGTGCCACCAGGCCAGCCCCTAGAAATTTTTACTTCTTTTCCTTCTTCATTTGAATATGTTTTCAAAAATTTTCAAACTGAGAATCAGAAAATCGGAAAACTATGTATATAAACATTTTTCTATCTCATATTACAAAGATTAAAGAAAGTTTAATAGTAGAAAGGTTAGGACTGTCATGTTCATTCCACTATTTTTACTTTGATGTCTTTTCCGAGTTCCTGAGATGAGAATGCATTACTCTAAAATAAGGGAAAACATTTTATTATAGCTTAGAGAAGAAAATATGAGATGAAAATATTAATGTTTTATTTGTAAACTTTTATTTTTTTAACTGTAAATGCATAGGCATGTCTAATTTTTATACGTTTAATATTTTCACATAAGGATCTCCCAAGTTTTATTACAAACAATCAAATGTCATTAAAGTGTTTTCATAAAATTTTTCTGTATGGATATGCTATTCTTTACCATTCCTCCAGACACATGGCTGTGATAGCATTTTCACTATTACAAATAGCAATCCCATGAGCAGTTTGTACTGAAATATTTGTCTGGATCTCAGAATATTTCTTTATGATGGTCTTCCAGATCTAGCAATACTGGAGCAGTGGATGTGAGCTTTTAACCCATTTGAGATATAGCCAAATAATCGTGTATGAGTGGTTTACGTCTTTATAATCTTTGAGTTTGTGTGCAGGCTCTGCTCCAGATGGAAAATAACCCAACCCCTCTAAACTTCAGTTTCTTCCCCTATAAATTAGGGCTACTACTACCTCATAGTCTAGACTAATGATTAAATGAGGGGATGCATTCACCGGAATTTACACAGCATTCAGCACAGAGCAGGCATCAGCAATTATTGTTTTCTCCCCTCATCTCCTGGAAGATAACTACCCGTGCTGCAATCTCACTTTTCTACCCCAAATCCTTTCTGCATTACACTTTTCATCCAGCAATCAGCAATGCCCCCCTAGCTCTGCTTTTTGTAGCTCTGTCTTACTTTTTACATTTCTTATTCCCAGCTACATTGGCTGTGTCCCATCTATATTAGAAGGAGCTTATCTTATTTCTCTACTCTATAAATAACAGACTGCTGATAAGAATAATAATGGAAAGTCAGATTGCAGCAGAGCAGAATCAGGGAGAAAAAAAGGTAACATTGAGTGAACTTCAACAGGGAAGAAAAGAAGTATAGTGGATAACTGATTCTATACCCAGAGGTGATGGATGCCATCAAGCAATAAATATGCAAGGAAAAAAAAGTCAGTGTGAATACAGAGGAGTGAAAAGAAATCAAGGAATAGCAAGAAAGCCAAACAGGGTACAAAAAGAGAGGTCTTGATTTAAGAGAGTGGAAAAATGGATAAGAGCATGGATTGGAGGATGAAAGGCAGAGAGTGCAAGGGTGAGGGAAGGTGGAGTCCACTACGAATGCCTTTCAGGCACAAAAGGAAGACAAGATCCTTGAAAGAGCCAGTGATGCCAGCAGAGAGTGACATTGATAACGTATTGATGTTCAAGTCCAGGGGAAACTAGATAGAATTTTAATCACCTGCAGATGGACACAGAGAACAAGAGCAAACATTGAAAATTGATATTTAAAAACAACCACAAACTTGTGTGAAGCTGGTGACTGTGTATAGCACCTGGTCTGATGGGCTGAGCCAAAAACAAACAAATTTTTAAAAATAAAATTTTTGAAGTGAGTCCAGCTTTGAGATGTGTCCAACCCTTGAGTGGCCTGTGGTCCCTAGTTGTCTCCATGAGTGGTAATTCTAAGTCTTTAAGGTTGACATCCCCTTCTCTTCCTAAGGGTGGAGCCCTTCAACAAATTTCCAACGGGAGCTTCTATCTCCAAAGAGGGCTGCCTGATGGATCTTCTTGAAACATAGCTTGTAGAACGCCACCTCCTTATTCCAAAAGCTTTGGTGGCTTGCTACTGTCTGCAGAGCAGAGCCCAAGTTCTGGTTCTGGCACCAAGATCACCACCACAAAGCACCAAATGACCTTTCCAACTGGACTCCTCATATACCTAGTAAGATGTCTTGGACTCTGGAGTCTATAATCTTTTCATTAGTTTATGGGCAGATGCCACTGCTTTTTGTCACTTGAATGCGTTAAGAAGCAGGGCCCAAAGCCCAACCCAAGGGCTTCACAAGCTCTATATTGTTGAGAAAAGACTGTTTACATCATGTGAATGATTCTTTAAGGGACATGACAATGATCCTCATCCTAAGTGCATGCACATATGATCTCATATGATCCTCACAGTAACTCTATGAAGTAAAAATTAGTTTCCTCATTTTACAGATAAGGTAGGAATCATTATCCTCATTTATCACAGAGGAGTTAAGTAAAGTGCCTAAAGTATGTGCTAGTAAATTCCCAAGCCACTGTTTGCCACCATCTTGCAAAGCCTATGCTTTAACAACCATGTATTCTCTTCTGGTCCCCCACGAATTTATTCTTGAAATATTTTATGCTGGACTAAAGTGTTGGTTCTTCCCTGATCTTTTATCTTGGTATTGTGACTGTTTGGGTATGGTTTCCTTCTTGTTGAGTCTTTAAGGTTGATATATCACACTCCATTTGGAAATATTGAATTCCTCTTTGGAATATCCCATGCAATTCACCCCTGGGAGATCCTGTGCACATGTTTTCTCTGCAAAATAGAAAAACTTGGTAATAGTTATCCCCTTGGACTTTGGAGTCAGACAAAGCTTAATTTCAATCTCAACTATGCCACTTTCTAGGCTGTATATACTTGAGCAAGTCATGAAAATTATCTGTGCCTCAGTTTCCTTATCTGTAAAAAGAGAATGGCAATATTTTTCCCTGCCTACCCCCAGGGTTGTTGGAAGGATTGGGTTAGCTAATGAATGGGAAGGTAACTTGTAAGGTATAAACTGCTACACAAATGTTCAGAATTATTATGACATAATCTTGCTATTGTCATTTTCATGCCTCTTAATCCAGGCACAGAAAAAAACTATCCATAATCCTTGATTGGCCCTTTGAGGCATTTAGCTATTACCAAAATACTATCAAGTCTTTTAATAATCTTCTTAGGTTATTGAAAATTGTTTTTGAAATTCTTCAATCTCAGGTTGAACTAAAGCTCAGGGATTTTTCTCATCTGAAGCAAAGGTCAAATCATATTCCAAGACTCATACGTGACTTTATGTTTTTCTGCACTCAATCTTTCTGTCTCTATAAATTTATGAAGAAAAAGAATGCCAACAAAGAAAAGACGAAACAATGGCACACGAAGTGATTCATTTCTAGATCCAATAGAGTCATCTTGCAATACAGAACGAATACATTTTCACTGATTCATTGCTTTGCCAATTAAAAAGTAATTTAGTCAGGGTTTCATTATAGCTTCTCCATTGTGAAGAAGCTGGAGGAAAAGTTTTAATTTTTTAAAGCCTGACCTTGCTGTATTTAATCTAAGAAAATTGGAAAATACCAGATTTGTCTTTTAAAGATTTTAAAAGAATCTCCAGGCCTCAGTCTCTCTCTTTTTTCTTTTTTTCAAAATTCAAGGTGGAAGGTAGGGCAACTTTAATTTTCATCACCTATTTTAAATGGGTCAAGAAGATGACTAGGTTATCAGGGAGGAGTATGAGAAATAAATCTATATTCAAATGCTGATAGCAATGGTGTTCATTTTTGAGGCCTTTACAGTTCATATGGCATTATTTGAATTTATTTTCACATGAACAACTATAGGTAGGTAATATTAATTCCATTTATTCAGATAAATAAACTGAGGCCCAGAGAGGTGAAATAACATGCTGAATGATCAGAGTTAAATACCCCAAATCTGAGCAAATACTCTAAATATTAGAGAGTGAAGTTCTAGGATACGATCCTTTTACACACAATGTCTCCTTTCCTCTTGACAATTTTGAGATAAGACCAACAATTCCCTTTTGAAAGTTGAAGTCTTTGGAGCTGCATTAATTAGGCAATTTCCATTTGTCATCCAGCCAGTCAGGGGCAAAGACAGGTGAATCCAGTGCTTTCTGCCTCCAGAGCCTTGGAAGATACATGAGGCTACATATATTTCCTTCTTGGAAATCAAGATTAGCTCCAAAGAGTTCACAAGTAGAGTTTATCTTTCTCATTGATGAAGCATGTCACTATGGCCACAGCAGGATATTGCAGCCCGTTCCTCTGAGCCCAGGGCTTTAAGGGGGACCCTGGTTGAGGGAGGCAAGAAGAGTAGCAGCTAGACTCCCTGGAGTGACCTCTTCTGAATGACTTTGACCTAAACGCTTTTGAACACAGACAGTTCAAGTGTCATCTCTACAGAAAAGCCCATGCACTTCACCCCTGAGAGGTCCTGTGTCCATATTCTCTCTGCAAAATTGAAAAGACTATCCATGTGGAGCAAGACACACACTTAGCCTCAGGGGAGCTGAGCTGGAAGAGGTGTTCACAAAAGCCACAATGGTGGAGGACCATCTTGTTTGCTACAGAGGAGAGACTAACCACAGGACCCCTTCCCTTAGTTAGATGATCTTTGCACAGCCTGAATTTACTTGCTCCTATTCTCTGGCTGGGTCTCCATCATTGATCCAAGAAATGAACTCACTTCCTCAAGAATGTGCACCTGCATTGAGGGTGGGATGCAACTGGAGAGTCAGAGGCCTCCTCTCTGACTATTGGTCTGGAGGATGTTGAGGCCTTGGGTCTTACCCATATGCCAAATAAGCTACAAGAGCCCTCAAAAAGGTTTTTAATAGACATTTCTCCAAAGAAGATATATGAAAGGCTAACAACTACATGAAAAGATTCTCAGCATCACTAGTTATTAGGGAAATGCAAATCAAAATCACAATGAGATATCACCTCACAACTGTAGGGATGGCCATCATCAAAAACACAAGAGATAACAAGTTTTGGCAAGGTTGTGGAGAAAAGGAAACCCTCGTGCACTGCTGGTGGGATTGTAAATAGGTATAGCCTCTATGGAAAACAATATGGAGGATCCTAAAAAGTTAAAAATAGAACTACCATGTAACCCAATAATTCCACTTCTAGAAATATATCCAAAGGAAACAAAAACACTAAGTTGAAAAGATATCTGCACCCCATGTTCATAGAAGCATTATTTACAATAGCCAAGACATGAAAATAATCTAAATGTCCATTGATGGATGAACGGTTGAAGAAGATATGGTGTATACATATATACGTATATCATATATATATATGATGGAATATTATTCAGATATAAAAAAAATGAGGAAGTACTACCATTTGCAACAACATGGATGGACCTTCAAGGCATTATGCCAAGTGAAATAAGTCAGACAGAGAAAGGCAAATACTGTATGATCTCAATTGCAAGTGGAAAACAAACAAACAAACAAACTCACAGAAAAAGAGATCAGACTTATGGTGACCATAGGTAGAGGACAGGAGGAGGGGAAGTGGGAGAAGGTGGTCAAAAGGTACAAACTTCCAGCTATAGGATAAGGAAGTACTAGCGATGTAATGTGCGACATGATGATTATAGCTGACACTGCTGTATGACATATATGAAAGTTGTCAAGAGAGTAAACTCTAAGAGTTCTCATCACCAGGAAAATTTCTTTTTCCTTTTTTCTTCTGTCTTTTCTTTTGATTGTATCTATATGAGAAAGTGAATGTTAGCTGAACCTATTGTAATAATTTCACAATATTTGTAAATCGAACCATCATTCTTTTACACTTTAAGCTTATACAATGATGTATGTCAATTATTTCTCAATAAAACAGGAAAAAAAATGTTTCAGAATCCCTGGCTATGGAGGAACCACGGACTCAGTGCTCAGTCCTGGCACAAAGCTACTAAGCCTCATTTTTATGAACATCTTACTGCTTTCTATTTGCCCCTTGGGTTCTGAAAAGGCCCCCTTCAGCCTAAGTAGCAGCATATACAAACATTACCTACATGTGTCCCGAGCTCTGTTCTCACGCCTCTTCCTGCTTGAGAGCCTTTCAATAACTGACCTGATTATCAATATTGTGCAACTTTACAGAGACCATATTTCTGTCTGCCTTTCAGCCTCTCTTTCTCTCTCTCTCCCCTGTCTCTGTCTCTGTGTCTGTTAATGTCTCCTTTCTCTCTTAAACTGGAGTGTGTGTTGGGTTTAGACTGTTCAAGAACAAATTATTTGTTTAATTTATAGCAATAATGTTTTCACATTTTTCTACAAAAATTGATCATCTTGTGTTAGTTTAATTTCTAGACACTTTATAATTTGTGTTTGATTGAAAATAGTATCACTTTTCTAGTTGTTTATTTTGGCATGTGAAGACGTAGTTTGAAGCAAAGTTGCTAAACTCTCCAGTTGCATTTAGTAGATGGTCTGTAAATTCTTTTGATTTTCTGTATTGACAATTGAATAGTCTGTTAATATTGAAATCAAGATCTTGTGCTCCTGGATGCTGATTTGAGATCTTCACAAATTATTTAATTTGGGGGAGACTCAGATTCCTCATTTTCAAGATGTGGTTGATATGAATTTCATAGGTGAACTGTGGAGATTAACTGAGCTACTGCCTCTCAGGTCCTTGGTTTGGTGTGGCTCCTGGCCTGGGCCGGAACTCAGCCATGCGGCCACAGCCAACTCTAGGGCGGGCCAGGGAATGTACTTAGCTATGTGCCAGGAAGAAAAGAAGTATTCTAGTCTTTGCCACAATATTTGCATTCCTCCCTCTAGTTTGTAGACATGTGACTTTTACTTTTTTTAAGATTTTGATTTGGATCTAATGACTCCATATTTTCTGTTGTAGTTTTTTCTTGCTTTGAAAGATAGCTCTGCTGAAGGAGAATTGGTAGGAAATAGAGTAAACTAAATTAAACTGAAAAAGACTTCAAAAATGGATCTTTTAACACCCAAATCATTATGTTTCCAGAAAAAAATATATACATACACGCACAAATTTATGTGTATAGTGGTCAGACAGAATTAAAAAGGATTAATGAAAGAATTTTCATAGATTTTTCAACTAAAGTCCAAACTTGAATATGACTCCAGCCTTATATTGAAAAAGAAAAACTGAATTTCGAAGACAAATCAGTAACTAACAGGACATTGAAGATGTATTTACAACCAGAGCGATAAAAACTCATCTCCCCAGGTAGGTTCAAAATGGACAAGGCTAGAAGTTCTGCTGTGTACCTGTTCAACTGGAACATAGGATCCATGGGAAGGAACTAATGGGGAATAAAATTGAAAAAGTAGGTTGGAGTTCTGAGGAGCCATATTAGGAATTCGTGAAGATTAAGAGAACCACATATTTTCCTTGCTCAGGTAGCTAGGGCATAGTATCAGAGGAATATGGGTTCAATCTTGAATAATACTAATTCATTGTGTGTTCCTATATGAGATGCTTAAACTCTCTGCACCTCAATTTCCATATCTTTAACACGAGGCTGATAACATCATTTACTGATAAGAGGATGAGATAGTGAACCATATTTATTACCATTATTAACTAGGAAGCAGATCTGTAACTCTATATATGGGACAGCACATGAGATATGGAGTCAAGAGACTTAGAATAAAATGCCATATCAACAAATTTCTTTGTGACTATTCACAGATGATTAATGTCTTTGGCCTCAATTGACTCCCACATAAAATGGGGGGGGGGGCATAAGCCATGTCACCTCTACTGCACAGGCTCGTGGGGATAAAATGAAATCACAAGGAACAACAAGCATTTTCTGCGATATGGATTTTCACCCTGTGGCATTATCTCTCCTGCAAGGAGTTGCCTGGATTTCTTCCTTGGGGTGCCAACCATCCTCATTTCTCTGAAACTGAGGGGTTTCCCTGGACACAGGACTTTTAATACTAAAACGCTGGCGCAGTCCTGAGCAAACTTGGACAGTTGGCCATCTTATTCTTCCCCAAGGAACAGAGGAACTAATGGGGCATTAAAGAAGGATTGCTATAGACAGGACCACAGTGAGGTTTCAGTGGAACTTGAGGAAAAATTGGATTTACCAATGCAAATAGTCATAACTGTGACCTATTGAAACCAGCCCATGGTGTCACTGAGTTACAGAACCAGGCCAAGTTCTGTCTTCCTCATCAGCAGACCTGGGGCACTGGGAGCATCGGGAATGCTTAGATTCGCATGAAGGATTGACAAAGCATGCCCCAACCAATGAATTTCTTGAGAGTGTCTTCTTCATTCTAGAGCTCCCTTGATAAGCCTGAAATTTATCTTTCTGTGGTTCTCAGACCACAGGTGCATGGAGGTGTTTTCAAAGAAAGAGTCTCTCAGATTGACAGCACTCCAAAACCTAGTACATTTGATTCAAGTCACAAATCTCTTTCATTTCCTGATCTCTGCCTTGCTCTTGCTCCTCTTCTTATCCTCCCACCTGTCACCTTGACAGCACTGATGGTGTCCTTAAGGCATTCTGCATTCTCTTTTCCCTGATCTTCAGCCAGGAGCACTGGGCAGCTGTTCTGACTCTCTCACATGCCTCCTACCCCAGTGTGATCCCCTCTCCATGGAACCAGAATTTTCTCAACCTTCTGAGTTTGATGTTTAGAAAATTTTCCCATGGTAATATATGCACATGGCTTAAAAATGAGGACAAAAACAGTAAAATAGTGTTTATAATGGAATGCAGCTATTCCCTCCCAGACTCTTCCTCATTTCTAGTCCTACCCTAAGGAAGTACAAAGCTAGTTATTGTTTTTATATTGCTCTCTTTTGGTTTATCAACGTTAGATATACTCTACTGTGATTGATATTGGTCCAGCTCCTTTAACCCCATCTCTACTTTTCTCAGCTCCTTCTCCCAATTTTCAGTTGGTCTATTGGTTTTCTTTGTCAATTTATGAATACTTTGCAACTTCACTTCTTATTCATTAAATCTAAATGTGTCTCTTGACTCCTCACCCGAATGGTAAGAATATTAATATTTTTCCCTTTCCTTCATCCTTCTTTCTGCTTCCACTTTCCAGCTTTCCTTATATTTATTTTTGTTTTTTCAATATCAAAATTGGTACCACTACATCCTAATCTGTAATCACCTTCCTTGCTTCATCTATATGTTGATTCTAAATGTTAACAATGAATAGTTTACATCATTATCATGGTGTAAATATCATAGAGTCAATAAACTATGATTCATTCCCTTTCTTGTTTAGTGTTTATTTTACTACATGTTGCAACTTGCTTTGATCTATTTATTTTTCCTAAATTATTGAACTTAAACATAGCTCTTTGCTTGTTTGTTGATTAAATCTTCATTATATCATCTGTTCTTTTGAGATTACTCTTTTTTCCAGAGCCCTCCTTCTCAAGGATCCCCTCCCTATTTCTATTTAATAAAGACTAAGTCTTCAAGCCCTGTTCCATAGGTATCTTTTTAGGACTTTCTTCACAAGCTCTCTCAGCTTGGATGCACTACCCTGGGGTCCACATTCTTCTTGGTTTTGCTGGAGTATATTTTCAGGTATTTTAGCAAAAAATTGCTTAAAGGAAGTCAACTTTTAGAGTTGACTGAAAAGTATTTTAATCATTGCTACCTTCAAAAATAAATATTTGTTTGGTTGGGTAATGAACTGCCACATCAAATCCACATTTCACATATGTCAACTTCAGACCCTAACATCCACCATCCTTCCAGGATGCAGCTCCTTAATCCTCTCAATAACAAGTATGTTATTATCAACAAAGTTATATATGCTTAGTATTAAAAGCAGAATAGAATAGACCCTACAGAAAAGCAGAATAAATTTAGAATTTCTTATGTATTCTCCATGAATACTTTAAAAGATGAATCATTTTATAACCCAGATATCTCCATATAAGCTTTTCCATTTATTCTAGCTCTGTGGTTCTCAAACTTTAGAATACATAAAAATTATCCTGCATGGTAAATATGCAAAACTATATATCCAGAACTAGAAAGGCGATTTAAAGCATTTTCAGAGGTAATTCTTGAATATCAAATTGTATTGATTCTAAGTTGTATCTTTTAATATTTTAATATCTGAAACCAAGATGCAACTTATCAAACAATGGCATTTTTCAATTTTATTGGTTTTTCTTATGCACTTTTTAGTGTATATAAAATAACAAAGTTTGTTAAAGTTAATGGTGTATTAGATTCAATGAAATATGGTAAATTTCGTAAAAGAACTCAAGGAAATATTGGAAGCACTGCTTTTTGTGTGTGTTTAAGCACTCACTCTTGCTCATCAAAGGCTGATGTCAATCTTGTTTCTTTTTTAGGTAACTTCCAGGATCTTTTTGTCCTCAGTGTTTGTAAATTTTATAGTGAAGCACCAAATGAGGGTCATTTGCTGATTTCCTTCATTATACTGAGTAATCAGTGGCTTCTTTTAAATGTGAATTCAGCTTTTGTAAATTATGTTCTATTATTCCTTGAATAATTCCCTGTCCTCTGTTTTCAGTGATTTCTCATTCTAGAACTCCTTTCAGTCATATATTGGACTTTAGGAGTGATGCCTATGGTTTCACTTCTCTCATTTTATGTTTCTTTCTATTTTTATTATTTGTAGAAGAGGAATTTACTCTTCCTAATTTTCAACTCTTTATTGACTGTTTTGTTTTGACAATTATATATATAAAAATACATAATATAATATATATCATATATATTATATTATATGACATATATTATAACATATATAATTATATATTATTTAATTATATTAATTAAATAATAATTAACAATAATTAATTATATTATATATAATATAATAATAAATAAATAAATATATATATTTTTGGTGATGAAAATTGGCCCTGAGGTAACATCTGTGCTAATCTTCCTCTATTTTGTATATGGGATGCCGCCACAGCATGGCTTGTTGAGCAGTGTGTGGGTCCATGCCCAGAATCCAATCCCACAAACCCAGAGCCATCAAAGCCAAATGTGTGAACTTAATCACTACACCACCAGGCCATCTCCCTTGTCAGTTATATTTGTAATTTCCATGGGGTTTTTTCTTCTAATTTTCTAATTGTCCCTTTCTAATTTATCCACAGCTTTGTTTCTTTCTGCTTTTTTTGGGTACAATATATTGCCTAATATTCTTGAAGATATTCACCAGGGTTGTTTATAAGTTCTCCTCTGTTCCTCAGATTATCTGGATTTTTTTCAGGGATCATATTTTTCTGTTAGCTTCTCTTTTTATTCTTTTCCAGTAATTTTATTGACATTCTAATGGTTTATAACATTGTGTAATTTTGGGTGTACATTATTATCTATTAATTTCTGAATAGAGTTAATCATGCTCACCACCAGTAGTCTTATTTTTATCTTTCGCCATACGTATGTGCCCCTTTACCCCTTTCACCCACCCCCCCCAACCCCTTTCCCCTCTGGTAACCACTAACCTGTTCTCTTTATCCATGTATTTGTTGTCTTCCACATATGATTGAAATCATGCAGTATTTGTCTTTCTCTGTCTGGCTTACTTTGCTTAACATTATACCCTCAAGGTCCATCCATGTTGTTGCAAAGGGGATGATTTTGTCTTTTTTATGGCTGATTAGTATTCAATTGTATATATATACCTCATCTTCTTTATCCATTCATCTGTAAAAGGGCACTTGGGTTGCTTTCACATCTTGGCTATTGTGAATAATACTGCAATGAACATAGGGGTGCACAAATCTCTTTAGATCATTGATTTCAAGTTCTCTGGATAAATACCCAGTAGTGGCATAGCTGGATTGTATAGTAGTTCTAATTTTTTGAGAAATCTCCATCCTGTTTTCCATAGTGACTGCACCAGTTTGCATTCCCTCAAGTAGTGTACAAGGGTTTAATTTTCTCCACATCCTCTCCAACATTTGTCATTTTTTGTCTTGGTAATTATAGTCATTCTGACTAGTGTAAGGTGATATCTCACTGTAGTTTTGATTTGCATTTTCCTGATGAGTAGTGGCGATGAACATCATTTCATGTGTCTGTTGTCCATTTGTATATCTTCTTTGGAAAAATGCCTGTTCATATCTTCTGCCCACTTTTGGATTGAGTTGTTTACTTTGTTGTTATTGAGTTGTATGAGTTCTTTATATATTTTGGAGATCAACCCCTTGTCAGATAAATGATTTTCAAATATTTTCTCCCAGTTGGTGGGTTGTCTTTTCATTTGTTCATGGTTTCCTTTGCTTTGCAGAAGCTCTTTTGTGTGATGTAGTCCTCTGTTCACCTCTCTTGATCTTTCTCTGTGTGTCTTTAGATTAGCTATTGCTGCATCACAAACCACACCAAGTTGAAACAACAACTTATTACTTCTCATGGTTCTGTGGATTGACTGGATTTAAGTTAGCACTTACTGCTTTGTGTCTCTCATACAATTGCAGTCATATAGCAGCTGAGTCATATAAAAGATTTATTAGTATTAAAGTCCAACATGGCTTCTTCATTTACATGTTTGGCTCTTCAGCTGGGATAGCTGGATCAACTGGGGATGGTCAGGGAATCACTCTATCTCCATGCAGACTCTTCATCCAGCTAGTTTGAGTTTCCTCACAACATGGTAGATTAGATCCTCAGGGTAGTTGAACTTACATAGCAGGTAGCATACCCCAAAGTGAGTGTTTCAAGGTCTGAAGCATAAACTTCAGGATTCTTCACATTTAGTCTTGGAAGTCCCAAATGCCACTTCTGTGGCATTCTGTTGGCTAAACAATTTGCTGAGACCAGCCTAGATTCAAGAGGAAAGGAGTAAGACTCAACTTCTTAATTAAAGGAGTAGCATGAGCACACGAAGAAGAAAGTATTGAGAGATCCTGATTTCAATTTTTGGGGGTATATGCCCAGAAATGGGGTTGCTGGATTATATGGTAGTTCTATTTTTAATTTTTTGAGGAACCACCATACTGTTTTCCACAGTGGGAGCAGCATTTTGCATTCACACCAACAGTGTGCAAGTGTTCCAACTGGAACTCTTCCTTACTTTCTATTCTCCATCTACATTGGCCTTGCTCTGTTTCTCAACTGCATCATAATCACATATGTTTTTTCTGTCTCATCTACATCTCTTTTCTTTTCACAGTCAAAGTCAAATTGCTTATACATATTTAGATCCTCTGTATTTATATTTTTTGTCATGTCATCATATATATTTTCCCATGTCATTAGAATCTCTTTCAAACATTATATTTAGTGACTGTTCAATTCTACTCATATGAATTTCCCTAGTGTGAAAGATTCTTTCCGTTTTCATGCTATTATAAAAGCCTCATTTTTGGCAGAAAATATGTGTGCAAACATCTGATTTTCCATAATTTTTACAATAGAAAATTGAACATCAATCATTTTATACAATTTTCCCTGTCTTAGTTTAGTAATTTTGTTTCCTGTATTGGTTGTTGTGAGTACTGATTAAATGATTTTTTTTTTCAAGAATGAGCCAGAGGGCCATCTCTTAGTCCTTTCATTTAGGAGATTGATTTTCTGTGCTTCCTTTATAAAAGATTCCTTGTCGAGATAAAGGATTCATGGATTGTGACCGTTTTCCATGAAAATTCACCAGGTGTTGCTCTGTTATTTTCTGCTCTCTACTGTCACAGATGGTAAGTCTGAGACATTGTTTATATTTCTATAGAAGTAACCTACATTTCTGCCTGAAGCATTATGGAATTTTTTTCTTGATTTTTAAAATAGTTTTTAATGTGATCAGAAAGTGCTCTATTCATTGTATTTTCTTAGAATGTAATGAGATTTTAGCTTTCTATTCATAGATATTCTTTCTTCTAGAAAACTTTAATTTCTTATTGATCTTAAGGCAACTTCCAATATTCCACTATTCTCTTTTTGATTAAATTTCTGTTCTTTCTTTTCCAAACTTCTTATTTTCTTTACCATAATTTTTATCTGTTCTTCTTTTGGTTTATTTTCTGGGAGATTCTTTTTAGCTTTTACTGCACAACATTAAATTGGCATTATACAATGCCAGTTCTGTTCATTACTGTAGCCAAAATAGAATTTAATTTAGCATTGGGTTTTACTGTCACCTTTATATCTCATACTGATCTCTTCCCACTGTGCTTTGTTATTTACTCTTTTTACTGTTTTCTTTCAGTGTCCAACTTTCTCTGATACTCAAAACAGGGCAGGAGCCTGAAAAACCATCAGGATTTCCTCCTTCTCCTCTTTTAACCACAGCTTCTGAGAATGTATTCACAGTAATAATACTGTGAGTCTGAAAGTCAGAGCAAAACTGACTTTAATTATGCAAAAATTTCATGTGCAGCCACCTTGGGGAATAGATTTCCATTATAATTAATGATATTTTGGAAATATGAATTCAAATTCATATCAGTTTCTTAGTCCATAAGGTCTGGTGTTGAGGAAGTTTTGTTAATGATATTGTCTTATATGAGGGTCAAATTAGTTTTATAAATTGAGCCAAAGAAATAGGAGATTATTAGCAGCATTAGGAAGAACAAACAATATTTAAGAGCTGAGAAGAGAAAAGGCAGATGAAACAAGCAGAAAAAAAGAATAATTTTTGCAATGCAGCTTTGGTGGGAGTTAACGAGTAAAAATGTCATAAGACGTTTAAGTGCTTTTCTGTCTACGATAAAGGAATGAGCTGAGCTTGGGTGCAGTCTGAGGAAGCAGTTGGTGGTCAGCAAGGTTCTGGTCTTCTCTGGTGTGGAATTATCATGTCATTCTTGATCATGGATAGTGAGCTATAGATGCCTGCTCTTCTTTTCTTTCAGTGATTCATTCAATTGTTCAACAAATTTTTTGGTCCAATGACTATTTTAGTGTAAGAGAAATGTAGTATTGTTCCAGAAAAAATTGTGGTCGATCTTTAATCTGAAATATTGATTTCTGGCCCTATTGCCAGGGACTGGCGATGTGGTTTGATGAATGGATGGTCATTGCATGTGTGTATGTGATAGAAATGGAGTCTAATACAGAAGGTCATCTAATAAAATCCCCACCAGTTTCGCTCCTTGTCTCTCCATACATAGTCTATTATTAGTCGCTTTCAAGAAACAAAATGGTACTCCTTTACAATCTCCCTCTTACCTAACCTCTCAGTGTCATTCGACCCTGTCAACTGTGACTTCTGTATAAAATCTTCTCACCTCTTATCCTCTATAGTGTTCTCAGGAACTGTATACTGCTTTATCTGTTTCATCTCTGCCTTGTTGCTTTGTTTTTATTCTTTTATTTCACCAATAGTTTCTCAATATTCAATTTCAGGCACTCATTCTCTTTTGTTCACTCTAACTCCCTTAGCAGAGTTAGATCCTGTCCATCCTGTCCATACTCTTGGCTTTGGCTATGCTCAGATAATTCACTAATATATATGTTTCAAAGTGCATAGCTCCCTTCTCAAATCATGACCCTTACATCTAAATGTTTACTTGACGTGTCCTCTTGTATTTGTTAAATGAACTTCAGTCCTATGTTCCAAAATGAACTACTTCATTATTCCCCTACAAACATGGACCTCTTTTACTGTTCTTTATTCCTCTATAAAGCTAAACCACCTGCTGGGTTAAGAAAGCCAGAAATCTAGGAATCATTCTGATGTAGACTTCTCTCTTTAACTCTTATAAATAATCCATTAACAAATATGATCAATTTTTCCTCCTAATCATTGCACAAATCATCCCACAAGTCCAACTTAACTACTGTCTATTACCAAAAGCCTCCTAACTGATTTACCATCAACCATCCATCCTTGGAAATCCAGCTACAGCCAGAGTGAAATTTTCAAAACTTATATCCACTTGCACTCCCCAGCTACCCAGTTAATGATTTTCAGACATATCTCATAACTGAGAAGATAAAGATAACACCTCTTACTATGACTTAAAAGACCATGCCTACCCCCTCAAGTGCATTGTCCACCATCTTCTCCTTGATCTATGGGCACCAGAGACACTGGAATTCTTTCACTTTTCCCTACCAGCCTTACTGCCCCCCTGATATAAAGCAGTTGTACTCTTTGTTCTCTCTTTCTTCTTTTTTCTTTTTGCTCCAATGTAAATATAATTATCTTTGAGATTTCAGCTCAAACATCACTTTCTTCAGAAACATTTTGTGGCCTCCCTGATAAAGCTAACTTCTCCCACCTCCATAGCATACCACTCTTCTTTTGCATAGCATTTTGCCCAATTGAAAGTCTGTGCCTTTTTGTATGATTATTTCATGTTTTACCTACTGATTCCATGAAGGCAAGAACAATTTTGCTCACTCAACATCTAACCTGGTACCTGGTCCATATCAGGATCTCAAAAATGTTTATGAGAGGAATAATGAATGAATAATAATAAGTAAATTACATTTAGCACATATTGCCTGACAATTGCCAATGCACATTCATATCTGGCATTGATTCTCACATATTAACCCCAGGAGAATCTGAGAACAAAGGTAATTACCCTTACTTTATGGCTGGGGAGACTTGGTGGTATATTGCATTATCATGGGGACCAGTAAAAAGATGCTTCCCTCTTCTGGGTCCTGAATCTCTGAAGAAGCAGGAAGCCTCTTGAGTGAGTTTCTCTGCACTTCTAGCTAAGGAATTAACATTTTAAAAAGAGTCTATCAGATCTCAGGCATGTTGCTAGACACTTTTATATATGTTCTGCCATTAAATGCCTTTATGATCTTTCCAAATAGGTATTATGAGCCTCATTTTTTAGATATGGAAATTAACACTCAGAAACTTTAAAGAGACTGACCAAGGTCGTGAGGCTGTCTCCAGAAGCTGTGAAATTATTCTCCATTAACTGGAGCTTTTCATGTTAAGCTATTAGGTACACAGGCTGCAACAAGCCTCATGTTTATTTTGGGAGATACTATTTGTCAACTTATAATCTATTTTACCTCCACTGAGATCAACCCTCACGGCCAAAGTAATAATGCCTTTCCCTAAAGCCAAAGCGACAGCCTTACTTGAGGTGGTTGACACATTTCTAATTTTAACAGAGGAGCCTTCCTCTTTACCTCTACTTTCTTTTCAGTTCCTTCAGGGTAAAATGGTAGAAAAATAAGTAAATCCCTGGGCAATGATCTGCTGTGATTTAATGTTATTTCTGATGCTACCTAGTCCATGGAAATAGACTTTGCTCAATCTGCGTGCCTTACAACTTTCCCACTTTCTTAAACCCACTGCTTCTGTCCCTTGACTCAAATAGTCCTTTACCTCTTTTATCTCTCTACTTTCTTCAATCTGTCAGGTCGTTCTAATCTTAGGAAATTCACTGACCAAGATGGAACTCATTTTTGGTCATCTGAATGCTTTTTTTTTTTTTAAAAACAGCCTGAATTCCATGATATCCCTGTCTTTTGCCACACATGGTTATCGGCATCCCAAGTCTTCATTTTTCCCAGTGTTCCTTCTTCTTCTTAAAATTTGGCAATTGAAAGAAATGCTAAGAGCTGGAGAGAGTATGATGGAGAAAATGACACAATGTTCATGGCGCTCCAATATAGCCAGGTCCTCAGTTTCACCCATAAATCATTTTACTTGCTCATGGTCAAGTTCCACTCCCAAAAAGTCTTCCAAATCATCATCATTTTTTTGAATCTTTGCTCAGTTAATAACCACTTCCCACAGGCAAAATGGCCCTCCTCTTAGTTCACTGAGATAATAAAGCCATCAAACATAAATTGCCTCATTCTCATCCTGCTTCACCTCACAAACACCTAAGTACACAGTCACCTGCCTTTCTATACATCTTCACTCTCTCCCCTCTGGCTCAAGCATTGATGTCTCTTCTGCTGTGCGCACCAGCCCCTCCACATGAAATTCATTCTTCCAGCCCCTTCACTCTTTTCTCCTTCTAGACTTTCCTCCATCAAAACTGGTGTCAACAGCTAGACTTTTTGTGTCATCTATTGATTACTGTTAAGATGATCTAAGGAATCCTCACAGTCAGAATCTTAATCTTCTACTCCTTTTAAACAAATTTTACACTCTTCTTAGGCTGGTGCTTTTACTGTCCACAGAGCATAGTTTCCTCATCCAGTTTCCACACCTCACCTCCAACTACTGGGTCATGTGTCAGACATCCCTAAGAACTTCCTCACTATACTCTTTTTTTCCACCATCAAAACCTTACTTGGCTGACGGGTTTCTTCAGCTCTGCTTGAGCCCAACCAGCCAAGAAGTAAGATGCCAGGATCACTTTCTTCTAGACATATGTGTTCTCAGTTGGCTACTCTATGTAACAACCTCAAATATTTAGTGACTTAGCTAAATATTTATTTAACTCATAATTCTTCCGGTAGGCAATTTTGAACACACTCGGTTAAGCAGTTCTTCTGGTATTACTCTGAGCTCCCTCATGCTTCTGCAGTCAGTTATGGGTAGTCTAAAACGTTTTACTGAGTTGTCTAGGATTTCCCACATGTTTCACTAGGACAACTGGGCTGACTCAGCTCTGCTCTGTGTGTTTCATTCTCCAATGGACTAGCATGAGGTAATTCACATGGTATTTGGGAAGCTTTCCCAGTGAAAGCATGGAAGCCTTTTGAGACCTGGCACAATGTCAATCCGCCAGACTCTATTGCCCAAACTAATCATAAGGACAGCCCAGATTCAAGGGCTGGGGGATATGTTTCACCTCTTGATGGGAGCTGCTAAGTTTGAAAAGGGTGGATGTGCATGGATTAAGGGAACAGAGAAGGTAAATTGGGCCATTTTTGCAATAACTCAACCACATGCCCAATTTCTGCTAGTAATTTCTTTGAACAATCTTTACTAAGTTTTCATGGAGTAAACACATTAAGAGGAGGAAAAATGCCACATAATTCTCCCCAAAGAACAACTTCTTGATCTAACGCAATCTCTTTGCATTCCTAGTGTTCTGTTTAGATAAGCTGCAGGGGAGGTTAGGTGATCTTAACAAGGTGGTTCTGCACCTTTTTATAACTTTTCCAGTTTTAGATTTGATTTTAAATGATGGTGGTTTGGATGAGGGTTAAAGCAATGAGATAGTGAAAAGGAGGCAGAATCTGGATATATTTGGAAAGTACAACAGCCTACAGGTTCTTTAGATACAGGAATAGGCCCGCTCAATAGCATGTTACAAAAGAAGAAGAATATAGTAGCACATCTGTAGCCTTTGAGCTGGATGCTAGAAGAGACACTGGGACCCAGATGAAGTGACTTCCCTGAGCAAAGGAAGAGTGGTCCTGTGTTGTGTGGTCCAGTGGTTTTTCCCGACTCTTTCTCTGTCCCTGAATGTTTTTTAGCATCTGGTACAGGGGACAACTGGCTGTCTTTTGGGAGAGTTTTTGCTCATTTATATCAAGTTTAACTCTGTGTTCCATTAACTCGGGGCCTTGCTTTTTGCCTACAGAACTTCACCATCTGGAACAAAACACGCCTTTGCAGTCAGGAGACCTGGCTGTAGTTCCTAGGTCTGTGACTTTGGCTAAGCTTTTAGACCCTCTGCACCTCAATTTTCTAACCAGTAAAGAAGAGACCTAATTGTATCTATTCTACTCTGTCGTTGTGATAATTAAATACAGTCCTTTTTATTTAGCAATGTCATTGCAATTAGTAACTGGCACCTAGTAGGCTTTGAATCAAAATGAATGCATGGATCATTTTCCCTGAATTGTTTTTCTTTTCTAGGGAGGTGGTATTCTTTGATCTGTATGGGGAGGATGTTTTTCTGCTCTCTACAGTCATCCTGGCATCAAGGATGTCCTCAGTTCACCCTGGCTGACTGATTATTGCTTGCAAATTCCAAATTTTTGCAGACTTGCTGTGAGGAAGGATCAAGTAATATCACAGGCCAGGCTGGGAGACTGCAGAGAGGGCATCCTGACCTGCGATTATTCATGAAGTGACGCATAATCAGGGTCTGGAGACAGAGATATCAAGTGCTGAGAGCAAGTTCAATTAAAAAGCCCTGCAGTGAGGCAGGCCCTGCTCGGGAATGCAGGGAGATGATCAGTTTCTGGAAGTAAGAGATTCTTGGGGTGGCTGGAGTCACGATTGAGGGGTTGGATAGGAAGTTTTTTGGGGCTGGGGAGGCACTGAGGAAAGTGATAGCAAGAGAGGAAAGTGTTTAATTGGAGGGAAAGTGACTTGCGGAGTTCTCTCCATTTGAAAATGAAGTCTTTTCCAGGCTTTCTAATGACGCAGCCTAGAGAGTAAAACTAAACTATAGTGTGAGCCAAATTGCTTGTCTCTGCTTTTTCCTTGTCTTCTTTGAGAAGCTCCGGAGGTCTGAACGGGTCAGTAGAGTGTGACTTTAATTTTATAACTTTAGCACTATATTCCGTTCCTGTTTTCAAGGCAGTACATGCTCAAAGAAAATTCAGAATCATAAAAGTAAAAGAGAGATTCTCTGTCTCTGTCAACCCATATGTCACCACTGTTAACATTTTGGTGTTTTCATTCTAGTTTATACAATATACATGATCAATAGACACCAAATTTGTGGGTAAACTTCCTGAGATTTTCCATAATCACATTTCTCTCAAAAGTCACATGTTTCACAGACCTCTCCATATAACAAACTTAGCAGTCTAAGTTTCATTGAATTTTCGTATATCACCGGATGATGGCTTTTTTGTTTTCAAAGAAAAAAGTCATTACTTTTCGAAAGTTACTTCCTTGCATAATAGGTTGACAATAGAAAAACTATGTGATGTGGAATTAAAAATGTCAGCTAAGTATAATACGCTTTGCAAAACACATGACTCTAAGTCATTCTTCAGCAATATTATATATTAATATGTGATGTGATCTTGAGGTTCAGATATATGCAAATCTGTACCGTTATTTATAAACGCGTGCAAACACACAGATACAGACACATACACATATGCATAATCAGAATTGGTAACATATATGCAGTTTTGTACAACTTACTTCCTTTGCCATCACAGCAGGACAATTTTCGTGATAAAATTATTCAAAAGCTAAAGTTTTAAAAACTGCATAATTGTCATTTTGTCATTAAGCCATTACTCATTTATACAACCATCTATTCTTAGATATTTTGACTGCTTCAGAGTTTGGTCACTATAAATAGTGTTGGAATGTACATTGTTGTGAATAAATATTCATTGCATCTTTAGTATTTCCTTAGGATAGATTCCTAGTAGTGAAATTAATGGTTCAAAAGATAAAACTATTTTAAAATTCTGTCTCTCTCTCTCTCTCTCTCTCTCATATACATATATATATATATATACATATATATATATATATATACATACATGAGACTGCAGTCCCTTCTGTGACACCGGTATGTGATAGTAGACTTTTTAAAAAGCTATAGCAATTTGAAATGGAAACATTTTTCCATGCTTCTTCAGTTTTCATTTGTGTTAGACTGGTATGGTTGAATGTTGTCCTTATATTTATTAGCTATTTTTTCTTCTTCCATAATGTGTTCAATTTCTTTGACCATTGATTTTTTTGAGGTTCAGTACTTTCCTAATTGATTTGTATGAGCTATTTAGACACTAATAATATTTTCTTTTTGCACTTTTATGGCAAATACTTTATGAGGTAATTTCATTTTAATTTTGCACACAGCATCTTTGACATTTGAAGTATGCATTTATTCAAATCCTTTATAAGTCTCCTTTGCATTTTCCCCAAGGGCTTCTTAAGACTATCTCATCCCCAGATCGCTTAAATTCTTACCTGTATGCAAAAATATTTTCCTACTGTATTTGGACATATGATGATGAGTTAAGGATCTAAGGTGGGAGAGGGCAAAGAGGTAGGCAGGAGCCTATACAAGGACATACTGAACAATTATGAAAGAAGTACAAATGACTAAAATTGTTTCATTTCTTTTGGTCACTAGTAAGAGGTTTGGTGTTTTCTTTTAAGCAATGATCATTGCTTTAAACCGGCTCCTTTTAATCTCACTCCTGGATTATTGCAAGCACTTCCTAATTTTGTCTCCTCACCTTTAGTCTTTTCAACTCCACCCCCTTCTACACGTTAAAGCCAAGGTAATCTTTATAAAATAAAAATCTGACCTTTTTGCTTTCTAATTAAAATCCTTCCTATCAGCTTTAATGTGCAATCTCTTAGCACGGCATCCTGGACCCTGACACCTGGTTTCTATCTCCCACTCCACTTTCCACTTCTACCTCTTTTCCTCTTGTACTTTACACTCTCATGTCACCATGCTGCTTTAGACTCAGTGTCTTTGCTCGTGGTGTTTTCCCTACTTGAAATCCTTTTATAATCAAGCCAGGTAATATCTCCCTGAGAAAGCAACTCCTTGACCCAACACTCTGCTACGTGGCCCTCTTCTTTCTGTTTGTGGCACCCTAGGTTGAACTGTATTTTAAAACAACAGTTACATTGAAATTCTGCCATGTGCATGTATTCTCACTAGACCATAAGCATCTCAACATCAAGGACTCTTCTTTTCTTTTATTGTGTTCCCTGTGCCTAACAGAGTCCCAGCATACTTTAGGTGCTCAATGTCCTGTAATTCCCCCAAATTGCCATCAACTTAACGCCTATCAGAAGCCACGTCAAGACTCTCAATAGCCATCATCTTATTTAATGCCAATCCGTTGCTGCATCTTATTTTGCGAAATGAGAATATCAATCCCTGCCACACCTTCTGCCCCAGACAGCAGTGAAACTGAAGGCGGTAGCAAATATAAATAATTTTGTAAACTGTGAGGAATTTTGTATGCATGCATGTGCGCCCTTGTGTTTGTATAGCTACTGTTACTGTTATAATTATTATTACAGAAATATGACTTTAAATGACAGAACCACAAAATTTTAGAATACTAGATGTACATGTGACCTGGGCTTGATGTAGACCACTGGTTTGAAAACTGCGTTCCCAGGTACCCTTACCTTCCTTAGAGATGCTCCAAGGGTGTTTTCTGAAAGGGGTTGGGAATGAGGGTGCAAATTCAGCAGGGTTTCCAGGCCCCATCCCAGAATTTACCAGAGCAACCACCAGTTTTAACCATTTCATATGTTGGAGTTCATATATGGTTTTGTCTAATCAATATATGAAAAATGCAAATTGTTCTAATGACCTGTGTTACAAATAAAGAAACTGGAGCCCAGAGAGCTTATCAGGTTTGCCGAAGATCACACAGCTTGTTGGTGTCACATTCAGGCCAGTGTTGTTTTCACCACACAACACTGCCTTAGGAAGCTTCCTCCTCCTCAATCCCAGGACATTTTCCATGCATGATTTTCCCCCAGGGAATAGTTTTGCAGCCCAAGATCATGCCACTGGCATCTTAAAGCTGTGTGGGTTCAGCTGAGTGCCAATTTCCACTTGTACTTTTAGTTTTCAAAACACGGCTGAGCACATTCCTAATGCTTATTGTTCCATCATCCACACTTCCAAAGACTCTCTCAGATATTCCAAGCAGATGCCTTAGGGCACCAGGCTGTAAAATCCACTTGCTAACAGGAGTTTTATCAATAGCAATCTCTTCCAGTTTGGTGGCTTGTTAATCAGCACATTTTCATGAATGGCTCAATAATAGCTTGAGTCTAAAAGATGATCAAATTATCCTTTACAGTGCTCTGGAATTGCTGGAGATTGGTTTGCTGAATGAATGGGAGACCTGCCACTATTTTGAAATCAGAGCAAGGAATCAACACACTGGCTGAGTACCTCTGATATGCCAAGCATTTTGTAGGTGTTAGAATCACAAAGGGTATTTGACACTGTCACTGCCCACCAAGACCTCACATTCTAGTAGGAGCAAGATACACATGTAAACACAAACAATTCAGAGAAAAACATGCAATTAAAAAGAAATATATGAAGTGAGAGCCTAAGTCATTCCCTCTGAGTGTTGTCAAGAAAGCTTGGCAATGAAGATGAAGGTTGAGCAGCTTTTTAAACATTAACATTCATTTTAGGGGGCAAAGGATAGAAAGGCATTCTGTGTACAAGAAATGGCATTCCAAAGATATATGAATTCTTTATTCAGGCATCTTTAAAACAAAAAAAAGAGAGAGAACTAGGTTTGCAACCAGAAGCTAAAATCGGTTCTTCCTGTCGTGGCAGAGTGAGAGAAATAAATCAGAAATTAAAATTTCTTGTACACATTACAGAAAAAGGGGGGAAACATTTGCACTTTTTTAAAAAAATAGAACAGTATTGGAAGAGCATGAACAGAGTCGTGGCAGATAAGGCAGCTAAAGAGGAGAACGCTGACCAGAGCAAGGAGGAAACCCTGCATCCCACAGTGAGGATTCTGCACTCTATCCTGATGACAAGGGTATCCTGTTGAAGACTTCTGAGTTAGGAAATGCTACATCTTTTCCTTATAGATCTAAACCAGCGACAGTAGTCAAAGGACTGTCAAATCCTGAGGTAACAGCAGTCGTGGCAAGCTGAAGTATCAGGGAGGTTGATCTGGGGGCAATGAGTCTTGCAGAATACGTGGAACACCAGGTGAGGAAGGTGGTATGTGTGTAGATTAAACACCTGTGTTGTGGTCTCTAGTTAAGCAGTCATTAAAAGAAAGCAGTTGAGCCTGGGATTTTTGCATCAGTCATTCGTTCACTCAACAACTATTTGTTGAGTGTGAATTATATGCAAGGTATTCTTCGGGGCTGAGAGGGTAGAAGAGTTAATAGTGTCTCTCTTCTGGAGGAGCTTTTGGTTAGCTGAGAAGATAAATAAGAGCTCAGCTAACAGTAACCATTCAGCCAGTGCATATGTGCCATTTTATGGTGCATTCTCGTTGGTTCTCACAACATCCCCATGAAGCTGGTGCTATAATTACTCTCTGACCTTCATGTCACCACACTAATAAAGTGTGAGACATAACAGCACCAGGTTCATGGCGATGTTGTGATCCTCATGAAGTAAGAATGGGTCAGCTTGATAGCAAATCCCAAGCTCGCACCCATTGCCCAAAGACTGCCTCCAGGTAAGTATGGCATCAGGCAATGGGAGTGTTTGAAAGAACTGCATAAATAAAATGCATTGGAAACTTTTTTTAAAAAGGAGAAAAATATGGTCAGGATCTTAGAAGTTGAGTTTTGGAAAGGCTCCAATGCCTGGGAGAAGGAAGAGTGGTTTCTGACCCTCCAAAAATGATTATCTGGCACAAAATACCAGTGCAAAGCAATCACCTTCTTAAACCAGATTGTTGGTCTTCCCCAAATCTTCAAAGATGGGAATGAAATGGAGTAGTTGGAAGTTTCAAGGAAAATGCACAGGACAGTGAGAAGGCAGTCACACTTTGACCTTCGATTGTGAGTCAAGGCAGAAAGTAAAGTCTCTGACTTAAAATATTAGGAAAAAGCCAAAATCAACAACATTACCAAAAAACAAAAACAAAGAAAATTACAAACAAAACAAGAAAAACCCAGGCACTTAAAGGCACAGGCATCAAACCACAAGTCTATAAACTTCACACAGTGGAAGTTTCCAGTAATGAAGTCTATGAACTCCTAACTTGGTGAGACTTCTCCTCCCCCTTCTCCTCCCACCTTGTTAAACACAAGGTTGGAGTTTTACAGGTTTTTCAGTAAATGTGAGTCCTTATGGCGCTTAGGGTATTTGTAGAAAGTTTCAGTTGTCATTATCTCACAGTCAATAGATGAAAGTGGGCAAGAAAGGGAGAGGGGAGGATTTGATTTATAGCTGTCTTTGTTCCAGAGTGTCCTTGACAATCTGTTTTAGGATGCTCCTCAAATCGCCACAGAAACATCTGCCAAACACTCTACTTCAGGGCAAAAACTCAGTTGGTTTTATGTGCTGCAGAATCAATGGCCTATTTCTCCAGACTGTAAAGTGGGTTCAGAGTTTGCTGGAAACTTAAGAAGTAAAAAAAGAAGAAGAAGAAGCAGCTCATTTGATGGCTGGTTGCATAAAAGTCAACACCTGCTATTTGGAATTTTTTTTTAATGCCTGGTTAAGGGAAAATGTCAAGGGCTTTTCAAATTTGCATCAATTTGAATAAAGCCATTGTTACACAGCTTGCAAAAAGTCAAAACACTTTAGGGGAAGTTTGAGCAGATTTTCCTTTTCTTGCAGAGATTGGCATAAAAGCAAAACCTTGGAGATCTTAATCTGAAGTAATCTTGCAAGAATTGCCCAAGCCCGTATTTGCCAATTAAACTCATGTTCCAGAAGATAAAGCGTTTGCTGAATTAGAGTATATAATTCGATAGATAAGGGAATCTCTTCCCTTCATAAATATTTTATCAAGAAGTGAAAACATGCACGCATATCCTCCTGATAAAGCCATGAATATCTAGGAAAAGCGATTTTCTTATTTGTTTTTCAAGGGAAATATTGTGATTGAAAATCCAAGCTCCGTGATGTATTTTTCAGTAAAGAGAATGCTATACATCTGTAAACAAAAACAAAATTTAAAAAAATAATAAAATAGTTGCAAACGGACTTTATGTGAAAAGTTAAATTAGAAAATAAATCTAATGTATTTTTCCTTTAAAAGATAAATTGTGATCATTTTGTTATATAGAGAAATATTGAACCATTACATTGTGCACTTGAAACTAATATAATGTTATGTCAATCATGCTTCAATTGAAAAAATAAAATTAGGTTGTCATCTTTTAATTGAGTGGTAGGTCTTCTTTAATATAAGTCCTTTATCAGACATCCATTTTGAAAATAGTTTCTCCATTCTGTCTTCACTTTTATTTTTCTTAAACATGTCATTTAAAGAGCAGAAATTCTTAATTTTGATGAAGATCTGTTCATAAAATTTTTCTTTTATGCTTTATATATTATTGTATCATAGAAATCCTTGTCTAAGATCATTAAGATTTTTTTAATGCTTTCTTTTAGAAATTTACCAGCTTTAGCATTTATATTAAGGCTATGATAGTTGATAGGTTAATTATTATATAATATGTAAGTTAAGAATTGAAGTTCTTTTTTACATATCTATTTCTCTCTTTTCCTTACAATAATGTCTTTGTTGAACATCATTTGTTAAAATTTATCTTTGTCACCTTTGTTGAAAATCATTGTCTCAGCTGTGTGTGGATCTACTTCTGGACTCTTGATTTTGTTCCGTTATCCTATACGTCTATTTTTATACAACTACTACCCTCTTTTTGTTTTGTTTTGCTTTTTTGGTGAGGAAGATTGGCCCTGAGCTAACATCTGTGCCAATTTTCCTCTGCTTTGTATGTGGAACATCATCACAGCGTGGCTTGATGAGTGGAATGTAAGTCCACACCTGGGATCCAAACCTGCCAACCCCGAGTTGCCAAAGCAGAGCATGCAAACATAACCACTATGCCACTGGGCAAGCCCAGATACTACACTCTTGAGTTTTGTACTTTTATATTGTCTTGAAATTACCTAATGTAAATCCTCCAACTTAGTCTTTTTTTTCAAAATTAAATACTCCATCACTCAAAAGTATGAAATTTGCAATGACTGATATGCAATAAAAAGTATAGACATCAAGAAAGGAGGAAAATATGACACAGTGAAGAGAAAAATGTCATAAAAATAGACCCAGAAATAACACGGATGATAGAATTACCATACATGGATGTTAAACATATATTAATGTTCTTATATCGAGAAGGTAGAGGAAATCTTAAGCATGACAAATAGATATGAAAGATATAAGAAAGATTCACATCAAACTTCTAGAGTTGACCAATATACTGTATTAGATGAAAAGTACACTGATTGGATTAACAGCAGCTAAGACCCTGCAGAAGAGAAGTTTACTGAACCTAAAAACAGTAAGAGACCATTAAAAATAAAATACAAATATAAAAAAGACAGAAACAAATGAACAACGATTAGTGATTCATGAGCCATCAAGCGCTGCAGGCTGGATGTTCTTTCCAGGCAGGAGGCAAGGGCAACCATGAGGCTTACCATCACTGTTTCCCTTGTCTCAAGGATCATTTTCCTGTACTACTTGTCCAATGTCTGAAAGCTGTTGTTTCATATATTTTGCCCAGTTTATTACTGTTTAAGACTGAAACATAAAATTTGGTCTTTCATTATTACATCATGGCCAGGAATAAAAATTCAGAACATATTGATTCTGACAAAAGTTCTTACTATTTGGCTTATTTCCTGCACCTGAGCCTCTGTTTCATCCTTTAGCTAGTTTTCACTTACCCTTCTCAGCTGTAAGCTCCTAACTGGAACCTTAGCTATTTCAAAGATAGAGGTACTGCTTTTGATCTTACTAATGGTCCTATGCCACGTTTTTTCAGTTCTCTAAGTTCCTGCTAACCACTTCTAGAATGCTCGGAAACAAAATACCTTCTCAGACCTCATGAACATATTCTATTTTTCTGGCATCACTCCCTCCTAGCATTAGCCCAGGAACCTAGTCATCTTATCTCAGTCTCTGAGTCTCCCTGATCTCCTCCTCCTAGCCCAAGTTGTGTGAGATCTTTCTTACTTAATATAAATCCCTGGTCCCTGTCAGGAAAATAATTTGTTCACAAAGATATTTATTGTCTATGATGCTTACCATTTAGGGGATATCATATCATCTGAATTTTGGAGGGTTTTTTTTCAACTATAAATATCCTGCTTGGAGATGTAGAAAGCAATCTATAGTTAGGGTTTGACTTCTGAGTAGATGAAATATGTGACTTAGTTTTCTGCTTACTGAGAATGGTCTTGTGGCCAAAATTATTTCCTTAAGCCTTAGAACTTGCTATTGAAACTGTTGCTTTTATACATTGATTTGAAAGAAACAAGTTATTACAAAGTTACAAATACACTCTGAAAGGGATAAGAGCATCAGCCTTATCAACTCTTACTTTGGGAGGAATTAATTCCTTGGTTTACTTTTTGGTAGTTACTGAACATTATAAGAGTAAGACTATGTAGTGAAGGCATAGAGAGAACTTCAGGAATGACTGAAGGGAGAAGGAAGGCCCTGACATGAGATGCATGGGGGCTAAAGATAAACTTCCTATTGTACAATTTTATCTGCAGTTGGGCCTCAACATAGCATAAAATGGTTGTAGTTAATGTGGTTGTCTGCAGCCATGTGTCTGAATGAATCCACCATGATCATTAAAGGGACCACTGGCAAATATCATACAAAGAAACACAACTTATCTAGTCATCCACATCACTACAACTCTCTTGGGGAAAAAAAAAAAAGAAAAGAAAAGAAATGTAACATGCATGTTTTCCTCTAAAAGATCAATTGAACCTGAAAAAGAATTCTCAAATGTCTCTAATTGCCATTACCTTGATAATTAGGGCTCAAGCAGATCTACGTAGTTTTGAGTACTCAGAGATAAGCATCACGGAGTGTGGGAAAGAGTTCCATGAGCAGACTTTGCACTCCCAGCCTTTATGAAGTGTTGGATAATGTAGACAGCATTAAAACAGATACTTATACTGATAAGAGTGATTAGTAAGGAACAAGGATACTTTTCCAAGAAGTAGATGCTCCATTCAGGCTATTATCTAGCTCAAACAACTGAATTTTAACTTTCTCATCTTGGGTCATTACATTTGCCTACTAATCAGTCTTGCTAATTACTAAGAGCTATTGATATGAATGAGTTGATTCTTAAATTTAGTCATTCATCAAAATGAGTAAGAGATAGGCCAAGAAGGGTTTTTGGTGGACTACTTGAGTATCCGTCCCTAAGGAGATAAAGATTTAAAGAAATCCTCTGAAACCACATCTGAGTCATAGTGCTAGGCTGTAGATCTCCTGCCTGTAGGACTGGAGAGGGTAAATTCTCAGTCTTAGGGCCAGAGAGCCTTCTTTGGGAAGGATGAGGCAGGAACGGATTGCTTTATTTTTCTCATGTTGCTTTTCCTTCTTTCTTGCCAGTACAATAACCCAAACTTAGGACTCTTCCATGCCCTTGGGATTGCAGAAACAAAGAAGTTTCCAAAGTAAAATGGTCAGGAGCCTGAGACCTCTCTATTCCGAGCCCTAGGGAGAACGCTTTTCCATTCTGAATTGCCACATCTTCTAGCACTAAAAAATTACTGAATTCCTGCTGTGTTCCAGACATTATGCTAAAGGCTATAGGTTGATTACCTTCTTTATGCTCACAAGGATCCTATGAAGCAGACATCATCCCTCCCTCCGTTGAAAATGAAGAAACTGATGGGCCGGCCCTGTGGCGAAGCAGTTCAGTTTGCATGTTCCACTTCGGCAGCCAGGGGGTCACCGGCCGGAAACCCGGGTGTGGCCCTACGCACCGATTTTCGAGCCATGCTGTGGCAGGCATCCCACATATAAAGTAGAGGAGGTAGGGCATGGATGTTAGCTCAGGGCTGGTCTTCCTCAAAAAAGAAAAGAATGAAGAAACTGAGACACAGGAGTAGTTAAGCAATTTTTCCTGGTATATGATAGAGTTAGGATTTTAACACAGGCAGGATGACTTCACAGCCCTCACTTTTAATCACCACATCCTACTGACTTTGTAATTTGTATTATGATGCGAATCGATGTTTGGAACAGCATCTCTGAAGACCAGAGCCAAGGGTGGCTTGTTATATTCTTTTCTATTTTCTTCTTTTCAAAAATTTCAATCAGTTGTCATTATAGGCAGAATTCACAATTATGTTAAGTATTAGATTAACCAGAACACACAGTATCTAATCTTTCTTCCATGACACCACAATTACTGAATATCAGAAAGAGCCATCACTTTTCATCTTTAGCTTTAATTCTAGTTCTGAAGCAGTCACTTATTTTAGACCTGGTTTCTCTGCTCAACTACAGTGCAAGCCCTCAGTGTGTCCCTGGCTCTTTCATCATCCCCAGTTATACTTTCTATTAGTTTGTCTATCCTCCACTCTGGCTGTAGAAGGCTAAGAAAACATCTCATTACCTTATTCATCATCCCTAGCACCAAATACAATGCCTAGGCCAATGAATTAAAAGATGGGAGAGACTCAGTTTTGACTTTGTTTATGAGGATGATAAATATTTGCATTAACTATCTTGGAAGGATGTTGTGAAACTTGAGTAGTGCATAGTATTGTGTGCAGAATTAAAATGTGATGCAAAACAAGAGATTCTTTCTCTTGGGATGATCTGTGCTCATTCTTATCTGTAAGTGAACTTGATTTGTCTGAGGGAGTCACACCCAGGGAAAATGACTGTTGGCAAAACTTTCCAAAGCCATTTCAAAAACTGGATCACTCCATCCTTCACTCCAGTAAGGCCTTGTCCTAGTTATGAAAGGAAGAAATAAGATACTTTTGGTTTAGATGCCCAGGATGAGGCAGAGTTTATAGAACCAGGAGAAATACAGCCTTCAAAGTTATCACTTTGAAGGAAGATGCTCCAGCTAGAACCCAGAGTGACGGATATGGAGCACCTGCTATGCACAAGGCTCCGTATTAGGCACCTTAATGTAAAATTTCACTGAAACCTCACAATTGTTATATGAGGTAAAAAAAAAAATCCCCATTTTACATATAGAAGAAACAGAAGCTTAAAGAGGTTAGCAACTCACCCAAAGCAACACATGTAAGAGGTATGAGAATCAGGATTGAATCCATATTCACATGACTCAAAAGGCTTAGCACATTCTACTCTGTCATAAGCCTTATCAGCAACAGCCACCACTGACCCGCACAACACTCTCTCCTACAAAGCCTAAAGGTCTTGTCACCAGCCTCGGGAAGCAAGCATTACTGTGTTTATTCATGAGTGAATGTTACTAAACCTGTAAGTGATAAAAACCCAACTCAAAATAACTTGTGAAAACAAGGGAAATTACTCATAGATATTTGTGTACCCCATAGAATAGCTAATGTGTCAAAGGTACAAGGAAGCCGATAGACCTAAGAAATGGCCAGAATCGGGAACTTAAATGCCAGGAAAACTGCTTCTTTTTCTTCTAGACTTACTTCCTATTCTCTCCATGCCAGCTTCCTTCTCCCTTACCACAGATAGGACCATAGACAGCTCCTGAGCATTAAGAACTTCATTATCCAATGGGATAACATCTATCTCTGAGTTTCAGATTCAAAATCACTAGGAAGGACCCTCATCGGCCTACTGAGGCCCCATGTCTGTCCTGCACCAGCAAACTGAGTCTAAGGAAATAAAGCAGATGAGAACATTACACAGTACAAGAAAAGGACTCTCATAAATCATTAGACAGGAGCACACACCCTTTCCCGCCAGTACCCCAGTGAACTGGGATTGAATCAGGCCAAGAGAGGAGACTAGAAGGCGTATTTGGAAGGAAGTGATTCCCACATACGGAACATGTTGAAGTCCCACATGTCTCAAGACACATTTTTTTCCCTATAGATATTTTTTCTACCAAAAATTTTTGGCTCTTGATGATCTGGCTTCATTAGCATTTTTGCTTGTCTAGTAATGTAAAAATGAGAAAAGCATTTCTACTTTGTTCTCATGAAATAGCTTTTAATCAAGAGTCACCTGGTTTGGACCAATCCAGGAAAAATTAAATGTGCAGGTCCAAGTTATGACCCAAGATGGAGTTGTCAGAATTGTATGGTCGCCATATTTTATTGAAGACAGGGGATTTCCAGATTTATGACATCTCATTTAACTATAGAAAAAAATTCTATATAAAAGACACCCCCGGTGATATCTCAAAATGGCACTTTAATGTGTATTCTTTGGAATTTGAGTTTCTTTGGAATTCTTATGTTAGTCCCACTGGATTACTGGATAAAGATGCAGATTTCAGATCGACTGGACAGGATATTTATAAGTGCTCTCTGGAACCTGGATATGATAGGCTGGATAAAATAGCTAAATGATTTTTATGAACAATGAAGGTGGACAGCCTCTGGTATTACGTAGCAACTGCTACAAACATGTGCTTGGGACTCGCATCTTGTCCTGGTAATGGCATACAGTGGTACAAACTTTCTTGGAAGCAACTTTACTATATGTGTCAAGGTCCTTAAATATTCACAACCTTTGTTCTTAGTAATTTCACTTCTGGAAATCTCTGCTAAGAAAATGTTGTGAAATATAGAAAAAAAATAAAGCTTTAAGTAGAGAAAATAGTCATTACTTCATATTATGAGAAGAAAAAATGTAAATCATAAGATAAGAATAGTTAAATAAAAACTTTGGGTAATGTATTTCCATGTAATATTATTTGGACATTAAAATGGATGTTTGTGAAGAGTATACAGTAATTTTGCAAAATGCTTAAATTATGATGCTAACTGAGAAAAAATAGCATGCAAGTATAATCACAGTTATGTATACCAAAGTTACAAGATAACATATCTAGGAAAAGACCAGGAGAAAATACATTGAAAAGACAATGGTGGTACATTGGATTATAAATACATTTTTCCTTCTCTCTGATTTTCTTTATTTTCAAAATGTTCTATGGTAAACAAATGTTACTCTTGTAATAAAGAATTAAATAAAAGACAATATTTTTTATTAAATTAAATAAAATTCTTAACACTCAGAAAGAAATTTGAAAAAGATTTCCCACTTCCTGCCTGCCTCTGGGTATGAGTGTTATGAAACCACAATCCCATTAACTGGCTCCTGTGGTAAGCTGTTTGTTAACTTCTACTTCATTTTCTGTGTCTGGGTGCCTGGATATCTTTCTTCATCCTTACTTCTCTTCCTAGAGGCTGCAATCCTGCCTCAGAGTACTGAGAGATAAAACTGAGAATCCCCAATGCCTACTCCCACAAGTTACTAAAAGTGACCTCCTTTTTGACTGTATCTCTGCCCAGGCAGTTCACAGCTTTCTCCCACATGGTGCTATTGCATATCTCTTTAAACAGTAGAGCCATCCATGTAGTTCATCCCAATGTGTAACAATACTGCTGGAGATACAAGAGAAGAACTTGGAATGAGTGCTGTTAGCTGTTTTTCCTTTTATACATCTCTCTAGTTATAACCTTTGAGGCTATTTTAACTATTTTCCTTCATTCCTCGTATCTTATTTCCTATTAAATATAGCAGATTCTTTCTTTGCAGCCTCTGATCCTGTGAGATTTCTTCATGTTCTTTCTTATGTCCCATCACTTTGTATATATTTTTAACCTCACTTTACGTTAGGCTGAGTTTGTAATACTCCTCTATTTATCATTGATTCCTACAAGATACCTCTCTTGTTGTATTTATTTATTAATTACATTATATTCCCATCCCCCATTCTTATTCTCCTCGTCTTCCAAAAACAATCATTTTCGTGTTTTTGACTTCTATCCTTTTACTGGTGTATATTCTTGTAGAACGTGGATTCTTTGGTCATGGACATTTACCTTTCATTATATGATATTGTACTATAGACTTTCTTTTCTTTTTTTCCCCCCACTTAACATTTAGTTTTGAAGGTACAGCCATGTTGCTGTGGATACATCAGTCCGGTAGCTTACAACTGCTATGCAGTAGTCTATGGTACACAGCCTACACATTTTGATTACCATTCCTCCAATCATCAGCAGCTACAATGACTCCAACTCCAACAGCTAGTTGTTTTAAAAATACCCACGATAAGGGGCCGGCCTAGTGGCACAGGGGTTAAGCTCACACTTTCTGCTTCGGCAGCCTGGGGTTCGCCAGCCTAGATCCCGGGTGCAGATCTATGCACTGCCTGTTAAACCATGCTGTGGCAGGTGTCCCACATGTAAAGTAGAGGAAGATAGGCACAGATGTTAGCTCAGGGCTAATCTTCTTCAAAAAAAGGAAATATTCATTATAAGATAACCATATTGCAATTATTTTCTTTAAGTTCAGTAGCAATACAAGCTGAAAAAATGTGTCACCTAAAAATGGCAAGTAATTTCTGTCCTCTAATTGGAGATAAATTAAGTTGAACTTTCAAGCAAACAGTTTCTTTGTTCAGGGGGAATGGAAAAAGCCAAATGGGCCTTTCAGTTATGAAAACGCTGAAAAATTCTCACCCTTTTGAGAGGAGAACAGAGAGATACTGAGGCCAAAATTAACCTGATCAGCTTAGAATCAGAGAGTATGTCCTTACTGATCATGTAGTTGGATATAATTTTTAGCAAAACTTGGCCTTCAGAGATCAAGCTGTTTCTTTGGATCAAAAGCTTGTGTTTTTTCTCTATTTTAGATTAATCTAAACTTATAACTTTTTTCTTGTGAACTGTATTTTTTCTTTTTCTTTGAGGAGTTGTTTGAAGTCCATGCAAATTTGAGATTATAAAAATGATAGTAAGGACCTGTAGGCATGGATTTTATTCATTCAACATAAATTTATTGAGATTTAGTATGTTTCATCACCAGCCTAAGCAATGTTGCTAAGGCAAGTAATAAAGCAAAGGCCCTGCCTCCAATAAGCTTGTAGCTTTCCTCTTATCCTGGAAGAGTGACTGGAAAAAAATAATGCCTTCTTTTGGTGCTCCAGATTTCCTATATCAGGTATTATCAGTTACAAAGCCATTAATTATGCATATGCTAATTGCTTGGGTGGGAAGAAATGTCACATTACATAAGCACTTCAATAGAAATAAATATATTTGGGGGAAATGTTGTCTTAAAACAAAGAAATTATATATAAGAATGAACAGCAATCAGGATAATTAAAAACATATTTCCACTCCCCTCTCCGGAAATCCATCAAAATAATTTTGGAGAGAGTAAAACAAAAGAGAATAAAATCCCACTTTCAATAACACAAGGGTGTAGTTAGCTACAACTACAAATCGCAGAATATAAAGAAGATCTGAAATTAGGCATTTTAAAATGGGAACAATGAGCGACTCTTTAAATTTATGGATAGAAGTATATTTCTCTAAAATAATTGTCACAGTACTGAAAGGCTCATCCAATGATCTTTTAATTAGCATACAAGATGAAGGTGTGTAAGAGGGCTGGATGGATAGAAGAGAATAAATCCTACAGCTAGACCACAGAGCAACTTGGGAAATGAGATAGAAGGAAGAACCATGAAGACTTGCCGACTTTATTGGCAATAATGTTACTGAAGCAGCCACCCAGGGGTAATCTGGAAGAGAGAAGGAAAGCCCATAGCACAGAGAACCTGAGATTTCCAAAACTTCACTGTGAACCTTAAAACTCCTTGAATATTCAAGCTAGAGGAATACATGCCCTTAGGTCAGAAGACATTGATTGAAGAATAGTGTAGACCATTCATCAAAATGTAAGGTGTTGACTTTCTCAGCCCTTTGCCTTCTGCCAGCTTTCTCACTTGCTGGGAGCAAATAACTGACTCAGGGTGAAATAATATCCCAAATGCTGAGTCCCAGATGCACTCGCTCAGAAGGTCTTCTAAAATTGCCTTCCATGACATTAAAAGTCCAAATGCCAACTCTACTACCTACTTGCTGTGTAATCTTGGGCAAGGAATTAGAAAAGAACTGGTTCAGGATTTATACATACACTCTGAAATTAAAATAATAATAATCTTGATGGAAAGAATATAAGAAAAATAAAACAGGTAAACTTTATCAGAATTATTCTAGAAAACATCAAAGAATCAGACAACAGAATCACCTGAAAACACAATTTCTCTGAAAAAAAATAAAACTCAAAGGATAAATCTTAGATATCAAAGGAAAAAGAAACTGATAATACAACAGAAGGAGGTTAAAGAGTGACAATAGATCAGAAAAAAAGGAAAATAAAGGAAGAGAAAAATAAAATCACTGAAAAGTTGAGAGTCATATTTAAAATCACAACTGCAAAACTAACAAAGTTAAATGCATATGACTAAAAATATAGCCAAGGACAGGAGGATAAGCTTGAAGACATCCCACAGTAAAAAATAGAAATGTAAAACAATATTTGCCAGAAGATAACAATGGAACGTAAAATAAATTTCAAAGCATGTTTCACATTGAAGATGTCTTTTAATTAAAGAATAATTCAGAATAGCCTATTAAGTTTTACTATGATTGTATTGTCAGGGCCAAAGAATAAGACCCATGAGGATGAAGGGGATGTTTTTATGTAGGAAATGGATATTTATCCTCTCCATCATCCTAGGAAATTATGTATCCTGAGTGAAGAAATCAGAACTGGAGCAGATAACTTTGAAATAGTATGAGAAAGTATTACTTCCTTTCTTCTCTGTGACTTCATGAACTTGGGTCAGAATCGCACTTCCATTGGAAACAACCTGTTAGAGGATGCTTTTCACTGGGAAAGGTGAGATGGCAGCAGGCTGCAAGGACCCTGTGGAGTCAGACTTTAAGCACCTCCTGAAAGTGACCTGAAAATGCTAAACCCAGTCCCTTCAAGCTGAGTTTGTCATTTTCTATAGTCCTTTTCTTTATCTGTCTCTTATTTTCAATCTCAACTTTCATTGAAGTCTTATTACAAAGTCTTCTCCAGAGTTTCACAGCATGAACTTAAGGGCAGAAACATGAATTACAACTGCTATGGTCTGAACTGTGCACCACCCCCCGAATTCATATGTTGAAGTCCTAACCTCCAGTACCTCAGAATGTCACTATTTTTGGAGAAAAGGCCTTTAAAAAGTAATAAAGGAAAAATAAGATCATTAGGGCATGCCCTAATCAAATATGACTGGTGTCCTTATAAGAAGAGGCAATTAAGACCCAGACACACCCAGAAGGAAGACGATGTGAGGACATAGGGGGAGGACAGCCATCTACAAGCCAAGGAGAGAGACCACACAAGAAACCAAGCCTGCCAACATCTTTGTCTTGGACTTCCAGCCTCCAGAACTGTGAGAAAATAAATTTCTGTTGTCTAAGCCACTCAGTCTGTGGTGCTTTGCTATGGCAGCTCTGGTAGATTAATATGACAACCAAAAAAGGAACTGTAGGAGTCTTGGTAGTAGTCATAGCAGAAGCATTCGCTATATTCCACACAATATCCTAAGCACTTACATCTATTAATTCACTTAATATTTACCACAAATCCGAGAGAGGGATTAAATGAGTGAACACTTGTAAAATGCTTGAAAAAGTGCGTACAAAGAATGAGTGTTCAGTAAATGCTACCTATTGATATTTTCTACATTTTAAAGGGAAGGAGTCAGAGGTCCAGGAAGGTTATGTAACTTCTGGACATTTTCAGGAGTGGAGATGCTAATACTCTCATCCAGTCCCCCAGGCCCCGTTGAGATAAAGCAATGATCACAAGGGCAAGACAGGTGTGTTCAGCAGAACAGAGGCCCCACAATGGACACAAGCAGTGGGCGACGCAGGGTGATAAGATGATGCTGGATCTATACAGAAGACTGGGAGAGGTTATCCCAGTGTTAGGGGAGGATTTGGGAGAATGCTGAAGATATGCACATTAAACCCATCCACACAAACGCATACCACTGCTTAGTGGAGCCAAAAGTTTTTACTAACCTATTTACCCTCCTTAATGTCTCAATAAACAGATGGGTCACTTCTCTCCACACTTAACCCAGAATTCATGATGTATTAACACTCTTAAGAGTTTATTCTTTAACCTTTAAGAAGCTAGCCTTTGAGTGAGAAAGGAAGAGAAGGATTCCAAAGTGCCATTGTGTGTGCGTGTGTTTTTTTTAATATCAATCAAGAGCATGGCCATCTTCCAAAGTCAAGGGGATTATATCCTTGCTTCAAGTGAAACTACCTTCTTCAGCTTGCTTGAGCTTCCCAGGCTGCTAGCCTCGGGAAATGTCATATCATCTGACATTTCTTTCACTATCTCGGAAATATGGAACACAACAGCCCCTCTATCCTCTATCACACTGAGATACTCATAATACGAGAAAATACAGAAACAGAGAAAGATTGAATTAACAGAGATAATGCATGGCGAACATATCAAGATCCACACCACATGCAGCCCACTCCTTTTTGGGTTGCATGCAGCATCCTAATCTCATACATTCAGAAGGGAAGATAGAAAGTAGAAGCCCAGGTGTTTCTGTAGGGGCGGGGGTGTGTTTCCCAATTCCAGGAGCATCTCCATGACTGCTGTGAGCCACCACCTGTTCCTAGCAGATGCCGTCATCATTAATCTATTAACATTTGCCAAGTTATACTCCATACTCTCAGCACTCCTAGCAGGAAAACAATATGGTTTCTCCTGTGAATACTTTTCTTGCTGTTTGATGCAACTGCCATTTTGAATTTTTTCTGGAACTACTGTCTTTCTTCCTCCCCTTACTACTTGGGTAGTTAGTTTATCTATCTATCTATCTGTCTATCTATCTATCTATCTCTCTATATATATCTCAGCAGCAGTGAACAGGAAGAACAATGTGGAGTGGAACAATGTAGACACTGGTGTGAGAAACCTGACCGCTCCCTCAGACCATTGGTTATTTATTTTATTTTCAGGAACAAATAAGGATACGTGTGGGTGTGTGCATGTGAAGGAGAATAGCCTGGACACACAAATGCAGAATCGTGCCTGCACCCTTAGAGATACAAGATATGCAGAAAGAATCTAAAGTGTCTATTTAGACCTCATGACGCTCAGACAAGCTGTGTCACCTCAGAGCCCAGGTAACAAAGGGTGACACAAAATGTGGAGAAGGGGCTTTCTCTGCCATACAGGGGTCATGGGAGAATGCAGTGTTATTTGGATCCTCAACAGCTTTGCTGCTTTGAGGCCAAGTAACCTAGGAAGGCACCAGTTTTCCAGGGAGGCAGCAGCAATGGGGATTGTAAGAAGGGAGAACAAGTGTCTCAGGGAGAACCTGGCATGGGAGCTGGAGAGGAGGAATGTGGACAAGTTTACTCTTGAGCATGTGTGAGACTCCTTTGGCTACTCGAGGAATCACCTGGTTTAGCTGGTGGTGCAGAGAGCTGGGGCAGGGAGAAGGATGACTTCTACAGTCAGCCTGCAATGTCAATACACAGGTATTAGCCATCATGCAATTCCCTCTACACCCCTCTGGCTGTAAGACCCTAAGAATCCAAGTTGGATATGATTATTTGTGCTGTCCTTGTTGTTGACAGTGGATTTTTGTTTGTATGTTTGCTTTATTTTTGGTGTGTGTATGTGTGCATGTGTGTGCACAGAATAGAGGAATTGTGACCTAAAGTTCTGCCTTAAACTCCTGCTACTTTATATGTCTAAACACCATAATTGCTCATCCCATCTGTGAAAAGACTGGGCTGGGCCATTTCGTAGGTTTTTGTGTATATTCAGAAAATATCAGTGAGCACATAAGGTGTGTATCACTTAGATTGGAGGCATTTCTGAAATCACAGGTCCTGCATTGCTTTAGTCTCCTGTTAGAGGAAGGGAGAGTGATAGGGAGATTTTTTCTTTAAAGAATAAGATTTACTTAATGCTTTATATGTGCCAGGCACTTTAAAACCATGCTTGGCACATAATGACTCATTTAAAACTCACCATACCCCTGCAAGAAGATCATTGTGATTGCAATTCCCATTTCACAAATGAGGAAACTGAAGTACAGAGAAGTTACACAGTTTGTGGCGCTCGAATCTGAATCAAAGTGGTCTTGCTCTCAAATCTTTGTTCTCAGTTACAGAGCCAGTGCTCCGCTGCCTTTTTCTTGGCATGCACAAAAATAAGAGGAACATTTGTAAGGCACATGGGGGAAAATGGAGGCATTTTCTCCTGGTTGAAGGCAATCGTCCTGGGACTTCAGCTGCCCTGGACCCTGTCCAGTGATTTTGATGGTTGGGGAGTTCAACGTTTCTGCTTATCTCTAACTCACTTTGGATGCATTGGTTGGAAAACTGCACAAACTTTTACTACTTCTCTGAGGAGAATAACACATATTACTTCCCCTGAGTCCACAAGTGGCAATCTGCTCATCCCCCCATTGCCCTTCCTGGTGCTTCTGCAAGCAAAGATTCTGAGCAGAATGCTGTAGCAGGTGTTTAAACAACCAAACCCAGCATCTCCAACACGTTACTCTGTAGACTATGAACACGATGATTGCAAAGCCCAGCATACTGTGGTGGACCACACAAGACTCATTTTTCTCCCTCCTCATGGAGTACCCACAATATGCAATTTGGGAATTGACTCCAGACCTGGGGTAAATGGTGTGTGTTTCCTATTAGCACAAGCCATCCCTGCTAATCACATCATTCGTATTTATTATTGCTTGATGAGTAGGCATCTGACCGAACTCTGGCCAATGAGTTATCAGGAGAAATTACTGCAGATTTTAACATTTTCCCACACTTATAAGAAAAAGCAACAGAGTAGAGGTTTCTCTGTCTCACACTAGATGTAGACAAAGACAACACAAGTAGCTCAATTACTCCTGCAACCAAGTCATAACTGTGAGGGAACCATCCCGTCACCAAGCTGACACTGTGGGTGGTAGACTGGAGATACCAATAGAACCTGGGCCACTTATGTCATTTGTAATCTACCAAATTAGCCCAGCCTGAAGGCAGCTCTACCTATGGATTTAAAGTTATTTAAGATAATATGTACCCCTGTGGCTAAATTAGAATCCAGATTTCTGTTTCATAATGCCAAAACTATCTCAACTATTCTTCTCTGCTTCTGGAAGCCCCTGTGAGCATCTATCCAAGTCTCCTGTAGTCACTGAAATAGGGGTTCTTCACTTTTTTATGCCTTGGATCCCTTCTGGGCTATGATCTATTTTTCAGATTCTTTTTAAGAATAATAATTTTAATGCACTAAATATAATAAAAGAATTAGAAATGAAACCAATTATCTTGAATTCCAGTTATCAAAACATGGAAAATAACAAAATTATGACATAGTAATCTGTGTCTTTATTAATATGCTGAACAACACAACCTAGTGGTGGGTTTAATAACTCCCGTAATACAACGGTAGTGATATTTTACAATTTCAATTTTGAAACAACTATAATGTGAGGAAAAGATCTGTGATTTCTATTGGTGACCAAGTCACAGCTTCTCCCATTCTATTGTGGTTTGTGGAGTTTCCTGGACCTCAGGTGAAGGCCCCTGGGCTAAAGAGAAGGTAGGGATGTTCAAGTCCATGGACTCCCAAAAACTCTGGAGCGAACATCTGCTCCAGAAGTCCTTTGTCTTTAATCTTCTTCTGAGCCAGCCCCAGGGGCTTTTCTTACCTCTTCTGCTTTCTCCCCACCGCCCAGAAACTTCCTACAGATGAACATTCTCTCCTTTATCTCTGAGGCTCACTGTGATTTTCTTTCTGTGTTCTCTTGATGTCCCAGAAAAAAATCACGCACATTCTCCATCTCTAGAATTTCCAGTCTCTCTGTTTATCCCAGTCCTCTGTTCTGGGCCACTGAGTTTGTACCTGGTGAAACGATTAGTTAGACAGTTGAGCTAGAAGCCATAGAATCCTGTTCCTACTTGTCTGCAAACACTTTGAGGAGGCAGGGCATACATTTCTCCCCTTTGCAGTTTCCTCCTTTAATATTCAGGTCAAGGACTCAAACATGAGTATCAGTTATACTTCACTAAAAGTCAGGAGCTACGTGTTCACCCACTTCCCTTCTCTGGAGTCACTTTCCCCTATCCTCCCTCAATTGATTTCCACTATCCAGAGCAGGCAAGTAGAGAGCTATTCAACCTTCCCAGGCCAAATCAAATGAAAACATGCAAAGATTATGGAAGGAAATATACAAAGCTCTTAACAGGATGAGATGTGTAGAGTGGGATAAAGCGTTGCTTTTGTTTTGTTCTCAACTCTTTTCTTGTGTTATTAAATGCACTGAGGATGGATTGCTTTTATAATAGAAAAAAAATGTTTTAAAGCAAAATATATAAGATGCACCCAAAACTATGTGACTCAGTAGGACAAGCTGTATCCACAACCCAAGAGAATTCCCTCAGCATTTTTACCTTTCTCTTGAGGATCTTCTCACATGGATGATGAGCAGCCATCTAGAGGGCTTCATAGTTTACAAAGTATTGTCACAACTATTGCCTCATTTGGCACTCAACAATTCAATGAGATTAATAGACCTGGTAGTTTTATTTTATTCCCATTTTACAGATGGAAAACTAAGACTCAGAGTGGTTTAAATGACGTGATTTCTGTTGAAGATTACAATCTGGAGTGGAGAAGGTAAAACACAGTGTCATAGATGTGACGATCAAGCATAGGAGAGGGCCCAGAGACAGACTCCGGATACTGCAGGCGGGGAGGGCCGGTAATGGAGAGAGCAACATTCCCTTCCTCTTGGATACACTTGAAGTACTGGTCCCCCCACTGATTGTTCCCATAACTGTACCAGATAGATATACTGTTGTCCCAGTTTTTGAATTGAAATATATTTGACATTTAACATTGTGTAAATTTAAGGTATACTACATGTTACATAAGGTGTACTACATTTGTATATTATAGTATGATTGCCATTGTGGTGATAGTTAGCACTCCAGCACATCACATAACTATCATTTCTTGAGATTTGGGGAGGGGAATAGGAGAGATCTTGTTTAAGGCTATTCTCCCATTTTCAAATGAGGAATTGGAAGCTCAGAGACGATAAGTTACTTGCCCACACTCAGAAGCTAATAAGAGCTGGCAGTGGGATTCAAACATGCATATGCCTGACCCTAAGTTTGCTTGTCTAAACCATTTTTCCCACTGCCTTCCTAAGAGTGTCCACAGAGGAAGGCCATGATGCGTTACAACCCTGTGTGGCATTGGACCTCCCTGGGGGACTACGGAAGCCTCGAGACAGTGGATGTAGTTTCATTACCTCCAGACTCTCAGTGCCAGTAAAGTGTCTGGATTAGAGAAGGCATTTAACTTGTGGAAGAGCCAAAGGAAAAGGGATTTGCTGCCCTAGAGAGGTCAGGGCCCCAGTGGCCGAACCCTTTCATCTTGGCCCACAGCATGAAGGAAGACATGGGGTGGCACATCCATGGTCCACTTTTTTGCAATCGCTGTAGTGTGAGCTGCAATGTCGTCACTTTTAATCAGGCATTTGCTGTCCAATAAAGCCAGGTACAAAACACCAGATGCAGCATTTGCAGAGATTGGCAGGGCAGGATGGGGAATCTGGCACAGGAGCTTCCTGTAACAAATACCACTTTTGCCTCGCCCCATAGCTGCCAGCCTCTAGCAGGGTGCAGGAGCTAAAGACTGCCTTAGTGAAACCAGAAGGTTAAAATCTGTGTTTCAGCAAGGGATTTTGTGCAAAGTGGCTGCTAGTCTGTGGATTACGCTGTTCCCTGACCTTTCTGGGATGGAGCATTCTTCACAGCTGTCATTGCGTCAGCACACAAGCCCAGAAATATCATTAGGGGAGACGTCTTGGCTGGGAGTCTATGCCAAGCCTGGGGGAGGGGGTCTGTACTGAGGAAGTATGAAATTCAATAAATGGAGCTGCAGCCAAAGATGGATGCTGATCCAGAGACAGAGGGATGAGACCAGGACGCAGGGATGCCCACTGGCCCTCACTGCTTTGTATTACAATCATCCATTTCCATGTCTGCCACCATCACTAGTCTGCAAATTTCTCAGGTGAGGAGGCTGTCATATTCCCTCATCCCCAGTACAGTGACTGTCACACAGTAGAAGTTCTGTAAACTTCTGCAGAGTAAAAGGAATCAGTTAATCAGACATAAAGAGCTTAAAAATCTATTTACCTGTCTTAGTGCGAGATCCCTCTAAAGCAGAGACTGAGACAATGATTTGGGTGCAGATTGTTGATTTTGGAGGTATATTTGTCTCAATTGTCCAGAGAAACAGAACCAATAGAAGATTAGATAGATGGATAGACAGATCGATAGAGTGATCGATAGATTGATCAATAGATTGATAGATAGATGATAAATATTTACTGTAAGGAAATGGGTCAGCTTATGTGATTATGGAGGCTGAGAGGTCCAAGATCTACTGTCAACAAGCTGGAGAACCAGGAGAGCTGATGGTATAAGTCTGAGTCCAAGTCCGAAGGCAGGAGAACACAAATGTCCCAGCTTGAAGACAGTCAGACAAAGAGACATAATTCGTTCTTATTCAGCCTTTTATTTTACTCAAGCCTTCCACAAATTGGATGAGGCTCACCCACATTGGAAAGGGCAATCTGTTTTACTCAATCTACCAATTCAAATGTTAATCTCATCCAGAAACCCTCACAGACACATCCAGAAATAACATTTAACCAATTATCTGGGCACCCTGTGGCCCAGTGAAGTTGACACATAAAATTAACCATCACATGTAGTGGCTGGGAGAGAAGAAATGAGATAGTGGGAAAAGAAACAGGCGGTAAAGGATGGGATGTTGAGCTGGATGCTGAAATGAGAAGCTGGGGCTTGACCCCACCGAGGCCATCTGAGGAATCACATAGAATGTATGTCAGAGTTGTCTCTCTGAAGCACAGGAAGCTGGGGCACTTATTCTTCCACTTCTGTCCACCACAGATGTGGCCAAGGACAACCCCCATATTCCCAGGCTGCACCTGTGCCTGGAATAAGAAGCCCTGCAGACCTTAGAGGGAACCCTGTGGCAAAAAAAGCAGAGGTTAGTGCATCAGTCATATTTGAGGTGCCTACCAGAGCTTTGCTCAAATTATGTGGGCCAAGGATGGGTTGTGGGCACAGATTGGGTCTGCTGCACTTCCCATCTCATTTTAACAGGGTCCTGGATTTGTGGACCATTACTGTTCATACAATGCTTCATAATTTGCAAAGTACTTTCATTCATTCATTCATTCATTTATTCATGATCTCACTTGGTCTCCTCAAAACCCTAGGCATTATGTAAGGGTAGTATCTCCTCCTGACACCTAGAGAAGATGTGAACCTCAGAGGGGCTAAGTGCTTGCCCAGGGTCACTTATGCGGCTGAAGAGCTATGCCAGCACTCCACTCTCTGGGGTCTTCATTCAGTTCTCCTTCTGCTTCAGCAACGTTGGAGTCTTTCTGTCTCTTCTCTTCAGCCTCGGGATTCACAGAGTGAGAAAAATGAACCATAGGAAGGAACCATAGAATTATAGTAGTGCCAGGTTAGATCTGCAGAAAATCAGCTAGGATTTATACACATCGCAGGTGAGAGGCAGGTGGGCATGGAAGAGCCCTGGACTGGGCATCTAGACACCTGGATTCTATTTTAAGCTCTACGACTAACCAGCGTGTAAACTTCTTTCCCTTTCTAAGTATTTCATTTTATCCCTCTGTCAAATGAGAAATAGAGAAGCAGTATTTTTGTTTGTTGTTTTTTGTTTCTGTTTGTTTTTATGATGGTGTCAACTGGGCAGCAAATCTATCCATTGTTACAGCGGCACTTGTCTGTTGAATGAACATTGGCTTTGAAGTTAGGGAGACCTGATGCCATCTTGGTTTCACTACAGTAGTGTGATACTGATTTACTTATATCTTAAGTGAGCCTAATATTTACCTTGAAGCATGAGTGAGAGATTAGAGAAAATATAGGCAGTTACTACTTTATTGCCTTGCACAGAAAACACACTAATAGACAATTGTTATCATGGTTCCTCATGTTATTTTTATTAGAATTATGTCCAATAAGCTAACTTTATTATCTTATCTAACTCTTTGACAAGTTTGCTCACAAGCAATAGATTAACCCACTTGATATCTATTTATACATAACAACGAGATTGATCACCGCATCACTTCCATTATAAGCATTAAGAAGGTGTAAATATTCCTTTTCTTTTCCACAGATATATCCAGAAGTCTGTACTTTTCATTCTAACTAATAAAGGCATGGATGCCAACATCATTTGTACACGTTGAGAAAAGAAAATATTGGATTGGATGATTGATAATGACCCTTTCATTCGATTTAATTTAGTGTTAAATTTTTTCTAAATACATGGATATAAAAACATGATTAATAAATGTAAGAGTCCTATTGTTTTAAATCACTTATCACCCTGAAATACTCAATAGAAGGATAATGTCATTTGGACTAGAGTCCACTTGGAAGTCTCATCAAGCTTACTTCGGGTTACAGGAATCATTGTTATCACCTGCACCTCTATCTAATGAGGCACAAATTAGTGGCTTAGAGCAAGTGCCACAAGTCACAGGATGACAGAATGCAGAATTAGAGAGTACTGAATATGGCCCCTCTTTTGCTTGTGATTTAGGAACTTAATTTCTTCTGCTATGTAATGGAGACAAATTCTCGAGGGGAAGGAACATGGCAATCTGTGCAAAAGCCCTATGAGTCCATCACAAGCCTCTATCTTCCCAAAAGACCATCAGCACACTTAGAGGACTATCTTCTATCTTGGGCTACTGTGCTGTGTAAAGAATATTCTTATTTATTCCCGTATTCTCTAGGAGACATCAGCAGTTCTGTTTGCTTGAATGTTTTGGTCGGATGATTAAAACGTACTTTCTATCCATTTTAAATACATGTCCATAAGGGATCACTCAGCCCCAAATAGAATAGTGTGAATAATTCTCAAAGGCTTTGAGCTCCTTCTAAGTCTTGAAAACCTCACAACATGCTTTGTCAAGAGGAATGATTGCTGCAGAGAGTAAAGAGAGCAGGAAAGCCAGCAAACAGGAGAAGAGCAGGGAAGAAAGTGTGTATGAACATAGCAGCACTGTGAGTTCATCAAGTTGGAGACCTCACCTTATGCATCTTTTTAGTATGAGGGCAGCCCAAGTAGTTTTAAAAAACTATTAAGGCTCTGAAACACTTGAAATTTTCCATCTGCAAAAAAAACAAAATGGAAAGAGTTGAGTATTTGAGCATTTGAATGTCACTTCTACAACAGAGTAGCTGAATTAGCTCAAGCAAATCTAGCCAGCTCTCTAAATCTTAATTTCTTCATCTGTAAATGGTGAGTTAGAGAGAAAAACGAAGATCTTCACTGAGTAGAATGTTGCCGGCTATTGGATCCTTGTTTGAGGAACTGCAACAGGTCTTCACACAGTCTCTAATTGTTTCCCAAGTATGTTGCTCCTTCTGAGAGTTACTTCCCTCGTGTTCTTCTGATGTATCCATGTTAAGTGATAGAAAAAAGAAAAGTATTCACACATGCCCTTTGGTAGATAAAAGCTTTCACCCTAGTGATTAGCAGACCTGGGTTGGGGCCAAGTTCCATGAGAAACTAATCACATGACCTTGAGCAAATGCTGCAAACTCTAAGCCTCAGACCTATTATCTATAGAAACGGCATAGCAATAATCCAAAGGGTTTTACGAAGACTAAACAAGAAAATGCATTCCAAGCACTTAGCACAAGGCCTTGTACATAGCAAGTGCTCAATGTATGTTGGATATTATCAGCATGCATAATTGTAGACCAGGCAAACTAAGAACTCCAGGAAACCACGCATCTACATTTATGTAAAAGAGTAAATATTTATAGGGACGGAACGTCAATGGTTTAGTTTACAGATCAAGCATAAATGAAAATAAACAATATTGAGCTTAGCAAAGACCAAAGATGAAAAGGTGATGACCATAAATGGTACTTAGGGAAGTAGTGTAACTTTCACTTAAGTGAAAATTAAGGTCTGTGAAGCTATTGCAATGACTTGCTAACAGTTCTCTCTGCAGTACTGTATCCTCCAACCCAGCTTCCACAGAGCACACAAAATGGTCTTCCTAGATTTCGATTTGACTATATTACTCTCCTACTGAAACCCTTCAGAGCATTCCCTTGCCTCTGGGATGAAGTCCAGATTCTTCAACATAGCTGATAAAAATATCTTCAATCTGTATGCCTCTATAGGCTTTCCTCTTGCTACTCTTCCCCTTCTGTTCAACTTCCCAGTTATATTCACTTTCTATCAGAACTTGGAACAGAAAGCACTCTCTCTTACTTATGGCCTTGGCACCTGCTGTTTCTTCTACCTGGAAAAAAGTGTCTCCTCCTTGACTAGCCCCAATGCCAAGCTCCCCTCTGTCTTTTGCCTATCTAACCACAATTATCTTTCAGATCTTAGTTCAAATATTTTGATCCCCCTTCTTTGAAATTTTGTTTCCCAATCTAAATAATCAATAGGCATTTTTGTTATCAAAAACATCTCTCATTATCCAAATTTAATTTGTTCCTAAAATTGTAGTAGATGGCAAATTTGAGGATAGCTTGAGCCCACATTTTATTTTCTTTAAATTGGAAGAAGAACTATATCTTTCCAGCTCATGGCAAATGCTATTGGTGTCCAATCTAGCACTCGCTATCACAGGTATAGTCTCCATTGATATTGTATGTATCAGATACAAACTACATTTTCCTCCCTTATTGTAATGAATGCATCCTATAATGTAAACAAACCATAAAATAAAGTGCATGATTAATGAAAATAGTGGTTAGCAAAATAAAACCAATAAACAATATAATTAAAAAATTGTTACCATCCATTGAAGTGTTGCCTGAATGAGGTTTAGTGATGAGAAAAGGGATGGAGGCTATTGACACTGTGGCTGTTAAATGATAATGAAGAGGTGAGGATGGAGCTGGTGAAAGAATGAGTAAAATAGCAAATGCCTCAGATTTGCCCATGTCCAAATTTGAGGAACTGACGACAGTCCTTGTTTCTTGGAGTCTGTTGTTCAGGAAGTAGATGCATGCCTATACCTCAACACCCAAACTCATAGACCAAGCAGCGAGAATAAGAAAACCTAAACGTATGCTTCTATTTTTGTTCCTTTTGCTTATAGTTACAAAGCTAATGATAACAAAATATTGTACTTATAATTGCAATTTTTAGTATGGTACCCCTGCCTATGTCATAATGTTGCTTATTTACAGCAATCATTTTGTCTAAGTGATCCATAATTTCTTTTAAAGCTTTGGTATCATGTTTTTTCCTCTTCCAGGATCTTAGAAAACATTTTAACTTAAAAATATTGGGAAAATGGTAGCAATAATTTACAACATGTTTAAATAACATGAGCACTAAATTATATCCTTTTAAGAGAACACGAGATATTACCGCAGTGTGATCCACATTCATTTCCAGGATTTGCATATAACTTGAACGTTTTCACTAGCACACACATACAAGTTTTGCTTGTTGGTTTATGTTGAATGATGAAATTCACATCAAACTTCTGAAAATTGTGATAGCAAATATTTGGATAGTGACAATATGAGGATTTAGTTAGGGATAGCTCTACTTTTTACTATCTGTTTAATTATCTGTACAATATATTGGGTTCTAAATTATTCTCCATGAAGTATAAGATGTTGTCTCCATTGCAGTGCCACAGTTGTGTTATATTTTCTTCTAACAACACAGAACCACTTGTGATCCTATCTACACTCTCTCTTGTACCTTCAGGGCTATAAGACTGGAAACTAAACTTCCCAGGCTTTCTTGCCAGCACGGTTCTCGTTGTGGTACTACTGATGGGAAGGCAAGGACATGCTATTAGGAGGTAGGAGAGAGACTCTAGCTTCTCTGTTTGGGAAAGAACAGCCACAGCAGACTAGAGTAGTCTGGTGCATGCTGATTTCTGCAGCAACAGTAGCAGTTGTATTGGAGTAACAGCAGAAGACTATGGGTATGTGCAGCAGTTATACAGCTGGTGGGCTCTTGTAGCAACGGTAGCGAATTAGGGTCAGCACCCTGCTGCAATGGTAGCAGCTTCCTGCAGTTCTTGAGCTCTGGGTAAGAATACCGCCCCAATTTTTTAAAAATCCTCCAGACTGTCTAATAGTGTTGTTATCTAATTCTTTGTGTTAAATTTCTCTTGCTTGAAATATCTATAGTCATTACCATTTTCCTGGCCAAAGCCTGCTTCATACAATCATTCAATGCTGGGTGGCTGGAATCTTGGATATAAAATGATGCTCAATTAGTACTTTAAAAATCAGTATAGGAAAGAAAGAATGCTCCACAGCTGTGAGCAATCTAGTCAAGACTTGAACTCAGTTCTTGTACAAATCTTAGGCTCTTTCAAGTATTCCACACTGATTTTCAAATAAGGTGCATTAATGAGACTCTGCCCAGTCTCATGGAGGGTCTATTTTGAATGTCAGAGAGTTTGAAGGAGCTCTAAAAGGGAAGTGCCACACCCATATATGTGGTTGACTATGAGAATATTTGTATTTACATATTGAGTTGAATTGCAGTCCTATTTATGCAAATATTGATCTTTTTTATTGAAGTTTTATGTTTTCTTTAATTCTACTGAACATCTAAATGTGAAAAACGGTGATATATATATATATATTGATATATATATAAATTTATATTATAGTATTTCACAAACCTTGAAAGTAGTAGCCCTCTTTCAGGCTGGGTAATATATTTTTGGTAATTAACAATTTAACTTCATCTTGAGTGAGGTCAGGAAGTAAAGAGTGGAGTATAATGATGAAGATTTTAGGGGAAAGAAATACATTTAATTTAACCAGCTTAAATTTTTTGTGGAAGGAAGATTGGATGTAAATGCACACATATGTATGTATACACCAAAAATATATTAAATTTCATTTCATTTTATCATTGAATTCAACACACATTTATTGGAAAATCCATATTGATGGTAGTATACCAAGAATAGCCTGGGAGGAAGAAACCTGCTTATGCTTAGAGGAGGATGTCTTCAGGTGGAAAGAGAGAGACAGAAGCAGTGACCCATTTGCATTAATAGGCATAGCCTGGAATATCCACTGCAAGGTGGATTGGAGGATTTCTGTCCTCAGTCTGAACTTTCAATTCAATTCCGCCCAACAAATGCACATACCATGAGCCCAGTGATGGTACAAACGAGGCCTGAGTGCGTCAAAGATGTTTGAGGCAATCATGCCAACTCAATATTTGTAGTCTCCCTCCATTCTTATGTGAATTCATTTCATCCTCAGCTCCTGTCTCTCAACTCTTTCTTACATTTACATTCATCTTTTTAAGCCTTTGGTGTTGGGATTTGCTTCTGGTTTTTTCACCTACTGACTTTTGGCTCCCACTCAGAACTGACTTGGATTAACTCGGATTTAAGGACCATGCTTAGCAAGGATGCAGTTTCTAACGGTGAGCCCATTCCTGTCTGTTCTGCTTCATCTCTCAATATTGAGGGAGGAGTAGACTGGGGGTTTTAGACAGGTGGAAGGAAAGATAGGGTGGAATGTATCAAAATTACATAGGACCTTATGAATAATGAGCTAAGGAACATAACAGCATAAAATTTACAAAATTGTTCATTATTTCTGCTTTGGCTCTGAATATTTATAAAAGACTTTACCAGGAATATTGAGAAGGGCAATTGGTGTCCTGCCTTCTACTTGCTGGCCATTCTTCACCATCCCCCACCAAATCAAGACTGAACTCTGGCTCTCATAGAAGATTAATTTATCCTTCCTTGAGACTGACAATTTCTAGCATGTACAATTATCTTCCCTGGAAAGAAAAAGCCTGGAGGCTTATGTGGAAAGGCTTAAATTCTCAGCTCTCCCATTTAAGTGGCCACAGTTCTACTTCACAGTGAATGTGAGCAGAGATAATGTGAGAGACTACCCCACAAAATATTCAAAGTTTAATTACTTCACAAAAAGAGCATTCCTCTTTTCAATTCAGCGGCAGAACAATTTCAGAAATGCTGTCTTACTAAATCACCTCTTAAATAACTTAAATTTAAGTTAAGAGTGCAGGCTCTTAACCCGAACTTAATAAAAAATAGTGCCTAAGGGGAGGGAATGGGGGGTTATAAGAGAGAAAGAAGTTTATAGGATGAAAGGAAAGGTTGCTGAGTGAAATAAAAATGTGTATATGCTGCTTGAATCTTTCATATAAACACTTATTCATAAGTGGGTCCATGCATGAGATAAATGGTTTGACCCAGACTAACTAAGAGAATAAAACTTATTATTGAGGACATACATTCACGCAATCAATCACCAAACATGTATTGAGTGCCCAATGCACAGCATGAACTCTGCTGGTGAAAGACTATTACCCGTAGAGTAGCCAAAGTGATCTTTTAAAAAATGTGTAAATATGGGACTCGCGGCATAATGGTTAAGATTGCATGCTCCACTTGAGTGGCCTGAGGTTTGTAGATTTGGATCCTGGGTGTGACCCTATACATTGCTCATCAAGCCATGGTGTGGCAATATCCTACATACAAAACAGAGGAAGATTGGCAGAGATATTAGCTCAGGGACAATTTTCCTCAAGCAAATTGAGAAAGATTGGCAATGAATGTTAGCTCAAGGACAATCCTCCTCACAAAAAAAAAAAAAAAATGTAAATAGGTTCATGCTATCCCCTCCCCATGGATTGCAACTGGAATAAAGTCTAAATCTCTTACCCAGGCCCACATGACCCTATAGGATCCAACCTATCCATCTTCTCAACTTCATCTCCTGCCTCTCATTCCCTCTTTCACTGTGATTCTGCTAAGCTGGCTTTCTGTTCCAGCTCCTTAGAAAACAGAGTCAGGTGAAATCTTATGCAGCAATGTTTCATTTGAGTGTGCTATCCCAGGGACCTAAAAACAAGAAACACATGGGACATGAAGTGGGGAAGGAAGGAGAGCAATTCAAAATGGTATATGATCAAGCTGGCTACAGGGACACATCAAGCTGAGGCTTGATATGTTGGCTGGGGTTCTCTGGAGAAATAGAACAAATAGGTTCAAGAGGAGATTTATTATAAGGTGTTGGCTCACACTAGTATGGAGGATGAGGAAGCTCACAGTCTGCTATCTGCAAGCTGGAGACTTGCGGAGGCCAGTGTGCAGTTTGGAGGCCTGATGGCCAGAGAGCTGATGGTACAGATCTCAGTCCAGGTCTGAAGAGCTAAAGAATACACACCCCGAGGGCAAGATAATATTGATATCCCAGCTCAAGCAGACAGGCAGAGGACAAATTCAACCTTCCTCACCTACTCAGGCCCTCCATGAATTGGGTGGTGCCCACCCACACTGGGGAGGGCCATCTGCTTTACTCAGTCAACTGATTCAAATGCTAATCTCTTTTGGAAACACCCCTACAGATGTATCCAGAACTATTGTCTAACCAGATATCTGAGCATCTTATGGTCCAGTCAATTTGACACATAAAATTAACCATCACACTCAGGGACAAATAAAGCTGAACAGTTCTGGCGTAACTCACAGCCAGAGCCCAGTATATCTGCTTTCTGTTCTTTGAAGAAGCTTAGCTCATTCTCAGCTTAAGGCTTCCACACTGTGTCCTACACATAGGGCACAAGTTAAGTGTTCTTATGGGAAAACTTTCCCCCAGATATTCTCAGCCTTGAGTCTTAGCTCAAATGTTACTTCCTCAGAGAGTTCCCCCCGACCACCTTGTCTACAGTAACACGCTCTCCCCTGACCTCTTTATCCCTTTGCACAGTTTTTGTTTTAAACAAATTTACTCTTACCTAAAATTATTTTATTTGTTCAATGGTTTACGTGATTAGTCTCTGACTCCCTACCCCATGAATTATAAGCTCTATAAGATAGGGAATTTATCTGTCTTGTTTGTTGTCAGAGTACTGTAGGGGAGGAGGACATTTCCTCTCCCCAAATGGGGGTTCGTCTGGCTGGAGAACGAATTAAATTCACATGAGGCAGAATAGCAAGAGAAAATTAAACAAAGCTTTATGAGGAACCATGGCCCGGGGCCTTTCTTCCCAAAGGAAGAAAGGGCACCGAACAAGGGGGGTACACATAGTGGTTATATACCCCCAAACAGGGTGTTTCACATGTGATTGAAATGTCCCTCCCACAACAGTCACAAGATTGCCCTGTCAGCACAGCGCTTGATGGACACAGCAGGTAGTGGTCTGCTGTCTCAGAGGGCGTAGCCGGAGGCAAGTCGATTGTCTGGAGCTGGGCAGTCACAGGTGAGCACAGCAATCAGTTCCTAGCCTAAAGAAAGATGCTTAATCCTTAAAGAAATGCCAAAGTTGGGAGGGGGAGGGAAGTCAGTTATAGGAGGTTACCAGAGAAGCACAATAAAATGCAGATTTAAGTCCTTGCCTTTGGTATTGATTAAGAGTTTTTAGAGAGAAGGTCATCGCCTTTCTTCTTCCTGGTACAGAGAGGGAGGCACCTTTTACAGATAGAGATTTACCTTACAAACGTAAACGTGTCCTAACAAAGGGCAAGTTCCATTCCTCAGAGCCTCTTTCCCTGTCCCAGTTTATCAAAAGCAATCAGCCTCAAATAATCCTGATGCCAAAGAGACATATCTTGGGGTGGCCAATTCCAGGTCCCCACAGTACCAATATCTAAAATAAAATTAGGACAAAGCGTCTGCTCAAAATTTGTTTATTGTATGGAGGATAAATAGAGGAAAAAGAGAATAAAAGAAATACAGTCTTCACCAAGAAGGAATTCTAGATGTAGTGGGTGAGACAGATAACTATTCAATAGCAAAATAGGGTGACAAATGCTCAGTTTGAAATGAATTCAGAGTGACAAAGATCACAGCAGAGGCATCATTTCAGACTGAATGAAGGGATCTCACTGAATGACTGATGCTTGAGCAGAGTCTCAAAGACCCAGAGGAAGTCAGCCAATCAGATGTGGCCAAGAAACTTGTGTTCACTCATTCAATCCCAAGGTAAAGATTAGGATCCTATGCTCTACCTCAGCTTGAATCCTGCTCTGCTGTCACTAGCTTTGTGACCTCATATTAGATACATAAACACTCTTTGTCTCGGTCTCCTCATCAATAAATAGACATGATATTAGTAGTCTTCATAAGCTTGGTGTGAGGAATAAATGAAAACACCCAGACACAGTGCTTAGCTCAGTACCTGGCCCATTGTAAATGTTCAATGCATGTTAACTATAGCATTAGGACTAAAGATTATCAATTTGTGGATTATCTAATAAGTACCAGGCATTGAAATACCCTGGGTGGATAGTGACAAGCAAAACAGACCAAATTCTTTTCTCAGAAAGTTGTCGTAAACGAGTAATAAACAAGGGAACAGATAAGTAAATCATTGTTTTAAAAATGTGAGTTGCTATGAAGTAAAGAAACAGGCGAGAGGAATACCCAGGGGGACAGTCAACTAAGGCTCACTGAGGGATGACATTAAGCTGAGATCTGAAGGATGAGCAGATGCCAGTCACACAAAGAGCAGAGCATCGTAGGACAAAAGCTGTGAATTTTGAAGGTAGAAAGAGAGAGTTGTATCTAAGTGTTTGAAAGAATGATCAATGTCTGGAGAGCAGAGATAAGGCAGGAGAGGTCTGAGGTGAGGCCAGAGAGGTGAGCAGAGACAGAACAGCCTGGGCCTTGAAGGCCAAAGTAAAGGATTTGGATTTACTTTAAAGGGTAATGGAAGTTCATCAGACGGCTTAAAAGCAAGTGAATAACAAGACCTGGTCACATTTTTAAAAGACCCCTTGGCCCTTGTGTGGAGAATGGATTGAAGATGGCCAAAAGCAGAAAAAAAGGACGTCAGTTAGTGGGCATGAGTAGCAGCCTCACGATCTGGAAGTTGACATACAAGACATTCGTCATTCAGATGGTTTCTTTGGAACCACAGGAGATTTGCATCTCCTTTCTGGTGGCTGTTTCCTGAAGTGCATGAGAAGCGGGTGATGGATAACTGGGCTCCAGTGAACTTGGAGAAGTCCATATTACAGAGCTAAGTGAGTCTTCTTTGGAACATTCACAGACACTGGTTTTTATGACCCTCCTGACTTTTAATCATGAATTGCTAAGTTTTAATGCTCTGTAGTCATGGTGGTCAACTGCTTTGGTGGTCAAAGTGATTAACATGTTTAATTATCAAGTGACACTTGTTTGATTTTATTGCAACCCTGTGTGTCATCTCCGCCCATAAAACTTCACCTGAGTCCAATGACAGAGAAGACCTGGTTAAAAATCATAAGCTATTCATCAAGTTGCAGTACTTCTTCAGAGAGAAGCTAATGGCTTAGTGTCAAGACTCAAACATTAGTTGAAATAAATTGAAAACACTTTATTTCCTGTGATTTAATAGATTGTATATATTGTAAACATATTTTTAAAAAATTCTTGCCCTTTGCCAAAACATTGCAACTGTTAAAACATCATTATCCAAAGAGTAAGTTAAAGTCAAATCATCCTCATCCTCATCATCATCTCACAGCAACAAAAATAATAACTAACACAAGCTAAGCTTTTATCATATGCTCTAGACTACCCTAAACACTCTGCCTATTTATCTCATTTAATTCTCACAGCAACATTGATAAATAGACCCTGTTGTTCCCCATTTTATTTTATAAGTGAGAAGATTAAGTTTCAGTGAGGTCATAAAATTTTCATAGTGTTGCCCAGCTAGGATATGGAGTGGATTCAGATACCTATGACTCCAAAGTCCATCATCAACCACTATCCAACTGATTTTACTGTGCCTCATTCCAGGCATAAAGGGCAGAATCAAAATTGCTGAGGGAGTGCAGGAGCCCTCAATTTAGGAAATGTCTCCAACGAAATTACCTTTTTGATCATTTTCCTCCATTGTATAGAACAAGAGGTTGAATAAGAAGATCTTAAGTGTTCCAATGCGGTGTCAGACTGAAATTTTTCCTCTTGTCTTCCTCATCCCTAAAGGTTCCCTCATTCACAACCCTTCAGGGAAACATGCTTGGTGTATCATTTTCTTTAACAGTTTAGCAGAAGCCAGCATGACATCTCTATAGTTCTTGACTGAAACACCAGAATAGCAAGGGCATGCTTCCATCTATTCATAAGTCTGGGAGTGGCTGCAGGTCAGCTGTTAGTCTCTGGGCATGGCCTTCAGAGTAGCTCACCTGAAAACCTTGAGAATAAGGAAAATTGTTTGCTGGGTCTTTATAGCTCACAAGAATCTAAACAGCATCAAATGACTTTGTGACTGCTAAATCTGGAACAGAAGACTTGGAAAATTGATCTTTATATTTATTTTCTCAAAAAAAAGTTTTTTTCAGAAGAATTTGCACCAGAATCTAGTAGAGATATCTGCATCCCATGTTCATTGCAGCGTATTCAAAAGAGACATCGTCGATGAACCTAGAAGACATTAGGCTAAGTGAAATAAGCCAGTCACAGAAGGGTGAATACTGTATGATTTCATTTATATTAAGGTCTAAAACAATCAAACTCATAGAAGCAGAGAATAAAATGATGGTTTCCAGGGGCTGCGGGGAGGAGGAAATGGAGAATTGTTGCTTAATGGGTGTAAAGTTTCAGATATGCAAGGTGAATAAGTTCCAGAGATGTGCATACAACACAGTACTTACAGTTAACAATACGGTATTATGCCCTTTAAAGCTGGTTAAGAGGCTAGATCTCATGGTAAGTGTTCTTACCACATACATACACACACAAAACAAACGCAAAAGAACACAAGAAAAGTTTTGGAGGTGATAGATGTTTAGAACCTTGATTATGATAATGGTTTCATGGGTATTATGTATGCATCCAAACTCATCAAGATGAATATATTAAATGTGTACTATTTTTATATATCAATTTTACTTCAATAAAACTTAACACAAAGTTAATGTGAAGGATGATTGCCCAGGAACAGGCTCCTGTCTGAGAGCATCATTGTGAAGCAAGAACCTGTTACATAATTTCCTGTCTGTTCATCTTTTCTAGTCTGAGATACCAACTAGAGCTGGGGATGTTCAGTGATGGCTTTTTCAGATTTTTCTGTCATCAAACCCTTTGTCTTCATCTACTGACACTGTTCACATGCATCCTGCTTTCAAGTCATTTTCAACTCTATTATAATTCTTCTAATTCTTTATGTTCTTCATTTGTCTCAGCCAAGCCTTCTTTCTCCCTGGAAAACCTTTTCTGCCTTCTATTCTCAACTATACCTTCTCCTATGCATTCCTCAAAACTCAGATTTCTGGGGCTGGCCCCATGGCCAAGTGGTTAAGTTCAAGCGCTGCACTTCAGCAGCCTGGGGTTTGCCAGTTCGGATTCGGGGTGCAGACCTACACACCGTTCATCAAGCTAGGCTGTGGTGGCATCCCACATAGAAGAGCTAGAATGACCTACAACGAGGATATACAACTATGTACTGGGGCTTTGGGAAGAAAAAAACCCCTCAGATTTCTCTCCTTAAAACACTGAAGAGTCACTCTTTAAGACTGACTTGAAGTCACACTTGAAGAGTCACCCTTTCTTCTTCCATATCTCCTCTCCTCCTGTTCCCTATCCATTTATTCAAAGGATATGCATTAGACCAGGTTTTGCTCTAGGTGTAAGGGATTCAGAGAAATTATGCTGAAAACATCAATATGCATTGGTACGCTGGTAAATGTTTAACAATTGGCACTCAAAAAACAAAACAAAACAAAAAACAAAAACCTGATTCACGGAACTGGCAGATTTCAATGGTGAAATATTTCCACTGTGGCCAATTTCAAGCTACCAATTTGATTTCACTTAACAGGAAGTTGGGAAGAAATATGCACAATGTGCTCTTACCAGAGCAAGCAGCCTACAGCCTACTATGCTAACATGCATGTTCTGACATTGCACTTAAACCTGAATATATTTAAGACAATATTAATGATACATAGGCCTAAAAATCACAGTACCCTCAAATCCACATGTCTCAGATACTATATTGATACTGCACATGTGTGGCTACAATTTTGGGGAGTTCTTGTTAACTCCCAACCCCTCCCCACTCGGGTACTGGGGACATTAGCCAGGAGTCCTGGAGTGTGGGCACCTTGTCTGAGACTTTCTCTTCTTTCTTCAGACAGGTTCTAAGTCACGCTTTAATCAGAGTTCTTGGTGTCCCTGTCTGCCACTTCACAGACTGCTCTCTTTGAAGACAGAGTCTTACTAATTTAATCACACAAACATAACTCAGTATCTATTGTTTTATCTGTATCCCTAATTTTTGTTACATAAACATGTGCAAAATAAGGAGGTTTGAGAAATAGGGAGCTCCTAATCTATATCTCCTTCAAAAGTTTCCTATCCTGGATGATGAGTGTGACACTAAAGTCCTTTCTTTTCACATGCAGACCAAAATGATCGTCCAGGCAAAACACTGCTGGGAAATTTTACTTTATTTAAGAGGTAAAATATCCGTTTCTTGTTTCCCTCCTAAAACACTTTCCTAGCCCAGCATCTGAAGTTAAAATGTGTTCACCTGTTGACCTGAGAATGTTCATGTCAATCATTGTTTCTGTGATCCTTAAATAGCACAACTTTTACTTTTCCTATATCTCTGCTCTTCTGTCTCATGAAGTTAGTGTGCATATTTAGTTGATCTTGAAAAACTTCATCTGAGAATGTTTCAGAATTCTCAGGGAGATAATTCTCCTCAACATACTGATGGAATACTTTTCATCTTCAGAATAATAAATACTTTTGGTCAGATGTAAGGAAAAAAATAAAATTTTTCACAGCCAGATTGAAAATCTGAGTTCACAATCCATCATTGTCCGCTCCCATTTGCAGGTTTATCAAATATACACACTTAATTTTCGACCTTGCAGGCCGTTATCCTAGGAAGCCAACCTACTTAAGTCCTGCAACACTTAACACTTCCAGAGAGTTTCTCCTACTTACAATTATATCCTCTCATCACTCACACACCTATTTTCTCTGGCTTTGTCACCTTGGGGGAGCAGAGATGATTATCTCTATTATATCCCCTAACTCAGTCCCTCAACTAGCTTCACCTCTCCATAGCCACTGTCTACTTTTGAGATAGATCTTCATTATTCTTGTCTCAAGTTGGTCTCCCAAACTCCAATGACACCCTGACTCCAGTCCATGAGTCTGCAAGCTGACAAAATGATTTTATAGAACTCAAATTTGATCCATTTTCTCCTCTAACCTCCATTTCTAGAACCCACTCAATCCCCAAGATAAAATCCAGACTGCATATCTACAGGTCTCAAAACATTTGCTTCCCATCATTTACGTGGGCAACATACCATAACCATGCATGCCTCACTGTTTACAGTGGGTCTCAGTCATGAAGCAGAATGGAAGGAGAAGGAAATCCAGAAGGAGGCAATGGAAAAGGGGAGAGGAGCTAAAGGAAAGGTTTCAGAAAAGAGACAAGAAGAGAGACGTGCAAATTTTCTTATGTATTTCACCAAGAGAAAGCAAGGAGAAGAGTGGCAGGTAATAGAGCCTCTGAGACTTAGTTAGCGTGTGTAAGAATATGGGAGAGTATGTTCATACAGGAGCAGGAATGAGCAGTGCAGAGAGAGAAAGAGAAACAGAGATATAGAGACAGAAGAAGAAGAGACAGACAGACAGAGGGAGGGAGGGAGGAAGAGAGACAATGTGCCACGTGTGTGAATGTGCGTGCTTGGTGAAATATTGTGTGAAATGACTCAGTTGAACTGCAGAAGGAGAAATGGGAAGGGAAATGGTATTGTGCAATTCTCTCTGGCAGGAGAAACCGGAGGGCTCAGTTAATTCCTTTGGCTTGTTAACCTTTAAGTGCTGTTAATCTGGGACAGCTTGATGGCTATTTTTATATTTTTTCCCAAGAGTAATTGTAATGAGAGAACAGGAGCACAGTTGAGAGTGTGGAGTCCCACTTTTGTGGCCAGGGCGAAGGCAGTGTGAAATTTGCTTATTATATATGAAATGCTCATGCATGTTCAGTTCCAAAATAAGTAGTGAAGGTAAAGGTGATAGCCTGATTACTGTCAGCCTGTTTATAAACAGGGAATTTTATCTTTAACCTAACCCCATCTGTGGATGGAAAACCTGAGTCAAAAAGAAGATAAATAAATTCGATGCTAGCTAAATATTACAGAGCCACGTGGTAAGTGCTGCAATCTCGAGACGCACAGGTGGGCTGCCTGGCTCAGCTCACCTGATGGAGAGAGACAGTAAGGTGTTCCTTGGCGAGAGGAGGAAAGAACTGAGTCTGGAGGGTCAAGTATCACTGTGAAAAAGGAAAGGGTGCAAAGTCTTCAAGGTGCAGGTGAGTCGATTTCAGGGAAATAGAGATGTCATAGGTGTGGGTGAGGGCCCTGTCACTTTCAGAGTACAGCTGAGCTGTTCTGCAAAGAAACTTTAGGAAAACCAATTTTGTTTGCTCATTTTTTTCAAGTGAATGGAACCCAGCTGCCTCATCTCCCTTTTCATTCCCTTTTGTCTTGCATTTTCTTTACTTTTGTCCTTCTTTTTGCTTCTTCTCTCTGTTCTCCTTCTACTCTCTTCTCCTATATTTTTATAGCTTGGTCATATTTTAAAATACGATTAAGTGTAATTTTCAGTCAGGATCAAGCTGTCACCAGGACTGCACTTCTTTCTCCAAGGGAAAATCCATTTTCTTGCCCTTTTCAGCTTCTAGAGGACTCCCAGATTCCTTGCTAAGTGGCCTCCTTCTATCTTCAAAGCCAGCACCATGGCATCACTTTTTTCCATATTCCAATTCTTCCATAATTACATCTCCCCCAGACTCTCCTCTCTGCCTCCTTCTTACATTAAAAAGACCCTTATGATCATATTAGGCTCCCCTAAATAATTCAGGATAATCTCAAGGTCAACTGATTAGCAGCCTTAATTCCATCTGCAACCTTAACTCCCTTTTGTAGAAGGTAACATAGTCACAGAATCTGGGAATTAGGATGTGGACATCTTTGAGGGGCCATTATTCTGCCTACCATTGAGGACTTCAAAGCTAGAGGCTGTTACCAGGACATGAGAGACCACTTATATCACCAGCAGAACCAGCAGGTACCCAGAAACAGAGATTTAGATTTGAGATCTGTGTTCACGATGTCATATAAGCTTCGCACTGGGCCCAGATAACCCTCTGGAAGAAGGGAAAGGAGAAGGAGGGAGGTAGAAAAAGCCATGAATAAACAGAATTAACCTGAAGAGAATCTATGATTTAAACTGGAAGAGGCACATAACCTTAAAATGACAAGATTAAAATTCTTTGCTGACATCAGTGGAACTGCAGGGCTTATTACCAAGTTACTTGAGTCGTAGGAAACACGGAAAATTACAGGCACGCATATGAGAATAGCAATATACAAATTTCAATGCTACCGCATTTCTTATTTTTATATCTTCTGTTATCACTTCTTTTACTTGAGTTTCTTCTCTTTTCTCTTTTTTTCTCCTCTGCCTCTCCAAACCCTTCTAATTCTATTCTTATTCTTTCATCATCTCCTCTTTCTTTTCCTCTCCTTACAATTGCATAACTTCTCTTTTTCCTCCTTTCATTCATTTTTGTTTTCTCACATCTAACATGGCTACAAGAAGAGAAAAGAGAGCTGAGACCTTGTCTTATTCATATTTTTGTCTCCAAGACTTAGCATGGGGCCTGCAAGATAGCAGATGCTCAGTAACTATTTATTGAATAAATGAATAAATAAATTGAATCCACAGCCATGCAGTAAAGAAGAGATGCTGCAAAACATGAAAGAACACTACTACTGTTCTGAAAATACAGAGAGAAGTTAGGTTGCATTAAAAATAATGTTAATTTTCCCCCTTTAATGATCCCAGTTTCTCCAGCTGTCAAGTGAATTATCACCTTTTAAACATGCCGCTTTTGGAAAAGAAAAACTTTAAATTATAACCAGAAGATGGCAAGGGAGTCAGAGTAATTGGAATTAAATTTATATGGAAGCTTTTTCCTTTTTACTGTTGTTTAAATAGATTCAAATAAATTGAAAAAGGAAGAAACTTTCAAATGGAGAAAGCCAACAAAATGTGATTGCTTCACCCAAAAGGGCTGGAGACGAACTGATCAAGAAAGAATTATTCCCAGAAACAGCAAGCCAGCGTACTCTCAAATCGTGGGGACAGGCAGGTTTCTCCCTCTGAAAATAACCTGCTCTGAAAATAGCATACCATTCCCTGAAGGGTGGACAATAGCTCTAAATTATAAGAGTGTCCAAATTGTGGGCTGAACACCTCCTGGTGATTGTCTTCCTGAAAATGTCACTTAAGAGAAAGGCATTTCCGATTTCACGAAGTATGTGTGGATAAAACACTATCCAAATGAGACTTTAGACCTGGGAAAGCAGTAAGGTGGGATGAAAGAGGGAACAACTACAGTGAGGCAGGGAGACAGAACAGCAAGGGGAAGCCCTGCCTTGCAGTTGAGATCAGGACCTGGTGTTACCTGGCCACAGGTGGGTAGGTAGAAATATCAAGACAGCAGAGCAAAAGGATACAAATGAGTTTTTTTTTCAGTAGATGGAGAAGGAAATATATTGCGTGCAATCTTATTTACTCTTTTCTACAATTTTCCAACATTTATAGTACTATGCTCATTTTTCAGAGACGGAAACTAAAACTGGCAAAGTTTCAGTAACTTGACCACATGTACACAACTTAATGGTAGACCTGGAATTTGAACTCGAATCTGTATTACTAATCCTGTATGCTTAATCACTATGTTACACGAGTAACACTGCCCTTCCTCTGTACAGTTATTTTTTGGTTTATTTTGTCTGCTGTTATCTGTATCTATACAGACTAGATATTGGACCATGTAGAATTTGCATGTGCCTGCTGGAACTATAAGTTAAAGGACAAACCATCTTAGTCACAAAGCAGGAGTCAGAAAACCAGGGTCAGTCACCACCATGACCATCATTACAGTTGCCTTATTACACCCAGAAAGCTGATCATGGGGCATCAGATTGTGAAGTCTGGCTACTGCTTCTTGTTGCAAATTTTTCTTGATAGCTTCAAAGCCAGAAGACAAAGATGTTGCAGGAAGGGGCAAAAGTATCTCCAGCAAACAGCTTGTAACAGCAAGAAAATCGTGTCTAACTTACTTCTGCCTAATGGGCGCTAGATATGTACATGTAATAGGTAAATCTCTGATTTGCACTTAGAATCCTGGCTCTGAGGGAATCTTGGAAATGTAGTTTTTACTTTTTCAGTTTATAGAATCAAAAAATAACATAATTGAAGGAAGTGAGAATTGATACTGTCAGTTTTATCTACTCATCCAACACATGCAGGAAGTAAAGAATTTTGTTTTCCAGCCTCTATTGTAGAGGAAGACAAAGATTAAAGGACAAGAATGTGGACTAATATGCCAAGTACAGTGCCTTTCTTAGAACATGATGTGTGTCATCCAAAGAGAATTGATTTCGGGATCATCATAGGAGCAACCTGAGAAAAGTATTACCCTTTCCCACTGAGGCTGAACTTGGAAGCACATAGCCCTAAGTGATTCTGGCAGCCGTCTTTCAACCTTAAGGGGAAATAAAGCCAAGAAATGGAGAGAAACTAACAAATTCAGAATTGCATTATTCAAGTTCCTTTATTCAACCACACTTGAGGCCACATTTACCCTTCAACTATTTGACTATATAAACTGATAAATGCCGTTTAAAAAATGATTCCACCTTGTTATCTGTCACCTTCAACCAAAGTGTCTTAACTGCTCTACCCTCTTGTGATGTTAAAATACAAAGAGCCCTCAGTCTTCAGATCACCGTTATAATACAGAGTCAAGATAGTGTTAAGGCTAAAGATAGCATAATTATTGTAATAATTTAATCTCAAAAATAAGACATGGTAAACAGAAGAAGATTTATTTGTAAGGAAGATAGATAGCTAGATTGGTACACAGGGCAAGGTTCTATTTCCAGGGCTTCTGTCCTGGGAAGAGAAAGAAATTATGATTAGAGAGGAAGCCAGCAGTCTGCTTAATGTCCCCACACAGAGCACTCAATCCTGCTGAAGTCCTAGCCTCAGAGGAACTAATGGACTAGAACTCTAACAAAATTGAGAAACACTTAACCCAGAGAGGACTGAGAATGCTGCCCTGACCCAAAGAAATATTTCTAGCTTTATAGGAAAGTAGTAAGAGAATGCTTTTTGTTTTCCTACGTTTTGAAGTTTTGGAAGGGTAAGCATAAATAATATTTACCAAAATTTATTTCTTTTCCCCTTCTAGGCCCACAGAGATTGATATTTCTTAGCTACCCTGAAGTAGGTTAGAACACAAGACCAGTTCTAACCAGTAAAATACAATCATAAGTGACGTGTAATTGCTGAGCAGAGACTTAGCAAAGTACTTGTATAATTCTCTAGTCTCTTTGTGTTACTGAGAAAGCCATGGGTTCTACACGGAGCAGTTACACGATTATGGATCTGTGTAACTCTTTGAATCAGAAGCCAACGTCAACCTATGTGGATCACATCATGTGAACAAAAAGTCCACTTTTGCAGTGTTAAGACGCCGAGTTTATGAGGGAAGGATTAATGTTCCTGCAACATTACCTAGCCTATACTGGCTAACAGTAGAGTACGAATACAAGATGAGAAAGTTCTCCTCCTATCTCCTTTATGCAAAAGCAATGATTCCAATGTAGAGCTGGATCAGGCACGGCCATTTGTGCTAACCATGAAACAAGTTCCAGGGTCGTTGAGACTAATTCAGACAGAACAGGATCTTAGAAAGATCTTCAACCAATGGAGAAGAGACATGGTGGTATAATGAACAATAGACAGACACCAGAGCCAGATCAAATCTGGTTTAAAATACAAGCTTTTCCACTTATTAGGAGTGATAGTGCATTAAATTTTGAATATTTCTGATCCTGAATTTATTTATTTGTAAGGCAGAAATAAAACTGTCATTCTTGTAAGAATATTGTGAAAATTGAATTAGAACACATGGAAAATATGGTAAGCACTCATTAAATGCCCTTTGGTAGGTTAAAGAAAGAAAATGTTTTCAAATACTGAAATTAATTACTCAAGGCCAGTGATTTACTGAAGAAGCCAGTCATAGAACTTGGATTTCCTGATTCCCAAACTCAGAATAGTTATCCTCCACTCTGCAGACTGTCTCTTCATGTAACTATGGATTCCATAAAATTGAGGATGTGAACCATGCATTCCTATTCACTGGTGTCCAACTCAGTCAGTCAATGTGTGTTGAATAAATGGCCAGACATAAATGTGTGACAATCGGTGTTCTTAGCTCTCATAATCTTTCTCTGGAGTCAATTTGTCCCATATTCAGCTCAGTTTTAGATTCTTCAATATACTAGGAAAAGAAAACACTTAAAGTCTTCCTTTTGCTTTTATGAAAAAATAAGTACATGTATTTAATGTGGCTGATGTGAGGTGACAAGTGCTCTTTAAACCTAAAGTCTTCTCCAGGAGGAATGAAATGTCCCCACTCTAGTAGAGAACCCTTCACCTGTAGTTCATTGGATCGAATCCTCCCTGATGAGGTCAGTAATGAGTCATTACTATCTGATGGTTGTTCAGTGACCTATGTAAAATGAGGTGGAAGTCTTATTTCCCTGCATAGAGGACAATGTCCTAGATTAAATGAAAAACAACAGTGACACCAGCACCACATCAAAGCTTGGTGTCATATGACCACCTGAATGGGAAAATAAGTGTTGATGCTCTGGAAGAGAGAAGCAGATAGATCAAATACTGTTTTCTGCCCAAAATTGCGCTCCTAATTCCCTAAAAACTATATTTATTGTATGCATAGTAGTAACATTTTTTTAAATAACCTTGCCTACTATGGTGCAATGATATGTTAATTATCCCCAACTAAGCACATTTCCTGGTATCCTCAACCTTGCGCAATCTGCTCCTGCATTGACTCAGTGCTTAGCCACGTGATTTTCTTTGGCCCATGGGGAAAGCAATAGATGTGCCGCAAACGGAAGCTTGACAAAAGTTTGTGCGTTGGGATTTACTTTTTGTAGCCCAGCTACCATATAAAGAAGTTCTATTATGCTGAGGAGCCCACATGGTTGCCCTCCAGTTAATCACCCCAGCCATATGGGTAAGGGCACCCAGGAATACCCAGTTCTCAGGCAATCGGCCATCTGATGACACATTCGTGAATGACCCACCAAATACCACATGGAGCTGAAGTAAACCGTCTCAGCTGAGCCATGCCTAATTTTCCATCCCACAAAATTGCGAACAAATAATTAGTTGTTGTTTTAAACCACCAAGTTTTGAAGTATTTTGTTATGCGGCAAATACTGATAAAGAAATTAATGCTCTGACTCTACTTAAGATCAGGCTTTAAGCAGGAGTCCTTTCACAACCGCAATTCACTTGCTTGTTTATTAATTCAACAAATGTTTATTGAGCATCTTCCATGTTCTAAGCACTATGATAACTGCAGTGATGCATCAGTAAAAAGCAAACAAACAGAAAAACCCTGATAAGACACTTTTCCTTGTGGAACGTCCAACAGAGGTCCCTAACTGATGGCCCACAGTGCAAGTCTGGCCTCCAAATATGTCATATTTGGTGCACAGGCTGTTTTTTAAAATATTGATTTAAAAATTGGAAGATTTTCCATTCAAATCAGAAGATACAGCTTTCTTCCCACTAAGAAGAAATGGAATCACTGGGATTGCCCTTCCATAAGGTACAGTTGACTGAACTAAGCAGTGGCTGCCCTTCTCCTTCCAGCACCGGGCATGAGCGCTCCAGATACACAGTTCCTGTCATTGCCTGTGTTCTCTATGAATGTGAAGACTAGTGTTCCTTACCTGTATTATTTTTCACTTTTGTAGAATCATTTCATCTTTTTTGGTTTGTTTTGTTTTTCACCTGTATAGCATCTGTAGGCATCTGAGTCTAAGACTTCCTACATACAGGACCTAGTAGAGTAGACAGACATGATCATCCAGAAAGATGAAAAATGAAAATATAGAAAGAACATGAGACACGGAGTTTAATAATGAATAAATGAAGATAGCAAATTCAGCCTTTCCGAAATCCAATAATCTATGCTTTAACTCTGAATCGAAGAGGTTTAGGACTTGTAACATATCACCCTAAGAATTAGGTATATCAGGTTGTAGGATGTTTTTTAGGAAATAGTATCAATTTCTTTATGTGCCCATAGATACTTTATGGCACAAAATAGTTGTGACTTTGCAAACGTCCTCAAAAAACATCACTGGTCTGAACTGCGGGTTGTTTAAACTTGAGCCTATAGGGCCTAGTCAGACAACATGAAAAAGAAAGAAACACCAAAATCCTTCAGGTTATCAAGATCCAAGAGGAACTCAACTGGAAAAGATTTCACGCTGACCTTGTGTTGTTGTTGTATGCAATCTATCTTCCTCCTGGCCCAGAATCTGAACCTATTTTAAGATTAGAACCTGAAGAAAACAAATGTATATTTCATTAAAATTGATTTATAGAGTGTAGAGCTCCCATTCCATAATAAATAATCTTTGTCTGGCCCCTCAAAATCTGGGGCTCCAAGTTGCTCAGAAAGCATTGTCAGCTTTCCATGGCAACTGGCAACAGTCCTACAATCACATCACTTTCAGATAATACTTTGGCTCTATCTTCAAATTTTAAGGAAGATAAATCAGAAATACTGGAGGAACAGTGGATATGAAACAATGTCATCATTATCTTATTATTTATGGTGCTGCTCAACACAAAATATCCATTATCAGCCATGCCTTTGACTATGTGCTTGTAACTGTTTAGATTTTGTATATAAAAGTCATATTTTAAAAGTGAATTGTCATCACTTGGCAGTGGAAAAGGTTTGTTGTTTTTGTTTTCTCCTATTAGGATTTTGTCATTGTTGCTGTGACAGAAAAATACACCTCTTGGCATTTGAGTGGAAGATACTACATGCTAGACTATTTTAAGGATTGGAAAACTACAGCCTGTGGGCCAAATCCAGCCCTCCACATGTTTTGTATATAAAAATTATTAGAAACAACCATGCCCGTTCACTTACATATTGTCTGTACCCACTTTCGTGCTACAAATGCAGAGTTGAGAAATTGCAACAGAAGCCCTATGGCCCACAAAGCCTAACATATTTGCTGTCTATCTAGCCCTTTACAAAATAAGTTTGCTGATCCCTGGTCTAGATGTTTTTGCCTGAGATGGAGAAAGGGCAGATCATTTGCATAAGATCCAAGATATCAACAAAGGAAAAAGTCTCATAATCATTTGAATTATTTAAACAAGACAATTGTTGGAGAAAGAAAAAATAATTATCAGACCACCTGGTATAATTCTCTCAATTACAGATGAGAACTGGTAACTTGTCTCCAAAGAGGACCCCAGTGAGTCACACATCCCGGTAGTCACCCCTTGTGTGTTCCTCTCCTCTAGAATCTGGCTGGGCCTCTGACCAGTTTTTGAGCAATAGAATGCAGGCCATAGGTCAACGTGGCCATTTATGACTGTTTAAGCTAGGTCCTAGGAAGCCTTGCAGCCGGCAACACCCCCTGCCCTCCCTCACACCCTCCTCTCAACTTTCCACTGCTGTCTCTTTCAAGCAGCCATTCATTCAATTATTCATTCAGACAATAGATATATTATTGAACGCTATTCTTAACCAGTTCCTTGACAGGCTCAGGAAGTATGTCCAGGTCCCAGAAGCTCTGTCTCCTAGGGGAAACAGACGTGCAAACAATTTGACGCAAGATGGTGTGTTTTAGAGGAAGGGTCTAAAGTATAGTGCGATCTTGGCAATCTTCCTGGAAAGTCAGGGAAGGCTTTGCAAAAGAGGCAATCATTAAACTAAGTCTTGAAAGAGAAGTAGCAGTTTGTCAGACAGGATGATGAGAGGTGGTTAGTTTGAAGAAAGAAGATGACCACGAACAGCTTTCTAGGCAAATGGAAAAAAGTTATGGAGAAATGACAAAGTTTATCTCTTCATGAAGTCAGCAACTCATTTTCTGTAGCTTCTACTCGTTAGTTTTGCTTCCTCTACTTGAAGTCAATCAGATAAAGTCTATTACACTCTTCACTACCTTTAGAGGGCAGAGAACATTTTTCATGTTGGTGAAATATATGATATTATAAATATATATGTATTTATATATATTTGAGTGAAAGATAAATATCATCTAGGGAGGTAGGGCTTTCTCTGCATTTTTACAGAAGTTTGCTTAACTTCTGTGAAGGATGTATTTCTCCATCCTTAATAGTCCACACTGAGGCCAGCTTCCCACTGAGAACATTTTCCTAATGACCCATTGTTTGTAGAGTACCTGATCTTAACCACTATGCTAGGTGCACACTAGTCCTTTTGCCTGGAAGAGACCCTGCTCTCTCCTTTCTTTTTATCATTTATATATAAATTATATGCATCATTTATATATATATAAAATATATATAATTTATATATATTATATTTATGCATTTATTTTATTTATATATATTATATACAGTATATTGAATACATTTCACCTATCACAGTGTTCATCACATAAAAGGCTTTGTTAAAGCATTCCTTGAGTAAATTTTGACTGACATCAGAAACCCCTTTCCCAAAGGACAGCATTTTGGACACTTGAAGACCATTACTATGTTCTCTCTGAATCTTCTAATAAAGTCAATTTTCTCAACACATTTGATTCCTCCCACATGAAGAGACTTCAAGTGCCTTTCTTTTGATGGCTTTTATCTATTGAGTACTCGCTATGTGTTGGACAATGTGCCAAACACTAGGGACATGACACTGAACCAGAGAGACAGAGCTGCTGAACTCAAATAGCTTTGAATCCCACTTGATTTTCTCTGAGTAGGCTCTAGTTTCCCTGTGTCCCAGATAATGTAAACTTGTACAACCAAAGACTGGATCTCAGGCTGGTCCTTTAAACTAATTTGCCTGGTTAATTGGATATCACATCATTTACAAGATAAACTATCATTCAGTTTGGAGGTTTGGGGATTGATGTTATCCCTTATGTCCACTTATCCTAAACTTATGCACATTATGTCCCACGGCCATACAAATTTAGTGTGAGAAATATCCTCATACCCCCAATAACATTAACAAATGTATAAATGTAATTTCTACATTTAATGAAAGAAATTGTCAAAAAGAGATATTTTTATATCATTAATGAGACCTCATTAGTAGGGAGGTTGGTTTGTGAAGGGACAATAAGAAGTTGCTTTCTACAATAACTTAATCCTTTTCTCTGGGAGAGAGAGAACGTGGTCATTACTTACTTGAAATTCTCCCTTTTACCTTATGTCAACAGACTGGATAGTAATTGGTTGTTCTTAGCAATAATTATGTTGAAGAAACTAGGAGTATTTAGTCTAGATAAGATAAGATGTTAGAAGACGTAGCTTTTTTTTTTTTAAAGATCTGATTGGTTGTCATATAGAAAGGCACTTGTTTCATGGGAGCCAAAGAAGCAAAATTGAGACCAATATGTCTAAATGAAAACGCAAAATATCATGGTAATTTTTAAGGGGTAATGAAAGATCAGAGCCACATGGAAGTTTATTGGGAGAAAAAGAGTCCTATGTCGCCCAGGGTAGATATGTTTCTAAGAGAATTCAAGTATTGTTCAAATAATATTGGATTAGATGACTTTTAAGGCCTCATAGGTCTTAAGATATTAAGCTCATACCCATTAGATATCTATTTATGTTTACATATGCAGGTATAAACACATATTATATGTAAACATATTTATGAAATTGGAAGAAACGCATGAAGTACCACAAATATGCACATGCACACATAAACTTCTGAAAATTTAGATCCCAAAATATCACTTTGCAAGAAATCATGTTCACCTTTCCTTTTACTATTTGGTCATAAAATAGGAATATATATTCTTTTGGAGGTATTGGTAAAATAATAAAAGTTCCTCTTTCTATCCCGAGATGAGTTATCTGCTCAGTGAAATTAGGAAAATGGAGTTCCCTGGGTCTTGATGAATTAACCTCTGGTTCCACACCAAGTTAAACGTACCAAGATCAGGATCAGGGCCTGCCTTTCCTTCTCTCTCTGCTCTCTGAGATCAGTGAGTAGGAGACTGTAGTTTTTATAGCTGGCTGAGTATATACTCAGGTGGGACTGATTTCGGATAAAGAATTAGAAAATGTGATTCTGTCCACAGATCAAGTCACATTATTCAGCACAAGTATACTAGAAATGCTAATAATATTTTGATGATAATTTTTCTGTGATTATTTCCCAAGGGGTTTTTAATTTCAACCTCATCAATAAACAATAGTGACCTTAGGATGAGGACCATAAAGATATGAGAGAATTTTAAAAATTATTTGCTAATTTTCAGATTTCTCTTAAAAATAAGACAACAGGCCAAAAAAGGAGTCTCTTATTCTGAGCCCCATGTCAACAAACCAAGACTTGACTTAATTACAGTTTCTGCTCTCCCGGAAATGGAACCTTAAACCAGTCAATCAGGAATCCCCTATCAACATTAGTTAGGCAATTTGACTGATAGACCCCTGCCATCCCCTAAGGGAAAGTAACCTTGCAATAACCAACTCACTTTCTTTGCTTAATGTAATTCCCTTGTTCCCAGTCTCTTCTGCTTCTAAGAGTCTTTCATTTTGTACAGCTTCTTTGAGCTCCTTTCTATCTATTAGATTAGATGCTGCCTGGTTCGTGAATTGTTGAATAAAACCAATAAGACCTTTATAGTTTATTCAGTTGAGCTTTTTTTAACACTCTGAAAGAACAAACATTATAAAGATAAGAAATACATATACTACATAGTATCACTTAATTGTGGAATCTTAAAAAAAAAAAAAAAAGAAGAAGAAGCTAAACTCACAGAAACAGAGAGTAAAAGTGGTTACCAGCAGCTAGGGGTGGGAGAAATAGGGAGAGGTTTGTAAAAGGATGCAAGCTTTCAGTTGTGAAATGAATAAGGTCTGAGGATGTATCATAAAACAGAGTGACTATAGTTGATAACACTGTATTCTATAATTGAAATTTGCTAAGAGAGTAGAACTTAAATGTTCTCACTAACAAAACACCCAAAAAAGAATAAATATGTGAGCGTATGGGTGTGTTAATTATCTAGATCTGGGAGATCCTTTCACAAGGTATACATATACCAAATCACCATGATATCCACTTTAAATACCTTACAATTTTATATGTCAATTATACCTCAGTAAAGCTTAAATAAAAAAGAAACATATAGAAAATATGTATTTAAGTGGTTCTGTGTTTCTATAATTCTTATGCCTATAACATTTTCCATTGTTGGTTAATATGGCATGAGTACGTACCAGGGACAGGTAAAAGAGGCTTCTTCTCTCCTGCATTCTTCTTAATGGTTTAGCCTTTTACTTATCTTTTAAAATTATTCATATCTTGGATTGGGCTGCCCAAGGTCAAGGATGTAGAGCAGAGGAATGTGGGTGGAGGTTAGCCCCCCACAGAAATATGAACTGCTTAAGTTCATTCTCTCATTTCAGGGCCTCAACTTCCTCGATAGACTGGAATCACCTGGATTGGGGTGGAGCAACAATTCTGTGTAAAGGGAAGAACCATCAGACGTAGGACCAGAAGACTAGTACTCTGAAAACATTGAGGGCTTTCTGTTTGGTTGGTTAGTTTTCTTTGTTTCTTCTTCCAAAAAGAAGAGAACTTACACTTACTAAGCACTTTTGTATTGGATTGGGCTCGCCATTAATGTTCCAGTTCCATGTCCTGCAACTCTTTCCCTCATTAATCGCTGTGACCTTTTTGCTCCTTCTGGCATCCTGTCAGCTGATTTCCCTCTGCCCTTCTCTCTTGCTAAAAAATGCTCTTCCCCAAAAATTCTCATCCCCCCATCCCTCGAAAGCTGCGCAGATGTCTCTCTACCATCTTTCAGGACTTTGCTGTAATGTTACCTTCTCAGTGAGGTGCTCTCTGACCACTTTGGCATTCTAAAGGAGACAATTGCCTTGTGCATGTTATAATCTTTGGGGACTTTATTTTCCTCTCATCTGTATGTTGGGGGAAATAATAATACCAATGGTATGGAGTTTTAAGATTGTATCCTGATGGCGATACACCTCTGAATCTAATTGACATGTCTAATTGCTGAATATTATACACACAAAAGACATTTATTTATTTATTTATTTGGTTGGTTGGTTGTTTTCTATCTCTGCATCAGAATATAAGCTTCATGAAACCAGGGTTTTTGTCTCCTGTTTCCTGCTATATCTCCACTACCTATGACAGTATCTAGCATGTAATAGGGTTCTGATAAATCCTTATTGAATAAATGAATGATAAGTAAATGAATGAAGAAAGGGCAAACCTAGAATTTTAGGCCAATTATGTCTGACTCCAAAGGTAACACATTTCTACCCTACCACACTATGCTAAACAGCCTCTTCCTATTGAGATAAGAAACATTTTCCATAAGAACTTTCTCCACCACTTGTTTTAAATATCTGATGTGAAACATGTTAAGAAGATATTTTAGAGTGAAATTGTTCACTACTCATTATGTGGGGAGCTCAGCTGTTCCTCAAAAAGAGTTCAAAAAAATAGATTCAAGGTGATACTTGTGATCTGGACACAGAAATATGCATTCTGTCCAAAAGTGCATCCCAAGAGATGAGCCCAGAAAATCCTGAAGCAGCAGACGAAACAGAGACACAGACCCAGCCATGTGTTAGAGGCCAAGGTATCACACAGGTAGAGGTTATTTTGTGTTACAAACATATTTCTAATTTGGATACTGAAAATTGTTGATGTCAACATGGAAGGACATCGTCTTATTTCACCATTGCAGGGTCAGGTAGGAGGAAGAAGCTCAGAATGACAACCTTATTCAATATTGAGATTTTTACAGAATCATCTAGGGAGGTAGGGCTTTCTCTCGCCTTTCACAGAAGTTTGGTTAACTTCTGTGAAAGGATGAATTTCTTCATCCTTAATAGCCGAGACTGAGGCCAGCTTCCCACTGAGAATGTTTCCTAATGATCCATTGTTCATAGAGTACCTGATCTTAACCACTATGCACACTAGTCCTTTTGCCAAGAAGAGACCTTGCTCTTGCCTTTGCTTTTATCGTTTATATCACTCAAATGCTACGTCTTCTGAGAAACCTTTCCGGACCCTGTGGCCTAGGTCAGGGGTGCAGTACTTACACTCATGACATTGTATGCCTTTCCTCACAGAACCTTCTATGCCTTCTTCTACTTTTTTGTGATTATTTTGTTATCACCTGCCTACCCTAATAGACTACAGGCTTTGTGAAGGCAGGGCTTTTATGGGTCTTTGCTGAACATCATGTACTCAGTATTTAGCACAGTGCCTGGATGAGAGAAAGCTCTGAGCAAATGGGTGTTGAATAAATAAATCCATATACACATGTGAAAATACAGAAGCGATCCAATTAATAGTTTTGAGGTCATTCCTCTGTGCCCTCTTCTAAGTTCCCTTCACTCTCTGTGTTTCTGCCTGGGCCAGGGAAGGTAACTGATTCCAATCTGTGCTCCCGAGTAATGATGGCAAGTGAACTAGCTTTCAGTGCCCACCATGCCCACTCTCAGAGTCACTGCAAGGGCAGAGATAATTAGCATGGCCAATGTGCAGGAACTTCAGCCGTAGGCAGTGTGCAAGAGCTGAGCTAACAATCATTGTAATTTCAATTACGAGGGGACCTGGAAATACTTTCTTATTCTTATACTCTATCCCCATTTTCGAGGTCCCCCACATTAGAGCTGAAAAGAAGAACCCTGTCCTCCAGCCCCAAACTCCTCCTATTGCAAAGCTCAGAGATTATAGACCTTAAATGAATCTCCTTGCAGCTCTAGGAGTTAATTTATAACTCAGTTACAGCTTATGAGGCTGCATAATTCAGTTCACAACAGTGAATGTAGGGAGAGATCAATCATGACCCTTATGTTTTTACTGCACTTCTCCAACTGCAAGAAGAGCTGTATTTTCTTCTTTTCTTTTGATGGAGAATGGGCACCCTGCTATCTGAGCTGTCTGAGAGCCCAAGAAATGATATAATCCATTGTCCTAAAAACTTACTTGGAGTGTTCTAAAATAACTGCAAGAGAAGGCTCATTCTTTTCTTTCTTTTCTACTTTTCTCTTCAACTGCATGACTGGAGGACTGGAACAGGTTTTTTATGATACTTGGTTTAAACCCAGCATGATTACTTAGAGGCAGGAATCCATATATTTATGGTGGAAAGAGGATTTAGTGGAAGGGCTGAGAGTAGGGTGACGTAAGGCACTCATCTTGGATGCAAAATTTAAAGAGATGCCAAAAATCAGTAACCAAGATAAATAATGTTTTAATACAATATTTGAAAAACTCAAAATTAAACCCAAGCATCTGTGGTGAGCAAAATGTCAACATTTTAAATAAAGACAAGATTGGCATTATTGGCTTTTTTCTTTTGCTTTGGTCTACATTATGTCTCAGTATATCAAGCCTCTGTTTAAATTTTTGATATTTTGCTCTTGGTGGACTTTTGCATTACTTTTTGCTTTTTAAAAATATTTTATACAATATTATTTATCTTGATTATGAGTTATTTTGGTGTTCCCTTAAATTTTGTGCCTGAGATGAGTACCTTATTAGCCTCATCCCAGGCTATTCCTGGCTATGCTTAGTGGGAAAAGAATTTAGAAGACAGAAATGGTCCCAGGTGCACCTTATGCAAGCAGGAGACCTTAGGAACATTGTAAAATCTCTGAGTTACCTTAACTTTCCTCTTAGCAGCATTCATAGAGGTTTGTCACCTACAGATGCGGCCTCAGCCCCTGTCTGAGCCAATACTTATATACCTTGGGGATCCTCAGACTGATTTACCAGCAGATGGGATCTAAAATAATATTAACAGTAACTGGCATTTATTTACCACATTTTTATGCCATGCTCCTTTATATGGGCAATAATGGTAATCTTTGAAAAAAATCAAACTAATGCATTTTAATTGTTTTGTTTTTCTCTTGCCCTAAAGTTTTATTTTCCCCAGAAAGGAAATGGCTGAGCCATCCAATGGCTCTAGTCCATTTGTGCTAGTCTTGCATCTCCAAATAGTGTCGCTGAGGTGCCTAGGTTGAACATATATGCCTATCAGTCCACAACCATTTTCCCCCTAGGTTTCTCCTAGTTTCCTTGCTGGACTGCATTCCATCTTAGACCAAGTTCACTTTCGCCATTGCCCTGATCTGATGGCTATTTTTGGCCAAAAATTCCTCAATAATGGTCCTCAGTACTGGATTGCATCCTGAACCAGACTCAATAAGCCATCTAGAATCCTTACCTCAGCAGTTGTCTCTTTAAAGCCTTTTGATTTCAAAGAAATTCTTAATGCCACATTTCACCCACCATAATCAGTCCACTTCATGGGTCTTTTGGAGCTGGAATAATCAATGAACTACATCAGAAGAGGGAAGAGTCAATAGAATTCAGCTTATTAAACACTCCTCATGAAAATCTAACGATTAGCAATCACCTTGTACAGATTGAGAATGAACTGCACTATACCCTTAGCAAGTAACAAAGGTGAGCTATGAACACTGGTATTTATAGAAATTACTGAGGAACCCCCTTGCTTGAGCTCACTTTTTACTAAACCCAATTCCTTCCCTTTATTCAAACCTCTTGAGTTTGAGTTTATGCACATTTTGTTCCTAACACACTGTTCCCAAGGAATATTTAATCCATGTATTGCCCTGGGGTATGGTGGTCAAATAATTTTGTGCAATGCTGCCTACTGTAACCCCTTCTTGGAGATTCAAAATGTTCATTAGTACATTAAGGGCTCTGAGTAGTACTGCAGTAGACAAAGTGTTTAACTCTCTTGAGCCCAGCAATTTCCAAATTTATTTGCTCATAGAATCTCCTTTTTTTTCATTAAATCTGTATCTTCCCATGCCAATATTTCATCCTTTAAGGGCCACTAGCTTAGTCAGTTCTGATCATACTTACACATCAGTGTGCTCTCTTGGGAGGAAGTCCTGCTCAGAGTTCTTCCTTGTGGAGCTAAACAGTAACCCAGACCATGCAAGCAATCCACCTCTCCCACTTCTGCCATCTCAATTGCATCCTCACACTCCTTTCAGGAAGGATTTTGACCTATAACCTGCCATAATTATCCATCTCTTTATTACAAGGGAATACCCTTAAATCTTTGGTGGAAACATTCTGTCCTCTACTGGGGTCATCTCAAAACCACCTTTTCTGGGGTGCCCCACAGCACTTTTTTTCTAACATAACTTTAAGTAACCGCATCTCTACATTCCCCTACCTCCAACCATAGCTCAGAGAGCTGCTCCTGTTTAAGCTCTTGAGGTTTCAGAGTGATTAGCACAGTCCTCATGGTTCTCCTACTTAAGCTGGCCTCAGAATCCCCTAGAGGGATTGTCAAAATGCCAATTTCTGGAGCCCACCCTGGAGATTCTGATTCAGGAAGTCTGGGGTGGAGGCCAAGAATTTGGATTTCTGACAAATTCCCAGGTGATGCTAATTCCAGGAGTCATATTTTGAGAACCACTAATATATAGAAATAGTTACACGTACAGAATAGCTTTGCCTTCAAAAGGATTGCAGGTACCCTAGGTTGATAAGTCCAATACATATAATAAGAAAAAAAAAAAAGAGAGAAAAAAAAGCAATTGTCTGATGATCAGGACAGATAATTGGAGGTCTACTGGAATGCCAGCACTCTAATGAAGTAGTGAACTGGGGCCCAGAAGGAAATAAAATAGCATAGGTTTTTAATCTAAAAGGTAAGAAAGAAATTAAGCTGTATGAGTATTATTGATATGGTCAACAAAGTATCCTGTGGGGTGGGCAAGATTGAAACTTATTCAACACAGGGGGACTGATAGGCACCCACACTAATTTATTTACTTTTAGTATATGTTATTAGTTAACATATTGGTTTTATTGCTATAACTAAAACTGTAATATCAATGACCTAAAAAAAAGTTTATTTCCAACTTCCCTAACAGCATGAGCCTGAGCTTCCCAGGGTTGAAATAGCTGTCCTGTGGTGTGTGGAATACCCATGAATTTACAATAGTATAGCTCGGCCATTCTGAGCATGAGGCTTTCCTACTGTGAACCGGGATGGCTGCTTCAGCTTTTGCAGAAAGTGGAGAAAAGGAAATGGAGAGGGCATATTCTGTTTCTGTCTAAGTTGCACTCATCCATTTGTTTGTATCTCATTAGCCAGAACTTAGTCAAATGATCATATTAGCTTCAAGGGAGACCAGCATATGTAACCTTCGCACCCAGCTAAAACTTGTATTTTTATAGGAGAACACAGGTATTGAGGGGGTAGCCGGCATTCTCTGCAACGTGTATTGTAATGCACTGCAGTTTATGTGTTCTTGGTTAATTATATTTACAAGTTGTGTGACTCATGTCAACTATGCTAATACTCAGACAGTAAACAAGTGGTGGAACAAGGAACAAGGGTTCCTACAAAGAAATGACTGATTGAAGATAATGCCAGTAACACAAGGACATGTTAACAAGAAAATGGCAGAAGTGACAGTTCTACTACAAGGTCTCTGCTGGTCATATTAATGAATTAAAATAATGCCAATCTAAACAGTTCTGACACATAGCAAGACAAAACAAACAAACCCTGAATTTATCTGGAAGATCATTTGAAGCAGATTTGTATACACTATCATTAGCATCATCTAATATCTTTCAGTATAAGACACTTTTAAGGTAATACTCAAGGTTAATAATTGTAGGAGGTAAATATTGTCTTATATATTGTAGGAGGTAAATATTGTCTTATATATATCACTCTATATGTTGTATTTTACTTATAAAATTCTATTTTCATAGTTTATTGATAGCCCATAGATTATACGCATGTCTTATAAAATGAATTTATACAATTACTACATATTGTAATCCCACTTTAGCAACGAGGAACAAGAAAGTTATGTAAGAAGTCCAAGTTTTATATGGTTGCCATAAATGCCATCATAACCAGAAAGACATTCAACATATTACTTATGTCACCTTTATCACCTTCTTTTAATGTCCACTTTTGTGAGACACAAAATACGTTAGTATTTTAGAACATATATACAATTTAAAAATAAATAAACACACATATCCTGGGGATGTATAATCAAAATATTTAACTACTAGGGATGTGCAATTCTCTAGATACTGCAGGAATTAATCAATGCGATTAACATAATTGTAACAAATTGTAAAGGGAAGGAAGCCGTTACCAGCAAAGTGGGTGCTTTTCTCTGACAAATCAGCAAAGTCTTTCATGGCCATGGCATTTGACATCCTCACTCATTGTCTAAATTCCTCTGTTGCCATTACACCACGAAAATTTACTCTGACATTTGGGGTTTGACATTATAGGTCTTTTGATGTCTCCTATGAAAGTCAAAATTTCTGAGGATTGACAGTTCATACCACTGAATCTAGCCATAGAAGATATTGAACAGGTTTGAGAGAGCCCGTCTCGATAGAAATGGGGATGTCGGTGAAGAGTTGAATCCAATAAGAAGAGGGGTTCTGGCAAAGAGATGTGGAAAGACAGCAAAGAAGATAACCAGTTGTGCCCAAATGTGGCCCAGCTAAGAAGCTGAGCCTTGAGAAATGAGAAATTTTGATTTATAAACACTTGACTTTGTGTTTAATGCTAAAGCATAGGGCTTTGTCACTCTTCAAAATCCCTTATCTCTTCTGGGCTCAACTTCCTCATGTTTCTCTTCTGTGAGGAGGAGGAGGCAACGCTTATATGATCTACCTCACAGTAGGGGTACAGATCAAATAGCACCATGTATACAAGACCACTTCACAAACTACAAACTCCTGTGTTCCAGGCATTTATTGAAGGATTGTAGGACTTGGATAGTAAGATATAATGGGAAAATTTATTTCAAGTGGAACTGAAGCACTAATATGTCAGAGTTAGGTTTATAGGAAGATAAGCAGGTTCATTTTACACCACGATTCATGAGAGACTTTGCATTCAGTATCTCATTTAACCCTGACCACAACTCAGCAGGTAGCATTGTTTATTCCTACTTAAAGATGAAGAAACTGAGGCTCACTGAGAGTTCCTAATCTCTCCAAGGTTTCGTGGTTAGGATGTTGCAGAGCATACAGTCAAACCAAGGCTTAACTCCCCAAATCTGGTAGATAGCACAGCCTCAGTGAAGCTACACGCCTGTCTTACTGAGTGCATCTGCACCAGAAAACATATTGGAATTGGATAGAAGGGATGAGATAATGGATCTCAAATGCTAGGATAAAAGACTTTTACCTGATGTTGGAGAAATCAATATTTTTGTATAGGGTTCTTAGCAGGACACATCTGCCTGTGTCAGAAGGATAATCTGGTGGAGATGTGTTTGACAGCCTGCAGGGGGAGGGATTCAGACTGGCAGAGAACAGTCTTTGGCAAGGGACACAAGTAAGTTGGTAAAGATTCACCTTGTATGTTGGTGTCTACTTCAGCCAGAGTTGAGTCATTTGACTTTAGGCACAGAGAGAATGAGCTTCAGCGCAACCATTCTAAAGTATCTGCTTGGCAGGTAAGTTTCCCAAGGAGTGTAGGCATAGGAGCACACTCAGCTTAATTGTCTAAAGAACTGAGCTCATGGACTGATGTTGAGATATTTGCAGAACACTTGCTGTATAGAAGATGCTATTCTAGATTCTGAAGATTAAAACAAGTAATAGACACAACTCTGGCCATCAAGTGGTTAGTGGGGGAAATCAATAAATGAAATGACAATTGCAATGCACTCTGACAAACTACAGAAGAAGAAAGTCCAGAATGTTACTAGAACAAACCTGAGCAGATCTTCTGCTTCCAACTGTTAACATCCAAGGAGAGTTAGGACCATTGCTTGGACCGTTTCAAACTCCCAGCTCACCATGTAAGGACAGATCACAGCTATTCCCACACATGTCTGGGAAGTTTCCCATACATGAGCTATTGTGTACATGTACTGACATGCACAGGGTAATTGTCTTTTATAATTGAAAACGTGGCCACTGACAGTTTTATGTCCCTGACAGTCAACCAATGTCAACAGGATTTTATGGTGAATTTATGGTAGCAGACTCTGGGTCCTGGGTTAATCGGCCTTCTGCCCCTGTAATAAAGGCCCATTAAAAAAGGAGGAGGAAAGACTTTCTAAACACGGCCTGATGCTCAAACTCAGCTACTGTGAGCTCTGGGCTATTAAATGGTTTCCTGACTCAGGAGTCACATTACAGATGATATTTCCTTGAAGAGTGGCCGTAATCTCACCTTCCTAAATCATCTGGCCCAGACCCTGTAGCTATGAATCATTATACCAGGAGCAAATCACTCATAGATCTTTGGGGAAGATTCTTCAGTGATGCTTGAAGTTTGACAAATTTTGGGAAAATAAACCAGCATCTCTGAATCTACAGTCCAAGAAGTTCAAAAATCATGGCTGTTACATTTCTAGCTGCTCTGAGTAACTTCACGAACAAGAGATGGAAATTGACTTCATTGGTGAATGTCGTGATTACCATAAACAGCTTATGGCAGCGAGACTCCACAATAAACGTAATATCAACTTGTGCATTTAATTAAAACGATGCCTATTTTTGCAGGTAGTTAAAATGTCAGACTATGCTAAGACTCATTTATTCTGTTTAATCCTTACGAGAGATATATCGCTATCCTCATTTAACAGCTAAGGAAACAAAATTAGAGACGCTGAATACTTTTGACCAAAAGCAAAGGGCAGAGCATACGTTTGAACCCAAGTCTGTCTGATGCCAAAGTATGGGCTCTTTAAACATTGTAACATTTCCTTTTTTAACCCCCTATTTTGTTCTTGTTTGTTCGTGTTTTCTTAGCTCTAGAATCTTTTATTTCATACCTTCCATGCCCAATTGACCTGAAGATAGTTGTAGTCACAAATATCTACTGAAAACCATTGTTCAAACCACATATCTGAAGGGAGGTCAAGTATCCTTCTCTCCAACCTCTGCCCTTAGGGGAGAAGGATATTCTTTGGATATTGAGCACATAGAATTCGCTAAATAACCCTCTGTTAAATGTCACAGTCCAAAACAGTTTTTTTTTTTTTTTTAAGATTTTATTTTTTTCCTTTTTCTCCCCAAAGCCCCCCGGTACATAGTTGTGTATTCTTCGTTGTGGGTTCCTCTAGTTGTGGCATGCGGGACGCTGCCTCAGCGTGGTCTGACGAGCAGTGCCATGTCCGCGCCCAGGATTCGAACCGACGAAACACTGGGCCGCCTGCAGCGGAGCGCGCGAACTTAACCACTCGGCCACGGGGCCAGCCCCCCAAAACAGTTTTAATAAATAAACAGAAAAACATGAACACATGTGCTGTGTCGCTGGGACAGAGAACGAAATGGTGTATCAATGAATGCAGTAGATGTCCACAATCCCTTATCTGAAACTAGAGAAGTCAAATATGCTTTAGGGTTTTCTGGATTTTATGATTCCCAACATTACGCAGCTCTCTCATTAGGGCCTGGGGCAGCACCACATAAACAAACACATTAATATTTCTGCAGTCAAACATGAAAATTCATACTATATGTAATATCCAAAGGCTACAAACTGACTCCCTTTAGGTTCAGGCCCCATCAGAAGAGCTACCTAATAAGGTAAGAAAAGCACAATTTTTTTCCAAAGTTTTTATTTTCACCCCAAGACATCATCCTGTCTAATTCTCAAAACCATTCTCTGATTGAGAGAAAATCATTCTTTCTAGTGACTACCTTATATCCTATTAGCATCAAAAGGTAAAATCTCATACCTAACACTTTACATCTCTAATTTGTGTTAGGATTAGGCATAGAATTCAGAAGATGAGACTCCTGTTCTGGAGAGCATTTCTGTGTAGCAAAGGGCAGAACAGAAAGTTGGAGTCACATAGACCTGGGTTCTCTTTCTCTCATGGGCAACCTGGAACAACCAAGTCCAGTCTCCATCCCAAGCTTCCACATCTCAAAATGCACAGATGCTCAAATTAAGAGATGGTGATGTAGCAGGATTCTGTGCGGGTCCCTTCTGAGCGTCCTTACTTGCTCCCAACTCGCCTCTCTCTGAACAATGTTCTACCTACACTACCTGTTAATTCTCCAACTTTACAAACACTTGAAGGCCAAATTCTGCCATGATAATCTGAATACACCTTTCAGTGTTTACACAATTCCCTCTTTCTCTTTTCTCTGTTTTCCTGCCTCCTGGAAGCAGAAAGAATCAGAAAACAGTGCTGACTCATTGATCCATCAGGAGCCCAGAGTCTGTGTTTTGTTCCCATCACTCTCTAGAACGTGACCTTGCCTTTGTCAAAAAAACTACTGGCTGCAGGATTCATCTACTTTACCAGATATAGGTGGTATGTGCCCTCATTACCTTCAAAAGAGACAACATGTGTAGGCATGTGATCAAAACATAAAAAGTTCCATTGAAGTATGGCATGTTCTTTATTCATTTATTCAATAAACATTTATTTGTCTTCTGTATGGAACTTCTTGTGCTATTACCCATACAATAAAATTTATTTTTATATTATAGAGGTAATATAATATTACAGAAAATCTTGCATACAGAACAAAAGGAAGAAACTTGAATACATTAATAATCTCACTTTTGTTTCCTTTTGCTGTCTCCTGTCCACTTTTTCCTATGCATGCTTTTAACCAAATTTTTAATCAGAGAGCATATATAGTACTGTGATTATTTTACACTTATTTTAAACGCACTTTCCTTTTGCGCTGTGGTATATTTTCAATGAATGTGGCACAGTTGTTAAGAGTGTGCATTCTGAAGGCAGACTGTCATGGACTGAATGTTTGTGTCCCCCGCAGATTCATGGCTAGAAGCCCTAAACCCTAATCTGATGATATTTGAAGGTAAGTCCCTTGAGAGGTAAAGAGGTTTGGGTGAGATCATGAGGGTAAGGCCCCCATGATGAGATTAATGTCCTTATAAGAAAAAGAAGAGAGACCAGAACTCTCTGTCTTTCTGCCCCACGAGGACACAGTGAGAAAGCAGCCATCTGCAAGCCAGGAAGACAGCTCTCACCAGGAACCAAATTGGCTGGCACCTTGATCTCAGACTTCCAGCCTCTAGAACTGTGAGAAATAAATGTCTGTTGCTTAAACCACTCAGTCTACGGTGTTTTCTTATGGTAGCCTGAGCTAACTAAGACATAGACTGCCCACCTATTAGCTGTGCAAACTTGAGCAAGTTGTGTAACCTTTCTGTGCTTTGATTTCCTCAACTACAAAATGGGGATAGTAACAGCAGCTACCGCATAGAGTTGTTATGAAGATAAAATGAGATATTACATGTAAAGTGCTTATAAACAGTGTTTGACACATAGTAAGCCCTCAATAAATAATAGCTATTGCCTGGAGATTGTGCAGTTTCCCCATCTGCTAATCTGACGATTTTTTTAAGGTCAGAGCCCTTATGTCTGAGAGTATAGCACAGGGCTTGGTAGAGAGCAGATTTGGAAATATGAAAAACATAAATTAAAATCTTAAAAATATATTTTAAAACAGCTCAAACTGAGAAACTTTTTGAAAGTGACTTTGACATGCTTAAAGTAACAAAGAAATTTAGTGTCAGAACTGGAGATCAAACCAATAACATTTGATTGCTTTGGCCCAGGGCATTTTTCTACTTCTTTCTACAACTTCTCCAGGGGTGTCTTTTAGACCATGTGATAAGAAGGGATGGTGTTCCAGTTATTTACTGCCGTGTAACAAATTACCCCCAAATTTATCAGCTTAAAACAGCCATTTTAATATGTTCTCCTTAACGTGGGTAAGGAATATGGACAGGGCATATCAGGAAGGGCTGGCCTCTGCTCAGTAACAACTCAAGCCTCAGCTGGAAGGCTCAGCCTCTGGGGATGGGGTTGGAATCATCTGGAGGTGTTTTTACTCACATGTCTGGCTTTGGCTGAAACCTCAGATGTCCTGAAGACAGAAATACCTGCACTCAACCTCTCCATGTATCCTGAGCTTCCTCACAGCATGGCAGTCTCAGAGTAGTGAGACTCCTTACATGGTGGCTTTGGGAGCCAAAAGCAAAAGGCCCGGTGAATCCGACAGAAGCTGCATTACATTTTAGGACCTAACCTTGGAGGTTACACAATGTCACATCTGCTGCATTCTGTTGGCTATGAGTTAGTCACTACAGCTGGCCCAGATGAAAAGAGAAGAACACATAGTCCTGCTTCTCAGTAGGAGGAGTGCCAATGATGTATTTAAAACTGCCACAGGAACTTCAGTCTTGATTATCACAGAGAAGTGTTTACCGAACCACTGGAATTAGAGATCTTCCCTTGCCAAAAGGTTAGTTGGTTAATAAACACTTCCTTAAGGTGAAGGACCTTGTCTTAATTACACCTCCGTTCCCTATCCTGCTAGGACAGGGTCATTGCAGAGCTGATAGTAATCGAATGTTTTCTGATTTACACTGAGCACAACTGCCTTTATTTTTTCCTAATTGTGTTCCAAACGTGCATTACTGTAATATCAGTTGCATATATCATAGCAAAATGATCCATTTTTTGCTATATTTTATTGTTTTATTGCTCTTTGCTCTTGTCCGTTAAAAATCATGTAATTTTATTTTTACAACTTGGCAAATGTTTTCTTATGTAAACATTTACATTTAACAACAACATTAGTAATGAAAATAATATGAATGTTGGCCAAACAACAGGCTCTCATTTGATCATCAGAAAGCATGGCCCCTGTTAGATTTGCAAATAAATAATTTACCATAGTTTAGTGACTATTTTTCCCAGGAAACAAAAAAAAGAAATCCCCGGCCAGTAATTATAGTGACAATTCTAGTGAGCATTTATTGAATACCTACTGTGTACTAGGCATTGGGTGAAGCATTTGGCACATGTTAGCTTGCACATACAGTCTCTGGAGGAAGATGGAACTGGTTTGACTTTGGGCTCTGTCCCTTATTAACTGTACAATCAAGGGCAGGTGACTTCATCTCTGTAAGTCTCAATAGTAAAATAAGAAATGACTGTGAATACCATATGAATAATATATATATAGCACTTAGCACTGTGCCAGGCATCCAGCAAACATCCGACGAATGGAACATTCTTTCTATTCCTCACAACAATCATTTTATATAGCTCAAATTTACTGAGTGCTTACTAGGTGCTAGGCACCATTACAAGGATGTTACACTTACTAACTCACTTAATCTTCCTCACAACACATGTGGTTTTGTAGATGTGGGTACCGAGCCTCAGAAACACTCGCCTGCTCAAGGTCACAACTTATGGCAGAACAAAATAGCAGGATGCAATTTCAAACCCTGCCTCTGTGGTTCTGAAATACATTTCCTTGTGCTCAATGCTCTTTGGAGACCATAGAATGGTCCAGATGTACTGCCACTTCAGTACGCTGATTGTAAATCTGCATAACGTTCTGCCTTTAATTAGACCAACCCACTGTATTTGTCAGGGTTCTCCAGAAAAACAGAACCACCATAATATGTATATATACAGAGAGAGAAAGAGATTCATCTTAAGAAGTAACTCACATGATTATGGAGGTTGAGAAGTCCAAAGTCTGCAGGGTAGGATGGTAAGGGAGAGAGCCAGGGAGAGCCAGTGTTGCAGTTTAGGTCTGAAGGCCATGGGCTGGCAGAACTTCCTCTTACTTGGTTGAAGTTAGGTTTTTTGTTCTATTCAGGCTTTCAGCTGGTTGGATGAGGCCCACCCACATTATAACAAGTACTCCACTTTGCTTAAAGTTCACTGATTTAAATGTTACTCTCATCCCAAAAGAACCCTCAGAGAAACATTTAGAATAATGTTTAACCACATATCTGGGCACCATAGCCCAGCCGGATTGATGCATAAAATTAATCATCATACTCACTATCAAATAGAGGTTAATAACAAACATTAATCTCAAATACGAGCAGAAAAAAATGTATCGTTTTAGAGGAAAACCCAAAAACAGTGAAATGGCTGGCAGATACATGTCCTAATTGCTTTTTCTGTCACTTCATTGAACACTGGGAAAAAAAAATACAAGAAAAACATTCAACAGAAAAGAATAACAGCAAGGAAAATCATTCTTTGGTGCAAATGTAAAATTATTTATAACCTTAACAGACACAGTGTCTTTTGTTAACAAAAAGGTGATGGCAGGTGTGGATGAATAGCAGCAGCAGTGGAGTAGTAGGTGTGGATGAGTAGGATGAGTAGCCCTCTTACTGTTATGGAAGCAGAGAGGCTGCTGAGTTGGTGAGGCCATGTTTAGACCCAGCAAAACAGAAAGGGAGCAAAGCCTCTATGCCGTTGGCACCACAGAAGGAGCCAGGTATGCAGCATGCAGTCTCCAGGGATTGCAGCCTAAGCTGGGAATCATTGCACTGTTGAAAAGTTCAAGGCCCAGAGTAACCGTAGTCAGAAATTTCCTGATGGTTTCCATGGAAATCCAGTACTGGTCACCAAGCACCCAAATGGACGCTTTTGGGTTCAAATATTCATGAGTAGACTCCATGATTATTTACTTGTTGGATCAGCTTGGAGTCATTTAACCAACAGCATGAACAGCAGAACCCAGGTGATGAGAAGAGGAGGACGTGAGGTGCCTAAAACAGCTGTAGAGGTTCAAGTTCCTTTGGGTAACAGGTGACAGGACTTTCTCCTGAGAGCATCTTAAAGATAGAAGCACTTTTTTTTAATCTCTTATAATCTGAAACATATTGGGATGTGTATAGTATGAAAACCCCCCAGGTATAACTTTACTTTGTAGGGTTGCTATTTGCAACCATATATCAGGTAAAAGATGAGGGAAGTATTGAAGGTATCAATCATTGGGAAAAAAAACCTGACTCATCTCTCTGTGGCGTGGGAAAGGCTGCAGAGTTGAAATGATTCAGCATAACTTCCAAAATGCAGGGCAGTATATGTAAAGAGAATATTCTCAAGATAAACAAGCAACCTATAGGAACATGATACTCCAGACTTTCCTGAAGCTTTGGGGACATTACACTTTGGACTTGCCTAGACAATCACGATTTCCTTTAGGTGTCCTACACATTAGAGAAATATTCAGTTGAAATGCTCTAGAAAAGTCAATATTTCGGCAACCAAATTATAGCTTCTATAGTCTCTCCTCCAACCAAATAGTAAAAAGGAATGGTCAGGAGCCCTCAGTATATATGACTTCACTTAATCTTTCTGTTACGTGACGCAGGAGTTATCACTCCCATGATATATGGATATATGAGCCACAGTTTTAGATGGTCCACCTAAAGTGCCTTAAGTCATAATATAGGTAAATTGAAGAGGTGGTATTCATACTCAGAAATATTTTTCAATGGATGGATGGATGGATGGATTGGTGGGCAGACGAGTTTTCAGTTATTTTCTTTAATTTGGGTCCTCTTTTCCTGCAGAGTGAGTGACACTCTGATTCTACCTGAAACACAGGGGGGAAAAAAGAAACACTTAAGATGTGTTCAAACAAATCTTGGAAGCCCATATAATCTTTAGAAATGTATTGACTGTCAAATTTATAGCTAAACTGGCCAATTACGTGCAAGAAAGAGTGTGACGATATAGACATTGGAATGAAACTATTTCTGTGAGTTGCAAGTGACCACATAACTCACAAGAAACGCTGCAGTCTGTATATTCCAGGAGATTCATGCTATATTGTGTCGTGGGGAATGGCTCATAATTCATTTGCTGGATTTCTTTTGGTATGCCCAACCTGAATATTTCAGAATAAAATTTCTTTCTCTTTGCAGAAGTAGAAATGCAACTGTGGGTTTCCAGCAGTAGATTTGTCTGTCTTAGAATTACAGTGTTTTAAGCAGTCCTTGAATACTTGGCTCTGCTTGACAAATGCCAATAGTGACAGGCAGGCAATGGGGGCACCTACCCTGACATCACTCCACCACTCCATTATGTTCTCAGTTTCCCTCAGAGTCCAATGGTCACCCAGTAATACATCAGAACCCAAAACCTACAGTAAAAATAACATATGGAGATACTTAAAGTGAAGAAGCAAATAATTATTATAGAAAGACTAGTAATATAGAGTAGCCAAGGGAAAAAATAAAATAAAATTATGTCAAAGCCCATTACTAAAAGGAACTATTTTTAATAAATTTATAAATGTATTCTTATATCTATATAGCAGGGGCTGCATAAACTCTGTTCTAGCTCAGCACCTATGAGTTTGCTCAATTCAGACCCTCCTTGTCTGGCTCAGATGCTCAAGATGACCAAGGGAGCTTGCTCACCACCACCAGGCATAAGGTTCCTGCAGAGCTGACAGATGTTCTGATGCAGCGAGACAAGGAGTCCGTATGGGACAGTCAAGCCAGAACTGAGCACAATCCACTGACACTGCTGGATATTGCTCCTGCTTGGCCATGAACTAAAGCAACGTAGGGGAATATCACAATAATGTCCTTCCTACATTTTAATGGCACTCCGTTCCATAAAATATGTCATAACTTATTTTAATAATACCCTTTTTTGTTCATTTAACCTACTTTTTTTTAAATGTCACATACATTTCACATTTGGAAATCATCTGTGAAATGAATTAGGGTGTTTCAAATATATAATCCTAGCGTCAGCTAAAGTGACCCAGTCTCGTAGGATCTAAAAAATAATTGGCCTCAAACATTCCATTTCATGACATATAGAAAGTCCAGCACTCCTTCCTCCAAGCAAATGTCTGTGAATTTCTAGGGTGCCAAAGTTCTTAAGTTCATATGTACCTCTGTTTATACTTGTCTTGAAGGCTTTCACTTATGTGTCTTCTCACCATCTTGAATGCACTTTCCCTGTTCTATATTAAATTTTCTATGTAGGGAATGCAGATCTGCATCTGGATTTTAGTAGCTACAAAGCAACATGAATGACTTTCACAAGGCTTCTATGTATGTAGCCTGTTGTACTGAAAATTTTGCAAGAGAACGAGATTCATAAGCCAGCATCACAGTGGACATTGAATATTAGGGCTGCCTCTTACCAGACAGCCCACTGGAGACCTCTGGGTCTCCACAATCAAGGAATTTCCATAGTTGAGCTGTTCCACCCAACGCTGTACTCCGTTCCCTCGTGCTCCTCTGGTTCCTCCTGCCACCTGTCCTCTGGGAATTCAACAATATTTCAAATTCTACTTCTTATGCATAAAAATGTGGCTCTCCTTTGTTCTGAAGGCTTCTTTAGATTCTACTCTGAAGTCTATATGTTCACATCTAAATGGTAGAGTATCAACTCGTTTCCTAAATAAAGATATTTCCTTCCAAGAGGAAATCCACTGCTATTTATTGGGATGATACATTGTTACAAAATTTGCTAATATATATTGACGCACAGAAACACTGCAGGAAAGAGATATATATTCATATCAGGAAATCATATATCTCCCTTCCTTAACCTCCAGGACCACCCTCTCAGGCCCAAATCACCCTTTCTCCTGTAGTGCAATTCCAAAGTCTTACCTTGTTTTTCTTTGCTCTTTGAAGCTGCCATCACCTGTTTTATCTGTATGAGTTCTTTTCCCTCTGTATCTTGTTGGATAATTGAATAGGTTCATAAAGACTTTAATATTCTTAGCTGCTCCTTAAGACAATGGCATGGATTATTTTCACTTTGTTACGAATATTTCTAATCAGGTAAGTAGGCATATAGACTTTATAATCATAGAAGAGTGATATAAAAAAAAATTAGAGTGTCCTCTCTGTTGTGTTTTCTCTGTGAGATCCATGACTTGCTTTAGAGATGATCATTGACACCAGATTTGACTCCATCTTTCCTACTCTGTCTCTTGGAGGAGAGTTCATTTTACCTGTATCCTTTATTTTTAAACCTAACAACCACACTTAAAAGGCCCCTCTTTCTAGAACATAGAGCCCAGACAACCAGAACAGAATAATAGGTATCCCTCATCTCAGCATACGCAGAATTTGCAATTAGAAGGAAATAGATTAAAATCATAGCAAAAAAAAAAAAAATGACATTTAGCAAAGAGCTTAACCATACATCTTTTTTCTCATCTGTAAAATGAGGCTAGTCATGTGGTGTAATAATCATCTTATAAGTTAAATAGTCCTCAAAAATTTTGATATTTAGATATTCTTAACAAATCCTAGCACTGTAAAAAAGGAAATAGCTTTGCTTTTAATTACACGGCCTTGAGCAAATCACATAAGTTCTCTTAAGTCTCAGCTTCTTTATCTGTGAAAGTGGGATAAGAATAACTGCTGTGGGGATTCATGAATATGCTTAGATGTCAAGTGAAGTATCCAATCCCTAAATATTCAGATGAAATTTGCTTGAACACTATATCATGCACTGTGAGACATCCATCCATGATTCAATCTTTCTGGGATGTCTGTGGGGTGCAGTGAGGGTGGGGAGGCAAATGTTTCCCTAGTTGCCTTTGCTCCTGAGCCCCCATTAGGTGAACCATGACAACTCAGGATCTTATCGTCGTTTTCATGTTGACATGCTCCACACTGTTTAACCTCCAATGTAAAACCCAATCCTTTTTCTTTGACTCCCCAACCCCACAACAAATTCTTACTTAACAAGGTTTGTGGGTAGTTGCCGACTTCATTGAGCTTTTGGACCAGAGCTGAAGGGATTACCTTGGTGCTCCATCTACCATCTGATAAGGACACTTGGCCTCCTATTTTCAGTCTTGCTCCCTTCCAGAACCCATAGCCTCCAGAAAGCTTAATTCTTGCAGTCCTTAATGTGCTCCAGGATACAATGGACCATCTTGTCCTGGGCTTGCCCTTCAGACGTGCAGTAGATCTGGCAGAGATTCCACATTTCCTTCCCTTTTCTCTGTTCCTCTGTCTCTGCCAACCCACGACATAGTACAATTTATGTTCCCACCATTTGCCACCTCCCTGCAGGACAGAAGCAGCTACTGCCAGTTTTGGATGGAAATATCTCCTCCTTCCTTACCTTCCTTTCTTACATGTAAAGCATCTTATAGTCAGTAGGTTTTTAATGAGTATTGGAGGGGAGAGGTGAGGCGGATGATGGGATGATATGAATGGAGGGTATGGCTGGGTCAGAAGGAAAATAAATAGCATTGAGGAAAAAGTATAGAGCAGACATGACAAAGGGTAGGTTCTCAGGTCAGGCAATCATATTCCTAAACACTCCTAATACCTAAATACTCTTAATACTGTGAATATGACAAGCATAAAACCTTTGTTCTCTAAGCCTGGATAACTACCCCCATGCCCTTCACTGCTGATTCATAGCCCTCTCTTGGTCTTCTTTCACACACCCTTGCACCTGTGAATTGAGAGAACATTTCTCTTTCCTAGGTAGAAGCACAGATGCAAGAAGGCAATGATTTCAGAGGGTTTATTTTAGAAACAGAAAACTGCCTTCTAATGACAGGCTTGTTGGAGGAGGGTTGCATCTCATTGGTTATGCTGGCAGATCACCCTCTGCTGATCTGTTTTGTCATTTTGTTGTCTGTTGAGGAGACAACAAAATGTTGGTGAGCAGCTGGTGGCAGAATTATGTTTTATGTACAAAACGTGGGAGAAAATTCTGGCCTAGTGCTATAATTGCCTGATTGCACGGGGGCGGGAGAATGAGCTATGCGTTTATCTGAATTAAATGAGCTTTCTCTCCTCCAGGTTTAGCATGCCCAACAACAATCAGAATGAGTGTGCAACACCCTTTGTGCATTTCAGATGGGTTTCTATAAAAACTGCTTCTCTGAGCTTTCTGGAAAGTCAGAGTCAGCCTGGAATCTAGAAAAACTATGGTGATGTGATATCTCTGTTTGTCTGCAAGGAGTTAGGGCTCAGTGACAAGACAGTTGACATATTAATAGAGGAGTAGGTGCATGGAGAATTGGGAAGAAAGTCCAGCACCAGGGTTTTGGAGGAAGTACATGTAGGCAGGCAAAATCTAGTAGAGGAGAAACTTTTAGACCCAGGTTCTAATTCCTTTTGTAAAGCATGATACCTAGTAACCATGGCACACTAATTTCTTGGAGCAATTAGACAACTGTCCAGTAAATGATGTTATTTTGCTTCAACCACTTGAGTTGTACGTTTCTTAACAGTTATATGTGTTTGTTCCCTAAACTGTTTATGACAATTGCACTTCTATGTTAATTACATCGTTTAATAAAATATTATCTAAATTAGTGTATGTGAATATAAAAAGGAAGTTGTTTCTTTGAAGATTCAGTTGAAGAACTTGGTAAAGATGACTAACAAAACATTCGTATTGAATGTGATGTGAGCCACTTAACCTAGAGGTTGGTGGAAAATCGTGAACATCATGATGATCTCTCTCAGATTATTTGCAAGTGTGTACAAGATATCACTCCACTTGAAAGAAATGAGAATCAGAAATTGAAAATGCTTCGTTTTGAGCGTATTTGTTCCAAGACAGATTAAACAGAACACAATCACAATACTCATGTTCAAAGAAAAGACCATGGCCTTAAACAAAAAGATTGACACATGTGTAATTAAGAAGCTTATGGCATATATGGATATATGTGTGTATCATTTTTATGACTTCCATCCTTAGCCATATTTTTTATTAACTCGCTAGTCTCAGTTCTGGATTAGAAGGGATCAGACGTCCTTAACTTTGCTCAGAGTGTATGAAATCACTCTGGATGGATAAGTGGATAACGTTGCAGGGACCAAAAGGGGATAACATAGCATAGGAGAGTGGAAGGAGATGAGAGACATGTAGACAGTCTGTAATAGGGAGACCTGTCACCAGGAAGCAGGATCAAAGTCTCTCAAGTAGGTTTGGGGCAAGGGCTCCAGCCCATGTGAGACAGGAGACTGGCTAGAGAATTCCATGGCTTAGCCCTAAGGATCTGGGAAGATTGGGTGGTGAACAGCAGCAAGGCTTAAGGACAGAGAACAAAATAAGGATCTGTATACACTCAGAGGAGGGTGGTCCAGCAGAAATATCATGGACCCATCATCCAGCAGAGCTGCCACACTTTGCCCTTGCCGCAGTAATTATTCCTTCTACCCTCAGTTTCCTCATCTGTAAACTGTGGATAATCATACCTACTTCTACCATAGGGTAATCGGAAGGATTAAATTGGTAATATATTCAGACCTCTTTTTGCTTGAGGAAGATTGTCCCTGAGCTAGTATTTGTGCCAATCTTCCTCTATTTTGTATGTGGGCCACTGCCACAGCATGGCTTGATGAGTGGTGTGTAGGTCTGCACCCAGGATCTGAACCTGCAAACCCTGGGCTGCTGCAGTGGAGCACACGAATTTAACGACTACACCACTGGGCCAGCCCCTGTATGATAAATTTCTTATCTCCTTTCTTCCATTCATTCATTCAAAAATATTTACTGAGTATCTACTCTGTGCAAGCAACTCTTCTAGTTGTAGAGGATACCATAGTCAATGAAAGAGACAGAATATTACTCTCATGAAACTTTCTTTCCATTGGAAGGAGAGACACTAAATAATTATAATATAATATAGTGGCAATGCTATGTGCTATGAAACAAATACAGCAGAGGACGGAAATGGAAAATTTTCATGATCTTGTAAAGAAAGGTGAGAGTGAATTGGGGTATTAAGCTACATACTTTCTCTGTTTTTATTCTAACTGGAAGGAAAATGACGATATGGCAGTGTAGCTATTGCTCTAAGTATTGAAGACACCTCAGCTGCCTGCAGCGCAAATGCAGGAATGACTCATGGCCAGAAATCTTCAGAGAGCTTTTAATTTTTAATGAAAATAGATTTATTGTTTCTGCTCTGATTCTAAGTGTTATATATGCTTGTTGTAGAAAACTCGAAACAATACAGCAAATTATGAAAAAAATGAAAAAAGAAAGAAGAAATAAAAATCACCCCAAATCCCAGCATCCAAACACAGCAATTGTCAACATTTTTTAGTTGAGTTTTTTGTTTTAGTGAACTTTTTTAAAGACATCTCTCAATGCACTTTAATATGTTTGTTAACACGACAAATACAGATACTCACCAGAACTCTTTAATGTATGTAAATATATACAATATATATAATACATACACACAATACACACATCCATACATACACATGAATGGATATGTGTGTGTATATGTAACGCCCAAGAGACAGATACATATATATGTACGTGTGAGAGTGAGAGAGACAGGAAGGAGTGAAAAAAGTTTGTGAATTGTGACCTTGAACAAGACATTTGACCTCTAGGCAGTCTCATTGACTTGTCTTGAAAGTACACGTCGGGGCAGAGATGGTAATGCTCACTCACTATTTTCTCCCTGACATTTCTGACTCCCTTGCCATTAAGCAAGTCCTCACCCATGTGACTGGCTCCATACTGAGGCTGTGACAAACAAGTACAACTCTCTGGCACCTCTCATTCCCTGCTGCAGGGACCAAGGTGGCAGATAGAAACATGCTGAAACCAGGAGCCCCTCCTGCCTGTCACATTAGCAGAGCAGAGCCTCCCCACTCAGTGATGGGCAAGGAACATGAGCAGGAAACAAACCTTTGTTGTATGAAGACACGGAGTGTTTCAGTTATGGCAGGGTGACCAGCCTACCTGACCAGCACAGGATGAGAAGACATGTCTCAGCTGGTCTGTGGGTTAAACAGGACGATGTGAGTCCTATAAGAGAAACTTAGCAAATGTTGGTTGAATCTTAATGACAGAGACTAATGGAGAGGAAATTAATTACACTGCAGAAACTTTGCAGTGACTTTTGGGGGAAATACAAATAAAACACTGATAAGAGATTTCTAATTAACTCCCAGTTCTGTATTTTTTCCAGACTCAATCTGAAGTTTCTCCATGCTCTTTCCACTTCTCAAGGAAACACTTCAAGATCATTGAGAAACCATGATCCATTAAAAATTATTCAACAGTTATTTCCCCACCACTATTCTCTTCACCCACTGTGCCCCAACCATCCTGATCTGGCTCAAAAACCCCAAGGTCAGTTCTGCTTCTGGCCTTCTCACCTCCTCTTCCCTATGCCTTCCATGCACTTCCAGTTCATCTACACATGCTGCCTTCTTCTTGTCATTCTGGTCTCAACTCAGAAATTACCTCTTGCATGGGAAATTCTTTCACCATCTGATCTAGGGTTGTTCTTCACCCCTCATATCAGCCACTTTCTATCAAAAAGACCTCTTTTATATTTTCATAATTCTCAATATCAAAAAGTAACTTCTTCATATATTTACTTGTTTACTGTCTATACCCTACCTCTCACTAGTTTGTGTAAGTTCCATGAGAACATAGAATTTGCTGTATTGAAACAATTCCCGGTACATCATATTCAGTAATATTTGTTGAATAACTTTGTGAACACTTACTATGTGCTAGATACTGTGCTAGATGCTGTAGTACCCATATATTTGAATAAAATAAAGTAGGAAGAGGGGCCAGCCCCCTGGTTGAGTGGTTAAGTTCATGTGCTCTGCTTCCGCAGCCCAGGCTTTCACCAGTTCGGATCCTGGGCATGGACATGGCACCGCTCATCAGGTCATGCTGAGGCAGCATCCCACATAGCACAACTAGAAGGACCCATAATTAGAATATACAACTATGTACTGGGGGGTTTGGGGAGAAGAAGAAGAAGAAAAAGGAGAAGAAGACGGAGGAAAAAAAAGATTGGCAGCAGTTGTTAGCTCAGGTGCCAATCTTTAAAAAAAAGTAAAAGAAATAAAGTAGGAAGAAATGAGTGCTAATTAAATACAATGGCAATTTTCTGTAGAACTGTCAGTGGAAGGAGCGATTAATTCTTACTCAACTGTAGGCAGCAGAAAACTTTTCCTAGAGGTGAGATTATTCAATCTCAACTCTGGAGAATGAATAAGATTTTGAATGACAAGCTGTTGCGGCAGAAAGAGGTGAGAAGACAAAACAGACTCCTGGTCAGTTGGAGAGTGAGATCAAGACTGAAGCTGTAACAATTCAGGGACTATTTCAGTGACAGTGAATTGCCCCCTGTGGTTGGGCCTTAAGTGGTTGCAAGGAAAGACAATTTTAAATGGAGGATTGTGCCCAATGGTGAGAAGGTCTTGGAGGTTATACTGTCAAATGAACTTACTTCTGTTTAGCAGGGAGGGGCGTTAAATGTTTATAAGCAAGTATAGTAGTTTCCTAGAGCTACCGTAACAAAGTACCACAAGTTGGGTGTCTTGAAACAACAGAAATTTATTGCTGCACAGTTTCAGAGGCTGGAATTCCAAAATGAAGAGGTCAGCAGGACCATGCTCCTGTGAAAGCTTCCTTACTTTTTCCTGACTGCTGTTGGTAACGGCAATCTTTGGTGTTCTTTTTCTTGCAGGCGCATCACTACAATCCTCCATCTTTACCTGACGTTCTCCCTGTATCTTTGTCTTTTTGCATAGTGTTTCTCCTTTTTCATAAGGAAATCAGTCATAATGAATTAAAGTCCCCCTCTACTAGTATGACCTCACTTTAACAATTTCATCTACAACTATTCTATTTCCAAATAAAGTCACATTCTAAAGTGTTGGGGGTTAGGTCTTCAACATATCCTTTTTGAGGGACACTATTCACCCCATAGCTCCATAGACTTGCGTTTGAAAGGTCACTCAGTGTGATGGTTAATTTTATGTGTCAACTTGACAAGGCCACAGGGTGCCCAGATAATTGGTCAAACATGATTCCAGGTGTATTTGTTAAAGTTTTTCTGGATGAGATTAACATTTCAATTGGTAGACTGAGCAAAGCAGATTGCTCTCCCTAACACCGGTGGGACTCATCCAATCAGCTGAGGGCCTGAAGAGACTAGAAAGGCTGAATAATAGGGGATTCCTTCTACCTCACTGTCTTTCAGCTGGGGCACTGTTTCTTTTCTGTCTTTGGACTTGAACTGAAAACTTGACTCTTCCTGGGTCTCAAACCTGCCAGCCTTCAGCTTTCAGACTGGACTACACTATCGGTTCACTTGGGTCACCAGTTTGCCAACTGTAAGATATTGGAACTTCTCACTTGTCAGTCATCATAACTGCATAAGTCAATTCTCCAATTCTCTGTAATCTCTCTCTTTCTCACTCTCTCTCTCTATACGTATGTATCAATATATAGATACATATATAGAGAGAAAGATTGTTTCTGTTTCTTCTCCAGACAATCCCAATTAATACAAATTTTGGTACAGTGAAGTGGGTGCTGCTATAATAAATACCTAAAAATGTGGAAGTAGCTTTAGAACTGGGTGATGGGTAGAGGCTGGAAGAATTATGCAGTACAAGCTGGAAAAAGCCTAGATTTCTGTGAAGAGACTGCTGGTAAAAATATGGATGTTAAAAGCCACTCTAGTGAGATCTCAGATGGAAATGAGGTTGTTGGAAAATGGAGAAAATGTTATCTCCATCATAAAGCGGCAAAACCTTGGCTGAAGTGTGCTCTAGTTTTTGTGGAAGGTAGAACTTGTGAGAAATGCAGTTGGATATTTAGCTAAGGGGATTTCTAAGCAGTGTTGAAGGATTGACATGAATTTTTCCTGACTGATTAGGTTAAAATGTGAGGTTAGAGAGATAAACTGAAGGTATAATTAAGAAAAAAGAACCAAAACTTGAAGATTTGGAAAATTCTCAGCTTATCCATATTGCAAAAATTGAGGAAGTTTATTTTGAAAAGAACACTAAGAGTGTGGCTGAACAACCATTTGATAAGGAAATTAGTGTTGATATGAACAACAAATTTAATCAGCCACCTCAGGAGAAGTCAGGAATAGACATGGGATTATACCAGCAGACGCACTGCCAGCAGGAAGTAAAGGGAACAGCAAATATTGGGATGGGATGAAAGAAGCTGTCTGACTTCCAAGATTCTACAGGACTGGACAACAGAGCTATCCAGCTGGAAACATGAAAGGTTCTTCAAAAAAAGGGAGGAATGACCCTGAAGGTGATTCAGACATCTGCAGGGCTGCCACTCCACTACAGGCCAGTGGGCAGGGCTGATTTCTCCTTGGTTTCAAAGGGTAGGACTTCTTTAGTTCCAGAAGCTAGGATGCCACCACCCAGTGCCTCAAGGGAAAGATCACAGCCTCATGCCACAGCCACCAAGCCAAAGTTGAGGGCCACCCCAGCAAGTTGTGGAGTTGACATTGCTATTTCAGTGGGCCAGGAGGACAGAGCAATGAACTAAAGAGAATTATTCTCCAGTCTTAAGATCTGATGAAATTTGCCTTGCAAGGTTTTGGACTTGTCATCTCTTTCTTTCTTTGGATTTTTATTTTGGAATAATAATACATATCTTAGTCTTGTCTCACCATTGTATTTTGAAAACACATAACTTGTCTGGTTTCACAGGTTACGGCTGGAGAGGAATTTTGCCTCAGGATGAATCCTACTTTGTTTCTCATCCATATCTAATGTACATGATATTTACATGATACATTGGACTTAGACCTTAGAGTTGATAAGGAAATGATTAAAACTTTGGGGGCTGCTGGGATGTAATGAATGCATTTTGCATGTAAGAAGGACATACATTTTGGGGGACTAAGGGAAGAATGTTATGGCCTGAATGTTTGTGTCCCACCGAAATTTATATGTTGAAGCTTTAACTTCCAGTGTGGCTATATTTAGGGAAAGGGCATCTAAGGAAGTCATTAGATTAAGTGAAATCATAAGAATGGGCCCTGATCTGATAGGATTCATGTCCTTAAAAGAAGAGACACTAGCGTGCTCCCTCTCTCTCTGCCTGTGCACAAAGCCCCTGTGAGTGCACAGCGAGAAGGCAGCCATCTGCAAGCCAGGAAGAGAGCTCTCACCAGGAACCTAATCAGTCAGCACATTGATCTTGGAATTCCCAGCCTCCAGAACTGTGAGAAATAACTGTCTTTTCTTTCAGCCACCCAGTCTGTGGTATTTTGTTATGGCAGCCTGAGCTGAGTCATACACTCTGACTGCAGTATGGAGAAGGACTGGGGCAGGAGGGAGAAGAAGGAAAACCAATATGGAAACCACTGCAGTAGTGCAAGAGAAAAACGTCGACAAACCAAACCCAGGAAATGGAGGTTGGAGAGGAGGGATAAAGCGAGAGAGATAATCCTTAAGGAGAGAACACAGTCCTTAGGCATTCACTAAGGACAATTATAAACAGGAACCAGTACATTAATGAGAGTGATAAAATGTTATGAACCCAAAACAAAAGGTTTTCAGCCCTTCACTATATTAAACCCCATTTATCACACGTTCTTCTGAGCCAAATCTGAGCAAGAAAGGGTGAAGCTGTTTTAGTCCCTCTCTATCATCCCTTTGTCACTCCCTTTTGATTCCCCACTTTGCTCATCTTTCAGATAAGGATGCGGTAATTGTACTTTCCAACACACGAGTCCATTGGGACCACCACCAAGCATGTGAGCGTGTCTTGGAACATTCGGTGCTCTTATTTGGGCAGTTTTGAGACCTTCATTGACTTTCTTCCACTTTGGGGGCACTTTGAATAAGGGAGATAAAGAAGAGGAGTTAAAGGAGGAAGAATGATTAGGCTAGGAAAAAGCCTGAGGCAAGGTTAGCTTGCTGATATTTCATTTAGGAGGTGTAACTACAGAGCCTGCAGAGTGAAGGAAAAAGGAAAGGGAGGCAGGAAAGAATGGGGAAAAAATACCAGCTGGCCCTGCTCCAAGAAGAAACACAGCCAGCACTCAGCATGAAGAACACTTTCAAGACAGGCATGCAGGAACCCTGTGCCTCAAATGTGCATGGGAGCTGGGAATCAAACAGGAATATGCTAGTTCCTTTCTGTTTCCTGCCCCACACTGGTAAAGTTTACCTCAGAGAATTCAGTCTTGGCTCTGTTAGTACTTCCAGATTGCATCATCTGACACCTTTGGGCAGCTTCTGGGAAGCCAGATTCTGTCCTGCCCTGAGACATACGTTCCATTTGAGGCCAGATGCAGTTTGAGGAGCCAAAGACTCTTGGCCATGGCCTCCAGTGGGGGAACTGTCCGTGAGCCCTCTCAGAGCTGGTCAATATGGACCTGTGGTAGAGAAAGTAGTGAAGCTCTGGAGACAACTATGGGCAAGATAACATGTGGTGGCACCCAAGGAATGACCAACGCATCGAAGATAAATAGCGTTTGTGGAATGTTTTGCAGTGGCTAAAATCTCACATATATGTCCTCTCCCTTGATCCTTACAACTTCTGGAGAAATTTGGAGGGGCATCTCAGGGTGCCTGCGCCGTACTTCTGAACACCTAGAGCTTCCTTTGAAAGACCCCTGGTTGTATACGTGTCTCCAAAAGTCGATGTGAAAGAAAGAACGCCTACCAAGTCCAATGAAGGAGGACTAGGTTGGATTCCACACTGTCACTCGAAATCAATCAGTTGGGGATACACACCCCCCTCAAGAGGCTCAGTGGGGAGAACGTAGGATGAGCAGGTGACTTCAGCTAAATCTGTGACAGAGTATTTCTTTAAAAATACTTGAAACAAATATGGCCACATTAATATTTGTCAGTCAAATGCAAACTCTGCAAGAGAAAGGGTGTTTATCTGTTTAACTCCCAGCCATATCTCTGGTCCCCAGCTTGTTCAAATCGACACTTGTTGAGTCAATTAATACGTGAAATCTGGATGTTGAGAATATAGAGATATGTTGTATTTTTTCTTTTCTGTATGTTTTAAATATTTTATTATTAGTTTTGTTGTTGTTGTTTTTAGATAAAATCTATTATCAGAAAGGAGATGATCATTTTCTTTAGCAAAATGGAGGAATATTAGAAGATAAAATTTGACAGATTTATCAAGCACTCCCCAATGAAGACGGACATTTTCCTCTTACTATACTTATTTACTGATAAACTGATTCAACAAAATTGAGATATTTGTAAAGGTCAGACAGTGAAAATTATGGGTCTGAGACTCAAAACTTGGCATCTGTAGGTGGTAAGAACTTGAACTTTGGATTCAAATGGGCATAGAGTTTAATTTGGACCTCATATACTTTCATGTGTTGTGGGAAGGGAGGTATTGAAGGACATCAAAGGGTCTAATAACATCCATGCACAAAAAAAAAAAGAAAAATTGAGGGCCTATGCCAAATATCACTATTTATTACTATGTGCCAAATGCTATATTAAGCATTATCCTTTTTAATCTTCACATAGATTCTCTGAGATTGACAGATAAAAAATGGTACCTGAGAGATGGTCTATAACTTGCCCAAGATAACGCAGCCAACGCATCACCAGCCAGAGATTCCAAGTTTGGTGGCCTGTGGAACTCCAAATCTCATGATGCCGATAACCAGTCTACCACCCACAGCCAAATGTGGAGAAGAGGTAGTCTCTTAGATACAAACCCAGATCTGTCTCACTTAAAAGCCATTTGTTCAATCTCTCTTTCTCTTGCTCTCTCACCATGGCTTTCTCTTTTTCTGTAGGACCTGAAGAGTTGATCTGAAGTCTTTATCTTGTTCCTGCCCATGTCAGCAAAGACATTGGCTCAAAACCCTTTCTATCTTAGAATTCATATGGGTAAAAAATCCTTAAATGTGTACCAATCCCCACTCTCTGTTATTACACCCTGAATGCTTCACACACTAGCTCTTCTGTTGTTTGATAGCTCAGATTAAGAAAGTACTAAGAATTCCAAATATGGTTTTCCTGATGGTAAACAAATAATAATTTTGAACATCAAACAACCCTTCTCTAACATTCTTATCTTTGCTTCTGTTTTATTGAGTTATAAATCTCAGTCAGCTGTGTGTATGTCAATCTTTAAAGACTTCTAGAGAACTGGTTATAAGTACGAGAATAAAAGCATTAGATTTAGAGGAGTGTTGTTGTTGTTGTTTTGCTGTGGAGTCTTTCACCTCCCAAATCCAGTAGTCTGAGGAAAGAGCTGAAGTCAGCCTTAAATTTTTAATGTCCATCTTCAAATCTCAGATGTCAGGAGAGGTTTCGGGTGGCCCAACTCATAACTTCAGCAGCCAAAGAAGTTCCAAAGCTTGTCCTCCTTTTCTGTTTAACATGTCATGGGACTTTCACTTGCTATTTATCTCCCAAATCCAACTCTCTCTGCAGGAACTAAAACCCCATTATTCTTAAATGGTCTGGTTTGATGTCACCACAGTAGTGAAGTCATTATGATTCTCCAGGGCAATTTTCTTCCTGGACTAATAACGCTCCATTAGCATCTTTCAAAGCCAGAGGAAAATCTGTTCGAGGAAAAGGGAGAGAGGAAGCTAAAAGTGAAAAGCAGAATAAAATATGTCCCACTGGCTTTATGTAATCCTTTGCTGACACACGATTTCTCAATTAGACAGCCCTGGCTTCCCCATTTACTGCTGGCGAAGGACAGAGGCTCTGTCAAACTGGGAAAAGCTTGTTCCTTTTGTTGGCTCTGCCTGTCAGCAAACACGCAGAAATGATCCTCAGAGCCTTCCAACCCATGAACAACCTAGATATGATGCAGAAAATTGGTAACACTGAATGTAATTTCAACAAGCTTGGAGTTCACGGTGGTTGTATAATATAATATTAAATAGCATAAAAACCTTGGCTTTTAAAAAACCATTAAACATTTGTGACCAATAAATCACATATCTTAGATATTTCTCAGATAAAGAGGTATATTCTTTTACCCTCTTACAAGTGACGCTAATTCTAAATTGTATATGCATATTTACTTGCATATATATGCATATAAATTGCAAACATATAGCAAGTGTATGTATACATATGTATACATGTGTATGTGTGTGTGTGTACAAGCCTAAATATTTCCTTATGTTTTCACAACTTTTTACCATCTCTTGCTCCTGTTTTCTTTCTACTGCACTGACTCTTCAGCAGCTGTAGTGTTGACCAGGATGCTGGGTAGAAAATACATAGAGATGAGATACATTTGTACTATTAAGGGTGAGGAGATACTAGCTGAAGAAACAGACTATATCTTGGAAAGTAAGATGAGAACGTTAGAAAGAGGAAAGCTCTAGCCATCTGGGTTCTTAGAGTTTTAGAGACCTTTGGAGACTGTTAATGCAAACCCATGGCAGTAATGATTTAATATCACTTTTTAATTATGTCTAGATATGGGACTGGCATGTCTTCTGATTGCTATCCCCTGCAGAGAGGCATCATTAAGCAGCAGCCCAGCTTTATAGGAGTACATATATATTAATAAATAGATGCATAAGCATACAAATCCAGGTTACAGGCTCAATTTAAGAGTGATATCTACTAATGGTGGCAAATTAGTGATCTCTGTGCTAATGGTGCTATTTTTCTCAACAGAATTTATTTGAATAAATAACCTATTCATTGTCTTTGGAAACAATAGAGTAAATAGAAATAATATTATACCTCATGAAATATTCTCGTGAGTTAATAATTTCCAGTGAGGACAACAACTATGAGCTTAAGAAATAAACATTTGTAACCAAGTCATTGCTTTGCCATGTAATATTATGGGTAAGACACTGCCTGCTTTCAAATCTTATTTAATCACACCTAAAGCATGTAGAACAGGGTCCAGCATATGTTAAGTGCAGAATAAATGTTAGCTGTCATCTGTTGATGACCCAGTTCTACTATCCATCCAATAAAAATGATCTCCCATCCTGCACAGGGTGGGTGTAATAATTAGAGAACACATATTTTAAAAGTCCCTAGTACTGTGTCTACCATATAATAGATACTCTGTCCATAAGGGTGCTTTCCTGTTGCTTGCTGACATAAGTCCCATAGGCTAACAAAGTGTGTAATAACTATATGCCTTAAATTTATATGGCACTTTAAGAGTTGTAGACGAGTTAACATGTAACCTTATTTAAACCTCTTAAATGTCTTGTCATGTGCACATCATTAACCCTGTTTTAAAAGTGAGACTCAATGTGATTAAGTGACTTTCCTAAGGTTGTACAACTGTAAATGAAAATTAGAAGACAGGTGGTTTTTTGAGCACCCATTTGTACCAACAACTGCGTTTGGCACTTAATCTTTATGAAGCTATTTAATATTTCAAGGACCCCAAAAGTTAGAGATTATTATCCACTGGGATGCAGAAAGCGTAGTCCAATATCCACATCTGCGGAAGTGTCAGAATCAGTCTTTGTGCCTAGATCTTTCTGTAGATTCAGGGCCTTAATTCTTTCCATTAAACCACATATTACCTTGCCTTCATAAGATGGTTTTATTTTTATGATTTTCCATGTTAAAATAAAGGAGAAGAATAGGATCTGTTAGCTTCGTGCCTCATTTATGTGAAATGTACCATATGTGTGATGTTTGAATCCACACATCTTCCCATCCCCCATTTCCTTCTCCTGCTCTAAATTCCTTTGAGTTTTACTAAGAAAGGAAGGAAGGCAGGAAGGAAAGAAGGAACAAAGGAGAAGGAGGGAGGGAGAGAGGAATGAAGGGAGGGAAAGAGAAAGGAAGGAGGGAAGAAAGACAGCCAGACAGAAAGAAAGAAAGAGGGAAAGAAAGAAAGAAAGAAAGCTGCAGGGTGTGTGTGCAGGGGGCCTGCCGGTCTCTGGGGCCCTGATCAGAGATGTGGTCCCTTTTATCTTGCAGCGCCTTAAGCTACTGTGATCTGTTCAGCCTTCTGTGGCTACATATGTCTCCAAGCAGAGTGATCGTTCCTAACAGCATGAACTCCACATTATCGTCTTCCTTGCCTTTTGAATCACTCTAAATTAAGTAGCGGCCATGTGCACCGACAGGAGAAAAAACTGCTTGGGCTCAGTGGAACTAGCCACAGTTTACAGTGTTTTAAGATCTTCCCAAACGCAAAAAGAAGAGAGAAAATCTAGCTCTCTTCTTTAAAAATAGCATAGATAATTCTGTTTTCTTCACATAGGCTTCAGTACAAGGAGATTAGAGCTCATAAAAGATAAGTAAAATTATTTGTTCTGAAAGTACCCCGTTAGACTCATTGCCAGTAGAAAGAGGGATGTGAAATTCTCAATAGGCCAAGAAGGAGTTCTTCATCTTGAATCTTCTTGTTAAGACAAAAGTAAATGATATTATCAGGAAATAGGACCTAGCACAGAAAGAAGAAAAAACAAAAGAATGAAAGGTACTTGCTGGGAATTATTGCTAAATCATTTTCAGTGAAAGGTGAGCATCACTGAGCACAATTTGCTTGACAGTGCGCTGGCATTAGCACTGCCCAGTTTAAACTTACAGGAGCTCTTCTCGCCAGGTAAGTGACGGTAGTGGTCACACAGTGGGTAGGTAGCAGAGGCCAGGTAGAAACCCTGACATTCTGATCTGCGAGTTAACTAAGGGAAGAATGCTTCCCAGGACACCTGGGAAATGTCTCTGATACCTGAGTCAGGGCACACTGGTGCTGATCCGAGCTCTGCTGCTGGTGGCTGAGTGGTCTTATGCCAGTCACTTTCCTTACTCAAAACAGAGAGGTTTGTCATTGAATAGACTATTTTCGATACCTCTGATGTGCAAAAGTGTTCTGCTGGGCATGCAAAGGAAGAAAGAAAGGGACAAAGCGGCCAGACATAGACTCCCCCTTGAACTGCTTAGTATGCAGTGTGGGAGTGAGATTTGCTCAAATCGGATTGGGGGCAAAGGAGAGCCGAGGCAGCAAGTTGCTGCATGATCGCAGGTTCACATTGCCGTTACAAACGGTATCATTGGAATCAGAGTACCATTGTTTAAATCCTGACTCAGGTGCACAGTAAAGGGTCTTAATAGGATCTGAGATTGGCCTTCTAACTTCTTCCCCTGCCTCCAATTCCTTGCAGCATCACTATATCTGCCACTTGCCCTCCACCCAGCACATATATTTATACCCCATACAACTGCTAACATTATTCCAATGCAAATTTGACCATGTTACCCTCCCTATTTAAAACCCTCTAGATACACACCTTCCATATTTTTCTCTTTAAGATAAACTCCAAACATTTTTAACAGAATCTATAAGAACTTTCATGATTTCGTCCAGGCTTTCTCTTCCTCCTCACCTCTTCCCTGCCAGTTCCCCCTCAGTAGAACTAATTGAAGCTCCTCAGACAGGCCATATACTCTTTCTGCTCCGGGTTTCTGCACATGCTGTGCTTTCTCTCCAGAAAACATTCACCTCCTTTCTCTGTGCCTATTATCTACTATTCCATGTGAATCACCTCCTAGAAAAATGTTATTGACAAATATTCGTTTAGACAAAAAGAATTTCATCCCAGCTTCCTTTCCTCTATTTTTAAATGACTCACAGAGAAATGTGCTAAAGGCAGCCAAAGAATCAAGCAAAGGGTCCTAACATTGTTCAAGACTTTCAAAAATATTATCTTATTTATATACCTACCCCCACATATCCATCGATCTTCAATTGAGATAGCTGATTGATCTTTCATGAACAGTATCTGGGATAAAATTCCTCTTCTCCAAATTCTTCCACAGTTAGCCATTTTCTCAGGCTAAAGTCTAAAAGTATCAACTTATCCTCCACACTCTTTCCTGTCTCATTTCTTTTGAGAAGGCATGTCCTCGACAGCTTCTCAAAGTGTTGCCTCCACTTCAGGTCAACCAAAATCTAGAATCCAAGGCAGGTGACAGGTTCACACAGTAGTGAACACAACCCTTCTCAGCGCTGATGGAGAATGATTTCACACACACGTACACACACCAATTATAATCTACTCTAGAGTTAACAAAATATTTCCCATGTGATTATTCATGTGATCTTGAACACATTATTTAAGTTATCTGAACTTTAGTTTAGAAATCCTGAACATTACCTGAGTCATAAAGGAGTTATGAGGATTAAAAGATGATCTGTGTTGAGTATTTAGCACTCTGTCTGGCATATAGACAGCTCCCCAGCTATTACCATTAACATATTATTATTTTTACATCCTCTGACCATCTCAAAAACCCTGTGAGACAGTCAAGTCAGGGATAATTATACCTTTCTTGTAGGTGAGAACATGAAAGCCCAGGGAAGTTAGGGCATTTGCCCAAGACCACAGAGCTACGATAGTGTTAAGCCATAATTAGACCTAAGCCTTCTTATTCCTAGAGATTTTTCCATCATATCCTGCTCCTTTTGAGACTTTACCTCTTTTGGAAATATTATGGTAAGATAACCCATGTGTTGTGTTGCATGAAATTGTACTATTATTAATATTGGATTAGAATTTTTCTTCATATAACCACAAAGCAGAAAAAGCTGAATAACTGGGGGTGCCCAGATCTACAATTAGCAAGCTGTGTCTTTGGGCACACAAATGATCTTCTTGGATCCTAAGTTTCCTCAGCTATAATTAGAGAAGGTTGGGTAAGATTATCTTTAAGGTGCTATCCAGCTTCAGTACTTTATACACTTTTCAGTTTTCCAGGCTCTGGATTCTTAATTACTCATTCAAATCTAGAGAGGAAGCACTGGGATAAGTGAAATTCACAGATAATCCCTCAAGTTGTCTTTGAATCCTTGCCCACCAGGTCTTCATTCTTTTATTTAAGTTGCTGACAAGTAGATGTAATTGACTGATTTGAGCTTGATCTTCTTTCTGATCTTATTCATCCTCAAGAGGAAAGGACTAATGAGCAGAAAAACTGCTAAATGGGAGGGAGACGCGAAAACAAAGGCATCAATGATTGCAAGTTGTTATTTGCTTCTTGAGTCACTGAAAGTGTCTCCACAGTTTTATCTCATGCTGTGAAAAGATGTGTTCCTGGAGGACTCTTTGCAAACCAAATTTCTATAAACTAAATCACCTGTTCTATGCAATGGTGAATTGATGAGATGAATTAAAGCAAAACAAACAAAAACAAACAAAAGAATCCTGTGCTGAAACTTTGCCTGCATCCCTCCAATCTTTCTGTTGTTTTGTGAAGTCACATGAGCATCATTTCCTTTTCCACCAAATAGAAGCAAGGCCATTGGCTTTCTCTCAGAGAAAAGTAGTACAGAGAGAGTAAGCATATGCCAGCAGAAGCACTCAAATGTTTCAAAGTTTGATAACTTCAACATTGACGGTAGAGTTTGAAATTTATATATTTTGGGGAAAGATAGATTGAAAAATAATAGAATTTCCTCAAAAAGGGAAAACCTGCTCTCAGTATGAAAGTTGGGACAGATTATAGAAAGAATAAAGACTCAATTAGTAAACACACAGGAAACGATAAAATATTTCCCTAAACAGAAAACACAAAATATTTCCAGATTACAGTTTGTGCAAAATACAATGAATATAGATTTGTGTCAGTTAGGAAGCCTCAGTTTGCTAGTTATAAGCAGTTAGAAGCTGTTTGCTAAGCTTCAATTATTTTAAACCCAACAAGTGAAGCAACACAGTGTACTGTTTAAGGGTACTAATCTGGCCCCAAATCCCAACTTTGGTCCTTGGTTGCTCTGTAGCCTTGGGGGAATTATTTAATGTACCTATGCCTCAGTTTCCTCATTTGTAGAACAGAGATTAAAAAGGTAATTACCTCATAGGGTATTTTTGTGAAGAATTAAACAAGTTAATATACATAAAGCCCTTGGAAGTGTGCCTCCATATGTTATGTGCTAAATATTATTATTCATAAGATTATTTATATCTAAATACAAATAAGGAAGCATAGCTATTTCCCCACTGAGGGCAGCAGTGGGTGTCACATTCAGGGCTTTCTGACTGCAGATACTCTGTTCATCCTCCATGCGTCTACATCTTCACGCAGGCTTGTCACCTTGACTCCCCAGCCGAGTGAGGATGAGTGTTGACTCAGCTTTTGTTTTAATCACGGCAACCACTGACAATAAATGTTTACACAATACTTGCAAGGCTTTGGATGTGATTGAGAGCCAGTTTCCCAGATTTATTTAAAACTCATATTTATTTGATTGCTTTTTAAGAAATAATAGACAAACAAATGTTTGAACAACTGACTGAGGTTTATATGTTATTCAGTAAAATAGGAAACTCACCTGGTATGGAAGGTTTAATTTTACATGGAGCCTCTTTTCAGGTTCATGGGAAGTTTCTATTCTTCTGATGGAACCAGTTCACAGTCTAGCCAATAAAATCAGGATGGCTTGTTTCTTCACATGCCCACCAATTCTGGGTTGTATCATCTAAAAATTGCAAAGCCCATGGGCTAAGCAGTTTTTCATTGTGACTATAAGAGAAATTGACTAGCTTCTCATGTTTATTGACAATTGGCTTTTCATCTTCTGAGGACTGTCTTTTTAAATATCTTACCCAGGTTTTTATTAGATGATTTGTGTACTTCTTATTGGTCTCAAGGTACTATTTGCAGATTAAGAATGACAACTCTTTGTCTGTCATATATATTTCAAATATTCTTTCCTGCTTATTATGATAGCTTCAGCCCTTTCAAAAGCATAAATTCATTATAGTCAAATTTGTTTTCTATGTATTCTGAATTTCTTTAATTTCTCAGGACATTTCTTTCACTGAAAGGTTTATAAATATTCTCTAAACTTCTAATATATTAGATTTTTAAAATATTTAAACATTAACCTATTTGAGATGTTTTATATACTCTTAATTGTGTTTCCTTCCAGATGAATAACCAATTATGCTTGCACTAGTTGTTAATAAAATATTATCTTTCTACGTAATTGAAATGCTATTTTTACCATATATTGAGTATGGGGTTTCATTGATTTCTAGACTTTATATATTCCCTTTCTTTGATTGATTTGATTATTCCTGGGTGATACCTATATGATTTTAATTACATGGCTTTATACAAAGTTATCTGGGAAAGGAGAAAGCATGCCCTCCTCACTAATTTATTTTTTCTTCTTCTATTTAAGGATATTTATTGCTATATTAGTTTTAAAAATGTTACGTTCATGTTAAAACAGCATTCTAATTAAAATTGCTTACACATTAAATTTTGGAATTATTGATATTTATATGACATTGATTATTCCTATTCAGGAACAAACAGCTTCTCTCCATTAGTTCAGGTCTTAATTTCTGTCCAAGAAAAAATATTTCATTGTTTTCATACAGATTTTTTAATTTTCTTTTGAAATTTATTATTCAGTATTTGTAGGTTAAGTATATTGTAAATTATATTTTTTTCATTTTATTTTCTAACTAGGTATTAGTAGTATAAAGGAAAAACATTAATTTTGTATATTTATATTGGATCCAGGCATCTTATCAACTTACGTTATTAATTTTAGTACTTGATTTTGTTTTCCTAGGGCTTTTCTTCCATTTTTCCATCTTTTCTTCCTTTCTTCCCACTTTATTTCCTTTCTAAAGTCTTCAATCACACAATATTCAAATAAAGGTTATTTCATTTTCTGACATTTATGCTGATATTCTTTATCTACTTTGATTGCATTAACTAAAACCTCTAAAACGATGTCATAACTGACATCTGTGCCTTATGATTAACTTTAATAAGAGTAACTTTGAGCATATCCTATGTAATTTGACGTTTGATATTGGAAAATAGTTTTTCTTGTGTTAAATGGTTTTCTCTATTTCTATTTTATATAGAGATTTTTGTACCAATGATGGTTGCCTTATTGATAGAGTCATATCGTTTTTCTATTTTGATTTTTTTGTCATGATCAATTATTAGCATAGATTTCCCGATATTGAACATTCTGTAATTTTGGTATTGCTATATTATTCTTTTGAAACTTTTTGAATTTCGTTTGCTATATTTTTCAAATATTAGCATCTATATTTGCAGGTAAAATTAATATGTATTTCAGCTTCTTAATATTATGTTTATAAGGTTTTGATATTAAGCTTATGCTTTCTTCCTAAAACCAGTTGGGAAGCTACCTTATACTCTTTAGAACTTTAAATAAACCTTGTAAGCATCTTCTATTTAAAGGTTAGATAGAAATTTAAGCAAGAGATTAGAGCATGTTTCTCTTTTAGTTGGAAAACTTATCTAGCTTTCTGAACTGTTCATGTTTCAGCCTCTTTTTGAATCAATATTCATAGTTCATATTTTGCTGGAAAACATTAACTTACTCTAAAAATTCCAATCCAGGCCCATGTGGTTGCATATCTGTGTTCATACATACTATCTCATTTCTAATAGTCAATTTTTACATTTTTTTTCTCAGTGGTACTTATTCTTGCCAGAGATTTATATACTTTATCATTTTTTTTTCCTTTCATCTTCTTCTGGAGTATTTTGTAATTTTTCCCCTGATTTTAAAAAGAAATGTTTACTTCCATCTCAACATTTTATCACAACGTGTTATATGGATAAAATCATCTATTCATAAAATAATTACAGAATAATAAGAAATTGATACAAATAAACATCACCATAAATTTTACATATGACTATTTTGAGAAGAAAAGGATCAATGAGAGCAGGAATACACAGCAGGAGGTTGGTCATGAGTGATACGGCTTAGGAGTTAAAAGAGAAAGAGAAAGATTCCCTAAACTATACAGCTAATAGGTACTTCCTCCAAGAGAGTTCCCGTTTAGTTCATTATGCGATCACCATTTGCTTTAAAGAGAATTGAGCTCTTCCTGAAATTAAAAAAAAAAAAAATTCATCTTGGCAACTAATTCAAACTGAATGATTATTTCTGTGTCCAGACCCTGACTTTCATTAAACTTTCACTTAGTTCACTGGATCTAATAAAATCCAGACTCCCAAATAACAGGAATAAGAAGAAATGCCTATTAGTTGCAAGGTCATAAATGTGGCTTACCATTTTGACAATAAACCCAGCACTAAACCCACAAATATGGTGACAATGTGATGCAGTTCTGCTTGAGGTTGAGAGAGGTCTCATATGGGCTTGAATGAGGGTTATATGCTTTAATGGTCTGTAGGCCAAAAATTCAACTCAATGAAAGTTTTTAGAGTAAATGTCCCTATTGAGATGAAAGAGGAAAAAGCTAAGGAGCAATATCCTTCAGATATTCCTCTTCAAAAATGATAGTATATTAAGAGAATGTAAAAGTAAGAATATTTCATGTTTTCCAAACACTTATTTGATTTATATAAGGAGTCAATGGACTTCTCATGTTCACAAAATAACAGAACTACCTCTGGCCTTAGCCTTTATTTGTAAGACATGCTGCCTCGAATTATGGGATAAATGGTTTTCATTCAGGGGAGAGAACCCAAAGGAAGCATTTTTGTCTTTAAAGAGTCTTTTGCCTTCATTCAGAGGTAAAAAGAAAATGCAAAATGAAGGGACCCTTTTCTGTCATGTCAGCAGATATGTGATATTTCCAATTTTATTTTCATGACCTCTCAGAAAAACATAGTCTCAAAAGTGCTATTCAACTGAAAAAAGAAATTGCCCGATAATTATAGATTCATTCAATATAAGGTAGGTGGTTTTTGGAAAACGCAGCAACAACAACAAAATGTTCTACACTTTGCTACCATTTAGTGAATCGTAAAGAATTTCTTGAAGGCCTAGTGCTTTGTAATAAAAAATAATTTTTGCTAATATATTCCCTAGACATAAGGTAGTGTGTTATACTGAGTTACATACATTAGACCAAAGTGCTCTCTTGTTCAAACTTTTATAATTCCAGAGACTTCCTGCAAGTTTTATGTATGTGAAGGAATTTGCTTACAGGTCATTACAAACAAGTTCTTTTTCTTCATGAGGAGGAGTGTAGAGGGACTACTTTTGGAATGCAGGAGGAGAAATTCAAAGCAGAAAGAGCAGTTGAAATTGTTGACTATTTTATTCATAGGATACTGAAATGAGAAAATCACAAAGACTGAATTTTTCTGCCATAGCAATTTTTTTAATGCTCACAGCAATTTATTGAGGCATAATTTACTGGCAATAAAACACATAATCATAATTGCACATCTTAATGCATTTTGCCAAATGCCTACACCAATGTAAGCACCACCTAGCTAAGATATACAATATTGTACTCCAAAAAGTTCCTGTCTGCCCTTTACATTTAATTCCCTTAAAAAGAAATCATTATTCTTATTTCGATCATCATTGATTCGCTCTGCTTGAACTTTATACAAATGGCATCATATAGTAGGTATTCTGTTGTGTCTATCTTCTTTCATTCAACATGTTTTTGAGAATCATCTATGTCGTTGCATGTATTAGTGGTTTGTTCTTTTTTATTGATATTCCATTGTATGCATATTCTACAATGTGTCCATTTCCCCAATGATGGGCATTTTGATTGTTTCCAGTTTTTAGCTATTATGAGTAGCATGCCTTGGATAATTTTATACAACCCTTTTCGTGGATATATTCATTCATTTCTCTTGCCTATATAGTTAGGAATGGACTTGTTGGGTCATAAGAGATGGTGTTTGTTTGTTTGTTTGCCTCAAAATTAAAGAAAAGTTTCAACTACAGAACAAATAAATTTTCCCTTAGCCTGTTGCTGGCATGATATCCACTACCCTAAAATTCGTTAGTGTGTGCTTCCATATACAAGAATATTCTCCTACATAATAATTGCAATAACAAAAATAACATTGATATTTTACCACCATCTAAAGTTTAGACCCTATTCAAGATTTTTCAATTTCTCAGTAATGTATTTTATAGAAAAACAGTAGAATCTAGAATCATGGGTTGCATTTAGTTTTTACGTATCTTTACTCCAACTTTTATCTTGGACTTTTCATAAATCATTCTTTGATTTTCATGATCTTAACACTTTTGTATAATAAACTAGTTGTTTTGTGGCGTATCCTTCAATTTAGATTTGATTAGATTCAGGCTATGCATCTTTGGCAGGAATATCACTGAAGTGAAGCTTCCTATTAAGTACACATGTTTTTGGCTTGTCCCATTAGTGATGATATTCACTTTGATCACTTGATTAAGACGGTGTCTGCCAGGCTTCTCCACTATAACTTTACTCTATCCCCTTTTCTATTTAATAAGAATTTTATAGAGATATTTTGAATCTACACAAATATATTCTCATTACATTTTTAATTTATTCATTTACATATTTGTAAAAATATAGAGTCCTGAGTTCCTGTTTTATTTAATAGGGTATAATCCAATTCACTCATTATTTTGATGCTGAAATTATCCCAGATTTTGACAACGTAAGTGCTTCCAGCTGGCTTCTGTGTTCTTTTGAAAAGCCTCCTCATCCTTTGATCACTTTCTTATTTTCACGTACAACAAGATGTTCCAGTTTCATCTTATACTTTCCCTGCTCTGGCCCAGGAATCAATCAATTTTACAAAGTTCCCTAGTTCCTTTTCGTAGAGCATGGTATTTAGAAGAAAAGACTTGGTTCCTGGGTGTGCTGGTTCTACTCCCAGACCCTCTCATTTTGATAGACCAATACATGTGTATGTTCACATGCAAACATAGGCACACACATTCACATCTATATTTTGCACTCTATAGATGTTTGTTCGTGTGTTTTCAATACCCTCAATACTACCCCAACACCATGGGTTCAATTCTAGTTTTCTTTATTTCAATGTTTGTAAGTCTTTTCTCTGGCCATGATAAATCAGTCTTCCACTACACTTAATATTTACCTATTTGATCAATTCTTCTGTGTGTAATCAATATCTCAAGGTTACCACTACCTTCCCTATTTAGATGTTCTCTTGACTCCACTCAGGTTTCAACAATCCACACTGGGCTGCCACTGCTGTCCCCATTCTTGGATACTCTCTTCACTGCACCTACATGTGGTCACTTCCTCTAGCTGTCCCCTGTATAAGAGCTTCCTTATCCTGACTGGCTTCTAACATCCCAAGGTAGACCACATCCTTAATCTATTCAGGCTCTGCCAACCTACATTTTGCCACCTCTTGGATTGGGCAACTCAACATCCTGCTTGGGTTCTGACACTACGTGCCAGGCCATCTCCTCCATGGGGACATCCTCTTTACCAAGCTTAGATTCCAGCAGCTCACTCTAGGCCACAATGGCCACAAACAGTTGCCCACCATGGACACCAATCTTGCTTAACCCCACCTAATATCTTTAGGGCTGAATTCTTCAGGAAAGGAAGGAAAAAGAAGAAGAAGAAATGAGTGATAACTTTAATACTAATACACATTAACCATTTTAGACGATTTATTCTCACAAAATTCATTTGTCGATTTTGCCAAATTTTTATCCATGGACATCTTACAGTTACAGTTCAACCATGATTTGACAAATCTAGTTGCAGCTAAATCTATTAACTGTTTTTCTAATAAATTTCTTGTTTAGTTTGATATGTGATCTTCTGTTAAATTATTTCTCACCATTGTACAAATTATATTCAATAATTAAAACTTCTTTCAACCTCAGCACTAAGTCAAACCCACATTTGCACTGTTTACTGATTATCGTGACGTAAATATTCCCACTAGGGCCAATTCAAGCTACCAACATACTTTAAGTGAACATGGAGTATGTAAGAGATGAGCGGTAGTATTTCTATCATAAAGGTACAATAGACATACATAACCTCAATAGTGTACATAACCGTAAAATGCTATGATGCATTTGGGAAGTAGTCAGTTTTGAGTGTTTATTACATTTATTTTTATATAATTTATTTCTTTGTAAATTTATATGAGTTAATTTTTATGAATTGCTATGTTTAACCACTGGTTTGCAAAATTCCTGGAAATTCAGGGAAAGCCAATTAACCATCGGACCTCATAAACCAGTGTAGGCCAGCTTCAGAATACCACTGAGTGTTTCTCAAAGCATTTGACCCCAGGACATTTGTCTTAATATAGACCTAATTGATATTCCTGGAGATACATTTTGGGAAATTGTGAAAATTAGGTAATTGCATTTCCCATCTGAAATAAAAGCAGTAGTCTTTTGGAAAAAAATGAATAAATTGAAAATCACACAAACCATCACACTTATTAAACGTTTGATCTCAGGCCACTTCTGAGATTAAATATTTTATATGTAATCTGAGTAGCTTGGACTATACCTCAGCAATTCCTATAGAAATGCTTAAACCTAGACTCTTCGTTCAAAATGGGCACAATTTCTTACTTGTTTTCCAGAAAATTACTGAGTTTCTGCTATGCCCCTGAGCCTGGGCTAGGAACTGAGTTGATAGAGATCAGATTCTGAAGGAGCATTAAGTCTAATGAAATAGGAAATCATACTCAGAAAAGACTATAACATAAAGTGATATCTATAATACAATTGAACTTGATAAGGGTGTTATGCAGAAACAGGGAAGGAAATAGATTGGCTGAGGCAAAGAACATGCTAGAAACACAGTTTTTGCTGATGCTTTTTCTCTGGAGGTATCACTGGGTTGGCCTTATTCTTTTACACTTCCAGACAGCTCTGGACATTTTATACTTCCAGATAAATCATCATTGCCCTTTTAAACAATGCCCCTAAAGACACAATCTTGGACCTTGACCTTTTCAATGCCTACGCTCTAGGAAAGAACATCTTCAAATTCATTTCCTACTTTTTAGTTTTCAGCTCCACAGCAATAGACCCTTAATTTTATTTCAGAGCCTTCAAATGAAGAAATAGTTGTATCGTTGTTTTTAATGCAAGTTGATGCCTCTTACGGCTGAATCAGTTCTGACTGAGAGGTAAACAGCGAGGCCTGAACCTTGTCAGCCCTGAGGACGGAGTATTTTTCTCCTCCTTCAACAAGATGGCAAAATAACTACTGTAAAAGCAATATAAAAAGGCTGCTTACGACTAGAGCAAAAATATGAAAAGGAACCTCTATACCCAGACAGTGCTAGACCCAGAAAGGGATATGGAGCATAGAGATGACATTGCCCCAATGCACTAGGAACTTAAGAAATGGTCAGTAATGGCAACGTGTCCAACTTAATATTGACAGGATTACAAGGCAGAATTTGCTTAAGGGTGAATGCAGAAAACAAAGTGAGAAGTACAGTGCTCTGAGGGGTCAGCAAAGGGAGGAATTAAACCAGCCAGGGTGGAGAGAAAGTAGAATAGGAGAAATCTTTTTGAAGAGATGGCATTTGAAATGGGTTTTAAAAGATGTAGAGAAATGGGCCAAGGTAAAAAAAAAAAAAAAAGAAAAAAGGAAAAAAAAAGTAAGTAGCAAGGAGAAGAATTGCTGGGAGAATGAGCATATCCAATAAATGCTTGGATGTAGAAAAGCCAAGTATAGATAGGGTGAATAGTTCTTAGTCAACTATGGGTATTCCTATGTGGAAATGTGTGAATAAGATGCAGAATTATCAGTGACAGGCTAATAAATTTGTTTTTTGTTTTAAAGAGAAAGGGTTAAATGAGATTTTCCATTTTATGTTTTATGTCCTTTATTTTCTCTTTTGCGATTTTAAATCTAAATATACAACTCTACACAATGAGGAAATACTGAATATTTTTAAGCAAAAGAACAGCCTAATCATGCTGTAGGAAGATTAATCTGATAGTAGTTCTAAGGAATGGACTTTAGAACAAGTCTGGACGTTTACTGAGCATTTGGATGGTTATTACAACAGTGCTGTTGAGAATGAGGGTGGTGGTACTGCAGAAGGGGAGGTGGGAAAAGAGATCAGAGGTAGAACTTGTAAGCATGGCAAGATAGCGTGGGCAAAACAACAGAGGAAGAAGTCAAGGGCCTCCAAATACAGAAGCCTGGGTCACTGGGAAGATGTTGAAATCTTTAACTGTAATACCCACACCAAAAATATAGAATAGAGGGAGAAGTGGAGGAATGGCTTCTAGCGCTGTTTTGAATGGACCGAGTTGGAGCATCTATTGGGATTACCAGGTTGCCTTGTCCAGGAAGAAGTTGGAAATAGAAGGTCAAAGTCAGAGGTGCATATATTGATTCCCCTCTTCTCCCATAGAATGAGAGTTACAGTCATAGTGTGGATGAGATTCCTAGAAGGAGAATACAGAGAAGATCTAAAATCTTGACAATCTAGGAATCTTTTCTGTTGGAAGGAAGTGGGGATCAATGAAAACTAGAGGCTGCCTCCTCTCAAGGATGTTTGTTATAAGATCGTTCTCACCATTAGATTTCAACATGAACCTCAGGCTTCCTGACAGAGCCACTTTCCCTTGGTGCATCAAAGCTACCACTAGTCCTGGACTTTTAGAATTTCAAGATATTTAATTTATTTTATAGAAGATGAGTGGATTAGTGTGGATGTCAGCAGTCTCTGAGGGATGGTGCCCTGCTATTAATTAGTCCAGTGGATAAGAACCTATAAAACACAAGGTCCACCGGTCTGTGACAATATGTCAGATATCTCTAATTTCACTTTTTGCAGTTCTATGGTGAACTAATTACAGATGTCTGTCTTCCTTTGCCTCTATAGTGATGTCTTTTCCTATCTGTACTCTATTTGTGTTATGGTCTTCATGTCTCAGTCTTTCACACTCTAATACACACAATAAGGACAGACACACTTGCCTGAAAATGTCAAAGAAATAATTTTGAGATTATCTTAGGATTTTATCTATATGTAAGAGTGTGTTTGTATGTGTGGGTATGCATGTGTGTATCTCTCTCTATTTATAATTGTAGATATAGAGAGAGATATAACGCATGTGCATATGCCTCTATTTCTCCTGATGATGGGTTTTCGTCTCAATGAACAGACTTTGAGTATGTACAGTGGGACATTTCTGAAGGATATAAGACCTTGCCTTAAAGTTTCTGTAATTAAGGGTATCATGGATGTCCCAGGAGATTTTTTGGGTAGCCAAATTGAATACACTTCTATTACTAAAGTAAGTGCACATAGAAATGGGCCCTAATGGTCATAGCTAATGCATTAATGTATTGTCTTTAGCAACATCCTGAAAATAGCAGATTATCTTAAATCCTCTTTTACGGCTTCTGATAACCAGCAATAGTTCCTTCCAAATGTCACACTGGTCATTTGGCTACTGATTCTCAGATTCAACCCCTCTCCTCACTCTGTTATGTAATGCAGGGAACTTTATTTCCCAGGATTCCCTGGCTTTTGGCCTCTTGGAAATTCTGGCCAATGGGCAATAACATCACCAACAGGCTGGAGCCTGGAGGGAGAGGAGGAGGGTGTCTCTCTCCATCTTTCTCCACTTTGGGTAGCATTTCTGGCAGCAGCTTCATCTTCTGTGTCATCATGTCCCCTTGGTATGGCCTACCCTCCATATACCCACCATGATTCCAACTTCTGCTAATTGGCCCAAAATTCTGTGTTCTGGTAAAAACAGGTCATCCTTTTGTCCCTCCAGGCTGAGTAGCGGTTTCATATGTTGCTAATCACTGAGTTGCCTCACAGAACTCAGTTTGGATTTTCAGTTCTTCCATCCCCCATATAATCAATTCTTTGCATTAAATTCTTCTGATATGAAATACAAGAGTGGTTTCTATTCTTTTTTTTTACCAGATTCTGATGGATATAAATGTCTTCTTTAGAATCTCTCTTTTGCTCCGTCATCTGAGAGTTGGAAAAGGTTGAAAAAAGATGTTCTATTCAAGACAGTCAATCCAGAGTGGAAAGGCAATTGACTTGGATTAGAAATCTGGATTCAGATATTTTTTTCTATACATCACTTTTTAATTTTCGTGACTGTAGAAAAAATACAAAATTATTGTGTAATTCAGAAATAATAAAGTAGATAGCAAAAGTCACCAATAAACCACAGCTAACTTTATTGTATATATCTCTCTAGATATTTTTCTACTTAGTGGCAATAGTATGTATAGGCATGCATATGTATCACATATATATATGTGTGTGTGTGCATGTGTGTATATATACATGGAGAGAGAGAAAGAGAGAGGGAGAGAGAGAGAGGGACATAAATATTTATATGAAACATTGCATAACGAATTGTTATTCAAGAATTACACATTCATCTTGCCCTTTTGCTCATTTAACAATCTATCTTATACATCTTTTCATCTCAGTGAAGTTAGATATACCTCATTCTTTTTAATGACTATATTCATTCATTCACTCATTCAGCAAATGTCCGTTTGTTGTGTTTCTAGTAAATTCAAGCACTATCCCAGGAGCTTCAGATAAAACAACGATCTACGTAAAAAAATTCCTTCCCTCACGAAATTATGTTTTAGTGTAGATAGATAAATAACACGTGTAAACAAATGAATATACAGTTAATGCTGCAATTAACTTCTTGGTAAATATGTTTATGGGCATGTGTTAAATATTTCTATAAGCTGAATCTAAAGAAATGGGAATTGCTGGATTGAAATATAGACATCTTCAATTTTAAAAAATATTGACAAATTGACATATTCTTTGAAAACCACTGAAATCAGATACTTGGTGTAATAGGCAAAAAACAAAAGGCGCTACCAAGATACCCGTGTCCTAATCCCCAGACTCTGTCAATAGGTTACTTTAAATAGTAAATGGGACTTTTCAGCTGTGATCAAATTAAAAATCTTGAGATGGAAAGATTATCTTGGATTATCTGGGTGGACTCAATATGATGACAATGTGAAAGAGAAAGGCTGGAGAGTTAGTGCCAGAATGATGCAATGAGATAAATACTCCACTGGCCTTTGCTGACTTTGAAAATGGATTCTTCCCTGGAGCCTGCAGGAAGAAATTCAGCCCTACTGACACCTTGGTTTTAGCCCAGTGAGACCCATTTCAGACTTCTGACCTCCAGAACTGTAGATGATGATTCGTGTTGTTCTAAGTCACTAGGCTTATGATAATTTGTTACAGCAGTAACAAGGAACTAGTACACCAGGCAAAGGCTTATGTTCTCAAAGCAATGTGAAGCATGCATTGAGGAGCTAGGCTTTCTGCACTGGAATCCTTGCCCTGCCACTTATTAATTTTGATAGCTTCAGCAAGTTTAACACCTCTATGCCTGTATTTCCTCCTTTTCAAATTAGATATGATTTTAACAGTATTTACCTCATAGTCTCATTTGTGTCTCTGTGATCTTGTTTTTAGGATAGAATGACTTAGTATATGAAAAAATACTAAGAACAAAGCCTCCTATACAGAACTCCCTATGTAATAGTTAGCTATTTTTATTATAATTACATAACTGTTTCATCTTCCTCTACTGTAACCAGAATAAATGTCAAACTTTTGGATATATTGTAAGTAATACTTTTCATTATATTAGTATGTTACATGGTTAATACTAAATATAAATGTGTGTGTGTCATATAACCCTAATTCATCTTCTCTTTCTTTCCATGTATGTGGGTGTATAGCTGTGTATTCATACACACACAGTATGTACAAATACAGATATAGATATTTATACATGAAAGCCCTAGGCACTTAATATGGAATAATGAAAGTGCTCAACAAATGTCATTTCAAGCCAGCTCAGGGTTGAGATAGTATTCACGCTGAGTCCAGTCCCCTGAGGGCCAAGAATATCTGCTTCTTTTCCTCTGAATTTCATCCAGAAAAAAAAAATGGAGGAAATACAGCCAGGAAAAGCAGTAAACCTTAGTTCTGCCCAAGGGCTAATTCATTTCACAAAAACAGCATCCATTAGCACATGGTTTTCTTCCCTTTCTTTGGAAGCAAGGCATTTCCCTAAAGAATCCAGAATGGTCTTCTTTTCTTATTCAGTTAGAGGTTCAAAAGATCCTCCCCTAGAATTCCCACCAGGTCTGGGTTTCCATTTCCTTTGTATCTTCAAGGTGCTGGCAATTAGGGTACAATCTTATCACCTAATCATCATGACTTACTGGTTTCATTAAGGACAGAACTTGTGGCTGCACTTTGGTCTGGATTGCAATAGTGTTATAGCAGACAAATAAGCACGGGGATTATTAGTCATTCTTTCAAGTTTCCTCAATGGCAAATGCCAACCGCTATCTTCCTCATGAATCTAGGCCTAGAGATTGTGTTCTTGAACCATCTACTGAGAGACAGGACAACATCCTGATGAACATGGGGTTGTTGAAAGTAGCCAGCTGTAAAGGAAAGAGAACCAGAAGGAGATCCCAAGTAACCATATTTGGCTGCTTACAGACTTTATGACAGTGACCAAGCACTATTGCTGTGGACAGCTCTGTAGTAAGAACTGTGAAGATCCCTTGCTGTGCCTCCCGGAAAAGGCTGCTGAGAGGATCAGATGCAATGACTATGTTTAGCTCATTGTCCTTCATGTAGCTCTTTCTTCTCCACTGGAGTCTGAGCTTTGTGAGGTCAGTGACCTTTCCTTTGTATCCCAGGGTGGAGCACAGTGCCATGTGCACAATGGGAACTAAATAATTTAATGGTGATTGATTAAATGAATCACACGGACCTATGTTTCAAGTTATAAGGCACTGGACAAACATAATATATGGCAATATGTTGTTATAATGATGATACCGAATCTCTTAATCTCAAGTTCCTGTGCCTGATGTGCAGCAAGCCAGTCACTGAAACTTCAGTGCTTGGAGATGGAGAAAGGTTTAATCGAGTTAGCCAAAATGAGAAGGCAGGAGATCTCTCAAATCTGCCTTAAACAGAGAAGAAAGCAGAGAATAGAGCTAAAACGGGCTTGACAGGAGGTGTTTCAGAGAAATAAAGGGTCGTGTGTTTCTTTCACTCCAGAAAAGCCCTTGGGCAATCTGATGCCTGGGTGTCAACAGCAGCTGGGGACTTGTTATCTGGCAATCATAACTTCCTCAAAGGTATTTTCTTTCTTCTGTAAAACAAGCTTCTAAATCCTTGTGACCCTCAAGTCACCCTTCAGATAAAACAAGAAAACAGCAAATTGACAAGATTAACGTCTTTTCAGAACAAAGTTGAAAGGTAATCTTATTGAATATTTATAGTAACCCTCAGATACCTGCTTCAATGTTTCTACATATCTACCAGATTATCAGAAACAACAAAACTTATAGTGAGAAGGCGTATTAGAGGTGTTCTTTTTTGTAGACGCTGGTAGAGTCATCCAGAACCTCTCCATAGCCTGTTTGTGTATTGCCAGAGACAGGATGCTCACTAAGTCCCAAGCAATCTCTTCTTCAGAGGTCCCTTCCAGAATGGATTGTCTGGTGCCTGCACTTGAGATGGGACAGCATGACATAAAGCAGGTGTGTACAGTTCCTATAAGTATCTTTACACAGCATATGAAAATACTTAGCAGGTGTTATTGTGCACTGGTGATTTTTCTTTAATTCCACAGCTTTACTAAAACAGTTTAATTAGAAGCTATTAGAGGTGATAATGAATTTACCAGATTTCTGCATAACTGGTGAGGATTATAAAAAGAGAGGGGATGGTATTTGGCTCTCCAAGGGCTAGCAAGTTATTTCTTAATGATTCCCAGGGTTTTATCTAGTCTGATGAACACTTCTTGGCTATTTAGCTTCATGTGCAAAATAAAACCAGCCATTTCTTTGGGTATCTTGCCTACACACCTCACAAAGAAAATATTATACAGCTTGAACTCTTCCTTGAAAGGATAAAATTAAAAGATTCTTAGATTTTTACTGTTCTGGTTATCTATCCTGTAGTCTAAAAATGATCTCTTGGGCATTTTATAAGCCTTTTACCTTTTTTTTTCCCTAATTCCACCTCTCTTTCCCCCTCAAATCTCTTTTCCAATCCTTTACAAGTATGCTTTTTACACAACCAGGTGTGTTCCTGGCACTTGTCTTAAAAATAATTTTTGGAACCCCAATATCTAAGAAAGCTTTTTCCTAACTTTTTCACTCCATGATGCATAGGAAGTGATAACATTAGTCTGTCACTCAAGGTTAAACAGATAATTTGCTCATGCCCAGGGGAGCCTGTCAACATTTTGATACACCAGATGGAAAACCCTGTACTGGAGAATGCTCCAGTTCCTTATCATGGCATCCAAGCTCTTTTCCAATAACCAAATCATTTTCCAAGACTGCCATTTCTACTTCCACCCATGATGGAGTACTAGAGACTGAATTTACCTTTCTGCCTGAACAAACAAAGACAAAATATATGAAACAATGATTTTAAAGACACTGAACATGAGGCAAGAAATGACAGTGATCCCTGAAAGATGTGAAACAAAGTGAGCCTACAACTGTCCCAGCTTGCTGTCTTTAGAGAGTTTCCAGGCCATAGTACAGGGTGGAAGAACCCAGGTGAAGCTGTGGTGGACTCCTTGTGCAGACCTCCTGGGGCAGAACTGAGAGTCCAGGGAAAACAAAATGGCTAGAATCGGCAAGACAGATTACCAGGAAGATGTGAGGAACACGGAGAGAGCTCTCTGGAAATCTGCAGAAGGTACCTTTCAAGTATTCAGTCGAGTACTGAGAAACAAAGGCATGTTGAGAAAACTTCTAACTCCAGGGAAAGAATCACCTACAAGGGTTAGAATAATAGTGTTCTTCGCTAAGACAGAGCCAGTGAGTTGTGGTGTTCTCACCAACCAGATTGGAAAACCTCATGATTCACAGGACATTGGATAAAGTATGGAAAGGGTCTTGTCTCAGTAGTAGGGAAAACTTAGCCCTAGATTCTGTGCTGCTACCTAATGCCCCATAAATTATTAATTCTTCCAGTTTGGCTAGCAGGAGTAGACATTACTCCCAGCGCTGTGTAACAGGTGCTAGGTACTATTCCCTCTAATTCTCTTCCCTTTAATATTCTTTCCCTTGCCTCAGATGGTTTAATTGCATCCCAGAACAAAGCCCAAGAATATTTATAGGAATACAAAAGTATCTATTACTCGATAAGATAAAATTCATAATGTCTGGTACCCAGTTAAAAATTACTAGGAATGCAAAGAAGCAAGAAAATATGACCCATAATGAAGAAAAAAGACCAATGAATCTCAACTGACCCAGAAATGATGCAGATGTTAAAACAAGCAGAGAAGGACAGTACATTGGTTAATCTGCTTGTTCAAAAAGTCAAGCTGAGGCATGGAAGATATAAAAACAATTCAAATCTAACTTCTAGAAATAAAAAAATTACATGTCAAATGAAAAATATCCAAGAATGGGACCAATGGCAGATTAAACATTTCAGAAAAAAAAGATTAGTGAACACAAAGACATAACACTAGAAAGTCTCTAAAATGAAACACAGAGAAAAGAGAATCAAACAGGAAAATAAAGAAAGCACATAAAATGCTACGTAAATGAATAGTAGTGACTGTGTTCCCATACAACTTTATTTACACAAACAGGTGGTCAGTCCACAGGCCATACTTTGCTGAACCCCATTGCATGTGGAAGCAGAAATAAACTCATGTGTTCAATCTTCCATGTTGAGCTGGAAGTACACTGTGCCCCTGGACAAAATATATCTATTTACTATGATTTCTGATATAATAGGTGCTGAATGAATTAATATTTGTTTAATGAATGAATGAGTACACCACAAAATTTTATTGCATGAATGAAATAATGAATCGATCTAGTTGAATAAATCCTCAGAAAATACCAACTCTAGAATTTCTTCTTCTGATGAAACTGTCTGAACCTACCATTTTCCTTTCTCTCAAAGAGTAGAGCCTGATATGAAGTGTTTACATCCAGTTTCATGTTTTTATGGGACAAGAAAATAGTTTGGATGCATATTTTGCAATCAGTTTCTGGAAATGGAGAGAGAACTTTTTCTTTCCATTTAACTTGAATGAGGTAGACGCCCTTCATTTGAAATTCATCAATGTTGTGAAAGCCATTCCTGGTGAAAACACAGGTGCTGTTTTTCCATAAATTATTTGGGCCTCTGCAGAGCCCAAGCAAAACAGAAGCTGCAGGGAGTTTACGAAATTGTTTTCTATATTCGAAAATGCCACCTAAATGGAAATGAAAAGGAGAAGCATCTGGCCAAGCACAAGTTTTTGCGGAGAGCGAGGAGGCAGAATTCAGGAAGATTTTATCTCAATTCAAAATGCATCTCTTCCCACAGGAAAATTTTGGATTATTTGATAAGATAGCAAATATCATATTACAAAATCATAAAATTGCAAATTCTTGTGAATGAATGGCCCTTGAAAACCATCTATTCTGCCCAAAATTCACTCAATATTTTTAGCGTTTATACTATATTCCACCAAGTGGTTCTTTCTCTTGTGTTTGAGCCCCTCAGGGACGAAGTGCTTACACTATCTGAGATGCTTTTCTATATTTAAATAACTTGCTTATTCTTTGAAATATATATGAAAAGCCTGTATTCTCTTTATACAATTCATTTTCTGTTTTCCTGTTACACATCCAAGAAGTGGAGGGTATTGATAGAGAAAGGTTTCAGAGGCAATCACAACTAAAGTTGGGGCATAGAAGAGAAAACTAGGGATGCACACTCATTTGAATATAAGCTATTTGTTTTGTTGTTACAAGTTGTTTGAACCTCACAGTCTCTGGAATTTTTTGAAATTGAGTTTCCTCTCCTATAAAAGGATAGTATTAGGCTAAATCAATGCTTACAAAACTCTGATGTATATCAAAATCACCTTGAGGGATCGTTAAGGTATAGATTATTAGGCCCCATACTCAGTGTTTCTGATTCAGAAAGTTGGGCTGGACCCTAGAATTTGCATATCTAACTAGTTTCCAGGCAATACTGATGCTGGTCCATAAACCACACATATGATTTTTACCATATTTAATATATTTGCTGCTAATTGATCTACACCTACCATTTCTACTGTGGAGAACAGTGAGTTAATCTGAGTTTCTTCTAGGTTTTAAGTTTGTTGGGTTCTATGGATTCTGTGGAAAATATCTAGAATTTATAGAGTAAATATGTGGAAAGGTGAATTCTCAACTCAGAGTTGTTCTTGAACCTCCAATCCTGAGTTTGCTGCTCTACAGTCAGGGTCCAATCAGGAGACAGAAACCTTAAGTAACTTGAACAGAGTGAATTTAATATAAAGAATCATTAACTATAAAAGAGGATAAGAGTAATGAAGGATTAGTAAGAAGTAGAATGAGCTCTAAAGAATACAAGAATTGCAAATATGAGAAGCAACAATTACCTCTAGGGTTGAGATGGCCCAAAAAAGAGGTCCCCCCAGGGCTGAGATCTAGACCTTCTCAGAGAGGGCATGCCAATGGCTCCCTAGATGACAGAGAGGTCTCTGTACTGCCATACCAGAGGAACTTTCTGAAAATCCCTCCTCCAAAATTTGCTAGAAATCTGTTCTCCAGGGTCCTGGAGAAAATGGTTCATGGGTAGGTACCTCACTGGAGGCACTCCACTATAAACCTGCTGAAGAGAACAGCAGCTGCTGGGGGAAGCTGTTGTCCACTGACTGATGTTGACCATTAGACACTGCAAGAGCCTGGTGCTGGGTTAGTCAAGTGCACTATAGGATCCTGCCAAGTAAGCATACCAGAATCAGAAAGGAAAGCCTCTTCCTCCTGAAATGTCTTTCCAGTTCCCTCTACTAACAAAGGTTAGCATCATGTCAGGAAGCAAACAAGAAATATTCACAGAGCCCATCTCTATCATCATAGAGCAGGCAATGAAGGATAGATTAAGAGCTGAGAGGCAATAAATTGATAACTGGTATCTGTGTCTTGCTTTGACGTGACATGACATCCAGGTTTCAGAAATTCTATTCAACAAGTAACTGATTTACCAGGAGTTGAGCACTGTTCTAGACACTTTGGGTGATACAAAATATTTTTGTAAAGGAATCTGATCCACAGTGGTGCATAGTTCAGTGGCAAGGCAGAAGTCTGTATGATTAAATATATTAATTTGTGCCCATATACATTTATTTAACAAACATTTGAAGAGTTATTATGAACATGGCATTGTCTTGCATGACTGGCACTGTCCCTGTCCATAAGGAAGCACAACCTAGAGGATAAAACAAATAAGTAAACAGATATAACCCAAATACTGCTTCAGATTTAGATAAGATTAAACCCCCAGCACCTTCACTGGAGCTTGTGTTACCATGGTCACCTACGACTCTGAGCTCCTGATTCCAATGAATTTGACACATTAATGCATCAGCATGCTACCTGTTCTATACTTTATTAATTCAGATATAATCCTTTTCAAAAAAAATTTGCCACTTAAAGCTTCTGTATACGGCATACTTTACTGGATACTAAAGATAAAGGAACAATTTACATAAGATAAAACAAACAATCTAAAATTGCATACCAGAAGTGATTATTACTAAAAACGATTCCTTTGGCTATATCACCACCAGAACTTTTTCAGTGGCTTGCTCTACGCCATGTCCCCAGCCTCATATCATTTTCTTTTTTTTTCAATTGCTGTAACATTAGTTTATAACATTATACAAATTTCAGATGTACATCATTATATTTCGATTTCTGTGTAGATTACATCATGTTCACCACCCAAAGACTAATTACAATCCATCACCACACATGTGTGCCTAATCACCCCTTTCACCCTCCTCCTTTCCCCCTTCCCCTCTGGTAGCTAACAATCTAATCTTTGTCTCTATGTGATTGTTTGTTGTTGTTTTTATCTTCTACTTATGAGTGAGATTATACAGTATTTGACTTTACCCCTCTGACTTATTTCACTTAGTAAAATACCCTCAAGGTCCATCGATGTTGTCACAAATGGCTGGATTTCATCGTTTCTTATGGCTGAGTAGTATTCCGTTTTGTATACATACCACAACTTCTTTATCCATTCGTCGTTTGATGGCCGCATAGGTTGCTTCCAAGTCTTGGCTATTGTGACTAACACTGCAATGAACATAGGGGTGCATGTATCTTTAGACATTTGTGTTTTCATGTTCTTTGGATAAATGCCCAAAAGTGGAATACCTGGATCATATGGTAGTTCTATTCTTAACTTTTATAGGAATCTCCATGCTGTTTTCCATAGTGGCTACAACAGTTTGGACTCCTACCAGCAGTGTATGAGAGTTCCCTTCTCCCCACATCCTCTCTAACATTTGTTCTTTCCTGTCTTGTTAATTATAGCCATTCTGATGTGGGGGGGAGGTGATATCTCATTGCAGTTTTCGTTTGCATTTAATTAATGATGTTGATATCTTTTCGTGTGCCTGTTGGCCATCTGTATATCTTTTTTGGAGAAATGTCTGTTCAGATCTTTTGCCCATTTTTTAATTGGATTGTTAGTCTCATTGTTGGTGACATGTATGAGTTTTTATGCATTTTGGATACTAACTCCTTATCAGATATATGGTTTGCAAATATCTTCTCCCAATTGTTAGGTTGTCTTTTAATTTTGTTGAGGTTTCCTTTGCTGTGCAGAAGCTTTTTAGTTTTACGTAGTACCATTTGTTTATTTTTTCTATTGTTTTCCTTGCCCTGTCAGTATGGTACTTGAACATATACTGCCAATGTTGAAGAGTATACTGCCTCAGTTTTCTTCTAGAAGTTTCATGGTTTCAGGTCTTACATTCAAGTCTTTAATCTATTTTGAGTTAATTTTTGTGTATCACGTAAGATAATGGTCTACATTCATTCTTTTGCATATTGCTGTCCAGTTTTCCCAACACCATTTATTGAAAAAACTTTCCTTTCTTCCTCGTATGTTCTTGGCACCCTTGTCGCAAATTAGCTGTTCATAGATGTGTGGGTTTATTTCTGGGCTCTCGATTTTGTTCCATTGATCTGTGTGTCTGTTTTTGTGCCAGTACCATGCTGTTTTGGTTGCTATAGCTTTATAATATATTTTGAAATCAGGGAGTGTGATACCTCCAGCTTTGTTCTTTTTTCTCAGGATTCCTTTGGCCATTCAGGGTCTTTTGTTATTTCATATAGATTTTAGGATTCTTTGTTCTATTTCTGTGAAAAATGTTGTTGGGACTTTGATAGGGATTGCATTGAATCTGTAGATTGCTTTAGGAAGTATGGACATTTTAATGTTGTTAATTCTTCCAATCCAAGCTCACAGAATATCTTTCCATTCCTAGATCCATTCCTACAGATCTTTCAACTCTTTGGTTAATTTACTCATAGGTATTTCACTCTTTTTGTTTCAGCTGTAAACAGGATTGTATTCTTCATTTCTCTTTTCGCTACTTTGTTGTTAGTGCATAGAAACACAACTGATTTTTGTATGTTGATTTGGTATCCTACAACTTTACCACATTAATTTATTACTTCTAAAAGTGTTTTTGGTGGATTCTTTAGGATTTTCTATACATAAAACCATGTCATCTTTAAATAGTGACAGTTTCACTTCTTCCTTTCCAATTTGGATCCCTTTTATTGTTTTTTCTTGCCTGATTGCTCTGGTTAGGACTTCCAAGACTATGTTAAATAAGAGTGGTGATAGTGGACATCTTTATCTGGTTACTGTTCTTAAAGGGATAACTTTCAGTTTTTCTCCATTGAGAATGATTTAGCTGTGGGTTTATCATATATGGTCTTTATTATGTTGAGGTGCTTTCCTTCTATTCCCATTTTATTCAGAGTTTTTATCATAAGTGGATGCTGTATCTCGCCAAATACTTTCTCTGCATCTATTGAGATGATCATGTGATTTTTATTATTCATTTTGTTAATGAATCATTTTAATTGATTTGCAGATGTTGAAGCATCCCTGCATCCCTGGAATAAATCCCACTTGATTATGGTGTATGATCTTTTTAACGTATAATTGTAGTCAATTTGCTAGTGCTTCATTGAGGATTTTTGCATAGATATTCATTGGTGATATTGGCCTGTAATTTTCCTTTCTACTGTTGTCCTTGTCTGGTTTTGGTATCAGGGTAATGTTGGCTTCATAGAATGAGTTAGGAAGCATCCTCTCTTCTCCAACAATTTGGAAGAGTTTGAGAAGGCTAGGCATTAAGTCTTCTCTGAATGTTTGATAGAATAGTCCTGGGCTTTTATTTTTTGGGAGATTTTTGGTTACTGTTTTCGTGTCCTTACTGGTGATTTGTCTATTCAAATTCTCTATTTCTTCTTGATTCAGTTTTGGAAGGTTGTATAATTCTAAGAATTTATCCATTTCTTCTAGATTATCGAATTTGTTGACATATAGCTTTTTGTAGTATTCTCTTACAATCTTTTCTATTTCTGGGGTGTCCATTGTAATTTCTCCTCTTTCATTTCTGATTTTACTTATTTGAAACTTCTATTTTATTCTCGGTGAATCTTGCTCAAGGTTTGTCAACTTTGTTTATCTTTTCAAAGAAGCAGCTCTTAGTTTCATCGATTTTTTTCTATTGTTTTTTAGTCTCTATTTCATTTATTTCTGCTCTGATTTTTATTATTGCCTCCTTCGGCTGATTTTGGACTTTGTTTGTTCTTCTTTTTAAAGTTCTTTTAGGTACACTGTTAGATTGTTTATTAAAGATTTTTCTTGTTTGTTGACACAGGCCTGTATTGCTATAAACTTCTCTCTTGCAACCACTTCTGCTGTATCCCATGAAGTTTGGCATGTCATATTCATTTGTCTCCAGGTATTTTTTGATTTCTCCTTTGATTCCTTTATTGGCCCAATCATCGTTCAGTAGCATTTTGTTTACTCTCCACATATTTGTGGCTTTTCCAAGTTTCATCTTGTAGTTGATTTCTAGTTTCATACCTTTGTGGTCAGAAAAGATGCTGGGTATTATTTCAGTCTTCTTAAATATATTGAGACTTATTTTGAGGTCTAATATGTGATCAATCCTGGAGGATGTTCTATGTGCATTTGAAAAGAATATATATTCTGTGGTTTTGAATAGAATGTTCACTATATATCTACTAAGTCCATCTGGTATAATGTGTCGTTCAAGGCCAATGCTTCCTTATTGATCTTCTGTTTGGATGATCTATCTATTGGTGTAAATGGAGCATTGAAGTCCTCCAATATTATTGTGTTACTCTTTCTCGTTTTCTGTCTGTTAATGATTGCTTTATATATTTAGCTGCATCTATGTTGGGTGCATAGATATTTACAAGTGTTATATCCTCTTGTTGAATTGTTCCATTTATCATTATGTACTGCCCTTCTTTGTCTTTTGTTACAGTTTTTGTTTTAAAGTCTAATTTGTCTGATATAAGTATTGCTACTCTAGCTTTCTTTTCTTTGCCCTTTGCACTGAATATCTTTTTCCATCCCTTCACTTTCAGTTTGTGAGTGTCTTTAGGTCTGAAATGTGTCTCTTGTATGCAGCATATATATGGGTCTTGTTTTTTATCCAATTGGCCACTTTATTCCCTTTGATTGCAGCATTTAGTCCATTGATATTTTGAGCAGCTATTTATAAAGATGTACTTATTGCAATGTTTTTACTTTTATTCTGTATATATTAGTAGTTCTCCTCTGTTCTTTTCTTCTTCTCTTGCTATCTTTCCTTGTGGTTTGATGAAATTCTTTAGTATTATGTTGGGTTCCCTTCTCTTCATTATTTGTGTATTTGTTATAGGTTTCTGCTTTGTGGTTACCATGAAGTTCATATATAATTATCTCTCTATATAGCGAACTTTATTGAGTTGATGGTCTCTTTAGTTTGACCTTTTTATAAAAGCTCTGCTCCTTTACTCCCCTCCTCCCACATTTTATATTTTTGATACCATATCTAACCTCTCACTTTGTGAATATGTATCCATTACCCTCTTATCATTGAAATAGATAATTTTAGTACTTTGTCTTGTGACCTTGATACCATCATCATAGGTGGTTGACCTGCTACCTTAACTGTACTTTTGCCTTTAATAGTGATTTTTTTGCCTTTTTAAAAAATAATTTTCTTATTCCTATTTGTGATCTTGTCTTTCCCACTTAAATAAGTCCGTTTAGCATTTCTTGGAAAACTAGTTTCTTGGTGATAAACTCCTATAATTTTTGCTTGTTTTGGAAATGCTTTATTTCTCCTCCGTTCTGAATGATAACTTTGCTTGATGTTGTGTGTTGATGTAAGTGTGCTTGATGTTGTCCCAGAATTCCCTTAGACTGTCTCACTCTTTTTAATTCTATTTCTTTTATCCATTCAGCTTGGGTGATTTCCTCTAGTGTTTCATCTAGCTTGCTGATCTGTTCTTCCATATCATCTACTTTGCTATTGAGTCCCTCTAGGGAATTTTTCATTTCCAGTATTGTATTCTTGATTTTCAGTTTGTACTTTTTTATATTTTCCGGTTCTTTGTTGACATGCTCACTGAATTCATCCAATCTTCTCCCAAGATCAGTGAGCATCCTTATAACTTTTTATTTGAACTGTTTGTCAGGTTGATTTTTTCTGTTTAATTTAGTTATTTTTCTGGGTTTTTATCCTGTTCCCTTATTTTGAGTGTACCCTTTGTCTCCTCATTTTTCCTCTTTCTCTGTGTTTATATCTCTGTATTAGGTGGGTACATCTCCTGATGTTGGAGAAGTGGCCTTATGTAAAAGACACCTTTTAAGACTCAGTAGTGTGCTTTCTTCTCTGCACCAGTTCCAAATATTTCAGGACTGACCCTGTGTGAGCTACATGTGTCCTTCTGTTGAGGCAGGGTTGCTCTTACTGCAGATGCCCAGAGAGGCTGGGCTGTCTGCCTGGCCAACTGGTTGTAATGCTCAGTTTTTTGTGGTTGCTATGGACCCTTCAGTCACTTTATCAGGCTTAGGGAGCCCCAACACAGTTGGTTGCAACTTCTAATAGCACATTTTTGTGTCACTTTTGCTGTTATGTGAGTAGACCCCCAGTGTGGCTGGTTGCTAGGCTCAGCGGCTTATGATTGCTGTAGGCCTCCAGACTGCAAGGCACTTATCAGCTATCTCAGGATTGCAGTTGAGTGGGGGTGACATCAGGCACAGGAGCACCAAATTGTTTCAGGCTTTGGAAAGGGGACCTAATCCCCTATGTGGCTGTTTGAGAAGCACAAGTATTCTGCAGCTGACAAATCCCACTGCCCACAGGGCCACACATGCTGTCAACATAGCCCTGCCCCATGTGTGTACCCTGAACCTCTTGAAGCAGACCTAGTCACCCTACTGCAGAGGTCCCACACACTCCACCAATGTCCCACACACCCCACCTTCTCCTCATGCACTCTTTGTCCTGAGGAGGCAGACTACTTGCCTGCCTGCAAAGGACCCATGTATCCAGCTTATGCAGGCCCACAAGTTGCCCCAGGGCTTTCTATTGGGTGGGGCCAGTCCCTAAGGCAAGCTATCTGCCCTGGCTGAGCTGGATTAAATTGGAGCTCTAGTGGGTGGAGCAGACCCTGGGCTAACTGGTCAGGGGAAGAAGTCCAATGCCATCTGCCAGTGCCTGTGTCAGTACGCCTATCCTAGGTCACTATAATGGCTACTGCCAATGTCCCAGTCCCTGGATAGATCACACCTCTCACTAAGATGCCCCAGAGCCTATCATGTGAGTCTCTTTTCACCAAAGGACTGTGCATTTTTCTTTCTTGTGATTTTAGATTGCTTTCCAAAGCAGATGAATTTGTGCATAGGCCCTTTAAGAGCTGGCTTTTTTCCCGTTACATGCAATAGCTTTTCTGGGGGTATTCCCCATTGTTGTTAGTAGCCAGCAAACCCAGATATTATGACACTTGTCTCAGTTGTGCTGAGTCCAAAAGCTGCTTATAGTGGCACTGCTCCCCCGATCAGATCCCCTGCTCCTCAAGAGAAGGTTTCATACCTTAAGATTTCTCCTCGCAGGCCATGAAGTGCCACAGCTTGTTAAGGTGACTTTTTTTCTCTCCAGAAAGGAATTTCTGCCTCTTCCACCTCAGTCAGCATTGTTCCCTGTTGCAGGGGTTCTTTTTATCCAATTTCCAGTTTTCTTTCAAAGGTAATTGCTACAAGAGTAGTTGTAAATTTGTTGTGTCTGTTGGAGGAGGTGAGTTTAGAGACTGCCTATGCCACTAACTTGACACCAACTTCTACACTGCTTCCTCATACCATTTTCTGATTCTTCTCTTCTTCTCTGGTTTCCTATTTTTCTTTATCACCATCCCCTCTCAAATTAGCCCTAGGAAGTCCCACCTTTTCTACCTAGTCCAATGGAGCTGTCTTTAGCCCCAACTCACCCATTCACCTCTAAGATTTGAATACTGAAATCAATCTGAGTGGTCAGCAGAATAAAAGAATCATTAATGGAACAGAAATCATCTACCTACCTGTCACAGGTTGGATTTCTTGAGAAACAGAGTCAGACAAAGTTTATTAGGCAGAATATTTATTATGGAGTGCCCTTGTATCAACACTGTAAAAAGGAGGGAAAGGAAGCAGGATCAGGTAGGGGGAGACGTAGAACTGAGATACAGGCTTGATGAACTCAACTCAACCCACATGGAGCTCTGGGGATAAAATGGCCACACTGGACTGAAATAGCTGGACCTTTATACCTCCACTTCAATCAGCCATTAAATATAGACTTCCCTGGGAAAAGTATGCTTTTGAGCAAGTTGGATCTCTTGACACAAGACCTGAAGATTCTGAAATTGATAGCTTTATACCCATAGCACTTCCAGAAGCTAAAACATCAACTCCTTCTTTGCAGGGATATCTGGATGGTAAATCACTGTGTCTCCCAAAGTACATCCTTCGTATCACTCATATTTGCCTTTTCATAATCATTTCCAGAGTAGCTCCTCCTGCATTCCTGAGAGGTAACTTAAAAGAGTAATGTTAGTGAGATAAGCTACAACTTCTGTCACAGCAGTTAGTTTCAGGGCCATAACTGATACTCATCACCTCCCTTCTCCAATATATATCACCTCTACTTTAAACTACTACCTTTGCTGGTCTGGAGGCTTACCTTATGGCAAGTCCCAGACCCTCCTCTGGGGGATACGAGCTCCTCGTTACAATGCTCTTGCCAGGCCAGAGTTTCTGCTCTTGTCTACTTAGCATCACCATTGGGTGATGGGATAACCTGGACACCAAATATATTCCTACTTAGTTTCATTGTGTAAAAGAGCCCTACCTCCTTCTCATGACCAGGTCAATTATCTGTATGAGGACAATGACTCCTTTTCTTGCCTGCTGGTCTTTGGATACAAGGAACCTAAAGTACCCAGACACAACCATAGCTCAATATACAACTCTTGTTTTGTCCCCTTGTGAAAATGTTTCCCCTTTGGGAATTAAGACCTATAACATTACAGAGTCTAGATTTGTAGGAATAGGAAGTTCAAATTCTCCAGGTGGATCATTGGGAGTGATAATAAAAGTGTCATACCTGCTTCCACCCCTTGGTTTCTGTACTCATGTGTTTTTCCTACTAAAGACACAGTATAATATAAGGGTCTTTGGTTCTAGCTGTGTACACAGAAACCTTTGAAAACGTATTCAACAATCTCCAGTGTCTCCTCATTTCTCTCAGGGTACAATCCAGAATCCTTATTATGTCATTGCTTTGGCTTCTTGTTATCTCTCTGACCTCACTTCCTATCACTTTCTCTTTTTAGATATTCCTATCTGACTACCCTGGCTTCCTGATGTGACTGGAATATTCTAGACATGTTCCCATCTTAGAGACTTAGCACTTTCTCTTTGTTCTGTCTGCCATGTCATTCCCATGGTACATTCTGGTTCACTTCTTCAACCATTTCAGATATTTGTTCAAATGTCCTCTTCCTGGTCTTTCCTTGGTCACCCTAGTTTAACATTATTACATTTCCTGGATTCTCAGGACTTTGTATTACCTTCCTGCTTTACTTTTCTACTCTTCTCCATAGTACTAATCACCATCTGACACACTATGCATTTACTTTTTATTGCCTGTCTTCCCCCACCACCAGTATATAAGCTCCATGAAGGCAGGTGAGTTTTTCTTTGGGTGTTTGTTTTATTTCACTTTAGTGTTACTATTTTCGCAGTACTTAGAACAGTGCCTGGTGCATAGTAGGTGTTCAACAGATATCTTTTTAATGAAAAAAATGAAAATTTTCGTTATCATTATCATTATTTGTTTACTAGTGCTGGTATAAGAAGGTAGAGATAGGTCTGTGAATACACAGACTAAAAAAAGAGATCGGTTGGATATGGCTATTGGGTACAAGATTTGGACAGACATGAAGAAATTGCACAGCTTCAGCCTTATCTTCTCAAGATTTTCTTCATTAAAATCCCTGTTGAAGGAACAAGATAAAAATATGGAACTAAGAGTAATGTTGAGTTTTCAGTAGTTTCTGCTTGACTTTAGCTTAGAATTATAGCCTGTTAGAGTTTGAAGGAACTCATAGAAGGACAAAGTGATTTATGGAAGAATAACATCTATTTTTCATTAGGGGTGCCTTCCCACTAAAACCGAAGACAGCTATTTAACTTGGTTGATACTGAAAAATTTAAGAAGTTCCAAGTGTTACAGATTCTAGTCAAGGAAAAGAAATTTAGATGTCCCAGCATGAGTGATATTGTGGCTTCTTTTATTCCCATATGGCTACCAAGTCAATATGATACATATGTACAACCATCCATTTACTCAATAAATTTTTAAAAACCTACTATGTTAACCTCTAAAGTATGCAAGGTATTGTGCAGAGTACCACAGACACTAAGAATAGATGTGACAAAATACAAGTTATTGAAGAACTCAGACTCTGGAGGCAGCAGTAGGTAAAATAATCAGTGGTCTAACAATGGAATTAATGCTGATAAAAGTGGAGTACATGGAGCCATAAAAGGAAAAAGGAGGTGAATTCAGGAAGTCATTTCATAGATGATGATTTCAGAGTTGGACTCTGATGGGTAAGTATTACTTTGAGTGTTTGCACTGAAAAGTGATTTTCTTTTGGAAAAGGAGGATTTTTGGGGGGCAATATTCAATTTTCCCCAAGAAATACATTTATTTATACATTTATATGTAATAAAAAGAGATGGTAAATGAGGAAAGGCGAAGTCAGTGAGAAGAGATATACAAGGAACCAAACTCAAATATTCAAGACAAAGTTAAACATGCAAGAGATGAATTAGGGGAAATACTTGTGAAGGAAAATGGACAGGGATTCAGCAGAGGCCAGGAGAGCTATCAGACCACAATGCAGTTCTAACTTTTGTGAACGAGAGAAGGAGGGAAGAAATGTCGAGTGAAAGAGTTTAAACTTTCAATGAGTCTGAGGGAGTGCCACAAGGCCAATGAGGAGTCCTCAAAGGCAGCTATCAGAGAAGTCCTGTGTGTTCTAGGAAGGGGTGTGCATTAATAGCCCTGATCTTTTCAGCCATTTCTTGGCAGATCCTGTGGGAAGCATGGCCTCAGCATGAGTGTGGTGGTATATTTCAGGGTGTACCATCTTGAACCATTAGCCAGTTTGATGCTCTCTGCATTTGGAGATCTGAGAGGTGCATACTCACAGAAACCACATGAAGAATCTGAGGAACTGAGAGATAATTCCACTGAGGTCACAGAGATAAAAAGCAGCAGAGTCTATCTTAGGCATTTTGGTCACAGACTCATGCTTAAAGCATAGTACATCTAAAGTAGAAAAAAATCATATTAGATTTCTATTTGAGAATACTCATTCAAGTAACTAGGTGACAGATGGAATAACACAATGCAAAGAAGTTGAAGTGGGAAAGACCAGAAAGAAGGCTGATGAAATCATCCAGAAAATAAATTTTGAAAATCTAAATAAAAAAGAGTAGCAGCAGAGAACAGGAGGATTTCAAAGATATTTAATCAGTAGAATCCACAGGATTTAGTGACTAACAAGACGTGGGGAAGGAGAGGGAAGAGTGGAAAACATCATAAATGTGTCCAGTGTTAGGAGACTTAAGTTATTTGCTGAGAATGAGAATATAATAGTAGCTCAACAAGAAAAGAGTAAATTCTTACTTTGGATGTATTGAGCTTGAGAAGTTACTATGTATCTAAGATTTTACTAGGCACAGTGGAAACTACTAACGGACTACAAAGCTTATTTTTTGTCTTATGCTAAATTTTTATTATTTACCATTATTTTGTATAATTTAAGAAATAACACTGGAAGGTAAGCATGTTTATAAGAATAAGCACTTTATTGGTGTTGAGATTGATGCTCATCAGGCTTCAGAATGGTCAGCTCTTCCAAGGTCATATAGCTTAAGAATGACACAACCCACTGTAATCGATCATTGTAAATGACACTACATTTACAATCACATTACAATTGTAATGGATCACTGTAAGTGGCAGTTGCCAGTGCTCTGTCCCCTGCAGAAAGCTTTTTCCCCTGGATATAAGAAGACAGAAATTAGAAGATTTAACTAGGAACCTAATTGAGGCTTTAAACAACAGACTAGAAGTTTGAGTTTCATCCTCCGAGAAGAATTACAACTTACATTAAGTAGGGTGTTAGAATTTACAAGCTTTTGGACCTATTTCCAAAGTAGATCTGATAAACCTGTAGGAGGGAATGTACCCATTTTACAGAGATGGACACTAAACTTGGTGATGCAAGTGACTTGCCTGAGGTCACATGGATCTTGGATGAAGAAGCCAAGATACAAGGCCAAGTCTTCAGGCTCCATGTTCAGTGAGTGAGTCACAGAAATTTGTTGTATTCAGAAGCAGGAAAATCATAGTTGCACCTGAGGAGGACTTCTCTGTTGTCCAAGAGTAGAAAGGACTGGAAGTTGAGAAGACCAAAGACAGGTGAATAGGATGAAGGCTGACATTTCCTTATGATATATACATAACTTTACAAACATAATGGTACTGCCATCCTTACTTGGGACAGCCTGAAACCAAATGACAGCCTTATCCCAACTTGGCATATTAAACTTGACAGGTGAGTCACATTGGCTTGACAGTGCTGAAGTTCACAAGGCAGTTATGTGACTTTTATAAGCCTATTTTTATGGTGACTTGATGAACAACGAGGTCTTAGGTTCAGCCACAGGCATCAAATCTCAGCTTTGTAGATGGAGCAGCAAGAACAAAAGAAACACAATCTCAAGGCAGTTAAAAAAGGATAATATTAAATTGTTTCCAAGAAATACATTTATTTATACATTTATATATAATAAAAAGAGATGGTAAATGAGAAAGGAAGAAAGTGAAGCCAGTGAGGAGATACTAGAGGAAACACACTCACAACGTTCAAGGCTGATTGCAGGATTCCTCTCAAGGGGAGAAAAACTCTCTTATGTAAGAGGTCACTTTAATACACACGTTTGAGAACTTAGTCAAAAGGTTCAAAAATGACACAAAGAGATCATTAAACCACCCTGATTCAGAGCTACAGAGGAATTCTGAAGTTTAGGAGGATCCCAAAGAGAAGGAAAGTGCAGTGGTGGAGAGAGAAATGAAGACGAAAGTTTAAAGCAAAGGGATTTTTTAAAAAAGTGGGCATTGAGAACTACCTTCAGGTGTGAATGAGAGAGCTTTTAAATAGAAGTACTATTTAATGTTTGATATGCAGTTATGAGTGGTGCTCTCCTTCTGCTTTTTACCTCATATTTGCTGTCACACCCCAACGTCTTGTAAAATTCTCCTCCACTGGAATGCCTTCTGTGAACGGTGTTTTAGGGAAATCTAAGCAGAGCAGAAGTGTTCCATGACTGAGGCTGACTGGGAAAAGGAGACAAAATAGCCAAAGCAGGAGATACACATAGGAAAATTAGGAATCAGAATCATGAAAGCAGAGGGTAGAATGATGGTTAGAGGGATTGGGGGCTCGGAGAAAAGGGGAGATGTTGGTCAAGGGTACAAAATTTCAATTATACAAGAGGAATAAGCCCCAAAGACCTACTGTATAGCATAGTGCCTGTCGTTAGCAATACTGTGTTATATGCTTAAAAATTTGCTAAGACCTTATGTTAAGTGTTCTTATCACAAAAACTAAAATAGAGCGGGAGAAAATTTTTGGAGGTGATGGATATGTTTACAGCATAGATTGTGGTGATGATTTCACAGGTCTATACTTATCCCCAAATTCAATAAGTTGATATATTAAATGTGTACAGCATTTTGCGTGTCAAAAATATTTAAAAATTTTTTTTAAAAAATAGAAACCCAGTTGGAGAGATGGCAATGAGCGATGAGTGAATATGGCCCTGGGACTTGCTGAAATTTTGGGGATGGCATTAGATTTCCAGAGAAAATAGAATGGCATTTGAACCCCCTTGTTTTCTCTTAGAGGACATGTGGAGTCAGCCAATGTCTAGTTGACATGAGGTTTGGGTGTTACCCCGCATTTCTGTGATATCTTCCCTACTGACTTTGTGGCTACGTCAGTGGTAGTTATTATGGGAAAAACAGCCAACTATTTTATGAACACCTCCTATAAGCGGACTGAATATAGCCATTTTCCAGCTGCGTGACTTTGAACAAACTATGTAATCTCATCAAGCCTCATTTTTCTTCTCATTTGCAAAATAGGTCTAATAACATGTAAAAATACTTATTAACTGAAAGGTGGTCATTATTATTACTCTGTTCTCTTTCGTCTCTGGGTTATATGGTCTTACAACTCTTTGAACACACTTCCCCATGTATGTTAAACACATCATGTGTCCTCTTAAATTCTGTCACTTACAGAAATTAGTCCTGATCCTCTAGGAATCATTCTTGAGTTCTCTTCCCTCACCCCACCTGCTGTCACATCCAATCTATCAGTAAGTCCATGTGACTCTGGTTGAAAACTTTACCAAATTCAGTCCACTTCACTCTACCTCCACTCTGGCCACTCCGTTCTGAGTCAGTCATCTCTCATCTGGACTACGAACTTTTCTCCTGACCCTTCTCCCTCCTCTCTGCTATATCCGCTTCTCCACATAGCAGCCATGTAAATCAGGCCATAGCGCTCTCTCATCTAAGACCTGCCAATGCCTCTCCCTCATGACTAGAATAAAATTCAGACTCCTTACTATGACCTATCAGACTCTACTGAATCTGGTCACTTACCTAATGTTACCTCACTCTCCCTTTCCCACGCTGCTCTAGCCGCACTGGCCTTTTGCTTCTCTCCTGTCCATCTCTTCCTCTGCTGGCCCCTTGTCCTTCCCTTCCTCCTTCTCTTTCTTTATTTTTTTCCTGGAACCAGTGCAGCTTGATCCTGCCTCGGAGTCTTTGCACTTTCTGTTCCCTCTTTCTGGAAGGCATTATCCCCTTACCTCCTCATAGCAGGCTTGTTTGTGACATTCTAAACTCTATGTCTGAACTCAAATAGAGGTTATTCCTGGTCTTTCAGTCTAAAAAGTCCCTCTTCCCATTACTCTATAACACACCTTATGTATCCCATCTTATTTTCTTTAGATCATTTACCTGCATTTGATAATAGCTTGTTCATGCATTTGCTCATTTTGTTTGTTTGTTTGTTTGCCTCCTAAAATGTAACATCCATGAGACAGAGGCCTTTAACTGTTTGGTTCAAATAAATGAGGATACATTAGTTTTCAATACCTAATTAAACTAGTAGTTCACAAGTTTGGGGAGTCACAGCTGTCTTTAAGAATCTGTTATATGCAATACAGTGACATATTCTTGCTACAGATAATTGCATATATTCATGCAAATTTGCATGACATTTTAGAGGATTATTGGATCCTAGGTGAAGATTTCATAAATAGATGGTGATCGTCTTGAAGGCAGGGATCAGAGAGTATAACACTATGGGCTCTAGCCCAGGCCCAGGAAATACAAAATATATGTACTTAGACTCACAGAATGGCAGCATACAAGAAGAAATGTATAAAGCATTACACTGATATTACATACAAGGCAACTGAGGTCCAGAAAGGGAAAGTGGCTTACTGAAAGTCACACAGATAATAAACCGCAAGGCTACCAGCAGAATCCAGGTCTCCTAACTCACAACCCAGTGCTCATTCCGAGAACTCACAATGTTCTCTGCTTCCTTTTCCATAAACTTAATGAGTTGAACTAAAGCCTCTAATATCTATTAGCACTGAAAAATCAAAGCCATTTTTTATGAATCAGAAAGCAATTAAAAGTTGTGCTTTTAAAAGTAGATGATCTGTTGGGGCCAGCCTGGTGGCATAGAGGTTAAATTCACACACTCTGCTTTGGCGGCCTAGAGTTCGCAGGTTCAAATCCCAGGTGCGGACTTGGCACCGCTCATCAAGCCACACTGTGTTGGCAGCCAAGACGAAATAGAGGAAGATTGCTACAAATGTTAGCTCAGCAACAATCTTCCTCAAGCAAAAAGAGGAAGATTGGCAACAGATGTTAGCTCAGGGACAAACTTCCTCACAAAAAATAAATAAAAAAAAATAGTAGGTGATGTGTGATCTATAAACTCGAGAGCGTCTTTGCTTCTCAAGTCTGATATCCAAAATCAAGTTAAGAAAAAGAAGAACGGGATGGTCAGGGGAAGTGAGGCATTAATTCTAGGTGTGTGACTCAATTTGAGATTTAAAGTAGTTCAAGGTCTAGGAAATTTCCAGCCATCTTTTATCAGATATATACAGAGGAACGGAATTTGTCTCTGTTTGGAAGGCTTATGATTTCCCCTTAGTCAAGCTGGAGTGAAGATACAGGATTTCTTAACATGACACACACAAAAGCTGGAGACTTATAGACTAAGGAATAGTCTCTGCTAAATAACTCATCCTAATCCAAAGCTCATATCTTCAATTGCTGAGGGAGAAAAAAAAGATAAACGTGTAAACAACTCATTCTCTTTGTGAATGATCCATTAAATTCAATGAGTTAACTGAACTTATGAAGAATCCAGGAGAGAAACATAATTCTTGTTTCTACCCCCATCTCTTTTCCTCTCCAATTAGAAAGCGTAATGTCTGTGCATCAGCACAGGTTGCATGTGCAGATATTTATGTTGAGGGTCTTTAAGATAAAAAAGCAGATCATTTTAATGGTGTTCATATTTTTTAGAACAAGTTTCCCATGCTACTGTCTGTACCACAACTATTCACCCATCTGTGATCATCCAATGAGGTTATGAGGCTGCAAATGACTAACATTTCCACTCATTTATCTCTCATGACTTTGTTCCAAATACATCCTGCTTTGAAAATGGAAAGTGAAGGGTTTCCCCAAACTACGTGTGGGGAAATGTTAGTATGTTGACCTGAAATATGTGGTCTTAAGTGTTTTAAACAGTTAAGGGACAATGGTGGGGAATTTAATGACTCTCCATTCATCCAACCTACAGGATAAAATCCAAAATCCAAATATCTTAGAATTACACATAACACCCTTTAGGGTACAACTTACTGATCTCATATTACTGTTGCCAACCTCACCAGCCCTTCCCCCAAGCACTGACCCTCTGTTTCATCTATGGTTAAAAACTTAAATTCTCTCCCAAACAAACCTTTATATTTTGTGTCTTTGGGCCCTTGCACATGCTAGTCCCTCTGCCTTGAATTTCCTCCCTCTAACTCTACATTTGTTCATCCTTAAATATCCAGATCATGAGTTTTCTCTTCTGTGAAGCCTTCTCTGATGCTTGCAAACAGTGCTAATAGCCACTTCCTCTGTACTTGCCCATTATTCAGTGGATTTCCCCATTGCTGCATTTATAGCATTCTACAAGCTCACATCAGCCTCTCCCCTCTTCCCCTGCACACATGCTGTGCCCTTACTGAAATCAAGGTTCATGTGCTGTTGGTCTCTGTCACTCCACTGCACAATATATTGTCTGGAGAAAAGTAGACTTCCAATAAATAACTGCTTTTCTAATGGCTCTTCTGTTTAAATTGAGGGTAAAAAAATAAAATATATATGGACCACTTGAGTTTCAGATTAGAAATTTTTAAAAAGTTAGAACTGAACGGTACTAAGATAGAATGATTCTGAGTGTTAGGATGAAGGAGATAGTAAAGGGAGAAAGATAGCATTTTAGAGGACAAAAAGGGATATTTAGAGGGAAAAGGAATTAGAAAAGAGGAAAGAGAATCAAAAGAGAAATGATGCAATGATGGGACAGAGCCCAGTTCTACAAAATGACCTGCGTCAAACGAGATAATAGAGAGAGGCTGTGCCAGGGAGATGGCAATGACCTGGAGAAAATGGAGACTGCAGAGGTTCCCGTGGATGCACCCTTGAAGGGCAAGTGTTCTGAGCCCCAGCAGAGCTTCTGATGAACAGCTTCTTAAAATCAGGCAATTGAGATATAGCCTAAATCCCTTATAACACCGCATAATTGCCAGCTTTGAAAGAAATGAAGAGAGATGGAGGAAGAAGGAGTGTGAGAGAAGGAAGTCAGGACAAAAGAAGGCAGAAGAAAGAATAAGGAAAGAGAAAGCAAGGAAATGAATGAAGAAAAGAAGAGATAGAAGGAAACCTAATCAGTACATAAAGCTGACTTTGATGGAGATTTCTCTACGTGAACATGTTTTATTTCTTGTTTAATTAATAAAATCCACATATTTCAATATTCAAGAGATGGCCATATGGAGGCAATCAATGTGCAAAATTTCTTATGTATCTTTTTTATACATATTTTATAATTATACAAACATGCCCATATTTCTTTTCTCCACCATATTCATGCAAATAGTCATATGTTACACATACATACTATGCATTCTTTTCTGCATTGCACTCTTTTCACTTAAAACACACTTTCAAGTTCATTATCACTGCATAGCAGCCTCCTTAATTTTAATGGCTACCTCGAATTTCACTGAATGTTTTATTTAACTAATATTTCACTGATCGACACTTAGGTTGTTTCAATCTGCTGAAATGTAACAGTGTGTTCTTGTGTATAGATACACACACACATAAAAATTCAAATATCTAGTGGTATATTTGGCATTTAATGGAATTGCTACATCAAACATGCCAAATCACCACCATTTTACATTTCCATGATTGTGATGATGTGTGTACCTCTTTCCCTATGTCCACGTCAGAAGAGTATGCTACCAAACTCTTGGCTGTTTATCAATCTTGCAGATGAAGAACAATACTTCTGTTCAGTAGTTTACATTTTTAGACATCAGGTTCACATAATTGAGGTATCGTAATTTCTGGTTCATAATGCACTGTTATCATTGGACTGTGTATGACTCTTCTTGACTGTATATTACTTGATTAAACAATTAATTAATTAGTTAATATAATTACACCCATGGTCCTCACCATACAACTCAAAAACTAAACTCAGCTGGATATACATATAAGTAAATATATGTACTTCAGACTTCTCTGGCTTTCCTTTGCCCTGTTTTCAGGAACTAGCATTCTCTATCTTAAGGGATAATGCAAGGCAAGCTTGCCTCCCACTTCATGTTTGTGCCCTGCAGCACCATCTGACAGAATTCATAGTGCCTCTGCCTTACCCCTGACATCTCCTCCAGTCACCTTTGTACTTTTTGCCATCAGTTGCATTCACCTAATTCACCCTCTTTATAGGCGCCCTGGAAGTTTCCACTGCAAAGATAAGAGATCAGAATTCAGGGACTGGAGATTTCGGATTTGTCTGCTGCGTTGGTAACGAGAGGCACCACCACCCTACCGACAATGATCAAAGCTATTTCCCCCTTCCTGACACATATCTGATGAGATAGGAGTTCCTTTGCACTCACACCAGTGCTGTCTCTATGGAGAGAGACAGAGGATTTATTAACACATGATGGAGAGAGAAGAGTGAGGGAGAGGTTATAACTCCCGATTCATTGAAGACTTTGGTAAATGATTCACAATATCTCATCTCAACTCATGCTCTACCATAAAACTAAAGGACATAGAAGAATGTCTACATGAATGTCCCTTAATATATCTCTGTCCTGCCTTCCCTTCTATCCCATCTCAGATATCATCCCCCAGGACCATCCTGCAATGCATTGTACTCAGAAACTGCTCTGTCTCTGAACTTCCTGATATAGACCCACAATTTCTCTTCATAATCTATAAACTTTACAGGGTGCCTGATAATCTACATTTAATTTTTTGCCTCATCAGAATATCTAAAGTCTTGAAACTCACAGTAAACTACTAAATCTACTATGCTCTCCCTCCAGATTATATTTTAAGGCCCCTCCCTTTACACCTATGTCGGCACTAAACTTTACATATATGTTTTTGCCATTTTGTCCATTCATTATACATCTTTTTGAAAAATTCTGAAGATGGATGAATTCTAATACTGTACCTTCATATGATCTATGGAGCCTCCAACTAGATGAGTTGTGTTGATATAAACTCTGCCCAGAAATATCTTAACCCGTATTTCTACTCTCCCTGCTTTTCCAATCTTTTTAAAGTCAGACCTTGCCCTTATCCTTGCACTCTTAGTAGATACCACTTTCTTCTGTTTTACAAAAAATTAGAAACCACTAAACTGAAAGTATTTGAAATTTTCACCATTATTTCATAAATCTACCTTAATCAATATCACTGGCAACATCAGGAAGAGCAATATCAGTAGAGCAGTGGATGTAAGGGAGCCAAAGTTGGACTGGGTTTAAGAATGTTTCAGGAAGAAAATTTTTACCCAAAATATTTTCGGATGAATCAATTAATGAACAATGAAGAAATGAACTGTATAAAATAAGGAGGAAAACTAACTATATCTCTGTCTTCTCTGTTAGAGCAGGAAGAAAACTGGGTGCACACAAAGGTGGATTTGTGTACTTTTTTAGTCTTCATCCTACTTGCCATTTCGGCAGCATTAGACAGAGGCAATCTCTCCCTTCTCCAAAAACTCTATTCCCCAGCTTTCATTTTGGTACTATCTCACTAGCTTTCTCTACCAAGCCATTAAATATTGAAGATTCTCAGGGATCACTCATGGACATTCTTCTGGTCTCACAATGCTTACGCAGATAATTATATTCATGCTCTGAAATTCAGTAATAATTTATTTGCCAATGACTTTCAAAAGTCTTCTCTTCAGATGTCCAGTCTCATCTGGTGCCATTCACCCTCATGGTCCAGTCTCTGGCCACGCTTCAGCTCTCCAAATGTTCCACAAGCTTTCTTGTGCATTTTCCATTGCCTGGAACACTCTCCTCATCTCATCAGCTAGCTGTTTGTCTTGTTCCTTCTCATCTTTAGGCCTCTGCTCATGCATCACTTCCTAGGAGAAGATTTCCTTGACTCCCCAGAGGAAGTAAGCTTCCTTGCCTCACATTCTTATAGTGTGTCCTACTCCTGTATTACAGTTACCTAGTTTCTAACGACATTTCAAGCTCTGTCTTCTCCACCAAACTACAAACTCCAAAAGGGTGATGCTCATAGCTATCTTATTCATTGCCATGTCACCAGTTCCTTGTATTAGTGGACAGTAGAACTCCCCCTCTCCTCATTTCTCTGGATCAGAACCTGCATCAGTAACATCCTGGTCTCTCTCTTGCCCCCTTCCAAACTCCAGTCCCAAACTTACTCTTTTCCAGGGGCAGAGAAAGAACTTAGCTGATCAGTGAATTTTGGAGAAGGATTTGGGAAAATGTCACTTTCCCCCTTTGGTCACTGGGCTAACAGACTAAAAACAGCATCTTCCAACAGCTTCATCAAGATATTTTTATCTTTATCTCTCAGTTTCCTTAATCTATCTCTCAACTGGTTTCAAGCTCAGTCAAAGAATGGAAATTTTACTTATTAGGCCCTCCAAAACTGCAAAATAACCCAGTGCCAGCCCATGGTAGCTACATACTTATTAAATAAATTTATGAAATAATACACTAATTAATTAATTTCAGGTTGTAAAATAATGGGAGAATCAAAGAGTACTCTGGAATAGAAAGAATAGAAATGAGGATGGTAGACGAAGAAAAGATGGCAGAATAAAGAAGGGATTACAAAAGAAGGGAGATGATACCAGGATATTTAATGAAAATTACTCAATTAATCTTCAAAACGATCCTGGGTAGACAATAGAGAAGAAAGAGACATAATTAAAATACAGATCAGCATGAAAAAAAAAAGTTGGAAGAAGGATCCATTTTTCAGAATAGAGTATCAAAGGGGCAAGGCTCTAGATAAAAATTAGAAATCTCAGAGAGTTAGGATTGCAAGGAATTTAGAGACCATTTGGTACATTTTGCTTCTTGAAAGGCGAGAAAACAGATTCTCAAGGTCACAAAGCAAGTGGAAAGCAAATTTGAGACCAAGGCCAAGTTTTTTTACACTCAGCTTAAAGCTATTTCAGTTTCCTGGGCTGCTTCCTCTAAAATGTAAGGAATCTAAAGAAAAATCAAAAAGAAGGATATACTGGGAGATTGGGAGAATCAGATGAATTATGAAAAATGTAGCATGGGATGAGAAAAGTGAATAAAAAAATGAAAGGACTCATTTCTAATTCATAGATGTTTTACTTTATTCAACATTTAGTATCTGTGGTTTAATAATGGTTTGGCACATAGAACAGGAGAGCAAAACATAATGAAAATATGATGCTGGAAATATCATCCATCAAGCTGAAATATAGAGTCCTGGCAGGTCTACATGCAGGATCAAAAGTCTTCATTTGGAATTGCCCAGTATGCTCAACCAAATACCAATTTTCATAGTTCTTTCATCAAAATTAGTAAAAGAAATGTCATCTGTCTATAGCACACACCCTGTTGTAATCTGCCTTCCAAAGAAAAGTAAAACAGCCAGAAGTTAAAGGGACCAGCATGTTATTTTGGAGAAAAGTTGTTGTTCTTTTCTATTTTCCAAAAGAAATAGTGGAGTGGGAGGTAAGTAATAGTGATTTTCATTTGAAGGCCAAACTTACTTCGTCATTCACATTCTTTAGTGGTTTTATTTGTTGAAGTTTTAAGAAAACAGCAAGTATGGAGCCATTAAAAATAGAGCAGAACTTATATTTTTTCTAGGTTTAATTCAATTGTATTGCGTATACAGTATATTAAAAGCTCATAACGTACCCTGTATGGTCTTTGGCTTTGTGAGAATATGGTCCTTGTTATCAAGTAGCATATAGCGGTTAGGGAAGGCAAAGAACCTGCACAGGTGCATGTGATTCTATATCATATAACACTTATTCAAATAAGCATAGAGCAAGGAAGGAACATTTGTTAATAAGAGTAATTAACTTTTTTCCTAAGCTGTTGATAGTTGCTGGATATTGTTCTAAATGTTTTACATAGATTTCCTTATTTAATCCTCATCACAGTCTTTTCTGGAGTGCTGTATTACTAAACCTTTGACTCAGATGAAAATTCTGGGGCAGAGAGAAGGTAGGTAACTTTCTCTAATTTCCAGAGCTATGAAGACACTGATTACATGCCCAAGAATTTCATAAACATGACTTTGTTTACACAGAAGTCATGCAAAAGAAATCATAAGCTTTAATTTACCAAAAATAAAACTGTAATACATGTACTTTATTTATAAGGCTTCTGAGGGCTCATGTAAAACATCAAATCAGGCATTACTTGGGACTAATTTATGCAGAGTTCCCTAAATCATCCACAGTCAACAAAGAAAAGTATCATAATGGAGTTAATATTAAACTTAAGCGCATGAATTTTGAAAAGTCTGTTGGTAAAGAGTGGAGGAAGGATGTTCCAGGCCAGAGGGAAAGTAAGAGGCAAAACAAAAATATTGGAAATGCAGGGGCACCTGGGGAGGAACAAGCAGGCTAGTGTGGCTCCTGTGGGGTGAGATGAGCTTAACAAGGTAGGCAGGGGCTCATCAGCAAGGGCCTTGAATGTGAGGTTAAGGAACAGATTTTCGAAGGCTCCAATTTATCCTGGATTGATGACTGGGTAGTTTTAAATTGAACCCAGGCTTCCCATTGTTTGGAATAGACCTACTACTGGCAAAGCTTCAGTCCAAGAACCTTTTAGAAGTTCATTAAAAATCTCAAAAGCTTTTTCAAATACCAAAGGTCCTAGCACTCCATTTAAATGTAAATATACTTGAGACTTTAAATTCTAAGATTTAAGAATGAATGGGAGAAAGTGCTTGAAAATAAATGTTGTTTGGAGGAAAGAAATGGAAAAGTCATGAACAGTGAGGGACCCAGAAAAGACTTGAATGCATCCAGTGCTGCAGGTTTTCAGAAATCATTTGAGCCATCACTGCAGTTCTCTAATGCTGATCATAAGTCAGGGAATTCAGAAGTTGACATCAGAAGGAAGAGCCACTGGACATCGAAACATGAGAGAATAAAAACCACAGAATGAAAGCTCAGCTGGGTTTGGGCAGAGTTATGCTTCCAGGTGGCTGTTGTATTAGAAATCTGTCAGGTCTGGATCTGTGATGAAGGGGTGACTGAACCGACTTGGTCCACAGAGAAGCCTGGTCCCATCCAGATGGTGCTCATGCTTACACAGTGATGATCATAATCTTTCTTCCTCTGCTCAGTACCTCCATGTTGGCACCCCCTTCTAGGACTTCAACAGCAAATCTGTTTTATAGAATGTTGTCTTGAAGACAAAGAAGAGAATGGATGCTGAGTTTTGTAGTATTGCCATTTTGAAAAAGAGAATGCAGAGAAGGTAAAAAAGCAAAGCCGAAATGTAAACTTGCCATTGTTTATAGTGCGGAAATATACACAACAGATACGTCTAATGCTTACCCCTTCCTTGATCTCCAAATCAATTTATGGGACATTTAATTTTTATAGTATTAAATTCTACATTGTTTATAGAACATATAAGCAATACAGAGATTTTTGCTATGTTTTTTATAAAAATGGTACATTATGTTAAATACCTACCTTGTTTATATGTTTCTATAAAACAATATAGTTTTTATCATGCAACATAAAATTTCTTATTAATTTTAGAAAATACAAAATGAGCAATAAAAATGTACCTAGAAACTCACTACAAAGAGATAATAGCTGTTAATATGTTTGTTCAGATTTTTTCCAGTCTTACACCATAAACGTACTTGTTAGTATACAAAATTCTTGACAAAACTGCAATCATGCCATATGAAAATTATGCTTAAAAGTCTATATTGTTTATATGTTTCTATAAAATAATATACGGTTTTTAAACATAATATACTATTTTTATTTAAAAAATAGAAAAATTTAAACTGCGTTAGAGGTGGATTAGTATCTAAGAAGTCAGGCATCTTATCCCCCAAAAGAGTTATAAAGGGATTTTAGAATATTAAATATAATGCTTGTTTCTTTCTAGGAGTCTTGAAATGGTGTGGAGAATTTATTGAGAATTGCTGCATAGTTTGGAATTAAATTAAAGGATCATTTTTCTGACCTCATAGGACCATTTGGGTTTGACTGGGCTAATCAGCCAGTTTATAAAAATCAGAGATGCCATTTTGGGGATTTTCAAACATAAAAAGAAGGGTTATTTTAACAGCCAAATCTATGTATTAATTAAATACAAATAAGTATGATACTATAACTTTAAATAAAAATCCTGAGTCAATGTGATATAGACCATAGGAGTTAAAGTGAATTCTCAGAGAGTGACATATCCTTGCCTTTGACAGATTCACACTCCTGTTTGTGATGGTCATGAACCCTCATGGTCTGGGAGCTGTTTCTCAAATGATACTTAACCTAATCCCAGCCACATTATTTTCCCCAAAGCTTAACCATCCCTAAACTTCACACCAACACCCCTCATCCCTAAGAGTTCTCAGTGTCAGGAGCTAGAAATGGGTTACACTCAGAAATTAGGTGAAGCTCTGGGAGAGGTTTAAGACATCTGCCATTTTTATAAAAACTGAAAGTTTAATTGCTAGGTGCTTTGTGTTGAGTCAAAATGTCCCTGAAAATAACATGGCATGTAAGCAACATATCCAGCCTTAGGATGCAGCATTACACAGTGGATGCAGCATGCGGTAAGAGAAAGCCTGAGCTTTGGCATAAGAAGCCCTGGGCTTTAAGCACAGGTCACTTACCATCCTTGATCTTAGTTTCACAAACTTATTTTATAAATTTCAGAAATCTAAAAACAAACATCATAAAAGAATAGGAATGTTTCCAATAATTCCACAGTGTAGAGATAACCACTTCTAGGGTGTTGATGTATTTATATACAACTAAATATACAAAAGTGGATTAATATAAATACTGTCTTATTTCCTTGTTTAAAGGTCATTTTTAATCTCTATTGAAAAGCCATGAATAGTATTTGCCATATCTATACAACATCATTTGTTGAATCATTCTCCTAATGTGAAATGCATACATTGCTTACCATCATTTGTTATTATAAAAAATATTCTGGTGAATGTAACTTAGGTACATCTTTGTCTGAATTCCAAATTAATCCTCAAGATGGAATCCAAGTATTCTTACAGACTAAAAAAATAAGCATCAGTAAAGGTACTGATATGTATTGCCAAATTGGTTTTTTTTTGGAAAGATTTTAGTTTTTCCTTTTTCTCCCAAGGCACTGCAGTACATAGTTGTATATTTTTAGTTGTGGTCCCTTCTAGTTGTGGCATGTGGGATGCCACCTCAGCACGGCTTGATGAGCAGTGCTGTGTCCACACCTAGGATCCGAACTGGCGAAATCATGGGCCGCTGAAGTAGAGAGCACGAACTTAACCACTCAGCCACGAGATTGGCCCCAACAAATTGTTCTTTTAATTTGCGTAATTTTGCATTCGCACCAGTCATGAATGAGGACTGTCTCAATATACACCTTCAGTGTGATGGTTATTTTTCTTCAAACTGCCACTTTGACAAAAAAATTGACATCTTATGATTATTTAATTCACATCTCCATGATTGCTAGTAATGTCAAATAATTTTTTTCATATGAGTCATTTGTATTTCTTCTGCTGCAAAGTTTTTGTTCACATACTTTGTCTATTTATCAACCTGGGTGTTAGAATTTTTAATAACATTTTACAGTGTATGATTATACAGATATTATGAAGAATTTATTCAATAATTGAATAAATTGAATAATTTTAGAAAATGCAAAAATAAATCAGTTATAAAACTTTACCTATAAACTCACCACAGAAAGATGACAGCTGTTAATACGAGGGTTCATACTTTTCCAGTTTTATGTCATAAACACATTCACACACACATTTTCACTCACACACATAATTCTTGACAAAACTGGAATCAAACCATACATAAAACATTTCTTCATCCATTTACTTTTAATCTATGTTTCTTTATATTTATGGAGAGTTTCTTGTAGGCAATATATGGTTGAGTCTTGTTGTTTGAACCACTCTGACAACCTCTTTTTCAATTGGTGCATTCAGACCATTGATGTTCAAAGTGATTGTTGATATAGTTGGATCAATATCTACCATACTTGTTGCTGTTTTCTATTTGATGCCCTTGTTTTTTGTTCTTACTTTTGTCTTTCATTGTTTTTCTACTTTTCTGGTTTTAATTGAGCATTTTATATGGTTTCATTTTCTCTCTTTTCTTAGAATGTCAGTTATACTTCTTTTTTGCTTTTTTGAGTGGTTCCTCTAGAGTTCGCAATATACATTTATAATTAATTCAGGTATATTTTCAAATAACACTATGCTACTTCATGGGTAGTGTGAGAATCTTAGAGTAACAAAATAACCCTAATTCTTTCTCCTTTCTATCCCTTGTTGTATTATTTATTTCACTTATATATAAGAGTACATAAGCATATATATGTACATACATACAATATGTACAAAAGTGTACATAATAAAATACATTGTTGATATTATCTTGAACAAAGTGTTATTTGTTAGATCAATTAAGAATAAGAAAAGTAAAAGGTTTTATTTTACCTTCACTTGTTCTTTCTTCAATGTTATTCCTTTCTTTACGTAGATCCAAGTTTCTGACATATTTTCTTTCTCTCTAAAGGACTTTCTTGTAAAGCAGGCAACAAATCTTTCAATCTTTGTTTGTCCGAGAAAGTCTTTATTTTTGCTTCACTTTTGAAGGATAATTTCACAGAGTACATAATCATAGATAGGTGGAACTTTTTTCTCTCAATACTGAATATTTCATTTCACTTGCTTGCATCGTTTCTGAGAATTCAGAGGTAATTCTTATCTTTGTTCCTCTGTAAGTAAGATGTTTTATCTCTCTAGTTTCTTTCAGAAGTTTTTCTTTGTCTTTGATGGAGTTTGAAGATGATATGTCTAGGTGGAGCTTTTTGGCATTTATCCTGCTTGGTGCTCTCTGAGCTACCCAGATCTGTGGTTTATTGTCTGGTGTTTATTTGAGAAAAAGCCTCAGTCATGAATAATTCTTCTGTTACTTCCTCTCTTTCTTACTCTTCTGGTATTTCCATGATGTATGTCTTATAATTGTCCCACAGTACTTGGATGTTCTATTCTATTATTTTCAGTCTTTGTTCTCTTTGATTTTCAGCTTTGGAGGTTTCTATTACTACATCCTCAAGTTCAGAGATTCTTTCTTTAGCCGTGTCTATTCTATTAATAAACTCTTCAGAGGCATTCTTCATCTCTGTTACAGTAGTTTTGATCTCTAGCATTCCTGTTGTTTCTTCCTTAGGATTTTCATCTCTTGGCTTATATTGCCCATCCATTCTTGCATGCTGTCTACTTTATCCATTAGAGACCTTAGCATATTAATTGTAGTCATTTTAAATTCCTAGTCTGATAATTCCAACATCCCTGCCATGTCTGGTTCTGATGTTTACTCTATGTCTTCAAATTGTGTTTGTTTTTTGTCTTTTAGTATGCCTTGTAATTTTTTCTTGATAGCCAGACATAATGTACTGGGTAAAAGGAACTGCTGTAAATAAGCCTTTACTAATGTGATGATAAAGTGCAGGAATAGGGGAAGCATTCTGTAGTCCTATGATTAGGTCTCAGTCTTTTAGTGAGCCTATGCCTCTGGTTTGTGAACTTCACAACTGTTTCTCAGTTTTTTCTCCCAACTTAGGTAGGATAGGATGGCTGGAGTGGGCTGGAGTTGTTATTTCTTTTCTCCCACATGGAAGGCTATTATTAACTGGATTTGAGTAGTTCCCTTCCTCAGATCAGTTAGGCTCTGATAATACTCTAGCAGGTTAGGCTCTGGTTAACTAGTTTCTCCTGAAGGCAGCTCTTGTTAAGAAGAACAGAGTGCTCTTGTGTATTCAGAATGGTTCATTTCCCCCTCCCCCTGCCAGAAGCCTGAGGGGATTTTCCTCTTATATTTACTATGAGAACCTGATTGAACTCCTGGAAGTAAAACTCACAAAATTGTTGGAGCACCCCTCTGACTGTGTTTCTCTAGAGGTTTTGTTTCCAAACTTGTGCAAACCAAGTGAGTTTCTAGAGATATTTCAATTACAGTTGAGGCTTTCCTAGCCAAGCAGTGGTTCTCATGGTGGTTTCTACTCATGAGTCTCTGCTCTAGGAAGCTGATACTCCCTGTATTCATTTGTCTGTTTTCCCAATCTGGGGGGCAATGATTTGCTCTATGCCATCCCCTCTCTTATGGATCCAAAGAGTTGTTCATTTTTCAGTCTGTTCAGCTTTTTACTTGTTAAGATGGAGTGGCAAATTCTAAGCTCCTTACATGTGGAAGCAGAAACCAGAAGTTCATAAAAATTGATCTCATTTTTTCACTTAATATTAATTTTTTAGCATTTCTTCCATTATTAAATATTTTGTTAAAGCACAATATTAAATATTAAGTAATATTTCTTCAAATGAGTGTGTCATTACACATTTAATCAAATCCTCTTGTATATTTGTGTTTTCTGCCCACTCTTTGAGATAAATATCCTTGCACACAGATGTTTAAGTATATGACATAGTTCCTGCTCTCCAAGAGTCAACAATCTAGTTTAATAGCATTCAAAGATTTAAATAACACTTGGAGACAATCATGGAACAGGTGTTACAAAGCAATGTTTCCAGTACACTGTGTTTAGAATTCGAAAGATAGAAGATGGCATGTTGATTATGCATGTGGTCTCAATGGGATTATACCAGAGCATTCATCTCTTTCCTCACTTTTGCCACTTGAAAACATTTCACTCACTTCATACCCATTGTTCTCTCTGCATAAGGATTCTCTCCACTACAAAATGTCTCCTTTATCATGAGAGATCTGACCTTGAACACATTCTGCTTTTATCAAGCTACATTTGTATAACATTCATTCAATTTTAGACAGTCTCCCTTTATTAAATACTCCCTACATCTGATCATCCCTCATTCCTTGATGATGCTTTATTCCTTTTCACAGAACTTACTGTCACCTGACATTATATCATATGTTTATTTACTTACTCTCATATATTTATTTCTTACTAGAATATTAGCTCCTAGAGGGCAAAGCTGACTAGTTTGTTTGATTCATCATTGAATCTCAAAAGCCTAGAACTGTTCCTAACACAGAATAGGTTGTCAAAAACATATTTAAATGCAGAAATTAATAAATGAATGTAAAACACTTTGTGTATATAATACAGTACTTTCCTATGTAAATAGCAAATTTTATTTTATCCCTCCAGTACCCTTATGGTATGAGCTGCTGATTTCCAGTTGCATGCACTGTCTACTACTCATTCAGCCTGTGCTAGGAGCACTTTTGATGGGTCTGGCACACTCCCTAAAGTGCCTGCACTATGAGAGGTACTAAAGACTCCAATGATACCCCCAATGCTTGTCTTCATCATTTTCACAAATGCCCCTCCTACTCATTACTTTGGACCCCTAACCCTCCTTTCTCTGACTTCTCAGCTTCCCCTACATCTTTGGCTGCAGTCATCATGGTTTCCCATATCCACAGACATCTCCTGGATAGGTATCCTCTTCCTTGAAACTCTTGAGTATGTTGTAGTGTTGCCTTGTAGGTCACAGTCACTCATACTTTCTCCCATTCCTTTCTTGCTTTCTCAGATGTGGTCATCAGGACATTCAGCTCTCTTCTTCTGGCCCCTTTTACTCCTTTCTGCTTGTATAGGTGCCTCATTATATCTTCCATCAACTTCAGTTATCCAATATCACGGAGTCCCTATTAAGACCAAGGAAGGAATAGCCAATCATAGTTTAACTTATATTTTCCAATTTATTGAATCATAAACAATAAGTAAATGAATGAATAAACAAATCATTCTATTTTCATAGAAGATAAATCCTTTGGCTAAAGGAATTCTTCATTACATTTAACAATTGTGGTTGAATTTTAAGAACTGGGGATTTCGGGGAGAGTGAGTTTCAATGGTGTGAGATCATTGTTTATTTTATCATTTTATCATTTATCTGCATTTTTGTAAGGATGTCGTGCTAAAAGGAGACCTTGGACATTTTATAACTACCTTTTTGGTCCTGTATTCAATTTTCAATACATCGCCTCCAAAGGTATTTGTAAAACATACACAGTAACTTAAGAAAGCGTAAATTTCTGATAACAATTTCTAGCATTTGTTGAGCATGGACGATGTTATAGACATCACATAAACTCATTTACTTCTCACAAAAACCTTATGTTGTAGAACATTGGTCAGGATAGGCTAGATCAAACTATGGTAACTAACTCAAAATCGCAGGAGTTGAGCACAACAAAGCTTTATTTCTCATTCATGCTGCATGTTTAATGAGGATAGGCAGGGGTTTCTGGACCACAGTCACTCAGTGACCCAAGGTTATAGAGGCTTTGCCCCATAATACGAACTCCATATCGAAAAAGTGTTTCCACAGTCACCTTAGCAAGAAAAGAGAGAACATGTGAATTTTTCTCAGAAGCATCCACTTTTACAGGATTTGAGTTAATGCCATCTTTGCCATAGAAGAAGATGGGTATGGATTCATCTAAAGGGCCAATTTAAAGCCCACCTGCTGTATAATTGCACTGACTTTGGCCTTCTGGCTTTGATGTGATATGCAGAGAATTTAATTAGTAAGTCCTTTGACAGACATATACCTCACAAAAATTCTATAATGAATTATTTATACAACTCTTTGGAAAATGCAGCAATAGTGTAGTCTACTTATCGTCTTTTTTGGGAATATGTGAGCCTGAACTCTACTTCAACTACTCAAAAATTGTATGACATTTATATGTTATATTTTCTGAATGAACCTCACTTTCTCCAAATGCAATAGATGAGAATAGGAACTAGTTCATAGGACTGTGGCTAGAATTACACGTTTACAAATGTATGTATTATATGTATGTAAAGTTACATGCAAAAATATGTTATATCTATCATACATCTGACACATAATTGATGCTCAATAGCGTTACCCATTATGATAAAATCAAATATTCGTAGATTTATGAAAAAGTGTTTTGAGAATTGCATTAATAAAATAGAGATGTATCATACTATGGAAAATCCAAAGAACAGGATCCTTTTTAAAGAACTCATAAACCGAGGGGAAAATTGTATGTTTAAGGTAAACATTGTATAAATTGATGCTAATATATTTCTTTGGTTTCTGTCTTTTGATTCTTGATTTTTGGTAAAAGACAAAGTTTTAGTATTTTTACATTAATTGTGTCAAAATTATTCCTGTTTTTAGAAATTGTAAATCTGAAGTAAGAGTTAGAGAGAATATTTGATGATTTAAATAAAGACTGCTGTGAGGTTTCCAAATACATTTTGAAGTATTAGGAAAAGCTAAGAAATTGAATGTTGCATAAGGGTTAAAACTGAGTGGCCCATTCCAAAATCAGCATGTTGAGTTCACCATATTCTAGCTTGGTCAATAGATCTTGATAATATAATTTGAAGGACACATTGGCAAGTTCACTTTTTAAATGTCTATCAAATTACAAGTGTTGTCTTTTTTTATTCAGTGATTACACTTATAGAATTCATGCAACTTATATACTCACACACTTTCAAGATAATATTACAAGGTAATTTTTTAAAGAAAAATAGTAGAAGTAAGCTAAGTGTTTATCAACTTGGTACTGGTTATGCTACACCCATAAAATGGAAGATTAATGCACTTTTCTTTAGTAATGTATTAGATAATACTTAGTAGATCCTGCTCAATAATTTCCTAAAATAGTGGAAAGGCTAACATCTTATACTCTATCAAAAGATATCTCTTGATAAAACTTGAATCAAATTTAATGTTTACTACTGGGCCACTGCCCATAGGTGTCAAACTTTAGAATACATTAAATTTGATATTTCAGGTAAATATCCACATAGAAATGCCTCTGGTTCTTTGAGTTTGATGTCACTCTACCCAGAATTCTCTTATCCTCAGATCATTAAATGGCAGACTATACTCATTTAAGCCAGCTCAGATATCACCTCCTCAAAGTGGAGTTACTTTACATTGCTGGTAGGGACATAAAATGGTGCAACCATTTTTTAAAAACATTTTGGCGATTTCTAAGAGAGTTAAATGCACACCAACATTATGACCTGGGACTTTCATTCTTCAGTGTCTTATGTTTGCTCCTTTCACAACAAAATGTGAATTTTTCCCCCTGTTTATTTAAAAATTTTCTTTTCATCTTTGGTTTTCAGAAGTTTAGCAATAATATACCCAGGACTATATCCTGGGTATATTATTTTCTATATCCTGCTTGGGGTTTCCTGAGCTACTGGAATCTGCAAGTTGACATATTAATAAGTTTTTATCAACTCTAGGCTATTATCCTTTTAAGTATTGGCTCTGACCCATTCTCTCCTCTCCCTCTAGGACTCCTTTCACACACATGTGAAATGTTTTGACTGTGTCCTATGTATCTCTTGCACTTTGTTTTGTTTTTCCATTCCTTTTTCTCTTTTTGATTCAGTTGGGTACATTCCCTATTGGTTTATTTTTGAGGTTATCAATCCTGACTTCAGTTTCCTGCCTGCTGATCATCCAATGAGTTCATAATGCTAGCCCTATATATATTTTCTAAATTCTAGAGTATACATTCGAGTTTTATATAGATTTTATTTATCTATTGAATTTTTTTTTGCCTTTTATTTATTTTATCTGGCTTTGCCTCTATTTTCTTTAATGTAACAATTCTAGTTTTAAAATATTTTTTCTAGGTGATTACTATTAATGTTTTTAAAATTAAGACCTTATTTTTAGAGCAGTTTTAGGTTCACAGCAAAATTGAGTGGAAAGTGGAGACATCTCCCACCAGAGTGACGCATTTGCTATAGTTGATGAACCTGTGTGGCACATTAAAATCACCCAAAGTCCATAGTTTACATTACAGTTCACTCTTGGTGTTGTACATTCTATGGGTTTGGACAAATGTATAATGACATATATCCACAATTATGGTATCATACAGAATGTTTTCACTGCCCTAAAAATACTGTTCTTTGCCTATTCATCCCTCTCCCTTATCACCAATACCTAACAACCTCTGATCTTTGTATTTTTTTCCAAATTTTGCCTTTTCTGGAATGTCATATAGCTAGAACTATACAGTATGTAGCCTTTTCATATTGGCTTCTTTCACTTAGTAATATGAATTTAAGATTCCTCCATGTCCTGTCATAACTTGATAGCTCATTTCTTTTTAGCACTGAATAATATTCCATTGTCTGAATGTGCCACATCTTAGTGATCTATTCACCTAGTGAAGAACATCTTGTGTGCTTCTAGGTTTTAGAAATTACAGGTAAAGCTGCTATAAATACTCCTCTGAAAATTTTTGTGTGGACACCTGTTTTCAATTCCTTTGAATAAATATCAAGGAGTGTGATTTCTGGATTGTATAGTAGGAATATGTTTAGTAGTGTAGGAAACTACCAAACTGTCTTCCAAAGTAGATGCACCTTTTTGCATTCCCACCAGCAGTGCATAACGGTTCCTGTTGCTTCACATCCTCGTCAGCATTTGGTATTGTCAGTGTTCTGGATTTTAGCCATTCAAATAGGTGTGTACTGATATCTCATTGTTGTTTTCGTTTGCATTTTCCTTTTGACATATGACATGGAGCATCTTCTTATATCCTTTTTGCATCTGTATATCTTCTTTGGTGAAATGTCTGTTAAAGTTTTTGGTCCATTTTTTAAATTGAGTTTTTTTTTTTTTATGATTGTTGGGTATTAAGAGTTCTTTGTATATTTTGGATAACAGTCTTTCATCAGATCTGTCTTTTACAAATATTTTTACCCAGTCTGTGTCTTGTCTTCTAATTCTCTTGACATGTCTTTCACGGAGCAGAAGTTTCTAATTTTAGTGAAGTTCACCTTATCAATTATTTCATGGATGGCATCTTTGGTGTTGTATCTAAAACATCGTAGCCATACACAAGGTCATCTAGATTTTCTTCCTATGTTATCTTGTAGGGTTCTTATAATTTTTCACTTTGCATTTAGGTCTGTGGTCCATTTTTAGTTAATTTTGTGAAGGGTATAAGGTTGTGTCTAGATTCCTTTTTTAATTTTTTTGCACATGGATGTCCAGTTGTTCCAGCACCACATGTTGAAAAGATTATCTTTGCTACATTGTATTGCCTTTACTCCTTTGCCAAAGATCAGTTGATTGCGTTATGTAGGTCTATTTCTGGGCTCTCTATTCTGTTCCTTGATTTATTTTTCTATTCTTTTGGCAAAACTACACATTTTGATTACTGTTGTTTTATACTAAGTCTTGAAGTTTGGTAATGTCAATCCTCCAACTTTCCTTTTTTACTTCAATATTGTGTTGGCTATTGTCAGTCTTTTGCTTCTCCATATAAACTTTAGAATCTGTTTGTAAATATCCACAAAATAACTTGCTGGTATTTTAATTGAGATTATATTGAAGCTGTAGATCAAGTTGGGAATAATGGAAAACTTGACAATATTAAATCTTCCTATCCATGAACATGGACAATCTCTCTATTTATTTAGGTCTTCGATTTTGTTCTTCATAGTTTAGTAGTTTTCTTCATATAAATCCCGTCTATCTTTTGTTGGATGTATTCCTAAATATTTCAGGTTTTGCGGTGCTAATGTAAATGGTATTGTGTTTTTAACTTAAAATTCCACTTGTTCATTGTTGGTGTACAGGAAAACAATTGACTGTTATATATCAATCTTGAATCCTGCAATCTTGCTAAAATGCTTATTAGTTCCAGGAGGGATTTTCAGTTGATTATTCTGGATTTTCTAAAAAGATAATAATGTCACTTGTGAACAAAGAGAGTTTTATTTATTCCTCTCTAATCTGTATATCTTTAATTCTCCATTCTTGTCTTATTGCCTTAACTACTACTTCCAGTATAATGTTGAAAAGAAATGATGTGAGGAGATGTTTTTGCCTTGTTGCTGATCTCAGCAGAGAAGCCTAATTATTTTAAAATCTTTTCTACTAACTCTACTATCTGGATCATACATGAATCTACTTCTAATTTCTATCTATATCTTCATTATCATTTACATTTTCCTGCATATTTGTGTATCTAGTAATTTTTTTTTTTTTTTTTACTATCTGCTAGACTTAAAATATTAGAGTACTGTAAAGTCTCCTGATGAAATCTTCCTTCAGACAGGGATTCTCCTTGTCTTCTGTTAGGCAGATGGAGTGGAGGGTTGATGACCATAATCTAAAGAGCAGGTAATCTCAGCTATAACTAGGTTGCCTTCTAAGTAAGTGTTAGCCTACCTCAGGTTTATATCTGTACCACAGGTATGGCCTTTCTGGGATATTGGCAGAGCCTGGGAGACTTCTGTCTCTTCATCTCTGAAAGAAACTGGGAAATGCAATTCTGTTCTTCAGAGAATTTTAGCCTCTTGCCTCACACGGTGTCACAGTTGAGAATTATAAAGAAGAGAACAGCTGTGTGTTTATGGCAGGTACACTCCTCTATTAAGACATCGTGTCCCTAGCTCCATGAGACTGCAAGAGACTTGTTTCTGGTTTATGGAAGCTTTGGGCTCAGCTTCCCCTGATTCCCTAGAATGGAACAAGTGTTCCAAGTGTTCATAGCCAAGAGAGTCAATGACTATGAATTTGGACTTCCTCTGGTTTCCAATCTGTCACACAAGCCCTATATGATTGCCAGAAATTCCACAGCTTCCTCTTTCCCTCTGTAGAGTCCCTTTTTGGGTTCTCTTTCACTCAGTAGAGTCTCTTTTGCCTGTATAAGCACGATTCTCATCCTGCACTCAGAATTAGTACATGACCCAGGGAAGAAAACAGACACGAATCATCAGCTTACATATGAAGTGCTCTATGAAATTTTATTTTGTCTTGACTGTATTGCTTCCACAACTTTCCACTGTGTTAATAATATAATTTTTGCAATTTATGTATTTCTTCTAATTTTTTTAGTAAGAGCACTTGCTTATTGTGAACTGTTTTATCATTTATAAAAGCACAAGCTTGAGACATTATTTTGGTTTATCAAATTGTTAAGAAAATCCAAAATGTTAATAATTCATTATATTAGCAAACCTATAGAGAAACAGATACATTAATATATTGCTGGTACAAGGCATGTGGAGGGCAATTTGTCAGTAGCTATCAATATTACAAACGTTCTTCCTTTGATCCATCAATTATATCTGTAGAAATTTATGCTGTACTCATATACCTGCAAAATGACATATTACAATAGTATTTTGTTGCAACATCATATCCACTAGCAAAAGATTAGAATTAATCCAAATATCCATCAATAGTATTATAGTCTAAAATGGAATACTAAGATAACTTAAATACTTATGGAGTCCTTTGTAAAATGGTATGGAAAGATAGCCCAGACATATTGTTAAGTGAAAAGGTCAATGTGTGGATAAGAGTGTAAGGATGTTAACGTTTGTAAAAATTGGAGATTCTATGACATATATTTATATTTAATTGTATAATGAATAGCTGGAGATAGATAAGAGACCAGTAACATTAAACACCCATTGAGGGGTAGGAGAGTAGAAACTGAATGGATGGAGAATGGAATGTAGGAAGGAAACTTTTCACTGTGCACTTTTATAGATAGAGAGAGACACATCATGTGAATTTATAACTCATTCACAAAACAATACATACATTTAAAAATCAATAAAATAGTAAAATCCATAACACGTTTTGTGGGTTTTTTGCTGAGGAAGATTATCCCTGGGCTAACATCTGTTGCCAATCTTCCTCATTTTTGCCTTGAGGAAGGTTAGCCCTGACCTAACAACTGTTGTAATCTTCCTCTACTTTATATGTGGATCGCCACCACAGTGTGACTGATTAGTGGTGTAGGTCCATGTCCGAGATCTGAACCAGCAAACCTGAGCTGCTGAAGCAGACAGGCTGAACCTAACCACTACACCACTGGACCAGCACCCCATAACACTCTTTTTTTCATTTTTTTTTATTGAGTTCATAATAGTTTACAACATTGTGAAATTTCAGTTGTAATTATTTTTCCATCACCATGTAAGTGCTCCCCTTCACCCTTTGTACCCATGCCCCAGCCCCCTCCTCCTGGTAACCACTGAACTGTAGTCTTTGTCTGTGTGTTTATCTTCCACATATGAGTGAAATCATATGATGGTTGTCTTTCTATGCCTGGCTTATTTCACTTAACATAATACCCTCCAGGACCAACCATGCTTTTGTGAATGGGATGATTTTGCTCTTTTTGTTTTAATGGCTGAGTAGTATTCCATTGTATATATATATCATATCTTCTTTATCCAATCATCAGTTCATGGGCACTTGTGTTGCTTCCACATCTTGGCTATTGTGAATAATACTTTAATGAACATAGGTGTGCATAGTTCACTTTGAATTGTTGATTTCAAATTCTTTGGATAGATACCCAATAGTGGGATAGCTGGGTCATACAGTATTTCTATTTTTAGTTTTATTGTGAAATCTCCATACTGTTTTCCATAGTGGCTGCACCAGTTTGCATTCCCACCAGCAGTGTATGAGGGTTCCCTTTTCTCCACACCTCTCCGACATTTGTTGTTTTTTGTCTTGGTGATTATAGCCATTTTAACAGGTGTAAGGTGATATCCTAGTGCGGTATTGATTTACATTTCCCTGATGGTTAGTGATGTTGAACATTTTTTCATGTGCCTACTGGTCATCTGTATGTCTTCTTTGGAGAAATATCTGTTAATATCCTCTGCCATGTTTTAATTGGTTTTTTTTGTGGGGGTTTTTTGTTGTTCAGTTGTGGGAGTTCTTTATATATTACGGAGATTAAACCCTTTTTGGATATATGATTTGCAAATATTTTCTCCCAGTTGGTGGTTTGTCTTTTTGGTTTGATCCTGGTTTCCTTTGCCTTGCTGAATCCCTTTAGTCTGATGAAGTCCCACTTGTTTGTTTTTCTTTTGTTCCCCTTATCTGAGAAGAAATGGTATTTGAAAAGATCCTTTTAAGATCAATGCCAAAGAGTGTACTACCTATATTTTCTTCCAGAAGTTTTATGGTTTCAGGTCTTTCCTTCAAGTCTTTGATTCATTTTGAGTTTATTTTTGTGTGGCATAAGATAACGGTCTACTTTCATTCTTTTGCATGTGGCTGTCCAGTTTTTCCAACACCGTTTATTGAAGAGACTGTCTTTTCTTTACTGTATGTTCTTAGCATCATTGTCAAAGATTAGCTGTCCATAGAAGTGTGGTCTTATTTCTGGGCTTTCAGTGGTGTTCCATTGACCTGTGTGCTTATTTTTCTACCAGTAGCATGCTGTTTTGATTACTATAGCTTTGTAGGACATTTTGAAGTCAGGGATTATGATGCCTCCAGTTTTGTTCTTTTTTCTTAGAATTGCTGTAGCTATTCAGGGTCTTTTGTTATCCATATGAATTTTGGGATTGTTTCTTCTATTTTCATGATAAATGTCATTGGGAGTCTTATTGGGATCGCATTGAATCTGTAGATTGCTTTGGGTATTATCGACATTTTAATTATGTTTATTCTTCTGATTCATGTGCACAGAATCTCTTTCCATCTCTTTATGTCATCATTGATTTCTTTGAGTAAACTCTTATAGTTTTCAGTTATATATCTTTCACCTCCTTGGTTAAATTTATTCCTATATATTTTATTCTTTTTGTTGCCTTGTAAATGGGGTTGTATTCTTGTGTTCTCTTTCTGTGAGTTCGTTATTAGAGTATAGAAATGCAACTGATTTTTGTAAGTTGATTTTGCACCATGCAACTTTGCTGTAGTTATTGATTATTTCTAATAGTTTTCCTGGATTCTTTGGGGTTTTCTATATATAAACTCACATTGTCTGCAAATAGCAAGAGTTTAACTTCTCCATTTCCTATTTGGATTCCTTTTATTTCTTTTTCTTGCCTAATTGCTCTGGCCAAAACCTCCAGCTCAATGTTGAATAAGAGTGGTGAGTGTGGGTACCCTTGCTTTGTTCCTGTTCTCAGAGAGTTGGTGTTCAGTTTTTCCCCACTGAGTATGAGGTTGGTTATGGGTTTGTCATATATGGCCTTTATTATGTTGAGGTACTTTCTTTCTATACACATTTTGTTAACAATTTTTGTCATAGATGGATATTGGGTCTTGTCAAATGCTTTCTCTGCATCTACTGAGATGTCCGTGCAGTTTTTGTTCCTAATTTTGTTAATGTGGTGTATCACATTGATTGATTTTGGGGTGTTGAACCATCCCTGTGTCCCTAGTATGTATCCTGCTTCATCATAGTGTACGATCTTTTTGATATATTGCTGTATTTGGGTTTCTAACATTTTCTTGAGGATTTTTGTGCATATATTCATCAGTGATATTGGCCTGTAGTTTTCCTTTTTTGTGTTGTTCTTGTCAGGGTTTGATATCAGGGTGCTGCTGACCTCATAGAATGTGTGAGGAAGCGTTCTGTCTTCCCTAGTTTTTTGGAATAGTTTGAGAAGGTTAAGTATTAAATTCTCTCTGAATGTTTGGTAGACTTCTCCAGGGAAGCCGTATGGTCTTGGACTTTTATTTTTGAGGATGCTTTTGATTACTGTTTCAAACTCTTTACTTGTGATTGGTCTATTCAGACTATCTATTTCTTCTTAATGAACTTTGGGAGGTTGTAAGAGTCTAAGAATTTATCCATTTCTTCTAGATTGTCCTTTGTAAGTTATTTTCTTCTCCCTTGCCCCCTTAGTACTTTTTTCCTTGTCATTCACTTTTGCCAACTTCACTACTATATGCCTTGCAGTAGATATTTTTACATTGATATAGTTAGGAGATCGATTGGCCTCTTTCACTTGGATTTTCATCTCCATGCCAAGATTTTGGAAGTTCTCTGTTATTATTTCTTTGAAAAAACTTTCTGCTCCATTCTCCTTCTTTTTTCCCTGTGGAATCCTTATAATCCTTATGTTTCATTTCCTAATTGAGTAGGATATTTCCTGGAGAATTTCTTCATTTCTTTTTAGTCTTAGTTCTCTCTCCTCCTCCAGCTGAAGCACTTCTATATTTATGTCCTTAATGTTGCTGATTTGTTCCTCCATGATATCAGCTTTACTGTTCAGGGAATCCATATTCTTATTTCTCTCGTCCATTGTGTTCTTCATCTCCAATATTTGAACTGACTATCTGCATTCTGTTTTAGCTCACTGAGCTTCTTAGTGATAGCTATTTTGAATTCTCTATCATTTAGGTTATAGATTTCTGTGTCTTCAGGGTTGATTTCTGGGTACTTGTCACTTTCCTTCTGGTCTGGGGATTTTTTTTCATAGTGCTAGACAGTGTGGATTTGTGCTTCCACATTGTGGTAGTATTTGATCTCAGCTTCCACCTGTCACCACTGTGTAGGGGTCAAGCACTGTGTATTCTAAGCCTACCATGATCTGCAGCACAGCACCTAGGTGTTGAACCGGCAAGGCTTGGGGTACTTTCTCTCTCCTGCACAATTTCAGGGGCTTCTCACTCTGCTCTTGCTATCAGCTCTCCTGGAGTGTTAGCTTGATGAAGACACCCCCTTTAATAGCTAGTCACTTGTGTGTGGGGTTTTCCCCAGGCTGTAAGGGACCTTGAAGATCTGTGGTGTTCCCATGGCAGGCCACTGCTCCCTCCTCCCTTTCCTCTGGGAAGCCATGCATAATCCCTGAGTCACTGCCCTTCAGGCAGCAAGAGAAGATTTCTCTTACCTCATTCCACTTCGTTGGAGGAGGGGGTCTCCAGCATTTCCATCTTCTAATGTACGGCTGTGTGAGTCTTTCAGACATTTTCTGTCTTGTATCAATGTCCTCTGTTGGAATATGACTGTCCTTTTCATAGTATCTCAGAGGGGAGACTTTACAAGGAGAGCTCACTCTGCCATGATGCTGACATTACTCCTCCCATAACACTTTTAAGAGAAAGAATAAGTACTGCTGTAAATCACATTTAAAATAAGAAGTTATCATAACTCCAACGTTGTACAGTATTTTTTACCAAGTCTAACAAACATTTGGGAAAAATGCAGAGCTTGAACTGTAAGCCAAAGAACTGCGGATGGAAAATACACAGATGATATACGATTTATCTCAGATACATCAGCAATCAACTTCTAAAACTTCTTAGATAATTACCAACACACTCATTGAAAAGAGGTGAAAATTTCTTCTTATCCCAGGAAATAAAACTTAGTAACTGAAGTCTCAGTGAATCCCACCCACACAACCAAATTGTATTCTTCAGCATTGGTTAGGATGAGTAAATCTCCTAGATGACAAAGACATTTCAGAGCAAAATAGATAATATTCTTCATCAAATTAACAGAGAAGACTTACCAGAAACTTATTGGAAGCTCTAGGTATTAGACAAACTCATCTAAGAAAAAAAAAAGATTACATACCCAGGGAGTTAGTATGTTAGAAGAAAAGTTTGCGAAATCAGTCTCTAGCCTCACATACCTCAGTGGAAAAGCAAGATGAGTGTCTTGGCCATTGTTAAATGAAGAACTTGCAGCTATTTATTGTTAAGATTTGACAGTGTCTCAGAATCCAATTGCATGCCCTTCAGAGTGTTAGCATCCTCCAAGTACTCTATTTTACTGGACAGACCACTGGTTTGAAAATAAGGAGACATAGATTCCAGTCTCAGCTGTACCATTTTCTGACCATGGTCTCTGAAAAATAAGGTCTTGGATCTAGATAAACTCTATGATGCCTTCAGGCTTAAGATACTTTTATTCTATATATTGAAAGAAATAAAAGTCCTTGAAAGTGAGGGATTCAAGTAACTCAGTTTTTTATGTTGAAATGCACAGAAAAGGTCACATGGATTATCTGTTTTACCTTCTCAGAAGTAAGCTGGCTTAGGAGTCTAGCTGAGTCACTTAGCCTCTGAGTCTCAGGGGCCTCTATTGTAGAATAAGAGAATTAAACTAGATACCTCAGTATATTTTAAATGAGATATGTGATTCATGAACTCAAGATAATCATGTGGAATACTTTGGTGTTGGAGAGCTCCTTGGCCTTGGTCAGTTTATGATTTCAACATTGGTTAGTATGCATAAATCATGTATTACATAAACACTGTCCTGACCCAGAGTGCTGGGCCTAAACATTTAGGGCACCTTTTCTCTGCCTCTTTCTCCTTTTTAGTTCAGTCAGCCTTGACCATTCCAAAAAGTTAGAGAAAGAGAGAAAGCTGGGCACTCTAGCATTTCTTAGCATTCTCCTAAGCATGAGTGGTGATAGAGGCTATCACATCCTCAATATAATCTTCTTTCACCAACCAACAAACTCACAGAGTTAACACAGACATGTCTTCTTATTAGCTGCTAGTATGTCAAAAATCATCTTTCCTAATGCTCTCTTCCTTTTTATTTTAGCTACCATTAATGGGACACTTACTAGCTGCCTACATATTATACTAAGCCCTTTCTCTATATCATTCCATGTAATCCACATGACAATCCTGAGATATTAGCATTATGACTCCATTTTACAGTACAGAAAATTAAAGCTTAGAGAACCTAAACTTCTAACTGAGGTCACAAGGTCATCTCAAGCCCCTAGTAGCAGAACCAATCTTCAAAGTCAGACTTATAAACTCCACAAACTACACTGTCTCTACATTACGTTGTCATGTCTCCATTTAAAAATATTTTTCAAACATGAAACATCTATTATTATCCTCCTTTGTTTTACATGTCTCCCTCACTATCTGAGCTTTCACTATCCAAATATTTGCTATAATAATTTGAAAAGATGTTTTATTAAAAAACTCAGCATCCAAACTGAAAATTCACTTTAACAAATTTTTCATGCACACAGGTGTTTACGTTAGAGGGAGCAGACTATACTGAGGCCTTATCTCAGCTATTCTTCCCCCAGGACCACATTGAGGACTCCTGTTACTTAAATGTGTCATGCTTTACTAATATCACCTTCCCTGAACTATTAAGTGAAGTGTTTTTTAAAGAGTGCAAAAGTCAATGAATAAAATACTAAAAATAAAGAGATAGCTAATTAACTGATTAACTAAAGGACCTATAAAATATTATGATTTAGGAGAAAATTTGGAAGTGGTAAAGTGAGTTGAGGTAAGAGAAAGCTGTCATTTTCTTCTAAACATATTCCAATGAGGCCTCTACTCAATAATGCCCATGTGACAAGGATAATCCACATCACCAAGGACTCCACATTGCCAAAAACAAATAGTTAATGTTCGACCTCCCTTTTACTCAGCTTCTCACCAGAATTAAACACAGTTCTTTGGGCTCTTTTTCTTGAAATATTTTCTTTATTTAGCTTTTAGGATAGCATGTTCTCTTGTTTCTCTTTTTATTCAAACAACTGTTGTTTCTCATCTTTCTAACATCTGAATGCTGGAGGCACCCACATGTTAGTTTTGGACTTATCTCTTCTCTGTCTGTGTTTACTCCCAAGGTAACCTCATCCAATTTAAATGCTATCTATGCACAGATGACTATGAAATCTGTCTTCAGTCTGATGTCCTTGTTGTATTTCATCACAGCTCTCCGTATCTTGTAGCCCTACTTGCTCTCTAAATTACAAAAAGAAACTGATTTGTAGCATTTGATGAGTTTTGTAGTGCAAATGCTCCCACCATGGCCAATTTCAAGCTACCCTTGTGACACTGGCTTTCTTGAACCAGTGGCATTTGATTCCACACAACCACTGGATATATCTAACTGTGTAATTGAAATCTCTCCTTGGATGTCAAGTAGGCTTCTCAGATGTATAATCAAAACACAGTTCTTAAGTTCTTCCTTTCCTAAAGCTGCTTCTTCACTAATTTTCTTCTTCTTCTTAAATAGCTCCACTGTTTACCCAATGTCTCATCTAGAAATCTTAGGAAAGGGCCTACGACTATCCCCTTTAACCTTCCGTTTAAAAGGTTAACAGTTAAAAGTTTGTGAAAGGAGTTTGACAAACTACTAGAAACCTGAGGGTAGAATTATTCTGGGACATAGGACACTGACCCAGTTTTGTCTCCGGAATAAACTTGCAGACTCAAAGCTCAGTTCTAGAAACAAGAAGGCGTTAGTGAACATCTCTTAAACCTTAGTGAACACCTCTTAAAAAGAAGCACATGCAGTGTTACCAGAAACATTTCTAGAATCATTATGTAACACCATATATAAAATGGGCAACGGTATGGTCAAAATTGAACTTTATCCATCTTGTAATGCCCACCTTCGCAAGAGAGCAACACAGACAGCTTTGAGAACCCAACAGGGAGTCTGGGCACCTAGGAAAGCCATACTGAATTAGTGATACATCTGCTCCTGCCCTGTGTGGCCACATTGTTGCTCATAAGATTTATATTTTGGGGCAATTAGAATGGATATTTAATATAATCATGCTCCTGTGTGTTTGTACATGAGAGTGTCTGTGTGAGCATATGTTTTCTTCATGCCAATTCACAGCTCAACAGAAAATCTGTACTCCATATACCAGCAGGAACGGAAACTGAAAGTAGCTCTGATTCTCCATATTTTTATTATAAAATATTTAAAACACACAGAGAATTGCACAGGATAATATAACAATCTATCCAACAAGGAGATTTAACCTGAGATAAATATGAGACGTTTATTTTGCATAGTTGCAGTTGTTTTTGTGTCCTTCCTTGAACCAATTTCTCTTTCTTTTTCTCCAGATATAACCATTACCATGAAGGTAATATATATTCCCCGGAAGAAGACTTATTCTGAGAGTGCCTGGTACTCATATTCGAGGCATGCAGGGCTTGATGCTACTACATTCTGATGGAAATGTATGTCCTTCTGCGTCTCAAACCTTCAGCAGTTACTGTAGTATCGTTCCTTCTGCCAATAATATCTCTAGCCTGACTCTGGAATGCATTCCCAAGAATAGTCTCTGCAATATGAGCTAGACTGCCAGAAATGTCCATTTTGGGGAGGAGTTCTTTAGAAAATCAAAAGTTTGTGCTTAGTCATTAAAAACGACCATGCAGGGGCCGGCCCCGTGGCGCAGCGGTGGAGTTCACAGGTGCTGCTTCCTGGAGGCCCGGGGTTCGCTGGTTCGGATCCCGGGTGCGGACATAGCACTGCCTGGCACACCATGCTGTGGTAGGCGTCCCACATATAAAGAAGAAGAAGATGGGCACAGATGTTGGCTCAGGGCCAGGCTTCCTCAGCAAAAATGACGGGGACTGGCAGTAGTTAGCTCAGGGCTAATCTTCCTCAAAAAAAAAAAAAAAAAAGACAAAACAATGACCAATGCACTGCCTTTCCTCCTTCCTCCCATGTCACTTTCATCCTCATAGAAATTAAAACAGTCCTAGGGTATACTTTCAAACTAGTCTTTCAAAGTCCACTGTGCTTCGAGTTTTTCCTTTGCCCCAGAGTTCTCTTACATAATCACAGCTATGTTTCAAAATAACTCTACCCTGATCAGAGTGTTCAATTTATTTCTGGTGCAGATTTGCTCCTGAAGGAGTCTCAGATATCCTCACTAGTACTCTACATGAAACAAATAAGAAAAATCACAGCTATGTGATCAGATATGCAAAAAGATAAAGAAATAAAATGTTAAAATAAGTACATTATATTGTATATTAATATATTTGACATTAACATTATATATTCATGTATATGCTATATATTTGTTTAAAATACAAATGTCCATGTACATATTTTTTAAGCACATATTTTGTTATATACTTATAAAACTAGGCTTCTAGAACACTCTGTTTCTCCTATTTGAGCCTTGCATGGTACGTTATCTGCTATAGGTATATGTACACATTATATTATTGACTAGAATGTGGCCTCCTCAGGGTTGAGAATGTGGCAACTCAATTTATGATTTCTACATTCTGCTTTACATTGATTTCTGGAAGACAGTAGGTATACAAAACTTATGGCATTATGAAATTGTAGCCACAGAAGGAAAAGTGACCAATGGAAATATCACAGAAAGAATAAATGTCAAAAATAAAACAGATCTTTGGAAAACCTGAGTGCCTTTATTCTGCTCTGGGAACGAGTTGAGGCATGTAGACAACCAAGGGTCTACATTAGGGGATCTACTGGTCATGATATGGGCAGGTGAATAAAACTTGGTAGAGTAAATAGAGAAAAAGAAAGTAAAATTTTAGGATGAAAGTCAGATCAAATGTGAGTGCCCAACAGTTTCAGCCCATAGATAGAGACAGCTAGAATGAGCTTCTCTCCCATCCTCACAACAAGAAAACTTCTGGGAAAACAGGTTTTTTGAATTTATAAGAGAACTTAGGTCACAAGGAGAAATAACCTAAAATAGGGAGAGTCAGACGTCAGTAATGAATAGCAAGACTTAAGCAGTTACTTATCTGGGACATTCCCACTGAATGCCACATAAGTTGGTAAGAAGAATGAAGTAGAAAATTTTAATGAATTGCTAAAGGCTAAGTGTAGATTAGTGAGAGAGTGTGAAGCTACTATGGGCCACAGACATAGAGAGGTTCATACATTCTTCCAGGCTTTTCCACCAGGTGGAAGATGTGGGAGAACCCCAAGAAAGCTTCACCATGGTACTGGCTAGGAGAGGGTACTAGGAGTTACTGCTGCCACTCTGCCCGGTTCCAACTCCACTATCTCCCCTCTGAAACAAGCCAGTCAACCTGCATCAGAGAAAGCAACCAAAATTTGGCTTGAGGGCAATGGTGGAAATTCACTGTAGCAAGGGGAGGGAAACAGAAAACCAAGCCCCATCCCTGGGAAGTGAGGAGGGATAAATGCAAGACCAAGTATTTCATCTGGAGGAAGGCAGGGACACTTGTAAAGTCTATAACCCCCAGGCCCAGGTTCACAGCGCCTAAAACTAAGGCTTAAATAAAACATCAGACATTGATGTCTTACTACACATGTACAAGCATGGAGTAAAAATAACATTGGAGTACAGCAGGGAGAGCTACAAGAAACAGATTCTCTCTGGGAGTGAATGAAAGACCCAGAGGTGTGTGGGGAGACCCAAAACCAATGTGAGCACACTTCAAGCCCAGACCAATCCCTGAATAGATTAACTCAAATCACCACCACATTAAAGGGCTAGAAGAAGAAAAGCCATGATTACCTCCAAGTATAAAAATTATTTATGTCAGTACCTACTGTCCTGCACAAGATGCCTGGCTTTAGTCTGAAGAGACAAAGCAAAGATCAGAACCAGATTCACATACTCACAGACGTTGAAATTATCAAATAAGAAATTTTAAAGTAACTATGATTAGTATGCTAAAGCCTCTATTAGAAAGATGACACAAGATCAGATAAGTCATGTCATCACACATGGAAGCCATAAAAAAAGAATAAAATAGTGATAATAAAAATAAAACCAAAAACCCCGGTAACAGATATGGAGAAGGCCTTTAATGAGTTTAACAGTAGACTCAGCACAGTCAAGAAAAGAATCAATGACCTTAAAACAGATTAATAGAAATTACCCAAATTGAAACATAAAGAGAAAAAAAGAGTGAGAAAAAAATTCAGAGCATCAGAGAGATAAGGGACAATATCAACTGGTTTTAACATATATAAGACTGGAGTAACAGATAGAGAAGAAATATTCAAAGAAATAATGACCGAGAATTTTCCAAAATTTTTAGCAGACGCAAAATCACAGATCTAAGGTCAGAGAACATAAGGCAGAATAAGTACCAATAAAACTACACCTAGTTCTATCATGTCATATCGCTGAAATCAAAGGAGAAAGAGAAAATCTTGAAGGCAGCCAGGAAGAAAAAGACATATTGCTGAAAGAGAAATACTTGTAAGAATTACAGCAGACTTCTCATCAGAAATAATATAAGCAGGAAGGCAATAAAGTGACATATTTAAAATGCTTCAAGAAAAAAAGTCAGCCCTGAATTCTATATTGAGTGAAAATATCCTTGAACTATTAAAGGGAGAGCTTCTGGTTTCAACTCCAACAAGTAAAGAGCTTTGGAAATTGTCGCTTCTATCTTAATAATAAGAAAAAACCTGAACAAATTGAATATCAAAGACTTTTCTTGAATCCATCATTGAACTGATGTCACAGAATCATGCTACCACCCCAAAATCTGAACAGAAAGACAAATCCAGAGATTCACAACCGAGATCTGATTACCTGGAGCAGAAGCCATGGGAAACACAAACTGGTCAAGAAACTCCAACAGTGATTTTGATTAATCGCTGGGGACTGAATGTGGATTAGCATGAGAGAGAAGCTCTTGGGGACCACAGACTTAGAGGGGAACCCACAGTTTCCTAGGCTTTACCTCAAGGAATCCCAACAGGTTCTAATGGTGAGGATCTGAGAAAGACTTCCAAGTGGCTCTGACAGGAGGAGGGGGAGAGTAATCATTCTGAAATATGTGTAGAGTGTTCTCCATAACAAAGTCCTACTCTCCAAACATGGAGGCTATCTAGTAATATTTAGTAATATGTAATAGCACTTTTACATTTAGGAAAGGCTTGGTGGAAATGGTGTATGTAAATTCATCTGGCACAAAGAAGGTATTCAGTCCTGGCAGCTTTCTTGTGATTATTGGCATAGTATCTCTTCTTCTCAACTCCCTGGTTAATAACTTTTAAGCACATACCTAGTTTTGTACATTGCTCCCTAACTTTGTAAGTTCAAATATATGTTTTGGGTAAAAGCAAAATTCAAACATTCTTCCAAGAAGAGCAAGTGGGATAAACACTATGATGTTAGGAGCTCTGGGATGACCGTCTGTCTCCCCTAACAAAATACATTCCCAATCGTTTACAGGTGCCAAAGTCTAATGCAAACATCTTAAAAGAAGAAAAATATTAGCAAGCTCATTTATATACTTCTTTTTATAAGATCCCAATTTTGTAGTAGGAAAAGGGTTAAAAATACCTTCCAGGTGCACAGAAGGTGGCACTTACAGTGGCGGCATGAAACACTGAGGCTCAAGGCTCTGAAGGTGAGTTCTCCCAATTTCACAATTTTTTGTAAGCTTGGGTTTCTACTGTGGCTAACTTAAAACTCCCAATGATTTTGGAACAGAAAAGTGACTCAGCTCCTCAGACCTGGGACTTCTGGGAACAATCTTTGAGGAAATTTTTCTGCTTCTTTGAACAGTGATCTTATTTATCAGGAACCTGCACTCCCTGGGTCAGGTGGGTGAGACACAGGATTGGCAGAGGGATTTGGGGATATTTCCTTCTCTTGTTTCTAGATCCCTCCAATATGACAACAAGAGAGGATGCTGGCTTTTATCAGGCATATTTATTTTGTCTTCTTGGTATCCAGCTGTGCTTCTGAGAATAAGAACCTGGGATGAATTAGGCCCTTATTAATTTGCATGAAAACTCTAAAATGCCAATGACACCTCTCCTTAGTTCTATAAGTGTTCCTGAATTCATTTTTTTTCTCCACAGCAATCTCTTATGCTGGAAAAACAAACAGCTCTATGAATCAGACTAGTTATTTGTTTACACCCCATGGAGACCTGGGGGATAAATAGATTATATCAGTTTGACTTTGCACAGAAAGGATGAGGGAAAAGGAAATGCTTCCCGAGAACACTATCACAGTTGTGTTTAGTGGTTCTCCAGGAGATGCATGGTACAATTTCTTTGTTTGCCTTCTTTATTATTGCCTGAAGTACCATCCATCAATCCCAAAGCTCAGTCATATTTATTCATGCTTCATAGCCAGAGTCATGGATCTTTTCTTTCAGCAAGTCTCCACTGACTTTTTCAATCTATGATACTGATTCCCATTCCTAGTATAACCTAAATGAATACGTTGGCTCTTAACAGGGCACACTGACCTTACTCTTTCCAGTGTCCAAGATTTGCTCTTTTTGAGGTCTCAGGCATTGACGCTCTGCAGCACTCATTTGTATTCAGTGTGCACTAATGATATGGCTATTCAGTGGTCTCCAGGTCTATAACTCTGGCTTAACTGGTGGCAAGAGTGAAATCTGTAAAGAGGGACAGCCATCTTCATGCTCCATTTGTAGCTTCCTGCATTGTCCTCTTCTCTCTCACGTTTTCTTACACTTTTTTGCCTTTCAACCATCCAAGTTCTTTCACAAGCATCAACTCATTGAAGCTGCATAATAGCTTTTCAAGGTAGTTACTTATCATTGTCTTTGTCACCAGAAACTAAGCTTCAGTGAGATAAATCACATTGCTGAAGCATGTTCTGCTGGAAAGTGGTGAAGCCAACTCTATCGAAGACTTATAAATCTCACCCCACATTCTTCTCACTAGAACGGTTTGCTTGAATTCTATCGCTTTATTAAAACCAAGTTAATTTAATGTTTTGCATAGAATTGGATAATGGAAAGTCACTAAAAATATATCAGATTAAATTGTGGCAAGATTACAATAAAAAGTGGAAAAGAAAGAGTATTAATCTAGAAATACTCTGAATTCATATTCTCTCACAAATGTCTTTAAACCTTAGTCCCCTTTAAGGAAAATGAGACAGGAAGTCATAAAAAAATTCACTAGGAATGAGGTTTTCATAAGAAATACAATGTGGAAGTCAAATCAGAAGACCTATATTTAAATAGAAGATCTTGCCTTTACATCAAAACCTTGCTGAATGAATGCACACTATTCTGATAAAAGTTATAATGAAATATTTAAAGTTGGCATGTGTTATTTCTTATAATTCTCCAATTTAACTGAACTTTCTGGTTCACCAAACAACTGGTCTCAATGGTATCAAATAAAATGATTTCTACTGCAATATAAAAATAGAAACAAAAAAAAAAGGTTCTAAAATTGGTGATGAAAAAGAGAGAGGGAAGATCAAATTCACAAGGAGGACAAATACATTGTTAAGTTTGAGTGTCTGCATTTGCTGGGTCCTTTCATTTGGTGCTCTCTCTCCAGCTACTCTCTCATTCCAAGGACTCCAGCATGCCACTAAAGTCAGCCAAGCAGCCATGTTAGATGGGTGCAGAGAGGTCTTGCCCTCTGAGAGTTGCTTCACAGAGAATGGATATTTCTTGTCCTTTGTCTTTGCGATAAATCATAATTCCAACATAAGCAGTGCATTGGGAGGATCCACTGAACTGCAACAAGAGTGGATGGAAAGCCCATAATGAGTCTGGCACCTGTACCTCAGCCTGGGCTCAGACGCCCAGAGAAAATTCTTGTCCATCATCCAGGGTCAGTGAAGCTTGAAAGTGAGAGCCAAACCCACAGACACCATCTGGGGAAGTAGAAAGAACCTGTGAAGCAGGAGGCGGAAAAATTGGCTTTGAGGATTGGCTGTGACTCTTTCCAACAGGAATATTCTAGGCAAGTCATAAAATTGTTCTGGGTCTAAATTTCCTTCACCTATAAAATGAGAATAATAATTTCTACTCTGCCTGCCTCAGAATGTCCTTGTGAATATGGGGAACAGAGATCTCCCCTGCATCTCTTCTGGAGGATCTTTCTGCCCTTCTCCCCATGTTTTTGCCTTTCTGTACTCTTCCATTAGCAGCTTATTCAAAGTGAGGTAAAGGTGCTAATTTGTAAACATAGTACTTTTAATGAAGCACGTTTTACTAGTGGACCTTAAACATCAATATCTACGTGTGGTCTTCATCCTTGCTTGTGGTAAGTTGACTTGGATAAGATTTTCCTCCTAGTGAAAGCAGACTTTCTCTATGGCCTCATCTTAGATCCAGGCATTTCTATCTATTGAGGGATAAAGTTAAGAGAATAGACTTTAGCTCCAAACCTCGTTCTTACACTCCATTATATAGGGAGACTTGAATCATGAAATAAGAGTCCAGCTATCAGTACTATACACTCTATTATCTGACTATTCATGGTTTATATAACAGCTTTGGTCAGAAACCCAGAGGAGAGGAGGAGTTAAGTGGTAAGACAACAAACCCCTAACAAGGAAGATCAGAGAATGTATGCCTTAGGGAATAATTTGTTCAATACAAAACAGAATAAAAAGGTAAAAATGATAAATATAATCACTCCAGTGTCATAATTATTGCAAAAGGTAAAGGAGGAGACCAGTTTTTCATAGAAATGCCAAACTGGGATCTTGATCTGTTTCCTTGTCCCCTGCAGAGTTGTACCTACTAAACAATGCTGCTCACTTCCACCAAAAATGCTACATGCCTTAGATTAACAACCACTAGGCTTTCTATTGCATGTGAAATGTTTCTTTGAGATTCAAGCAAGAGATCTCAGGCAATGTAATTAATTATCTTATGCCTCAGTTTCTGTATTTGTAAAATGGACTTCATTGGAGCAGCTGAATCTCAGCTTCAGCAGGGAGTTTGGGGGGATCAATGAGATAATAAATAGGAGAGTTCTTTGTAAAGTACAAAGAAGAAATTACATATATATATGAATGTAATTTTTGAGACAGGATATGTGCCCCTCTTCCTTTCTTTATGAGTCCTTTTTGAGCATCTAATACAAGCCAAGTATAGTGCTAAGCTTTTGTAGCATATATTCTTTCATTAGAACATCACACCAACTTTTTTGAGATGGAAATTATTGCCATGTCTTTACAGAGAAGCAAAATAAAGCTTGGGGGGTTGCTCATCACTGGCCATGAAGGCAGATGTGGCAGTTTTTCAGAGCTTCTGACTGAGTTGCAGTGAGTAAAGTTGGGTGAATTGTTATCCCTAAACGTCCTACCACCTATTTTAACCACATTACCTTGAGTAAGGTATGGCAAAGTCATACATAGATCAAAAGAGAGAAATCAAAAAAGAATTTTACAGTTTTATTTTCCTCATCATTCCTAGAGAGAACACAGAATGCCTTGCAGGGCCACATGGAGAAGCACCAGGGTCAGTCACAAGGCAGAGAGAGAGGAACTGTGAGCAAGCACTTTTATTGTGGTTTCTGTAGGAAGGAATGGTCAAGGAAGGACAAGCAGGTTTAGCATTGGCTAACGTTAATAATTTCAGCAGACACTGGGGCATAGCTGCTGTGCTTGGTTGCCTCATTCATATCTGGCCCTGGGACAATTAAGGTAGGTGTATCCTGGCCAGACATATGAGATCCTGACAAAGGAAAAGGATGGGGGTCTTAATTGGCTCTCAGTAAGGAGAATTGACCAACCTCTAGCCAGGATCTCCAAACTTGGTCAAGACAGCACACAAAAAAAATCTATATTACATCATCTAATACTTAGAGGATACATTTAACAATTTATTATAATTTGCTCTTCTTTAAAAAATGTATATGAGAAGATGGTGTATGGGATGGCAATATAAAAAGGAAGAAATTCATTCTAGGGTCAAATCCCAGCTATCCTGCTTAGTAGCTATATGAACTTGGGCAAAATATTTAACCTCTTATGTCTCTGTTTCCATATATATAATACTAAAACTTAATTAGATAGTGCCTTATAGTGAGTTCTCTATTTTATGTTAGTTTTTTTAAAAAAAATCCACATAATAAATTTATATAAAGCTGCATTTGGTCCTTCAGAATAATTGATGAGGTTTTGCTACCCTAGCCTACTAAAATGATAGTGTTTAAATGAGAAATTATAACAATCAATTATATAATTTAAGATCAAGTTTATTGGAATGAAGTGGAAATATAAATGGAGTCATAACATTTAAAATTCTTGTAATCTCTTAAAATAACAATAAAAAATGATTCCTGTGAGAACTAATGGATGTTTGTTTTACCATATCCATCTTAATGATACAGCCATTGAAAATAAGCAAAGGTATATCATATATCCAAGACATCTGTAAAATATTTTTTTCATCCACTGTCTCATTATAGATGCAGAAAAAATTTCAAAGAAAAAATGTTAGACTAGAATTGGAACCTTGGGAATCATCTGGTTTAGCACCATCATTTTAGAAATAGACTCTTATGATGAGAGAGGAATCTCATCTGTAAATATTCTTCAAGAAACTGAGTCCTCAGAATTGCTGGAGCAAAGAACAGATTCAAGTCCATTTCTCTTAGTTGGAATTTACATGTTCCAGAAGGTCAAGCATCAGCTATCCGTTCAGAACAGAGTCAGAAATGGCCTCATTTAAGCAGAAGCCTGTGATTTCTACTTTACTCCACACCTTCTTTAGTTCTCCATTTGTTTGCCCTTTTCCTCAGTGTAGAGAACTGGATGAGGGTCATAGTAGTTGTGTGAGTTTGCAGAAGTCACTCCTAACTTTGATCCTCATTATGAAAACGGGCTGTACAATGATACTCACCTCCCAGATGTTGTTAAGAGTTAAGTCATGTGGCCAACGTGATGAAGTCTTTATGAATAGTTTTATTATTGTTCCAAAGCCCTTCACCTATTCCTCAAAATAAATATGGGTAGTAAATATGGAAGCATCCTCTACTTAACATCCATCAAACATGTACAGAGAGATTGTCTATTGTGTCCTGTGTCTCATGGGATGTTCTCTTAGATCTCTTTCCTCAATCATACAACATTTTATGCTTCTGTGTTGTCATTTATTAATATCCAAGTGCTTGATACTAATTATTTTGGTGGGGAAAACAGAGAAGTTTCAGACATGCAGAGAAACACTGTGCATCCCTAACAACATCTTTGAGGACAGTCTCTTGAATGACAGGAATGGTGATACCATTCTTTCTTGTCAAACTCCTGGGAATAAGGTAGCCAAACCCGCCGCTTGCCCCAAGCCAAGCTGCACAGAGATCAATGTTTACACAGTGTGGAAGCACATATAAAATAAATGACATGGGAAAAAGGTTCACTATCTATTTTAAAATGCTACCTTCTATTTTAGACTGAACATGTACAATTTCTGTTTAGCAATTTCAGCTAATTGTTGGATTAACATTTTTGGGAACAGATTGCAAACTTCAAAATGGAAAAGATCATTTTAGGGAGGGAAGCTAGGCAGCTGTCAGGGAGTTGAAATTAACATACATTTGCATAACAGATGTACAGTAAGGTGTCTATGACAGACAATCACTGAATATTAATGCTATAGACCACGACATCATTTGCGTAAATGCTGTCTGCTGGGTATTGAGGTTGGTGTGCTCTTTGCAGAAGACAAAGGGCCTGAGAATGGAACAGATGCACCAGATACGCCAATGCATCTTAATTTATGACATCCTCATGAAAGACCTTGTGGTGTGATTTCAGATTTTATTACAAATAATTTGGAGATAAAGGAACTAAGTAATTATCTTTTCCCCTACAGTTAGCTTCTCTCAAAGGAAGAGCGTTCATTTGTGGACTACCATTGTGATGCTCTCAGGAGAATGTCATTCTTTTTATGAAGTGGGGGTGGGGCAAGGAAGAAAAGGAAAATCTTCCTGAAAGTCAACGTTGTGCATTGAATAGATTTAGCTATTAGCATGTTGTCGGACACCTGTCACACAACTACTCCCCCCCAACTTGAATGAAGCAGCAGGTGATTCTACAGCAGGTTTCAAATGGTATTTTTTAAAAAGAGATTTAGTGTTGAAGTATAAAGCCCATTTTGTTAAGTCAATGTTATGAACATATGTTGAGCTTGTACTATGTGAAAAGCACTGGGTTTCCTTTCTTCGGTATATTAATCAATTCTTTGTGTCTTCTGGCCAATCTCTACTGGACACCCTCCCCAGTAATTACACTCCACAGAATTGCTTGCCTTTTTGACCTCCCAATGCATAACTAGTTCTTCATTGGCTAATTAAAAATGTCATACGTTTGATCAATATATATTTTAGCACATAACATGTAGCAGATCTTATACTAGGTGCTGAGTATGTAAAGGCACAGCTTCCATCCTAAAGGCTTACTGTCTAGTGGGAATAACAGTGAGTCAGTCAACAAATGTTTATTGCAAAGTTACTATGCATTAGGCATTGTCAAAGTGCTGAAGGTGCGGCAATAAATAAAACTAACAAACATTGCCCTTAAGGCACATTATTTCCAGTGGGGAGACAATAAATTGGTAACCAAATAAATAAGATGATATCAGATACAGGCAAAATAAGATAATGTGAGAGAAAGTGGTAGAGAGCAATTGGGAGTGACTAGATGTGGAGCAGGTCTGACTTGTTTTAAATTATAAAAGACTTCTCCATAAAAGTAACAACTGACCTGATTCCTGAAGAGTGGGTAGAAGGCAGGCAAATGGAGCATCTGGAGTAATACCATTCAAGTAGAACAAATAGCAAATGCAAACTTGTTGAGATAGAGTGCATTGCATGCAAATAATTTGATCACAAGGAGATAAATTTTAAATATTACATAGATTGTAAATGTAATGGATGGGAACAAAGGAGAGAGAGCTCTTGATCCCGCAGTATTGGATTGAAGGTCAAGGGAGTTGGCAGAAAGAATTTTTTTCTGCAATGAGTCTTTTCTATGTTGAAGCCAACAGCATGGGGAAAGATTAAGTATTGCAAAAAGAGGACATAGCATATGCAGAGACCTCAGAGAGTGATGCAAGAAAGAAAGAAAGTTCCTAAGAATTGCATTTTTTGTGTATGTGGCTAGCTCATAAATTCTGTGGGGGAAGTGTCAGAATATAAAGCTGTAAAGACAGAGTTAGGGGTAGATTGAGAAGAATTTTTGTCCTAAATTATGGAGTTGTTTTTTTTTTTTTTTTAGGAAGTTTAGCCCTGAGCTAACATCTGCCGCCAATCCTCCTCTTTTTGCTGAGGAAGACTGGCCCTGAGCTAACATCTGTGCCCATCTTCCTCTACTTTATATATGGGACACCTACCACAGCATGGCTTGCCAAGCAGTGCCATGTCACAGCTGGGATCCGAACCCGTGAACCCCAGGCGCCTGAAGCAGAACGTGCACACTTAACTGCTGCACCACCAGGCCGGCCCCTGTTATGGAGGTTTTGATGCAAGGGAATAAGCAGACTTCTGATTTAGAAATCTCATCTGGAGGCACTGGAGTATCTGCTAGAAAGGAGAATGTAACATGTTAAAATATCTACCCTCTGTATTTTGGGAAACCTCTCACCTATGAGTATAAATGGAGTCAGTCTGATAATAACTCAGATTCCTTTGATTCTTGCCACAGTGGCTTATCCAGGATCTTTAATGACCCCCAAATCTACCAGGGAGTTGAGAGAGAATGCCCAAACTAATCTGCACCTTTCTCTCCTTTTCCTTATCAGTGTTATTTACCCACAAATAGTTCAGAGTGCTCATTCCTGCCAAGTGGTACAGGGCTCTCTGAGACAACACCAAAGTCTACCCACAGGCAGGGGCTACTCCTGGTAATTCTAATGATGCCTCCCTCTGTGATGCAAAAATCGAGCTACATTTCTGGGCGTAGAGGTTGAAGATTCTCATTCCACACGATGTCACACTTAGTACAGAAGCGGCCACCACCGATGCCTCTGTCTATTAGGGACTCTCTTAGGAGCCATTTCCTCAGTTTGTGCTTGAAGCTTCTCTCTCCATAATCCCTAATACTCATTACTAATATAAATTACATACATACTCTGCTCCAAGCCCTGTGCTACATTCTAAACAAGGTAAATTTTGTTTCTCTCTCACAATGCCCCTTTAATACATTATCCCCTTTTAATAGGTAAGGATCAAAACTCAGAATGGGTAAGCTACTTGCCCAGGGTCTCACAAAAGCAAATGACTGGACTCAATTTGGTACCCAGGCAGGCTGACTGAAGAGCCCCCATTTATAACAACTGTGCTAATACTGTCTTTCCAGAGACCTCAGGGATGTGTTCATGGGGTTGGGGTAAGGCAAAGGCACCTACCATGCTTGTCATTCTATCTCTGTCTTTAGGTGCCTATTAAAGTCCCTTCCTTGAAATGCAAATACCTCGTGAGAGTCCATCCCCCAGGTACCATGACAAACCCAAGCATACTTAAATCATAGTATATGTAGGCTCAAGAGAAGAATTTCTTATGCATCATTCTTCATCTGCATCCTGCTTGTTAGTTATGTCTGTTTAAAGTGGTTACAGACTTCCAGAATGCACAGATTACAAAATAAAAGGATTTTCTTTTTTATAATATTAGTCCACCTAGACTAAGCTGGTTTTAAATTTATTGTACCTAGTCTTGTTTTTGAGCTCTTCCATTGGCATTTTACTGCCAAGATTGGTTATAGGAGAAACAAGGGGAAAAAACAATTCATTTAGACCTTTATCTGATGGGGAACAGTATGGTGTGGTAAAAAACCTGAACTCTGTTCCACATTCACATTGTCTTGATTATCATGGAAATGGTGCAAGAGAGGAGGGAATAGCTTAGCTGGAGATAATAGTCAAGGATGTATTGTTCTCCTATTCACTTCTCTCCCCTGGTTGTCTAAATTTCCTCTTCCTTATGCCAATCGACATTACTGTAATATCAGTAGCCAAAGCCAGATTTTTAACCTACCGCCTGAAACCCAGGTAGTAGCTAGTGTCATCACTTTCTTTTTTCTAGCTAGCATTTGATGGCTCCATGTTTAATTGTCCAGTGAGTAAGTGGCCAGGTGCCATCTTAAGTGAGAACCTTCCCATTCTGCCAGTGCTATAAAGTTGCCTCTGAGAAACTGATAGACATTGCTAACGTTAAGGATATTTTTGTGTCGCCTCGCTGCTGGAGCACCAATCTCTGAGTTCCTTTCTGTGTTTGATTTCAGGGAAGGAATACCTGACTACATTGATTGTGCATCAAAGGAACAAAAAGAATGGTACAAATTGAGATACTGCCTCCATAAGTAGGAACCTAGCATTACTGAGTCCTCTGATATTCCTTTTGAAACAAGCATCTTTTGTGTTAAGAGCAGTATTGTCTTAAAGTAACCGGAGCTTAGGAAATTAGAGTTAACCTATGAGAGAGGGACTTAAAGATATTTAGATGCACCTAGAAGTTAGAATACATGTAGGAGAAAGGAAGGAGATGAAGCTGCCATGAAAGGGAGGATAGATTTCAGAGTGCATTTAAGACTGGTCAACCAATTTGAATTATACAATAGGGCAATGGAAAGCCATTGAAGCAGTTTATGGAAAGAATGAGATGTTCAATTTTGCTTTAAAAAAAGATTCTAAAATCCCTGTGGAGAATGGGTGGAAGAGAAAAGGAGAGAATAAAGAAAACAAAGAAAAGTTGGTAGATGGTTGCAGTAGTCCAGATGAGGCATGATGACAGTGGACTAGGCTAAGGCTGAAATGGGGAATGGAAAGGAGATTTACGGAATATTTAAGAGATAGAATCAACAAAATTTGGTGACTGATTGAATGTAGATGTAAGAAAGTAAAGACCAAGATGACCAAATTTAGAGACCAAATTTTAATCTTGGGCAACTGAATGGAAAGTGAGACTATATTCTGATAGTTCAAAAGATGATGAGTTTACTTTTAGATATTTTAACATTAAGAGAAGATGTCCACTAACAATTTAATTTATGAACCTGGAACTTAGTAGGGGTTGGATTCGATGTAGATATGTAAAAGATGTTGACATAGAACGCTTGGAATAATAATTGAAGCCTTAAGAATAGAATGAATAGGATAAAAAGAAAAAAAAATTATGTAGGATAGAGTCCCATGCAACAACAGCACTTGTTTGGCAGACTGAACCAAGACCTCTCCCTATCCTGATATTAGGAATAGCTAGATAAGTAGGAACTCACAGAGGAGACAAAAGAGGAACAGTCAAGAAGACAAAAGTAAGAGTGTGTGGGGTCCACAGGGGAGAATTTCCTGGAGGAGAAGTTAGTAAATAGGGTGCACTCCTCTGAGAGTTCATTCAGAAAAAGAACCAAAGACCCTTTTAAGAATGTGTTGGTATTTAGTGACATGAGTGAGAACAGTTCCAATAGAATGGTGGTGTTAAATCTAAATTGCATTGAGTTGAAGAATGAGTGTGAAATGAGGGCATAGAAGCAGCCAGTCTGGGAAATGCTTTGAGAAGATTAATGTGAAGGCAAAGAGAAATAGAGTGATAGCGGGAGGGAGACGGATGGTTAAGAGAAAGTTTTGGAGTGTGCCTGTTTGTTTCAAATGAGAGACCTGAGCAGGTTCAAAATCTGGTGGATTGTGTCTACAAATGGAAAAATGTTTAATATACGGGGGGAGGATGTCAAATCAACACAGTGAGGTCCCAGAGAAGGCAGGAGTCATTACACTTATGGAAAAAGAGGCAAGCTTCATCATTTTAGCAAGAAGAAAGAGGGAAAGGGTTGGAGGGTAGATTTGTAAATTTAGTGACAGGTACTTAAAGAACTTCTAGTGGCTTAAAGAGTTTCAAACACCTCTTAAACGTAGAGGAAATATCATCTGTTAAGTATGATGGAAGAAGATAACAAAGTTTCAAAACTTGAGAAGAACGAGAAAGGTTTGAAAAAGTTGTTATGAAGAAAGAACTAAGCATGGAAACCCAGAAGTGTCAGGCAGAGCTGAACTTTCTAACTCTCACGCCTGATCTTTTTCCACTGAATCTTTTTGCCTCCCCAGTGGCCTTTTGCAGAGCCATGATGGAAACTGCACTCTCCAAATTAAAAGAAAACAATACTTTTGTTTGTAAAACAGAATGTGCTGTTTCTCTTATTTGATCAATTGTACAATCATTCTTCCGACCTTAACCTCATTCTCTCCTCATTCCCTTTCTCTCTATTATAATAAGCCTGTGACTCTTTTCTGCCAAATGTGTTAGTCATAACAGGAACACATTCATATGAGTGAGTGAATTCTCCTCTGATAAAATGTCCTAGTCTCAGCACATACTATCATCATAAATTTCCTGGGTTGACCTGCCAGTGGATCTGACCCCTTTCCCACTCATCGCCTGTTTCCCATTTCCCAGCACCCACAATATAAGATGGGTTTATGCATGCCTTTGAGTGCTGGACAGTGACTTTGATGAGCCGAGGAAGCACTGTTTTAGCAGCTTCATCTGACTGAAACATTTATCTCATGACACATGGGATCAGGTTGCAGTTTAATACAGGATAAGGAAGTACTTTATAATCACAGTGCAGGTGACAACTGTGAGGTCATGAGACACCAGATTTTGGTAGTATTTGGGCAGAGGTTGGAAGATCACCTATGGGAAATCTGTATAGAAAATATTCCTGAGTTAGAGAGGAAGTAGTTCACAAGCCTCTTTCTAGCTTCACTTGTTATAGTCTCAGGGAAGGGAAGCTACTTAAAATAAATGCAAAAGCATGTACATGAGGGAACTAAGATATTCATAAGTGTTGAGGATCTCCGAACCAACCAGATGAAGAGAAAAGAGCATGGCCAAGGAACCAGAAGACTCATATACCAGCTCATTTATTTGTTAACTCAATGACCCTAAACAACTCACCTAACCTGTCTGACACCATTCTCTATTTTATAAAAAGAAGATGATGTCTGTTTTAATTATTGTTCTAAGGCTGTGCTGGCCAATATAGTAGCCGCTTACCACATGTGGTTGTTGAAATTTAAATTATTTCAAATTAAATAACATTAAAAATCAGTTCCTCAGTTGAGCTAGCCACATGTGAAGTGTTCAATAGCTACCTGTGGCTGGTTGCTCTCCTATTGGACCGTACAGGTATAGAACATTTGCGTCATCACAGAAAGTTCTATTTGACAGCACTCTTTTAAGACTTAGAGATAATCTGTGAAAAATGCCAAGCACATATTAGATACTCATATATGAAAGCTAATTTTCATCCATTATAACTAATTTTTATGATTATGTGCCAAAAGCTGTGCAAAGTGTGTTACATATATCATTTAATGTAATTTTCACTCCCATTAGGAATGAAAATGGGAATACTCCCATTCTTTATAGGAGGAAGCAAAGGCTTGAAGAGCTTAAATAATTCCCCAATTTACAAAGATTATAAACTCTTATTTTTAGGAATGTCTTCAAAATTACAGAGGAAAAATGTATCAGAAATGAATTGCACACCCTCATTTGTTAGACCACAAACCTCTGCCGTTATATGCTTGGTAGTGTGCTTTTGTATGCACTGAGAATAGCAGGAAAACTCCAGCTGTTGTGAAAGGCAGGGCAGAGAATTTTGAGGGTTTATGCGGGAGAAAGAACAGGGTAGGGAAAACCACTGTTTGTAAATAAATAAGGGCTAAAGTAGATGGCTTCTAAGTTCTATAGCCTTGGTCTGTATGATTTTGAAAGGCTTCATATTGCATGTTCTATTGTGTCAGAGATAATTGGAAGGTATAGTTATTTATTGTAAGAAATAGAGGTATTTGCTCTTTTTGTCTTTGCCAATCAATACCTGCCTCTTTGAGGAGACCTATGTTTTGAGGAACAGGTAGAAAGGAGCAATTTGAACTTGAAAGCAAAGAAATAGGTTGGGAAATGAGTCCAAGTAGTTGAGTGTTAGATCTTATCAATAGGATAAATTGTGCTTTTAAGAATTGCCCGCTTTGTCTGCTCAAACCCTACACTTCAGACCTTTATCCTTTGTTTTCTAAAAGAAATAAACTCAAAAATTTAAGTAATAAGCATAACAGTGTCTCGTTAAACACATTCTTGATTAAAAAACAACAGAATTAGGGGCCAGCCCGGTGGTGTAGTGGTTAAGTTCGTGTACCGTGCTTCAGCAGCCCAACATTCATGGGTTTGGATCCCAGATGCAGACCTAGCACTGCTCATCAAGCCACACTGTGGCAGCATCCCACACAAAATAGAGGAAGATTGGCACAGATGTTAGCTCAGGCAATCTTCCTCACACACTCACAAAAAAGACCCAGAATCAACCACTAGAAAGCAATTAATAATAATAAAATAATAATAATAGTTGCATGAAAATATTGTAAATAAATTAATACAACATCTTAATAGAGGTTACGTTAGTCAGGATGAGCTAGATTATGTGACAATAACAAATACACCAGGAAATCTCAAGATTTAAGCCAAAAAAAGTTGATGTCTCAATCACATCACAGCTAAACTAAATAACTGTAATTTTCATTGGGGGCTTTCTTCCAGTCGGTGACTCAGGGATCCAACGTCTGGAACTTGTGTTTTCCAAGGGCTAGAGAGTCATGTAGGACACTTAAATGCCAAGCATGGAAATACTTTACATTACCTCTGTCCACCTTCCATTCACCAGAACTCAGTCTCATGGTCCACAACTCAACTATAAGAGGCAATGGCACATGTAGCCTTACTATTGGCCAACGTCTGATGAAGATATGACCTTGTCTCTGAATCAGAGGTCATAAAACATGTTTAGCCTATATGCATTTGCAAGTTATCTGCTTATTTAAAAACAACCACAAAAAAAGAAATATTCCCTTTGTTTTGAAATAGTTACTCATTTTTGCAGTTTTCCCAAAGTCTTCTACTTAAATGCCATATTCCCCATCTCCCCACCAAATAAACTTAATTCCTAATTCACTGAGAACATCAACCCCACCAGACAAATTTTCAACTCTCCTTTTTAGGTTGTCATTCTCCTTTTCAGAGGAGCAGGTCTTCCCCTCTTTTATAAAGCCAAATCATCTATAGGAACCATTGAGCTCTTTTGTTTCTTCCAGATCTTGATGTATTAATTATCGCCTCTCTTTTCTATATCTTTACTTCTGTGTATTTTTTTTGTTGTTGTTAGTCTATAAACTTGTTCATATCTTTTTCATCCTACAAACCTTTCCTTGACACTTGGATTGCAGTCCATCTATATGTACATTTGAATCTCTATGTTTATCCTTTGTTACACAGTCTTGGAAGAATAATCTAAACTCATTTCCAATTTATTTCTAAATATCTGTCTCCAAAACACTTATCAAAAATTTAAATTTATATTTTTGTGTGTGATTGTTTATTATCCATATCCTCCGTTAGACTTCAAATTCTACCAGGGACTAATTGCATCTTTTTTATTCACCGTGATCACCAAAACCAAACCCAGGGCCTGAAAGATGGTAGCAGCTTCATAAGTATTTGGTGATTCAATCCACTGCAGTTGATGCAAACTAAAATGATCAATTATATTATCATTATTAAACCTAATGATTATGTTTACTTTCTTGGATTGTTCTGCTACATTTCATACCTCTAGATGACCAGTCTTCTTTAAATAATCTTATATACATTGATATCTTTGACCCATCAAACTCTTAGTTGTCTTCCTGCTCTGTTATGTCTTCCACTTCGTATTCCACTATGTACTCCTCAAGTGGAGGTGTTCCCTGGAGTTTTATCCTTGAGCTGTTGATCCCCTCAGTATCATATTGCTAAAAGTGTGATGTTATCTACTTTTAAGATTTCTATGGCCACCCATATGCTTTCCAAAACATAGATTAATCCTAGACTTCTCCCTTGAGTTACAAATTTTTTGGCCAAACTGCCTGCTCGAGATCATCATCAAAATGTCTTATTGGCATCTCAAACTCAACTAGTCCAAATCTGAATTCATTACTCCTCAAGATTGCTCATCCTCTTACTCTGTATCTCAGGTCCTTTGTCCATACAGTTATAAAACTAAAGATCAAGGAGCCCTATTTCTTTTCCTTTACTACTGTTTATCCTAAAAAATCACAAAGTATGTCCTGTCCTTCTACTTCCAAACATTTCTTGACTTCTTCCCCACATCTCCTCCCTTACCAGTTTTCTTACTTGTATTTTTCAACTCTGGATTGCAAAATCTTGTAATCAATCTCCTTGGCACCAGATCCCTTCCAACCAAATCCATTTTCCAGACAGTAGCCAATCTGACCTTTTCAGAAGCAACAGTCGGACCATTTCACACTCCAATTAAACCCTTTCGAAGACTCCTCATTGTATATAACATAAGGGCTAAAGAGTTTAAGCTGACTTGGACCCTCCATAATTTGCCCCTCTCCTGATCTAATCATACCTCTTTTTATCTCTAACTTCATAATTAGCAATATTAGTGTTCTGCACACACTGTGTTCTTTCTTGCTTTGGTACTTTGCTTCAGAAAATGTAAGCAAAACCTAGCTGACCACTTCTCATCCTTGCAGTCTTATCTCAGGCCTCATCTCCTCCAAAAATTCTCTATAATCCCTCTCCAATCTGAGTTGGAAACCTCTCCTCTGTGATCATATAATGTTCTATAGATTTTTGTGACTTTGAATTGTATAGAGCAGAATCTTCTGGCAAAACATGTTGGACATACCATTTGAGTGAGAAATAATTTTTTGTAGTGTTAAGGCATTGAGATTTTGGGGTTAATTTGTTACTTCAGCATAATCTTGCTAATTATGAATAAACTATGGTTAACATATTACAAATGAAGAATGAGGCTTAGAAAAGTTATATCCCCTACTCTGTTCATACAGACAAAGCACAGTTCTCTTGTCATCTCCAGCTCTAACATTTACTGGAATTATTTTACTAGGAAATGCTCAAAGAGAGCCAATTTGACTCTAGAAGGAAATGAAGAAATTATGAAAAACTACTTTCTCTAAGTACAGCAAACATTTGCAGAATAAATGAGTTTGCAGTTTATAATCTGTTTTCCACTCTAGCAAAGCCAGCGCTGTTCCATCTGAGCTGAGAAACTACTGGAGCTTAAATTATCCATGAAGCTTCTGCCTGTTTGTCATGCGGCCTGGCCCACAGAGGATGAATTTACACATTGAAATGCAATGAGATCAGATTGGAGACCCAGCAAACACTGCTACACTTTGATGGTTGGAACATCATGTGCCTGCCCATATTCAGGACCCATTTCAATACCCCTTGGAGAATAGCGTCAAGGAAATGGGCCATGTAGTGCACATTCAGGACTTACTAGATATTCACAGAATGGCTCATCTCTCACAGTGTCTACCCTAGACACAGTTAAGGGAGGGAGATGCAATGGGATGGTGAAACTCAGTGTGTGGAATACTACTTCCAGATGAAAAGACTGCCTAATGCCTCTTGAGGAAAGGGATAAATATAACACATCAGATCAGATGTTTAGTCCTTCGACAGATGAGAAGGATCTGTAACTGGCTCCATTCCATTGTGAGCATTTTTGATCATTGCCATATTTTATGTCTTGATTAGTCCATATTAGTTGCTTTGAAGCTTTCTAGAATCTAAAGCTCTTTCCTGTGCTTAGTGAATTCTTCACCATATGGTCCTGGTGAAAAGCAAAACCTGCTCTCACCTTAGAAGCCAAAAAGCCAGATCACACTTTTCTAGCCCCTCTTGCATCTTGGGACTTGGCATATGCCTCAGCTAATTAAATGTACACAAGACTAACTCTGAATTGGGAAGAAAGAATGCAGGGGCCTCAGAGAATGAATTCTGGGGGCAATGGCAGTGGCAGTAGCAAAGTACACATGCAGTGGTAACAGTACCCAAGATGACCCCAGGAGAGACGTAAGCTGGAATGTCCAGCATTCGTGGGCAATGACAATAGTGTCCGGTCAAATTCATACAGAGAATGAATTTAGCTGGGGTTCTGGTATCCTAGCCTTCCTTGTTATGGGCCATTTTCTCTCCCTGGTTCCCCAACCTTCTTGGCAATTTCAAAATTTCCTAATAGCCTTTTAACAAAATCCTCTTCTTTTACATCAGTCAAAGAAAGTTTCTGTTGCTGTTATTACAATTCTTTGTTGATAAACTCCCTCACCCACGTGCCAAGCTAATGGATGTTCCTGAAATAATTTTATAAATACTTTTTTTTTTGAGGAAGATTAGCTCTGAGCTAACTGCTGCCAATCCTCCTCTTTTTGCTGAGGAAGACTGGCCCTGAGCTAATATCTGTGCCCGTCTTCCTCTACTTTATATGTGGGACACCTGCCACAGCATGACTTGCCAAGTGGTTCCATGTCTGCACCCGGGATCTGAACCTCGAACCCAGGGTCGCCAAAGTGGAACGGGTGCACTTAACCGCTGCACCACCGGGCCGGCCCCAATATGAATACTTTTGTTAATGAAATCCGTTCATAAAATAGGCAAAGAAAAATGGTCAGCATTCAGAATCAATGTAACTTGTAACGTAGGTGCTTGGTTTAATTTGTCATCTTAGATAGTGGTTCTCAACCAGGGGCAGTTTTGTCCACCAGGGGAAATTTGGCTAAGCTTGCTATTGTCATCTGGTAGGTAGAAGTCAAGGATACTCTTAAAACATCCCACAGTGCGCAAGACAGCCTCCATGACAACGAATTACCTGGCCCCAAATGTCAATAATGCGCAGGTTGAAGAACCCTGTCTTAGATTATTTGAGGTTCAGGGGACCTTAAAGCCAGCAAATTCCATGGCTTCCTCAGATTGTTACAGATTCTTAAAACTTGTAAAGGAGATGCCCAAACTGCTTTCCATGTTTTACGGAGACTTTTATGTTTAATTCTTTCTCCATCCAACAAATAGTTATTGTTGACTTCATGCTAGGTACCACAGTAAATAGGTTGACAAAACCAACATAGTGCTATCTTCAGGATTTTTCACAAAAATGGGGAAGACAGGCAATAAATAAGTAAATTAACAAATAAATCCATAGATACAAACTGTTATAAAGATAATAAAGGAAAAAGATCTGAGTTAAGTGGTAGAAATTAACAAGGGACAATCAACTTGAAGAACATGGTCACAGAGGCTTCTCTGAGGGGTGGCATTTAAAACAAAGCTGGAAGAAGAGCATTTTAAACAGAGAAAATAATGTGAATGAAGTCTTAGGGCAGGAAAGGGCTTGATGACAAAGAATTGAAAGGAAGCAGTGTTATTATGGAACAGTGGGTGAGGGGAGAGTCACAGTAGGTAAAATGGGAGGTATAGAAAAAGGCCTGCAGTGTCAGTCCCAGTCTATTGATACTGATTCAACAAGCGGGGAATGCCCGAGGCACTCACCTGGGCTTGCATTGCTCAAAGTGAGCCCCCAAACACATTTCCCCACTAAGTCCAATATTGTGGCTGGACCAGCCCTGTGGTCCTTATGATTGCAGAGTGCACTTCAGCAAAACACATCAGGAAATTCTGAGGAACAAAACTTATTATTCAGAGGTCCTGTAGGGTACACAGCATGCCCGAGGGGCACATAGTGAGGTCATCACAGGTAGAGAGAGAAAGAGAGAGCTTGGACCTGGGGCTCTGACCCTATTAGTGTCTGAGTGTGTGGCATCTAGGATTTCACAGGTTCACTCTTTATTGTTTAATTTAAAGCATAAGAATGGGAATTAGGGCATGAGAAGGGAGAAGTAGGGGGTCACTCAAGTGGTCACTCATCTGAAAGGGGATCTTCATGGGTGGGGGCGGCTTAGTTCTTTATCTGGTTGTTTTGCTAATGGCTATGCCATACAGCTGGCAATATGTTTACTCAAGATGGAGGCCTTTTGAAATGGATGCCTTGGCAATCAAAAGCTTAATGTCAGACACTTAGACTACAAGGCCATATCCTGTAAAACTCTATAGGCTGTGAGGAAGAGGTGGAAAATCTGCAAAAGGATTCTTCTGTTTACACACACTAGGGATTCTTGGGCTATCAAAACACGGATTTGATTTGAACTTGCCCAGAATGATACAAATAAAAATCAATTCAATAAAATGGATTATTCCACTATGATAATAAGTCCAAATTGGCAGTTTTATTTATGCCTGATTAATAAAAATGTAGACTCAATAAATTGTGTATTAGTGTCATTTATTTAACAAACAAAAATCTTGAAAAGCATGTGATCTGTGAGGGAGAAGCTTGAAGTCCTCTAATGGAGTCCAACTGCATCATTTTATGCAAAATGAAACACACAGAACAAATATGATTTGTCCAAGGTCACACTATTTAGAGAACCAAGTTTAAGATCTAGGTGTCTATATAGCTACTTCAATGCTCTTTCCAGCAAACCACTCCTGCTTACACGTAAGGCAATTGGAGTCCATGTAGGAGTTAAGCTAATTAAAAGAGAGAATCTGGTTTTCTCCCTTTGACCAAAGATCTCCCTTGAATTCTGAACTCACTTGAAGATGTGACGTTTTCTCCATTGCCCAGCATAAACTGAAATTTATTTCAAGAATTATCCTTTTCCTATGCATCATGAATAATCATTGCCGTCAGATTAGAGACCAGATTAACATTTTTCTATAGCTTTTTTTTTTTTTTAAGGAGGTAGATTCCCTCTGAGCTAACATCTGTGCCAATCTTCCTCTATTTTGTATGTGGGTCACCACCACAGCATGACTTGACAGGTGGAGTAAGTCCATGCCCAGGATCCAAACCCACAAACCCTGGCTGCCAAAGTGGAGTGTGCTGGATTTAACCGCTATGCCAGGGAGCTGGCCCCAACATTTTCTGTATCCTTGATCCAAATGACTGCCTGGAGGTAGTTGGGTAAATGAACTATACAGTAGGTAATGATTAATTTCCATTCTATCGCCCATTCATGGAAGCCAAGAACAGTATTCAAACTGCTTTTCCTGTAGCTGACAAATAAATTGTTCCCATCTTGATGTCTCTGAACTGTATTTATAACTGTTGTCAATTAATATCATGTATTTTTTCTGTACTTGAGGAATGCAAGATAAATAAAAGTCCCAAGGAGACCAATATGTGCAGCAACTAACAGTGAGAGCCCTCTAAATATCTGTTATCTACTGAAGACAAGCAGGCCCTTGTCTGGGCATCACCTGTGCTGCTCTGATTGGATTCTGGAAAGAGACTGTTTGCCCAGTGTTGGAGACAAAGGCCTCTGATTGATCTGAGATTAAATTCTAAGTTTTCTGTTTACTACTCATGAGATCTTAAAACATCTCTTAAATGCTCTAAATTTCCACTTCTTCATTTATAATGGAAGATGATAATATTCATAGCTAACATTTATCGAACCCTTACTACTGTGTCCCTGACACATCACTATGCAGTTAATGGGACTCAATGAAAGTTATGTATTAACATCTTAATTGTAAAAGTAAAGAAAAATAAATTCTTTGAATAACTTGCCCAGGATCACACAACTGAAAAATAACAGAGCAATCACATTCCAAAGCTTTGTTTTTTTACCTGCATAAATCTTATGAAGTTTCAGTCCAGCTCTTGTGTTCTTTTTTTCTGAAAAGTGAATAAACACTGGATTCCAGAGAGATAAAAATGGCAAGGCTATTTCATGGCCTTGCTAGGCATACAGCATCAGCCTCATTCTTCACTCCAGCATATTTTTGTGAGAATCACACTGCCTCAAGAGGAAATTTTTTATTTTGTTTGCTTTTTTTTTGGCTGAGGAAGATTTTCCCTGAGCTAATGTCTGTTGCCAGTCTTCCTCTTTTTGTATGTGAGCCACTGCAACAACATGGCCACTGACAGATGAGTGGTGTAGGTCCACACCAGGGAACTGAACCCAGGCCAACAAAGCAGAGCACACTGAACTTAACCACTGGGCTACCAGGATAGACTTCTATTTGCTTTTTAAACTATTGAAGATTAACTGAGCTTCATGTGAATTTGCCCAGAAATATGTATGTTCTAGAAAGCTTTAAATAGACCTTGAATCCTGCACCATGCCTTTAAGTTGTAGGACTGCAGCCATGGATCCATTCACACTCCCACTGTAGCTGTCTCCACTGGACTACACTCAGCCCTCTCCCTGAACTCCTGTTGTACTTTTGCAAACAATGCTCTTGCAGCATTGTGCACAATGCAGTCTATTATGAGCATATGTTCTAGAAAATAAAGACCATGTGATCTGTGAACAAAAGTTTAGCATATAGACTTACTACATTTATTGCATCCTGTTGGCATAGTAGCAAACCTAGACCAGCACAAGGAAGGTAGAGACATCCTCCAGATAAGCAAGATGGGGCAGAGAATTCTCAGAATGTTCTGTGCTGTTCACTGAAGTCTTAAAGGTAAGGAATCCAATAAAACAGCATAAAATAGCCCATTGGAATTCTGGAAATAAGTGGCCATAGAGACGGGCCTATTGTCATCCATCTAGATCTCAATGTCAGTGACCCCAAAAGATAAAACCAAGGATCTCCAAGGAGCTCCGCTAGAGTTACTGCGTATCACTAGTTTACTTATGCTGATTAGCTCAGCTCTAACTTCATCCCTGAGTTTGAATTTTCAGAGGTGTTCTTACAATTACAAAGCAACAGAAGTGAGATTCAAAACAGTCCCTTAAATTTTGGCGCTGTGTTTATAGTTCTATATTAAGTCCCAATCCTCATTTTTACTTTTTTGGCTTTTTCTACTCTACTTTCTTACACTATATATGCTTTACATGTTCTGACTTTCACTTTGTGGATGTTAATAAGCATTCTGAGATTTAAACTTGCCAGCTGGTCATCTCTACTTAGCTGTTGCTATCTGCTCACCCATAATTCAATTAATCAGTCCCCACCCCAAGCCTCTTTCTGGGTTTCTCATCACAGGGAATGTGTTGTATATATTTGTCAACTGCTAAAGACTGAGACTGGGCATAGTCCTTATCTCCTTCTTTGCCCCTATTCCCTCACACTCAATTAATTACCAAGCCATGTTAAAACTATCCTCCAACCAACTCTGAAGTCTACCCACTTCTCTCTTCATTGCTGCCACCGTGTTGGCCCAAGTCACTGTTACCTCTTAGCCACAATAACTGCCAACTGGCTTTCATGTCTCCTGTCTTTTTCTCTTTCGAGCATTCTCTACACTGTGGCCAGGATGTCATTTCTGGGGTTTCCATGTGATCACGGCTGAGTAAAACCATTCAACGGTTTCTAATTGCTCTTAGATTAAGTTAAGACATATTCTACAGCTGTCTGTGTGATCCAGGTCCCAATTGTTTCTCCAGACTTAATTCTTCCCACCCCACCACATCTCCCCCAATGCCTGCCCTTTAAACAGACTCAGAAATGTAACCAGATTCTACCATTGGTGAGAGAGAACCTGCGAAAATGTGAAAACTTTAGTTACTTTTTTTCATTTGTTTCAATATATGAAAAGTAATTATTCTTGAAGAATGTGTTCATTTCCACTCCCCTCTAGGATACACCACTACACAGATCATTATCTCTTTCCAAAACATGACTCCCCAGACACCACACATCCCAATCTTTCTTTCCCTGTTATTTCTATATATTAGTCAGGATTCTTTGGTTTGTAAGCTATAGAAATCCATTTCAGAGAACAGCATAAAAATAAAAGTAATAACATTATATTGGAATTACTGCCTATCCTTCTTCTCAAAGTGTTGCCTACCACCTGCCTCTCTACACAGAGATGGGCTCATGGAGCTAAGTTTCCCTTGTATGATGCCCCTCACCTGCCCCAGGCCATAGAGATGATCTAAGGTGAACACCCAACCCAATGACCCAAGAACTATCTCTTCCTTAAGAAATTGGAATTAGAACCAAATGTTTTCCCATTTGGCTGGACTCAAAAATAAAATCTCTGGTGTAGAGGGATGGTTATATCTTCTGTCATGTGTACCAGGAGCATAGAGAGACAATCTAGAGACACAGAGAAAAGAAGAAATTAGGCTCACTGAAAAATAAATAAATGAAAAACAATAGTAATAAAAAGCAGAAACGATTCCCATATCCTTCTAGTTGCTCTTTCCCGTCTTTCTAAGAGCTAGAAGCGGTTTTGCACTTGGATTCCAAGGAGAGAGGTTCCATGAGACAAAAGGAGCTCCTTTTTGTCTGTTTAAGTTTGCTTACTTTGATTTCTATTACATTAAAATAAGAGTCCATAACAAAATGTCGTTTGCCTTCTATGTGACAGGTGACATCTATATGTGTACTTTTATATACACACATACATATACACAGTCTCATGTAATTGTCACCGTAACTATGGAGTGTTTGTACTATGATTTCCATTTTACAGATGAAAAATATGACTCATAGAAGTTATATAATGTATCCAAGATTCCACAAATAAAACTATGGAACCAGCTATGAAATCAAGATATTTTTCATTCTCAAGAGTATATGTTTCCTATTTTTCTTTGTTTCCCACTCCCATTCATTTTGATCTTCAATATCAGTCAAATGTTCACTCGTTCATTCATTGAATTACTCAAGAAGTATATATGTTTTCTTCTTTATGGCAGACACTATTGCAGGCAATTTTGTCACAAATTTTTTTGATAATTTGATGATACTATTGGGAGATAATTCTCCATGGATCTCTCACATTTCTGCATGTCTCGTAATCAGCCATTCTTCTGGATTAGCTTTTCAAGGATGCTTGTATAGCAAACATCTTTGGGAGACAAAGGTAGTGTCTACCTCCAGAGCAGAGGGAAGATTTGTTTCCCAGCCAATACGATAAATATAATGTCTCCCTCTGGGGCAAATTTTGGGTACATTTGCCAGCAGTCTCTTTTAAAAGACTGAGATTTTCTAAGCTTGGGTTTCCTCAGCTGTGATGCAGACTTATTGAGTACATAGCATCTTTGAGGACCACTCTCCATCACCCCATGGGACTTAGGCAAAAGGAAAACCAATATGAACTTGAGGCTCATATTTTCTGCTATGGTATGAGTAATAAAGTCCTTAACCTCTGACCTGGGAGTCTCATATCTCCCACCAGCATCCATGTGCAGCAAATTCACTTGTTAGCTTGCAAATGGAAAAACCTCAGGTCCTTCATGGTAGTTGAAAAATATGACTGATGAATAATAATTATGAGCTCATAATGATGGACAATCCAACTTGATTCACCAATGTTCAAATGAACTGGTAAGTTATAGAGTCAATATTTGAACATAGATCTCCCTGACTTCTAAACCACGAATGAAGGCATAAAGAAGTTAAAGGAGGGGCTGGCCCCGTGGCCGAGTGGTTAAGTTCGTGCACTCCGCTGCAGGCGGCCCAGTGTTTCGACGGTTCGAATCCTGGGCGCGGACATGGCACTGCTCGTCAGACCACGCTGAGGCAGCGTCCCACATGCCACAACTAGAGGAACCCACAACGAAGAATACACGACTATGTACCGGGGGGCTTTGGGGAGAAAAAGGAAAAAATAAAAAATCTTTAAAAAAAAAAAAAAAAAAGAAGTTAAAGGAGAGGAATAGAATTAAGAAAGCAGACAGACAGCTTCAATTGATCAGCTGTATGACGCCATGTAGTATGTGCATAGTAAGAACTTTTGGAACGGCTGGCATTGTAAAGCATCTCAGAGAATGGCACAGGGATTGATGAACAGCAAGTAGAGGAGACAAATGATCTCAAAGTTTAAGAGACTTTGAAGTCAAACAGCCCTAGGGTTAAATCTGACACTCTGCATGACACTAAGCAATTTCTTAAACCTGTTTGAGCAGTAATTTCCTTATCTCTAAGGCAAGAATAATAGATCCTATCTCACAAGAGTGTCGTAAGCATCAAATAAGGTGATGTATAGAGCATTTCGCATGAAGCTGCACACATAGAAAGTACTAATGAAATGATAGCTATTAATGTACCTAATAATTCCTCAGTAAAGTTTGCATGAGTGATTACTTGATTTCTCTACATCAATTTACCTGCACCTTAACTATCAGATCACTTACCACTAGTATCTCCCTAGTAGTTAGCAGGTTTATAAATACAGAAAATGTAATTGGGTTTATAAATACAGATCCCCACCTGAACCATTGCTGCTTTAAGAGCTAAAGGGGCCCCTGATTTTAAGTGTGGTGGATACTAATAGTTATTTTCCTGTAACAAAAATCTCTTCAGGCTGCAATTTTGAGATAGCATTAAGGCTGAGCATTCATTTTGTGCCTTTCCACAATGGTGTGAGAAATTACAAGGCTGGGGGTTTTCCTGGTTATCCATTTGTCTCTTTCCCATCTTGCAAGTGGAACAAGTCCTGCTGTTGCCAAGCAACGGTGCAGTGGTGGGAGTGATAGTGCATGTGTAATGTGGCACTCTGGGAGCGAGGGGCTTAGTTCTAGAGCCGGTCCAAGGGCACTGAAAAGGAACACTGAAGAGTGTCGTTTTTCTTGACAGCTGGACAGTCATGTCATTAATGCAAATCCTCCAATAATTAAAAGAGCTGCTTCCATTGAGCAATCCCATCACCAGCTTTCCGTGAACTGTGGAAAATCCTCAGAACCAGAGGGCAGAGTAGCTCTTGAGAGTTGCCATTTGCCTTCCTAGTACCCAGGCCTAAACACATGCCATAAATATAGCAGTCCCTCTTGGTGAATAATCAGAACTCACCATAGACTCTCAAAGAGGAAATCTCAATCCCAAACATGGATCCATTCTATGGAATTAGTAGTAGAATGGTTCTTTTATTGAGGTAATAATGAGAAGATCTTGAAAAAGGTAATGGGAAGTACAAGGGGAGAATGAGAGAGAATACATGATTTGGGAATGGGCAACCATCTGTTTTATGTCATTAAAGAGAAAAAAAGAATGAAGGTTGAGAATATCTCTGTTACTTTAGTAACTGACTTAATCGTGGTCAAATATCACTAACACAGGGTAATGCGTTAAAGCTTATGTTGTGTGCTAAGCAGCATTGTATAGCAGTTAAGCACAGACTCAGGAAACAGACTGCCTTGGTTAGGATCCCAGCTCCCAACTTGTTGACTGAGTGATATTTGGAAAGTCAAGTAACCTCTCTGTGCCTCACTTATTTATGCATAAAATGTGAATAATTATAGTACCTATCTCAGAGAGCTGTTTTAAAGATTAAATAAGTTAATATGTATTAACTATTTGAATTGAAGCAAGCATATAGTAAGTATTAAATAAATGCCTGCCAATATTAATAGTAGTTTTACACATATTTGTTAAGAAAGGGACTTCATCTTATTCCTCTTTTTATTTTTATTATCAAAAATTATATCCAGCCTGTAGTTGATTCATGATAAATTTTTGTTGAACAAGCAAATGAGAGGGCATTCTAAAAATTTAATAACCTCAGTTTAGTTCAATACATTTTCAAAGCTAGCTAAAAAAAAATACAATTCCAAATCAAAATAGGAATAATATCAGGAGTTTACAGAATAGCCTAACATGTGTTTCTGTTGGCCTAAACCTTCAATGTAAAAAATATTTTTAAGGAATGTTAAACTCAAAATTAGAGTCTAATATTGACCCTCTGTCCCACATTTTATTCTTCACAGATGGACATCTCTACCTTTTGGAGGCAACAAGAGTATACTGGAGTTTGGTTTGGATTTTTTAAATATTGTGCCCTTGTATTGAGTTTCAATGGAAAAATTTTCCAGCCTCAATAGGAAGTGAGAAACAGCTTTTATAAGCTATGGCAACCCTGGGCCCTAGAAAAAGCCCAGGGCCCCATTTGAGTTCTATCCTCATCTCTTACTTGGACAAACAGCTTTGCTTCTTGATGTATTTGTTTCTCTATCTTTAAAATGAAGGTCTTAATTTCAAGTCTTCATATTTTATCAAATGACACCATGGATATTAAAATGTAAAATTAGTTGAGAGGTTCTTGAGAAAATTTTAGTCTGAGAAAAATGCCTTGTTTTGAAATCTATCTTTTAAGTGAAGAAAGTTATAGGTTTCCAGATTAGTTAGTGGCATAAATACTTTTCCCTCTTTCTTCTGGTATCTCTGAGATTGCTTTTCATTTACTATATAAGTAGTAAAGCTTTTTCAACAAGCACAGCAAAAATAGCTGTTGTTCCAGCAATCAAGAAACGTATGATAAAAATAAGATGTGTTCACAGAAACAGAGGTGCAATCAACTCTTGATTCTTCAAGACTTTAACTATTTTATAGAAAATAAGTCAAGAAGCCCCCAAAACATATGCAATTATATCAGTGAAGTCAAATTGATTCAATAAATATTTCCTATTTTGAACCAAGCAGTATGCTAGTTTCTGAGATAAGATAAATATATACAAACATCTTAGAACCCTGCCTTCTACGTTTTGGTAGATTGAAAAAATTCCTCCAATTCTTCACCCATTGCTATGTTAACTCTCTTTGCCATGTAAATTTGTAGTACCCTCTCAACCCGACTCAGCTAAGTCTAGGAATAAGAGATAATAAACATATGTAAGAGTATCTGGTTTCTTGTAGATAATATGTCTATAACATACTCGTATAATAATTATAGTGTGGTATTAGTTTTCTATAACTGCATAACAGATTGCCACAGATTTAGTGGCCTAAGACAATACACACTTATTAGCACACAGTTCTATAGATCAAAGTTCTTTGTGGCATGTCTGGATTCTCTGCTCAAGTATTATAAGGATAAAATCAAAGTGTCTGTCAGGCAGAGTTCTCATCTGAAGGCTCGTGGGAAAAATCCACTTCCAAGCTCATTCCTGTTGTTGACAGAATTCTGTTCCTTCCAGTTGGATGAGGTCCCTGTATCCTGGCTGACATCAGCTGGGGGCCACCCTCAGCTTCTAGGCTGCTCTCAGGTCCTTGCCATGTTGCCCTTTCCATCTCAGCAATGGAAAACAACACTCACATTAAACTTCTCTCTTTCTTCGAATCTCTCTGACCTCCTCTTCTGTGAGCAGCCAGAGAAAACCCTGCTGTTTTAAAGAGCTCATGTGATTAAGTCAGGCCCACCTGTATAATCTCTATATAATAAGATAACTGTGCCATATAACATAACCTAATATCAGGAGTAAAACTTATCATATTCACAGTCCTGGGGATCATGCAGGACATGTTACACCAGGATCAGGAAATCTTGAGAGATGTCTTAGGATTCTGCATGCCAGAAATTCCAAGTGGAGAATTTCTACAGAAAGATATTTAGAGGAATAAAGTGGAAGAAAAGAGAACCCAATGAAAGCTTAAAGTTAGTATGATAATATATGACATTAAGAGGCATCCCAAAGCAAATTTACCCCTTTTTCCCTTTTCTAGAGGGCTAAGAAATTCTAAGAATTGAGAGGAAAGGTGCACTCTCTGGAGCATGTAAATGTTCTAGATCTTGACCTGGATGTTGGTTGCATTTGTCTAACCTAACAGGATCCCATGCCTAATATCTGTGAACTTTACTGTATAAAAATTATAATTCAATAGAAAAAAAATACCCTGGGAGCCAAGCACACATTGGAAGATATGTAGTAAGTGATAGATTAGTGCTAAGTCATAGAAGATAGAGAGATGGGACCCAAAACTGGTACCAAGAGGAAACAACCAAGGAAGATGCTCTGCTCCTCTAGTCATTTTGAAGGTGTTGTACACTTTAAAGAATCAACAATTTTGACTTTTGATTAAATACAGACCATGTGTATTTTTTATGTCATTCCCAATGTTTTATTCAATGTCTCTTGAGATAATTGGTCAGTAGGAGCACCTCTCTCTTATTTTAGATATTTCCAAATGAGTTAGGAGTTGTAAATAGGAGAAGAGGGAAACTCTCAATTGCCCCTATTTATTATTCATATTATTCCATGCATTAAATACCTGGATGATAGACATCTACAATGCCAGGGTTGTTAACAGAAACCAGTAACATTCTGATAAGAAATCATTCTGACCACATTGTACTAACATACTAGTACTTAATATTGCTGCTAAAATTGTCCTGCTCACAGACACACCTGAAATGAGGAAACGGAGTTATGACGAGATGTGGAATCACATGACAGTTTTTGTTCCATGAGAGATTTCAAAATGGGTCAAAACAATAAATTCTTTCAAAGAAGGAAAACCTCTGTGTCCCCTGATCAGGTGGGGATATTTCCAGATCTTCTCAGATACTTATAAAAGAAGAGCAATCTCACAAGGAGAATCTTGAAACTAGTGTAGATTTAGTAGGATTAATGGAAACATAGAGAAGACTTCTGATTATTCTCCTGGTCCTTCAGTGACATGAAACTTCTGCCCCATTGCTGGTTTTAAAAGAATCAACAGGGTTTAGCTCTGAACAAGAGGCAACCACTACTAATTTGCCAAGCATACATGAAGGAGTTCAGGAGAGGAGAGAAAGCTTAGAATAGCTGCTGTGGATAAAGGAAAAGGCACTCCAGTTAAAAGGAGCAGCAGGGAGAACCATGCTACCAGTTTAAGATGGAAATGATTAATGGAACCTACCTTTCTCCAATTCTCACTTGCTTCCTGGTCCCAAAGGGTATTGGTATGACTAATGAAATGATCCAAACATTAACATAGCTGGAAACCAGCCTCCATAACCTTCCCTGTACCTTTGCATGGACCCCAGGAGGCTGACATCTTCCTCTGGAGAAAATCCTCCTCCAGGCTCCCTGTTACCTTCTCCCTCCTCGATCACTTCTGATTCTCCTACAATGGGCTCCCTGGTCGTTGTGTTAATGTTTCCTTCTGTTGTTTAATATTACTCTAGAACAATAAAAGGACACCTATGGTTAATGCTAGTATGTGATCATAGATTTGAAAATGTATCTGATAGTGCAAAATACTATCAGGCCAAAATCAAATAAGGAAAACAAACAAGCAAAAGATCCCACTAGTGCTTGTCTTAAGTCCAAGATTAACTCTCCCCCTTTGGAATGCCATTTATCTTCAAAATAGTTTTGAGGTTTGAAACCATTAAAAGACTTGATTTTATCTTTCTCTATTTCTTTTTCCCTATTTTTTTCATTTTCCATCATCTCGCCACTTAAGAACCTAAGAGGAATGGTGAAAAGACAAGAAGCAGTGATTTATAGGATATAAATCTTTTCTTCAGTGCAAGCACTAGAAGGTCGAAAAATAAGATGCTTACTAATGAACCAGATGAAAATGAGATTCTTAAATCAACTATTGAACCAAGAATCTCATTTAGCTCTTTTGACCACCTTAGCCCGTAAATGCAGGAATGCACCACTTTATAGCTGAAAGCACATAGCATCTGTATTCTGACAGACTGGATGGAAACCCTGGCTGTAACACCATCTGTGGGTGTTCTACTGTATAAATTAGTTAGCCTCTCTGAGTTTCAGTTTCCTCATCTCTAAATTAAGAATAATAGCACTTACTTCACAAGGACTTGTAAGACTTAAATATATAAAAAGATTTTGGAATAGCTATGTCTTTCCAGTATAGAACATTGTGGTTGCATAAGTTGTAAAGATAAGGCACAGGTGTGTTAGTTTAAGTTTCCCTAAAACGTTCCTGAACATGTAACTGTTGTGGAAACTGGGTTCATTTCTTCCCTGGGACGCTCTGAGACATCACGTGAAATACATCTCAGAATTGTCTCACCAGAGGGTAGAAAGGCTGGAGCATTTATCCACCAGCTCTTTTCCCCATTAGTTGAGGGTTAGTCCTGTAGTGTTGCTGGGGTTGTGCACTTCTGGGTTGTGCCTACTTTCCCACAGAAGAAAACCATCAGGCAGGAAAGGGGAAAAAAAATGGACGCTTCAGGTGAGAACCTGAGAGCATGCTGGAAACTGTATGATGTGTATACTCAGGTGGGCCAAGGGTAAGTGGGGTAGATTATCAGTAGTATTTAATATCTTGGTGAGGTGGCAATTATGCTCAGTTGGAAATCAAAAGATGTAGGGACAAATCCTAATACGAGTCATTGTTTTATTCATTCAACAGATATTTATTGGGCACCTACTAAGTTCCAGATACTGTTCCAGACAGGGAGGACAGAGCAATGGACAAAAGAGATAAAATTTCCGCCTTTATATTCCTTAGAGTGTTTTGAATACTTAAATCCTGTACTGACTAATTTGCAAAAAAGGAGGTGGTTCAGATGTGAATAGAGGTCACGTATCTAGTGTGAACAGGGACATAAATAAGTGAAGCTGACTTAGACAGATAAATGGTAGAGAATATTTTCATTTGTTTTTGACACCTGACTTGTTTGAATCAAGATCCAAATGCATTTCAATCCATTGATCTGTCTGAGTCACTTTTATTGTATAGACTTCCACCTCCATCTCTACTTTTTTGTTTTGCAAACTACTTGTTGAGGAAACAGAATTGTTTAAAGCGTAGAATTTCCCACAGTCTGGCTTTGGTGATCATATCTCCATGGTTGCTTATAGTTCCTATGAATTAGAGCTTAGATCTAGAGACATGATAAGATTTGAGTTCTACTTTTTGCCAAGATTACTTCACAAGTGGTGGTGTATAATTCTCTCATGAGGTATGCAATATCAGTTTGTCTCTTTGGGATGTTAGTAGCCGTGAATGATCATTGCCTAGTTCATAAATTCGTTAGCAGTTGTAAAAATCTGTTATATTCTGTCATTCCTAATCCTTTGTTAGCTGAAATATTCTTATAAGAAGAAATTTTCTCTCAGTCATTTAATTAACCTGAGATACAGATTATTTAAAAAAGGTACAATAAATGCTGTGTGACTTCCCCTTATTTACCACTTTTGGGCCACACCAATGAACTTACTTTAATTTGATTACTTCTGTAAAGACCCTATCTCCAAACAAGGTCACATTCTGAGGTACTTGGGGTTAGGACTGCAGCATATGTATTTCATGGGCTGGCAGCGGCGGTGCAGAATCCAACCCTTAACACCATGTTCCTACTTGTTTACTCTTCACTGTTCTAAAACTTCTTTTCTACATTTTTCTTTCACGACTTCGAAATCATATCAGTTGTTCAATGCAACCTTCTTCATAAAGTCTTTTTTCTGTTAACATCTGCTGCCTCCCAGCTAAATATACTCTCTTTCTTCAAATATCCATTATACTTAGCTTTTATTTTTCTCGAGGTACTATCTCCTACCTCAGATCATATACTATGAGTACTTTTATTTCTCCCCTTAATAGAGAGTGGATGACCTTCTAGACGGTCTAACTCTGACCCCATGCAGTACCAAATGGGGGTCTTAATATTTGGGAAATGATAAGGCAACTGTTTGTGTGCACAGCTATTCATTTGACCAACAATTGGAGCAACCAGTTTGGATTTCAATGGTTGTAATTCTGTGTCTTTAGTACTGCGCACAGTCTCTGGCACAAAAGTGTGACTTATTAGAGTGAATTAATGATTTTTTTAAAAAATGATATATGCCAGGGAAGTAAGGGAAACACCTGATGAGAAAAGTCAACAAAGCTAAAAGCTTGCTACCTAAGTCCTGCCAGCATCTCATTGCCATATCCCTCTGACTGTAGAACTGGAATCTGATTCTTGGATTAAATGAGCCTCTTTCAGAAAAGGCATCCATTGGGATAACTTTGGCTGGCAAAAAGTTGCAAGAAGTGAGGAGCATGCCTCTACAACAGGTTCTTTTAAGTTTCACATTGGCACATATAGAGTGACAGAATAAAATGACCAGAAAAAAATGATTTTATAGCAGGATATCTTGGCCTGTCTGTAAGAAGCCCATTGGGAATAATAGTGTAAATAAAGAGCAATAGATTCCATTAGCCATAGTGATTCTGACCAGTCAGGAGGGAAAAAGCAAGGAAGACAAAAACTCCTCCATTTGCTGAGTCTAATGTGGGTTTTTGCCTCTGTCCAGCACTTTACACTCTCTTTATGGTTTCAAACTGGGCTTTCAGGGGTTCTGTGATGGTGGATGTTGAGATGCAGAGGGACTGAGCAGTGTTCTAATGTGTTTTATTATTATTTATGTGTGGTAAAGCTAATAAGATTGGAAGACTACTGCCATTGAAAAGATAGTTTTTATACTCACAGATCCCAAGAGAAGGGAACATGCCATGCTGTGGAGTGGGGAGGACATGGGGAACCATTGAATTTGATCAGGAAGCAGGGAGAGGGGGAAACTGCAGACATAAGCCTTTATTGTGGTTTCCGTAGAAAGGGATGGGTGAGGCAGAGCAAGCTGGTTTAGGATTGGCTAGCTTGAATTTCAGCAGACTCTGGGGCATAAGGGCTGTCCCTAGCTGCCCAGTGCCTGACCAATGGTCTGGTGCCTGGAGTGATTAGAGCAGGTGAAGAATAGCCCAAAGTATGAGAGGCCAATAAAGGAGGTGGCTGGGGTGTGGACTCTAGACTGGCTGGTTTGCATTTGAAAAGTATGCTCAGTGGGCGAGTTGCTTACCATCCCTAGGAATCAGCTAGCCCTGGGAGAGGCAGTCCTTCCAGGGTCAGCAAAGCCCCAGATGTCAAAGCATCAGAACACAGAAAATAAAAGGCATGGTTAATACAAGCAGTCAGGTGCCAAGACTTCACCACCCCTTTCAACTACAGCATATAAAATATGATTTCAGTAACCTGCATTGTTTCCTTTAACCCTCACAGTGACCTTTCAAGACAGGTTTTCACATTCTTATTTCATAAATGAGACATGCAAGGCTTACAGAGGCCAAATAATTTTCCCACATTCATACGGCCAAAATGGTAAGCAAGTTGCTTCACTTCTTCAAATCTAATGATAATTCTCTTTTCCACCTTACATTACTATGATCATTCTATTTTCTTACAGTACCCAAGGGCTTTTAATATCAAACCTGTGTGAAAACATGTGAAGCAAAATCTTTGGAACCATGACTTGACATTTGATGGCTACCTTAATGTCCTTGTACTATTCTTAGCAGTGCTAAAGGGGCTGATGCTTCTGGAACCTGTGTTAGTAGTTCTATGTCTGTTTTTCTGTTTGGTTGGGCTCATTTTTAATTCTAATCTCAAAGACTTTAAATAGGGCCTTTTTAATGATCTTGAACATAACTGATACTCCTTTCTTTCTATTACTCCTTAGCCAATGAATCAGCAGTTACATTAGACACTCAGCTTTCATTCTTCACTAACATTTGATTTTACTTCCATCATCAGTAATTATAAAGGTGGATTCCAGCAATCTTACAAATGAGGTTATCTTTCTCCCCACCCTCACCTCCTACAAGTATCAAATATTGACAAGATGAGGCAAAGGATACAATTGAAGGTCACTGAATGGCCCTTGGATAACCCATAATGGAGTTTCACAGATCCTAGTATATACATGTTTCTTTATCCACCATTTCCACGGGGACAAAGACTTTCAAACAGACTGTAAAAGCAGGTTAGGATGAATTTCTGTGCTTGGCATCCCAAGCCATTGCCTTTCTAAAATTGATTAATATTGCTATTTATAAAGTCAGACTAAGAAGTGTCACAAACACAGAAAAGAGGTGAGGCAGGATGACAAACAGGACTTCTGGATCCAACATTTCACAGTGTTACAAAATATTAATTTCTTTAAGGAAGGACCACCATGTCTCAACTTTGTGCAGGTATTACACAGCCGCAGGACACTCAGTTTAAGGACCAGTCAAAGGCAAGGAGACTGTGGACAACATTGGTAAAGAGCAAATACTTTAGGATCAGAATCTTAGGTTCTAGTCCAAATTCTTACCCTTTCTAGCCGTGTGACCTCAGGCAAGTTTTATCAGTGGGCCTCAATGGACTCAGCTGTCATGTGAGGCTTGTACTTTCCAGCATACTATACAATAAACAAAACTCAAGATTTTCTACAGCCTATGAAGATATTTAATGGTGTTATACAAGAAGGAGAATGAAATCCATGTTTCAACATGGATTGCAATGTGGACACGACTCTTTCCCAAACAGGGCTTAAAACTTCCATCCCCTCACAGTATCAAGGGAGAGACTACAGAACCAGAGCATTGAACAAACAAGGAGAGGCACAATTTTCAGAAGACCAAGTAAAAGAGAGTCCCGTGTTTACCGGGAGCAATCGGGAGAGGAGTGGTTGGAGAGAACATTTGAATAGTATAACAATAGAGTATTCTGCATAAAAATAGTATGAATTAAACCTTCTAACACAAGAAGTGCACAGAATAAAGTTGAATGCTTTCCCCTCCTCCCAAGAAGAGAGCGGTAGAACATGACAATGCAAAGGAAAATGTCTTGGTAAAGGATTTTTAGCAGTTTCTAAAGAAGAACTAGATGTTTATATTGGTTAATACTAATGATTATGTATTGATAACATATTATTAACAAATCACAAAGGAAAATTATAACATCTTCTCTCCAGAGTACATACTTTTTAAACAAAAGCCTTCATATTAGGTCTTTATAATTCTCAAAGTAAAGAACTCAAGATTGTATTATCAACAGTTTATCAAAAGTGAGTAACTCTCTGAGTTAATCTTCAATATTCATCCTAGAACGAATAAAGGCACATAAATAGTCCATGCGGCCACAACTTCTTTTCAAACATTTTATTTCTGCTAAATATTTTTCCAACAAAAAGAAACCCAGAATAGTTGTTGACATAGCAGCACCAATAATATGTTTTTGTTTGCATGTAATTTATTTCCATGTAACTTTAAAAGTCTAGATGGAGGCAAGCCTTGATCAAGCATTTGGATTTAGTGGGGCTGAAAACAGATGCTGGCAATGAACTCATATTGAGCAAGGAGAGACCTGGTCATGCCATTGGCCAATCGGCTCCAACAATGGTCTTCGGGTTAATTTTGGTGTATCTTCCTAATACTTTCAGCAAGACCCTTTGCATGACTACAGTGATTTTCAAGAGAGAGAGTTGAAATAAGGCTCTTATCCAAAATAGTCTTAAAACAAGTAGAGATTGATCAACCTATGGCCAGAAAATATAAGACATTAATCTCTATGGTGCAAACAGGAAGTTATAGAAAAATACCTAAAGGAAGGCAGTAAACAGAAGTCTCCAGTTATGGAGATGCTAATGAGTAGCAGACTAGGAAGAAATAGAAGGTAACAAGTAGCAGAAATGGAGTAACAAAATTATGTGTATATTAGACTATTAGAACCTCAGTGGTATTCTGCTAGTGATACCCAGTTCTTTGTGGCACCCGTTGTACAGTTGCTGGAACTATTTGCTGTCTTTAATTCCTCATGTAGCATTATCAAAACAAACAAACAAAACAAGAACACCATGGTTTTCAGCTGTGCCTACATGGACACCCATTGTCTTCCCCTGCCAAAATCTTCAACTCTACCTCCTACCGTTACATCTCCAGACACTCTTGTCACAGACCATACACAGTGTTCCCTTCTAGCTCATTCCTATTCCCATTCATCCTCTATATTTCAACTCATTTCTTCCAATAGGCCTCCTCTGAACTACTAAACTACAATGCATGGTCATAGGTATTAGCCAGGCTTCAACCAGAGGAGGAGAACCAGACATGCACAGTATGTATACACACACATTCATGCATACATATATGCATATACACATATGTGTATATATGTGTTGTACACGTCATATGTATGTACATGTTCATATGTGTGTGTGGGTATATACACACACACACACAGAGTTGGTTTACATGATTGTAGGGACTGGCTAAGCAAACCTGAGCAGACAGTTAGGAAGAGAAGATCCAGGAGTTTCCCTGGAAAGCAATTGGAGACTCACATGATGCTTGAAGTATCTCATTACTAAGAAGTCCCCAGTCTGTTTTTAAAGGTCTTCCGCTTGATTAAGTCACACTTACCCAGTATAATCTCTCTTCTGATTAACTAAAAAAAATCAACTAATTTGGAACTTTATGTTACATTGATAAATTCCATGCACAGAAGCACTAAGACAAGGAAGGGTTTGATTGAGTATCTGGGAAAAGGTATATATTGCTACAAAAAGGCTGCTGGCTCCTTTCCCACTGTCTAATTCTACTGAGAGAATATTCTTCATAGTCCAACTTAACCGGAAACATACAACACAAGGAGAATTCTGGGGAATGTAGTATAGCCTAACCAAACTGATATATCACAGAGCCATCATACCATAGTGCTCCGTACTTCATTTTCATTGCACTTATCACAGAATCAAGTTACTCACGTATCAGTCTTCCCCAGGAAACTATCCCCATCTGACACAGTGCCTGCATAGAACAGGAGTCAATAAATATCTGAGAAATGAATGAATGAATTAATTAATTAATTAATAAGTGTTTTTATGTGAGTGTAGGTTGCAAATGTTTTGTTAAACCAACATGAACATAACAGCCATCACAGGGGTCTTAGAGGTCATCCACCACATGATGAGGGCATAATCTCCAAAGTGATAAACGGAAATATAAATATAAAGCAACATCTGCTTTAGCTACTTCTTTTTTCATCTAGCCTTCTATAACAGTAAGGTTCTTTCCAGCTTACAAAAGACAAGATTTTAGAAGTAGAAGTCATTTCAACAACTTTGATTCATTCAACCAATATTTACAGAGCACCTAACTCCTGCCAGAAACTGTGTTAGGGACCTGAGAAACAAATGTGATGTAGAACAAGGGCCCTGTTCTTAAGCGGCTCATAGCACAGTAGAGAGCAGCAGGCAGGTCAGATTGCACAGTACAGGGCTACAGGGGCATGCTGGATGTCTATTCAGGGTATAATGGAGGGAAGATGAAGTCATGGATTTTCTCTGCTGAGGAATCAGAGAAGATGGTATAGAAGTGATATCTTAAAAAAATGTGTCACTCTAATTTGGTGGACAGGGGTGGGAGAAGGTGTTGCAGGTAGAGAGAGCAGCATGAGCCTGCAGCACATTAGGAGAACTGGGGAGGGATTTCATTATGGCTGGATGTATGGTGTATAGGAGCAGTTGAGTCAGGTTTTGTCAAGTCATGAAAGCTTCTCATAAGCCCACCTGTACAACAATGACCATGGAATCTCTGATCCTCACTGTCTTTTCGTCATGTCTACTTACAGCTTTCCCAGTATTTCATAGAATTTCCTTTGACTCCAGGCTAGGTCTTCATTTTTTCCTTCAAATAATTCAAAGGCATCGTGTTCAATCTCCATCCTATTCTCAGATCCCCAACAAGTCACTCTTTTACAAGCTATAGGATCAGTTTCCTGAGCACTCAGGGCAGGGTCAGGAGGATGTGCTCAATTTTTATTAAATAAATAAGTATTGAACTAATGATTATTTATCAACTATGCTTTGAGGTAACCAAAGTAGCTTTGCTGCTAAAATGTCTCCTGTCATCAGAAACAGATGCCTTAAGATAATCCAGGGGATCTCAATTTCAACTTTTTTAACATATTGGGTTGAATGATTCTTTGCTGTGGAGGCTGTCTTGTCCAATGTAGAATGTTTATCAGCATTTCTGGCTTGTACTCACTAGGCCAATAGCACCTCACTCTCTGAATTGTGAAAACAAAAAATGTGTTCTGATTTTGCTGTGTCCCCTCTGGAGCAAAATCACCTGTGCTTGAGAATCATTGACCCAATTCAATATTTTGGCTAGTATATTTTATATATATCAATGGTCCCTTCTTACAAATGCAATAGGTTTTCATGAAGCTTCCAATATTTTCCCACAGTCATAGAAGATAATATTAATTAAATGTTATTTTCCAGACACCGTATGAAGATGTTGATCCCATAAACACCATTTTACAGATAGAAAACTTAGGCTCAGAGAGGTTAATACTTTTCCCAAGGGATAGAGTGAGTCAGGAGTGAATCCAGAATTAGAATCTAAGCTGTCTAACTCCAAAGACAGTCTCTTAGCTGCTCTGAAACAACACCTCTCAGGCAAGGAAAAGCCTAGACTCCTAGAAAATAGTTTTGTATGAAAGCCAGAGAACCTGTTAAAACCTAGTCTGACCAATTCAGTTTGGGAAACAGAATCCCCAAGACATTCAATGATTTGCCTACTTGAATATTGAGTGTTAAGAGGAACAGAGTGGAGATCAACCCAGGGACACGTATGTTGAACTGGCTTCTTTGAAGGGCAATCCAAGCCAGGATGAGTGGTGCGCATTCTTTCTAGAGAGCTCTGCACATCCCTTATGATAACACATCACACATTATATTGTCAATGTATCCTGCCTTATATGCCCCTTCTATTAGACTGAGAGCTTCTTCAGAGCAGAAATATTTTTACGTTTCTTTTTTGTGAGGAGTAAGCATTTTTCCATGCACATGGTAAGAACTCAATCAAAGCTGATTGAATGAGTGAATGAACAAATGAATCCTAGATATATAGAGAACTGGAAACCTGCAGGATGGGAGTTACAAGTGGTTTCTGGAAGCCCAGGTACAAATGAAAGCCTGTCAAGTTAACAACTTACAGAAAGTGTTTTCTATTATCCAGACAGGAAGCCACTGGGAGCAAAGGACATAGATTTAAAGCAGCAAAATAAAATAGGAAAAAATTGGCCCCAAATCAATAAAAATTGTCTATCCTCTCTTTTCAGTTTTGGAATCCAGGCCATGGCTGACCCAAACCACCCAACTCAATTCCACCCCCATTTGGGACTATTACCTGCCTTGTTAAATATTCAGGGGCACTGCCCCTCCGGAAAGGGTGCAAGCACTTTAGTACCGCAAATTGATTTGAGGCGGCTCGGTATGAGCAGCAGGGTTTGACAAGTTTCCCAGACCTGGAGCTCCGCAGCTGGAGGCAATCAGGCAGCCTTCTCTATCCCCACCACCCACAGCTCTGGACACAGAGAATTACTACTTTATTCCCAGGATGAATTACTGACTTGGAAGCTTTCCTGATGCATCCTTCTCTTCACAATTTTCGTTTTGTCTCATATGATGATCTTTGGAATCCTCTTTTGTCAGGAGACACTGGATCTGCAGAGTTATACTCACTCTTGAGGAGGCAGCTGGAGCTTGAGGAGGGGCAATGACTTGCCCAAGATCTTTGGGGGAGGTAGTTATAGACCTGAGATTGGCTCAAGAAATGTTGATGAACTGAATGTATTGGTGGGACTGAGGAGCTAATGGGTCAGATCTTTCACTGGACACAAAGGAAGGCCCCCTAGAGACACTGACAAAGCTGACTGGAGCCAGATTGGGGAATCTTTTAATTGACAGGAGTAGTTATTTAACATGCCTGGAATTAGATTCATTCATTCATTTATGCATCCACCAAATATTACTGTATGCCTACTACATGCTAGGTAATAGGCAAGTTTCTGGACATAAATGATGAAACAGGCAGACAAGAACAGAACAAATTGTCTAGCAGAAAGTAGAGATAACATAATATATCATTATATAGTGTTTCACACATAATTATGTTATACGTGATATTATAGGATACATATTGTCTTAGCCTGCTTAGCATTCCACAACAGAACACCATAGACCGGGTGGTTTAAATTTATTTTCTTACAGTTTCAGAGGCTGAAAGTCTGAGATCAAGGCGTCAATATGGCTGAGCTCTGGTAAGGATCCTCTTCCTGGCTTGTAGATGTCTCATTCTCACTGTATCCTCACATGGTGAAGAGAGAGAAAGCTCTCTGGTGCCTCTTCTCATAAGGCCAGTAATCCCATCATGGGGGCACCGCCTTCATGATCTTGTGTAAATCTGATTATCTCCCAAAGGCCCCATCCAAATACTATCACACTAGGGGTAAGGGCTTTAACGTGTAAATTTTCAGGCGGACACAATTCAGTACATAGCACATATAACAGGATATGATATGATATGATATGATATAGAAAGTACAGACTAAGGGCTGAAAGAGGAAAGAAAGACCAGAGAAAGATCCTTGCAGAAAGTAATATCTAAAGCCAAATGTGTTCTTAAGTTCAAAGGACAAACAGAGTCAGACACTAGAGAATGATGCAAAAGTTCCTGAGGAAATATGGGAATGGATAAGCAGGCAAGGAGAAAGGCAAGAAAGTCCAGTGGCTGAGCTCATAGGCTATGAAATCAGACAGACCTCAGGCACTTGCCAGCTATCACCATGAACAAACCACTTGAATTCTCTAAGTCTTGATTTCCACAATTATAAAATGTGGAGAATAATTATAGCTAATTTATAAAGTAGTTGTGAAAGTTGCATGAATTTACATAAACAGCTTAACCCTGAAGCCAGCGTATTGTGTTTGATATATAGGAGCTATGATTATTCAAATACTGAAAATATTTCATCAGCACATCCTGTTGGTTTTACCTTCAGGATACATCTTGCATCCAGCTACCTCCAAGGCCACCATCCTTGTCCAACTCATCAATGACCCGTGTGGCCTTTGACCAATTATTCAAACTCTCTATTCCTCAATTTCTTCATCTGTAAAATAGGTACAGTATTGCTACCTACCTCATAGAGCTGTTGTGAGTACTTATAAATTAACACACATGTAAAATACTTTCAAGGACGCCTAGACTCTAGCCCACAGTTAGTGCTAAGTAAGTGGTCCCTATTATTATCATCTCTTGTTTGAATTGTGGTAGCATCCTCTTACCTGCTTTCTCTGCTTCCACCCTTACTCCATGGGTTTCTTCACACAGCAGCCAGAGTAACTCATTCAATAAATAAATCATGTCATCTTTCAATGAATTATCATCACTCTCAGAGTGAAAGCAAAGTCTTCACATTGCCCCGGACCCTTTACCTCTCAGATCTTATTCCCCACTGCCCTCACCTTGCTCACCCTGCCTCTGCCACCCTGGCCTCCCGTGCTGTTCCTTTGACTTGCTAGGCAGCCTAGCACATTTGTGTCTTCTTACTTACAGTTCTCTGCCCAGAATGTTATTTTCCTAGGTGTCTTCATGACCCCTAAACTCAAGTCCATTCAGGTCTCTGTTTAAATTTCACATTAACAGGAAGACTTTTTCTGAAAAACTGACCTAAATAGCGAATGCCACCCAGCACACCCTATCACCCTGACTCCTCTTTATTTTCCTTATTATCTGATGTATTATGGATTTATACTGGTAATTTCCCATGGTCTACTGTCCCGACAGAATGTAAGCTCCATGAGGGCAGTACTTTGGTTTGTTCCCTGGCAACAAGAAATGTGCTGGACACGTGGAAGGAGCTTGAAAAATATTTTTTCAGTAATAAGTAAGTAAGAGACTTATAGCCAGGGTGTCCTCCCTGACTGACCACTGACCATATGGGGGGTGGGGGCAGCCCCTCTGGCTGGAAGACACATGAACTATGGTCCTGAGTAAAAGACTCATGGGCTCAGAGCCAGACAAGTGTCTTTTCTAGGAGCAGCCTGAAAGATCTCACTTGACAGTTCTCGGTGGCAGAAGGCAAGCAATCTGCATTGTTCGGTAGTTCCAAACATTACCTTAGTGAGCTGGTAACTCATCCTGAAAATCAGAAAGTCTCTAAAATATGGTGACTCTGAGAAACTGCTGACTCAGTCTCCAAAGGGATGTTGTTAGTGACTGATTTGAGATGAGACTTTTGCAATCACTTTTATGTTCTGCTTAGGTCAGGGTGCGAGGGAATAAGGTATAGTTGTCTCCTGTTTTATGCAGCAGAGTATAATCCATTCACAGGCAGTGCAGACCTATAGATCCTGCAGAGAGAGAGAGTGTGTGTGTGTGTGTGTGTGTGTGTGTGTGTGTGTGTGTTTGGGGAAGGGTGACCTCCATGGCATTATCTCACCTAGAAATCTCAGTTAAGTGGAATCACAAAGCTATGGCTTTTTGATATTCATGTCAAATATCATTGGGGCCACTTCTCAAAACAGTTTGGCTTCCCACAGTTTTTCTTCCTTACTTCCTGGCTGTACTCAGGATGAAATTGAAGATGAGTACTTACTTCCTCCTGAGTGCAGTCACTATCCATCCTATCCCTGTGTAGCACTAACCTTAAATCTAGACGACAAGGACCACTATCCTGGGCCTCATGCTTTGGAGGGTGCTGTATATTACAAACATATCATAAAATATGTTTATTAGAGAATATACTGTCACTTCTGCTTCTTGGCATCCAGCCCTCACTTCTGACACAGCATGATCCCTAACCCTGAACCTCCACTCCTGTGAGTGTTCAAGCCCTAGGATAATGCTTCTCCACATCTCTTGTGCTGCATCCTCAAAACGAAAGGTAAGTGCAACCGAATGCCATGAAAGTTTGCAGGTGTGCTATTGCCAACGTCAGAGATGGACGCTGAGGGATTTGAGCAGCAGGAGCAATTTAAGCAAGAGAACCAACAAATTAACTTGTGAAATCTTTCCTTGCAGAGTACAAACGCAACAGATTTGTGCATGAGAAAGCAGTACAAAGCATCCATTTTCTTACCTTGTGTTCATATTCCACCTCATGGTTCCAGAGGTAGACATGAGTTGGTGAGGTAGTCACATCAGTTCCCCAGGACATCTAAGGAACATTTTCCTATATTACACAATTCATCTTGCTCTGAAACTTTTATATGTTTGTATTGTAGATGTAACAGGCATGAAGCATGATTACAGATTCTTTGTATTGGTAACTAGACGGACATTACATATAGAGTAGTAAATAGTGTTATTGCTTAAAAAAGTAAGATTTAATTAAATTTGCAAACAAAATATTTGTTTTATTCAAACAATTTAATTTTTCATATTTTGATATAGAGTAATTATAATTTGAAATTCTATTTTCAAGTTATTTGACTATTTTAGAAGAAACAGCGAAAGGAATCAAAGATAATTTTTATCTTTTGATTTTTTACATTTATTTTCATTTACATTTTTGATGAAAATTTATTAAAATTTTGTATACTTTAAATCTAATTAGTTTTTACTTTTCAACGTTTTAAATAATTTAGAATGAGTACAAATTGAGATTTTGATACAATCCAAAAGGATGAAAATTTAATTCAGAGAAAATAAAAGCTGAAAAGAAAAGAAAATTTTTCAAAGTAGGGACCTGCATAGAATTGGAAATAATAAAAGTGAATAAACTTCATTCAATAGGAATCACACAAAATTAGTGACTATTGTGTTACAAATTCTTCATTTAAAGAAGAATTAATTATTAATTAAAACAATGAAAAAGAAGAAAATTAATCTTATCAAATCTACAGCCTGAACAAGTAAGATAAAAGCAGTTCAATGTCATAATCTTTACTAAATTAAGACATAATTACTGTCCAAAAAGAGAGAATGCTTGGGCTTCCATTTTTACTCTTGCTCTGGACCCTGGGAGTCAACCTTTCCCAAAATTCACTACAGAATAGGGTGCTTTAGCCTCAGCTTTCACCTGCCTTACTGCTGTTAAATACAAATCCATCAAAATCTTTCTTTTCACAGTAATTATTGCAGGGAAAAGGACAGAATACTACAAGAATGAATAAATATGGGAGAGCCACAGATGTTCAGGCCAAGTGTCTGCTTTCAAGTTAGGTTCTTAATTCAACATAGTGAATAGAACTCACTTTGAGTACCTTCCTTTCCACTATATTAATTTATTTTTTTCAAATCACACATGCATTGGGTACACGTTATACACAAGGTCTTTGCCAAGTGCCTTACATGCTCCACTTTGTTTGATGTTCAAACAACGTCATGGAAGAGTTAATATAACTTTCTTCACTCAAAGATGAGGAAACGGGATAGTTAGTGCCTTACCCAAAGTGATCCATATAGCTAGGGTGGTGCTGTAATTTGAACACAAGTAGTCTAGCTCCAGACCCCACAAATAAGCTACTAAATTAAATTACCTCTGGAATAAAGGTGGGGGAGTGTACACATCCTCTATCCTTTCTGGATTATTCTTTAGCAAAAGGCAATGATGACTCCTCCTGGAAGATCTTCTTTCACTATAACATCAGCATCAATTTTCTTCCCATAGTATGTGAGTTCCTTGAAGCATAGACTGCCTTCTTCTTTGTATCTCCTGTGCCTACAAAAGGGCTTATGCATTTTGAGAATTGGAGTTAGTATTTGATAAATGAATGAAGATAGTATAATGAATGACTCATCTCAAGTGAATAAAGATTTCTAAAGATCTCCAGAGCATGTGATATCTATTTGGGAGAGTCATTATCTCACTCTCCCTGTGTTCCTTCCATGCAACAAGCAGAGGCTTGGGCCCTCTTGCAAGTATCAAGTAGAAGCATCTTCTCTTCTTTCCGTCTCTCACTCAGTCCTCTCTAGAGCTGGGGGAATAATTTGTCTTATTGCCAAGATTGGGCTCGAGAACAAAGAATGCCTGGTGCAGCCCCTTTGGGACTCTCCTTTGGCCTAATGAACCCACAGAATAGAGGCTTTTTTTTCTCTAGCCTTTCATCCACATGGGGCGTACATCTGATTAAGGACCCAGGGACATCTTCTAAAGGCAAATCTAAGAAAGAATGATTAACTTCGGCAAAGTCTTGCATTTTGAGCCTTAAAACTTGACTGCAGTGGATTCCTACTCCCACTTTATCTGACCCACTTCTCAGAGAGGCCTTCCTTTACTCCTACATTTATTAGCGTGAGCTCCCCATTCTGTCCCCATGACCTTTGCCTTCAGTACTCTCCAGAATAATACCACAGTGAGTGTCATATTACAAATGTTACTTTTTTTTTAGGCTTCATAGCCCTTAGACTTAAAGTTCCATGGAAGTAGGGAGGTGTAGGTCCTATCTATCTTACTCGTCACCGTATTCCCTATAGCTAGCTCAATGGTTGACATTTAGAGGACACAACAAATAAATATTAATAAATGAGGAAATTTTAAGTAAATTTAATATGTAACTCTAGTTACATATTAACCTGGAACATGAACTATCTTGTTAATGTTTAGAAAAGTTATTTTTAAACACTTTAAGAATTGGATATGACATTTAAAGATGTTGCTGTATCAGGCAAGCCAGTGAGAGGCTAAGTGCCAGAGAAGGAAGAGGCTCAATCTGGGAGTATGAGGGCTCAGATGCTAGCGCCAGCTTTGCCTCCAGCTTGTAGTGTAAACTCAAATATGGGAGCCCTCTCGGTGCATGATTCTGGGCCCACATTTTGCATTTTAATGATGTTCTTGGATTTCGTAAAGTCATATTATGCTTGGTTAGGAAGAGAAAGCACAGAGAATGTAGTTCACCTCTCATCCCACTGAATGAGGAAGCTGAAACCTGAAGAGATGAACTGGTATATTCAACAACATAACAACAAAATCAGAGCCAGAAAGTTGGAATCCTTGCCTACCAAGTCTGTGTGTCTCTCTGTGTTTTCCAGGAAGGTATCCACTCATATGCCAAGATTCAGTAGGTACTGATGATTGAATAGGACTCTGGAAATCTACTGTTTAGTGTGGGAGGGAAATTAATCAATCAATAATTATAGATATAATTGAAAGATGTGATGAAGTGGTATGCTCAGGACCCAGGAGACAGGAAACCAAGCAGAAGAATCTTCTAAATTCACCTAGGGAGGAAGGATGTCAGGTTATTCATTCTAGAGTTGTTCATGATCTATCTTTCTATGTTTGAGTGAAGATGGTGAATGAGTATGGGGCAGAAGAGTGGTTAGAGGAGGGTGTCACTACAAGGAAAAGGGAGATGATGTGGAAAGAAATTCCTTCACTCCACTTCCTACTTTACTTTCTCTTCTTCACTTTGTCGAGTCCTTAAAATGCCTACTTCCCTGTAACCTCTAGCCTGTACACATGCTGGTCCCTCCACCCAAAATATTCCTACCTCTATCTTCACATGGCTGCTTCCTCATTCTTCACAGTTGACCCTACATGTAAATTCCACAAGGAGGCTTTCTCTACCTGCCCCCAGTCTAAAGTAGCACCCCCAATTATTTCTCTCATAGTACAATATATTTTCATTCAAGTTCTTGACCCCACTTTTATTAATGTATTTACTTGTGGGTTAAAGTTTCAATGTCCATCTCTGCCCTTGAACTATAAGCTCCTGAGAGTAGACACTATTTCTTTCTTGTTCTCCATTGTATACCAGTGCCTTACATATTTGTGAATATTTGGCACATAATCAACTCCCACTAAAATCTTTTGAGTGAGTGAATACATCACTGGATGAACCATTTTTATCATCACCCTTCCTGAACATGTAATGTGAGTAAATGAATTAATTGTCAATTGACATTTACTGAATACCTATGTGCTAGACACCCTATAAGGATTTTACAATTTACCTCATTTATTCCTCTTAGTTTCCTTAGGAGATAGATGCTAAAGTAACCCCTATTTTACAGATAAGGAAACTGAAGCACAAAGAGGGTAACTTGCTCAAGTTTGTATAGTGGTAAGTAAGTAGCAGAGTTGGAAATAAACTTAGGTGGTCTGCCTGGAAAGTCAGTGCTCAGCTTAGATGCCATGCTACTTCTCATAAATGAGTGAATGAATCAATGAATTAACAAAGTGTAAACAGCAAACCATGTTCAAGGAGCTGTCAGAAATTTAGTATGACTGAAGTACAAGATGAGTGCTAGGGCAGAGTATATGTGGTAGGGAAAGGACTGGAGGTAATGAGACTGGGGGACTCAAAGCATGGATGGCCTTGGGTCTGAAGATATGGGGTCCTCACTTTGTTGGCAGATGCACTTAAGGCTTTGCAGCTTGATAAATACAGCGAGATTTTCATTTAAGAGAGATCACTGACTTTCCTTTTCAAATGATGATTCAACCTCAGATCTGATTCAAGAATGCTAACTTTTACCCCATAAACTATTTTTCTATCTCATTCTCTCATGCCATCTGCCTCTCCATGCTGAGCCTCTCAGATTAGCCATGTTGGTAGACTGCCTGCCTATTTTGAGAAGAGCCTTGCCACCTGCTAATGTGTCTCCATTCTTCTTTGATTCTTTGTTTTGAAAGCAATTGAGAGGCCATGCATAGCCCATCCTGGTGTCTCAGGCCCAAATCCTCCTGAAACATCCTAGGTTTCTAAATATTATATGCTAAGTTACTGGCATAGGACTTAGACTGTGAAGGCAGGGAGGTGAGTTGATCCATAGATGACAGTATACATAACATTAAGGAGAGAGAATGGCCAGAAATGAGGAGACTAGTACTAGTCTTAAGGCTATTGCAATCGTCCAAATAGAGTTTAAAATGCTCTATATTCTTTTGGTGTTTGTGGGACAGAAAAAAGTGAAGAGATGCAGGATCAGATGCAATACAACTCAAAGAATGAGGAGAGAAAGACAAAACAGTGCAATAAATCAGAGAGGCCTATGAAATATTGAGTCTGAGAGTCTGAAAAAAATTATCATCGTTTAAAGAAATAGGAAATAGAAAGAATGATGAGTTTCCTGTGGACTTGAGTTTGAGGAACTGACTGGGCATCTAGGGGTATATGTCCAGCCCAAAGCTGGCAATGCGGTCTATGGATTGGGAAAGAAATTGGGAATGAAGATACAACTGTGAGGGCCATTCCTGTCGATCTGATAATTTAAATTGTAGTTTGAAAGTGAAGTCACCAAGGGAAAGTGTATAGAAATAGAAGAATGTCAAGGACAAGTGCCATCAAAATAGCCACCACAATATGGAGTATTTAATATCATATTAAGGGCATAGAGCTTGGAGGCACAGAGACACATCTTGATTTGGCTTGATCTTAGGCTGCAACACTTTCTGACAGTGTGACATGGGCAAGTTACTTAACTTCTTTAGTAAAATCAGGATAGGAATCTCTATCTCTTGGGCTCATGGTGAGGAGTCATTGAACAAGCCTGGGAAGGACTTGACACAGTGGATAGGTCTTAGTGGATCCCAAAAAAGACTAGCACCCATGTCCCACTTAATATAAAGTAGATATGACTACTATTGTTGGTGCTTGAAAATCACTGCACTTGCCTGCCACATATATTTTCTCTTTAAATCCTTATGGCAACAGTATATATAGAATATACATGATTGTCGCCATCATTTATTTGAGGAAATTTAGGTTTAGGGGTAAGTGACTTGTCTAAGCTCAAAGTAATTAACTATTTGTTATAACAAACAATCCACAAATCTCAGCCATTTAACACAACAAAATTTTATTTATTGCATAAGTTACAGCCAACTTCAGTTGGGCAGCAATTCCAGGTGTCTCTTTTCCAGGAAGAGACTCAGGGATTCAAGCTCCTTCCATTACACAATGTCATAATCTTTAATACTTGCCCTATAGGGTTATTCGTGGATAATCAAGCCAGGTGTTTATAGCTGGAACTGAGAGGGATCCACATAACTTTCACATGCAGTCTGTTGGCCAGAACCGTCACATGTCCCTCCTCAAACTAATTTCAATGAAAGCTTGAAAATGTAGTCTTTTTGCCCAGGAGAGGAATTGAGATTGGTGAGAAAGGTGAGCAAAACCTTTCATGTCTCATAACTGGTAAAAGTGGGACTTTAAAGAAGTTCTAAATAAGGAGGAAGAAAGAAAAGAAAAATTCTTACAAATACCAGAAGACCTGATATAGTTTTCATGTTCTGAAAGCCAGGAGAAGGGAGAATCTCCCCACTTATTAAATCCCTAATGCGTTCCAGGCACTGTGCTGGTTCAGTGTTAACTCATGACGAAGCAATAAGCATGATGACAATTTGAGAAAGTCCAGTGGTTTTAGCAGTTGGATATAGAAGGAATTTCTTTGGGGAGAGATGGTTAGGGAGCAGAGAAGGAGGAGACAGATCAATTATCAAATTTTGTCATGCCAGAGGCTTGAAACATAGTCCCATCTTTGAGACGATTATTGTTGGTTACTTGAGTTTCACTGTCTTCGAGGAAAAACTGTGAGACACTGAGGACTCCTCAGAGAACAGCAATGACTTATCTCCAGAGTAAGAAGACATAACAGAACTGAAAGGTAGGATATGGGGTGGGAGGAGCAAGGAAATTATGAAATCCATATTTTATCTCTTTATACATTTATATTTCTTCTCCCAATTGATGAGAAGCACTTGAAGAAAAAGCAAACAAACAAACAAAAAAAGCAAAACAAAAATATCAGAAAACAGAAAAAAAACAAAGAGCAGAGTCTGGTGGAAACTTTGATTGGAACTGCCTTGACACTGAATAACTGAGAGAACCAAGGTAGCCATCAGATCTTGCTGGAGCCTCAAAACCCCTCCCCTGCTAGACACAGGACTTCAGGATCTCTAAAATAAACAAACGCAGAAAATCCCTTAGTCTCGTGAATTTCTCAGGAATTGTTTCCATTGGTCAGTTTCAAACTCTTAACCCTTGGTGGCATTCCCAGTTTCTACCTCATTTTTTTTTTTTTTTTTTTGAGGAAGATTAGCCCTGAACTAACTACTGCCAGTCCTCCTCTTTTTGCTGAGGAAGCCTGGCCCTGAGCTAATATTGTGCCCATCTTCCTCTACTTTATACGTGGGACGCCTGCCACAGCATGGCGTGCCAATCAGTGCCATGTCCGCACCCGGGATCCCAACTGGCCAACCTCAGGCCGCTAAGAAGCAGAACGTGCGAACTTAACCGCTGCGCCACCTGGTCGGCCCCCTACCTCATTGCCTTTTAACCTCACTCTCCCTCTTTAATTCATGTGAGTTAATAATTCCTTTTGAGTGTCTGCCTGACTTTTGAGTCAGCACGTCTCTAAGATACCACCCCTAGAACACCTCCCCAGTCTGCTAAAAATTGATGTGCTACCCCCACACTAAACCCAGAGTCCAGGACACTTCATTCCATACATAACCCAGTGCCCTTCCTCTAACCCACCTCATCTGCTGAGAGAAGCTCAGGTAGACATGGCCTGGAGAGATAGCAAGAGAAGTTTCCAGCTGAATGTGCCTGGCTTTGCTCTGGGCTTCAGTAAAGAAATGAAGGAGAACTTAAAGCTTTCAGATTGTCCAGCCCAGCTCCCTTATGGGGAAGTACATTAACTGGTTCATTCAAACACACACATGTTATACCAGGAACTTGCAAACAATACAACAGTGAAGAAAACAGATCTTATCCCTGCCTCTAAGAAGCTCACAGTATAATGGGGGAGAAGGGTAACTGTATGAGTAATCGCGGCACATTTACAACACTGGAGACAATAGTGGTTGATAAGCCAGCTCAAAGTAGCCACAGAACTGGAGCCTAGGGTGAGGGAATGTGCTCAGGGAACATTTCCAAGGAGGTGAGACTGAAAGTCTGGAGTTGAGGCAAAAGCCCTACTGAAAAATGGAATCACCTCTGACATAACTCTGAAACCTAGGGAAAAAACAGAGAAGAAAACAAACAAAACAAGCAAACAAAAGCAACCCACAAAAAACAGTGTCAAGTAGCTGAGTAGCAATCAAGGAAGAGGAAATCCTAGCAGCTGAAAGTGAAAGAAAGGGAAGATATGCTGACTTCACAAGCAGGAAATAGAGCCCGTGGAAGGTTTTATTTAAGGAAAAAGAAAACTGAACATATATGTGAAGTAAAGGCAAGAACTCAGTAAACAGAGAGATGCCGAGGGTGCCACAGAATGAGGGGTCAGGAATTATGGCCCCAAAGCTGCCAATCGGATTGTTAGACAATTTCCTCTGCACAGAGGTCTTGTCAGGAAGTGAGAGGTGAAGTGACAGCATGGTCTATCATCCCAAGGGCTAGGGAATAATGAACGTGCATCATCTTTGCTACCACTTTGGTAAAACAGAAGGGACATTTTATTCAGAATCAAAAGATCTGCTTCTGCCACACATTGAGTCCAGGAATTTGAGAATTTTCTGAGTTTCTCTATCATCTTTTGTATAATGAGAGAATTCAAAGGAAGATTTCTATAGTTGATTTTTAAAGGGTCAGCATGCATAGCCTTTTTCCCCGCTATGGATTTACACCTAGAAAGCAATTCTTCTTCTATGCAAACTCACATCCAGAAACAATTGATTTTTGATAACCTATGAGACTCCAAATAACACACATGCTTTTTAATCTGAGTAGAATGCCTAATCCAGAATCATCTCATCAGGCATGCCACTCATCAGCTTATGTTGGATCAGAAAGAATTTTTTTGGGGGGGGAAGATTAGCCCTGAGATAACATCTGTGCCCATCTTCCCCTATTTTATGTGTGGGACACCTGCCACAGCATGGTTTGATAAGCTGTGTGGAGGTTCATGCCTGAGATCTGAACCACCGAACCCCCAGCCACTGAAGTGGAGCATGCGAACTTAACTGTTACACCACCAGGCCAAGCCCCAGAAAGAAATTCTTGATCCCAAAACTCCCCAGTCAATTAAACAAATTTCTTTTTTTCATTCCATTGTAGTGGTCGTTTTCTTCCTCAAACTGAAATAAAAAATCCATCACAGAGTTTTATAAAAACTCATCTTGGTGCTCAAGGAACTGAGTGAACCTGGCATTTTGTTCGGTTGGTTGTTGAAAGTCATGTCTGTTGACTGGCAAAATGTTGACTTCTGTTAGTCTGAGTGAAGATGTGTGTGTGTGTGTGTGTGCTCCCAGATCGGTCTGTAATAAAAAGATTAAATCTGAAAATGGTTCCATTCTACCAGATATGGCATTTCCCATTGAGTTGTATTTTACAACATTTTTAGGTGGAATTTGATTACTGTGAGCAATTGACTATTGATTCATGTTTCTCAGAACTCAGCAGGGCATGGAGAAAAGTCTCAGCCAGTTGGAACTACTTGGAAAGTGTTCTTAGGCAACATGGCTTGCAAACTAAAGTACTGGGAATTTAAGTAAAATGTTAAAGGCTCTGCCTTATATTCTGTCAATGAAATAACTTACTCCTCAAAGCAAAGCTTTCCTGGATCAAGTATGACTCACTCCTCTTGTGTCGAATGGCAGAACATACAAAATCTGTTCAGTGTCACCCTGGCATTAATAAAGTCCAAGCTAAAAAAAAAAAAAAAAAGATATTATCTTACATTCTTACATTTAGGTTAGAACCATATAAAAGCATGCTTAGCCTTTCCTGTCCCCTATCAGATCTGATGATCATAACAAATTATTATGTTAGGAAGATGTAGAAGAAAGTGCAAAAGGTATGTTGAAGTCTGATAAACCTGTATTCAAATCCTAAACCAAGAGGCCTTGGAAAACCTCTTAACCAATATGAACATCACAGGTGAAATTGGGATAACCTTGCAGGTTTATTCTGAGGCTTATATGAGATCATAAATGTAAAAATGGAAAATCATTATTGAACACTTGCTATATATTGATTCACTATGTTCTTACTGTGAACACTTACTATGTGTTTTATGAGTATTCAGTTACATAATGCTTACAACAACCCTATGAGTTTGGCACTATTATCATTCCCATTGATGATAGAAAACTACTATCTATAAGATAACTGAATCCAAAGGGGTGAGATAATTTGCCTATGTAAGTGGTCATTTCAAGCTTTGAACACATCAGAGCCTATGTTCCTAAATACTATGCTACATACTGACATTTTAGTATAATCCTGTAAACTTGGTCTGAGGCTATATTTATGATTTAAGACCTTCCCTGGTTCCCATGCTAGATTAGGTGAGCATTCTTTTTATTTATTCCAATTTTATTCATATATTTATTCAGCTATTTTTACTAATATAATGAACATCTGGCAATCCAAGATAGAAAACCCAACTAGGATCTTGACAATAACTTACATCTCACTACAAGGCTCTCCCATGAGCCCAGAGCTCTGCTTCCACTAACAAGATGTAAATATTAACCAGACCCCTGTATTTATCATTCTTTGTTGTCCTTTTCATACAGTGCCTTCTATTTGGATTTGTAAATGTTATAGGCAAAACAAACACACATTTAAAAAAATTTAAGTAGTAAGTAATTTTTGAAAATTGCTTTTTCCTTTAACATTATGACACTAAAGACCCATCTATATTGTTGCTGTAGCGTTGACTCTGCATAATATTCCTGTGTGACTATACCAGAGTTTATTCATTTACTCCCTTGATGATGGACACCGGTTCCAAGTTTTCATTGTAGCATTCATAATAGTATTCATCATAGCACTGCTGTAAACATTTTTATACACGCCTTCTGCTACGTATAAGTAAGGGTTTTGTTTTCAGTATTATCCCAGGACTGGGTTTTCTAGATCAAAAGTTATGATTATTTTAGGAAATAACGCCAAGCCATTTTCCAGAATAATTCTCCCATCTTACATGCCACCAAAAGTATTTAGGGATGTTCTCCAATATTTTGTATTGTGATTTTATTTTAGTTGTGCTAATCCAATAGATGTAAAATGATATGTCATTGTAATATTGATTTGCTAATGAGGGTGGCCATCTCCCTTCTACTTTTCATATGTTTAGTAGATATGTTTCTCTCTTCTATGAAATACATCTTTGTGTATCTTGCATACTTTTATTGGGTTTTTAATGTTCTTATTTTATAATCTTGATACTAACCCTTTGTTATTGTAAAAATTATTCCTATCTTCTCTCAGTGTGTAACTTGGATACTCACTTTCTTCCAGGAGTGTTTTGATAAAAACTTTAATTTTCATCCTTTAACAATTCATCTCATTGTGTGTTTTCTTGTCCTGATGGGACCCAAACAGAAACAAGTTCACATTAATGTTAAGGAAGACTTAGTAATATAAGGAAGTAAATTAAATTCAAATTGCTTCATACATTCAAAAAATTCAAACAAAAAATCACAATAGGGAGAGGGGACTGGGAGAGGAGGCTTATGATATCAATGCTTGCTGTGAAGCTTCAATTAAGAGAGTATATCGTATTGATGTAGGTAGAGGATAGAAATTGGACCAATGGAATCGACTAGGGGTCCAGAAATAGATCCTTATTTGTATATGGAAATTCAGTATATGGCAGGAGAGATATGCCACACTAGTCATGAATAAAACGACTGTTGCATAGTTGGAGTTGGAAAAAAGTGTATCCACTAAAAAAAAAAAATCTTGACTTACACCAAACGCTAAAATTCCATTTGATCATACACATATCACTTCCCTAGAACTCCTTGTTTGCAGTCTTTCGTTCTTAGCCCAGCCATTCTCCTATCTCATGAGGTAAGTCATACATCAGAATTAGGAGTCAATATACATCTATACCATAATAAAATAACCCTCACTCCACAAGACAAAGAACCAATATTAAGCCTTGGTTAGCTATTAAATATACCACTCCTACTTATAAACTCAGAAACCAGTGATATAACCACAGGCTAGATCTGCATATTTACTAGAAAGAGTAGAAAATGGGCTTGGGACAAATTTTACTTTTGCTTGAGTTCTATAAACTCCCAATCTAACCAGAGGACGATGAAGACACCTCTAGGTTGTGTGAGCGCTGATATCATGCCAACTTTGTATCCAACAGTTTTAAAACTCTGAATATTCCCAGAGCACAGTTTCCCTGGAAGTTAAAAGGGCTTTCATAAAGTTATGAGAGGGAAATTTATTATATATTTGTGATGGCATCACAGGGTCTTTCCTTAAAGCGTTCTGGCTCTGCACTCTGATGTCTTTTGCGTCTGTGAACCAACTTCAACCTGGAAACTGGATGAGAAGCTACAATTTTCCATTGCCTTGGTTGATTTCAGCATTTGTCATTCTCCATTGACTTCCATTGGTCAAAGTTACACTCACAGAGTTTTAATTGCTCTGTACTTCCAGGTTGGGTGGACATTGTGTCGTCTCTCATCCCTCAGCAGGAAGACAGAAACCTAGGTCAGAAGAAAGGAGTATACAGTGGTATCATGAAGTGGTAAGCTTTCAGATTGTGCCTATATGAATCGTTTGTCATAGGGTCTGGAGTAAAGCAAATGGCCGAGGATCCTGGAAATAGGTGTAACCAAGAGACTACGAGAAGAATTATAAGAAGCAACTAATACAAGTGGATAATAAGTCACTGATGAATGGAATTCTTCTTAGTAGGCAAAATTATGAACAACACATTTGGGGTTTTTTCCCCACTTTTTCTGTTAAGAAAGATGGTGTGATGAGTCTACGCTGTCATATGGGTAGTGGTTAATTAGTTGGCTGGCTACTTTCAGGTAACAGAAAAACCCAAACTGCAAGATTAGTGACAAGGAGGTCTGAGAAAGAAGTATGAGAATAGATATTTTGGATTGAATATATATAGCACATATTCTGTACCATATAAATGTCCACAGGAGGATATAGACTATGGAGGAGTTTTCAGTAATACAAGATAATCCATACTGTGAATATCTTTCCCAATATATATTGATGCTTTTTCTGTGACCCATTGTACAAAGTAGTCTTAGCAGGAAGGAGGCCATGCTTAAGCACAAAGACATGAATTAAGTCTCACCTGGGCTAATGCAGGTACTGAAATAGCTGAATGACCATCTAGACAACAGTGGATGCCAATATTAAATACCAAATATAACACCATTTCTTGAGATAACTAGTGGCCTAATGGCTAGTTGATTACATTAGGTCCCTTCCATTGTAGAGATGGTAGTAATTTGTATTCTTGGAAATAGATATTTTGGAATCTCATTCTGAATAAGACTTACCATGCTCCATTAGCTCCATCATTTTTGGATTTACAGAATGCCATTCTCATCACCCTGGTGTCCCATAAAATGTCTCTTCCAACTAAGAAACTATATGGCAAATTAAATAAAACAAAGCTTTTTCTTCTGCAACTTGTTTGTTTTATCATGTAATCTTTCCTCCATTAACATTTGATCTAGTATAACGGTAGAGCTCATACATAGCCTCCTTCCCTGCTGCCAAGTCTACTATTTAAAGCTTGCTCGTAGCCTTAGCTAGAAGAAAACACTCTAAAATATTAATGTTGTCTTACATGAAGCAATATGTGATTTGAATCAGTAACCATTCTGTGGTGTAATTTTCTCCGAAGCAGAATACATGAGTCTTGGAACCAAGTAGTGGAAATAGAAGGGACAATTCTCACTCTTATATCCTATAACTGACTTACAGAACTTTTTGAATCCCAGTGATTGTATTTCTTAAGAAAATAATGTTTCCCCTAGGGAGAATAGCCACATTTCTATTAACTTAGAAAACAAGAAAATACCCTGGTCATTTGAGTTCCTCTGATAGTGAACTGACAGACAGACAAGGTGATTACTATAAGGGGGAATCTGGACTGTGGCGGGCAAAGAAAGTTGTGATTATCAATGTTTATATATGTATAACTTGAGTCATTGTATTATTTCTTCTACCCTCTCCTTATGTTACCTTTTTTTGAAAACTACTGCTGTTGATTTATATAGATTTATATTCCAGGTGGCAGTAAAACAGAATTAGTACCACTGCTACCAGAGTTAGAACAATGGTGAGACAAGCGAGCTTCCTGGGATGCAAAATCAAGAAATTACCCACTCTCAGGTTAGTAATTCAGGGTACCATCTGTGTTGAATTATGGTTTCTACTATGTCTTTCCTGATAGACACCCTGTACTTACTTCTGTAATAGTAAATTCATAATATTCTTTGTCTCCTCATGTGTGTTTTAGCTCTTAAAGGTAAGGAGATCTATCTTGTTCAACACTGTATTCTGAGTGCTTTTCACAGTGCTTAGCACATTGTAGACACTAGTTAAAAGTTTCTTTAGTAGACATATGTAGTCTCAGAAGATTAATGTCTTTTTGTTTCAGTTTTTGATTTTGTACATAGGTTTTGTTACACAAATGTTCACAAACCATGGCCAGCACTATTCTCCTGTTCTTGGTAGGGGGTGGGGGATGTTGTTGACGATAAACTAATAAATAAAAAATTTGAAGCTAAAATATGGATAAAATGTCATAGACGTAAGACATAAAAAGGCATATAGTGGGAAACATTGTTAATAAGACCTAGATTTGAGGACCAAATCTCTTACTTACCAGCTCTGAGACCCGAGACAAGTCATTTGGTCTCCCTGAGTATGTTTCTCTTATTTATGAAATAGAGTATGATATCTAGGATATTGGTGTTACAGAGCTGTTATAAGTATTTAAAATTGTTTGAAATATATGTGAAAGTAATTTGCCTTTTAAAATTATATGTAATTTCAAAGGATTCATATTTAGCAACTTCATTGCTTTTCTAACATAGCACTAATCATAGACTGTCCAATATGATAGATAATTCTACATATGTCAATCTTCTCTTTACAACAGTGTCAATGAAGATTGTATCTTTTACTTATCTCTCCATCTCTCTTCTTCCTGCTCGCCATCCCTCTTTGGCTCCCTCCCTCTCTTTTTTTCTCTCTCTTCTGTTTACTTCTTCTTCTTCTCTCTCTCCCTCCCCCCTCCCCCTCCCCCTCCCCCTCCCTTCCCCATCCTCCTCCTTCTTCTCCTCCTCCTCCTCCTCCTCCTCCTCCTCCTCCTCCTCCTCCTCCTCCTTCTTCTTCTTCTTCTTCTTCTTCTTCTTCTTCTCTTTCTTCTCCTTCTTTTCTCTCTCTCTTTAACATCTTTTCTTAGAACTTACCAAAGTTAAGGGCCCAATAATGTCTATTGGTTGAATTGAATACTATTTCTCTGTGCTCACTTATTCAGTATTTTCCTGCCAAGAGTTGTATATAATTTTTTATTTGAGAAGTCATGATCCAGCAAACTAAGTGTTGAAAATTATGGAATATAAACAATAAAACCAAACAGGTGCAATTAAGTTGATAAGACATGACATTAAATCTATTTTTTGTGGTCTCGATGAGGCAAGCTTGATGGAGTACACACTTAGAATTTGTGTCAGAGGAGAAATAAGATTGAGCGAAGAGAATAGAAGAATGGGATGACTGAGGTGAATCGGTCTAACACAAATGTTATGGCAGTGATGTTGGTCGTGGTGCTGTCCATGGTGCTGACAATTTCCTAACCCTGGAAAACAATAAATTCTTGGCCACTATGTCCCAGAATTTCCTAACCAGATAAGAGGAGAGATCATAAATGTGAGAAAAGAGAGGGTTAAGCCACAGATAAAATGGATAGGTACTGTCAGTAATGCAAGATATTGATTCCCTTATTTTATAAATTAGGAAAAGTTAAATTTAAAAAGATCATTATTTTAGCATCAGTATTAAGAAATCCAAAGTTATCAAGAAAGAAACCACAATTTAGCATTATTGTAATGTCAAAACAACTATAGAATAAGAAATATGTGAGACAAGTAAATAACATTTGTGCTTATGTTAACATAAACCAACTTGCCTGGATACCAAGACTGAAGTTATATCATCAATGGTAATAGTTTTTCTTTCATACATTGATTTTTTTTTAGGTTGTGTTTTTCTATCTTGTTGCAGAATGAATTAAATAATGACATATTTTATAGTATTTATCACTGATTTTGCATTATTTTGATGGTTTTATCATATTCCTGATTACTGTAATTCCTTTTAAGTTTATAATTTGTCTATGTTTGAGTGGGGTATGTCAGAGACTCTAGATCTTCTTCTTCTACCTCCTGCTTGATGCTGCTGTAGAGATGTTAGCAATAAGTTACCCCATCTTCTCATGTGCTTTCAGCATTATTTTTATCAACTACCATCAAGAAAGCTAGAGGTTGGCCAAGTGGTTAAGTTCACACGCTCCACTTCCGCGGCCCAGGCTTTCGCTGGTTTGGATCCTGGGCGCGGACTTGGCACTGCTTGTCAGGCCACACTGAGGTGACATCCCACATGCCACAACTAGAAGGACCCACAACTAAAAAATATACAACTATGTAGTGGGGGGGGTGTTGGAAAGAAAAAGCAGGAAGAAAAAAAGAAAGAAAGAAAGCTAGAGGTAATCCTCAACTTCTCCTTCTGATGAATCTGTTTCTTGCAACCTTTCTAGCTAAATACAATTATCTCTCCTATTGAATATAAGCTACAATCTTTATAAGGAAAAGAAAGCCCACTTTAATTTTGTCCAAATCTATATTTCACTCTTATAATTCATTACTCTGATCAAACAACTCTAGTCTGCATACTGTTCCAAACATATACCATACCTTTCAGACTTCTAATATTATTTTTGTAAGTTTTTGCTGATGCCACTTCTCTACTCAGGATGCCCTTCTACCTGGTTTCCTCCAGTCAAAAGTCCAGCTTATTCTCAAGACCCAGTCAGAACATCATCTAAAATGTACCAGTCAGAATCATTCCTTCTTTCTTTGATAATACCACTGCACTGTTATAGTTCTTGGATCCTGGAGAATTATAGCATGTAATTATCAGATGTTGTAGATTAGGAGAAAGTGTAGACCTTGTAATTAAAAAGATTTGAGTTTCAAGTCAATACTCGTTCACTCAGAAAATACTTACTGAAGTTCTATTAGGTCTAGGCACTTTTCTAAGCATTGGGAGTGTGAACAGAACAAGAACTCTTTGCTTTCAAAGGACCATCAATTTTCTGCTCAGGGGTAGTAGACAAAAATCATGTAAATGAAAAAAAATACTTTCAGATGAGAAAAAAATATTATGAAGATAATAAACCAGAGTTGCAGCCTAAAGAGGAGTTCTCAGATGATTAAAGAGGGTTTCTTTGTGAAGGAAAATTCTCTCTGTCTCTCTGTCTCTCTGTCTCTGTCTCTCTCCTCCTCAGAACCTGAATAATATGAAGGAGGCAATGATGCAAAGATGACAGATGATGATGAGAAGGACAAGGAAGAGGAGGAGGACAACAAATATGATAACATTTACCGACTCTTATGTCTTCTAGTCACTTGTTTAAAATTAAATAATTCCATGAACTAGGCACTAGTACTATCTCCATTTTGCAAATGAGAGAAAAAAATGAGTTTTCAAAGACTGAAAATTCAGCATGAGTCAAAAAAGCACAATAGGGCTGCTTAAAAAGCTATTTGGTCTCAGGATGCCCATAGTGGCCAGAAAAGGATGTTAATGTCCTGTGTCTCCTAATTTTTCTCATTTGTAAACTAGATATTTATAGCCAATCATTTACAAGTGATCTTAGAAGACAGGGTAAAGATTAATAAGTAAATGCAAAGACATTAATAAGCATTCAATGTATAAAGAAAAATTATTATACATTATTTGGGGCTGGATGTAAATATATATATATATCCTTTTAAAAGTGTATCTTTGTTCATTTTATATGCAAAGAGGCCTTAAATGTATTGCTAGAAAAACAGAATTAAATAGGAAAACAGAAATCATTAAATAAAAAGTTAGACTGAAGAAATTTACAATAGTGTATACAATGAAACAATACACTTAAGTAATAAATAGAAATTCAAACAAGGGATAATACATAGCAAAATAAAAATCAAGTCAGGAAGGATAAGAGTATGTGTGTGTATGTGTGAACAGCATGCGGTTGTGCAGTCTAAGGAGTTATTCACCTGGAATTGACTGCAAATAAAGGTGCTGAATAGATGACATAGCACAGATTTTCCTTTCTTTTTAGTTTTCTATCAGTCTTGAATATTGCTCTCCTAGATCTAAGGAAAGTTATTTTCAAATCCTGAAGCTTGCTAAGGTTTCTTTTTAAAGAATGGCTTCTCCGGTGAGTCATTAACCTGGATTTCATTTCTCAGAAGGGCTCTCACTCTAGCTTTTCAATCCCTTGTGGCTATCACCTCTGTTTGTTAACAGCTAAGTGGTTGGTGCACAGATGTATATTTTTGAGATTTTCTTGCATAGACTTAGAAGTTGTTGAAGAGAAAGTTTTCCCCCTTGTTTCTGAGATGTGTGTGATAGGAATCCAATGTTCCCTTATATGCTTGTTGATTTTTTAAATTGAACTGATTGGAGCCGTTTTTTGCTTTCTGTACATTTCCTTCTCAGTTTTGAACTATTGGTTTTAAAGCATATGAAACCACCGTTCTGTGGTCTTTTTTTATATCAAATAGTTAATATAAGCTTAGTGCATCATGCTTTATTATATTTCTCAGGATGGCAAAATCCAGAATAAACAAAATTACTGATAATATTTGAAAATTAGAATTATGTAGTAATTCCAGTGACTGATTGTGGCTTTTGGTCTACACGATTCCATCAGAGGTAAAAATCTTAAATTGAAAGTCAAGTTTCAATTTGACTAGCATGCTTTCCATATACAGCAAGAATGTGGATTTTATCCCCAGTTTATCCACATCCAGAAACCAAAATCAAATATTTACAAATAATGTCTTCAGATTCATTACTCTATTTCTGACTCTATTATGTCAGGACAAGAAAAGAGGAAATACTCTTCAGCTTCAAGGACTGATATTTTTGAATTCAAGATGCACTCTTAAAAGAGTGCACAAGAAAGGCTGATATAAAAGAGGATTATAGAAAAGAATACCAACATTTGTCCTAAGTGTGTTCCATGACTATTCCTGTATCAGTCAGGCCAGCCTGGGATAGGTTTCGAGAACAAATGACCCCAAAATCTCAGTATTTAAAATAACAAACATGTATTTCTTATTCACACTATATGTCCAGTGCAGATCAGCAGGAGCGGGATGTCAGGATTTTTATCACTGGAATCATCTGGGCCAAAGGAGCAGCCACCATCTCAAACTTTACCAGTCAGCATACCAGATAGAATGAGGGAATTGGAAGGTCTTGCACTAGTAATTGAATTCTTGTCTGTTATCACCTTTGCTCACAATCCATTAGCCAGAAACATTCATTTAGCCCCACCTAATTTCAAAGTCATCAGAAGTTCTATTCTTCTATGTGCTCAAAAAGAAGAAAGGCAGTAATAGCCAGAAAATAGAACCAGAGCCTACCACAACTTCCAGGCTTTGTTTCGTGAACACTCCATTTTCGCCTATAAATAGAACTCTCCTTGGATTTGTATTAAAGCTTTTGTGTAGCAAGCACTCATTGCCCAAATGAAAGGATGTGGATTTTCTTTGTTAACATTTATATTTAGCAACAGAATATAAGACATCTCTGCTAGGACACTCGTCTTTATTTTCTATTCTAGCCAGAGTCTGATCCAATTATCAATGATATAGCAGAATCAAAAAGAAAAATACCAAAGCTTCCATAATTATATAAAGCTAATCCCTTGATTTTCACTGGTGCCTGCCATCAATCTGCACAGTGGCACACATTTAGGAAGAAAAGAGGAATTTAGTCTTTGTCCTAAGAGCTGACACTGCAATACTCCCTTAGCCCCAGAAATAACCTCCTCTTCTACCAAATGCCTTTTTCTGGGACTGGTTGTGTTGTGTGGTGAGATGAACCCTGGTCTGAGCATTAAAAGGGCCTAAATTTCATTCCTGGCTGTATCACTTACTAGCTATGAAATAGTGAGCCAAATGATTTACTTCTCTGTGGCTTGTCTTTCTCTCTGCAAAACCAGAATAAACAAAACGCCTCATGCATAGACTTGCAATAAAATTTTATATTGTTTCTTCATCCCTTCCTTCCTTCCTTAACCTGCTTCCAACTTAGGTACACTTTTTCATTTTATTTTTAATTTTATGATAGTAATTTTTGCATGTGTATTGACAAATAAAAATGGCAAGCAATAGCATATATTGGAGAATATGAGGAAGCCATTTGGTGTAAACCTAATTCAGCCTGACCTTGTCTTTCCAAAAGGGCCTGACCATGGCTGTGGAGCATGCATTGTATATCTGATTTAGATATTCCCTATGACAAGAACAAAGGCCCTTGAGATAAAGGTGCAACTTCTCTCCCACTCCCAAAGTTGGCATTCCCTTAAGGATTAAGCATCTTTCCTTAGGCTAGGAACTGATTGCTGCGCTCACCTGTGACCACCCAGCTCAAGACAACAGGCTTGCCTCCTGCTATGCCCTCTGAGATAGCAGACCCACTACCTGCTGTGTCCATCAAGCGCTGTGCTGACAGGGAAATCTTGTGACTATTGTGGGAGGGACCTTTCAATCATATGTGAAACAGCCTGTTTGGGGGTATATAACCACTCTGTACACCTCACTTCTTTGGTGCCCTTTCTTCCTTTGGGAAGAAAGGCCCTGGGCCATGGTCCTCAGATTTCAGCTCAGAATAAACTCACCCAAATTTTCATTTATAGATTGGTTATGGATTATTTTCATCGATAGTATGTATATAAGATTACTTTGGACCAGCAGTAAGGTCTGCTACTTACAATAGCATTTGATAATCCTGTATCAGATACTGTATCAAATAGGCATCCATTTTACAAATGGGAAGCTCCAAAATAGGTGGATACTATCTGCTCTTGTCTACCTCACAAGGTGATTGAGATGATGAAATTCGATAATGTAAACCATATTTTTTTTCCATAGCACTTGTAAATGATGAAGTACTATCTCCTTACAAATTATTAATTTTTTGCAGACAGAATCGGCCTGTTTTATCTTTTCTTTCGCAATGTCAAGACCAATGCCTGACAATGGTAGGAGCTCAAGAAATGGCTGTTACTACTAAGCCTCTGAGAGCCCCATCCCATGCTCAAGCAGACCTATGAGATGGAGATACATAGAACAGTGTTTTAACTATTAGCACACCTATAGGGATTATAGTGAGCCAGGGTGATTAGGGAAAATAGCAGTCTTTAGTTATATACACACCTGTGCTCAAATTCTGGTTCTGCCTCTAAAATCTAAGTGTTCTTGAGTAACTTGCATCTAATTTTAGGTTTAGAAGAGTAAATAACATCACATATATAAAAGGCTTTGCATAGCCCCTTTCACACAGCAGGACATCAGTAATGGTAGAATCTATCCTTTATATCATTATTTTTAAATTGCTTAATATATGTGAAAAGGATTAATATAAAGCATTAAAACAAGGCATTCATAAATTACAGCAGAGCCACAATTAGACAATGTATTAGAATTAGTGGTTATCTCCCATCTTCCTGACCCAGGATATCCACATTCTTGCATTTGCAATGTGAGTATTGATAGTTTTTATATATTTAGTAAGTGATGGCTGAGGAGGAAAGATTTACACAATTATCATAACTGAAATGCATTCATAGAGACTAAGGAAACTACTTTTAAAGCCACTTGACTTCTATAAACCAAGAAAACCTCAAACAGGAGAGGAGGAAAAGCCTCATTTTTGGGGTATCCACTTAGTACAGCAATGATCTGTGGAAATCCATTTTATAGAGAGCAATTCTGTATCAGCTTCTTTCAGGTCTTTCTAAAAATCTATAGCACCTACATTGGTCCTTGGGTTTTTCCCACTTCAGTGAATCCTCTCCCTTCTGAAGGAGAGTTGGCACCCATACAGTGTACATTAGAAGTGCTAGAGACATTTCAGTTCATGCTCCTGCCTGGGGGCAGGCATTGCACTGACATCTATCCAAAATCCAAATCATAATTTTCATTTGGGAAATCAGTGCTTGCCACACAAAAGCTTTAATATAAGTGCTTTCTAGGTTGATTATAAATGAGGATATTTATTTCTAGTTATCGTTATTTCTTTGTTTGTTGACTAACAATGAAAAGCATTAAGTGGAAATGCATTAAGCATTAAGGTGTGAAGACATAAGCGTTAGGTCAGGAGAACTGAGGGGTGATCTTGCCAAGTAGGACTTTCAGTGAGGGGAACTGGAGGGCCCAAGGCATGTTTCCCAGGAGCAGCCCCTCCATTTGTGTCCAGGGGAGAAGAGGTTGCAATAAAGATCCAAGATTCAGGTGGCCTGGGGCAAGCCAAGGGATTCTGTAGTCAGTGGGTCCCGATTTTGCCCGTTGCCATGTCTATGACTTTGGAAAAGTCTTCTACCCTCTATAAGTGGTCAGGCTATATAACCTTGCTAAGAAAAGTGACTTTGTCTGACTTGTTTATTACTGACTCCCCCTAAATCTTGCACCTTTCCTGGAATATAATAGTGCCACTTTGATATTTTTTGACATAGTGAATGAATAAGTGAACCTCACTTTTCAGCTTTGTGATACGGAGCAATATATATGCCTTCCTTATATGAAACAATAGAGTTGAATTGTGCTGCATAAGGCACCTTTAATGCATCAAAAAAGAAAGAATGATGCATCAATGTGCTAGACGAGGAAAATGCAACTTGAAGAAGGGTAGTTCATGCATTTAGCTTTGATGATGAGGGAGACGTCACACGAGACTGATTTGATAAATGTTGATGGTTTGGGCAGAGCATTAGACTAGAAACAGTAGGCTTAGTGTTCTTCTACTTACTAATCAAACTTCAATTTCATCATCTTTAAAGTGAGGATAGCAATAGCACTATTCTTATAAGTTTGTTATGATAATTAAAAAAAATAATCCAGGTGAAGTACCTTAAATAGAGACTACACATACAAGTAGTAAGCTTTCAATAAATATGAGTTGTCATTATCCTTATTATTTTCCTGAGTTTCAAGGAATGTTTCATCAGACAGCCTAACCTATCAGCACCCTACAGGATTGCCTCTGCTAGAAAGGGCACCTGCCCAGACTCACATCACCTTCTTGGGACTGACTACACCCATGACTGCTCAATGTGAGGGTGTAAACTAGTCCTGGATCCCTCATCCTCAACTCAGGACAACTCTGAAGGAGTATCCCAGCCTCAGAAGTTTGCCTGAGGCTTCTGACAAGGCTGTGTTGCAACTCATCTTCTCCTTCTGCCAAATCCTTCTTCCTTCTGTTCTCTCCCACAGGTGTGGACCCTAAGAGCACTCCCTGATAAAATGCCCTACATGCTAATCTCCACCTCAGTATGTTTCCCAGGGTACCCAAGCTATGACATCGTTATAATTCCAAGGTTTCCATCACCTCTACATCAGCCTTCAGAAGAAACCAGATTCATAAAATGTAAGCTGCATCCAGGGCATGTGGAATAAACCATTTACTCTGACTTTCTCCTTTCTGAATCTCTGGATCTTGAACACTCTCTTCTCTCTTGCTTCCAATACATAACATAGATACACAATACATAACAATACACAACATAGGACTTATACACCATTCTTGACCAAAGAGGTCATATTTTATTCAATTCTTCCTGTTATTGCTCTCACAGTTACACAGTTCCTAAGAAATCGAAAGTCAAAATAATAGAAAAAGTGTTCATTAATGAAATTGCCACGCATAAATTGAGTCACTACTCACCATATCTCCCTTCTAACACTAGCATTCATCCTACTCTATGGTATCAATGTCTTGTTGGTTAGACTTTCAATGATTGTGAGATGTTATAGAAGCATCCATTGTTTTGATATGACTTTCCCAACTTGAGGAATACAATACAAAGTAATTGCAAAGGAACTTCAAATTTTGCAAGTGATTTCATTAAATTGATCAAAGTGATCTTGAGAAAGGTCTCAAGTCTTCTGTAAAATCATTGATAGATGAGAAGACGCCAGGGTTAAATCAGTTAACAATTGAAGAAGAGACAAACTACAAGAATAATGAAGTATTTCAATAGAGACTAATTTATCAAAAGATTAAGAAGAGGTCATAGAACAATGAGTAAAGTATTGATATTTTTTAAAACAGTACTTTCTTTAAGGTTATGGTAGGAAAGCCAATTGGGAAGTGCAGGATATTTTATCCTGATCTCATATGTTTATACTAAGAATCATACACACCCACATCCAAAACAATGAAATCCACTTGATCCATTCTTTGTTTAGTCTAAGAATTAGATCATGATTGCATTTGTAACTTTTAAATATAAGATGAACAATTATTTTCATAATTGTTAGTTTCATTTATCATCATTATCCCAGTCAAATTTTGTTTTATTATTTTCGCAAAATGTGGGTTCCCATTTTTTGTCAATTCACTTTAAGTGGTCTTCTCTCAGTGTGAATAATCCTGAGATAATGAGGCCCTCCTCTCCAGCTGTCCTGGGGTTGACTCTTTGACTCTTGACCTCCTCTGCATATCCCTAGTCCTGCTGCACCTCTGGCTCCTACATTACATCTACGTTACATCTTTGAACAAACACCTTTCTATCCAGGCCCACAGCATCCTAACAACTCCAGACCTTTACTTTTGATGCTCCTGTCAGCATCCGAAACTGGACACCAGGATCTAGATCTTTCCCTTTTTTAATACACAAAGAACATCATTATTTTTGTGAATATGAATAAAAAGTAATTTCAGAAGCATAACATTGAAATATATATATGCATATATAGGAATGTTTATATATGTGCATATACATACATACAAATGTGTACACATGTATGTGTACATAAATATGTATAAACATAAAAAATATGAAAAAAATTGCTATATCTAACCATGTAAAAATCCATGATAAAGATGCACTCATATTGATATGTGAAAATGTGAAGGATTACAAATTTAACGAATATAATGAAAGTGGTTTTAATTACCAAAAGTCAAGGGCCTTATGTAACAAGACTAAATGCCTAGAGTAACTGTGGGAAGGTGAGGAGTTACCAGACTTGGCTAAAAAAATGTTATGCCAGCAAGATCTTGCTTGTATGACAAACAACCAGAACATCCATCAAATTAAAATCATGTTTGTAGCAAAATCTTGTTTGCATGATGAACAGCAGAGCATCAGTCAGGACAAACACCAGTGTGTAACAGTTGGTAAAAATTCTGCAGTAAGAAAATGCAGCAAAGGGAAATGGGTACAAAATCAAGGATGAAAAGTGGAGGACAGAGGCACAGGGCTTTTGGATACAATGAGCCCTGTCTACAAATTTCAGCAAAAAGCATTCAAAAGAGGTTTTGTGTGTTTCTTTTCTTTTCTTTTTGTAAAATAAAAACAAAGTCTAACCAAAAAGAAAGAGAGAAGAGGGAGAGAGGCAGAGAGGGGGTGGGAGGGAAAGAGACAGAGACAGAGACTGAGAGAGATAAAGACAGAGAGAAAAAGAGAGAGGGAGAGAAATTCTTTCTTCCGTGGAAAGAGAATCAAGCATGGGGTCTGAAGGGAAATGATCATCCAGCCCAGCAGCCAGCAGCCAGCAGCTAAAGGATTTGGCAGGCTGCAGGAAGCAGGTGTGCTTGGCTGTAAAACAAGCATTGCCCACGAGGCCCTGGCATCTTCCCAGACTCATGTGTACCACACAGGCATATGGAGCTGGTGATAAAGAGGCACAGGACTGGAGATGCAAGACTAGAATCAGGGTAAGAAGCAGAACCCAGCCAGCTCACACATCCTAAGGTCCCCTCAGGTGCTCTCCTACTAGGAATTTTAGAAAGGGATCTCAAGGTGCATTCCATCCACTCCTCGGCCCAGTTTTAGGGAATGAGTTTGTTGTCATGGTGAGAAGTGAGCTCTGTATTCCGAAGAAGGGAACTCATCTAAAAATAGAGACAAGAGTAGATTTCTACGAGGACTAAAAGAATAATAGATTTGTGCTTGGTAGACAGTAGGTGCTGAATAAATGGTAAACCACTCCCCTTCCCTCGGACTTTGCAGGGCCCGTCTTTCTCCGGCTAGGTAGCGTCACGACTGTTAAATGTAGGTCTCAACTCATCAGGTGAAGAAGACCTTTGGTCTGCATTCCTTTCTTCTTTAATTATGAAGTAGCATTTATTGTCGAGAGGCAACATGAAGTGAAGAATTATACAGGAGGAGCCTTGAACTGGGAGGCAAGAGACTGAGAAATTACCCTGTCTTCTCTCCTGGGTACTAGCACAACCTTGGGAAGATCCCATTTCTATTATCCTCCACTCTATTAGTCAGGGTTCACCAGAAAAAAAGAACCAATAGACTATATATATATAAAATACACTATATATAATGTAATTTAGTGTATTATATATAATGCATTGTATGTTATATTTTATAGAGATACAAAATATAAAATAATGAACATAAAAAATATATTTTAAAATAAGGAATAAAATAAGCAACTGGCTTATGCAATTTCAGAGGCTGAGAAGTCCCAATATGTGTAGTCAGCAAGCTGGGGACTGGAGACCCGTGACAGCCAATGTTCCAGTTCAAGTCTGAAGGCCTAAGAACAAGGAGAGCCAGTGCAAAAGCCAGTAGCTTCAGAAGCCAAGAGAACCAACGTATCAGTTCAAAGCCAAAGACAAGAAAAGACTGATTTCCCAACTCAGGGCAATCAGGCAGGAGATGGTCCCTCTTATTATCAGGAAAGCCAGCCTTCTTATTCTATTCAGGCCTTCTACTGACTGGATAGGGCCCATCCACTTTAGAGAAGGCAATTTGCTTTACTCAGGTTGCCGAATCAAATGTTAATCTCATCCAGAAACGCTCTCGTAGACACACCCAGAATAATATTTTCCAAATGTCTGCACACAAAGTCGACACAGAGAATTGAGCATCACATCAACCATACCACGTGGAAGAAAAGAAGGAGGCAGAGGGTGAATAGAGCCCCCTGGAAATGTAGAATTTAAGACCCCAAAAATCCATTCATATTTTAGCATCCTGCAGGAAACAAAGTGTAACATCTAGATTCTACAGAATACTTAGAAGAGAGGCAAAGAGGAAGATGATAACTTACAGCATTATGAAGAAAACTGGACATGGATTAAATCCCTAATGATGAATAGAGCTATTGTTACTATATAAGTGTGTCTCCCACAACCCAGGTGTTTTACACGCATTATCTTATTTACTCCTCACAGTAACCCTCAGAGCTGGGCTTCATTAGGTCCATACTAGGTGACGAGGCAGAGGCTCAGAGTGGTTAAGTAGCATGCCCAAGTTCACTTAGCTAGTTAGCGACAATGCTGAGATTTGCCTACCAGAAAGCTTCTGCTCCTTTTAAATTATGGTTTAGTTCCCTGCAGCATGTGCTATACCCTGCTGCCTAAGGCACTGCCTGGAAAATGGCAGACACTCAATAAATATTTGTTGAGTGAATAATGAATGCCGCTTAGACAATCTTTTTCCGTCTGCCTTTGTTTTCACCAGCTCTCTCACTGGAAGCCCTGGCCAACCCCACTCACCTGTCCGTGTCTGCCCTGTTCCTGAGTCGGTCAATCCTAAATAGAGAAAGAAGATGATCCTTAATCTCATCCCCATCAGCTGGCGAGAGTTTGTTATTTTCTCTCCAAAAAATAGTTTTCCCTTTGATAAGAAAGGACTCTGGAAAACCATAACCCCCCAAATTTTAGTGCTTCAAATCCATCTCCCTGGGGAACACTCCAAACAACATTCATACTTGCTCTCTGGTTTTCCTTTCCAAAGAAACATGCTACATACTTTGAGATACTCTGATACATGATACACAGTAACAATTTGACATCAACTGGGTCTCAGTTTACATTCTGATCCTCTACTTTGGGCTTATGGATTGGGGCAACAAAATCAAACTTTTAAAGGGTTTCCCCATCTGTAAATTTTGTATGATTATTCCTGGCACGTAGGGCTGTTGTGGTGATTTAATGTGCTAATTCATCCCAAGTACTTAGCACAGTGCCTTGTTTATGGGACAGGGGAATGAAGGGTGATGTATGAGCTATTATCATTGTCCAATCTCAAAGTCCAGTTTCATTCTACAGGAGATGTTTGGTTCCTCTGAAGAGAAATTTCCACTGCTAACATTATTAAAAATGCTACCTTTGTTGCGTACATTTTCTGGACTCTGTGTTAGCATGACTGTCCTTTCCACAGTCTGCTTTGCTGGTTGAGTTTGTTCTCCCTACCTCTTGTTCCTCTTCTTGGCTTCTTACACATATTGACTCAACAAAATACTCAACTGTGATTTTCCCACCCCCGCAGCCTGCACTGTCTGCCAGCCCTCAGGAGCTGCCTTCTGCATATTTACATAGACATGTGTCACTTTCTCTTTTAAAAAGTTCTCTTTTATTTAAATTAACAGTGTAATCATCCCAGTTCACCACTTCCAAAGTGACTCCCATAAACAGAAACCAGAATATTTGGAAATAGCCTCCAGCCCTTTCTGTGCAACCCTCACTTGGAAATCTTTGGCAGTTGCATGTTTTTCTGACGACCTTCAGTGACTCAGAGAATGTATAATTCATTCCCTACCTATCTTCACTAATCCCGCTTTCCTAAAGTAAATATTAACTGAACTTATCTGCTAAAACAAGCCCAAATCAAGTCTGCTATCAAATTAACTCAGAGGCAAAACAGAAAGCTGAGAATCTGGTCCAGAGGAAATTGTCTTTATTGGGTAGGCAGATCTAAAACTCCCTTTAGCCTGCAGTCCCATTCAATCTAGTTCAACAAACCTTTATTGAACATTCTATATGCAGGCGGCAACGGGGCTGGAGAGGATAGAAAATTGGATTCAGAGTTAGAAGGGCTGATATCAGAAGAATTGGATTCAAATTCCATCTTTACTCTGGAGCAATTGTGAACATCAGGCAAACCACTCTGAGGTTCGTTTGAGGTGGGATAATAACATCATTACTATTACCAGAATCCCGCAACATCATCGCCACCTCCCTGACACACACAACTTTCAGGAAAGGCTCCCAGGACTTGTCAGGATAAGACAGTATCTATCTCATAGAATATTAGAAAAAATTATTGACATCCTGATGCATGGATGGACGATGGGGGTAGAAGTTGCAGTCTCTAGCTCAATTCCAGGGGGATAATTATTTGTTTTATTTCATGAAAACTTATAAATCCTATTACCCATTAAAATACCTTTCCCAATCCAATCCTGTTTTAGCCTACTCCAGTCCTAATGCCCCAACAGCATATTTGCTTGCTGCTGTCATGGGAAATTAGAGGAGCAAGGCTAGAAATGCGACTTGCACCTCACATTCAAAGGCATTTGTTCCCAAAGAACTGATCTGATGATCTCAAATTCTTGTTTGAGATTATGAATGGCACACTCTTTGGAAGCCTGCCTCCTCTGGATTAGGCCACCGAGACCGTCATGGCACCAGGGATATTATGTTGGGCCATAAATACCTGACTCATCACCTAGCATCAACAGGTAAGGGAAGCACCATGATTCCATAGATGACACATAGGAAATCATTCCAGTTCTATCCTGCTAAATCACAGCTACAAAAGGCAATTTTAAAACTTTCTATGAGAAAAAGACATGGTCTAAATAGAAAATAAATCCTTTCAGATAAACAAAAGGGGAGAGGAAAGCAAAGTACAATGTTGAGAAAGGTTTAAGACAACGGTTGATTGACCTTTCCCCTCCAAACTGGCTACTTAATGTTGTTTCTGACGATTGGCTTTCCCTTGTATCACTCTTCTCGATAAAATCCTCTCCTGCTTCCTTCCCATGGATGTGATAACGGACTGAGCAAACATTTGTGAAAGGGCCAGGTAGACCATCAAGTCCCAAAAGTGCCAGAGATTGTCACCATTATTAGCCACTGGGATGGGTGCTCTAAGGGGTAAGATGAACATTTCCTGAGCCCCAGCGCTTCATGGGTACAGAGCCCAGTGGGAACTGGTTATAGGCTTTCTGGAAAGAATAATCCACTGAGAGTTGTGCAAGGGGAGTAAAGATAGGCTACAATTGCAAATGTTTAGGAAAAAGCCTGTGCTATTAAAAGAAAGTCAAAGCCAAATGGGGCAATTATAGAGGTTACAAATGCCTTACAAATCTTGAAGGAAAACAATTTTTTGCCCTCTGCAGGGACCTTCCAATGCATCTTCACTAAAGCATCATTAAACCTGTATGGGTCTAATGAGGTCACTCAAGACCATCCAGTTATTAAACAAACAAAAAGGCCTGGTCTTATTTCCCAGAGAGCTCTCCAACCACATACCTGCCTTGACTTCAAAAAAAAAAATTAAGTATTCTCCCGTTTTGCAGCAGCCTGGATTCATATATTTAATTTACAGAGTCGAGGACAGAAATTGTAAGAATTGGATTATGTTAATGAGTTTATTTCTCTCATCAGCTTCTAACCACTAATACTTCTTTTCAAAAGGAGGATATGAACTAGAAACACACCTCATCATTCAAAACACCTTGGGGATAAGATGATATAGTAGAAAAATCATAGGAAAAAAAGCTAGAAAGAAAAAGACAAAATTACACAGGTGCCTCTCAGATTATAGGTATTTTTATCCCCTTTATCATTCACTGTTTTTTTTTTTGACAAATTTCAATAACACGCAAATACATTATTTTAAAAATATCCCCCCAAAGTTTTCAGTGAGCAACTGGACCCTATATGTGCGGCCATTTGGATCTTAAACTGATGACACTGGTGTGTGAAGAAGTATTCCTGACATCCCTGTAATGAACAAGAAACAAAAGACAAGGGCACCTAAAGGTTTTACGCAGGAACATTTTTGTTAAGTAGGAAGGTTTACAATGTCCCCGTCTCATGATGGAACTTCAGTGGAATTAAATGTGAGAACTTCTAGATATGGTGAATTCAGTCACATCCCATGCCCTTCCCCACTCCCCTGCTTCTATTTCAGGGAATAGAAACTATTCCCTCTTATACCCTTGTCAGGATTGCAGATTGCTAACAGCGCTGGAAGTGCCTCTATCTATTACACTGCTGCTCCCTGAGAACCGCATGGATAACCATAGTCACTACTCTGTCTGTCCAAACGCATGAAATCAAAGTCTCCTCCAAATAACCAAACAGCAAAAGCTAACAACTTAAATTCTACCCACTTGAGCCGTTTATTTCAGCCACTTTTTCCTGAATAGTTTATTTTTTTTGTTCTAGAAATCTTTGGTCGACGACATTTGTCCTATGAGTTTCAAGTTGGCTTTCTGCTGCCTGTGTACCATTCCTGTACATTCTAAGTGGAACTGCAGATGGAAAGTCAAACAAAAATGGCGACTATTACCTGAAGACAAGTGGGCACTTGAAAAGCCTTTCCTTTGAAGTTTTAGTTGTGCTCAAATGTTTAGTCAAGGCACACAGGCTGGGAAGATGGCAATCCAGAAAGCCTGACTTCGAGGAGACTGAGGCCACCCTGGTGTGCAATGAAGCCAGCTCACACCTGCTCAGATGGGCTCAAAACCTACTCACACCAGCTGATTGACAACAGCCAATAGGATGCGCTTCTTCCCCAATCCCTTATTCTGTGGCTTCTTGATGGCAATTTAAAATTAGCCCTGTGGGAGTATTTAAACCACTGAAATCAGCAAATGCTGCAAATCTGAGTTTCTATTTTGCTTTGTTTTGTTTTGTTTTGTCCCAGAGAGGCAGTTGATAAACTTTTTCTAGCACAGCACCAACTGCAGGCTTGAGAAAGGTCAAGGTTTTAAAGAGCCCCCTGGCTCCTAAAGGCCTTAAGAGAAAGGCCTCTTATTTCTATGATTTCTCAAGGAAATGGCAGCAAGAAAGAAAGATTCATTCCTGTGACTGCTTTTCTTTCAGTGCTTTTAAAATAACCCAAACCAAAGTTCTGGCCAATTACCTCCTGTCTTCTTTGTGTACTGTGTAATCTTCAGGGTTGTTCAATTACTTAAGCCACATAGATTTTTACACCTTTATTGTTTTGTAACCCAGCCTGTCTAGCTCTGGAACCGTTGTGAATACATTGGCTTAAACTGTCCTTTTCTTCTGCTTTACCCCCAGGTCTAACTTTTATTCCTTTCCAAACAAAGCTTTCCCAAACTGGTTTCCTCACCTGCCTCTACGTCCTCATCTTCCCTCACTTCTCACTCCCCACCATCTGCCTGCTACCCCCTCCCCACAAAGTGCTCTAATTCGTGTCAACAATGGATGTCTCTCCCTCAGGCTCCTGGCTGTTCCGCAGCCCAGCCCCGTCTCGCTCCCTCTGTAGAGCATGTGCCCGTCAACAGTTTTAGGAGTTCCTAAAACTCCTCCCTTGGCTGCCACAACTATCCACATTGTGGTTCTCAGCCTTTATTTCCGATTAGTCTTCTCTCTCTTCTTGGTCAAATTGTTTTCCTACCCAAGTCCTGAAATGTAGGGCTTCTCCGGGAGTCTGGAGTGGGCACCTGCCATTCGGCCCACAGCCCCTGGAACCTTTTTTACAATTCTCAATACTTTATACTGTTGTTATCTATGCAAATTTGGTATTTCCTCTAGTAGAATATAGATGCCTTAAGAGCAAAAAACAAGTCTTATTGAACTCTAGATTCTTCACAGACCCTTTTCAAGTGAGAATTGTTGTGAGCAAAATATACTTCCACAGCTGGACCTCCCCATTGTCCTGAGCTATCCAATGTTACATAGATCAGTGGTTCTCAAGCAAGGCTAATTTGCCTCTCAGGTGATATTTGACAAAGTCTGGAGATGTTTTTCATTCTCCCAACTAAGGAGGTCATGCTACTGGTTTTTAGAGGCCTTGGGTACTATTAAACATCCCACAGGGTACGGAACAATCCTCATAAGAAAAAAGAATTATCTGGCCCAAAATATCAGTAGTGCTGAGGGTGCTAAACCCTGAATATAGTGACTATCTTATTGCAGTTTCCCACAGCAGTCCAATGGATAATGGGAAGAAGAGTTGGGTTGTGTCTAAGTGATACTTAAAGGAACACTTGCTCTTGAGGTATAGAAGCACAGCTGCATCTGTCAATCTCTAGTCACACCTACTTAACCACCCAATAACTGAATATCATAAGATTTGCTGTGCCCATCTACTTAGCTCAAGCTGGCAACAGGAGAGTCCCCTATTGGCCCCTCTGAGGTCTTTGTTCTGGTCCTCAGTGCTCACTGAATCCACAGCAGAGCCCCTCACTTTCAATCCTTTGACAGGTCTCTAATGTGCAATAAACTAGCCTTAGCATCAGTAGTACTATCTGTGTGCCGGTCTCAAGAATGTGCAACTTTAACAGGCATGTCAAATATTCATAAGCTTACTCACGCTAGACAATCATTCATTTTCAGAAAGTATAAGTGAGTGGCTAGAAGCTAAGACACCGAAGGTTGAATGACAGTTATGCTCCTGACAATTTGAGCGATTCTGAGTCTTTGCTAATCCTCACTCATTTTTCTGGTCTGTAAAATGAGGATATTAATAAAACACACCTCTTGGAGCTGTGAGAACTAAATGAAATAATGTGAGCAAAGTGTTTAGCAGAATGTCTAGCAGCTAGTAATCACCTGACAAAGATGAAATGGTGTTAGTAAAACAACTTTATATTCTTTATAGTTTGGAAAAAGAGATGGAAGCCCAGAAACCCTTTTAATATTAGGGAATTATGGATTACCATCAAACAAATAACCTGCTTTCTATAAGTACTCCATCAATCTTTCTTGTGTTGAATTGAAATTAACTGATTTCAATAGAGTATACATTTATCCCATCATTTGTAACCGAGCAACAATTCAAATAGAACAGTACAGTGTTTGAAAGGAATAATTCATGGGGCTTTGAAGCAGTGAGGAAAGGGAAATGGAGAATTCAGTACGTAGAATACAAGATGTATTGCTGTGAGGCAAGTGTTGGATATCCTCTATTTCTACATTAGCTTGTGTCTCAGGAGTCCAAAGCACCTTGCTAATCTGATGGCTCTCCACAACATCCTGTTGTTATCATTTCAATTTTTTGAAACCTGAACAAACTGAACTGCAGAAAAATTGAGTAAATTGCTCAAAAGGTCACGCAGAAGTCAAGCCCAGAATAGAACTGATGTCTGCTGGTTTCCCGTTCAGCTATGACCCTTCCCAATACACCTTATTTAAAGCAGTCTGGTGAGAGTGGTTAATGGCTTTGATATTCTTGAACCATTAACATTTTTTTCTGAGTAATACTCTTGGCAAACTTGCTTATTTTCCAGAGTGAGAGATATTTCTGAAAATAGAGTCTCTGAACAAAGTTAATTGTCGCTCTAAAAGAATAGTCAGTCTAAATGCGGTGAATTAATTTTAACTTAAAAATGTGGGTTTGGGGACTGTAATTAAAAAGGAATGTTTTATATCAATATCAAGAATCTTGAAAGATGGAAATGTTGAGTGAAAAATATTGAATATCAAGGTAAGAGTTTTGCAAAGGCTGGAAAACCTGGATTCATAATAAGAGCAGGCCTTCAGCAAGGAGCTTGAATTCCTGCCAAGAAATGCAGTGCTCCTTGGCATCCTTCCCTGACCTCACAATCCTGGGCATTGGCTTATATCTCATGCTGCAGCCAACTCATTTCCTCCAGCCCAATCGATGGCTTTCTAATAGCTGAGCATCCTGCGCTGAATCACTTGCAAACCACTAAGATACACTTTCACTGTTTATTTTCTGATTCGAGACAGAGAAGAGCAAGGTCAGTTGATTTTTTCAATGATTGCTCTTAACACAGAAAGCTTCACTGCAGTCTTTTGAACTTTTGAAAACCGATGTCCCATAATACAGCCATTTTAATAAATTCAGTTACTCGTGATTTCATCGTTTTTCTATAACTATCATATCTATCTATTTATGCTTATAGCTATATCATATATATTAATGTATCAGAATTTTTTAATGAGTATGTACTTTTACATCTGTCAAATACAGTATCCTGTGCTTCAAATGTGCTCAATTAACATTGGGGAAAAAACACATATAAAGATAATAAATGTTTTCTATATAATTAGAGGCTTATTTTTTCTGCCAAATAGAGCACTTCTATCATAAAATAAGCATATATTGATCATATGATGGAGACAAGAAACGTTTCACTGGTGGGAAAGTTGCATGTCTAAGAGCAGAAGATAACATTGAATGAGCTAGTAAATTAGGCAGAGAGCATAGTCTTGATGTTATAGGACAGTATGAACAAAAGAATGAAGAGAATTCCAGCCACAAAAGGAAAGTTCTAGTGTGAAATTGTTGTGGGCAATGAATTTGCTGCCCACATTGTCCTTGGCAGCCAATATTCGTATAGCAGCTGCATCACCACCACCACCATCATCATCATCATCATCATTATCACCTTTTCACTGCAAGTCAAAGAGAAGAGAATCCATCAAAGTCAGGAAACTGGAGCATAAATATTACTATTAATTATTATTATCAGAATCCTCATGATCTTTTTGTGTTTATTTGAGACTACTTTTACATCAACTGAGACAAGATTGCTTACATTCTCAGGATTTGAAAAATCATGAAGTATGTGGCAGAGAATTTACTTTTGGTGGTCCACATCCAGATTTACTTAGTCATCATGTACTTTATTTGAATGTGATGAATCAGCAGACACAGGCTAGAGGCTGGATTAAACTTTGCTGACCTATTATCAAGGAAGTAGAAAAGTATGTGGCGAAACCAGTTTCTCTCTCTATTTTAAAGCTGTGTTATCTTTACCTTCATTCTGTTTGAAGTGGGGGATGCTTTTCCCAGATGCTAACCCCTTTGGAAAAGTGACCAAATAAGCCAAGATTTTTTTCAAACTCCAAGTTCTGTTTCAGATGTGCTTACCAGTTGCTAAGGGAACCACCATAGGCCAGTTATCATTAAAACAGTCTCTGAAACTACACGTCTGATGGAGGAGGAATTGTTCTCTCATCTTTCAAAGGCAGATGCATGGAAAACCTTTTATCTGGTTATCAAAGCCTATTCATGTTCAGGTTCCTTTTCCTTTTCTCCCCACTTCTTGAGAAAATAGTAAACGATAGAAATTTTATAAAAAGCCATGGAGATGATTGCATGTATGAATGAATCTTGAAGCCAGATTGATCCCATAGACTCATGATGGCTGTGATATAAGGAAATTGTATTTAAACTTGGAAAATGGATTTTTTTTTTACCTTTTTAAAAATAGAAGTATAATTTGCATACAATAAAATGTAGATTTTATGTACATTTTGATGAGTTTTAACAAATGTATACATTTGTGCAAACATCACCCCAATAACAATACACAACATTGTCATCATCTCAGAAAGCTCCCTCCTAGAGCCACATTCCATTAAATTCTCACCTCCTAGACACAACTACTGCTCTGATACTTGTTATCATAATTTAGTTTCTCCTATTTTAGAACTTCACATAAATGGAATAATATAATACATAATCTTATTTTCTGACTTCTTTTGCCCCAAAGTAAGGGTTTTGAGATTCATTCACATTACTGTATTCATCAGTAATTCATTACTTTTTATGGCTGAGTAGTATTCCACTGAATGAATTTGCCACACTTTTGTATCTACTAACCTACTGGAGAACATTTAGTTTTGTCTTTTGCTACTATGAATAAAGCCGTTACAAATGATCTTTCACATATCTGTTTGTGGATTTATATTTTCATTTCAATTTTAGGAGTACTAGTCATAGATTTGACTTGACTACCTTTAAAAGAGACTGAAGTGAGAGAGCAGATTGTGCTGAGCAGGAGGGATTCTTATTCACCTTTAACCCTTTGGTCATCTCAGCCCAGAGTTTTGAACCAACCCCCACCCTGATCCTCAGCCTTCAATACCCATTGAAGGTATACTTCAAATTCCATGTCTCTTGGGACATTACAGTCATAGTTTAATAAAGTCAAGGCCCCTTCCACATTTCCATTTAAATAACTAGAATTTTCTTTTAAAGTCTCAACACTTTGTAACTAGTGAGAAGGTACACAGTAGCAATGTCTCTCTTTAGATTGAAAGGCATTTTCAGAGTAATTGCTTCAGAAACTTCCCTGACCGGCCCAGAAGTCTCTCTGGGAAGTGGCTTTGAATCCTGTGGGTTACTGCTTTGCAAGTATTTTGCACTCATGGTGAAAAAGAATCCAAATTTCAACATTTCACATTCTAGGAGGATTCTGAGCACCTCCCTCCATTTTCTGAGCTATAGGAAGGGATACGTTAATACGACCTTATTTAAAATTCACCCCAGTGGTGCTTCAAGATCCTTGCTGAGAAAGATGTACCAGGATGTTTGCTATAATCCATACTAAGACCTTTCTAAAGGCTTAAGTACTTTGTTAGAGTGGGGAATGCTTTCTTGGAGGATGGTGGTCTGGCTGTGGGATCACCAGAGCATTTGTTTGGGCCCATGGGGTAGAAAGCATGTTGCCAGCCCTTTGACGCTGGCATGCACAGGTTATGTCTGAAGTGCTAACACATTTCTTACACTTCTGGAGGTGCCACATCTCTAACTGATTCAATCTCATCAACTTCTTCTTTTTGTTTTTCTCTCTGAGATGAGGTGATATGCAGAGGACACGATTTAAACGCACTTGATTGTTTCATCTCCTGGTTTAGGGGTTTTGGTCCCAATGTTATACAATTTCCCAACCATTTTCTGGACTTTGTTAGCCAAATAGGCATCGAAGGCCATGCCCATTTTACAGATGATAAAAATGATACGCATTAAATGGCTTGTCATCTTGCCTATAGATTACACTGCTTTAATCATTACCAGCTTCACCCCAGTCTGGGTGAAAGCACAGAGTTGTCTCTGTTCTGAGAGAAATCACTATAGTAATTCTAAATTTCTTAAGTGGAAGACAGGTGGATGCTCACTGTAAGAGAGGGGCTTGATAAGGTAGCCCATACAAATTCCCCTTGATATACACAACTGGTTGCTGAGGCAGGGGTCGGTAAATTTGCACACAAGCAAAGAAACCTTCTGGGAGGAGAAGGATCCAGATTCTGACTCCTGCCTCTTTTAGGGGCCAATGTTTGAAGGTGTCTCAGATGAATTAAGATGATCAGAATGGAAGGTTGCTACTAATAAAGAATAGGAAAGGACATCAAAGGAGAAATCATTGCGGGGAAGTAAGTAGTTTGCATAAGTAATCTTGAAAGCACCAAAGACTAAACTAACAATAGAAATATTTCCAATAGAATTTCCAACAGAATACTGGAATTCAATTTCCATAGAAATATAATGCAAATCACATACGTAATTTTAATTTCTAGTTGCCGCATTTAAAAAAGTAAAAAGAAATGTTCATAAATTTAATACATTTTATTTATCCTAATATATACAAAATATTATCTGAAGAAATAATTAACAAAAAATATTGAAGAGATATTTTATATTCTTTTTTATATATTAAATCTTTGAAATCACAGGTCTATTTTTTGCTTACAGTGCACCTCAATTTGGACTAGCCACATTTCAAGTGCTCTAGCCCCTGACTGGCCACCACATTGGACAGTTCATGAGAGAAAGACAAGAAAAGCCCTCTTAGCAGCTACTCTCACAAGGCTGCTTCACTTTAGAACCACGATGGGCATATGTGTGTGAGCCAGAGAACTGTAACTGTGAAATGCTGCCAGCTAAACCTCAGAGACACAAAAGGTAGTGAGGATGACACCAGAGAGCAGCAAAAGAACCACCACCTCACATGATGGGCCACAAGAGGACTGATAATTTTGCTTCACTCCCTCTCTGTTGTGTGAAAATAGAGTTGATTCCATAATTCTTGGTCAGCTGGTGTAGGGGAAGAAGAATTCGGAAGAGAGTGCAATCTTAAGGCAAATTGAAGCAAACGAGATTCAACTAAGAATCTTAAAAACAAGAGAAATATAATGTCCTTTATTCTGGTAGTCACAATTATTTAGCTGTGCATCAGCCTTTCCCTCCCAATGCACTGTGAGCACCTTGAGGGGAGGGATTAGGACTTTTCTTTATAATAGTTCCTGAATCTTATGCAGCATCGCAATTGTGGTAAGAAGGGTAAGCGTGGTCTTCTTCAACCTTTTCCCAGCACCTAGAAAGGGACTTGGCACAGACTCATAGATGTTAGAAAATTGTTGAATAATTGACCTGAGCTGCTTGAGCTCCCTCACTCTCCAATTGCAACTTTCTCCTTACAAAATGAACATAACCAGAAGGTTCATTCTGCTCATGTCTCAAATAAGTCTCTGGAGGTGTTACTATCTTTACCCACCTAACTAAATCAATAGGAAGGAACAAATACAAGAAAAATGATAGAAATGAAAAATGTTACATTTGCATAATGTTTTAGATCATTATTGAAACCTTTTGTATGCAAATCTCATTTAAATCTCCACATTTTAGATTCACAGAGGGTAAGATACTTGGTTATCACTAGAGTCATTCAGCTGGAAATTGAACCTAAGATGTCTGACTCCAAATCCAATTCATTTTAGTCTTCCTCTCCCTGCATCATGGCTGCCTCCAAATGCAGGACCACACTGTGCTGACAATAAAGCGCTCTATACAAATGCATGGTATTTTTATTGTGTTGTTATCAGGAGGGGCTCAGTAAGCCCTGACTAAGAAAGCGTTACCATTATTTGAAATTGTCTTTGATCTTTCTTTATACATATTAAATACAACTATTGACTCATCAGAAACCCAGAGAGGTTCTAAATAAATATTTTCATTTTCCAAGTTATACCATGATAGTTTGTCATAGAATAAAATGACCTCTTTGGAAGCAAGGGAGAATTGATTTCTTAAGTCTGACCCAGACATCAGATTGGTGTGCTTTATTGTATGAATCTAACTGAACGTTTTCTTAGCAGGATCTCCTGTTATTGGAGCAAGTAGATTTTGCACAATTTATTCATCAAAGCAATGGAGAAAAACAGGCCAGACCACACAGCTGGCTTAGAAAACAATGTAAATGCATTTTTGTTCAGTAAACAATTGAAGAGGGAAAATAATTTCCTCCCAAGCCAACAGAAAGTGGGAAAGAACAAACATTTGTTCTCGCCAAATTCAGTCTGAATTATTTATTACATGCTACAGATTGGGGTATGCAAATAGTATTGTAAGAAACAGCCAAGTTCTGACAACTTCTCAAGAAATAGTTTGTAAATATCAGTTAATTATCACACATCAGCCATTGTCAGAGGTGAGTAATGGACAGTTGTGACCATCATTACATTCTCTTAGGTTTTGCATTTTTTGGGAAAAAAATCTTAACACTTCTCAAAATGTTGTTGAGGAAGATGAGTGGACTTGAAGCCCAGAGACCTGGCTTCAATTTGTCGCTGTGTCATCTTTCGCAAATTGCTGAAACATTCTGAGCTTCCCCTCCCCCATTGTTAAGCAGGCTAATAACATCTGCTTCATAGGGTTGTGGTGAGAATTAAGTGAGTTAATAGAAGTGAAATGTCCTGGTGCAATACCTGATCCATAGTAGAAACGCCCACAAATAATTGATCCTTAGTGGAGGCATACAATGATAGATATCATTTGTCTTATTTAAATATGATTGAGAAATAGGTGTTTAATGTCTAGTAATCTGATATCATGACTGTTCCGACACTAGACTTATAATGATTTAATAGTAATAAACCACTCATTCATTTATTCTTTTACTCTCATAGTCATTAAACAAAGATTTAATGTACTGCCTACTGTGTATGAGGCATTATACTAGGCCCTGAAGCTGTACTGGTTAATAAAGCAGACAGTACATTTAGCCCCCATAGTCTATAACCTGTAGGTTGCTGTTTGGGTAGAGTGGTGGTGAATGTTGTTACACAGGAAGAGCCTTGGCTTCATGATATGAGAGTGATGATTTCAACATCTGCAATGAACAGCAAAGGACCTTCTACAAAAGGATGTGTAAACCACCCATCCCCATCATTCCAGCTCACAGTCACAGAGTACAGGCTGAGATACAGAGAAAACTGCAGTATCTGACAGCACTCCTTTTTGACAAGCCCAATAGATAAACTGCTATTTCATGTGGCATGTTAAAGGGAAGCAAGAGCTCATTGGTAACCAAATTACAAAAGCTCAAAACTTAAACAGTATTCTTTGAGCAAAAACAAAAGGAAAGTCTGAGATATTACTTCTATTAATAACAAAGACTCTAAAGCAGAAAGCAGATGTCTCAGAACACAGTGATCAAGACAAACTTCAGGCAAAGATTGATTTTTAAATAGATGGTTCTGGGAGAATAGAGTAGTCATTTGGAAAAAGATAAAATTAGATTCTTATCTCACACCATACACAAGAATAAACTCTAAACGGATTAGGAATCTAAATATAAAAAATGGAAACATACACGTACTATATGGGTGAATTCCTCTTTAACTTCAGAGTAGGGACAGACTTTCTAAGTATTACTCAAAATCTAGAGACAATAAAGAAAAGATCGATAAATTTGACTACAGAAAAATGTGTTAAAATGCATAGTACTAAACACCATAAACAAAATCAAAGGACAACTGAAAAGCAGTGAGAAAATATTTGTAGTGTGTACCAAATATAAAGGTTTAAGATTACTAATATATAAGGAATTCTTAAGAATTCAAGAACAAAGAGCAAAAAAATGATAGAAAAAATATACGAACAATTCACAAAAAGTATATAAAAATTATCATCAAACAAAAATCTCAAATTAACTCATAATTAAAGAGATGCAAGTTTTAACAGCACAAAGGTGTCATTTCTTACCTCTCAGGTTGACAAAGACCTGAAAATATGAAAACAAATAGTGCTGGAACAACAGGACATCCACATGCAAGAAGTGAATCTAGACACAGACACATTTTTGTGTCCTTCACAAAAATTAACTCAAAATGAATCATAAACATAAATGTATAATGCAAAACTGTAAAGCTCGTAGAAGATAACATAGAAGAAAATCTACGTGACCGTGGACATGGTGATGACTTTTTAGATACAATATCAAAGGCATGATCCATGAATAAAATAATTGGTCAGCTGGACTTCATTAAAATTTAAAACGTCTGCTCTGTGACAGACACTGTAAAAAGAATAAGAAGACAAGACACAAACTGGGAGAGAATATTTGCAGAAAACGTATCTGGTAAAGGGCTGTTATTTAAGGTTTACTAAGAACTCTTAAATAAGAAAACAGCCTGATTTAAAAATGGGCAAAAGACTTGAATAGCTCTCTCACCAAAGAAGATATACAGGTGGAAAACATGCGTATGAAAAGATGTTCAACATCAGATGTTACCAGCGAATTGCAAATTAAAATGAGATACCACTATACACCTATTAAAATGACCCAAATCCAAAACACTGACAAATCCAAATGCTGGCAAATGAGGGTGTGGAGCAGTAGGAACTCCCACTCCTTGCTGATGGGAATGCAAAATGGTACAGCCACTTTGGAAGACAGTTTGGCAGTTTTTTACAAAACTAAACATGCTCTAACCATACAATCCAGCACCACACTTCTTGCTATTTATCCAAAGGAATTGAAAACTTACATTCACACAACAACCTAGGCACAGATATTTACAGCAGCTTTGTTCATTATTTCCAAAACTTGGAAGCAACTAATATACCCTTCAGTAGGTAAGTGGAAAAATAAACTGTGGTACATCCAGACAATGAAATATTATTCAATGCTAAAAAGAAGTGAGCTATCAAGCCATGAAAAGACATGGATGGAGATTAATTGCATCTTACTAAGTGAAAGAAGCCAATCTGGAAAGGCTACAGACCTTTGTTGGATCATATGATTCCAACAATATGATACTCTGGAAAAGGCAAAACTACGATGATAGTGAAAAGATCAGTGGTTGCCTACAGTTAGAGAAAAGGGAAGGATGAGTAAGCAGGGCATGGAGAATTTATGGACAGTGAAACTATTCTATATAATACTGTAATGGTGGATACATGTCATTAAACATTTGTCAAAATCCATACAGTGCATAACACCAAGGGTGAAGCCTAATACAAACTATGGACTTCGGTTGATTATAATGTACCAATGTAAGTTCATCAGTTTTAGCAAATGTACCATTCTGGTGCAGGATGTTGACAGTAAGGGAGGTTGTGCATGTCGGGGGGGTGGGGAGGAAGTATGTGGGAACTCTTTACTTTCCACTCAATTTTTCTGTAAACTTAAAACTATTCTTAAAAAAAGGTCTATATGAAAAAAGTAGGACAACACATCCTGTTAGCAAACCTATGAGATAACATTCTCTTCAAACATTGCTGGCAAACAGACAAACCAATACAACCCTTCTGGAAGGGAATTTGGCAAGACTCACCAAAACTACTTACATATATTTTGACGCCACAATTTCACTGCTAGGACTCTACAACATGAAATACATATATCCACAAGGTTATTCATTGCAGCATTGTTTGCTATTACGAAGTATTAGAAATTACCTAAATATTCATACAAAGAAAAATTATTGAAAAAACTATGGTACATCCATACAATGGAATAATATATGTAACTGTAAAGAAAAATGAAAGAAGATCTTTTTTAATGAGTATGATGTGATTTTCAGAATATACTGTTAAGTGAAAAAAGCAAAGTGCAAATGTATACCTATAGTAAGCTACCCTTCACATAAGAAAGAAGGGGATTTAAGAAAATACACACAAATACACATAATTTTTGTAAAAGATATGTGGGAAGGATAAACCAAAAACTAAACAGATTGATTACAAGCAGAGGATAGATAGGAAAGACTGGAAAGCAGCGTGGAATAGGAACAAGTAGTAGGGATAGAGAGAGTGATGCTTTTCTGAGTAGACCTCTTGGTATAGCTCTAACTCTTAGAATCACAGGACTATTTCATAAATCCCAAAGTAAATGATTAAAATCAACCAGAATGCAAAGGAATCCAAAGTGGATTAGAAACAATAGCGAATGAACTTAATTGCATCGCAATGAATAACAAAACCACACTGAAGAGGTTGGGGAAGCAAAAAACGAACCTAAACAACTTTGAAAAGGTGCAATCTGATGAAATATTTGGTAAAGAAAAAAACAGTTAAGAACTGTACACAAATGCTGTAATTTAGTTAGTAAATTATTTCTCATAGGGGTACAGGTTAGCAGTTTTGAAACTACTTTCTGTGTGTAATAGGATTGCCTAGGGATCATATGTTGTGTATGAGAACCAGATTTCTTGCAGCCCAAGAACTGGAGGATGGGTACACGGTACCTCTCTGTACTATCTTTGTCATTTCCTATGCATCTAACATTATTTCCAAAAAGTAAAAACAAAACAGAATGACAAAGGCATCAGGCAGTTCTAAGGACTGAGTTGGGATGCTTCTGGTTGGTTGAGGGAGTTCCAAAACATTTGTGATAAGTCACACTTACTTTTGTAGGAATGTGTGTGTGTGTGCACATGTGTGTGTGTACATACTTAGACACAAGTACATATATAGAGAAAAGTGACAATTTCAGAAGAGTTTTTTTGTATTTCTGCTTTTTCTTATTTTTATACCATAAACATATTATTTTTAGTAGGACAAAAGAAGGGCATTTTGTAAAAAGGTTAGAGAAAAATTTAGGAATTACTTGTCCAACTTAAACAATTTGCAAATTGGGAAACTGAGACCCAGAAGGATCAAGCATCTTGGCCCAAGTTCCCCAGCGACCCTGCGGCAGAGTCTCTACCACTGCCATTTGTCCTAGGGTTCATTCCCTGGGCCTGCAATATCCGTGTTTCTAGGACAAATATGGACGGCAGGGCCAAAAATCTTTCACAGAATGAATAATAAAGACATAGTTACTGTTTCAGAAAGATATTTGATTGTTGAGGATTTTGACTGGTAAACAGAAGTATGCAAACAGGCTATCTGTACTGGGCAAATTCCAGCAGAATTGCTCAAAATGTCATTTCGCTATTGATGGACGCTGTTCCACATAAAGCAAATGACAAATGTAAATAACACAAGTCTTTTAAAAGTTTCCAGTCTACTCTTATTTACATAGAACTGTTTTTTTTCCTAAAACTAAAGTTCTAAAATATCAATTTCTAAACTTAAATACAAAAACCAAAAGAATATTCTTTCACTGAAATTCTTTAAGTTAGAGATCGTGGTTATTCCTTGAAAGCAGGAACAGAGAATTTTTGGAATAGAGAAAATTTTTCTAGCAGCTTGAAAACCCAAGTTTTCTTTAGAAATGACTGAGACTATTACCATTATAGGATAAAAATCTGATATAAAAGTGTCATTTTAAAAACAGTGATTTTTAATGTGTGAAGAAAAAATCTACTTTATAAAACCTAAAATCAGTAGAGAATTTTCTGAAAAAGTTATTCTGCATTCAAGTTCCATTTATCAATCTGTGTAGTCAACAGAGACCCATCAAGCACCTGCTTTTGTCTGGCCCCACTCCCATTCTAGCTCCAGGCATACACCAATATATGAGACATCAGCGCTTAAACTGTAAGAAATTCTTAAAGATCCAGCCCTAGGAGTTTGGAAAATAGACACATGTTCCTTCCACGTGGAGGGAGGGGTTTTGGTGAACGTGAGAAGAGCTCTCATCCTGCTTTATTCTGCACATGGAAGAAAGGGGTACTAATGCCAGCTAAAGATCCAAGCACTTCACAGAAAGTACTTTGTCATAATTACGACCACCCTCTATGGTAGGTAATTTATTTATAGGCCCAGAAACTATGCTTCAAAAGCTTAGGTAACTAAGTAGGATATGATAGAGGTAGAGATAGAGACATTTAAAGAATGACAAGAGGTTTCTAACTTGAGCAAGTGTGCAATAGGTCTTTCACTTTCATTATCGTGTTGAAGAATAAAAATGAGTGAATAAAACAATGGAAGGACATAGGGATTCTCATTCTACAGCTATTCCTTGCCCATGCATAGGTGAATTTTTTATTCTTCTTTAAAGAGTAAATAGCTGTCCCTTAGGTTCTTGGAAGAGACTCCTATGGAGGTGTTAAGAATAAGGGATTAGAAAGAAAGGGTAAGATTGTTGCACAGCTCTGATGAAGTGGCAAGAAGGCAGAGGACCTGAAGCACAGCCCCCTCTTATTTCCTGTTACTACCTTTGTGACCTGGGTGGAATAGTTCACATCTTGGACTTCAAAGTCCCATTTGTAAAGTAAAAATAATGAAACATGTTGCATAGTACAGTTGTGAGAAGAAAAAATAAAAGCACATTGAATGCAAATTGCCTGGAGGATAGTCCACACTTGGTTAACAGTCCCTCCCTTCATGAGTCCCCACCCAAGGTCAGAGCAGGACCAGCAGAAACACTGGCTTAACTGTGGGCTGCCTGACCTGAAATAAGTCCCTGCAGGGAGTGGGCTATGGAGAGAAGAAGCAGAGGAAATAGGTTCTGAGAGAGCAGAGTTCACACAGTCAGGGCTTTTTGAACAATGCCATAGATGTCATGATTAAATTTTGGAGTCATCTTCTGAAGGTCTTCAAAAGTCAAGCTGAATCTAATCCAATGAGCTTTCACCCAGAAAAGAGTAGATGGTCTTGATGGTTTTTCAAGTACCCTCTAGCCCTCAGGTTCTGTGATAAAATTATCTTTAAAATAGCCAGCCTTTAGTTTTTTTCCAGTGCTTTCCTTTTGTAACATCAGAGAGTGCAACTGATTGCTTACCTTCCATTGCCTCTCAGTAGGGTTTATTTATAGAATAACCACATGACAACCAGAAATACCTTCGACCAGGAGGGACACCAACCATCTGTTCCTCTGATAACGTGCTTCGAGCGATTTCTCCAGGATTCTGGTACTTAACAAAATGTTGCCGCAGCATCATCCAATCTGTGTATTTATAGGAAGGAGAATGTGTGTATGTTACATATTTGGACTTGTTTCTTTCAGCGGGAGAAATATAGCCTCTGCCATATGTTTGGCACACACATAATTACCTCACCACTCCATACATCCAATTTTAAATATTTCACCATTCACATAGCAGCAGGTTAGAATCTTCCCCTTGAGTCCAGATACACTTAAACCAATCATCCTGGAACAGAAGCCCTTTGTGGGATGGTCATTAATTAGGTAACGACTAACTTTCAAGCTGATTCTCTAAATAAACATTCTCCATCTTGTGATATCTCCTGGAGCTAGGAGAGAAGGCCATGGTTCCCATGTCAGTGCGAGGCATGTGCCTTCACACTCCCTCAGGATCCCCCCAACCCCTACGGCTCTTCTTGTGTAAATAAAGAGATTGTTCATAGGAATGAAAATTGTAGCTGCATTGACTAAGCTCATTCCTTATGCCATGCTGTGCTACACATGTTCTGTGCATTATCTGATTTCACATCTCACAACAGCTCTGAGGAGTGGGAATCTTATTATTCGCATCTTACAAATGAGAAAATTGAGGCTTAGAGGAAATAAGTGGCTAGTAAAGGGCAGAGCTGGCTCTCAAGCCCAGATCTGTCTCTGTAGAGGGATGCCATTTTGTTAAATACTTTCAACATCCATTGATTCAACAAATATTTACCGAAAGTCTTCCAAACACCAAACATTGCTGAGACTCTGGGAATACAGTGTTCCACAGAAAAGGCAGAGTCCTCTCTCTCATGAGACTGGTAACTCTGATAGAAGAGGTCAGACAATAAACAAATAAGAAAACAGTGGGTAATCATAAAGGCTGCATTGGACGCAATACAGGACAACATAGAGAGAGAGTTCCATGGCTATTTGGACTTCAGGTTTGGTAGAATGAACTGAGAACAGAATGAGCTGAAGCTTGGCAAGTGAAACTCCTGGGGAAGAACATTTTGGGAGGGGGAACAGCTCATGGCTGGGGTGAGAACAAGTTCATCACCTTATAGGTTCAGGTGGAAGATTGGTGGAATAAGAGACTGTGTGAGAGAGGACCCAAGTATGGAAAGGAGTCCCAGCGGCAGGCAGGGACATGTCATACAAGCACTTTTAGACCAGAGTAGGGAGACTGACTTTTATTAATGTGTATGCATTGCCACTCACAGGGCAGGAGGTGTTCACATGGGGGATTTTTATAATGTGATTTACATTTTTCAGAATTTAGAATGGACTGTGGGGTGGGGTACCAGGCTCTGGAGGGAGTGTTACTTCTAACTAGGGAGGAGTGGGGAGTAGCCAGGCAGGGGACAGAGCATGCATCTGATTCCAGTTTTATCTAGAAAGATAAACAAGTTCTCATCAGACAGGGAAAGGAAGAAAGATATTCCAGTTAGAAGGAACAGTGATTGCAAATGCACAGATGTTTCTAAGTACAGCATATGTTAAGGAAACAGTGTATGTTTATTTCTAGACTATGGCGGGAATGAAAATGTTAGGAACAGACTATGAAGGGCCTCGAGTAAGTGTATCGCTATCTCATATGGTGCCCTCACCATAAGAGTGAGCAAAAGGCGCCCCATCCCCCAGGTGGACAGAGCCCCACACCAGAGCCTGTGGGTAGGAAAAATGGAAACAATGATCACCTCTAGTCCTCCTTCCTGATGTCAACTCGAGCTGCACCTAGAGCCGAGAGCAGAAATGTCTAATCTCCCTTATCTACTCCCTCACTTCACCCCTGTCTGCTGCTCTCTTACAGGGTCCATTCTTGGCATTCCCTCAGTCCACTGGTGCTCTGTGCTGAGACATGCCTGGAGGGAAGCAGTATGTGCCCCACATATGAAATAGGGGTGCAGACTCAGAATTGACATCAAGATTTTCATCTTGAATGGCTCTACTCCAGACATTTGTCATAAATGCTTGTTCCTCAAAGTGGGGCTAAAGCATCAGAAACATCAGCATCACCCAGGAGTATGTTAGAAATGCAGAATCTCAGTCTCCATCTTAGAGCAACTGAATCAGAATCTGCATTTTAACAAGATTCCCCTGTGGGTTGCATGCACATTTGAGTTGGAGAACCACTGTCTAGATAAACGTGTTATTGCCAATGATAAGGCATGCCCAAGAAAGCCACAAAGGGCCTGGAACTGTGCAGAAACCCACAGCATGATGGCAGCTGGGGCCTAGGGTGGACAGTGCTGTGTGAGGGGCACAGATGGGCACTGAATCTTTTGAATCCTGCTTCCGGCTGTGCTTCTGACACAGAGTTGTAGGCAGAGAAGTGTCCTTGGGCCCTGCATTCCCTTCTTTGCTTGCATCTACTTGTGAAGATATTTCTTTAAATGGATGCAAAGACAAGTTTGGAAGGTTCTACTAATAAATACATGAATTTCTCTGAAGAACAATATAAGGATTTCCCTTTATTGTCATCAGAAGAACTTAAAGTGCGCTGAAAAAAAAACCAGATAAATTTATAAAGTACGAAACTGTCTAAATCACTTTATAGCTGCAAAGAAAATGTCCAGTGAGCTGTATATTTGTATGGAGTGTTAGTAAGTCTTGTGAATTTGGGGAATCTACTCTTTTATTTTGCTATATTATTGATATATAAGTGGAAGTCCCATTTTCTTACACTATTTTTTTCATAACGTGTACTATCTTTTCACACACTACATAATTTCTTAATTTTAATGTTTGGATAAGAATATTTAGAGTGTAATCTGTCTGAAGTGGACTCCACTTTGAGGTATTGGGTCAGAGAGATGAAAATCAAAAAATCTAAAATGTTAAATGACAATTTAGGATATGTGAAATGTGCCTTTAAAGCTCACGCAACTTTATTTCAATGCTGGATGGCGTGTAACTCTGTCTTAAATATCTGCAGGAAAAAAATCAATTAGCATTGTAGAGTTGGTAATTCTACACTATATTCTGCAACAAGGGGAATGACAGAGAAAGAGCAATTTAGGCTGATAGCTACATCAACCACAGTACAGTTGATTAAAAATTTAACAGTTTTTCTGATGAATGTCCTAGCTCAGATTTGGAAAACACTGACGGATTTAATTTTCCACTGACTAAATAATCATTTTATAAGCCATGTATAATTCATGTAATGGCAATGTTATGGGCTTGTTAAAAATGACTGCTTTGAAATAGTTAACACTCTCCAGCAAGCAGAGACTTACAAAGGATTATTATTGGAATTAGTTGGCACCTGTTAACTGAGAATGGGCTTTTGCCTTCTGAATCTTTAAAATGAAATGAGTTCAACCTATTTGTATAAGCAGCACCCCACCCCACTCCCCCAGCTCAAAAGCAAAAATATGTGTTTGGGAAAGAATAGGATTTATTTGGTTCTAACCCTGCTTATCAGCCAGGTAATGCTGAACAAGATCTTCAGCTTTCCCAAACAAGATTTTCAGTCTCCTTACCAGGAAAATGGCATTGGTGGTGCTTACCAAGTAGGTTTTTTGGGGGAAGCGAAGCGACGCTTTTTTTTTTTTTTTAAACCTCTTTAATGACATTTTTACAGAAACAGAAAAAAACCCCTAAAATTCATATGGAATCACAAAAGATCCCAAATAGCCAAAGGAAATTTGGATAAGAAGAACAAAGTGGGAGGCATCGTGATTCCTGGTTTCACAGATATATCACAAAGCTAGAGTAATCCTAACAGTATGGTACCAGCATAAAAACAGACACTGAGACCAATGGAACAGAATACAGAGCCCAGAAACAAACTCATGGTCAATTGATCTTCAACAAGGGCATCAAGAATACACAAGGCACAACACACAATTCACAATTTACTTTGTTAAATATATCAATCAGTACATCTGTAAGACTTTAAGGGAGCTACATGTTTATGTTAAAGTTTAAGACTTGAGAAGTATAGGTTTTAGTTTAACTAGACCCATAAAACTGATATAAGCAGACAATTCAAGTTTGTGCTGAAAAATTAATTAGCTTAGAGGTCCCCTATTCTTCTTCCACCCACTGGGGTATAAACAAAAAGGCACCTAAGAAATTCACAGCGTGTCAGATAATAATTGCTCAGTTGGCATTTTCATCTATCATGTCATCATTTTGGTATCATGCAACTTTATGATTTGACTCTTTATTTTCTTGTTTTTTTTTTTTTTGCTTGCTTACTTCATTCCTTTTTTCTTTCTTTCTCTCTCTCTCTCTCTTTTTTTTTTTTTTTTTTTTTTTTGCTCTGGATAACATATCAGGGCATGGGATACAAAGTTTAATAAAACATGAGCTTCAAGGAGCTCTCAGTCAAGTAGGGGAAATAGACATTTTCAAACATTCACAATTTGATGAAGTGCTGAGGGAGCACAGAAGAGTAAGTGATTCCCTCTTTCTTTTACATTCAAAGAAGGCTTTCCAGAAGAAGGGACTTTTGGTTGGACATTACAAGATGCATAACAGTTGTGCATGTACAAAGAAAGAAGAATGGTATTTTGTGCAGAGAGAGCAATGCACAGAGGTAATAGAAAGCTTCATGTTGCTGCAGCAGAGAGTGAATGCTTGTTGAAACTTTTCTCATTATCACACATTAAAGGAGCTATTGCAGAGGAACAAAAGGATAATCTCAGACCTGAACCCTGGCCTGAAGTTCATGGTTGAGATACATAGAAAGTCACACATGTACATATAGTACAGAATAAAAAGTGTAATCCCCAGAGGTATGCATGAGTTGCCACGGGAACATGGAGACACTGAGTGACTAACTCTGCCTGGAGAAGGGAGAGAAAGCTGTGCAGAGAGAATGACCCATGAACTATGAGTTCACCTGTAAGGGAAGAAGTGGGCGGTGACATTCCAAGCAGTTGGAGCATCATGTGGCATCAAGCTCAGATTTGAGGCAGTCCATAGCTTCAGAAGGGATTGTTCAAAAGTTATTAAGTATTTCAAGACAGAGACAGCAAAGCATTAAACCAAGATCAGGGCTCTTCTAAATGTGGAGACCAATGTGACTGCACAGGCTGCATGTCCATAAAGTCACCCTGCCTGTGGAGGAGTGTGCATGAAATATACCACTGCCATTTTCACCTCCTCAGAGTCCTTTGTCCAAATCCACCCTAAGGTCATTGGAAGCAACTACAGGGCTGTTACTTTTCTGCATAATGAAACTCTGATGTTGGAAAACCTTCAACCAAACTACTCTTCATTGCTACAGAACCAGTCTAGGTAAACTCTATTGAAACTCACTGCAGTAAACAATAGAAAAACACAAAAGAAAACAGGAGGAGCCACAGAGAATTCAAAAGAAACCAAGAAGGTAAAAACCCAACCAGAGTAACTCCTGTCATGCAGAGCAATTGTGTAAGATCAGAGGAGCTAAATGACTCCTTGAGTCGCAGAATTCACTCAGGATAATTGAAAAACACTTTAGACTTTCCTGAAATCATTGTATTTTTTCCCCAAATACAGCTTGAGAGTAGAATGCCAGATAAACAGAAATGCCACAGAAAATCGTCTAGGGATTAGAAGCATAAAACCTTTTATGTTTCAGAAAGAAAGGCCATAAAAACAAAATACCTATGTTTAACCATTTCTGTGGATGGGAATGAGATATTTTTAGAAGAGAAAAAGCTTATATGGCATATGTCCACTGCCTTGTATAGATCAGGTTAGATTACAATGTAATGACTAACCAACTTCAGGTTTTATGGTTAAACAAATCATCACTTTATTTGTGTGTGTGTTCTCTTTATTACCCTGCAGAATTTCTACTTCTTAGTATTCAATGTGGTCAAGTACTCATCTACCTAAGATTCAGGAAAGTCAGGTCATTTTTTTTAAGGGATGAAGTGTATCAGTTAAAACCAATTGGCAAGGCAAAATCGTCTTGGCGGTATCAAAAGAGGTTCCAGTCTTCTCATTCCACTGCAGGGGAGACTTGCTCATTAGCTAAGCCACAGAACATCTGTCCAGGCCTCAGTTTCTCCTTGGTCTTGTGCAGTGCTCTACCTCCATGTCCCAGGCTCCTCTCAGCATGTCTACCAGTGGAATCCACCCCAAAACCACTGGACCCAACTCCTTTGCAAGTTCTTGGGAATAAAGCAGCAGGAATGGTGCTTAGAATATGAAGAAGGAGTTGACAAGGTGGTAGTTATGTTATTACAGTAATGATTAGTAATAACCATCATTTACTGAATATTCACAGGTGTCTGCTGCAAAGATTAGCATTTCATATGGATTAAACATTTCATATTTCATTTACTCATCATAACAAGCCTATGGGGTAGGCACTATTATTAGCCCCATTTTTAAATAAGGAAACTGAGTTCCAGACATCCCCTTCCCAAGGTCGCTCAACCAGTTTGTGTCTGAACCAGGATTAAAACCCAGCTAGTTAAAATATAGAACTTGTATTATTAGCCACTGTCAGTGTTTTCCAAACTTTGATCACTTTTGTACCATTATTAAAGCTGATAATCTTTAAACTTAAAAAAAATATTTATCTATTCATTCAAGTTACATCTTACCTAAAACATTAAAGTAAACATAAATTTATTAAAATACAAATTGTTCATCCACTTATCCCCTAAGATCATCTTGTACACCATCTGGATTTATTTGACAAATACTCATTAGTCTTTTCTAATGTGGCAGGCATGGAACGTAGCAGGAAAGTCAGAAAGGCAGCAACCTTTAGAGAATGATTTGACCATCAAAGAACAGAGTATTCCGTCAAGGTCCTATGAGGATCCCAAGGAGATGGTACTCTGGAGAGCACAGCTAGGTTGGAGCGCAGATAGGTTTGATGGGGACTGAGGAAGTGCCATCCTAGTCTGAGTTATGACTGATTGGGGGATCTCAGGACGGGATGCCAGAAACCTAGAGTGAGACTCAGCCCCAGTGGAAGTAGCCTCCAAGTGGGAGAAGGTGGAGTCCTGTGCTCAGCTTGCTGCTGGACATAGGGATCTGTACTCATCCTCGACTACCCCTTCTGGTAGCTGGATGGGTAGCAGGGACCAGGATGAAGCTCAGCTTTCCTAAAAAATATCCAAAGGCAACAAATGAGTGGAAAGGCATAGGGTTCTCATCATTTATGCAGAGAGAAAATGGAACCCATTCTCTATCCTCCAGTAAGCCTGCAACAGCTGGAAGCAGAGAGATGAATGTTAGCAATTACTCAAGTTAGTCCCACTAGAATGGAAACTCCCAGGGGGCAGAAAATTCTGTCTATTGTGTCTCAAGGCTTAGAACAGTCCGTGCCTAGGACAGATGCTCAATAACCACTAGTTGGATTAATGGAACTGGGACAGGAAGTCAGAGGAATAAACAAGGAATGTGAGTAGGAGATTCACTAACAAAATTCAAAGTCTTAATGTCATGCTTAAAAGTCCAGACTTTTCCTGTAGGCCCTGAATAGATATTTGTATCCTAAGAATGTGTCATCCAATCTGGTTTTCTGCTGGTACAAGTTACTACGCTTTCCCAGAATGCCTCATCCACCAGAGACCCTTTCCCATAAAAATAACTGCAATTTGTTGGGGGTTTGCTGGTCTGAATTAGTCACATATATTATTATTTTAATGTTTATGCTGGGACTTGTTTAAAGTTTATAAAGTCCTGGTTTAAACGAGGACTTTCTTTTTTACAACAACCCATGAGGTAAGTATTGTATTATGTCAATTTTACAAAAGAGAAATTGAGATAACGTCAAAAATTTTCTGAAAGTACACAGCTGGTGAGTGATAGTGACAAGATTCAACCCCAGGAACTTTGTGTTCTTAACCATTGTGTTTTATTGTCTTTCGATGCTATGGAAGACAAGTGCAGAGCAAAATTGCAAGGTTGGTATCACTTACCTTCAGGGACTCATCCTCTCCTCTCTGTCACTTTTTGTCCATTTCAACCCTTAATATCCTTTATTACCCTCAGGGTTTTGTCTAGAAACAGTTCCGCCAACCTACGCTTCTTTCCAAATAGAGAGATTTGCCGCTTATCAGAGCACGCATTTCTCTGGGTCATGATTCTCCAGGTTTATTGCCAAGTATTAGCTGATGTGTAGAAGGAAAATGGATCATTTTTTGGGGGGGTTAACCATTTCTATCCCTTCTTCTTCCTCCTATCCTAAGAACTGCATCATTAAGAGAGAAACAGCATGGATGGAATAAACTAGGACTTTTCAGTTAGACCCGGTCACCTGGGGTCAAGTCTGTGTCCACCAGATCCCATCTTGACCACTTCCTCTTGTGCTCCTCCATGCTGGTTTCTCACTTTAAACTTTATACTGAGTTCTGGCCTGGTTTATGCTATGGCTTAGGTACCATCCTAGCCTCTCTTGATTTGTCAGCCAAGAAAATGGCTCTGCTTTCTGGCTCTGATCTCTGCTCTTGGTTGTTGTTTAGTTGAACAGTTTGGATTGAGGTCCTCAGTCTCTCCAGGAGCTGATACATCAAGGATCTACTACTTGGTTCCTTTCATAAGTCAACCAGTTTTCCAAGGTTATGACTAATTAGCTGAGATCATGTCTAATGCCTTTTCCCCCTCTCAGCATCTATGATTCTGTCCACCAAGAGACACTTACTGAAAGATTATCAATTTATCACTTCATTATCTGGATAATCAGAAGCAGCAATGAATCAATGAAAAGGGCACTGAGATTGAAATCAAAAGAACTAAATTTGAATCTCCACTTTATTATATCAAGTCCCTTAGATTCAGTTATCCCATCTATGTAAATGATAATAAAATCTGATTCATTAATATCTTAAGGTTTCAGTAAGATAATGTGCCTGAAACTGTGTGTTATTATAAGCTGAAAAGGTCAAATATGTTTTTATTATTTTCGGTTTCATTCTGTACTGATAACATTTTCCAAGCACCATTTGAACAGAAAGGGGATCCATTCAAACCAACACGTATGTCTTGGTCATCTACTTCTGTGCCAGGCATTATGTTTGGTGCTGGGTACAAAGGTGAATGGGTACACCTGGAGCACACGGTTTACTCAGCACTGCAGAGATGGCGAATAACCTGAATTAGGATTTGGAACATACATAACTATGCCTGGAGATTGGTGAAGATTCATTTGTCATTTGGAAAAAGCAAAGCTAAGCACAAGTCTCTCCAAATAAAAATCTTTTTAATCTATGTAAATCACCTTTAAATAAAAGTGCTTTTCTGTGTAATGTCTGGTATCACTTCATGAACTAGATCTGGTTTAGAAGGAGCCCTCTAGAGGTCAATTGACATTATTGCCTGCATTTTCTGATAGGAGTCCTTAGGTCTTGCTTTAAGCAGTAACTATTTTCCAGATGTGGATTGCTGAATCTCAGAGAATTTAGCACTCATTGTCAGCTTTTAAAGATAAAAATTATTTTCATTAAAGTTGTGAAAATGTTAACTTACAATATTTGTATTTATATTTTGTGAAAAAAATTCCAAAGCAAAATTTAAAGTACCACTCTTGCATCCTCTGGTACTCTTATCCCTAACTTGCACCCGTTTTCATTTCATGATTAACTAAACCTTTACTTTTCCCTCTACTACTAGGAAAGATATGTTTTCATGGACTTTGAAGTGTGTGAGAGAATACTATTTGTTAGATGTTTGTTCATGTCCTTGATTGACTCTTACACATAAATTTCTTTCACTATTTAGAAAAAACCTTGAATTAAGTATTTAGAGTTTAGCAAATAATGGGGGCTTTTCTGAGTCTTTTTAATAACCTATAAATTCCATGGCTCCTATTTATGCTTCTTTTGCACCAGGTAGAATTTTTGCATAAGGAAGTAGTTTTTTTACTTCCCTACTCTATCCTCATATATTGGTCACATAACTCAGCCGGGATTTGATCCTGGCCCATCTTTTGATGGGCTTTTCTTGTGCCCTTAAAGTTATTTTTGAATATATGTGTATGAATCAAACTTAATTTTACTCTATTTGAGGTAAGACATGTTTTACATATGTCAGATAGTCAATGAATATCTGTTGATTGAGTTGACATAATTCTTGTTTCCTAACTATTGTCCTCATTGTAAACATCAGAAGAGAGAAAAAGATTTCAATGATTCTCACATCCACAGGATGGATTCCCAGTGATGACCATAGATTTTTCTCTCATCCCAGTGGCTTTGAAACTATTTAGTAATTATAGCTACATTGGGATAATGGGTGTTTGCACTGGGAATGAGAGATAAGCTTGATATCTTTGCCGGTTTTTGTGATAATTTTTAAATGTCACCTGTTCCAGGAAGAGAGTAAGACACTGAGACAGAAACCCAAAGCCAAGACAGAAAAGAAAGCTGCTATTGAAATGGAGTGGGATGCAGTTGGATGGAAAAAGAGGCTTGCCATTCATGCCTGCTACCTCAAAGGAGGAACCAGATCAGAACTTAGTTTTGTCTTATTATCTTTTTTATGGCAGATTTTCTATTTCCTTCCTCTCTCCATTTGTTTCTTTATATCTGTTAGCGAAGAATTTCCATCCTCCTGTAAGCCTTGGATTCCATATGGAGGCACTTGTACTAGACAAAGTGTTGATCTCTGTTCTTACTCTCACTGCTTCTCACCAGGAGAAGAGGAGCGATTTATCTGAATGGTGAACATGTAAGAAGAAATTGAGGAGGCTCTGCTCAGCCCTTTCCAAGGGATGCCTGTGGTTGCCCATCTGTGGCAGTGGCTAGACTGGCAAGTCTGTGTAATTCTGAGGTGAAATATAAGCAAATCTATTTTGCTGTAAATATAAAGTCATATTTTACCCCTGACTTTCTCCTATGTTTTAATCTCAATAGTTCTAAACTCAAGATGGGAAGGGGTCACCTGAAAATTCCAACAATTCCTTTCCTTTCTTTTTGATTTGAAGTGGATTTCAAAATTATGTATAAAACAATGAGATAAAATACTAGTAAGTAGGGAAACAGAAGAGAAGAATAAAATAGTAGGAAAAAATAGAGCCAGATGTTTATCTGTTTATTCATTCAAAATACATTTATTGAGACTCCACAGTGCCAGACTCCATTTTAGGTGGAGATGTGTAATGATGAACATGGCAGATGGGGTTCCTGCTTCATGATCTTTACAGAGCAAACAAACGTCTCACCATGTGGTCCTTCATTTTTCTGTAGAGGTAGGGGGCAAAGAGTGCACTGATCTTAATAACAGTCAAAGAAGAGAAATCATCTGCAATTATATAATGAACAGGAGTGTTTACCTACCCAAAGAATTGTCTCTCACCCTAGGTTTCTGGGAGATGCCATTGTTCACCACAAGGTTACTGTTGAAATAGACATTTTCTTTGTCAGGATACCTAACTTTTGGCCCCAATGATTCATCCAGGGATAGAAATCTAACCCAGACTAGGTCAATCAGAGTCCTGACCCAGAATTTTTAGCCTGTTGATACAGAGAATCTCTTGAAAGTGGATGTAACTCAACAGTCGTCAATAGCCATGATTCTGGATCAGTAGCAAAGAGAGCAAAGTCACCGAGAGACAAGAGTCTTGTCTTGTTCCAGCTGTGCCCATGGCTTGACAGTTGAATAACTCTGTGAAGTATTCCAATAAGACACTGACTTTTAAAATGTTTGATTACGGTCATATAGAGGTAAAACATAGTTATTTGTTACCAAGCTCTGCTCTCGAATTTCATATGACATTTTCAGCGTATCTACCTGTCTCATGTGTCTCCTCCATTTTTTTAAAAAAATCTTTTATCTGTACTTAAATTTGTGACAATTTTGACACAATGAATAGCAAAGCCCTGAAGTAAATACTGAATCCACTTTCTGGCTTGTTTTCAATATTCATTAAATACATCTCTTGCTTCTCTTTTCTTTCTTTTCCAGTATTATCTTGTGTGAACTTAAAAAGTGATTTCCATTTATTTGTTTCTCAATCATCCATCTTGGACTCTCTCAAAAAGGCACCAACTGATGTTAGGCAGTTATTTAACTTTTCAGAACACATCAGGGGCTTAGAATTTCATCTGCCTATGTCTAATTTCTGGCTGTCATTAATGTTGATTTTGAATGATCACTCCTTACGCCCAACAATCTCCGGCATTTAGAGTAATAAATATTTCTTGCTTGTGTAATTTAAACCTCACTGGGGGCCAGAGATGAAATTTGAGCATTGGCTTCCACAACTTGCAAGAAGAGGAGGAAAGATGTTTAGATTAAATAAAATGTTATGGTGTACTATATTGGCGCCATTGTAGTTAAAACAACATTTCTGATAAAATAATGAAGCAGTCTGTGAAATCTGGTTTTTTCTTTCACTCTAGGATGCCACATTTCCATGGCAACACTCAACCAGATTTTACAGTGACTACCTAAGATTCTGATGAAAGCCTCTGAATGGTTTTTGTTTTAAAGTTTCTAGGGTTATTAGGAAACCAAGTAAATGTTATCAAGTCTATGATTAAGAAAACTAAAACTAAACTAGATAGGGAATAGAGATTTCTCTCAGATTAAAGGAAAGAAAGAAAAAACAGATTCAGAACTCCGAGCTCAGAAGAAAGTGGTGAAGCCTAGAACACGGCTCTGTTGAAACAGCTAGGTACCCTGAAAGCTCTCGATATGTGAAAGCTCAGATAGAGAGCAGTCAGTATTGTAAGGTCCTCAGCACTGATAGTCAGAAATCTTGGCAGTTCAACAAAATCATACAAATTTACCACAAATCTACATTCTTTTCTCAGTGGAAGCTCTCTTGATCAAAAATCCTTATGGAACTTTGATCAATAGCAATGCAAAGTATTAGGCTATCAGCTGTTTAAACAAATAGACTTTGTAGCAATAATATAAAAAACAGTCTAAATAAACCTAATCAATTTGATTCTTAAAAGATTGTGCTGCTGTAGATTTAATGACAGTCATCAACCAATTTTGATCAAGTCAATCAGCACGCAATTGTTGAAAGCAGAATATTTTGTGAGGGTACAAAAATTTGCTCCGTGCAAATTACAAACCTGTTTCCACTGAAGGTGGCTCAATGACCCTGTTTCTGTCACTTTATGAAACGGAATGCACTGTCATATCACCCAATAGACCTAACATTCCAGAATCTGTTCAGATAATTACAAATTGTTGGATATCGCTGAGGTTTTTATACCCATCTTCCAAATTCTGGTGCTATGCCATCTTCTTGGCAACCATATTTTGCTTTGGGTCCAATGAGATTTTCTGGAAGCTCAGCTTCAAAGATGAGGCAGATGCTAAATGACTGAGATATATCCTGAGAGCTGGAGTCTAAAGGCAGACACAAAAACAGAAGACATGATTCATGCCCATCAAACCTATGAATTGTTTCTGAAATTAGGTTTTCATTTCCACTGAATAGCTTTACAATTCTTTGACAGCTGCGATTCCATTGACTTCAGGGTAGTTTAGCAAAGGGAATTAGGTGCAGTCTCAAGTCTCCATCTGCTCAACCCACATGTCCAGTTTGTTCCTGAGTGCTTGTACTTCCTCAAACAAATCAGCAGAGTTGAAACATACATACTGCTTTACAGCATCAAGTTTGTTGAATCCATATCTTTGCCATAGCAGTGTAAAAAATGCAATTAAGAGTTTGAATATTTCAGTTGTTCAAAGTCATCAGATTCTCTAAACTCCTTAATCTGAAAAAGCAGATCAATAAGCCTCTTCCAAATTTTTCTTGATTTATTCATCCATCTATATTAAATAAACAAAATTCTTTCAACTTCTTTCCAAATAAATGCACTCAAACATGCAGAAAATTCGGTCTTAATCATTTCCTCCATTAAGACCTGAAATGAACTCGACTTGCAAAATTCAGAGCTCTAACTCTCTTGATGTTTGGAGTAATAGAAACTGTCCACCAGTGCACTTTTGTGATTCACATTCATCTCATAAATCTTCTTCTCTTTCACTCTAGGCTCCCTTGTAATAACTGGGCTCAATTTGCTATTGTTCAGACCAAAAAGCTCTGATTACAGGAAGGTAAGTTCACATATTCCAGATCAGTAGGTACTACATATGTTTTATAGCATCCTCAAGGTGAATGCATTTGACCTCATGTTGACGGTCCCTGCAGGGTAGACAGACGCATGAGTAGGGAAGAACTGTCTATTGCAACTAAGATTCCTGGGCATGCCTTTGGCCCACAGTTTACGATATGGACTTTCAGACTTGCTCCTTTATGAGTTGCAGCGGGATGCTCAGGGAAGCCAAACCAGATGCTGTTCACAAATGGCTTCCTCCAGGGCCCCCCCCCCCTTGTTTCTTTAGCCTCTTCTCTTCATCAACACTTCCAAGACTGGATTTTCCACCTCCTTTTGAGTTTGGATACTTACTATCTATCACCTGTGTTTATATTTGATAACTCACTTATCACCTGATGCCTCACTCTACTTTCTCCACCTGTTTTTGGTCACTGTTTGTATATTGTGCTTTGGTGAATTGCTTAAAATCTATTTGTAACTGAAGCTGGACTGTATCCATTTTGAAATTTGCTGTTTCTAGGTGTGTGATAACCCCAACAGCCCATCCCCTTACCCTGGAGGAGTTATGATAGTCATAAGAATGTCATGGTGAAGAACATGAGCTGGAGCGGGGCTCAAACATAGGTGAGATCCGGGTTCTGACCACTGCCTGGTAAGGACAATCAGATTTGCTTGCTTGCTTGTTTATTAGCTTTTATTTTGATACTGCCTCAAGGGTAACATTGAAAGAAACACGCTGATGTTAGAATCATTTTTTTCATCTGACGCTAAGCTAAAGCACATCACCTTGTGCTCACTAAAATAATAGAATATATTAAACAGAATGACAAGTTGATGAACAAGGCTTTGCAGTCAGACAGGCCTGGGCCAAATTTGCTCCTGTCCCTCCCCTTAATCCTCTGAGGCCATGAATGCTTGAGCTAGTTCCTAAGACCCTCTGTGTCAGCTTTCTCAGTTATAAAATGGGGAAAAAAGTCATACCTACCTCATAAAATGTTATGAGCGTTAAATGTGAAATCATCAACAAAGCACCAAGCCTGGAATAATTATGATGGTAGCAAACTATCTCATCCCTTATGTTGTTACTGTTTACCGGGATTTATTCTCTAACACTTTCCATTTTCTCATTTAATCCTCACAGGTACTATTTTTATCTTCACTTAATAGATGAAGAGACCGATGTTGAGGAAGGATAATATAACTTCCCCAAGATCTCAAGTCCAGTAAGTGAAGCCCTTGGTATTTGAAACCAGACCTTTTTAGTGTCATAGGTTATACTCTAAAGATAGTGCTCAAAAACGTAAGAGTAGAGCATCTAGAAAATTTTTCTATTAGGTGGTGAACCACTGGCAGACCTCGGGTGAGAAATTGTTTTTGGAAACCAATTTTCAGATTAGTATGCTTTGCAGTGAACTAGGAGGGGAGTTTAAAAATTAGTGGGATGACATCTGAATTATCAGAAGCCATCCTTGATATTCCAGTAGCCTTGTGGCTATGTTTGAGGTTATATTTCATGCAATTGTGTAACAGTTACCAAGTATGTACTCAGTACCAGGTAGTATACAGTACCAAGAACACAAATAGGAATAACTGTGATCCCCACCCTAATCTTCCCTGAACCACATCCTTTATCACAGCTTTTCAGCAGAGCCCATCAGTACTAATTAGAAAGTAGTATGCCAGAATGACAGAGTGAAAAAAAAGCTGATTTGGATTTGGGTGTGGGATCAAACCATGACAACAAAACCTGGTATTGAAAATCCTAAGCCTTGGTTTTGTCAGTTGTAAAATCTGGAAAACTATCTTGTGGGGAAGCAGTGATCATCATATCCACTGACTCTTGCTGTTATGACTTGAATTGTGTCCCTCCTGCAAAAAAAGTTATGTTGAAGTCCTAACACCAGCACCTGGAAAGGTGGCTTTATTGGAAAATAGGGCTTTTGCAGATTTAATCAAGTTAATGAAGTCGTTAGGGTGAGCTTTAGTCAAATATGACTGGTGACCTTGTTCAAAGAGAAAAATTTGGACACAGACACACAGGAAGAACACCACATGCAGATACAGAGACACACAGAGGAAAGACAACCATGTGAGGAAGGAGGAAGACATTGGAATGACACATCTAGGTGCCAAGGAATGCCAAAAACTGCCCACAGCCCCCAGAGACTAGGAGAGAGGCGTGGAGCAGATCATCCTTCAGAGCGTGTGGAAGGAACCAACCTTTCAAATACCTTGATTTTGGACTTGTAGCTTCCAGAACTGTGAGACAATAAATTTCTCTTGTTTGAAACTACGAGGTCTGTGGTATTGTTATGGCGCTCAGGAAACCTAATGCATGTGCAAAGCAACAAAGTTGGGAAATAATTCCTAGGGAGTTCCAGATAGGTAGAGAGAATCCACTCTCAGGTGGACTTTTACATCAAATAATAGAAGTCAAGTCACAGTACATTGAAGGCCAAGCTCTAATGGGGACCAGCAGAGTATGCAACGCCACCATTCTCCCTTAATCCACATCTTCCTAAACAAATGTAACCCTCACACTCACAAGTCCACTGGTCCCAATTTTTCCAATATGCATAGATGTCCTCACCTACCTACTTTTTTCCCTAGAACTTTCTTTTTACCTTTCAGTCCACCTGGACTCTCAACCAAGTTTGTCTACCTTCTACTATCCCTTGTCACTTTACCTTGAGTACTAATGGGCTACTATTGTAGCCAAGAATTCACCTTTTTTTGTACTCATCCTTCCAAATGGTATGTCCAGGGTCTCACCAACTCTCATTTTTCACTCATTCCTTGAAATGTCTGTTTTAACACTTTCTAGATACAAGGAAGTAGGAGGCTTACTTTGACATCTAATGTATTTTAACCAATGCCTAAATGTTTCTTTCCTTGCTGAGGAAGGAAACTAAGAGAAAGGGGAAATGGAAGCTTCTTTTTCATATTAGGTGAAGAGGGATCTTTGATGGGTCCAAGATTCTTTGATAAGAATAACAATAGTGAGATTCAGACAACATGGTTTTGAATCCCTACTCTGCCACTGATGAGCTCAATATCCTTAGGTGGATCACATAATTTACACATGCCTCGACTGCTGGACTGTAAGATGGGGTAGCAGTACTGCTTAACTTAAAAAACTGTTGTGACGATAAACGAATGTGGACGATAAATGAGTTAATCATTCATATGTACTTCGTGCTCAATACTTAGTAAGGACTCAGAAAATGCTAACTCTTTCTATTTATCTCCTAGATTTTTGATAAATATTTCATTTTTACAATAACGCATTCAGAGTTGTGTCTGTTCCTTGTTTAACTGGGATCTTTGCATAAAGACATTTTTTATGTAAGTTTTTAATAAGAAATTGATGTGGTGAAATTGAAGTATAAATATAATGAAAAACAAAATAAGTAAGATAAAATTGATGCCAATAAATCTTGGTGGAGTGTTTTTTAAAAAAAACTTGATGTTGCACCTGCATTTTTTGATGCATATTTCATTTTGTTTAAGTATTCAACTACACTGAATAGGTGTACTAGCATAGGCCGATATAGCTGTATAGCTATGTCATAACTAGAAATAGCAGTGAATCTTCATTTAAGAAAGCTTCCAACGCCACTATTGAAGCATTTCCTTTTTGTCTAAGATTCTGCATCTTAGGGAAAAAAGGAAAGAAAACTATGAGAAGTATACTGGAGGGCAGCTTTATTCATTGGCATGCAATATAGGCTATAAGAATACAAGGAAAGCAGTCCAATATGCCAAGGCAATTCTATCTGTGGTCATTATACAAATTCAACATATATTATGGATATAAATTTGAGTGAGTGGTTGGCCCCTACTAGGATAGAGAAAACATAAATGGAGGCAGTATGCTTTCAAGAAGATAATTCTTAGTCTTAATTTAAATATATTAAGCCCAGAGGGGGTTTATTTGTTTTGTTTGTTGCGGTTTCTTTTTTCCTTACTTATTTTCTTTCTCTGGAGGGGACTCTATGGTGTGATTTAGCGTTTAAGTGATTTAAACTGATTAACAATCAGATGGATGGATGGATGGATGGACGGATAGTAGGATGAATAGTGGAATAGATGGATGGATGATATGATGGGGGTGGATGGAGAGATGTATATATTCATAAAAGGCTGGTTTCTATAAATATTCTAAAAGGCAATTACAAGATGCCTGGAACATAGTAGGCACTTAGTGAAATATCTTGACTAACTAACTCAATTTTATAGCTCTCTTTACTCTCCTGGATATATAGTAAATTCTGCATCGAATATGCATCAAAGTTGACTGCTTGTTCACTCTCATCTGGCAGATATCTGACTGTCTTCTGCAAATACAGAGTGATATGAGCCAGTATCAGAGTAAACAGATTCTGCTCATCAAGGTCTACTCCCAAGAAGAGGTAAAAATGCAGGAGGTAGAAGTATCAAAAGAAAGAGGAGACTCTCCTCCTTATGCCAAAAGGCACTTTAATGGAGTGAGACGAGCATGAGATTTAAAATGAGAAGATGTGAGTTAGTGCCCATGTCTATTGCCTGCTTGCTCAATGACGTTGGGCAGTTTCCTTAGCTATCGTGAGTCTCATTTTTCTCACTTGTAATCTGGGAAATATGCCTTCTTAGAGGATTAAATCAAAGAATTCTCATGAGCCTGTGTGTTAAACTTTAAAGTGCTCCATAGATTAAGTCAACATCCATATCAAATGCAATAAGGAAGGTCAACTTTGTAAATTGTAAAAGTCTAAAAGGTAAGAGACCTTCCACAGGCAACTGAGGTCTAGAGACATGTGACTTTCCAGGACAACGTGGCTCTGCTGAACAAATCTTTCAAGCTTTTGTTCTTAAAGCAGTTTGCACAAAGTAAAATTAAACAGCAAAGCTTGGGAGCAAATGTAATAACAAAGGTATATTTCAACCTATCTAACCTCTTGCAAAGTGATCCCTACAATTCCAAATAGCATTTTTACTAAGTTATGAGAGAGGTGCTTTTTTCCTAGAGAAAACCCATCAGCCACAATCTGGACTGTGCCTGAAATCTCAGATGCTGCATGGGACATAAATGCATTATAAAACATGAGCTTGCCTCCCCCTTGGTGCAGCTTTATTGCATATTTATGCCTGTGGCTCCAGTGTGCTTCTGAGACAGGAGATATGCTTGTTTACTGTTTGGCCTGACTCCATTGCCACTCACCTGTGCTGAGCTTAATCTGGCAGCCCCCTTCTGAGCCTAGCAAAGCATTTTTTTGAGCCAGAAGGAGGCTGGGGAGTCTGCATAAATACAAAGACTCCACATCAGGCATTGGCAGAAAGAACGTGCTGAGCTCTGAGGCCTTTCCAGAGCTTATAGGATCAAAAACACGAGGGCAATATCGCAGGTGCACAGTGTCACAAAAGACAGCTGCCAAATCACACATGCTAATCAGAATGCCTGAAGGTTGGCAGAATTCGGGCGACAATTTCTCTTCTACCGATCTCCGCTGGACTTTTCCTGGGAACCAAATGGGAGATGTTGGATCTGACTATTAATGAATCAGGGCACACTTTATTGGTCCAAAACCACATTTGTCATGGCAATTTACATGAGTTAGTGCCACGTTTCCAAAGCTTGCTACAGAATCTAGCAAGCATTCATTTTAATGAGCTAATACACCCAGAATGACTTATACTTTTTTATGGTATTTATTACATATCGTCACAAACACTATTAAATTAAATTATGGAACCATTTGCAAACTGAAAAAAATAAAGTGTTCATCATTAGCTTAAAAAGGAATCAAGAAACACCCACTTTAGCAATTCTCACTCTATTGGATGTAAAAGAAACACTGATGGTATTCTTTGCCTCATCCTAGCTAAAAGGAAGTCCACAAATCTGCACTTCTGCCATGGTCCTGGAAGCCTGGGAAGGGGAGGAGAGGCCCTTGGACTATAGAGGACAGAGCCAAAGAGAAAAACTAACTTTGATAAACTAGTAACCAAGTTCTCAATCCTTAGGAGCTAGGAAGAGGAATCCAAGTCATGGGCAGAAGTGAGGATAATGCACGTGAACAAAAAGATTCACCATGAAGAGTAGATGAAACACAGCACTAGACATTTTATATTAGATCGAGTCCTTAGCTATATGGCAAGAAGCTGTACCAACTTGGACTTCAGCTTTTTAAATAATAACTCTGCCTCTAGATGTAAATATCCACCTGCAAGTGAAATAAACTGGTTTTTTTTTTTTTTAAGATTTTATTTTTTCCTTTTTCTCCCCAAAGCCCCCCCCCCCCCGTACATAGTTGTTTTGTATATTCTTCGTTGTGGATCCTTCTAGTTGTGGCATATGGGACGCTGCCTCAGCGTAGTCTGATGAGCAGTGCCATGTCCGCGCCCAGGATTCGAACCAACGAAACACTGGGCTGCCTGCAGCGGAGAGCACGAACTTAACCACTCGGCCACGGGGCCAGCCCTGGAATAAACTGGTTTTATAGGCCCTTCTTTGATGGAGTGTATCTCTCTAGGACTTTCTGGAATGCTGATATTTGCCCTCCTCCACATTTTCACTTATCTCCCATACTCTAAGCTCCTTTCTGATGACGATGTCTTTCTGAGACTTAGTATAGCAGGGTGATTTAAGAACATGGACTCTTGGTTCAAATCACAGATCAACACCTACTGGCTATCTTCTCTTGGGAGAGTTGCTTAACCTCTGTGTTGTGTGCATTTATGAAATGGGAATCATTATAATAACTATCTTTAGAGTTAGCGTGAGGATTGAGTTAAAATATGCCGGGTCCTTAAAATGGTGCCTGATAATTAATGAAAGCTATTTAGGTGTCTCTAAGACTTATTAATATTCATTATGTATCTTCTCTTTCTGTACTGTCCAGGGCGAGGTGTGTGGGGGAAAGCAACAATAACAGGCTGAGATAAATATATATATATATATTAACATAATTTTCAGGTGAGTATTGTTAATTTTTTATAGGTGGCATTTTGAAATAAGGGATAGTGATACACCTTGGTATAAATAAGCAGAATCCTTTTGAATGCAGACTGATACAGGTATGTTAAAGTGGAGACTCAAATCACATGAAAATTATTCCCATCAGTAATGTGACTTTTCAAAATGGCAGTTAGATCAACTACTCAGAGTAATGTCTTGAAAAAAGAAAACTCCAATTGCTTATTTATTTGCACATTCATTGCATTCCTGGAAATCCAAGGTATAATAAAAATGAGCAAAAAATCCTTTGGGATTTCATAAAAAGCAGACATGCTTTCTGGGTTCACACAACTGTAATCAGTTTTTTTACTTGTGTGAATCATGCAGAGCATAGAACATTTCTCTATTGTGTGCAAAGGACCATCCAATGCATTGCAGGATGTCTAGTCTCCTTGTTCCCTGCCTTCTAAATAGCAGTAGCTCTCTTTCCCCATTCATCACGATAATCAAAAATATCCCCATAGATTTTCAAAATGTCTCATAGGGTAAACCTTTGGCCTTGAGAGTAGCCAGGACTGGAAAGTTTATTGATGGAATGAAAGTCACAAGCATTTGCCCATGGAGTTCATATAGAGTGATAAAGGACCAGGAACAAAATCCAATGAGATGCAAACATTTAATGGATGGGAAAGGGTGAGAAGCAGTCCACAAAGACTAGGAACAGACAGAAGGTGGACCAAGACCAAAGTCAAAGGAGAAGAAAGAAAGAAAAGAGAAAATATGGTTTTCTAAAGAAAAGAATACTTAACAGCATTGAATAGAGTAGGTCAATCAGGCAAAATGAGGGGCTGAGGTAAGTCTACAGAAATTGAAAATTAAGAGGTCATTTCTGAACTGTCCTAAGACTGTCAATGTTGCCTTTGTTGGTAGAGAATATATCGCAGCCAATTTAAAACTGGACATCAAGAACTGCAGACAGTATGCTGTCAACTCTTTACGATAGCATAAATGAATGGGGAGGTAAATGGGGAATAACAATTGGCATGGCTCATTGGGTCAAAGCACCTGAGTTTTAGCTCACATTCCTTTTCATTTCCTTCAAGCTTACCTTTCCATGCTTGTAAAATGCACAAGCAATGTCTGGCTCAAGTAAACCCTGTGTATGCATTTTTGTTTGTTTGCTTTTAAAACAAAACATTTCAGATTTAAACGAGAGACTTTTTCTTGAATAAGTTTTACAATGAGAAAGTGAACATATATAGATTTTGTCCTCTTCTTGAAGTCTCTGCCAATATCTTTAAGCATGTTCTGTGTATAACCACAGATCATGTACACAGTAGCATGTTCTTTTCTATTTCTCCACTATTTGCCAACCTGTCACCTTTTCTCTTTCTATCCAAGACAATATTGCTGTGTTTGATACCACCAGCGCTCCTCCTGGTAACTGTGAATCCCCTCAGAAATGTCAACAGTTTCTGGGCTATGGAGAATCTGGTTGCCAAAACTTGCCTTCGGTCTTACAGTTGAAGTGAGACGAAAAGCATCTTCAGAAAATTATTTTAAGGATGGAAGAGACTTGAGCATGTTTATATTGTGAAGAGGGCAAAGTAAAGAGGCTGACAGCATAGGAGTTAAACTGATTAATTGATGGAATAAGAACTTCAACAAGGCCAGAAAGAAGTGATGCAAAACACTCATCTTAGACAAAGGAAGAGATCTTCTCCCATTTAACAGGAGGAAAGAAGAAAAGTATAGTCTTGGCTATGATGAGTGGGGTGTGGAGGGGGGAATGGGCCTTTTCAGAAGGTCATGAACAGGACTGTATCACAAAGAATGCTTTAACAGATATCCCAAGTAAATTTGAGTTAAATGACAAAGATATTTATTATCTTATTTAAGAAGTAAAAAAATCCAGATTTAGATAATAATAATTTGAAACAATAAATAGGGTTATCTGAAAATGACCCTAAAACCTCACTCAGAGTTGATGGGAAAACAGGTCAGCTGGGATGAAGGAATGGAGAGTGGTTTCTACCTTCTCCAAGTATGAGGAGCAGTGTCCAAACTCAGTATCCTGTGGGGTGAGACGATTAGCTCCCTTCCCCTAGCATTTCCAGGCAATTTCTGTCAACCAGTAGTTTTGAATAGGTGATCCATGGTCCATGGACAAGCAGCAGCAGCAGAATTACCTGGGAACTACTGAATTAGAAACCCTGGTGTTTCAGTAATCTGCATTCTAACAAGCACTACAGGTCTGTGCTAATGTTTAGAACCACTGTTGTAAACAGCTGATAAACGCAAATCGAGATGCAGGGACCAGATCATTGAGGATTTCAAAGGCAGTTATAAAGACTTTATCGAGACAAGCAGGAGCAGCTCTGTGCGATACCCACATCATGTTGCTAGTAGCCACCCTCCTGGAGCCATTTCAAATTAATGCTCAAATTTAATTAGGAAAAGTGAAGGTTGCCATTTTTTAGCAAACGTAGCACAAATTTGGTCAATCACAAGGGTATTCACAAGAGTATTGTGGAGACAATGTCTTAAAGGTCATGCTGATTCTGTTTTATCTGATAATTTGCCTCAACCTTCTAAGGCTCAGACATTCACTATAGTAAGAGAACGTGAGACAGACCTGGATTGGCATCCCAGCTCTGCCCTTGACTAGCTGTGTGACCTGGTGTATCTCAACACTTTGAACATCACTTTCCTCATAACGCTCTTAAAGTCATTGTGAGAAAAACAGAATAATGTATAGTAAGCACAGTGTTTGAGGTGTCATAACAACTCAATAAACAATATCAAAAAAGCTCATTGTTGTGTGGTTTTTGTTGAGACTCTTGTGGTTGTTGGCACCTCCACTGGGTGTGATACTAAAGATACAAGGAGTAATGATATTAGGTGAAGGGGAAGCATACAGAATTGATAAGGAATGCAATCTAGGAGATGAAGGCCATAGGAAAGCCTTCCAAGAACATGATGCTTGAGATAAATCTTGATGGATGAGTAAGAGAGAGAAGAAGCGTGAGGAGAGATGACTCAGAGCTGAGGGCACAGCATGGAGATAGGCATGAAGGCTGAAAACAATTCTGCCTTTTCAGGAATGTTCAAGGAGTCCAGCTTGGCTGAGAAGTAAGGATTCATGCCAAAGAGAGAGATGAGATGAAACTACAAACTAAGCGAGGGACCCTGTCATGAAAACCCTACTTGGTCTAACTGAGAAATTGGACACATTTGAAGAAAATGGGAAGAGATTGGTGGTTTTCAGGAGGGAAATGAGATCTACTTTAAAAACCCTACCTGGCCTAAAGGGGGCAGAATGTATTGAAATGGAAAAGAACTTGGAGTCAAAGGATATGTCTGGGGCTGGCCCACATAAATCAGGAGAACAACGATGAGGGTCTGGGTGAGGCCATGGGAGGAGAGTGAGAGATTACTTTAAAAGACTTTAATTAAAAACAGCATTTTCTGATAGAGAACAGGAACCTCATGATCAAGATTTCTCACATTAAGAAAAAAGAATACACACAGTGGACTCTTTGAGCACATCTCATGTGACTAGCAATGTGCCAGGAGTTTAAGACCTCAAGGTATCACAGGGAGAATAACAAGAATAAGCCACATGTGCCAGACTCTGTTTGAGCATGCCAAAGGCAGGAGGTGCTAAATGCTGGAGGGCATGATGGAGATCCAAATAGAAAAAGGTCTTAAAAAACTACTCTGGACCCAAAACCCAGAGCCCCAAGATCTAGTCTTAACTCTGTAATTTCTTTGAAGGGTGGTGACCTTGAGCAAGTCATTGCCCCTTTCCGGTCTCAGTTTCTTCCTTCATACAAATGATGAAATTGGAATTGAAGATATAAGGAAATAACCCAACGCCATGATCCTCCCAACACAGCTTATGCTTGCAACCTGGCTTACTGAAAGTTATAGGATAACAAAGTACATCTTCCCAGAAAACCTATTTTTTTCCTGACAAGTAATTCAAAATATTACCCTTCTATTAAAATAAGTATAGACATAATTTAGCATAAAATTTAAATAGGCATAAATTTTACAGTTAAAATACAAAGCTTCAAAGACATACCTGATTTGCAAGATGTGATAAGCAGACTTATAAGATGGCACTCAATGATCTCTACCTCCTGGTATTTACATCCTTGTGTAATACCCTCCCCTTGTGTATACTAGATTTAGTGACTTTTCTCTAAAGAATAGAATACAGAAAAAGCAATGGGAAGAAATTCCTGAAATTAGATTAAAAGAGACTACGACTTTCTCTCCGTCTCCTTCTCTCTCCTCGCTTAATCACTTTGATGAAGCTAGGCACTATGTTGTCAGCTGCCCTACTGAGATGTTCACATGGCAATGAACAGCCAGCAAACAACTGAAGCCCTCAGTCATACCACCAACAAGGAATGGAGCCCTGCTAATAATACATGAGTGAGCTTGGAAGCATATCCTTCTACATTCGCGATTTGAGAACTTTGAAACCCTGGCTGACCCTTTGATTGTGAGAGACCAGATGACTCCAGTTAAGTTGTACCTGGATTTCAGCGCCACAAAAACTGAGATAATAAAGGTTTGTTATCGGCGTAATTTGTTATACAGCAATGTGTAACTAATATCTAAGGGATCACTTTGAGCTGTGTCCAGAGATAACCACTGAAGTAGTCTGTCCTCTGCCTCTGCCTTTAGGAGTATTTGGTGGAAATTTCTATTATCCTTAAGAAGAGTAATTTTTGATGGGGTAGGGGCAATTGGAGGAGTGCGCCATTGTAAGAGTAAACCCTCAGATTTCAGGTCCTTAGAATACAAATTTCTCTGGATCAGAGGAATTTAAAGGAAGCTAAGCAATTTGCCCAAGACTTCCTGGCTAATGAATTGGATCTTAACCCAGGTCTTCCAATACTCAGGTAGTGTTCTGCCAAATGACTGAGTCTTAATACATGTGACTATATATGAATGTATATGATTACACTAATTATTAATATTACATATGATACATACATATAATTATAGTCATTATCCTTACTGAGTCCAAAACTTATTTTCTTGTTTACTTGTTAGTTTGAGGCATCTGAATGCAAAGTTGTTTCTCTTTTTTCTCCTATTTGTATTCAGTGACTCCTAAAGGACACTATCAAAAATCTTTGGACAATGATGACAGAATATTGAATTGAAAACATTTCCCGAAGCCCCAAGACATATTTCAACACTCACCTCCAGATACCATTGTTGCATGGCTGCCCAAGATAAGGCTGGCCCTATTTTATAATTCAACCTCACTTCAGGCCAGAGGGAACGAAGCAGAGCTCTGTAAACCCAGCCAATGGACTGTTCATTCACGCTCAGGACAAGCTGTAGAGAAATGATATGGTAAATGAGGATAGACAGTCCCTGATTTTAGAGAACAGTGAGTTCTTAGAAAAGCCAATGCAAGTCTCACAATCTCACAGTGACTATAATTGCCATGGATGCCCAGAGAGCAGGGGTGTGTTGTTTTTACTGCTACTGTGGCAGCTGCCGATGTTCTTGTTGTGTTGTTGTTTTCGTTGATATTCTTTTAGTGGCCCTCTGTACTTGGCATGGTTTCATTCAAGCAGTCTGCAAATGTCTCAATAATGGAGAGCCCAAAGCTCTTTGCTTTTGCATATTGTATTTGTCAGGATGACCTTGATTATGCTGCAGTAATGAACAATTCCTAAATCTCAAAAAAAAAAAATAGGTCAAAACAACAAAAATATATCTCTGTTTCACCCTAAGTGCCCACCATGGATTAGCTGAAGGCTGCTGTGGGTTGTTCTCATTCTGGAACCCAGGCTGTCAGAGCAACCATCTCTGAACTATTGCAGATTATGATGGCAGAGGGAAAGAAGACATAGCAATCGTGAACTGGTTCTAAAGTGTTTTCCCAGAAGTGATACACTGACATCACATTGGTCAAAGCAAGTCACACAACCATGTCTAACTGCAAGAGGAGAGACACATGCAATCCTAGCATACGTCAGGAGGAAGAGAACTACGACACTTTGAGCAGTCTGAATAAGGTTATATTAGAGGCTAGCAGGCAGGAAGTATATGAGTATACAGATCAATATTAAACTGCAGATTTTATAGCAAAGCTAAGTGGCTTGCAAAGTCCCATTCTCTTTGGTCAAATGAGATTCTCCCCAGTTTCATTCACACTTAGTAGAGAGAATGCAGGCAAAGCAGTATGTAATTGGTTCACAGACAATCTTTTCTTTACTCTCAGCCCGTTTTCTCAGCCTTATCTCCCACCTCCATGAGGGATTTTGTTTCATCAAGTTTCCTGTTTTCTGTATCCATAGATACATCTTATAGCTGATGTTCCTCCACCCCTTCCAGCCATCACTCTCTTCCTTCCCATCTTTTCTCAGCCAAGAATCTTAAGAGTAGTTGATGTCAACTCTTTCCACTCTCTAACCTCATATCCATCCTATTTACAGGTCTTACTCATACTCAAACGGGAGGATGTTAAACAAGGGTGAGAGTCATTATGCCTGCCAGAGTTAACAAAGAGGCAAAGAACAAGACAGGTCAACTACAGATGGGAGCTGTACCTCACTTGCTTAAGATCTCTAACCCATAGGATAGTGCTTGCTGAATGAAAAAATAAGTGAATCACTGAGGCCTCTGGATCATCTTCCACACAATTATCTCTACTTCTAACAGGTACTAACTTCATGGACCAACTGAAAAGTCTGGCAACCCAACAGGATTGCTTCTCCTTTTCTTGCCCTCAGTGTAATGTAATGCATTCATGAAAGCTCTGGCATCAGATGGCCTGGGTTCAGATCTCACCATTTCCTTTTACCTCTTTGTCATGCTACCCAAAGTCACTTAACCTCACTCAGGCTAAGCCTCTCTATGTAAAGTATTAATAACTGACTCATAGAGTTTTCACAAGGATTAACTAAGATTTGGTAAAGCACACACTAGTGTTCAACAAATGTTATTATTGTACTATCACTTTCACTTATTCCTTTATGCCATCAGCATCTTATCTCTCACTTTTTCTCTCTTTTTTCTCTGTCTAGTTTTCTCCTTCTATAAAAGCAGCCAGAAGTCTGTTACACTTGCCGAAGTGCTGATACTAACAAAACAAAAAACACTCTTAGCTAACATATTCTCCCAACAGGTGATATTATTCATCAGTGTCCCCTCCCTGTCATCCCCTGCCTGGACCTGGACCTGCTCCACAGGACAGAAAATTGAGAGTTTAAAACATGGGGTCCAAATATTCCCTTTTTTTCTTTTGTTTGAATATAGTAATGTGGATAGAAAAGTCCTAAAGAGAGGCTAAAGGTCTTGAAAAGAAAAGCACAGATGGTTTATTAGAAATGGCTTTTCCATTAACCATCTGTGTGACCTTGGGCACATTGCATTTCACCACTGCCAACCTGCATACCCTCCTCTGCAAAAAGAGGAGCTTGGCCCATGAGATCTGACTTCCCACAGTGACATCCTGACATTTCTGATCTGAAAGCAGCACCACAAATAACCGGAGTCTCCTGTTCAGGAATTGAGGACACATTGCACTGATGGCTGAAGCAGTCTCAGCTCATTCATTTGACCAGCCTTGTGTTGCCAGAAGATGAAAATGGCACCTCCTCAAGGTAAGGCTGAAAATCATGTGGCAGAAAGGCAGTAGAAATAGAAACTCATTAACACCAATACTCTCCAGTTCTGTATATTGCATTGGACTTTACAAAGCATTTCCATGTACACTGTCAATATGGATTTCACAAACAATGCCGTGGGAAAGTAGGTTGGCTATTGTTAACTATGTTTGTGAAAGAGATTTAAGTTCAAATTTTGCCCAAGATGAGAGAACAAGGACTAAAACCAGATGTAGCATGCTCAACAAGTTAAAAATATTTCAGGTCTATAGTCCTAGATTTATATCTGCTGTCTCTCTGCTGGTTGACTGGGACATGACCATTAACCAATTCTCCGCTCTGAACCGTATACTTTCCTGACCTATAAAAGAGGAATAATAATAACAATAGTGCTTCAAACATCAGAGAGTGGTTTATAAGGCCTGCATCAGATCATGTATAAGATTTCACTTCACAAACTCTAAAATGTGTGTTTAGCTGGTTGCGTTGAGTTGTTCTAGCACCTGGATCCACACTCTACCCACTCTTCCATGCGCAATAACTCAGAGATGGGCAAAATAATTAACATAATCCATCTGGAAGATTCACATTCCTGAGGCTATTCCTTCATCTATCCCTTTCTGTGTCACACCACCTACATAGCATGCCCCTGTCACTCTTCTCCCCAAATCTATGTCCATTTCTTAAAAGCTGTCATAAACCTCAGCCTCACCAAGGACCCTTGTGGTGATTAGACCTTCCTAATTCAATCTATGACCCCTGCTCTGAGCTCAGAACTGGCTGGTTATCTGCCAATCTGGCCAGTTGGACAATGTAACACCACTTACCTTGTCCTTAGCAGGTCACAAATGAAGGGAAGAACACAGAACTGGGAGGGTTGAGTTAAAGTCTCAGTTCTGCTGCTAACCAGCTGGATGATTTTGGGGAAGTCACTGAATCCACTGGAAGCACAGTTTCCATGTCTGCAAACTTGAGAAAAAAATCTCTGTCCTTCAATCCCGCAGATTTCTGAACATCAAGAGAGGAGAGATGGTAAATGTGCTTTATTATCCGTGTATTGCTGGAGAAATAGTCCTCAGTCTTGTTTTGTTATTTAAATATTTTAATGTTATTTAACTTTTTATTAAAATCGTATCTGAAAACACCCATCTGAAAATGATCTCTGACTCAATGAATTTTCGTGGTACTTTTTTAAGACACATGAAAGAAAGAAATATTTTCTGAAATACCTAATGAAAGCCAGGTGAGGTATTATATTTATTTGTAGTTCTTATCCCATTTTATTCCCACAACAACCTTCTGAGTAAAATATTACTATCCCCTCAGAGAAGGTAAGTAACTCTCTTGGGTTTCTGGCAGCAACACATATAAGGGAAAGTGGAAGAGAGTTGGCGCCAAGCAGATCCTGTTGGAGACATTTGCTGATGCTTGTGGCTGGCGCTATCCAGAGGGTGGCAGAACTTCAGGTCTGCACCCAGAAGGGGTCTTGGCTGTACCTGAACACTGTGGCTCACTCATGAGGAAGAAATTGAGGTTGACCATGTAAAGGTTTTGGTGTGAAAGTAAAGACTGATGATTGATAACTGGGAGAGGATGACAGCTCCAGGGAGAGATTTAAGCATGTGAGATGTGACAGACTAACAGAAACCTCACACCTTTTTACTGAGAAGCAGTGATTCATTCATTAACTCAGAGGTCTTGTCACCTTTTGTGCTGCTCAGAACTATCTGGAGAAATGTGGTCCTATCAGGCCCCCAAAGCTGAAGAGAAACACAGATAAACTAGAGCACACCCCACACAGGAGATTAGCATAAGACAATGATTCCACATTCCGGATGATTCACACACAGCACACACTACAACAAATGTAACACATCCAACACAGGGAACACACACAAAACACTTATACAATACACATTACCTACATATCATACAAATAAAACATATAACATGCATCACACGGCACACACCCATGCCACGTGTGTGTATTCATGTACCACACATGTGCACACACATAAACACATGGCAGAGCACACTCAAAACATATTTAGCACATCACTCATCACACAAATAACATACACAACATGCACCGCATGCAAAACACATGTAAACACTCACCACATGTGTGCACATATGATATATATGTACATATATACGCCACGTGCATTATGGACATGACACGTGTGTTCACACATAACATATGTATAACACACTCATAAAACACCCAAACATACACACACCCCGCAGCAGATTTGCCTAGCTATACACACCAGCTGTACGCACACTACAAGGCTGTACACACCATGGGCCCCATGATTCCCACGGGAGGGAGGGAAGAGAAGCAGGTGTGCTAGTCAAAGGGCTACAAGATCAAATAGGTAACCAGGGAGAGAGAAAAAGGGAAGGCAACCAAGGGTAAAGGCATGAGAACACGATGTGGCCACCTCCCCTATGCAGATGCGAACCACACTGCTCTTTTAAGGCCCAGAACTATAATCCTATGACGGAACCCTTGGAAGTCTAGCCCCTCAGTCAGAGAAGGCCCTGGCTGCCTCAAAGGATAGAAAACCCCACCTTTTTTTGGCTGGCAATGAAAGAGTGGCCTCTTTCTTTGAAACTCTCACACATCTACCTCAGAGCTGCTGGTTGAAATGCTGAAGGCACGGAAGGGCCAAATAGGTTGCCGTTTCTGTGGACAGGAAAAGAGGCTTAGAGAAAGGGCCAAATCTGAGTACAAGCAGCGAGCTTTTCTGTCATTGTTGGGTCCCTTCATTTTACACTAAGATGATCTACCATGACTAGACTCTGGAAAACTGTCTTTGGCTTTTCTGACCGATTCTTTTATGTAAGAAGAATCGCAGCCAAATGTAAATATTCACTCCTTTCTTTTTTGCCTCCAGTGAAAATGGGTGAGGGGAGAAGAAGAAAGTTACCTCCCTTTAAGGTTTTTTCTTATCTCCCTATTTATCTTGAGAGTAGAAAATTCCAGAAAGTATTTCCAGGTTATCAGCAGCAATATTCTGGTTCCATTTCTTACACCACTCCCTCTCTCTCCCAGGCCTCCTCTGACAGTGCCAAGTGGCATGCTGGGCTGTCACAGAATGTTCTGAAGTCGTGCAAAAGGAACTGGTAAAAAAAAGTTTTTCTCCTACCCTGCTTAAATTAGTCATTGTCTCCAGCAGGGATATTCATTCCCTCTCACTTTCCTCGTCTGGCTTCTTTTTCTTCTTCTTTTTTTTTTCCCGTAGTTATTCTGATGTGAGTTCAGTATACGCATTCTCCTCAGAAGGCCCCAGGATGCCAAGAAAGATCCCCACCAACAGACCCTCTTATCATGCTCCTCCTGAGATGAAAGTTTTGTCACTCTCTGGATGGCTACAGAATGTCTAGTCTCGCACATGTCTGTCTTTCTCTGGGTTTCTGCACAGTCACAGCCCAATACTGTTCAGTGATAAAATGTCCCAAATGGCACGAAATTAAAGAGTCAAAATGCTCTCAGCTGTCAACCGCTAGACAGCCGGCTCAGTGACTGTTTCAAGGTCTGCCTTGAGCTCAAAGAACTGACCCAAGGCGCATTCATTCTTTGAAAATACATTTACTGAGCAATGCATCTTCATTTTGCAGCCCCAGTTTAGGCCTTTTGTCCAGGTGTAACTATTAATAGCACCCATTTCACTCTCAGGAGTGTCTCAGTTTGCACATTAAGTTATATAGTTACTCTACTGTGCAGCAAGACTGAAGTAGGCATTGCAGACACAAAGACACAACAAGCAGGATCCTTGCCTTACAAGAACTCCGTCTCTCTTGAAAGAGAAGCAAATAGACAATCATAATATGACATAAGAGCTAAGACAAAGGTGCACATAAGTCATGCGGCTTTGTTCCACTTTGTGTATGTCCTCTGTGTCAAGCACAGCGCTTAGAACAAAGAGATGGATGATACTTTTTACTGTTGCTGTTTTTATTTTAATCAATCTCAGTGTTCTACAGATAGGAAGTTCCACCTAGTGATCTACTCTTCCTACCTTCTGTTCCATCGTCTTTCCTGGCTCCCTCCTTCTCTTCCATAACTCTGGAGTCTCCTGGACACAAAAGCTTGGGGACATGGTTAAGGGAGGGGGTGACAATCACAAGGGCAATAAACGTACATTCCACTTGAGTCCCTCCTCAAACCCTGCAGCAAAATCACTGGGACTAATGCTGCTGCCCCTCCGCATATGTTCTTGGCTTTTCCCTATTAGATCCTTGATGCTCACTGAAAAATTCTTTTTGTTAGGTCTTATTAGTTTCCTGCTGCAGCTCTGATTGCCAAGGTCCATTCCTTCCTGTTGGTCCCGATTTGCAGCTCTTTTTCCTGCCATTTCTATTCCGGCTGCCTTGGCTATTGCTAACACAGGCTGGTCTTGCTAACAAGTGATCAAGACCAATACTGATGGATAATCCCAACAAGGTCAAGCTGGTGCTACAATTTGACCTATTGGTTCCTATTACCCCCAGGGAAGGTTGATTCCAACCAGTGTCACTGACTATGATGTCACCCTTCTGTGGTCACTCTTTGGGCCCTTGCTGAGGTGAGGGAACAGGCTTTCCTCTACCTTTGGTTACAACTCTTCTTATTCTCTGAAAAGGGTGAATTTACTCATTATTTTCTTGTAAGATTCTCTTCTCCAGCAACTCTTGCCTATGACTCCCACAAATGAATCACACAAGCTAGGAGGTTCCATCTGAGTAAAAATGCAACCTCCATCTACAAATGTTAAATTTTCCCAAGCTTATTACATATGTTTGATTTTTATCAAGTTTTTAATTAAAATGTCATCACAAATTTAAGAGAGAAGGAAAGGGCAGGGAAGAGGCCAGGATGAGAGAGGCGTGTTAGAATGTATCAAGCTCTGTAAGCTGTTTCTTCTTTTCTTTATCCTCAAAATGTTCTGAATTGCTGACACTTCTGTATTTTTAGTAGCTTCAAATCTTGAAGTTTACGGGTTGAAAGGCGTGAGGCACTACTTGCCAAAATGGCAGGGATAAAAACACAAATGATAAACAGAAAGGTTAACTGAACAACTGAAATTCTATCAGAAAAAGCCTAGAGCTGAGACCAAAGGAGGGATCTCTGAGGGCACAGAAGATAAGTGTCTAAATGGAGGGTGAAGGAAGGGAAGAGCTCACATTATTGTCTCTCGTACTTTTTCCATGGTTGTCTCCTAAGACATCTTGTCTCCTAAGATCGTAACTTCATCTAGGAGAAGGATAATGTTTTATTTCCCTTCTGCATTTGTCCATATTCTGCAGTACACTGTTTAGCACACAGTGGGAGGAAATGAGATAATCTAGAAAAGTCCAAAATTAGCAGACTGTTGTTCCCAAATCTGTAGGTAAATTTCTGCATGACTTTGAGGAATCATTTACCTCTCAGTCACTTCAGCTATAAAATAACTATGACCAGATAATCACCAAGCTACAGACTAGCTTTAAAACTTTGTGAGTCTATAATTGTGACTGTTGAGTCAACTTAGAGAACAAACTCTAGAGCTTGATGAATTGTGTGCAGAAGTTGTTTCAAGGGGTGGACTTGGACTCAGTTTCTCTATCAGTAAATCAAGGACATTTGAATAGATGATCTTGCTCTAAAATGCAAGAAATATCTGAATCAAAATGCTGAGCCTTCATCCTCAAAGATCAAACCATAAATGGTACTTTATCAGGTCTCAATATAAGGAGGAGCAATAGACCTTCTCCCTATGTAATTCACCAGCCCTTTGATAAGAACCTTGTATTTTCAATGGGATCATTTTTATCTCAGTCATAAAATCTCAATCCTGTCTCAAACATGATATTTTCCCTTTCAATATAAGAGGCAATTTATTTTATTGTTACTTGGAACTAAAGAAATTCAATAAACTGGTTTGGAGCCAAAAAAGACCATATGACAGAATGATTGATCTTTTTATAATGCATGCATTGCTCTTCTCAAATTGAAGAAATGCAATATAGAAGATATTCACTAATACTACTGACCAGTATTCATCTCTGTAATAGAATATAACACTCCTTTGTATTTATTAAGTACCTGCCATCAGTAGAAATACAAAGTAAAAGGGTTTCACTGCTAATTCTCGGGCATGGTGAGTTATTAGTCATTACATCCCACTGATACAAAGGATCTGTATGGGAGCTTAAGGCATAAATATCAGCACTATTGCATACTAGGAAAAATAAAACTGCTGTATCCAGGATCCACTGGTAGAAGTGGAAGTAAACAGATACTATTCAAAAGGATGAAAACCAAGCCAAAAAAAGATGTTTTAAACAAAAGAAGCTATCCAACAATGGGGGCTGGTAAACGGGCGCTAACCCCAGAGGTCAGGTTCTGGGCTGAGTGCAGTACGTACCACCTCACTAAATCCTCAAAGCACCCTTATGAGACCTATCTTATTACTTCATCACACAGGAGAAAAGGCAGAGACTCAAGAAAGTTAAGCTCTCCTTCTTGGGCCATTGAACTGTTACATATTTGAGCCAAGACTTGAAATGCATTTTGACTGATTCTAAAGCATGTGTGTTTTCATTATATCACAGTGCATCTTCATGAAGTGGTTATGTTTCATCGCCTGATGGACAAAGAAAGGCCAACTGATAACAACAATATTCAATAATGAATATTTACTGAGTTCTTGATGTCTGCTATCCCTGGTCAAGACTAGTCTGGAATGAAGTTGTACTTGAACTATGTGAGGTCTTCAGGGACACATCCTTCCCAAGTGTTCTATGCTAGCCCATTGGGGTAGGTGTGATAATTGAGAACTGTCACAAGGTTTTATAAACCCCAAGTATAGGTAGGTTTATCATGGAAGGCTGCCTGGAGGAATAAGAAGGCAGAAGAAGGTATAGTCCCTGTCCCATGGGCTGGCCACTACTCCAAACCTCCACTCAGACTCAGTAAGATTCTATGATTCTCACATTGCTCCCAACCATCTACCTGGCTGATGCTGGGGACCTTCCCGGATTTTTTTACAAATGGCCATGCTTTTCTTGAATGCTTGTAGTGAGAGAGGACTCGTCACCTCCCCCAAACAGTGCTCACTAAATTTTGAACAATAACATGCTGACCCATTCTGTCATTGTACAGCTCTAACTCCTAGGAAATTTTTCCAAATATTCAGCTGAATTTTTTTTTTTTTAATAACCTCCATCCTTTGGGTTTCTTTGTCATTTTGACTCAAACAGAACAAATTCACACAAGCCTATAAAGTATTTCAGAAAAAGACATACCTCCCTAATTGTGTGATAGTGAAAATGTGACCCAGAAGTCACAAGTTCACTCTTAGTTTTGCCTCTCACTTGTGCTATGAGCTCTTGGTCCTGGGCAGGTTATTTCACTTCCCAACCCCTCCACTCTAAACTTCAGGTTTCTCCTCTGAAAGAGGAGGGAGTTTGATGCGATAAATTTCAGAAATTTTGTCCACCCTGGATTCTAGGTGACTCTGATTCTTCAGGATAAACACAGCTGGTTTTCCACACCCTTCTCCAGCTGGTTTCTCAGGATTTTTCTGGAGAGAGTAGTTCATTTCTGGTATTCTTCTCCCCACATAACCCAAGGATCTTTCATTAAACCCCTTCCCATTCTCCTCTCACTGTCTGATCTCTAGGATCAAGGCAATGAAAACTGTCTTTTCTCCTTCCACAAAGACACAGCATTTCCAACTATGCTGAACCCTAAATACATACCGCCACCATCACCACCACCTACACTGCCATCATCAGCACCATCACCAGCCCAAGCCTACAACTTTTACTAATAGTTCCAAATGTTTTCCTATCAGAGACCTTTTCAAAGATTAATCCTTCAGTGAGCTTCATATTTTGAAAGAGTTTGCTTATCATACAAAATACATGTGTTAGGTAATAATACTTAATTTCTTAATTACGTTTGTATTAATCAATGGCCCACGTCCCTGCCTTTTGGAAATTCTGACCTGCTGGAAGTTTTCCCATACCTGGAAATTGCTGTAATTCCATGCATTAGCTAAGGCAACTGTTAAATACATTAACCACTTTTACTTTGGTGCTGGCTAATGTCTGATTTTTGTATGACTTTTTGATGTATCTAGTGGTTAGCAAGCTTTCATGTATTCCTTTGCTGATGCTCAGGCAGATGAAGACTCCAGATGGGGAGCTTCTGTTCAAAGTCCACGATACCCTACTTTGAGTTCCAAACTTACAAAAGCCTTGTCTTATGAAGACTTGAGCTTAAACTGCTAAAGCAAATCACAGGATGGCTTGGGAGAGGGCAGAGAGGGGGTATTATATGAGGCAATTACTTATCTTTGATAGAGACAAAGAAGGACAAAACACTCAGTGTAGTTTTTGCCCTGTCAGGTGGTGACTCTTTGATGTCAAATCAGGCAAAGATGGCATTTGTCTTGATTGCCCACAAATGCAGAAAGATTATTTAACTCCTAGGAAATACCAAGGTTGAGGAGTCTACGGTTGGCAGAGGGAATTGAACTACTCTGCCCTGTACTTACCAACTTTTTTTTCCAAGTAATTTTATTGGGATCATAATGGTTTACAACACTGTGTAATTTCGAGTGTACATTATTGTTTATCAATTTCTGAATACACTTCATCGTGCTCACTCCCAGTCATCTAATTTTTATCCATCACCATACATATGTGCCTTTAACCCCGTCCCTTTAGCCCCTGACCAAATTCTGAGACAGTTGCAGAAGTCTGATTCTCCTTGTTCAAGACACCTTATGTCTCTTTGAGGTCAGCTTGGTTTCCCAAAACCCAGACTTTCAGGGCCTGCATCGCCCTGAGAAACTTAAAGTTGCAGACTTCTTATACTTGCCTCTGCCTTTCATGTTTATTTAAAACAGCATTCAGCTTCCACTCACAATTGTGCTGATAGTTTTAAAAACTTTTCTTTTCTATTGTGTGATGAAAGAGATTAATTTTTTTTCTTCCTATCCATTTTATGACTCCTGGAATATTCCTGGGATTTGCTCTGGTAAACATGCTTCAGAATTACCAATAAATCATCTAAGATTTTGATGACAGTGAGAAGCTGAGAATCACAATTTGAATTTTACCAAATCTTCCAATGGTGGACAAGAAAAATCTTAGTATGACCACCACCCCCTACTTACTTATTGTAGTGATAGATCTCTCTTCCCTTTTCCCCTTTCCCACCAAAAAGGAAACATGACCCAAGGTGGGGTAATGATATTACTTTACCTTCCAGGTAACAAGAATTAGTCCATGGAGTATCCACAAGTCAGGCCAATCACAGTCCTTGCGTGATAGGGAAATACTTCTTTTCTCTCAGCTGGTGAAGATGTAAACAAAGAAACTTCTAAAGTTGTGAGTCCAGCCTTATGGAGAAAAGCAGTCTGAAAGAGGAACAATTGAAGCTGGATGCAGACAGAGAGATGCAAAGGTGAATGGAGAGGAGAGAGCCTCCATTACAGCTTTCCTCAGCCTGCCTTTCCCACTACAGAGGTCAATAAATGGCCCTATTTGTTTCAACTAATTCAAGGAGGGTTTCAGTCTCTTGCTAGTACAGAGAGTCCTGAGTAGAATAGTTCTCGGGCAATGGGTGTTCTTGATACAAAGGAAACAGGACAGCTCTTACTCACAGGGGCAGCCCACACTGGATTCGACAAGAGCCCACTAGTCTGAATTCTACTGCCTTCTCTTTTTCTCACTGTCTGAGCCTCATCAAGCCACTTAACTTCTCAAAAATCACATTTTCCTCAACAGAAAAATATGCATAAGCACGTATCTCTATTAATCATGTCTTTTTGTTTTCTGTATTTTTGATGCTTTGACATCTTGGGGCCTTGTTGACCCTGGAGGGACCACCCCTCCCAAGGCTAGCCAATTCCTAGAGATAGTAAAGGGCTTGCCTGGGAGCATGCCTTTTATGTGCAAACCAATCAATCCAGAACTCATACCCCCAAGGACTTCTTCTAGGGGGCCTCACACTCCAAGCCACTATCTCCCTGCCATAATCACCCCAGGGCTAAGTACTAGACAATTAAGCACAGCCCCAAGTCCAAGACAGCCCTGAAATTATTCAAATTAGTTAATCTTAAACTGGTTTGCTCCACTTTGCCTGTTTCTTCCCTGTTCCTAACAACAGCAAAAGCTCTTGCCCTCATACTCCCTTCAGTCCCTCTGCCTCCTGATCAACCCTGGTGCTTCCCTGCATGGCCTCCACAACTTGATGTGCCTCCTCCTCTGGGAAATTGTGAGTAACAATCTATCTTTTCAATGGCAGTCATCTCCTGATCTGTGGCCCTCACCATACCTGAATAATAATGAAACCTATATGTTAAAACACTACCTTCCAAGGTTGGGTGAGATGAAAGCACCTCGTGTTGTACTAGGCACGATGAGCTTTGAAGGTGTAGCTTCAGTAAATGTTAGAAAAGACTCATTTACTGACTGTTAAGATTTGAAGATATTTTGAGATAAACTTAAGCTGTTGCACTTTGAATCACAATGGTCGATATTCAAAGTCTTTTCTTACAAACCTCTAGAGAAGTCAATTCTATGACAAAGGTACACAGTCATTTTTCATCTCATTTGCTCATTCTGTGAATACATGGTAAGCACTTACTCTCTGCTAGAGTGGCAAAGAAGTCAAATATCATCCTTGACCTCATGGAACTTCATGTTCTGGATGAAAGATATTGAACAGGGGTAAAGCTACAACAGTGACATATACTGCAGGCATAAAATAAATAGCGTAAATGATGACTGGAAACCTACTTTCAGCCTACCTTTAGGGGTAACGGGAAAAAATAATTGTTTAAGATGAATTCTTATACTATTCACTTATTTATAAGTGAGCCTATTTATTTATAAGTATAGTATTATATTTATATTTTAATTTATATTATATTATATATATAGTATAATATTTATATATTATTTATAAGTATAGCCTATTCACTTATTTATATTTTCCTGTTATTTAAATGATTATGACACCTATTAAATGATTATGATACCTAATATGATAATCTAAATAATAATAACCTAGATATAGTCTAAATAACAATGCCTCAAATATGTATAGTGCTTTACAGTTCATGACCGACTCACTTATGTTAACAACTATGCATGTGGAATATTAGTTTACAAAGCATTTTCATCTGACTCTCCTTTAAAATCTTGGTGCTCAGATCTGAGCCAAATGAGCCAAGAAATGGTTAGGGCCAAAGCTCTGAGTGCCTCCAACTTCAAAAACAGAGCAATTGAAGTTTGGTGGGGGGATGCTGTTCCCTCATTGAATTAATAGAAACAAATCTACACATCCTAGTCTAGATGCCTCTAAAAAACAGACAGATGAGGCCTATAGCCACGTGAAGCCCCCTTCTTCCCTCCTATGTTATGATCTTGGGAATGTTACACATTATATTTTTCCTACCAAGAATTAAGTCCACAGGATATATTGGGAGCACCACCAAGGTCAGGGCCACTCCAGCTGTGATGGGTGACTATGGGAACTGGGTGTACGTAGCTGTTCAGGTTGCATCTTCCTGAACCAGCGTCACTCCAGGGAGGTAAACCATCAAAATCTGGGTCCCTGCAGCTGCCTCATTGTGAAAATTAGGGTCCTGGAAGATGAGAAATGTTCACTGTCAAAATTAGGTTCCTATACAGGTAAATTTCTAAAAGATGCTAAAAGAAGCATCTTTTTGAGAAGCCAGCCAGAGTGGCAGGCTGAAGGGAAAGATTACCTGACCCCAAGCAGCCAGTACCTCAGACTGCTCAGTCTAAAAGCAGCATAAAATTGTACCACCAACATGCAAGTAAGGAGCCCTGAATACTGTGAACCAAATATCTGAGGCTGCCCCCATCCACAACCTGCATCCCTGGAGTTGATTCTGACTGCTTCAGTCTTGAGTCACAAGAGTGCATTTCCATCTAACAGAGGGAGGCTGACGTGCCAACAGAATGGGGCCCAAGGGACCACCGTTGGAGGAAACTCCTGAAGTCACTCAGAGCAAGAAGACCAGGACTTTGGAAAACCCTGATAACTGACACATTTTCACACAGGGAAACTTGATGCACATCAAGCTCACAAGTTATTTGAAAGTGCTGATATCAAGCCACTTAAGCAATACTTGACGGCACCTTGCTTGATTGAAAAATAAAATACGGTGCCCCCTGTGGGCACACTGTGCTGACTTCACAAAACCACTGCAGCTGAAAGCCCAGGGAGCCTTGCAGCTCAGAGACGGGGGAATCTCCTGAGGTTTAGAGTACGGGTTCAGTTCGGGAAATGGCTTAGCTGCTTTCATGTTTCCAGAAGCTTAATAAAGTCTGAGGGAGAAACAAGGGGATTGGAAAAGGGAATGCTTTGAGCAGCTGATTGCAAATGCACAGATCAGAAAAATGGGAAGGACGGCTGGGAAGGCATGACCTCAGCTCAGAGGGAGCACATAGGGGATGCTAGGAGGACAAGTCCTTAGCTGCAGCAAGTGACAGTGGGAAAGAAAAAGTATCTTCTCTGCTTCTTATTCTAAAGTCTAGAGTCAAGTTAAAAAGATGAAAGTCACGTGTGTAGTTTCCTTTAATCCACCCCACGTACAGCTATAAATGTGCACATCATTTCTGCCTGCACAATGCTCAGTTGATTTCTCTGGAATCACATTGACTAATGGTGCTATATCACTCATCCACTTGAAACATATATTTCAGATCTACCATGTGCCATGCAGTATTTGAGGTGCTGGCTCTAGAGTCACACTGTTCAGGCTCAAAGCCTGACTCCATCACTTATTTCCCAACTATGCATGTGGCTAGTGATATTTCCCAGTGACCTAGGAAAGGTTACTTAATCTCCTTGTGTCTCAGGTTCTCATCAGTAAAATGGAGATAATAATAATACCTACCTCATATGGTTGTTGAGAGGATTCAATGAGTTAATATATGTAAAGTGCTTAGAATAGTGCTGAGCACATAATCAGGGCTACATTCATGGGGAAAATAGACGCTGATCAAATAATCACCAAGAAAATGAACAATTATATAACCTATGATCTCTTTTATGAAAGAAAGGTATGTAGATCTATGAGACCTAGATTAAACTGTGAGAGGGAGAATGAAAGAACACTACTCAAAATTGGTGATATTGCAAGTGAGAAATCAAGTTGAGTAAGAGTTTACTGCAAAAGACAAAGTTTAGGAAAAGCATCCAAGATGTTCAACAATGATTTATCTTCCACTAGAGCAAGGGTTGTTGAGTTTTTTCTGTAAAGGTCCAGATCATATGGCCAGGAAGTCTCTGTTGCACCTTCTCAAGTCTGCTGTTGTAGTGCAGGCGTGAGTGGAGGCAATATGGATTGCCAAATCCTTCACTGAACTGTAAACTTCCCCAGGGTACAGATTTTGTCTTCACCACCTTCCAATCCACAGACCTTGACATTTACAAGGTGGTCCACAGATGCTTGCCAAAGGAATAAAAGAGTAAACACGCATTACAATAAAGTACTACACAAGAGAACACATTGACCCCAGGGTTCTATTAGCTATTAGAGGGATCAAGATACAATACAACTCAAATTCCACCTATTTGAGGATGCTTTCCCTGATAAATCCACCTTGCAGTGCTCAGTGCTATGATATTGTTTTCTGTATTTTCAACACTTCATTTTTCTCAATGAAGTTATCCCAGCATTATCTTATTTCATGTTTGTTACGACCCTGGAGTTTAAAGAAAGGGTTATCATCACTCCTTTGAAATGAGGTAAAGGAAACCTAAAAAGAATTCCTGTTTTCTAGTCATTTCCCCTTGAGCCCAATCCAGTATACATTTCTGGCTGAGATGACTAGTTTTCATTCAGAGATCTCATGCTTTCCCTTCCACGGTTTTATGTTGTTGCTGGAAAGCAACTGCTCAACGTGGCTCTATTTCTCAGCAACATTCACTCTTGCATGAGGAGCCACTTGCCTAATTCTCACCAATGAAACATGAAGAGGAGTGATATGTGTCACTTATGGGACAAGGAGCTGGAGACGCATTGTGTCTTCTCCAGTTTCTCTTTCTCCATCTGCCAGTGGTATGTGGAGGTCTCCATGGCCAAGGGGAGGGTAGAGTGGCAAGAGGGGAGGACCCTAGTGCTTTCAGTCACTACAAAGGAAGCTGCCCATGGGCTAGGAACACGCACATTAGACTGATCTGTGAATTAAAAATATATTTTTATTGTATTCAACCACTACAACCTGTTTTGATGTTAATATAGCGGCTACTGTTACCTTAACTAATACACCTTTTACTGGAATTGGAAATCTGGGTTAAAATTCAAGGCAGACTGTGAGCTCCTTAAGGCCAAAGTGTCTCTGTGAAGAGCTCTTAAGCACACTTTATCCTGGAGCCTGGCACCAAGTAGTGCTTGGGATATGGTTTTCGGATAAAGGAATTGAGACTGAACTGAATATAAAGGGTATTCAATAACGTGGAAATTTCCCAGATGCCACTAGTGAAATCATGGCAGAAAAGGTCTAGGATACACAAATAGCAAAGTACTAGATTCACACAGTACCCAAGGCACCATGTGCCTCTCCTAGTAAACATAACACTACTATTACTAGTATTCCTAACTCTACTGTGATAGACTACCACTAGTTATCAAAGGCTTAACTTGTGGCAGTCACTGTGCTTGGTATTGCACATGCGTGTTTTTAGTAACTTTAATCATCCTATGAGATTTGTATTAGGACCTTGAGTTAGTTTGCTAGGGCTGCCACAGCAAAGTGCCACAGACTGTGTGGCTTAAACAACAAAATTTATTGTCTCACAGTTCTGGGGACTAGAAGTCCCAGAACAAAGTCTCAGCAGGTTTGGTTTATTCTGAGGCCTCCCTCCTTGCCTTGCAGATTGCTACCTTCTCACTATGTCCTCACACAGTCTTTCGTTTGTGTGGGCACATCCCTGGAATCTCTTCGTGTGTCTAAATTTCCTCTTCTTACAAGGAGGCCAGTCAGGTTGGATTAAGACCCACCTGAAAGGCCTCATTTTAAGTTAATCCCTCTTTAAAGGCCCAAACTCCAAGTAAAGTCACATTCTCAGGTACTAGGGCTTAAGGCTCCAATATATGAATTTTGGGAGAAAATAATTCAGCACATAACAGACCTAAGTGAAGCAAAGAAAACAACTAAGTTTACAGACAAAGCATGTGTCACAGCTTAACTTTGAGCCCAAGGCTCTTATTAAAAACCTCGTGCTTCTTGGGGTTGGCCCAGTGGCTCAGTGGTTAAGTGTGCACGTTCCACTTCTGGCGGCCTGGGGTTCGCCGGTTCGGATCCATGGTGCGGACATGGCACTGCTTGGCATGCCATGTTGTGGTAGGCGTCCCACATATAAAGTAGAGGAAGATGGGCGCGGATGTTAGCTCAGGGCCAGGCTTCCTCAGCAAAAAAGAGGAGGATTGGCAGCAGTTAGCTCAAAGCTAATCTTCCTCAAAAAAAAAAAAAAAAAAGCCCATGCTCCTCAACATGACAGCACGTTGGTCCAAACAGTGGGTGCTCGCAATAGTGGACTCCATCCTCATCCTTCGCTGTCTATACTACCTCTATGCAGTCTTTTTCTGGGAAGCAGTGATAGGCCCCAGTTGCTACTCTCCTCCTGCTGTCCCTGAGCCTCCCTGCAGAAGCTCCTGCTGACCTAATTGCCAAGAAGTTCTGCAGTAGAAGGGTCTTCGTGGTATGCCTTTTCTGTGGTTATACTCTCCTTCTGGAAAATAAATCAGTTCCTCTAGGGACCAGGGAGTTCATCTAGTTGTCTCAGCAATGTCATACCTACAGAACAGCCCTTTGGAGCCTTTTAAACAACTCACACAAAAAGCCTCAGAGCTGCATTGGAGAACCTGGCTTTTTATCTTTTGTCCTCAGTAACTTCAGTGTCATGTATCTACTGTTGTCCTCATTCCCCTCTTCCCATATCTTAGAGCAGGAAATATCCTCCAATTCCCCTTTAGCTCAGGATGAGCTGATCTGACTCCAAAAATATGTGTCAATGTGTCCCTTTTCTCCCCATCTCTGCGAGCTTTGACCTTGTTAAGATCCCCAGCTCTCAGTGACTTCCAGCTGATCTCCTGTCCACATCTCTCTCTTTCCAACTCATCCTTTGCTCATGTCATCAAAATAATATGTTTGCAGCTCAAATCTCTCTACATCATTTCCAAGCTTAACAGTCCTCACTTCCCTATGCCCCTCCTTCACCCCCACCTTCCCAGCCCATAAGCACATAGGATATTAGGTTGGAAATCATCACACCCTCTCAGCAGCATTCAAACAAAGATCTGAAAGGAAATTGGCAATATTCCCAAATCCCCCGTCATTTGTCATATCTATTGGCTCAGGGGCACAAATGCAAATCAAATCTCAAGAGCAACTCAAGGTAGTTTATCATTCCCCAAGGTAAACATGTAAATTAAGCTCAAATAATATCTCCAGATTTTGCCAACCTTGGAACTATGTTGAAAAGATAGAGGAGGACATATAATTCTCTCTGTCTGCATTTCACCTTCATTGAGAGTACAGATTCGAGAGAAGCCCTGCATCTCAGTCCACCTTTTACCCAGACATCATCCCTATTTCCTTATCTTTAGTTTGGCCTCACCTGAGAAACAAAGTGGAAATTGGACACCCAAATGCAGCTTGGACAGAGATCTGGCTGTCTTCCTCCTTGTGAAACTCTGAGCTGTAAAAGAGAAGTCTCTCTTTTAGACAGAAATTTACTGTGAAAATTCTCTCTGCTGGATACATCCAAATTACGGCCAAAAAAGTGTAAGGCATCTTTTCTTCTGCCAGTGCAGCCCAGCTCTCCCAGTGGCTGATACTCTAGCTCTCCCTTGCCTCTTTGGGAAGCTGACTTTCTTATACAGGAAAAATGGGCTTTGAAAGCAGAGAGAGAAAGCATTTTCCTTCTCAAGTACCTTGTGCAAACAAGGTATGCTTCTTTGGAAGGCAGAAAAATCCCCAAATACCCACAGCAAAGATATTCCCAAAGAAGGTTTTTCTTATAGACTGAATATTTGTATCCTCCCTCAAAATTCGTATGTTGAAATCCTAACCCCCAATGTGACACATTTTTTTTAGGACTTTTGGTAGGACATTAGTCATGGGGACAGAGCACTTATGAATGGGATTAGTGACCTTATAAAAGAGAACCAAGAGAGCTCTCTCTACTCTCCACCGTGTGATGATACAATGAGAAGTTGGCAGTCTGCAACCCAGAAGAGAGTCCTCACCAGAACTCGAACATGCTAACACCCTGATCCTGGACTTCCAGACTCCAGAACCATGAGAAGTAAGTGCTTGTTGCTTATAAGTCACCCAGTCGATGGTATTTTTGTTATATCAGCCCAAGCTGACTAAGATAGTTCTGTGTGCCAGAGGTCATCTGAGCCGTCTAGAGGCTCAGGGAAAGGCCTGACCACCTCAGACATCTGGGTACACACAGTCTGGCAAAACTTCCTCATCACAGACTCACCAATTCTCAGACCTACAGGCAGTCTTGCACTATAATAGCAACAGTCCTAATCTTGGAGCCAGGGGATAGGTCTGCCTTCAAGGCATCACAGCTATGATATCAACTTGAGCTGGAACCCTGGGAAAGTTACTTTCTTCTTTGGGGCTTCATCTTCCTTACCTCTAAATGAGAAGAGACATACCCAGTGCTGGCCAACATTTTTATTAGAGGGAGGTCAAGGGAGGAGGCACAGTATCACAGACTTATTTGAGAATCCAGAGAAAATTGTAGACTCAAGAAAAGTGCACATTCTGAATGTGATATTATTACAGGGGAACAGATTTCCTGAAGCCCATACATCAATCCCATGGGTACTCTTGTTATCCAGGTACAGAATCTCTAGGATAGAGCCCCATCAGGCAGTAAAATTCTTTGAATCTAAGGGGAAAAAATTGCAGAATTAAGCAACAATAACAAGAACAAAACCCTGGGAAGCCTGCAACACAATTCTATTTTACAAGAGGCTCCAATTTCTGAGCAGGATGATTGGCTTTAATTTGCATTCAATTTCCAAATATGTTTCAGAGCATACATGCTGAGTGATTTGATGGATGGAAATCTCCCCAGTGCCTGCCTGTCCTTCCCCATAGCTCACGGCAACATTTTACAAGTTCTCCAGCATTCCTCCCTGCTCTGTATGCAACAGTGCACGGGGGTGAGGGGACTGCTACAGCGGGTACGGGACGGGCAGACCTGCCTTATTTCTTCCTGAACGCTCTCCAGACCTCACCCTTATCCATCTTCCCTTCTCCCTTACACCATTACTACTCAATGTCTGCTAAGCAGATGTAGTCTTGCTTTTTAAATGTATATATTTTACTTATTTCTTACCGCTTTCTGAAAAGTATTTGGAGTGACTGAAAAAAAAATTGAGAAAATTCTAAATGTATTCTAAACAGAGAACAAACTCAAGACTAAAAAAGGACAGACAAGGAAACATTTGAACTGCAAGTGTTAATAATGTTGCTTTAATTATGTGTCAGATTTGGCTTTGTAATTCCTTGCAGCCAGGACACAAAAGAAAATCTAACATACATCTCTCTATAGGAAAAATAGAAATGGACAAATTTGTCACAGGATAAAATTAAATTTTTATCCTGCTACTAAATCCTGAAAGAGATTTCTCATGTAATCCCTTACGCAAATAACAGCACAGTATAACAAGCAGTATTGTCAGAATATTAACAATCATAGGCACACACACTTTCTGGACTTGTACTGAATGCTTGGCAAGCTGCTGGTTCCTGGGGATCCAAAGCGAAAACAAGAAGAGAAGACAGCCATCAACAAGCCAAGGAGAGAGGCCTTAGAAGAAACCGACCATGCTAACATCTTGGTCTAGGACCCCTAGCCTCCAGAATTGAGAAAGAACACATTTCTGTTGTTTAAGCCCCCCGGTGTGTGGTACTTTGTTATGGCAGCCCTAGCAAATAAAGACAGGCCTGATGTGGGGAGTTATTTGGTATTTTTGGTGAAGAGCATGTTGCCAGAATGGAGTAAGCAAGGGGTAGAGTAGAAGGAGTGGAGGTCCTTACAGGCTGCAAGGATGCTCTGGGTACCCTGCCCCACGTGACTTTGCCCCAACTGTGTGTCCACCTTCAGCTACAGGGGGACTTGCCATCCATGCTGGTTGCACCTCACCCTGAAAGCCTGCTTCTCTCCACTCAGCTGCCTGATGGCTTTGACCCGCACCATGGGGCGTGTTTAATCCACCCTCAGGGCATCCTTCATGTGTTGGAGATTTAATGCACCCAGGACAACATTCACCCAGTGAGGAGTGGACATGGGTTAATAAATGCCCAGATTCAACATCCTAGGTGGGACTACAGGACAATTTTGAGGCGTATGCCACAAGGTTCATCAGAGTGCCTGAGCACGATTCAGTCCCAGGTGCCCACAGTGATAATCTATTCATCAGGACTCTTTCTTGGCTTTCTCTTTTCCCTATCTCACTTTCATCCCAATGAACTATTTGAATGCAAGCCCTTGTCTCAGACTCTGGTTTAAGAATATACCACACAAAAACACCATTTTGGAGTTTCTTCCAAGTGTTTTCAGAGGATTTTGAGTGGGGGCATAACACGATCTGATTTGTCATCATTTAAGGACGTTTCTGGCTGCTCTTTGGGCAGATGCGCAGCTTGGGCTGGAGCTTGGAAGATGAGTAACATTTTTAGGCATCTGGGGATTTTCCCAGTCATAAAAATGAAGCATATGGAAAAGTTCCTTGTAGGTCAAAGTTGGGTACACCTGGAGGAGGATCAGAGCTAGCTCCTGAGTCTGTCTGAGAAAATCACAACTGAGTGAGGGTGACAGTGCATTTTACTCACTAACCATTGTCTTCTCTTGTCTCTACATGGGACATTTAGACCTGATATCTGGTATCTGGTTCAATCTTTAGAGGGTTTAAAAAAAAATAAACCTAGCAGTTAGCCAAGAAAGGTGTTATTATCCTCAATTTATAGGTGAACAAACTGAGTCCCCAAGGTTCATCACCACAAAACCAAGCCGCTTTGAGGGACTAAGCCATCACTTATCCTTCTCTTTCTGCTCTACCACCTAACACAGGTGCATACTGGTTGCTAGGAAATATTGATTGATGGATGAATGCATGAGTGAATGAGTGAATGAATAAATGAGCAAGTTCGAAGCAAGGATCCTAGTTCACTCTCCATTTCTTGATGCCATGTGGATTCCTGCTAAAGTTCCAAATATCTGTTCACTACATTCTCAAGCTCTCCCTCCCCTCATGCCCTGTTTGAAACCCTCAAACCATGAAAGTATATTGCAGAGACTTCCTGACCACAGCATGGAAAAACGCCACGAAGACTCACTGCACAGATTGAAAATGGGACCTGGAATTGTTCCAGATACTTACTTGACAGAGCTTTGTTCCTCCACATTTTAGAGATAAGGAGGCAGCCACACTGCGATGTTAAGTAACTTGCTCAAGGACACAGAACACAGATAGCAGAGCTTAGAATTGTGAACCAGTGGGTCTGACTCCAAAGGTCAACTAACTCCACATCAGCACAGACACACTGAGGATGTGACATTGTGAACAAAAATTTCAGCTGAACAAATACTCTAATGCCTGCACAGGAAATGAAATAATATCTAAAAGTCAAATAGTGAATAGGTGGGAAGGCAGATCCATAGAGGGCAGAGGGCAGGACTAGAAGGAAAGCAATCGGTGTTCCAATCCAAATGCCTCCAACTACCAGGGTATGACAACGGAAAAGTTGCCTAAGTTCTCTGAGCCTTTGGTTTTTTATCTGTAAATGGAAAATATAATATCTGCTTTAAGCTTAGAACGAGGTTGTATTGATCAAGTGAAACAATGCATGTGAAACTACTTTGCTAATACTAAGGCCCTACCAAATAAGAAGATAAAGACAGAAAAGGTCTAATGGACTGGTAGTTTCTCTTCTGTCTTCTTCCTTAACACATGTACACACACGCACATGTGCACCTACACGTGTCTATGCACACACACCACGCTCCCCTAGCCGGACATATGAGTCCCCTTGCTCATACCTGACACAGTTCTCAGTCATTCTTTAAAAGACCTGACTCCTTCTTGAAATCACCCATTTCACTGAGGAGTAACTCAGTGCCTGTTCAGAAGGTCCTTCTGCTATTGAGCTGGTTTGTCTCCCTTTATCATCTACACACCTGTCCTCTTGAGTTTTCTTATTTGTACTTAGACTTAATTAGCTGTATCACCTTGAACATCCCTTAGCCTTTCTGTGCTTTGGTTTCCTCATGTGGACAATGAACATTTGCTTAGATATTCTCCAAGTGTCCTGTCAGCTATAAAATTCTGTAGCTCTATGTATGGAGAGAAAAAGGAGTAAAGTTGCCATCGAATGACATTATTGTCCCAGTCTAGCATCCAGCATTAATCAGGAGGATCAGATATGCAAGTTGCTTCCATGGCTAAGAGGCAGATTCGTTATCAGTCAGGGGGCAGTGGGTCCCAGCTCTTCCTAGGGTACCTCAGGGGCTTTGATGTGATCGATAGAACTTCTGTTTCATGAAAGTTATAAGTGAACCAGAAGCCAATTTATGAACATTGTGGATATGTTTTGGGCAAATCCCAGCTTCCTTCCTGCCAGTAACCCAGCATTTCCAGGCAAAGGAGCTCTCGACAGTCCCCCGGAGACATGTACATGAAGAGAGTACCAGAACAGAAAGGAACACCCAGGATTTCATTAATTCACTTAAATAGTGGGTGACACATGGTAGGTGCTGGATTCATCTCCCTGGGCTTCAGTTTTGTCATCTGTAAAATGAGACTATTGTCCTGCGTGGTCCATTTCACACAGCTCCCAGGATGGTTATAATTGACTGAGTTTGCACTGTACAGCCTAAGATGCAAATGAAACAACCACCAGGTTTCTGGCCTATACTCAATGGCACATGACCTTAGCATATATGAGTGCACTGAAGAGCTGAAGGAAGAGGGGAAGAATCAACATTTGAAATATTCAGCAGTCATTGCTATCTTAGTAAGAATAAGCTTCTGATCCTTCCCTATATGAAAACAAGGCCACAACAGCAATAGGTGAGGAAATCCAAAGGAGGGAGGGAGAAAAGGGAAGTGCAAGCAAGGTACAGAATAAAACCCTCTTTCTCCAAGAGGCAGCCTTGCATCATTGCATTTTAGAGTTAGACTGAACCTAATTTGAGATGCCAGCTTGACTGTTGTAGGGTGTGCATTTAGGCTGGTTATGTAACTCTCCTGAGCCTCAGTGTCTTCATCTATCAAATGGATCAGTTTTGTGGGCTGCTGGGGAGATGAAACGAGTCAATGGATGTGGAGTGCCACCCGATGCTTGGCAGAATAGAGGAGTGCTGGCACGCCACAACTCTTGTCCCTCTTGCAATGTTTCTTGGGGTTACTGTGCTGCTACAAGTGAACTTGTTTCCAGATTGTTAGAAGACTAAAGCCAGATGGGAATTCCAAAATCAAACACCTTTGTATGTATTTCTGGCCCTAGGTTCAAAACTGGCATCCTGGACCCAGCTTTACCAATAACTTGCTCTATGCTCTGAGCAAATCCCATTCTCTCTCTTAACCTGCATTTCTCCATCTCCAAAAATGGATACTGGGTCATTTCCCTATCCCTTTTACTTGTAACAGCTACAAAGACATTTTTTGGTGCTAACACTGGCCTTGTAAGAACAACTTTTTTTGGTGTGTACTATACCATGGTCCAGCACTTGACATGTTTAAATTTATTTAGTCATCACAAGAGCCCTGTGAAACAAGCCCTCTTATCATTCCTGATTCACAGAAGGAAATAGAAGCACAGAGATGTTAAATAACTGGCTTAAGACCACAAGAAAGTGAAGTCTTCCAAATTCAAAACAAGGCAATCTGGCTCCAGAACTCAGACCTCCTTTTACATAAGTTCTCCCTTTGAGACAGATATTATCTAGCTCCATCCTACAGATGAGAAAGTTGAGTCCCAGACACTCTCCTAGAGTCTCATACAAGTGGCAGAAGCAGGACTTTCACCCAAGACTTTCTGCTACCAACACCTACTCTCTTGAGCACTGTGTGAGAAGACTTCCTTGCCAAGAATTCTGCACCAGCTAATACCCAGTATCTTCTGCTTGGAGTCTGGCATCTCATCTCGTGGCTTAGCTCTGCCCTAACTGGGGTTTGTCTTGTTCCAGTGGCTTCTTCTCCTATCCTACTGCTTAGCTGGCTGAGTGGGAGGGAAGTCAGTGAACCAGCAGATGCATCCATTTTAGATTTATGAGATTCTGGATCAAGTCCCCAAAGAAGCAGATTAATCACAAGAAGTTATTTTCCTTTTAATTAAAAAATATTATCTACAGTGGCTCTGGCCCTGCTGATTCTCAGAGCAGACAATAAGGGTGAGCATTGCAAGGGAGCAATATTAATTTTCCCCAACTAATTTAAAGATAATCTCCCTCACACATGTCAATGGCTAACAAGTCTGTTTGGGCACCAGGTCTTCTGTTACCTCTAGGCTCTCTCTGAGTTTCCTCTGTCTTTATACTGACTTTGGAGGCATCCCCAAGGAGGGAGACATGCAGAATATATGGTGGGGGATGCAACTAGATACAAGTGTCCTTTTTAGTAACAACAGTCATCTCAGAAGCAGAAGGGAAGTTATTTTGCCCTAAAAGCCAAGAGGCTACATTTCACGAAGAAAAGCTTGAGCTTCTAGATTCAACTCTGATTATGACCATGGTGTTTTGGGCTGAATAGTTACCCCCACCAAGTTCATGTGTTGAAGCCCTAAGCCCCAGAACCTCAGAATGTGACTGTATTCAGAGATGGGGCCTTAAAAGGGTTATTAATTTAAAATGAGATACTCAGGTGGGCCCTAATTCAAACTGACTGTGTCCTTAAGAAAAGAGGAGATTAGGACACAGACAAGCACAGAGGAAAGACTGTGTGAGGATGTAGCAAGAAGGTGGCCATCTACAAGCCAAGGAGAGAGGCCTCAGAAGAAGCAAAATCTGCTGAGACTCATCTTAGGCTTCTAGCCTCCAGAACTGTGAGAAAACAAATTTCTGTTGTTCTGTGGTATTTTGTTATGGCAGCCTAGCAGACTAATACACAAGGGCAAACCTATCTCATTCTCAGTCTTCAAATCTATGAAACAGGAAGACTGAGCAAATTGATCTCCAGGATCACTGCTAATTCTAGTTTTCTTAGCTAGTATATAAGGGTGGCCATGTAGCTTACCTTATTACCCCCTGACACCTAACCAGGAATAAGGCATAAAGATCTTGAGTACTTTGTGCACTTCAAGGCAGGACCACTTTGGTAAAGGAATAGTCATTCCCTTCTATTCTCCACATAGGCTCAGAAGCCCAGCCACACTCAGGATCCACAGCTAAGTGAAGCTTTCCCTGATTGCTTCTCATGGTACTTCCCACCCCTCATCTCCTCTGGATGCCTCAGGTTCATAGAGTATCCTTCCTCTGAACTCTGTAGCCCACACACTTACCACACTGCATGGACATTGCTTGGCACCTTTGAGAGATGGATTACATAGTGGCCAAAAAATAAAGGTTATTCTGTATCCCTGTCCTTTCCAGTGTGAATTTGCACTTTCTCATCAAAATTGGACCCTATTTCCTGACCTCTTGAACCTAAGTTGGCCTTGTGACTAGCTTTTCCCAATAGAATGCAGCAGAAGTGACTTTGTGCAAGTTCCAAATCTGTGCCTCAACAGGCTTGCCCAGGTTTTCTTGTTCTCTTGGACTTTATTTCTGCTATGAAAACAAGTCAAGCCTATCCTCCTGGTGAATGAGAGATCACATGGAGGAAAGGCAAAATGCCCCCACCAAGGTTATTCTAAACTAACTTACAGCTAGCCAACCCCAAAACAAGTGCGGAAGCCCAGCAGAGATCATTAAAGCCACCTACTTGCCCAAAGCCAACCACTGACTGAAACGAGAACAACCCAGCGGAGCCCAGACTAAACCACTAACTCACAAAATCATGAGCCAAAGAAACACTTGTTGTTTTTAAGCCATTAAGTTTTAAAGTGTTTTTTACACAGCATAAACTGACTGGTAAACCACTTTTGCCTCTTATAGATGAATGTTAGCACCTTGAAAGCAGAAAGCATGCCTTGGTTACTTGTGTAATGCATGCATTATAGTAGGTATGTGAAGAAAATTTACTAAATGAATAAAGGAAGGAATTGCTCTCTCCATACATTCAACTGATCCTACATGGTCTGTGGCAGATTAGATTTTCCAAATTGGATGCAACAATATTTCCCTTCCCACATGTTCTTCTTCAACGTGGCTTTTTCACATTCCCATCAAAATGTGGAGTCTATTTCTCCAACCTCATGAATCTGAATGAGACTTATAACAGCTTTGACCAATAGAATACAGCAGAAGTGACATTTTGCCAGAGCTGAGCATAGTCTTTAACTGGCCTGTTGCCACTTCTTAAGAGCCAGGTGCAATGGAAGAAGAGATACCACCATGCTTTGATAAGCCCAAATCATGTGGAGAAGCCCTGGAGCATGGGGAAACACATGAAGAGAGGCACCAAGCAGTGCCAAGGCACCAGGCATGACAGTGAGATGCTATTTTGGAAGTGGATCCTCCAGACTTAACTGTCCCAGCTGGTGCCATGCAGGGTAGAGATGAGCTACCTAGCCCAGTTCTTCCCAACAACTTGATCCACGAAATTGTAAGCAAAATAAATGGTTGTTTTAAGCCACTAAATACTATGATTTTTTATTATGAAACAATAATGTTAGTCCATTTGAGCTGCTATAACAGAATACAATAGATTGAGTGGCTTATAAGCAACAGAAATTTATTCTTTATACTTCTGGAGGTCAGAAGTCCAAGATCAAGGTGCCAGCAGATTCAGTTCACAGACGGCCACTTCCTACTTCAAAGATGGCCATCTTCTCTCTGTGTTCTCGTATGGAAGAAGAGGTGAGAGAGCTCTCTGGAATCTTTTTTATAAGGTCACTGCAAAGCAGTCATGATCTATTCACTTCCCAAAGTCTCCACCTTCATATACCATCACATCGGGAATTAAGCTTCAGCATAGGAATTTGAGGGGGACACAAACATTCAGTCTGTAGCAAATAAATAGCAAAGAACATGAATAGCATGTTGCAGTAGAAAATCTAAGTCTAGAGCAGTTAAATATGTATTTACATCCTGCCTTGACTTCTTACCCCTATGTGTGATGACGATAAGCTCACTTAAATTTTCTGATTTTCAGTATCCTTTTCTATATGATAAGAATACATTCATTCATTTAACAAAACTCTATTGAGAGCATGGAGGGAATATGGTGAATAAACCACAGTCTCTGCCTTGAGGGAATTCATACTCTGAGGAAACATTCCAAGAAGCCAGAACTTCACAGGGTGTGGCTAGCTGTTCTTCTATTGTACTAAGTACAGCAAACCCTGGAATACATGGGAGGAGTGGGAGGAGTATTGGATTCACTCCTAGGGCTGGTATGGGAAGTGCTGAAGTAGAATGTAAACTGGGACCAAAAATGCAAAGGGTTAATCAAGTGAAAGAGGTAGGATGGATGAGAAAGGATGTTTAAGAGAAGGAGCAGCATGTACTTAGAGTGCAATGCTGAGAGCACGGGGCCTTAGAGAACCAGCTGGATTGGGAGTAGGTGTGAATGCGTGGGGTGCGTTTATCATTTCAAGTCCATTCTCTCAGATTTGACCAATCGATTAAGGGAACTTAAAATGAACTTCTCTGAAACGAATTGTGTAGTCAATTTTAACATTTAGGGAGGACACAACTTGACGAATGTGCAGTGAAAAAGAGTTATTTTAAGCTTTTCTGGGAGAAAAAAAATTGAGTCCAGAAAGGATGGTTTTACAATTCAGAGAAGTGTTGGCGGAAGCAGTAGAGATTAAGAAATATAAACTTTTTAAATTTTTTTAACTAGAAAAAGTACAACTCAAATAGTACTCAAGAGAAAAGATTCTGTTTGAGTTGGAAACTGTAACTCCTTGAAACAACTATCAATGAGAATGAATATTATTTGATGCTGTTTCAAGCTCTGTGCAAATTATATCAGCTTCTGGATAATATCCATTTAATACAGGGACAGAAAATAAAACGGGAACATTAATTGGATCAGGAATCAGGAGGTTCCAGTGAGAAGTCCCAAGCACAAGAAGTATAGTGGCCAAACCAAGCAAGGGAGATGAATGTTTCATAAAAGCAGCAGGGAATGGAGCTCCAGGACAGCAAAGTCCTCAATCTAAGGAAAGAAAGGTCAGAAGAAATCCCTACCCGCCACCGCCCCCCCCCCTTAGTTGGAGGCCTTGGGTCAGCAAATAGGTGAGATCACTAGCACATCAGCAGCAGAGTGATGCTGGAAAGTTGCCTGGGAGACTTCCTTCGGCCAACTATAAGCCTCTCGGGAGGAGTAAATATCAAGACAATGAATATTGCAAGTAGATGACTTTACGGAAATCAGTGTTCCTATCCCAGACATGTGGGTTTCCTGCCCGTACACTCCCTTCTAGACCATATTCTGGGTTCTAGGTACCTGGAATTCCATTCCAAATGGCCCAAGCCTTCTTCCAGGGCTTGTGCAGCCCTCTTGCTTAGGTGTCAGGGATGAACTAAAAGTGCTTCACACACAATGTTGCTTTAACCTGGGATCCTTTGGAATTGCATCACCTATTCAGATATAAGCCATTGGCTCAGAAGAAGACATTACAGGAAATTTCCCCTGATCTGTATATACTCCAGATAGGAACTAGTCCCAGAATAATTCAGTAGATGTTGCGACTCTAAGTGTTAAGTAAGGAAAGTTGCTTAGTTAGAAAGAACCAACGCATAGAATAATTAGAAACCTCTCCAGGAGGGAGAAGCATAGAACAAGTACTTTCGTTTACATCTGTCTGTTTGTGAATGCATGAGGAGTAAGCAGAGCAGCAATATTTGCAAAGTGCATTGTGTGCATAAACATACAGAAAATTAGAACTTGTTTAGCCTGCACAAAGAAACAACAGTTATTTCTCCCTTCCAGATGTTTAGGTCACTCTTTGGGGATTAGATTCAGGAAACTGCAATGGGTGAGGCCATCTCTAGAAGTAATTCATGACTAGTAGCCATGTTCCCCCAGGAGACTTAGGGAGTCTCAGATGGAGAGTTGAAGATACATGATGGAACATGATTATCCTGGGAAAGCTTGACTCTCACCAAGTGAAAAATCCTCTTTTAAAATTAGTGAATGAGCCAACAGAGAGGGGTGTTCAGCACAAAGACAAGAGATGGAGAGATGAGAAAGGGAATTGAAAAAGCATCTGTTATGTCCTGAGTATTTAGCATAAGCACCCAAAAATTCAGTAAAGTGGGTGATATGATTCCCATCTTACAGGAAGCAGAAGCTAAGGAAGTTTAAGACACTAGCCTAAGATCACCCATCTAGTAATTAGCACTTTGGAGATTTTAACATAAATGACACACAATAAGAGCTAGACATGTCTCATTCAGCGGAGAGGACATCTGGATGAGAGCATGTGACAATAAGGTACCTGTGACAGGAGTATGCAGAAGAATGCTTTAAACTTCATAGCTTAAAGACATTGGTCATTATCATCATCTCATTCCCATTTCTTGGATTCTGTGATTATTCACCAAATAACAATCTGAGTGTCATTTGGGTTCCCATGTAGACTAGCCAGCAAAGAAAGGAACTGGCTGCTCAGTGGAAGTGAATATAGCAGACACACCCAAAGATGACCTCCAATGAGTCATGAGTATTGCCTACCCTTGGGGGAGAGCTTATAATCAATACCTGTGCCTTGCTCATAATCAACGGACTACGGCAAAGATGATGGATGTCACGCTCGTGATTAACTTTTGTTTTCTAAGACTCCACTTTAGCAGACTGGAGTTAGAAAGATTTCCCTGCTGACTTTGGAGAAGCAAAACGCCATGTTGTGAATGTCTCTGGAGAGGGCCACATGACAGGGAACTGGGGCATCCTCTAGGAGCAGAGGGCAGCCAACAGCCAACAGCTGTGATAAGAAAACAGCTACTTTGGGCTGCTGCCTAGGCATTTTATAGTATGAGAACCCTGTTCCCACCCAGAGTCTGGACGTTCAGATGAGGACCTGAGCTTAGGATGCTCTCCACAAGTTCCCACTTTGCTTTTCCCAGGGCATGTTTTAAAATAATTACTTAGAGTTGAGCACATGAAAAGTTGGTGACTTCTGCTTCAACCACTTTATAATAGGTTCCTGTTACCTTGTACTGTATCTCACTCATGGCCTGTGACAGAGGACTGTTTTTTCCCCTGTTTATTGTACTCCATCTGCTGTTTTTGGGATTTGTAAGTAATAAATCTTGTGATTTTACTTCTCTTGTATGAGTGCACTGAAACGGTGTCTTCAATAAAATTGTTCCCCAGGTTTTTCACTTCCCCCAAGTGGGAGTATGGACTCTGAGCTAACTGCTGACCCCATGTGGGTAGCTTGTACCTCCTTATTTGGCAAGTCATAATTTCCATACTCTTAATTTAATACACCCCAACATTCCCCCCCCCCCAACACAACAGCCTGTAAGAACCGGGGCCTTCAGTCAGGCAGCCTCAAGAATAATTAATTTTGCCAACAAGCTGAGTGAGTTCAGAAGCAGACTCTTCCCAGTCAAGCCTCTAGATAAAAACACAGACTGAGCTGCTATCTTGATTGCAGGCTGACGAGGCCCTGAGGTCAAGGACTTTCGGCCATTCCCAGAATCTTGACCCATAGAAGCTGTGAAATAATAAATATGTGTTGTGTTAAGTTGCTAAGTGTTTGGTGATATGTTATGCAGCAATATTAAACAAATACACAGAGTTTCAAGCCTACTTGATACAGCAAAGAACAGGAAGGATATGTTTTCTGTCTACTCATAACAGCAATTGGCATGTGTAGTGTGAGTGTGTGTGTGTACACATGCACATGTGTATGCTGACAAACTTTGCACACAACCACAGACTAAATGAAGACCTAGTACTTAGATAAGTCGATAGGCCGGGGAAATGCATGTCAAGAGAGAGGAGTAGGATAAATGAAGGGGAGCAGTTGGCATTCACAAATCTAAGATGCTTTCCACTCTGATATTGTATGTATCTTAGAGCAGTGGTTAAGAACCCAGACTTGGGTGCCAGAAGACCTGTGTTCAATTCTTTTTCTGATGGGTGACTTTAGGACAATTACTTAAATTCTATGCCTCAGTTCTCTTATCCATAGAATGAGAATAATGATAGTACCTACCTCACAGGGTTGACATATGCATTAAATGAGCTAATAATGTAGGCTAAGTGCTTGGAAGCAAGCCTGGCACAAAGTGAGCCCTATAGAAACATTTGCTATTGTGAACCCACAGTTGAAAAGTGAAGGTATCAATTATGAACTCAGGAAGTAGGGTGCTCAATCCCAGGTTTAATCTCTATGTCCTAGTGCCTGCAAGAAGGCCCAGAAAGAGGCCCAATAAGCTACAACATTATAGGTAAAAAAATGAGTCCTTTGACTTTGCACAAACACAGACATACAACCACACATTCCTCACCATTGAGATTTGTTTCCTAATTTATCTACTGTGTACCTACTAACAACAAATAAAAACAAAAATAATACAAGAGTAAAGCAATTCTGTCTCCTGTGCATAATGGATGGTAATAAATCATTCATCAGCAGAAAAACAAGCAAGTGGTCATGCATTTCAGCAAATAAATCACCAGCAATGTTTCTGGAAACCAAAACAAGAAACATCTGCAGGGAATCATCAAGCAAGCCTACTAAGATGGATAAATCAGGCACACCATTAGTCTGAATTAGAGTCTCGTTGATTTTAGGGTAAAGTCCATTGCCTGGCTGATGACTTCAACCTCAAGTGTTACCTTATAACTCGACTTCGTATAACTAAAATCAGAGTCCTAAACAGTCTATTCCCTGGCACATAGAAAGAATTTATAACTGGTATGAAAAAACAAACTTCCTGTTCAAGTAGGAAAGTGGAATTTCAGAATCCTTTTGGACCAGAGATATGCTCCTGACGCATTTTAGATACAAGTTGAAAATCTGGAAGGGGGTTCTGACAAACCAAACACACAATTTTAATAATGAAATTTCTCATCCTAAGGGAAAGATTCAAAAAATTACCTATCAAAGAAAGTCATAAAATTTTGAAGCTGAAAGGGATTTTAGAAATTAATGAGCTCAACATTGATGTAGTAAGATTAAGGTAGTTTTCCCCAAGATCACAAAGCTAGTGAGAGTCAAAGCTGGGGATGGGGCCCAAATTCTATCTTCCAGTCCAGGCTAACAGGTGGGCCTAGTCCTGGGTATGAGAGGTGAAGCCCCATGAAAAATAAGGAAATTGAGGCTCAGAGTGGTTAAGTAACTTGCCCATGTCAAACTATAAATAGGAGGAAGATTTACGGCTGAAAGTTAAGTTTTTGTAATACTGATATTCTTGTTCTTAGTATCTTCATTGTAATACCTCCATTGTGAATATGAGAAATGATGTTCTCTGCCCAGGACATAGCTTATAGTATTCATTCAATAAATTGTATCTAATACTAAAATTATAAAAATGAGAAAGTAGGATCATTTTATTGAATTGTTATTATTTTTCAGTATTGTTTAAATCATGGGATCCCTGACTCACAGACATGGAATCCCACACAACATAGCATCTAACCAGTCTATTTTACCTCTTTACAATGAAAGAGATATGGGAGTAGGACCAGGACCATGGGACCTACTGGTTGTATCACCTAGATGTTGATAGCCTGATAGAGTGTTGGAAAAGTGCGCTAAGGGCAAAGCTGATGTATCAGTTTAGAGACAACACCCTGTGAGGATAGGATGCCATCCTCTTGTTTTCAGTACACATGTTAAGTCACAGATCTTTAATATGGCTCTGTGTCCCAACAGGAAGAACACATGGACCCCGAAAACAAGAGGTGGAAGCAGGAATGGTCCCACATATCATCATCCCAATGACCTCCTTGGGGAAGTCATACTTCCTTGATCCACAGCTCTAGACTTTGCAGCATCGGAAGTCCTCTTCTCCAAAGAGGTGCAAAGATCACAGTAAACTCCAAGCTATAACTGACATTTTGGGTTCTTTTTTTCCAGGGCTCATCAAGCAAAAAGGAGTCACTATCATGTCACAGGTAATTGACCCTGATCAGCAGGAGGAGGTAGATCTGCTGTTACATGACAGAAGAAGGGAGGAACACTTGTCAATCTTGGGTGATCCACTCAGGCACCTCTGGGTGCTCCTTTGACAAATGGTGACTGTGATTAGACAAATGGAGCAATCCTGGCTCAAAATGGTTATGGTTATCAGCATCTGAGACCCCTTGAGGAATGAGGGTTTGGGTCATACACAAGTAAGCTACCAAGGCCAGCAGAGGTAATTACTGAGGGTAAGAGGGATTTAGAATGGATGGTGGGAGAGAGAGACAACAAATGTCAGTTCTGGTCCCACAAAATCTAAAGCAAAGGATCTGAAGTTCCCACTAACCTCCTTACTATAAGTTTCCCCTTGGATAGAGAGGATCACTTTCATAAACTCAAAGAGTAGAATGGTAGTTGCTAGAAACTGAGGAGAAAGGAAAATGGGGGATTACTAATCAACATTCATAAAGCTTCAGTTAAGCAAGATAAATAAGTTCTAGAGATCTGCTGTACAACATTGTACCTATAACTAACAATACTGTACTGTACACTTAAAAATTTGTTAAAAGAATAGAGCTCATGTTAAGTGTTCTTATCACAATAAAATTAAGTTAAAAAAAAAAAAGAAGGCCATTACAGTCCTTAAGTTCTTCACACGTGTAGTAAGAAGTGTGTCTGCATGGTACAAGGGGTAGGTCGCCACAGACACAGATATGGACTGCTAAGATCCTCCTTCAAGAATGAACTTGCTCAGGGAGCTGAACCACATACCCACCAACTGCAGAGAGTGTCTTCCAGTCCCATTTGAAGAAAAGAACTGGAGACGATTCCTAGATGCTATGCAGCCCAGTGGTGCTCGAACCGAGAGATGGGTGAGCAGAACAGATCACTCCAAGAACAAAGGTAGTACCAGGAGCAGAGCATCCCCAAGTTACACACAGGCAGGGGGATTAATTCAAAGTCAAGGCTGAGGGTAGCTTCTGGTCCATTCCAACCCATTTTGGAAATTGAGAGTAGCCTGGAGTGGCCCTTCCCCCCCCTGCCCAAGCAAGGGAGCTGAGACACAGTCCTACCCACTGTAGAGATTGTTTCCCTGCCCATCTGACCAGAAGGGCTGAAGACAACAACTCCTGGAAGTTGTGTGGCCCTAAAGCACTCACACTGAGAGGCATGGGGGCAGGCAGAACTGATAGTTTGCAGATCAAAGCTAGTGACCCTACTCATTCAGGGAACTTGGGATGCGGGTCAGCTTAAGTTAAGACAACAAACAAAAAGTTTTATTGGCTTTAGAGCTTCTTCTTCCACTGCTCTTAAGCAGGGAATCTAATTCATAACCCCACTCATTATTGAATACAACCTTCAGTCTGTCATTTGATCAGGGAACCTAACCAGAGCACATGGGGAGCTGAATAGCCCATTCAACAGCCTTATGTACAGCGGCACTCAAACAGAGAGTACAGCCCATGGCTTCCCCCACCTGCAGAGCAAAACCAATGTCATCACCTGACCAGAGAATTCAGTGCATACTCTGGTCTCATCCAGGTCCCCAAACAATGAGCTGTACAGGCCTTGGGTCCCATCCTGTTACCCTGCCTGAGCAAAGAAGCTATTCATAGCCCCATCTATTACTGAATATGGTACCCAATCTCGACCACTTAGGAAGCCAGTAAGAGAATCCAGCCATCTGCAGAGCCCATCCTAGAACCTCACTTAGGTAGAGAACAAAACCAGCAGCCCTATCCAACTGCTCTCAGCTAGTGGCACATCCCCACATCCCCGTCCTTAGAGCTCAAACAATTGCCTTGCCCCGAAATAGATCATAATAGCAGGCCGTACCTGCCTAAGAATGTTACCAGCAGACACACCCAGAAACCCAAAGTGAGCTGACTGGTGAAGAACTGTCTCTTCCAAAGTACAACTGTGAAGTCTGGAAGAGGAGCCCCATTATTCAAATGCACAGAAACTAGTGTAAGGAATCAAGGATCACAAAAAATTAGGTAAATATGGCACCACAAAAGGAAATTAATAAATTTCCAATAACTAACCCTGCAGAAATGCAGACCCAAGAGCTGTCAGAAAAACAATTCAGAATATCCCTCTTAAGGCAATTTAATGAACTACAAGAAAACACAGACAGACAATTAAACAAAATTAGAAAAACCATGCATGAACAAAATGAAAAGTTCAACAAGGAAACAGCAACCATCAAAAAACAAACAAACAAACAGAAATCCTAGAGTTGAAAAATACAATAACTGAACTGAAGAATTGAATACAGAGTTTCTAAAGTAGACTCAACTACACAGAAGAATGAATCAGTGACCTGGAGGATAGGACATTGAAAATTACCCAGTCAGAAGAGCAAAAAGAAAAAAGAACAAAAAAAGAGTGAAGAAAACCTATGGGAATTACGGGATACACTGAAGAGAAACAATATTTGCATTATGAGAATTTCAGAAGAAGAGAAAGACAAAGGAATAGAAGGTATATTTAAAGCAATAATGGCTGAAAATTTCCCAAACCTGAAGGGAGAAGCAGACATCCAGATCCAGGAGGTTCAAAGGATCCCAAACAGTTAGAATCTAAAAAGGGCTCCACTGAGACACATCATAACTAAATTGTCAAAAGTCAAAGACAAAGAAAGAATTTTAAGAGCAGTAAGAGAAAAGAGAGAAGTTACATACAAGAGAAAAGCTACATACATAAGACTATCAGGAAATTTCTCAACAGAAGCTTTTCAGGCCAGGAAAGAATGGAATGACATATTCAAAATATTGAGAGAAAATAACTGTCAACCAAGAAGCTGTCCTTCAGAACAAAGGAGAGATAAAGGCTTTTCCAAACAAACAAAAGCTGAGGAAGTTCATTACCACCAGAACTGCCTTACAAGAAATGTTAAGAGAGTTATTTGAGTAGAAAGAAAAGAATGTTAATTAACAACATAAAAAGGTAGTGTAATTCTCACTGGTAATGTAAATATAATATACAGTCGTTAGATTCTGCAATATGACAGTGGCAGTGCATAATTCACTTACAACTGTAGTTCAAAGGTTTTTTTTAAGTAGTAAAAATGACCATAACTGCAATAATATGTTACTAGTTAGCCAGTCTAAAAGAAAACATGTAAATTCTAACAGCAATAACTTAAAATATGAGAGGGAGGAGAAGTAAAAGTGTAAACTTTACAAATTCTATTGAAGTAAGTTATTATAAGTTTAAAATAGAATGTTATAAGTTTAAGATATTTTATATAGGCCTCATGGTAATCACAAAGGAAAACTCTGTAGGAATTACACAAAATAACACAACAAAGAAGTCAAAACATTCTGATACTAAAAGATATCAAAACACACAAAAAAGATGGCACAATAAGAAACAGGGAAAACAACTACAAAACATCCAGAAAACAATTAACAAAATGGCAATTGTATATTCTTACCTATCAATAATTACTTTAAATGTAAATGAATTAAACTGTCCAATTAAAAGCCATAGAACAGCTGAATAAATTTAAAAAATAAGATCCAACGATATGCTGCCTACAAGAGACTCACTTTAGCCTTGAAGACATACATAGACTGAGAGTAAAGAGTTTGAAAAAGACATTTCAAGCAAATGGTAAAAGAAAGGGAGGGTAGCTATACTTAGATAAAATAGACTTTAAACTAAAAATGGTAAAAAAGATACAAAGAAAGTCATTATATAATGATAAAGGGGTCAATACATCAAGAAGATATAACAATTGTAAATGTTTATCTGTCTAACAGCTAAGTGCCTAAAGATATAAAGCAAAAACTAACTGAGCCAAAAGGGGAAATAAACAGTAATACAAAAATAGTTGGAGACTTTAATACTCCACTCTCAATAATGCATAGATCATCCAGAGAGGGGATCAATAAGTAAACAGCAGACTTGAACAACACTGTAAACCAAAGAACCTAATAGATATATATAGAACATTCTATCCAACAACAGTAGAATATACATTCTTCTCAAGCACACATGGAACATTTTCTAGGCTAAACCATATGTTAGGATACAGAACAAGTCAGAAAATTCAACAAGATTGAAATCATACCAAGTATCTTCTCTAGCCACAATGGCATGAAATTAGAAATCAATAACGAGGAAATCTGGAAAATTCACTAACATGTGGAAGTTAATCAAAACTCTCCTGAAAAACCAATAGATAGAAGAAATTAAAGAGAAAATACAAAAGTTTCTTGAGATAAATGAAAATGGAAACACAACACACCAGAACAAGTGGGATGCAGCAAAAGCAGTTCTAAGAGGGCGGTCATAGCAATAAATACCTACATTAATAAGCAAGAAAGATCCCAGTAAACAACCTAACTTTACACCTTAAGGAACTAGAAAAAGAAGAACAACTTGAGCCTAAAGTTAGCAGAAGAAATGAAATAATAAATATTAGACCAGAAATAAATGAAATAAATAACAGAAAAGATTAACCAAACTAAGAATTGGTTCTTTGAAACAATTAACAAAATTGATAAACCTTTAGCTAGACTAACCAAGGAGAAAAGAGAAAGGACACAAATCAACAAAATTATAAGTGAAAAAAGAGACACTACAAAAAATACCACAGAAATTCAAAGGCTCATAAGAGTGTACTACGAACAACTATGTGCCAACAAACCAGACAACCTAGAAGAAATGGAAAAATTCTTAAAAACATACAACTTACAACGACTGAGTCATAAAGAAATAGAAAATCTGTATAAACCAATTAATAGTAAGAAGTTTGAATCAGTAATCAAAACTCTCACAACAAAGGAAAACCCAGGACCAGATGGCTTCACTGGTGAATTTTACCAAACATTTAAAGAAGATTTAGCATAAAACCTGTCAAAAAAAATTGAAGAAGAGGGAACACTCCCAAACTCATTTTAGGAGACCAGCATTGCCCTCATCTAAAACCAGAAAAAGACACTACTAGAAAAAAACTACAGGCAAATATCCCTGATGAATGTAGATGCAAAAATTCTCAATAAAACAGTAGCAACTGAATTCAGCAGCACATTGAAAGGATCATTCACCATGATCAAGTGAGATTTAGCCCTGGGACAAGGATGGTTCAACATATGAAAGTCAGTCAAGGTGATACATCACATTAATAGAATGAAAGAAAGGAATCATGTGATCATCTCAATAGACAGAAAAAACATTTGACAAAATTCAACATCTATTCATGATAAAAACTCTTAAAAAATTAGGTATACGGGCCAGCCTGGTGGCGTAGTAGTTAAGTTTGTATGCTCCACTTTGGCAGCCTGGTGTTCACAGGTTCAGATCCAAGATGCAGACCTAGCACAGCTTGTCGGACCATGTTTAGAGGCATCCCACATAAAATAGAGGAAGATTGACACAGATGTTAGCTCAGTAACAATCTTCCTCACACACACACAAAAATTAGGCATAAAAGGAACACATCTCAACATAATAAAGGTCGTATGTGACAAGCCCACAGCTAACATCACACAGAATGGTGAAAGGTTGAAAGCTTTTCCTCTAAGATCAGGAACAAGACAGAGGTGCCCCCTGTCACCGCTCTTATTCAACATAGTACTAAAAGTCCTTACTAGAGCAATCAGGCAAGAAAAAGAAAAAATATACCTAAATTAGAATGGAAGAAGTAAAATTGTCTTTATTTGCAGATGAGATAGTTTTGTATGTAGAAAATCATCAACCCCAAAACTGTTAGATCTAATCACTGAATTCAGTAAAGTTACAGGATACAAAACTAACATACAAAAATTAGTAGTTTTTCTATACAATAACAGTAAATTTTCTGAAAAAAGTCAATCCCAGTCATGATAGCATCAAAACAACAAAATACTTAGAAATAAATTTAACTAAGGAAGTAAAAGACTTTTACTATGAAAACTACAAGACGTTGATGAAAAAAATCAGACACAAATAAGTGGAAAAGTATCTCATGTTCATGGATTGGAAGAATTAATATTGTTAAAATGTCAATACTCCCCAAAGCCATTGATAGATTCAATGCAATCCTGATCAGGATTCCAAAGGCACTTTTTACAGAAGTAGAAAAAATATATACGAAATCACAAAAGATCCCAAAGAGCCAAAGAAATCCTGAGAAAGAAGAATGAAGCAGGAGGCATCACGCTTCCTGATTTGAAGCTGTTTGATTTCATCAAAACAATATGGTACTGGCATAAAAATAGACTAATAGACCAAGGGAACAGAATCAAGAGTCCACATGTAAACCTAAACATATGTGGTTGACTAATATTTGACAAGGGAGCCAAGGATACTCAATGGAGAAAAGACAGTCTCTTCAATAAATGGTGCTGGGACAACTGGATATTCACATGTAAAAGAATGAAAATGGACCCATATGTTACACCACTCACAAAAATTAACTCAAAATCAATTAAAAGTTTAAGTGTAAGACCTGAAACCACAAAACTCCTAGAATAAAACATACAAATAAAGCTCCTTGGCATGTCTTGGTAATTAATTTTTGGATGACACAAAGTACAAACAACAAAATAAAAAAATGAACCAGAGGGACTACATCAAACTAAAAAGTTCTGCACAGTGAAGAAAACCATGAACAAAGTGAAAAGATATCCAATGGAATGGTAAAAAATATTTACAAGCCATATATCTGATCAGGGGTTAATATTCAGAATATACAAAGAACTCATACAACTCAATAGCAAAAAATAATCAAATAACCCAATTAAAAATGGACAAAGGACATGAATAGACATTTCATAGATACATCAAAGGCCAACAGGTTGATGAAAAGATGCTCAACATCACTAGTCATTAGGGAAACGCAAACTAAAACCGCTGTGAGACATCACCTCCTGCCTGTTAGAATGGCCATCATGGATTTAGAGAAATGGAAATCCTTGTGCATTGTATGCAGGATTGTAAATTGGTACATCCACTATGGTAAACAATATGGAGATTCTTCAAAAAATTAAAAGTAGAACTATCATATGATCCACCAATTTCACTTCTGGGAACATATCCAAAGGAAATTAAAACACTAGCTCAAAAAGGTATCTGTACCACCATGTTCATAGCAGCATTATTTACAATAGCCAAGACATGGGAACAATCTAAGTGTCCATCAATTGATGAATGGATAAAGAAGTTGTGAGTGTGTATATATGTGTGTGTGTGTGTGTCACACACACACACATATATGCACACAATGGAATATTTCTCAGCCTTAAAAACCAAGGAAATTCTATCATTTGTTACAAAATGGATGGCCCTTGAGGGCATTATGCTAAGTGAAATAAGTCAGAGAATGACAGATACTATAGGATCTCACATGTGGAATCTAAAATAATAAAAAACTTTTTTAAAAAGGCAACTCATAGAAAAAGAGATCAGACTTGTGTTTACCAGAGGGAGACGATAGGGGAAAAAGGGCATTCAAGAAGGTGGTCAAAAGGTAAAAACTTCCAGTTATAAGATAAATAAGTACTAGGGATGTAACGTACAACATGACGACTATAGCTAACACTGCTGTATGATATACAGGAAAGTTGTTAAGAACGAAAATCCTAAGAGTTCTCATTAGCAGGAGAAAATATTTTTCCTTTTTCTTTTTTTTTTTTAATTTTATCTGTATGAGAAGCTGGACATTAGCCATTGTTAACTATGATGAACCTATTGTAGTAATCATTTCACAATATATGTAAATCAAACCATCATGCCATACACCTTAAACTTATACCACGTGATGCATGTCAATTATTTCTCAATAAAACTGGGATGAAAAAAAAACAAGAAGAATGAATTTGCTGCCAAGATGCCTCCAGCTAACCCCTCAGGGGCCTCTTCAGCTCAGGTGACACTTTTTTCAGAGATGTCCCAAGGCAATGACAGAGCTTTTAGATATGGTAGCCAAGATTGCACTCTTTTATGGGGAGTCATTAGCTAATGACTAAGCAGGACAGTGGTGCTAGGGCCTCTCATGATCATCAAATGTAGGACTCCTCTAGTAGGTAATCTCTGCTCTAGAGCTCCCCTTTGGGCTGGGGGGAACTTTGTCAGATCTGGGTCAGAGTCTGACAGCTTCTTCTACCCAATTCTGCTTCCTCCGCTTTTCCTCTCAGAGTAATAAGACTCTTGCACTCCTAACTCCATCTCTGTGTCTGTTTCTCAGAGAACCAAATGCATGACTCCTAAATACTTACCAAAGAAGATCTGAGACTTCCCTTTCAATATTATTTACAAATCCATCATCAAACATAATCTCTGCCTCTGTCCTAGATTAACTGATTTCACCTTGATCTAAATGTCCATTCATCTAATGGACTAATCTAGTTTCTTTCAGGTTGCAACCCTCATAAGAGGGTTGTATACAAATAACCTATATCACTCATAGGGTATGCAGAGGAAGTAAAAATTCCAGCATTTATAAATAAGTCACACTTGTATATAAATATACATGTGAGCTACAGAAAATATTTATCTACATTCTCATACATACATGAAACTGCTGTGGAGATAGAACATTTAACCAATCATTTCCATCATGAAATGGCCCAAATAAAGGGGTGATAGTTTCATTCCAAATGGACAACTATCTCATGAGAACCTGATATGATATTTCACATCATATCATTGGTCATTGGGAAAATGATAATGAGTCCATGACCTTAAATAGCTCACAGGCTGGGAGAGAGAGGCATGCTAACAGTTGATTTCAATTTACCAAATAGCTTATTTTTGGTTTGTAACTATTGGGTTGTGGAGAGATTCCAATTTACTTTCACATATACCTTTTTTTTAGTCTTATATTCCAGTAATGCCTGTACAAATGGAAGAGCTAGCAAAATCTGAATGCTAAATGTAAAATAAACTTTGCAATCAGGCATAACTTAGTTACCCATATACTGTTATCTTCATTGGTCAAATATTTTAGTTGTCACTAACACACTTGTTTTAGCCCAATTGGCTTCCAAAACAGAGCCTTCTTCCCAGAATTATTTGTTTCTAGGCAGCGAAAATTACCAATTTCCAACATGAATAAACTTGATAGCTCACCAAAGCAAGGTGGAAAGGAGATGGCCTAGGTTCGAGTTTCTGACTGTTTTAAAAATTTTGGCCTGGAACAGAAGAATTGGGACCAGAAGGCCTAAAAAGTACATCATTATACCATGTGAGGCAGACCTCTAAGAAGATTATTTTACATCATAAAAAACAGTGTTCTCTGAGCCAACACCACTCTCCAGCCGCAGGGGCTGCATGGGTATCATTAAGCTCTTAGCTGACTTCCAGGTGAGCAAGTGGGTCCTGCTTGAGTGTGGACCTCCTTGACTTTTCTGAGGCAGGAAACTTGCCTTTGAGTGGTGTGTTTTCAGAGTTCTGTTGCTATCAATTTTCACATTCGTGTGATCTCATTTGGCTGATGGAGGTTTGTTATTAGACTTGTTCTATGAAATGCAAAGTGAAGCCCCTTCCGCAACAGCTATCCTTTTTTTATAGAGTCAAATAAATATTTTCCTGGTCCCTTTGTTCTCGCAAATTTGTAAATGAAGCACAGTTGCCTCGGGGAGCCATATAACATTACTCTTACTGCTCTCTTTCCCCACTCACTGCAGTTTTCAAAGAGAGGAATGGTGGGGGTAGGGAAGAGGAGAGAAGAGGAGGTAAAGATATGAGAGAAGAGGAGTATATGATAATGTTACTCCAGCTAATGCTCCAAGGACATACCCATCTTATAGTGCAAGTTATAATGTAACAATCCAAAGGGGGTTTTCCATTCATCAGGTGTATGGATTTCATTATTCTTATTAGGACTGAATTACATTTTTAACAAATTTTCTTTGAAAAACAATATTTAGAATAATGCAATAAGGAATTTTGCAATTCTTCAAGTTTCAGAGAACAGACAATCTATTAGTTTTCCATTCTACTGGAATTTCCAGGAAAACTTTACAAATAAATAAACACTTCTTAAGCTTCCAAGAAAATTTTACATTGTGCAGAAAAGTAAATTAAAAATGTCATCATTGTATTTTTTAAAAGTATACTTCAAATTTTAATGTAAAAGCAATTTTCTTTCCCGGTTACTGGACTCAAACAGGACTGAAGAAACTTTGGGAACAACAAACACTGAAAAGGAAAATGTAATCAGATAGTAATTTATTCCATTTCCTTATAAGCCAAATAGAAGTAGATTACAACCAGAGCAGCTTAGTTTCAGTTTAGCTCTTCCTGGAGGACTTATGAATATAATTTTTTATTTCTCTAACAAAAGGGGAAAGCAATTTATTTTCCAATAGTCATGTGGTCCATGGGCAGATCAGTCATCCCAACCAATTTTCTGGTAAGTTTTAGGGATCCCAAGAAGAACAGCTCCAAGTCTACACTTTATCCACTCTCCTGCTTCTAGCATCCCCTCAGTAACACCTAGGAGAGAAAGAAAATCTTTCTGCTCTCCTAAAAAAATAGGATGGGGAAAAGATGGAAAATAGACAAAGCTGTGCAACTATTTACTTGAAGAAAGTAAAAAGGTGGCCACAAGAAATAACATGGGAATTCTCATAACCTAAACACCTACTAGGTGCCAGAAACCATTATGTGTGTGTTTACACTGTGGAAATAAATGAAAAACATCCAAACAAAAACAACAAAATGCTATATTTATTTAGAGCTTGCTATAGCAAGGGAGTCAGCTATAGTCACTTGTATTTTGGCAAGATTCAAAAGCAGGCAGAGGAGTGGAAAAACTTTATAGTAGAAAAAGCAGAGGCTTCAGTTATGCCCTGATTGGAGGCTGTAGGCATGGGGAAGCTGTAGGCGGGATAACTAAAGGCAGGACATCCTATGTGATTGGTTGGGTTGCATATTTGGCTTTCTCTGTTTGGTCTCGAGTTGGAAACAGGAATAAAAATTATGGAAGCTCTTAGTTATTTATCAAGTCCTGGCCACTTTGGGTCAATTGTCACGGGGGTTATTGTTTGACTTCCTAGATTGTTAGTAGAGATAGTAATCTGACTTTCTACATGTCCAACTTGTAGTAGTCTAGCTTCCTGGGCTAGTTAATATATAAGGAAGGATCTCCTGGGCAGTTTGGTGTAGATTACAAATGTGAGGGTGATTTTATGTAGTCTCACCATTCATTGTCCATTTGTACTTTCAGTCTCTCAACGTGTATTTTCTCATGTTACTCTTACCTCTGTTTTGTGAATTACAGATTGTCTTCCTATTTTATGAAAAATAAATCAAATCTCAGAAGATGCCAGGATCTTGTCTATAATGACTCAGCTGGCAACTTCCTGCATAACAAATTTAACCCAAGTTTGTCACCATATCACTCTATGTGGAAACAGAACCCCTTAGTTGTTCCTCTGTTTTAACTCTTGGATTGTCAAGAAAAACAAGCTTTCCTGCCAGTGAGAATACTTAGGAGAGTGTCCTCATAGGCATTCCTTGGGGCAGCAGTTCTATGCACCACATGCTAGCTACTTCCAAAGAAGCTTCTAGATCCAAGGAAAGTCTAAGGGATATGGAGTCACTCCTCTCCGTTAATGTGCACCTGTTCTCTGTCCTTCCCTGCTTTTCTCAATTCATCAGTTTAAAGTGACAAATGTTAATTGAGGACTTAAGTGCTAGGAGAGATCAGAATGAATTAATTCACAGTTGTAGCCAATGAGTATTCCACACTGTAGTGACTGGGAGGAATATTTAAATATATTATTATAATCAGCTAAGTGCCATGTGAGAGAAAGGCAAGACTATTGCAGAAACTCAGGGTCAAAGTACATTGCCCCTGGGAGGAGGTCATGAGGTCAGAGTCCAGGAAAACTGAGACACAAAGGCAGTGGCATCCAAGTGGAGAAAAAGAATGCGCCTTTGTCCTGAGCTATCATCCCTCAGAGCTACTTACCATTTGTTGCTTAGGTAATTGAACCTCTCCCAAGGCTAAGACATTTCTTGCAAATCTTGGCATCTTCCTTTTCTGTATCTGTTTCCAGGCCTGACCTGATGTTTCTGCATGATCTGGTGTTGTTTGCAATAGCTGGTGTTAGATGGGGTTTGGAGTAAAACCTTGTGGCCCCAATCCCACCATTATCCCTGCTTCTGGATTTCCCTGCCACGGAAGGTATAAGCTCAACCGCATAGTAGCAAACAAAATGCCACTTTTCCTCAGAAAGGGGCAAGTATTCAATAATTACAATTTGCTGCAGGCATTCTAGGGTAAATGGAAACAAAAATCAAGGTTTTCTGGGGCTGCCGTAACAAAGTACCTCACACTGGGTGGCTTAAAAACAACAGAAATCTATTTCCTCACAGTTCTGAAGACTGAAGACCCAGATTAAGGTGCCAGCAAGGTCAGTTTCTTCTGAAAGCCTCTTTTCCCTGGCTTGTAGATGGCCACCTTCTCCCTGTGTCTTCACGTGGTCTTCTCTCTGTGCATGTCTGTGTCCTAATCTCCTCTTTTTATAAGGACACCAGTCATATTGGATTAGGGTCCACCCTAGTGACCTCATTTTACCTTAATTACCTCATTAAAAACCCTGTATCTATATACAATCACATTCTGAGGTGCTAGGGGTCAGAACCTCAACATAAGAATTTTGGGAGAACACAATTCACATGGTAACACTAGGCTTAGGCTTGGGAATCAAAGCAGGACTCCTAGAAGCTCCGCCTCAATCTCGATGATTATGTCTGCTGGGCAGACTCTGAGTCCTCTTATGCAGCCCCCACCAAATGGACCAGGAGCCAGAACTGAGTAAGCTGGAAGCTTGCTTCCGCCCACAGGACAAATCGTGCCTGACCTGGAGGCTAGAAGCTAAGATTTTGCCCAATGTAAATATGCCCAGGAAGTCAAAGTAGGAAGCAAAGCAAGGCCACATGCCTTTTAAAGCATAACATCCTGCCACTAGTAAAGGGGAACTGGAAATAAATCTCAAGTTCTGAACTATCTGTTGAGCAACTTTGCCCCTGTGAAGAAAGAGTTGGAGGCTGAAAGTGGTCTTGGAAAAAAAGAAAGAAACTGAAGTACAGGTTCTCTCTTCTGTAGTCAGAGGCTAAATTAATGCGGGAGTAGCAGGAATCACCATTCTTGCTCCGCCCTTTGGTTCCTAGCCATGACCCACATGCCCCAAGAGCATCTGCATTCTCCTCCTTTCTCCACCTTGGTTCCCAGTCTCAGCACCTGCCAGAGCCTGGCTGCTCTTGCTCACTCCCCAGCGGGATAATCTCTGCCTGTTTCACAATTTAGGAGCAAAGCATCCTTATCAACTCCTTAAGATGCAAGCTCTGCTAAGAACTCACTCTACATGAAATGTATAGATCAAAACCCAAAGGAGTTTGCCATTTATATTTTTAATAGATTTTTTTTCCTTCTTAAACACCCACAGGCTGTGACTGAAGTGGAAATGTGTTTGCTTTTAATTGCAGTGTGCGTTCCATCAGCTCTGAGGCTGTGAATCCTCCCTCTCCTCAGAAGTGTAGCGCTTGTATCAAACAGAGCCGGGAATGTGAGGAGGAACAAAAGGTCTGAAATGCCATGCGATAAGAAAAATTCTTTTAAAACTCTTCAATAACAGGAATCTAGAGAGAGTTTAACTCATAGAGGAAGAAGATTTAGAGGACAAGGCAACTACAAACCCTTTAACAATTGTTGCTTGCAAGCCCAAGCCCCCATTGGAGACTGGCTGCATTTCTCCTCATCTAAAAGGTAAATATTGCCTAGTCTGTGGCAGCATCTTTCTGAAACAAACCCTTATTGAGTGCCTCATAGGTTCTGTGGGGCACACAAAGATGAATGAGACATGGCTTTTGCTTCAAGTCGCTTAGAACCTGGTGTATTCAAAGTGGTTCTCCAGACAGTAGAGATGCCCCAGAGAGATGAAACGAGAAACCTTTTTCCCATCTGAATCCAGGTGGCCTTGTGACCAAAGTCCTCCTAAAGGTTTTGCTTAAAACGTTTTTAAGCAAACTGTTCACACATCTGAATCTAATATTCTCTTCTGTGTTCCGAATCAGGATTAGTTACAAATATTAAGAATCCTGCTTTTTCAAATAAGAGGATTATAAGCATTCTTTAGAGGTCTCAGAGTTCAATGACTAACATTCTGCATAATAATAAGTATTATCCCTTCAGCAGCAATATTTTCATTTTGAAAAGCAAGGCTGGGTTGGAGGCTGCTCAGAAAATATATATTTTCAGCCCCAACCACCTCATCAAAATGGACTCCGAGCGGCACTTTTGAAAGGACTCTCTGAAGAGGAGCCAAATGCATGCAAGAGATCTTCCTCACCTCAACCTCTGCCTCTCAGTTTCTGACCTTGCTGTTCCTTCGCCCCTGCTCCCTGATACCCAATAATAAACTAGGATATCTTTACATCAGAGAAGACTGAGCATATATCCACAATCCAAGATTGGACCCACATGGCGTTCTGGCTAACTAAGCCCTAACCTAAAAATGCCACAACTAGCCCAGGTGGGTAAGAGTGACACTTATTTTCATACAAGGCATATGGATTTGGCACCTAACGTGCACTATAGCTTCTACAGATCCTGCTTGAAATCCAAGTTGTGGAAAACAAGGTCTCTCTCCTCTCAAAAGCACCCTTGTACCACTGTCACACAGTGCACCTTGTTACACACAGACATCTGCTTTCTAGTGCAGCCACGCCCTTTCTTCCCATATCCCAGCATTTTCTCTCTTCCTTTCCGTTCACCACCCTCACCCTGCCCACCTAATCCTGACTACTTGTGCCAGCAGATATGCTTTGCTAACACTGTAAGACAGATTGTGCGTGTAAGCATATAGTTTCCATTTTAGAGATAAGAAAACTGACGCTTAGAGAATATAAGTGATTTATATGTATGCATACTCATAGTGAGTAGTTAAAATGAATTCGATTATTCTAACTCCAAAGTTTGTAGTCTTTCTTCTGTATTAGGAATTGATGGTGTAACAGTAACATCTTACAATTTAGAGCTTTGTGGGCAAGATATATTTCTAGGAATATTGTCTCATTTTGCTGTGACCACCACAGCTGTCTGGGAAAGGTGTTATGGTTCTGCACATAGGAGGTATCCATGCATGGGCATTAAAATCCAACATTCATGGATTGCAATCTGGACTCTATCTCTAAATAGCTAAGAAAACTTGGACACTCCTTTGTTATATCTGACACTCATTTTTCTCACCTAAAGAAGAGAGAGGTGGGGACATAATATTAATCCTCCCTTGAAATGCTGACATACAGAGTAAGTTAGAATGAAAGTTAAGCACATTACCTGGCACTTGGTAACAGTCCAATTGAGTTCAACTCTCTTTTCATCTGCCTTAATTCCATAGTGAGCTAGGTTGAATTAGGTCATCTATAAGGTTTCTTTCCAGGTTTAAAATTTTACTAAAATGTCCTTAGCCCTTTCTTATTCCCTTCCTTCTTGTAGCTCTGTGACTATGTTTTGTTCATAGATGAGTCCTTCAGGGAATTTTATCAAGATTGATAGTCTGAGATTTACATGCAAGCATACATTCATGGGCTACAATGGTGCTGATTCTGGATGAGTCTAAGGGACATCAGAGGGAACTTATCTCCCTCCATCTCCATCTCCCAGGCTAATATTATTAACATCAGCCAGAGGCAAGGAAGTGATAGGTACAAGCAACAGACATGGTAAATGAATTATCTCAAGCTACTTATTCCTTGGCACTGAGGCAAGCAACCTAGCAATTCATCAGCAGTAAAACTTCAAGTTTTCCCAAATGAGTTGGCATAGTGCCCCCACTGGCTTGCATTTTCAGCCCAGTTTATAAAGAAAAATTAAGGACATCCTGTTCACAGTTTCTTTCCCCTTTCTTCTTTCTTCCCATTAAAAAATAAGTACTTACTAATTCCAGAGATCAATTAAAGAGTAGACAGGAAGCCTGATAGTTAGGAAATAGAATTTGAGGTTAAAAACAAGATCTACACTTAACTTGCTCTTAAATATTGATATCAAAGTTACCCAAGGTTATTTGAGGTTAATAGTTGATGATGGAGCCACTCAGCTCTCCCAACTTGGAGATTCATTCTGCTCCTTTGCAAAGAACTCCACCATTCAGTCAGGGCTTTGCTCCACCAGGCTTGTTTTCTCTCTTTTCATTTAATCTAATTTGATGAACCAAATCCTCTGCACCAAACTACCTTCATCTCCCACCTCCCCAAACCCACAAAGAAGAAAAATAACAATAGTTGAAAAACATATCAAATCAACCAGAAGCAAATGCATTTCTAATTAAAGATTATAAATATGGGTCACCGTTTAGAACAAGCAAACACAAGTCAAGCATCATTCTTCTTGATTTGTTCCGGGTCATTGTTCTTCTCTGCCTGGCTGCAGAACACTAATGGATCATTTTGATAAAAATTCTTTTTTTCATCCATCTGTTATATTGCACTTTTAATGTCAATTTCTCCTAATGTATCTTGATTTCCCCCCAGTCCCAGCTGCAAACACACTACATTTTATTAGAATGAAGTCTCATGCCTCCAGTCCTCTAAATGAGGGAAGTAGCTGCAAGATCATTTCCCCCCCTGCATTTGCAGTTTTGGGTTTCAGCATATGTTAGTATAATGCCTTTATTCAATACCATTTCCAAAGGCAGAGGCCCTTCTGAATCAATTCTTGATTCAGAACCAGGTCAAATCAAATAAGCCGTTTATATACATAAAAAAGGGGGATCTGATAGCAACAAATGTCAAAGGCAATAAAGAAGAGAATATTTCATTTGGGAAACAATTTTTAAAGCATAGAAAATTTTGGTCTATCCTAATCAAATGAGAAAATGAAAAGGGCAAAAATCCTCTAATTCTTCCACAGCCATCTGACAAAAACTCAGACTGACGAAAGTTTATAAACCAAGAAATGTGAACACAGATCCCTTCCAAAATTCATACATGAATTACAAAGTTATGTACTAGAAAGGTGAAGTGGTTCTAAGCAAACCCAAACCTCAGCATCCCTTTTCTGACTATAACTCCAGACGTTAGAAGCAAGACCAGAGGCAACTTGGCAAAGTGACAGGAGAAAGTGTGACTGAAAAATCAAAGACACCTTGCCATGTAAGAAGAGAGGCAGGGCATATAAAGTTAGACATAGTTTACAGATGAAGAAATGAAACACAGGGAATTTAAGTGATTTGCTGGAGATTAACATCAGCAGCAACAAAAACAATCAAACTGTTGGAGTTGGGTCATAACTTGTAAACTCTGGGACACATTAAAAGTATTTTAAGGGAGCGCATGGTGGGGGCTGGGAAACGCAGTGTTTCAGAAAAACGAGGGGGTACTGGTCAAGGTTCTCCAAAGAAACAGAACAAATAGGATGATACATAGATAGATAGATAGACAGACAGACAGACACATAGGTAGATTTATTCTGAGAAGTTGGCTCACATGATTATGGAGACTAAGTCCCACAATCTGCCATCTATAAGTTGGAGACCCAGGAGAGCTAATGATATAGTTCCAGACCAAGTTCAAAGGCCTGGGAAACAGGAGAACTGATGATGTAATTTCCAGTCCGAGTTTGAAGACATGAGAGCCAATGGTGTAAATCCCAGTCCGCATCAAAGGACTGAGAACCAAGAAAGCCTCTGATGCAAGTTACAGTCCAAGTGCAGGATAAGACCTATGTTCCATCTGGAGAACAGTTAGGCTGAGAGTGAAATCTTCCTTCTTTCCCTTTTTATTCTATGCTGGCCTTCGATGGACTGGATGTGGTCCACCCACATCGGGGAAAGCAATCTGCTTTACTTAGTCTAGCAATTCATATGTTAATCTCATCTAGGAACACCCTCACAGATACACCTGGAATAGTGTTTAATCAAATATCTAGGCAACCTGTATCCCAGTCAAATTGACACACACAATTAACCATCTCAGTGAGTACAGCACACTAGTTCTCTAGTACACTGATGCATATTTGCTTAGGGACTTAGGCAACAGTCTATGGGTTTCCATTCATTCTGGAGTTTGGGGTACCCAAAGGTGATTATAAATATAAAAATAATTCCATTTTCCTTTTGCTTCCTGGAATATAGTCTCCACTCCTTCTCATGGTCCAAAAAACCTATGAGACTTTGACCCTTCACCTTCCTCTCGGCACTGCCCACCACTTCCCCCGTGGTACTGTACCGACACTGACCTTGTTGGCCCCACAGGATTCTAGCTATTCCATCAGCCTGGGAAGCTCTCCCTCTTGATGTTTGCATGGCTGGTTTCTTCACATCATTCAAGTCTCCTTTCAAATGTCTCTTCCTCAAACAGATCTACCTTGACCACTCTATGTAAAATATTCCTCCCCATCACTCTTTTTCTGGTAGTAATTCTTTACATTGGGTTTAATGTTGTCTGATATGTTCTTGTTTATTTGCTTACTGATCCTTGCTCCACACAAAACCACACTTACACTTCAACCTTCTAAAGCAGAAAATGTATGCCAACGCCTGGCACAAAATAGAATCTTGATGAATGTTTGCTGAATGAATGAATGAACTCATTAGAGGCAAAGCAAGTGAACACCTGAACGGGTGCAGCACAACCACAGACACACTGATTGGAGGGAAACATCCCACATCAGTGTTGGTGCACATTCTGGTTTGAATGAAAGGAATGAAAACACATTTCTCCCTTTCCAGTATTTTACTATAATGCCCCGCTTCCATTATGTGCCCTCTCCCCTAATGTGGTCAATGGTCATCTTTTTCTCGGCATGTGTCCTTGCAAAATAGAAGCTTTACTAAACCTTAAATTTGTCTAAATGATATTCTGCTGTATATCTCATTCTGTTTCTTACTTTTTTCACTCAGTGCTACTTTGTTGAAGTATGTACATTTTATAATTGCATATCTATCTCATTGCTTTAACAGCTGCATGGTATTTCACAGCACGCATCCATAGTATCTCACATTTCCATTCCCTTGTGCTGGGCAACTCCCTTTTGTCATAGACAACACTGTGACAAATATCCTTATGTACATTCCATTATGGGCCTGAGAAAGGAGTGGGATTTGAAGGCCATAGGGCATCTGTACGCTTAATTTGACTTATTGCTACATGACCACTGGGTTTCTGAATACCAACTTGCCTAGTACACCTGGCTTTATTACGGTTCTCTAATTTTTACCAACCTGGTAACTATAAAGTAATATGTCTTTTGCTGCCATAATTTTTAATTTCTATTTGCTAGTAAATTTAAGCATTTTATTATATGCTTTATATATGTTGACTTCATATTTTTAGCTCTATTTTTTTGTGAAAAGAAGAACTTGAAAAAGCAAATTCTTGCTTTTTCTAAGCTTATGATCAAATCTTCTAAAAGAATGACACTTTTATCTCTTCTATTACAATTCCTATTTCTCTGATTGATTTTCTTATAAAATCTCTGCTCTCTGTAAATAGTCATTTTGATCATTTGTTCTGAATCTTAGAAGGAATGCATTTAACTTCTAACATTTTTTGTTTTAAAGTTAGCTTCCTTGTTAACATTTCTAGTTTTCTACAAATGTGTTTAAAGTTATGATACTATAAAAATTTGTATGTGTGCTTCACCTGTGTCCCACAACTTTTGATGTGTGCTTTTTCCATTGTCAGTTATTTCCAAGTCTTTTATAATTTTCTTTATAATCCAAAATTATTTAGTAGTATGCTGCTTAATTCATACACTTACAGAATTTTTAAGCTATATTTACACTATTGATTTCTAATTTTACCACACTGTGGCCACAGAACAAAAATTTTGTAAATTGAGATTTAATTAGTGGTCTAATACTTGGTCTGTTTTAGTTAGGATAGAACATGCTTGCTGTAGTAACAAATTAACCTGATATCTCATCAATTTAACAGAATAGAAATTAATTTTTTGTTCAGGTCAGCAGAAGCTCTCCTCCATCTGATAACTCAGATTTCCTCTATCTCATAGCTCTGCCATCAACAAATGGCCCTATTGCTCACTAGTTCTAGTTCTTAAAATCTACATGTGCTTTGACTCTGAATCATTTTTTAAATCACCAAGCAACAAATAGAACTCCTTTTCAAAACCAGCTATATAGGGCAATGTCTTTAATTTGGACTCAAGACAATCAGGCCTTCAGGATGCCTCCCCATGACAAGGTTATGTCTAAGATAATTCTATATATTGTATAAGATATTTTCTCTATTCTTGTTTATACCTTCTTCTAAATATCTTAATTCCCCCAAACACTTTCATTCTTTGAAACGTCCCAGCTTGCATTTGACATCTCCTGTTAGACTCAACCAGCCTCAGGTTCTGATCCACCATGGACCTTCAGTATTCACTCAATCAATATTTATTAAGTCTGTTCTGTTCCTGGCCTTGGTAGTGGGAATTCAAAGAGGAATAAGATACGTTGTGAAGGAGGTCTCAAACTAGAAGGGAAAGATCCATAAATAGCCACTGATTTTTAAAATATGTAAGTTCAATAATAGATGTAAGCCCAGGGTGCCATGAGAATCTAGACAGGGACACCTCATACATATGAGAAACTGTAACCAAGATGTTTCTTAAATGTGGCTTTTTTAGGTGAGCCCATTCCAGAAAGAGGAAAGAGCACGAGCAAAGACGCAAAATGAGAAATAGTATGATACAGGCAGGGACTATCCAGCATTAGGTACTATGGAGGATAAGCATGAAGGAAGGAGTGGTGGAAAATGACAGCAGAGATGTTAGGCCCACATACTGCAGACTTTGAGTGCCATGGTAAGGATCTTGGACTTCAACCTACAGGAACTGTGGAGCTCATAAAGAGAATTAAGCAGAGGACTGACCCATATAAGGAGGGACACAAATAAACCCTTTTCCCTTCACTCTTCTTATTACATGTGTGCAGAATATTTATTTTCAGAAAGAGTGCTTTTCAGAAATCACTTCCTCAGCACCCCTCTGTGTTAAGCATCATTTGTTCACCTTCATCAGCTAAACGAGAAAGGAGTTTCACTCTGAGTGAACAAGAAACTAGTGCCACCAGACCATAAAAAGACTGTCTGGAGCATGCTTCTTACACCTGCAGCACATGTCAAGTCAAACCACATGAATAGAGCAAGAGCAAAGTTCCTCTCCACCAGACTGCGCACAGTGAATCCAGCTCAGGATTTGGTGAACACATATCAGACCTACTCATAGTAAAGGTAGTCACTTGTATATTTGCCAAGTTTATACATTTGAATATGTTCTGAGTTTCTCATTCATTAATTCCATGAGCATTTGCTAAGCCCCTACTGTGCCTGGGGAAACTCAGATGAATAAAATAATGTTGAGCATGGTCAGATCCTCCAGGAGTAGACCTTGAGACAGGATTCCTGTGCATGTAATGAATAAGGAAGTGCTCCCAGGAAAAACAAGTAAGGGAACAGAAGAAAGAGAGAAGGGAAGGGGATGAAGTTAAGCAAGGTGTGATTTCAGGCAAAGTCCTAGAGAAGATAGCTGCTGCCTGATCCTGCAAAGCTCTGGAGCATAAGTTAAGTTCCAGAGTTGATCTCAATTTAGAGAAAGGGAGCTGGTCTTTCCTTCTCCTACACAAGTCAGTCCTTGACAAAGCCCTCCCCAAGGGATTGTACACTCCCAGGGACTTCAAGCTTCCTGCACTGCATGCAAACCAGCACCAGCAACCTAGAGTCTCAGGTGCAGGTCCTTAGAAGCAAAGACACAGAAGCTAGGGCAGAGATACAAGAAAGAGTGAAAAGCATTTGAGTGGATCTGGGCAGAGCAGCAACAGTGTCCTCTAGCACCAACAAGGAACTCATAGTGTAGTGGGGAAGACAGATGTGATCAAAGAGGTGTAATCATGAGTTTCAGATACTGAATAGAAATAAGTTTATTACACCATGTGAATGAAGACTGAAGTGATCAGCTTTCCCAAGCATTTGAAGACAGCCTCCGTTGCGGTGGAGGTACTGGTTTGCTTTCTGTGTCACTGTGTTTTATCTTTCCACATTTCCGCTCTATAAAACTTGATCATTTTATTGACTACTTCTTCTAGTTTACAATCAGTCATGCTACAAAGGAACTCCTGGAATTTAGGAGATCTGTGACCAGTGTGACTAGCAGGTATTAATTATTTGCCTCCTTTCTTCACTTGGTGGAGCCTCCCTGTCACCAAAAACCTTCAGGTGTTGCAAATAACAATTGGTCACAAACATTCAAGTCTACCTACAAAGCCATTTTGAATACTGCTGCTACAAATGAAGATTTCAAAACGTGCCATAGGACCAGAGTCTTCTCTCTTTGTTTCATATGTTTATCAATACCAAATTCAACTTACAAATCATAACTAAAATAAATCCTTAATGACTCTCATCAGTTTATGAGCCTGCTTTCAACCTGGTCAAGTTTCTTACCATCAATGTATAGCACATGGCTGGAGATGAAATGCTTGTTTCATCACAGCAATGCTAATTTCTTTCTCAATTAATTGATTCTGTCCAAAATGAAACCAGACAAGATTAAATGACTCTTCCCGAAATAGTACCTATTTTAATTGTGTATCTTTTGACTTGAAAATTGTCTCATCCTTGAAGGACATAAAAAGTATTGCATTTATTCACCACACATTGCAGAATGAGCAAATTGCAGTCTTTCAGAATCTCTAGAAAATTTAAGTGATAAACTTAGACTAATATTTGTTATAATGAAGATTTAACGTATCCCTGGAAAATATTATTCCTTCACATGATGACTTCCCATGGGCCAAAATAAACATTAGTTTTGTGCTTATCTTTATTCCCACAAATTTCCAGAAAGGATTTTGGGCAACTTATAAGATATCTTAAGAGCTGACAGGGTTGCACACATTAAAGTCAGGATAAAGAAAGTTGCCAAACAAGGGCAGGGACAAAGTGAAGCTAATAAAAACAGAATAAAGCATGTTATAATGGCCTACAAAACTACTGGGGTAAAACTGACAATAAAACTTATTAGTTTGTAGGAATTAGAATAATTCTTTAGGAAAAGGTAGACTGATTTGGGGGAAAACAGTCTTGCTGTAAAAGCAATAAAAGAAACAACCAGCGTCTATAAGACATAAATTAACATCTGATTGTATAACTTTTGTCACACAAGCATAACATGGCTTGCGTGCACTTGGAAGAAAACCAAATTCTATTAAATTTAATGCTGAGTAAAGATTGGCTGATGACCCCAAAGCACTTCTCATCTTAAAAAGATGTGGAAATTTTTTTAAAAAGCTAAAATAGGCAGTTTTGTGGGACCCTGAGAAAGTGGTACAGACCACCCTGAGGAAGGCTGAGTGGAGCCAAAAGAAGGATCAAAAAAAGGTGAAATTTGGGTTTGGAAACAAATATGCTTATCTTAGCATGAATGATTGAAATCTTTGGTGGCACTGTCATGCTTCTCCCATGGCCCCTGGGTAGATGAGAGTGTCAAGAATCAGGTTATCGTAAATATCCATGAAATGAGAGGCTTTATAATGAGCATATTTTTTGCTGATCAGAAAAAGCTGGAACCTCATTCTCCTGCAACCTTGGAGGAATTTGCTTGATAAGTAAAACTTACTGTGGATGAATCACAAATTTGGTTCTAAGCTTTCTCGCAAGCAACACAAAAATAGAAAACCTATATGTTACAAGATTCGAAATGTCTATGAAATAAAAGTAAGCCAATGGCTCAGGAAAATGGCAAATTTCCTTGATACTGAGATACTATAGGAATCGCTCCGAAGGGTTCTCATAAAAAAAAAAAAAGAAAGAAAGAAAAAGTAATCTTGTGATATGATGAATACAATGAACTGTACAACATCCTTACTATAAACCCTGTCAAGGTTTCAGAAGGCTACTTCTAATATCAGAATAAGCTGAACAAGTATTACAGTAAAATGAAATTCAGTTCAAAAGATAGCCTTCCAGGCAAGGTCTTGGACAAAGTTCTCTGGTTCTTCTGTGCAATCTAAGTATATATTTGAGGATATCTGAAACAGAGGATAGGCTGGTGTATCTCAAGCAATCCTCCCTAAAACCCATTCCTCTTGGCTGATCTCTGTGCAAACAAGGAAGAGTGACCAGCTTAGTACGGTTTCTTCCTGTGGGGTGCCTTGAATTCAATTTGTCCTTATTTCCAGTAGCATACAGAACTGTATGCCCAGGAGACCAGCAAGCCAAGGGCAGGGAAATAAGCTTTTGTAGGAACTGAGGAGACAGACGAGAACAAGTGTCTGAATGCAAGCTTGCCGCGTGTCCATGCAGAAGGGAGGAGAAAAAGTGAGATGAGGAAGAACTGGCCTGAGGGTGAGATGCATTCAGAAGATGGTTTCCAACATGCTCATTAAGAACATATGACTAGCTAAGTCAGGTCCCCAAGTTCCCCTCTATCTTGCTGAAAAAAAGACAGGGCTAAGTCGATACTTACTTAGACAAAAATAAAGTCTTAAAAACACTTTAGGAGGCACCAGCCAAGTATCTAAATTTGGGTTATTCTATTTTCTAAAGGACTGTCCAGGATAAACAGTTTAAAAGATGTAGAAACAGGTAACTCCGTAAAGCAATTTACTGAAGGGAACTATGATTTATAAGCAGTTTAAAATGACTCTCCTGGAATCCCACACTAACTTACTTTCCCGCCATCAGTGTTTGATAGTGTCTAGTTTGTCCAGATCCATGGCAGCACTTGGAGGATAACTGTGCCATATATCCCCAAAATAAAAATGATTTTTCTGTTTAGTCAATAATTCCATTTCTATAAATTTACCCTACAAATATACATGTAAACATGTGACAAAATGTACACATTTTGTCTGGAATGTCTGCTTCAACAAGAACAGAAGACTGTCTGTCCGCAGAAGACTGATTAAAGTTTATTTATACAATGGATTTCCATGCTACCGTCAGAGGGGGTAAGATAAGTCTATATGGACGGATATGGAAACATTTATTAAATATTAAATGACTAAAGCAAGGTGCACCATGGTGTAACTATTGTGTGTGTGTACATGTGTATACATGTGTGCATGTGTCTGTGTTGAAAAACTATTTCAGCAAACTATAAATGGAGAGAGAGATGCTGGTAAATGGCAAACCAGACTCAACAGCTTGCCCAGGCCTCTCACCACCATAATCTGCATTCTTTCCACCACACAACAGGCAGGCATGTCTGGCTTCCATTTCCAATTTACTCACACCCAGCTAGTAAATGGTGCATGGCCATTAGTCAAATGGCAAGCCCCATGCATACTCTTTCCTCTCACACACTTTCCTACAATCATTGCGATATCTTAGAGATTATTTTTTTAATTGTCATAAAATCAGATCTCCTAAGAGGCAAACTCAGGAATCTTTATTTCAAAGAAGCACCATCCCAATCTCTTTTGAGTCATGCTTTTCTGGCAAAAGGCCTCATTTGTTGCTATTATTGCCTCAGTCCATGACTTATCACCATGCCCTTGGCAAGTACAATTGTTCATTAAAAGTGCCTTCCCATTGGATGGATGGTCTGGCCTTTGATCTTAACGTAAACATCCCACTGCTGCTCTTGTCCATCTTCATTGATTACCCCATTTTCTCATGGTTGTCATTCAGAAACCCAGACAAGTGTTCACGCAAACACCCAATTAGCCTGATTATCCACATTGGGTTTGTATTCAATATGCCTTTCACCCACCGATATCGAGCCTGCCATTTTGTAGCACAGCCCTATGAAGTTATTGACTTAACATATAATACTTGTGTTTTATATGGATTATGTACCAAAATCACCGGGTAAGGTGAAAATCACAGATAGTCCCAGGTACCCTTGAATAAGCACAAGTTAAGGTAGTTGGCTAATTTTAGAGGACATGTTTTATAAATAATAATGATAATAATAATAAATCTGAGTATTATACTTGGTATAGTGAGTTTCTCACACTGTAACAGGAAAGAAGCAAGCAGAATTGACTGAAAGATGAGCAAATTCACTTAGGGAACTTGAGTTGATGCAATTATTCTTTGAAAGCTCAAATGTTTCTAAAATCAGTTGTTGATGAGTAGCAAAGAAAAAGCTCTTTGCATGTGATGCTAAAGTCTTTTTTGTATTCAACATCAACTTTCTCCCAAAAATAAAGTTGTAGGCTATTTAATGTGCTCTAAATGCAATATTTAATTTTTGTTTGTAAATTTTAACAAGTAGAGCTTCTATTTTGATTGGTAGATGTCTTAGTCAGTTTGGGCTGTGATAACAAAGTACCATGGAGTGGTTGGCTTATAAACAGGAGAAGTTTATTTCTCACAGTTCTGGAAGTTTGAGATCAGGGTGCTAGCATGGTCAGGTTCTGGTGAGGGCCCTCTTACAGGTTGAAAACTGCCATCTTCTCACTGTATCTTCACATGGTAGAAAGGAGGAGAGAGAGCTCTCTGGAGTCCTTTTAAAGACTGGCACCTGAGCTAACAACTGTTACTAATCTTCTTTTTTTTTTCTTTTTCTCCCCAAATCCCCCAATACATAGTTGTATATTTTTAGTTGTGGGTCGTTCTAGTTGTGGCATGTGGGACGCCACCTCAACATGATGAGGCCTGATGAGCAGTGCCATGTCTGAGCCCAGGATCCAAACCAGTGAAACCCTGGGCCAGCAAAGTGAGCATGTGAACTTAACCACTTGGCCACGGGGCTGGCCCCTGGAGTCCTTTTAATAAGAGCATTAATCCCATTCACGAGGGCTCCATTCTCATGACTCAGTCACCTGCCAAAAGTCTCACCTCCTAATACCGTCACATTGGGGGTTAAGATTTCAGCATGTGAATTTGGGGAGGACACAACATACAGCCATTGCAGTAGAATATTTAATCTTGTTTTGATGCAATTATGATTATACGTGCCCAGTGACAATTCTATATTTATAGTTGATCCATCAGTTTTTTCACCAAGAACATTGCATGTGCATGATGCTATGTTCCATCATTATTTGTGTTCATATTATGAGCACAAACATAATTTTTCTTTTAATTATATTTTCAGTAGCATTTATGATAATGTCAGATGTGTCACCTTTAACAGAATAAAATTCCCAAAACTTTTCCTTGATTTACTGAATAAACAAACAATTGAAAAAGTTTTGAAATGATCTTAATTGGTTCTTTTTTACTTGAAAGATCAGATAATATCTTTTAACTGCTTGCAAAGATCTTTTTTTTCCAATGGAGCCAACACATTCACAGCTATGCTTTCTTTCTTTTTTTTTTCCTTTGGTACATGTACAAGAAAATTTGAAATCAAAAACAAGGAAAGTAAATTGAGAACAATGCTCAACTGATCTAAATAAAAAGCCATGTTTACACCATCTGCAGCTGGAAGTGTTAATTTGTCGTGTCTGGGCAGAGTCTGCAGTCAGTGACATCACTACGTCCTTCTCCGTGTATGGTTACATGTCAACAAATACTTTGAGCAGCTCCCATAGTCATCATCAGTTTTCTAGTAAAGCAAAAATCTAGTATTCAGTTTCTCATCAAACATGCAATTTTGCTTTTTTGAGCTTCTCGCTGGCAAAAAAGTTTATTTTAAAACAGAGAAATTACCAAATAATAAAGCGAATAAAGTTAAAGATTTATAGAACAAAATAAACGACAAAGCCACTGAAGCAAAAAAGTCAAACTACTCTCTAGACACTGTACGCAGTGCTGCTCAGTCAGTACAGCCTGTGGAGACTGAAGGAACACGTAGCCTGTAATTTCCCCGCTGACTCTACTGACTGGCAAACCAAGCAGCTGGCAAAACAAGCAACAACAAACACTTCTCCCACCTCCACCAGAGAAGAGAACGAATTAGATGTCCCACTAACATTCCCATCTGAACAATTCGTTTTACCAGCTAGTGCTCTCCACACTGTCCTCAGAAGTGAGGTATTATTTTGTAATGGGAAAGGATCAGGAGAAGAGAGACAAGTTATCATTGGTTGTTTTTCAGATTTAACCACGTGTTAAGGAGAAAACTGTTCACTGCAGGTACTATTAGAATCATCACAGAAAATTTAATTTTTTACATACATTCAGCATGATTATCTGGGGGTTCACAGAGTGATTGATATAGTGACATGTGACCTCATTTTCGACTAAGGAACTCCCTTTAAATGGGGTACAGCTGGCACAAGATCCTTTGGTCCTTTCACAGAAGGTGCCAACCTGATGGAATGATGAGATAGCTTCTTAAAGATGGAGCCAATGCACCAGCTTAGAGTTGACCCCTGAAAAGATGAAGTATATACCTTAAATGAACAATGTATGTGCTGTGCTCTCCACTAGGTAGAATACACTGCTTCTGGAAACCAGGCACGGAAGGATTAGTCTTACTTATCAGCATTCCCAGTGAACAGTGGGGAAATTTATGCTTCCTCTCCTCACAAATCTTGGCTCTATGAGTGTAGTATTTCTGGTCCCAGAAGGAGGAGGATTTTCACAGGATACACAGGAAATGTCCCACCCAACTTAAAACCTCTTGTCACCTTCGGCTCCACATAGCAGGCAAAGAAAGGAATTTCCATCCTGGCAGGGGTAATGAACAATGATCATCCTAAGGAGGTAGAGTTGCTGCTCCATAGAGGAATAAGTGATGAAAACATTAGGTGATTAGGGATACACTGGTATCCCCATGACCAGTTTTATTGTAATTTGGGAAATAGGGCAACCAAGACTAAAACTCAGAGCAGCGGCAGGGGAGGAATGAATAATTGTGAACTAATAATACCATCTATTACAGCAAGTTAAACCAAAAAATTTTTTCATTTGCTCTGGATTGGAGCAAATTTCCTCCAAGTTCTACTTTGGACTTTTAGTTATTTCCATTATCATTAATAGTTGCTTTACCAGAAGCATTAATTTCCCATTTATCTTATAATACTAACACAATGCCAGATAACATTGCTCAGGCTCAACATAACATTGTTGAAGGAGATTAGAATGCTACACAGATTATTATTTTGTACAGAATTACTTTCAAGACAAATTGAATTTCATTGCCTGAAATGAATTTTTATGTTTTTGCAGAGAGGGGACAAATGGGTGTCAGCCATTACAAAGTACATGGCAATGGCATAATTGAAAGAAATCAAACAGATTTTTATACATGAGATTTAATGCCATCTGTGAATGAGATTTAGGAGGTTTGTGTCAAAGTCCACACATATGATTCATCACTATAGAGTACAAGTGACAAAAATAAGATTACTGTGTTTCAGTGGAGAGATAAAGAGGCTAATTCTCATCATTACAGCTATTTTTCAAATTCAAATGCCAAGAGTGCCTTGGAGTCAGAGCAATTGAGATGTCTCCAACAATTATTCCAGCCTAGAATCCATATGTGTCCAACAATATTTGTTATTACCAATATTAAACAGGGTTTCATAAAAACATAACAGGATTGATGAAGATACACACCATAGAAAATAAGAAGTGTCTTCTCGCTGAGGAGAACAAGTCCTGTTATGCTGGGTGAGTCCTCTCTGGGATGTATCTTTCTACAGCCTGAGAGCCACCAAGGATGGTTGAATACTTCTCATTAGGACAAATCAGATTCTCTGAGCTCTACTAGTGTTGGATTGGAGGAGGATTGGTTGTAGGTGATGAAGGAAAAAGGAGAATTGAGAATTTTTCCCAGGTTTTTGGCTTGAGTTACTGAGTGGGTGTGATGTCATTTGCTCAGATAAAAGGGACTAGGAAAGATAAGAACTCATAAATCCATCCTAAATATATCTTCCTACTTCTTACTCTATTGAGAGCTAGAAGTTTTGCTCTTTTGTCAGGTTTCGAAGATGGGCTGTTTGCAAGGGAAGTACTTGTCTTTCTCTTCTGCGATTCTCTTGATAAGACTGCCTATCTGAAACACTCCAGACTGTGATCCTGCAGCTTGTTCTCTCACCTCTCTGCCTTCACCAGTGTCTCTAAGACTATTTTTGTAGGTTTTTAAAAAAATTTTCCTTTGAAGAAACTTATAGTGATATTGTTGTCTCACTCAATTTCAACCAACTCCTCAAGCTGAAGTGGGTGCATAAATTTGCAAGATGGTACTTCAAAGGCCAGCCTTACTAATGGAAAACAGAAGACAAAAAAGAAGCTTTTTTCAAACAAGAGAAGTTATATGAACAGAGGTGACATATCCAACACCAGATGTGTATTTATTTATGACCAAGAAAAGATAATGTAATTAGAAGATAATTATAACATCTGAAGTTTTGCCCCCAAATATCAATTCTAATGCCCGCCTTTCACGCACTTCAGTTTTACTTCCTTTAAATCTTGAAAGTTGCTCTTCAATGAATGGGATTTTCTCTTTACTGATAATCTCTCCAAAGATGATGGTCCAGGAAACCAAATATACTTGCCCTCGAGCATAAAGTTATGCCAAAAGATGGAGTCTAAACTTTCCTTCTTATTCTCTAAAACAGTGCCAGGAAATGGGCCACTCAGAGTGAGGGTAAGAAGCAAGATCAAGCAACAAGTACTATGATCTGACTATGAAGATATTATTGAAATTGGTCTTAAGACATTTCACTCTTCCCAGGAATTGGCAGCCCTTCACATTCTTCTAAGGACTGGCATCCCTTCAATAATAAGAAAGGATGAGAATAAAGTAAATATTACAATATTCTAACAATGCAACAAAAGGCTAATATGGTTCACAATGTTCTTTCATATATGGTAACGTATTTCAACTTGACAGCAACCATCTGAGTAAGATATGAGAGAAAGAGATCACAAAGGTTAGAAAAGTCACACACTTTGTTATGGATTAGGCAAGATTACAACACAGACCTCTCAATATCTGAAGAGAGTGCTCCTATTACTGTTTCCAGAGGAGAGATGAATGAACTACAGACCTTATTCTTAAAGATTTTGGAGAGTATTGAATTACAACTATTTTCAGAAGAGGAGGTAAATCCACCACAAATTTGAGAGCTAACCCCTTACTTACAGAAAACATTTATTGAGAATGTATTAGTCAGGATTCTCCTAAGAAATGGCACCAACAGAATGTGTGTATATATATGCACATATATGTAGAAAGAGATTTATGATAAGAAATTGGCTCACTGGATCATAGAGACTGTAAAGTCCAAAATCGACAGTGTGGGCCGACAGACTTGAGACCCAGGAAAGCAAACGGGACAGATGGCATCTGAAGGCCGTCTGTGGGAGAACTCTCTCTTTCTCAGGTAGGCTGATCTTTTTGTTCTATTCAGACCTTCAACTGATTGGATGATGCCCACCCACATTATGGAGGTCAATTTGCTTTACTCAAGTCCACTGATTTTGGGTGCTGAGGGTATCCAAAAATACCCTCATAGAAACACTCAGAATAACATTTTACCAACTCTCTGGCACCCTGTAGCCCAGGCAAATTGACACATAAAAATTAACCATCACAGGAAGTTATAATAAAAAACCGGCTAAGAGGAAGCTTCTACATGTTGAGAGACAGGTAAGATAAAAAGAGTTTATGGAGGGCAAATATAAGATAAAGTGTGTGCAGGCATGTGTGCATACTTGGCATGAAGAAAGATAAGTTTTGTCTCCATCCTTCTCCAGATCAGTCTGCTAGGGCACAAAGAGCACACATCAGGCAGAACTAACACGTTATATTTTAGTACTTCTCTAGAGTATTATTTAAATCAAGAGAAAGATGCTATCTCAAATGAAGCAAAAGCCTCCAAAGAATTACAATTATAAATGAATCTTAGAGTTTATCTAGTTGAATCTTCCATTCAATATGGAAATTCTGTCTACTTGTCTCATAGAGAGTTTCTTTGCTTCTGCTAAATACCTGTAATGAATGTAAATGCTTACTTATTTAATAAACATCACTCTTATTGACTTTGTTCCCTTGCCTAACTTCCTTTGACCTTATTGTCGCCATCTAACTACCCTTATTTTCATTCACTACAATGCCCATCACACTCTCTGTTATAGACTGAATTATGTTCCCCTGAAAATCATATGTTGAAGCCTTAACCCTCAATGTGACTATATTTGGAGATAAGGTTTTTGGGAAGTAAGTAAGGTTAAATGAGTTTATAAAGGTGTGGCCCTGATCCAATAGCACCAGTCTCTTTATAAGAAGTGGAAGAATCACCAGGAGTGTGTGTGCACAGAGAAAAGTAAGTAAGCATTTACAATGCAATTTTGTGCTTCCTGAGCACAGGTATAAGGGGAAATTGCTGAAAAGCAGATTTGCATTCAAAATAAAGGTTTTCAACCATTAGTACTACTTAACAAAGATAGGTCGTTCCTGGGAGATCCTAAGGCAGCTCCTGGTTGCGGTGATCTTACATTCATTACAGGTATTCAGCAGAAGCTAAGGACACAGAAAACACATGAGGACATGTGCGGACACAGAGAAAAGGCAGCCATCTGCAAGCCAAAGAGAGTGATCTCACCAAAAATGAACACCAATGGCACCTAAATCTTGGACAACCAACTTCCAGAACTGTGAGGAAATAAATTTCTGTCGTTTAAGCCATGCAGCCTGTAGTATGCTGTTATGTCAGCCCTAGATGACTAACACTTTCCCCAAATTTGCAGTCTTCCCAATCCACCTCCACTCGTGCTTCCTATTCATTCCAAGGAACAAAACCGTGGAGGTTGTGGGTACACAGGCAACTGTGGTGGGAGACTCACTAAATCATCATTAGGAGAAGCACCGGACTGAGTAGCCCTAGCTCAAAAATTATTTCCTGAGGAAGAGAGGCCTGACAGAAGGGAGGCTGAGATAAAGAATAATCATGACGCCTTGAAAAAGGCAGCTCCATTTCTCTCAGTCTCCGTTGAAACAGGACTCTAAGTTAATTATGAACAGTTTTCAAGAGTTATGAGTGCTTACCTCACAGGCATGTTGAAAGGATTCAATGACATGTCAAATATAACACACATAGAACAGCATCTAATGTAAGGAAACCTCAAATAAATCTTTAAAAAAGTAAGTGAGAAATGATAGACACCCTCAGCAATAGATGGGGCAGAGTATCTCCCTGGCTTCACCAAAACTGGCCTTTTTCTATCCTTCAAAGAAATTGATGCCCAAACTGATGTATAAACTGTGGATTTAAAGTTTACATGTTTTATTAAACCTCTTTCTATAGCATTAAACTGTTTTCCTATGTCTTTTCTTCTTTCTTTCCCTCCATAAATATTCATTCAGCACCAACTATATGCCAAGAACTATGTAAAGTAATGGTGAGATTTGGAGTGACCTGAGTTCTGGTCAATGGATTTCTAAAAAACCTGAAAAGTTTATGAGAGAGTGAATAATCGAGTTATGTGTGACAAACAGGAAGGAATTTCTTCTTTATCTGACAATTTAAACCTACCAGATAATAGAAAGAGCGTTCTTTATGTCTGAATAAATAATTTGTAATTAGAGATTATACCCTTCTAAACATGAAGGGAGAGTTTTGTATGTTTGTTATATACTATCATGAGAATTTCTGGTAGTCGGTGTACTGGTACAGATACTTAACATATTGAAAATGTAGTGGCCTAAAACAAGAATGTTTATTATCTCATAATTCTATGCAGTTTAACTGGGTCCTCTGGTTCAGAATCTCTCACAGGCTTCAATCAAGGTAACGGCCAGGGCAACATTCATCTCAAGGCTTGACTGGGGAAGGATCTGTTTTCAACCTCACTCACACAGCTGTTCACAGGAGTCAGTTTGTTATGGGCTCTGAGAATGACAGCCACAGTTCTTCACCAGCTGTGGCCAAAGGCCACCCTCGGTCTCTTGTCATGTATCTCATAACGTGGCTGCTGGCTTTCTCAGAGAAAGAAGGCTAGAGATTTCTAGCAAGATAGAAGTCACAGGTTTTGCCATAAGCTTTTTGTTATAAACAAGTCACTACGTCCAGCCCTCATTCAAAGGGAGAGGATTACACGAAGATATGAATTAGAGGAAGTGGAGATCGTTCAGGGCCATCTTAGAATTCTGTCTACCTCAGTCCATTCAGGAGTATTACAGGATGACAAGCTCTCAGTAACTCCTCATGGCAGAATAGTGCCTAATAGTACATCCCATTGAGATTTATAGTCACTTCCATTTTTTTCTCTCCCTCTCATACTCTTGCCCTCACTCTCTCCACTAGTGATGGTAAAGAGCCTGGGAGACGAAAAGGTCTCATTTTTTGTCATCTCTAATCAGAAGTGCATCTAATTTCAGTAGCTTGTATCTTAGAGATATGGATCACAGACATAATGTGTGATGGTTTGACCATAAATTCTGGGGTTTTTTCCTAGTTTCTCTCTTCTGAAAATGTTGTGGAATTCAAAGATACCAGATACTGATCAGAAAGAACAAAAGCATTCTAAAATCAGGACACCGCCCCTCACATACACAAACACATGCTATCAAGGAGATATATTAGAGACAGATATATGGATACAGATACAGATATGAATAGATGATATTGGTGATGATGGTGATAAAGAATTGGTATGTATTGGTAATACATGGAGTTTAAAACAATCATTTTTTTGTTTGCTTCTTGACTTTCTAAAACTCAGGGAGAATAACATTAAAAAATCTCAATAAAGCATAATTCAAGAACTAATACAACCTCAAACCATTGTTTTTATTTCATGGTATATAAAATAATGGGATTAACATAAATCATTACTCCAAAGACTTAGGACGTGTCAACTGCCACGTAAATTCATTTGGAATCTATTTGGCTGACAATAAGGTATCATTGAAGAGCTTGAGTCTTCTAATAACAATGAAAAGTATGGAAAGGAATTGAGTGAAACTAGAGACAGAGAGACCAATCAGGAGACTTCACCTTTGATTGGAACCAGAAGACAAGAGAGCACATACTATGTTCCAAGAACTGTGAAGTCTTCTCCTATGTTGACTTGTTTGACTTGCAATAACCCTATGAGTTAGGTTCTATTATTATTGTCTTCCTTATTTTACAGAAGAGAAAAGAAAGCACCAAAAAGTTAAGTAACTTCGTCGAATAACAAAGCTAAAAAACGGGAGATCCAAAATTTCAGCCCTCATAGCCAAACTGCAGAAACAACACTGTTAACCAGTAAGCCATGTTAAGTTCTAGTAGTTATAATGAAAATTAGACAAGATTTAGAGACTGATCAAGATAGTGAGGGAAGGAGGGAGGACCTTGTTTGAGTCCCAGGTTTCTAGGTTAGATGTCTTGGAGAATGATAGTGTTATTACCTTAAAGAGAGACTAGGAGGAAGGTAAACATGTTGTTAGGAGCAGGAGAAGGAAATAATGAGTATAGTTCTGAAAACTGAGTATTCTGTAAGACATGCAGGTAGAGATATACAAAATGAAGAATGGTATAAAAATCTAACTAGTGAAAAGCATCAGCAAAGGATACTTAGGTTTAGAAGTAACATAGTCTCAGGACGCAATCAACTGTAGGTAAACATGTTTAGTCCCCTTGATGAGCTAAATGATGTGCAATGAGCATTATCTTGCTCTATGTGGGATAGGGTCCCAAGAAAGTCTGCAAGAGCTGGAAAAGTATCACATGCAAAAGTCTAGATAGCTTCCCAAACAAGTCCATATAAGGGGTAATACTTTACCTAATTCACCACAATTCACAGTCTGGCTTTCAGATCCACAAGCTCAAATTCTTAATTTGTCAACTCCCAGGACTTGGATACATTAAGCAAGTGTATGAAGCCAAAGTATCAACCAGATGACCATTTGCTAACTTATAATCAGAAATATAACCATCAAGTAGAACAAACTCTTGTATGCTCCTGCTTTCTCCCCCTGTAGACTTGATAAGAGGGAAGCTAAATCATACTCAAAAGATTGCTTGGTAAGCATAGATTTGGAACAAAAGGAATTATTTATAAGACTCGAGAATAGTAAGGTACCAGGTTAAAGTGGTCTTTCGGGCTCTGGATTCTAACAGATCTCAATTTGAATCTCTGTTCCTACAAATATTAATTGTGTCAAAGTGGGGAAGTCACCCCAGTTTCCTAATATGATTGGTGGCAAAAATAAATATATCTAGTAGGGTCATTGTGAGGATAAACCGAGATACTATATGTAAAGACACTTAGCCAAATTCTGATGAAAAACATTGATATATGTTGACCATTATCCCCCCAAAGTGCATGTTGAGGGGTCACATCCTCCTCTTGCCAAGACCAGGCTCTAAGGGGATCTTTTAAGCATGCCTATGTCTCCTTTCCAATGGATATATCTCTCCCTAGAAATGTGGACAATCTCAGCCAAAGTCGAGATGAACCTGGCATAAAAGATACTCTGCAGTCATCAAAAATAATACAAATGTGGGGGCTGGCCCCGTGGCCGAGTGGTTAAGTTCACGCGCTCGGTTGCAGGCAGCCCAGTGTTTCGTTGGTTCGAATCCTGGGCGCGGACATGGCACTGCTCATCAAACCGCTGAGGCAGCGTCCCACATGCCACAACTAGAAGGACCCACAACAAAGAATATACAACTATGTACTGAGGGGCTTTGAGGAGAAAAAGGAAAAATAAAATCTTTAAAAAAAATTAAAAAAAAATAATACAAATGCATATTTGTTTTTACAAAATTAAATATTTTTCCAATAATATTTTTTTAAAAAACAGCTTTCTCTCTTAATTATGATATTGTACATTCTCTAATCTTTTCAAATTAACCAATATCAATTCTGAATCAAAATTAAGGGGAAAAATATAACTCCAAGTCATATTTATTAAAATATCAAGGGCAAGGCTGAGCATTGGTATTTCTAAAAAGCTTTGGTTATGAATATACTGCCAAGTCAACGTTCTGAACTATCATTTTAATTGGAAATTATTCAGAAGAAATATTCTTGTGTGTTAAATGATTATTTTGTGACAGGCATGTTTTGCACACTTTAACTTAATTTTTCTTCGAGACAATCACATGACTTCCATACTATTCTTATCTCTATTTTATGAATGATGAAGCTGAAGCATGGAAAATTAGTATCACTTTCCTATAAATACATCATCAAGTGGTAAAATCTGTCTAAGATTAATACTCACCCTCAGCCATTATGATAAGTGGCTTCTCAATAAAAAAAAAAATGCATTAAACCAAAAATGGTGAAATATCAGTACACATCTAATAAATTTTAAAGACTTCATCTTTTTTCCTAAACTTTTTAGGGCTCATCCCATCTTTGGAATAGATAGCCATAGCTCAGAGTTGAGGGAAAAAAGAAGGGAGTGACAAATAGAATAAGAAAGAATATGAGAAAAGATCTTTTTCAGAGCTGTCTGTGACCTTTCAGAGGAAGAGGAGGAAGACAAAAGCCCACTTCTTTTTATTAGTAGTCACATTACTCTCCTGTTGTGAGCCAGAAACACTTGTTAAATTTCATGGATTTATAAGAATAAATAAATAAAGGGTTAAAGAGGATATTCTTGGAAAATGATAAAGTAGGAGGCACCAGAAATCTTTCCCTACAATTGTACTGACAGAATCTGTGTGATGTAACTATTTTGGAACTCTGAAGTCTATTGAAAGCTTGCAACTCCCAGGGGAAGGCTTTGATGGCAAATTGCTGTTAATTTTGGTCAATTTCAGCTCATGTCACAGTAGCAGTTACTCATCCCTCCATCCCTCTGTCCCATGGCAGGCAGCTGTGCACATATTCTCAGAGCAGCTTGCATATAGCTTGTGGGAGCCAGAGTGGGTAACAAGGATTCTGTCTTCCAAATATCAGAGATCTGTGCTATGATTGATGATTATCATCACAGAAGTGTAGTCAAAGAAGCAGTGGCCACTATTATTGCCTCTCTTCCTATTGTTGCAAGCCCTTACCCCTCTGGATGAAGTGACAGTAGATCACAGTAAAGATAAAAACATGTGCAAATTTAAGAGTTAGTATTATTGTGACAATGGTGTGCTAACTCTACCTTCTGTTTTCTATAGAATTTAAGAGACTAAAACATTTTAAAAAATAATTATTAGCCTAAAAGCTAGTATTATTGTAACATTGATTTGTAACTTCACATTTTATTTTCACATAGTTTAAGAGACAAATGCACTAAAAATTATTAATTCATGGTTTTAGACATGCAATGTATGAAGATGTCATTTTGTGACATCAACAACTGAAAGAGGTAGTGATGGAGCTGTATAAAGAGCAGAATTTTTGTATGTTATTAAAGTTAGGTTGGTATAAATTAAAATTAGAGTGTTATAATTTTAGGATTTCAAATGTAATTCCATGGTAAATGCAAAGAATATAGCTAAAGAATATACACAAGAGGAAATGAAAAAGGAATTTAAACATTTCACTACAAAAAACTCAACTGACCACAAAAGAAGACACTAATAAAGGAAATTAGAGACAAAATCTATAAAGTATATAGAAAATAAATAGCAAAATGACAGATTCCCTCCTCATCAGTAATTACTTCAAATATAAATGATTAAACTCTCCAATTAAAAGAGATTGTAAAAATGGATTTAAAAAACATTATCTAAGTCTATGCTGTCTACAAAGACTTATTTTAGACACAAAGATACAAGTAAGTTAAAAATGAAAGGGTGAACAAAGATATTCCAAACATATAGTAACCAAAATAGATCAGGGGTGGCTATACTATTGTCAGACAAAAGAGACTTTAAATCAAAAAGTTTACAAGAAACAAGGAAGAGCATTTTTTGTTAACAAAATGTTTAATACAGCAAGAAGATAAATCAATTATAGACATATACACTCTAATAACAGACCATCAAAATACATGAATCAAAAATTGACAGAATTGAAGTGAGAAATAGACGGTTCCACATTAATAGTTGAGACTTCAATACCCTACTCTCAATAATGGATATAACAACCAGACAGAAAGTAAATAAGGGAAGAGAAGACTTGAACAACACAATAAACCACCAGACATAACAGCCGTATACAGAACAATCAACTCAACAGCGGAACACACTTTCTTCTCAAGTACATATGGACAATTTTCCAGGATATAACATATGTTAGGTCACAAATTAAGTCTCAATAGGTTTACAAAGATAGATATCAATCAAAGCATCTTCTCCTACCACACAGGATGAAGTTAGAAGTCAATAACAGAGGCAAAGCTGGAAAAAATAAAAAATTTGCATAAATTATTAGATCAAATAAGAAATAACAAGTGAAATTAGTAAGTACTTAGAAATGAATGAAGGAAAATGAAAACACAACATACCAAAAATTATGGGACATAGTGAAGCAATGTAAAGTAGGAAATTTAATTATAAATGTTTACATCAAAAAGACAGAAAGATCTCAAATTAACAACTTAATTTTACAATGTAAAGAACTAGAAAAAGAAGAAACTAAACTCAAAGCTAGGAGAATTAAGGACTTAATAAAAATTAGAGGAGAGATAAATACAATAGAGAATAGAAAAATAATAGAGAAAATCAACAAAACCAAAAGATATCTCTATGAAAAGCTCAACAAAATTGACAAATCTTTAGCTAAATGGACTAAGAAAGAGAGAGAGGACTCAAATTACTAAAATCAGGAATGAAAGTGGGGACATAACTACTGATTCTACAGAAATAGAAAGGTTTATAAGAGAGTACTACAGTAATCGTAAGCCAACAAATTGGATAACCTGGAAGAAATGTACAAATACCTAGAAACACAAAACTTACAAATACTAAACTATGAAGAAGTAGGAAATCTGAATAGACCTATAACTAGTAAGAAGATTGAATCAGTAATCAAAAATCTCCCCAAAAATAAAGCTCCTGGACCTGATGGCTTCAGGAAAACACAAACATCCCTTACGAACTCTGATGGAAAAAATCCTTAACAAAATACCAACAAACTGAATTTGACAGCATATTAAAAGGATTATACATCATGACCAAGTGTGATTTATTTCTGGAATGCAAGAATGGTTCAACATATGAAAATCAATCAACATAGTACACCAGATTAATAGAATGAAGGAAATGATCACATGATCATCTCAATTAATGCAATAAAAGCATTTGACAAAATTCAACACCATTTCATGATAAAAAAAAAAAAAACTCAATGAACTATGGATAGAAGGAAACTACCTCATCATTTAAAAGTCCTATGTAAAAAGTACACAGTGAACATCATACTCAATGATGAAATACTGAAAGCTTTTCCTCTAAGATGAGGAACAAAGTAAGAATGCCACTTTCATCACTTCTATTCAACATAGTACTGGAAGTCCTAGCCAGAGCAATTAGACAAGAAAAGGAAGTAAAAATCATTCAGATTAGAAATGAAGAAGTAAAACTGTCTCTGTTTGTAGATGATTTGATCTTATATGTAGACCTAAAGATTTCACACACAAAAAGACAATTAGAACTAATGAACAGATTCAGCAAAGTAGAGGGATACAAATTCAACACACAAAAATCAGCTGCATTTCTACATGCTAACAATGGAAAATATGAAAAGGAAATTAAGAACACCAATTCCGTTTACGATAGCATTGGAAAGAATAAGATACTTAGCAATTATCTTAACCAAGGAGAGGAAAAACTTGTCCACTGAAAACTACAAATCACTGATGAAGGAAATTGAAAAAGACACAAACAAATGGAAATACATGCTATGTTCATGGATTGGAAGACAAAGTTGGTAAAATGTACATACTTCTCACAGTGATCTACAGATTCAAACTACAGATTTTGGGATTCTTACCAAAATCATAGTCGTGCTTTTTCAGAAGTAGAAAAGGAAACCCTAAAGTTCATGTGGAAGCTCAAGGAGACTGAATAGCCAAAACAATCCTGAAAAAGAACAAAGCTGAACAATTCACACTTCCTGATTTCAAAACTTGCTACAAAGTTACAAAAATCACAACAGTGTGATACTTGCATAAAGACAGGCATATAGACCAAAGGAATAGAATAGAGAGCCCAGAAATGAACCTTTGCATATATGGTCAAACAATTTTCGACAAAGGAGCTGAGACCATTTAATGGGGAAAAGATAATCCTTTTAACATTTGGTGATGGGAAAACCGGATATCCACAAAAGAATGAAGTACCTAATACCATATCCAAAAATTTAACTCAAAATTGATCCATGACCTAAATATAAGGCCTAAAATTATAAAACTCTTAGAAGAAAAGAGGGCAAAATTTTCATGATATTGGATTTGGTAATTATTTTTTGGATATGACACCAAAAGCATAAACAACAAAATCAAAATAGACAAATTGGACTTCATAAAAATTAAAATATTTTGTTCATCAAAAGACAATATAGCAGAGTATAAAGGCAATCCACAAAATGGAGGAAAATTTTTGCAATTCATATATCTGATAAGGAATTAATATCCAGAAGTTATAGAGAACCCATAAAACTCAATAACAAATTAAGGAAGAGCCTGATGCAAAAATGGGCAAAGAATTTGAAGAGTTTTTTCTCCAAAGAAGACATACAAGTGCTCAATAATCACATGAAAATCTGTTCAATTGTTAACTAATCATTAGAGAAATGCAAATCAAAACTACGAGGAGATATTGCCTCACACCCATTAGGATGGCTACTATCAAAAAAAAGAATATAACAAGTGTTGGTAAGAGGTGGAAAAATTGAAACTCTTGCGCATTGCTGACGGGCATGTAGAATAGTATAGCTGATGTGGAAAACTTATTCACAATAGCTAAAATGTGGGAACAACCCAAGTGTCCACAAATAGATGAATGGATAAGCAAAATATGGTGTATACACACACACACACACACACACACACACACACACTGGCATATTATTCAACCTTATAAAGGAAGGAAATTCTGATACATTCTTCAACATGGATGAACCTTGAGGACATTACGCTGAGTGAAATATACAGAAACAAAAAGACAATTACTGTATTATTCCACTTTTATGAGGTACTTAGAGTAGTCAAATTCATAGAAACAGAAAGTAGAAGGGTAGGTACTCTGGTCGAGGAGAGGGAGGAATGAAGAGTTATTTAATGGGTATAGATTTTGTGTTTTGCAAGAGGAAAAGAGTTCTGGAGATGGATGGATGCACAACAATGTGAATGTACTTGATATTGCTAAACTGTACACTTAAAAATAGTGAACAATAATAAAAAAGACAAAAGTTTGCAGACTTGAGAGCTGTCATGAATAGGTGATGTAACGTTCCCATCTGAAACATCCAAAATGATTCTTATTCAGTTGCTCATAAAACATTTATTGAGGCCCTGGAACAGCACTGAGATGCAAAGAAGAGTTGCCTTCAAGGGGCTTGTGGCCCAGTGAGTAAACCCAGAAATCATGGTGAGATGAAGACAGTAATAGAAGTTTGTACAGCATACAAACAGAACACAAGAAGAGAGATAATTCTGACTTGGAGATGAGGAAAGGGAGTCAAGAAAGTCCTCATGGAAGAGTGTAACAGCTGGAGCAGGTCTAAAATTAACCTAGAATTTCACCAAGAGGAATAAGTGAAAGAGGCACTCCAGGCAGAGGGAATAGTCATGCTAAGGACGGGAACATCAAAGGTCAATTTTAGCTATGTCCCACACAGAGAGAAGTCTAGTGTGGCACAAACCCAAGTAATCCCACCTTGAGTGTTGACTGTGTGTTGTAGGGTGAGCCACTTAATTTTTCTAAAATTTACCTTCCCCATCAGTAAAATGAGCATAATAATGCCTACCTTATAAGAATATTATGATGATTAAATGTGTGTAGGGATGTTTATAGTTTGGCACAGATGCTGGCACATGGGAAATGCCCACTAAATTACAGCTGGACAAGCCTCCTGGCTGAGCCTCACAACATGTCCATTGAACATTAGGACCACAGCTGACAGGGAGGATGCCAAAACCACCTGTCAAAACTGATCTCCGGATTTACTAGGTGAAAAATTAGTGAAAGCTGCAGAAGGCCAGGAAGGTGTGACCCTGAGGACTTTCATTCTCCCAGCAGACTCTTTCAGAGCCATGAATCAACTCCCTCCACTACAGCCTTGAAAACTTTATGTTTAGGAACTTATAGGATGTTTTTCTGTCCCCAAACCTGTTTTCCCCCTGGACCTGGCAATCAGTTACTGATTCCATTCGGTGCAGGGCCAAGTCAAAGGATCTCTCACACAGCAAGGGGCACTGGCCTAGAGGGAAATGTGCATCCATGGGAGAAATTCTTAGTCATGATGCAGAAAGTGAGCTAAAAATTATAACAAGATCTCCAGAGTCCCAGACTTCTCCTTCAAGATGAAACTTCCTCCCAATACCAGCAGCCTTAGCCTAGTCTTGGTGTGAACCTCACAATCATCTTGACCCCATCCCCTGCCTCTCCTTTTCACACCATGCTTTTGAAACTGCTTCCAGTTCCTCTTATATTTACTTCTATTTCATACCTCCAAATGTTTGCATGAGAGATTTCCTTGGCATGGAACACTTCCTCACCCCCTTCAGATCATTAACATGTATGTACCTTTCCAACAAAAAAGCTCAGCTTACACTTAATTTACCCTCCAATAAGTTTCCTTGGCAGCTCCCTTACCACTCGGATTCTGATGCCTCACCTCTGAGTTTCCTGTTCAGTCAACAAATATTTGGTGACCACCCATGGGCTGACAAGCCCTACATTCTCATGGTATTCTGTGGGTGTTAACTGTCAAATAATATCACCCTGTTTTACATCATTTGTTTATCTGCCTTTCCCACTTTAAGGAATGTTCCTTAATGGCAGAGACCAGGTTTTTCATCTCAGTTCCCTAAGTACCTAGTACAATGCATTCAATATATTCTTAACGAATGGATGAAGGCATAGATAGATGGAACGAAGGAAGGGAGGGAAGGAGAAAGGGATGAAGGGAGAAAGGAAGAGCAGGAAAGAGGGAGGAAAAAGGAAGAAGGAAAGAAAGAAGGATGAGTCTCTCAAATCTGCCCTTCCTCCCATCACCTCCCACCACAGTGGACCAATGGTTTCCCAACCAGTTTCTTCTTACTGAAGTGATCTACATCTTGCTTTCTGGCATCACCCCACTGGAAGCTTTCTCAAGTCTATAATTTGCTATAAACAAGCACCTCTTTAGACACCTTTTAATATGATAGAGCAGAAAAAGCATGTGTTCTAGACACCACCAGACATCTGTTTAATCCCTCTCTGCTACTTAAAGTCTTTCTGATGTTAAGAAAGTTATTTGCCTCATTTTCCTCATTTGTAAAAACAGTATTTATTATACCCACCTTGAAGGTAAGAGCAAAAGGACATGAAGGATGTCTGAGCTATAGGGACTTTATTAGGGCCTACAGTAACCAACAGGGGATCTCTCAACCTTTGGAGTGATTATGAGTTTTTTCTCAGTTTCATTCACTCTTTGAAACCCCAAGGAAGTTTTATAAGTAAACACTGTAAAAATGTCTCCTTCTGCTTCTCACAACCACACACTAAGTGCGTTAATAAAATTAGACCTCCTCTTGGCTCAACTTATGACTCCCTCAGCTGAAATATTTCCTGCTAAATGGATCTTTTAAAAGTCCTTGGGAAAAATATTTGCATTAAATATGCCAAGAAAATAAATATATACCTACAGCATAACAAGAGCAAATTCAAATTAGTGAGAAAAATATCAAGTTCACAATAAATAAATAGGCAATGCATGTATGATACCTGCTAGAGGCAGGCAATCAGCAGTCAGGTCCAACAGAATGGAGTTCCAAACTCAACTCCACCTTCACTAACTCTCTGATCTTTCGAAAGTTATTCAATTTCTCTTGGCCTCAGTTTCTCCGCCCATAAAAAGAATTCAACAACATCTTCATAAGAAATGTACAGTGAGGATTAAATGAAAGTCTGCACCAAACCCACGACCAACTGCCTAGAACATAGTAAATGCCAAATAAATTGTAGCTCTTTTATTTTTCATAGAAATGATAAATTTCTCTCATATTCATAGTTAGGTAAATTTAAATACTAATAAGATGCCATTTATACCTACTATATTAAAACAAATTATTAAAGCGACAATATCCATTGCTGTCAGTGTAGTTGGGAAACTGCTTTGTTTATACTTTACTGGGAGCAAGGCAAACTGCTTTAACCCTTTAAAAAAATACATAGATTGAGAGTCATATAGAAATTTCAAGAAATATTTATAGCTTTTCATCCCAAATTCTTCCCCCGGTTATTTATCCTAAGGCAGGAATTTCCAGCTTTCCTGAGGACCTCTGGATTCGGCTTTCATAGATAGGGGGGCCTGGTAAGTTTTATTTTTGTCCATCATATTTATTGTAAGTTTGTGCAATATTTTGGGAGGAAAAAGATTTTTCTTCCATTAAAGAATTTATCCTTTGGAAACCAGTGTTCAAAGACAATAATCCAAAATAAAAAAGGTTATAAATACCATGAATTTTATTTAAGCAAGAACTTGTGTAAGATTGAAAAAAACGTAAGTAGACTAAATATCCATTAGAGTGTAAACATTCTTCTAAATGAATTCTTCACTTGACAAAAATGTCTTGCAATTTTTAAACATCATCACTATGAAGATTATATTCTAACACAATGATAGAAATAAGTGGAGGAGGAGGAGTAGAAGGAAAGCTAATGTTTAACATTTATTGCTGATTATATGTTAGACACGGAGCTGAGCACTTATGCAGAATGTGGGGAAAGTCTGTGGTATCCATCATGGGAAAGAAACAGAATTTAGTACACTATATATCCAGTATCATTACAACTATAACCAAACCCTTTATGTTCATAATCAGAAATTCTCTCATAAGAGAATTAAAAAACAAATTTGATTTTCTGAGATGGAGAGGTGAATTGTTTTTTCTTTCTTCCATCTCTTTTTGTGTCTTTAGTATGGGTTTTATAAAGGAAAATTATATCCTACTCTGAGAAGAAATTTGTAATGAAATGCCATAATTTCAAGTTTGAAAGAGAATAACCAAAGAGCTTTCCAGTTTTTCAAAAAATCCTCATAAACAGATTGTTGAAAGCAAACCATTTTATATTAAAAATTCTTTTTGTTGTTATTTTTTAAATTAATAGAAACACACCAATTCCAAGACTCCAAATAGAAACTGAGAATTACAACAGCATCCACATCTGTGTTCCTCCAATTGATTGTATCCAGCAGCCAGCGTGATCTTTTCAAAACAGAAATGAGAATGTGTCACTCCCTTGATAAATATGTCCAAAGGCTTCCTATTGCACTTATAAAATAGTCCAGTCTCCTGACCCTGGCCATGGTACCCTGCCTGATCTAGTCCTCATCACTCTCTCAGGACTCCTCTCTGGCTATCTTCCCTTGGATTCCTCAAGTTCTAGACACATTTATCCTCCTTCTTCTTTTCCAAGATGCCACCTGCATCCACCTCAGGGTCTTCGCATTTGTTCTTCCACTGTCTTGAATACTTTTCCTCCTCAGATTTTCTCCAAACTGTGTCCTTTTCATCTCTCAGATGTCACCTACAAATAATCATTGAACTCTTGAGCTTGTATGATGTGCCAGGCCCTGTATTCAGTGCTGGTGGTCAGCAGTTTTCCAAACCAATCCCACACTCAAAGAGCCAAAGATTTAGTGGAGCACTCAGGAAGTAAACAGGCAAGCACAATTTACTGTGATGTATGCAGTAGGTGCTGAGGAAACAGAGGAGACACGGCAGGGGAGTTGGAGTCACAGGAGAAAGTCTTGAAGGATTAGTGGGAAAAGCCCAGAGAAAGTAACATCTAAGCTGACGGGTGAACAAGACATAGCTAGAGAAGTGGTAGAGAAACTACTCTGGCCACAGGGATCAAGAAAGAGTGTGTCTCATTTGGGAACTGCAAATGGTTTTCTCTAGTCACTAGAATCTAGTGGGTTCACCCAGAACTCTGCATAAACAGGTAGCGGAGCTCTTAGCCATCTTATTTAAGAGGTAGGAATTCAAGGATCTCAACCAAGGATGAAACATACACACAAGGGTCAATTGCCAAAAAAGAAATTATGTACTGCTCTCCTCATAACTCTGCAAACACCCAATGTCAACGCCACTTTCCTCCCATCCATGTTTCTCAGGAAAGTGGTAGAGGATCCTAAGTCCTCTGAAAGGGATCCTGACAGACTCCTTTCCCCTTCCAGATTAATCAAGAGTGTCTGGGTGAGACCACTCACCCCACTTGCCTCAGGGATAAGGAAGCCCAGAAGCCCCCAAAGGGATTAGATTTTATGCTTAACACTCAGGACCCCAAGGAGCAAGAGGACAAAGGCAGGACTGTGGGCTCTGAAAGGCCCTGCATCCACCCCCACTCAGGTGCATCTTCTGAGCCGGGAGGGGGATTGTGTATAGAAGGACTGAATGTGTTTTCTTATGTTCTCCCCCCTATAGGCTAATTCTAAAATGAGGGGAAGATGGAGGGATGTCGAGAGCAGAAACAACCTGCACCCTCAACAATAAACAGCCGCTTGAAAGAGTCTGAGATGTCAAGAAAGCTAGTCCATACCCTACCATTTTAGCTCAGGCTGCTGAATACCATAGACTGGATGGCTTAAACAACAGACGTTTATTTCTCACAGTTCTAGAGGCTGGGAAGTCTGAGATCAGGGTGCCAGCATGGTCAGGTCCTGGTGAGAACTCTCTTCCTGGCTTGCAAATTGCTGCCTTCTTGCTTTGTCCTCACATGAGTGAGAGAGGGAGAGCAACATTTCTAGTTTCTTCTTACAGGTCACTAATCCTATCAGGCGGACCCCACTCTCACGATCTCATCTAAACCTAAGCATCTTTTAGAGGGTCCATCTCCAAATACATCAGATTAGGGGTTAGGGATACAATGTATAAATTTTGGGGAGGACTCAATTCAGTCCATAGCACCTGCTGACTCTGACTTTCTTGGGAGTTCTGTTTCTTCCTTTTCTTTTCTTTTCATCCACTCCACACCACACCAAATAAGCAATACAACACAAATAATAACTGCTTATAGTTATAAAACACTTAACTACATGCCAGATACTATTCTAGGAGCTTCATATGTATTAACCTTTTAATCCTTACACGACCCAAAGAGGCAGGTCCTATTATTATTCCAGTTTTAGAAATCATAAAACCGAGACACAGAGAGGTTAATAAACTTACACAGGATTAACCAAATAACTCTCCCAGGGAAGGAATCCTAAAGATGTAAAGGACAGCTAGGTGTGAGAGACCCAGACTGAAATGAGGAGGGCACTGCTGACAGGGGAAAGGCACTTAGTGGGGGTGTGGCCAAAGAGAGGCACAAAGCCGATTCAGAGGAGAGTCGGGATGAGCTGAGCAGTCCAAACCTCACCTCCTCTGACAGTGCATCGCTTCATGGCTCCATGCAGAGACTCAGCACACAGTCAGGGCTCAAATGATTGGGTCATGGGTTATGAGATCCAAACTCTACAGTTTAAAAGCTCCTTCAGGAGGTTCATGTTTCCATGTCCCAAAAATAATTTTCAAATCATCTCATTTTTATAGTATCTGAAAAGAGAAACCTATTACTAAAGTGGATAAGGAGAAAGACAGGTCAACTTGAAGCTAACTTCCAAGGAAGCTACTTGCTTATTCATTCAACTCTGAGCGGGGTGAACCCACATTTGTGGAAAGGAAATTTGGAGGCAGCAGTCCTGGGAATTGTTGCTGTTTTCTGAAACATGATAATTGGCAAAGGAGCATTTTGTGAACACTGCTCTAAACAGGATTGTCAGGGGAGGAACCCCTGCAATTAGGGCTTCTGTAGAAAAAGGATCTATATTCAAAGACATTATTGTGAAGATTCACATGAAGGGGTAGAATTAGTGAAATAATGGAAGTTAATTTCTATTTTCCTCTATCTGAGTGAATGAGGCATATAATTAAGTCAAATCACCTTCACCCACTCACACGTATGCTGAGCACGTGCACACCCGCACACACACACACACACACACACAGAGCCTCCTTTGGTGTCTATATTCACAGCCACTCACACCAGAAGAGTATCAACACAAAAATAATCAGTTCTACATGGAAAGAATTACACTGTCTTTCATTCCACATTCATGACCACTTTGTGGCATTGGCTAGTCCCTCCATTGGGAACCCATTCATTGTTACCTCAGGGCGATGATTTAAATAGCAGATGTGGTCTCCAGTCCCAAGTGCATCAAAAGGAACTGTGTAAGCTTATCCTTATCCTCAATTCCCTCACCTTACATCTGCAACAACAACAGGGAAAGGAGCAATGTTTTATTTTAAGTGTGGCAGCCAGTCTTACCTAAAGGATGTAGATTCTCCCAATGAAGAACCTAACAGCTAACGTAGATGAAGACACTATATCTCCTTGCAGCAGAATGGCCAAGCCTAAACCACCTTCTCCCTGGGGAAAATCTTCTTCTTGTCTGCACATTTGTTCAGCTGGACAATCAACCCTAGCACATTCCTGAACCAAAGCATCTGGCAAAGCTGCCAAATCCTTAGCCCCAAGGGACTAATCAAGTCCAAGAGCTCTGCCATGGGCAGCTCAAGCTTCTGTCTTCCTCAGGGCTGGGACTAGGGTAAGTCAAATGAGGCTCCTCGAGTGCCACATTTAAGGAGGTGCCCACTCTCAGGTCATGCCAAGGTCAAGTGCCAGGTCCTTATGTGCTTGGTGCCTCACTTACCTTACCCTAGTTTCAGCCCTGGTCTTCCCCCAGGTTTTGAAAATTCCAGGCCTTGAGTTATATTTCTTAGCACAACATCCCCTAACATTCTTGAAGGACATGCAGCTAGTGTATCATTTCCGTCTACAATGTCCCTCCTCCTTCCCACGAGTTTTGGCTAAGATTCCAGTATTTCAACCTACTTCTTAGGCATGTCACCTTTCTTCTCTTAAACTACTAGGGTGGATACTATTTGCTGGATAGAAGTGACTTCCTTTTCTTTGTTGCTGGCTTCAGAGCTTTCTGGGGCAATAACTTAACTGCACCCTTGTGGCCCCAGAAGGACATACATCAGAGTTAAGATTAGTATTAGAACAACATTTCTATTCTTTTTGTTTGTTTGTTTGTTTTTTGAAGAAGATCAGCCCTGAGCTAACATCTGCTGCCAATCCTCCTCTTTTTGCTGAGGGAGACTGACCCTGAGCTAATATCCATGCCCATCTTCCTCTACTGTATATGTGGGACACACCACAGCATGGCTTCCCAAGCAGTGCCATGTCCGCACCCGGGATCCAAACCAGTGAACCCCTGGCCGCCGAAGCAGAACATGCACACTTAACTGCTGCGCCAACAGGTGGGCTCCAGGACAACATTTCTAAACACTGTTTTCATTACTACTATCATCTTCTGGCCCAGCTCCCTAACACATGAATTCTCAACGGGGGCAATATTGCTTCCCCCCATGAGATTTTAACAAATTTTTGTCCTGCTTTCTACTCATCTCTGGAGGTGATGAACCCACGTGGCTGTGTCTGCTTGATGGACCTAAACTTTCCTTCAAGTGGATTGTCCTAACATCTAGAGTCTAGGTAGAGCTTATTAGCAAGCTTATTTAGCTATAGTTGTAAAGCCACATTTTTCAATCATTCACATTTGATTGTGTAGTAAAACAAACCATTTGATCTCCTTCTTCCCCATGGCTTATTTCTCACTGGCTTCTAAATTCAGGAGGGGGAAAAGGAGGTGTTATTTGTATGTCCCCTGACACTCTAACATGCAACTTCCTCTTGCAGGTTGTAGACTTTCTTTTTTCTTTTTTTTTTCTATTTTTTTTTTAAAGATTGGCACCTGGCCTAACAACTGTTGCCAATCTTTTTTTTTTTTTCTCTGCTTTATCTCCCCAAACGCCCCCTGTACACAGTTGTATATCCTAGTTGCATGTCCTTCCAGTTGTGGGATGTGGGACGCTGCCTCAACATGGCCTGACAAGCGGTGCTCTGTCCGCGCCCAGGATCCAAACCCTGGACCGCCGCAGCAGAGCGCGGGAACTTAACCACTCGGCCACGGAGCCAGCCCCAAGGTTGTAGACTTTCAAAAGTACACATCATGAGTTATGTTTCACCCACTGTCCTGGAATCTAACATATATTGCAGATGCAGATAGTGCATCTTTTAAAAATGTTTTTGGATAACTGACAGATAGTTTGATAAATCGAATATTTCTTTGAACCTTGAACTGGCATTCAAAAATGTTTATTTCAATCTTGACTCAGATAAATTGGCCATGTGCTCTTGAATAAGTCACTTGTTCTTGTGTAGTCCTCAGTTTCTCCACATGAGAGACAAAGAACAGCACTGTGTGCTCTCTGAAGGTCCTTTCAGCTCTTGTTTTCTAAGACTGTAACATAGATGCACAGATATGATGTAGCTGAAACATTTAAGGGATTGGGGTAGCAAGCAAAGAAAGAAATCCCATAGAATATCCATGGTCTTGAACCATAATTGTTCAGTAGAGCAATATTGCTTCTCTTCAATTTCTCGGGATCTGGGGAGCAGTTGCTCCACCTTTTCCAGGAATCTTGGAGCAAATAGTAGAGAAGAACAAGGTGGGAGAGAAAGGAGGAATGAGAGAGGGAGGCAAGGGCAGAGAATGAGGCAGAGAATAGGGAGACAGTCGGAGAGACAGAGGCAGAGAGAGAACCACGGAAAGGCAAAGAGAGAGAAACAGACAAAAATGGAGACAGAGTCAGAGAGTGAGAGAGCAGAAGAGAATCAGAGAGAGATAAACAAAGACAGATAAACAGAGACAAAGACACATACAGAAACAAGAAGGAAAGAGAAAAAAAGAGAGAGAAACCAAAAGACAGACTCAGAAAGAAATGGAAGCAAAGAAAGAGTCACAGAAAGAATCAGAAAGAGGCAGGGACAGACCGATTCAGAGATAGAGACAAACAGAAAAAGAGAGCTCAAGAGTTGTTGATGAGACATAGCCACTGAGAGATTTACAGGAAGGAAAAGGAAAAAAGAGACATTTGTATAATCTTTTCAAATGGTCACCAGCACCAAGATTTTTCCTTCTCAGGTACCTTGGGTGCAGGCATGGGCCCTGGCTCCCTCTCCTCTCTCTCTTCCTCTCTCCTTTTCCAATGCTCTGCTTATGCACAAAAGGCAAAGTTATTTGAGTCCTGGGTGCTGTTAAATGTTCTCTTGCCTTCATTTACAATGTGCTAGAACATGATGTTTCTCTGGAGATTTCATGTAGGAGAGAGTCTCTGCAGCCAAGAATAGCAGGGGCCGCCAGCCATCCTCCCGAAACCATGGCACAGCCAACAGCGGGAGCGTGTTCACACTTCAACTTCATGAGTTTGCAACTTCAATTTAATAGGCCCAACAGTGCCAACACCAAACAAATCCTCCCCTGGCCCAGAAGCAACTCTACCCCCAGGCTGGGCTCCTAAGAAAGCACTTACTTAAAATATGAAGCCCTGAGCCAGGTGAGGAGTCCACTGACTGCAGGTATTTGTTGATACATGTGTTTCCTTCATGGAACCTATGACCTCTTAGTCCATCTCTGCTTTTCAGGACTGCAGGGGCTCACAATCTAAATGGCACCGTCAATCATTTGCCTCAGCATCAGCATCAGTCCACTCATGACCTCACTTTTCTTTCTTTGTCTTTTTAGCCTCATCCTATTTCTCAATCTTTCTTCCCCCTTAAGGCATTCACTCTCCTATTTAATGTATGTCCTTCCAAACCACACTTCAAGCAGTGACTGTCATACATGTGTGAACATGGATTGTACTATTCTGCAAGTACTGTCACATTTTTACCTAAATGACATTGTGCTATATATTCCATTCTACATTGTACTCATTGCATCTCAGTAGTAAACATACCTAGCATGGTGTCTGCCACTCAGCAGGTGCTCCATGAATATTTTAAATAAAGTAATGAGCTTTGACTTCCATTTTATCACTCTTCTTTACAACTGCATATGACCAATGAGTGAGTTTCACTCACAGGGCTTCACTGGGCTTCCTACAGGAAGTGGGAAGGTATAAACGCCCATTTTGACTTTCTGGGTGTACCCAAGGGGGAACTGGATCATCCTGGGACCACCCAGGGTAAAATGAAAACACTATGGGAATTGAAATCTGGAGATCTGGGTTAGAATCCTGGTTCCACACATTTGTTGCTTGAGGGATCTCAATTTCATCATTTCTAAAATACGGGTAACAAAACCTATCTTCCTTACCTTCAAGAAGGTCAAATGAGCTAAGATGTGGAAGGGTAAGAACTTAATCCCCTACCCTTCTTTTAGGTTGCCTACAGTGTCATTAACTCAGAGGCCAGTGAAAACGAGTTCATTTTAAGCTCTGTTGGGAACAGTGCCTGACTACAGATAGGCACTTAATCAATCTTCATTGAATAGGGAAATGTTATTGGTCCCTTCCTTCAACTTTCTCATTCAGTCTCCCCATCCTAATTCCTGTCTGACTTCTGGATATCCAGCTTTGTCTTTCAAGCTAGACTCTTGTGTCCGTAGACTAGAGGACAAAAGAGTTTCCTTGCTTCTCGTGATCTTCAGTGCTCCATTGGACAGGGATGGTACTTACTTTCTCATCTCTCCAACATCGCTATCTTTAGAAGTTAAGTACTTTTTGGGATTTTGACCACAATATCTTCCTCAGTTCAAACTCAGATTTTCATATCAAATCAATAGCCAATAAGAAAACTTCTCTCAGTGTCCAATAGGCCATGAGAGAGGAAATTTCTAAACCACGTTGATGTCAGAGATTTCAAGGGAAACACTCTGCCCCTGGGGTCTTAGAGAGGTGGGAGGAAAAGTCAGAAGGCTGGTTTTAAAAGGAAGGAGTAGAGCCTAAGTCACTTGATCAATCTCCTATTCCACCTAATAACTTCCCTCCAGTCCTTTTAAACTTACACCTGGGGCTCAGAGGTCAGTCCCTTACACTCTCTAGGAAGACCAGCAATGCTGCACCTGTGAGAATGAGGAGGCTTCTAAATATCTGGAAAATTCCTAAGGAGAATAGCATTGCCTTTGTGTTCTCTGAGCATTTTTGTGTTCTCCCAGCGTAGCCTGCTAATAAAAACAGCCTTGAAATTCAGGCTATGTCTAAGTCCAAATTTTCAAGCCTTCACTGTTAATCCTTTTTTAATTGACATGGAATGTATTCCCAATTATTAACGGAAAGTGTACTTTCTGGAGTCTAATTAAATGCTCTAATCACACTTCTACCGTTTAAAATGGTTTTAGGTTTTTGTTGTTGTTGTTTTTCTAATGAGCTATTTACTCAGCTGAGAACTACAGTGTGGACAAAAAGGGAGATTCAAAAACAGTTCCAAACACTCAAAAAGAAATAGCTTTGCTATTGATAAAAATAATAACCTCATGTACAGTAGGGGGTGGTAAGAAAGACTAAATTTATTGCTGCTGTGTTGAATGCACAAATGTCACTTCCTTAAAGAGGGAAAATTAGTTTTTAAGCCTGGTTTAGCAGCCAGAATCTCTGGCAGTCTGCATAATATTAGATTTTTCGAGGCTTCTATGATGCCCCAGGGTGGGGTGTTTTGCATGCAAATTGCAAATTATATAATGCTAAAAATGTTATATAAGGAAAAACTGAAGACTGGGTTTTCATTCTTTTTTTTTTTCTTTCCACTCTCCTCTTCAACCTTTCTGGTCCTTCAACTCCAGCTAACATTTATTGAGCACCAACTGTGTCTTAGGTGCTCTTATCTCATTGAAAACTCACGGTTTGGAAGAGACAGAATTATTTCCTTTTTGTGGATGAAGAAACTGGAGTGGAGAGTTTAAATGACTAAGCCGCATCATAAGGAAGAGGTATTACTCATTGCTCCACATCAGAGCTTCTGAAACTTGAACATGTATCAGAATCTCCTAGAGGGTTTGTTAAAACACAGATTGGAAGTAAGTTAGCTATTAGAGCCAGTCCCTTCCAGACACCAAGATCAAGGCCTATCATCCATGATGGGGGTGTAGAAAGTGTGAAAGGCAAGGTGTGGGAGGCAAGAAGGGTCCCTTAGTCTAGGCCTGGGCCTCAACTTCACCAAGGCCCTCGTGCACTCTAGAAGGGCCTATTCAGTTTACTCACACAGTCCCAGTGAGAGACCATCGGGGTTGAAGGAACACATTCATCATTTTATCTTAAAGTTTATATACATCTGTAATACACTATGAACAATTTTTTTTTAGTAATTTAATGTTATTGTCTTCCTTTGTACTTTTGCAGGTGCAAAAGCTTAAGTGAAAAAAAAGCATGAATATTTCAATATATACATTTAAAATAAGATACAATTTTTGCAATCCTATTATCTCATTTCTTTATTTTTTTCAACCTAAAGAGAGCTTCAAAAAAGAATTGGTCCCTCTCTCAACCTCTGAGAGACTCTAACCACAGTTCCTGCAGGTGTATAGCAGCTACACGTCACAAAGCAGCATTTGCCAAAATCTAAATGAGAGGAGAATTGCAGAGAAATCCTGGATATGCGTTCAATCCCACACCTCTCGGGGGCAGCCCCAGGCTGCCCTGGTGAAGTAGGAGGAGCATGTCTCTCCCCACCCTCTGCCCCGGAACATTGCCTGGCTGTGAGGTCAGGGAAATCTCTGTCTGCACAGCCTCCCAACCCAAACCCCCATCCTCCCGAAGCCTGTGCTCCCACTGCTCCAGGGTCACTGCAGTAAAACCCAGATCTGAGAATTTCATTCCTCTGTGGCATCCTCCACAAGGACTGTGGTGTCGGACAAAGCCCACATCCCTGAGCAAGGGAGCACAGTTGAAGCCAGGTTTCTCTTCTAATTGTCATTGACTGACAACACTGGCTTTGGTTACAAGCTATCTCAAGGTTTCTAAGAAAAGAAATAGTGTATAAAGTCACAATCAAGATTAAAAAAGACATTATCATTTAGGATTTCACATTCCTTGTTTGAATGTGACTGCAGTGAAGAATAGGGGAGTTCAAATCTAATCGCTACAGAAGCCTAAGTTCATTCCTTTTCCTCTTAGTTTTTAAATAAAGTCCTAGTACTCTTTCCTACATGTTCGTTGAATTTGAACTTGCACCTTTAAGTGACAGCACATCTCTAGATCTAAGAATGCTGAATCTAGAGTCATGAGCAATCTAGAAGACAGGTGAGTAGAGGCATTCATCAGAAAACACATAGCTGGGAACATAGGCCTAGGGTCCTCCCCCAGTTTCCTCTCATTTCAGTTTGTGCTCTTTATTGCCACGCCACATGTACGCATGAGGTGGGGCAGGGGCAACTATGGCAAAGTGCCTCCAGAAGGCCAGATTCTGGGGCGAGGCCCCCACCATTCACAAGTCCACTGTGCTGAACTCATTCTACAAACTTAATCAATCCCTTTATCCAATTTGGGCCTCAAACTCCTTATCCCTTAGTTTCCTTCCAGCTCTGAAATTTCGATTCAATAAGAACCATTTGTCTGTTTTCATCCTTCCAGACTTCAGAGTCAAGCTGTAAAGAAAATGTATTGTGTTTTTAAATTATTGCACATCTAAAATACAGCTTAATTCCTCTAATTTTCTTTTGCTTTTGTGTCTCTCTGTTGTTCTCTCTCATTCTCCTTCTCAGTCCGCTGTGAAATTTCTTTCCTCTACTCTTGTCCCCTCTGCTCTCCACTCTCTCTCCTTTTCATTCTGTGAATGGTCAGCATCTTCTGTCAGTTACTGCCCCTCAGATTGTTAATTAGACAGAACTAGTTGGACAAATGTCACAAGTATGCTGGGTGATCTAGGGCAAGCCATGCAACTTTCTGGGCATCGATAAATTGGGAAGCTTGGGTCAAGTGATCTCTTAGATTCTTTTTTCTATGTAAATAATTTCAGCATATTCTTCTTCCTATCCCAGAATCATTGATGACACCCCTGTGCTCCTGCCCACTTTCCCCAATGTCATCTTCTTTCTTATCTTCCATCTTTCTCCATAGGAAATGTGAGGTTTCCCAGGACTACTGAATGCCCCCACTCTACATGGAATAAGAGGAGACACTTGCTTCAGACACTTCCCGGCAAATGAGCAGACCAGCTAAGTGGTGCCAACAGTGAGTGATGAGCAAGTTCTGATTCAGCAACCAGGGAACCTTAAGGGAACTTCAATAGTTCTCAGAAGATGGACTCAAAAGCAATGAGCAATATGAATCTATTAATGACAAACAATGTCATGGAAAATGAATAAGGCTTAGGATGAGCTTTATAAATGAGGGCACAAGAGGGACACACTGGCTTTGATGTTGTGGATCTGAGGGACACTTCTGACCAAGACTGGTAAAATCATGGGATTGACAGATAACAGTTTAAATGGAGAATGCAGATATAGATGAAGATACAGTTGTGCAATGAGCAAAATTAACCATAAACTCAGAAGCACTGCACGCTGAAGCCTATTTTAATGCTTTTGTATTGCATAATTTTTGATGACCATGCCACCTGTTCTCAGAATCTTGTAAGTTCTTTGCTCAGCAACAACTCTATTAATGGTGGAAAAGGTAGGTAGTGGTTGTTCTGTGGGTATGATATGAAATATGAAGCCTCAGATCACAACATGAACTTTTCTTTGCCTGATTCTTGCTTGCTCCTCAGGCCTCATCTCCATATGGAGGAAATATTAAGCTTATGTGCACTGATTCAGCCATACCAGTTGACAGAAGATTAAAATGCTTCTATACTCTGCTAAATAGTCATTGCTTGCACTCCCAGAGAACCACTTGACTAGTTCTTCCCCTAAAATTCCCACAGCAATTCCCAAGATCCATTAATTAGAGTGATTGCCTGGACATAATGGGCATGTCCTGCTCCTGTGCTATGTCTGCCTTTGCTTGTTCTGTTCAAATTGGTTGGAGTTTATAGCTGACAAAGATGGGCTACCCAGATCCTCATTCAATGAAGAACTTACCATTCTGTTGCAAGGAATTCAGCCAGCCGACTCTATCCAGGATTTGCTTGGGCTGAAGAAAGGTGGAACCATGTTCTTTCATATCAAATAAATGAGCAAGATGGAGTTTAAAGGTCTGGCCATTTCAGTTCAATGGGGACTCTCCCAATAGGCAATATTTTCTCTAGACCTTCTTGTGGGATTGGCCAAAGTTTTGTTGAAACTGTATCTTCATGCAACCTTTCCCTCTGACCAATCTTGCTTCCTTCCTCTTCCTGCCACAAGTCAACACCTAATAAACCTTTGGCACACCTAACTCTGTCTCAGCATCTGCTTCCAGAGAACCTAACCTGCCACATGGAGGTTTTATGGGTTGTTAAATATTTTTACTATCAGGCTTGTTTACATAAACCAAGTTTATTTTAGTACCCTAGACATTTCAAAACCTCTTATGCTTCTAAACCTTAGCACTCACTGTTGTCTCATCTTGATATATCCTCCATGACATCATTCTTCACCTAGATTATTCTACTCACTCTTTCAGAACTCATCCTAATAGTCAGAAGCTATCAGTCCTGGGAAGCCTTTCATGACTGTATTAGAGTTCTAAGGCTGCCTAACAAACTTAGTAGCTTAAAACATCACAAGTTGACTATCTCAGAATTCCTTGCAGGCATGAGTTAACTGAGTGCTCTGCTCAGAATCTCACAGGGCTGAAATCAAGGTGTTCACCACTGCTGTAGTCTCATCCAAGGCCAAAGCGTAGGGTCCTCTTCCAAGCGCATTCAAGTTTTTTGGCAGAATTCAGCTCCTTAGGGTTGGATGATTGATGTCTCCATTGTTTTGCTTGCTTTATTCCAGGCCAGCAGAAAAATGCCTCTTTGGTGCTTCACTTTCTTTGAAAGGGCTCCCCTGATTAGGTCAGGTCCACCCAGGATTACATTCCTTTATTTATTTTTTTTTTTTGGTGAGGAGATTGGCCCTGAGCTAACATCTGTTGCCAATCTTCGTCTTTATTTCTTTTCCCCAAAGCCCCAGTGCATATTTGTACACCTAATTGTAGGTCATTCTAGTTCCTCTATGTGGGGTGCTGTCACACTATGGCTTAATGAGCGGTGCATAGGTGTGTGCCCAGGATCCGAACCAGCGAACCCAGGGACGAAGCGGAGTGTGTGAACTTAACCACTCAGGCATGGACCGGCCACCTTAATTCCCTTTTGATTAACTCAAAGTTGAGTGATCTGTAATGTAGTCACAGAAGTGATAACCCATAATATTTACAGGTTCCACCCATACTCAAGGGAAGCAGCCTTTATCTCCAGCACAGCCAGCCACATGACAGAGGAAATGAAGAGTTTTGTACTGACGATGGAATGCTCTACCTGGAAGTAATACAAGTAGTTTTGCTCACAATTCATTGGCCAGAATTAACCACAGGACTCACCTAACCACAGAGCAGCCAAGAATTACCTGGAAAGGGGACAACTGGAAATATTTGACAACCATCACCAAAGACTATAACAGAAGCTAAAGACTTTGTCTTCTATTTCTGGGTCCCCAGTACTTTCCAAGTGACTAAAACATAGTCAACAAATACGGATATCAAGAAGGAATATTTCCAAGGTATCTTTATGGACCTTCTTTTCCTGCCTTCTTCTACCATCTTGAAACTCAGGAAATGGCAATTCATTCAACTGTGTTTTCATGGCTGTTTTATATTTATTATTGGCTTGACAAAAGTATTGTTATTGAAATTAAGAAAAACAAAATCCGTATTTTAGAAGTAGAACATAAAAGCATTTCAATAGTATTATTTTTAAGTGAAATGTAGTTATCTAGTATGTACATGATCCTTTTCATTATTTTTTAGTCCTTAAGGGTCTTCAGGGGACTGTCCTTTTGCTCATGTACTGAGGGTAGTTATTCTTTCTACAACCCTGAAAAAGAAGGTTTAAAATAGGGTTAGAAATTAGGTGGTGAGTTAAATATTCATAGCAATCATTTTCATTATCCTTGTAAGCAAATGCCTTTGAAGAAGTGAATTCAGAACATTCCCTACATTGTAGTAATTTTTTAATCTTGTTATCAGTATGATACAGATAAACTTGAGAGCAGCAACGCACAAAGTTTCATTCAAAAAGGCATAGAATTGGAATAGATGCATTTGGGAGGAACAATGAGCAGACTGTGGCTATATCAGCCTTTCTCCAAACCACTAGCTTAAAATAGAACATTGTAGTTAGTCCAATATTTTTCTGCCTAAAATATGTCTAAAGAATCATCATCAGTGACTTCCCTTTGATTCTTCTTGTATAGTTGGACATTTTAGACATAATTATCAAATTAATGAGTTTTAATACCTTGTAGAGGTGGACAAAGTAGAGCAGTGGATAAGCTGATATGGAAAAAGTGGTCCCTTCTAATACTAATAACCAAGAGTCCCAATCTGTCATCAGACAAGCCCAATTCTTGTCCTGGAAAAGGGATACCAGGCATGGGGATGGGAGCCAGAGTCAGGGTGCTGTCAAAAAACCTGTCTGCCCAGTATCCACCCCTTGGTATTTAAATGACATAAGAAAGTGTCATTATCAAAAGTTCCAGGTGACACAGGATCAAGGAATTCTCAAGCATTCAGATTCTAAAACAGAGATCTCAAATCCAAGCTGAAGAGAGCTGGGAGAGATGAATCAAGTCAGTAAGCACAGGGTGTCTGGTTGAACAGCACAAACTCAGGCTTGTAGGATCTGCACATTAGAGGCCTGGAGTAGGTGCTCACTTAGCACTTCATGTGGCAAGACCAAACCATGTGTAGAAAGGCTAGGACATCAGATCTGGGCAGATGTGGAAAAGTAAGACAGACCATGGAGGCAAAAATAATCTGATGTGGTTCCAGGGCTTAGCAACTGGATCAAGACCAGAAAAGCTTATCAAAAGCTAAGCAGAGCCCCAAAACCAGACAAGGACAACACAAAGAAGGAAAATTACAGGCCAATATCACTGATGAACATAGATGCAAAAATCCTCAACAAAATATTGGCAAACCAAATACAGCAATACATTAAAAAGATCATACACCATGATCAAGTGTAATTTAGACCAAGGACACAGGGATGGTTTGACATCCACAAGTCAATCAATGTGATACACCACATTAACAAAATGAGAAACAAAAACTACATGATCATCTCAATAGACACAGAGAAAGCATTCAACAAGATCCAACATCCACTTATGATAAAAAATTCTCAATAAAATGCATATAGAAGGAAAGTACCTCAACATAATAAAGGCCATATATGACACACACACAGCCAACATTATTTTCAGAGGGGAAAAACTGAAAGCCGTCCCTCTGAGAACTGGAATGAGACAAGGGTGCCCACTCTCACCACTCTTATTCAACATAGTACTGGAGGTTTGGGCCAGAGCAATTAGGGAGGAAAAAGAAATAAAAGGAATCCAAATAGACATTGAAGAAGTGAAACTCTTGCTGTTTGCAGATGACATGATCTTATATATAGAAAACCCTAAAAAATCCATCAGAAAGCAGCTGGAAGTAATCAACAATTAGAGCAAATTTACAGGGTACAAAATCAACTTACATAAATCAGTAGCATTTCTATACTCTAATAACAAACTAACAGAAAGAGAACTCCAGAACACAATCGCAACAAAAATAATAAAATATCTTGGAATAAATTTAATCAAGGAAGTGAAAGACCTATACAATGAAAACTACAAGACTTTCCTGAAAGAAATTGATGACAACATAAAGAGATGGAAAGACGTTACATGCACAAGGATTGGAAGAATAAGCATAGTTAAATATGTCTATACTACTTAAGGCAATCTATACTACTTAAGCCAATCAGAATCCCAATGAAATTTTTCACAGAAGTAGAACAAAGAATCCTAAATTCATATGAGGCAACAAAGGACCCCAAATTGCTGAAGCAATCCTGAGAAAAAAGAGCAAAGTTGGAAGCATCACAATCCCTGACTTCAAAATATTCTACAAAGCTATTGTAATCAAAACAACATGGTACTGGTACAAAAACAGGCACAGAGATCAATGGAACAGAATTGAAAGCACAGAAATAAAACCACACATCTATGGACAGCTAATCTTCAACAAAAGAGCTGAGAACACACAATGAAGAAAAGAAAGTCTCTTCAACAAATGGTGTTGGGAAAACTAGACAACCACATGTAAAAGAATGAAAATTGAGCATTCTTTTATGCCATTCATAAAAATAAACTCAAAGTGGATCAAAGACTTAAAGGTAAGACCTGAAACCATAATACTTCTATAAGAAAATATAGGCAGTACACTCTTCGATGCCGGTCTTAAAAGGATATTTTCAGACACCATGTCTTCTCATACAAGGGAAATAATAGAAAAAATAAACAACTGGGGCTTCATCAGACGAAAGAGCTTCTACAAAGCAGGGTAAAACAGAATTGAAGCAAAAACACAACCCACCAACTGGGAAAAAAATGTTTGCAAATCATATGTCCAAAAAAAGTTAATCTCCATAATATATAAAGAACTCACACAACTCAACAACAAAAAATCAAACAACCTGATCAAAAAATGGGCAGAGGATATCAAAAGACATTTTTCTAAAGAAGATATGCAGATGGCCAATAGATGCATGAAGAGATGCTCATCATCACTGATCATCAGGGAAATGCAAATCAAAGCTACACTAAGATCTCACCTTACATCCATGAGAATGGCTAAAATAATCAAGACAAAATATAACAAATATTGGAGAGGTTGGAGAGCAAAAGGAACCCTCACACACTGCTGGTAGGAATACAAACTGGTGCAGCCCCTATGGAAAACCAGTATGGAGATTTCTCAAAAATTAAAAATAGCAATATCATATGACCCAGCCATCCCACTACTGAGTATCTATCCAAAGAACTTGAAGTCAGCAATTCAAAGAGACTCATGCACTGCTTTGTTCATTGCAGCATTATTCACAATAGCCAAGATGTGGAAGCAATCTAAGTGTCCATCGACTGATGACTGGATAAAGAAGATACGGTGTATATATACAATGCAATACTACTCAGCCATCAAAAAGGATAAAATCGTCCCATTCACAGCAACATGGATGGACCTTGAGGGTATTCTGTTAAGCAAAATCAGCCAGATAGAGAAAGACAAACTCTGTATGACTCCACTCATATGTGGAAGATAAACAAACACATGAACAAAGAGAACAGATTAAGTGGTTACCAGGGGAAAGGGGGCTGAGGAGTGGGCACAAAGGGTGAAGTGGTGCACCTATAATATGACTGGAAAATAATAATATACAACTGAAATTCCACAAGGTTGTAAACTATCATAACGTCAATTTAAAAAATAAAAAAAAAAAAGCTAAGTGGAGAAAGAAAAAAATAGAAATGGTATAAAGACTCAGGGTTAATGCTAAGAAGAATGATAAACAGGTAGGTCAGGTATGCCATAGGACCTAGGATTCAGGTGGAAGAAAATCCAGATCAATTTGCTGCAATAAATTTCCCTCTGATTCCCTTTTTGAAGATTCAGGGATTCTTTACCCCTTTTTTGCCCTAACGCTAAAGATTATTTCTAAAATTTATGCAGGAAACAATGCACAGATATAAACACCACAAACAAGACCACATGGGGAACAAGTGAGCATGGTGCTAGTAATAACAAATTGGAAGAGGAGGACGCCTGAGAAGGGCAGGCCCTTCATGCATGCAATGTTTTTGAGCATCATTTTTGGGTCATGCCCTGTGTTAAGTGCCAAAAGACACATTCAAGGCATATAGTAGGTGCTCAGTAAATACTTTTTGTTTGCAAACATAGCCAGTCTTTGCCCTCAAGGAACTCACAGGCCAATAAGAACAGAAAATAGAGCATGACTACATAACATTAACTGCCTGCTCCACCTAACACAGACAGCAAGATGGAAACCACTTCAATGAAGTTTTCTTGGCTTCCCTGGTGAGAAGCAGGAACCACCTGGCAATATCAGCAAGATCAGTAGGCCTGTTGTAATAATGGGAAGAAATTTGCAAAAGTATAGAGGTTTCTTAATGTATTGCAAACTCAGTCAGTGTGATGGTGAGGGAACTTTCAGAGAGATATCTGAGATTGCACATCCTAAAGAGTGCAGCCACTTCACCAGCACTGCTGGATTTCACAAAGGAGAAAACCCTCAAAGAAGCAGCAACTACTTGATTCAACAGGACAATGGAGGCACCACAGTTGATGCAGCAAAAATTTGATCAGGTAGTCAAATGGGCTACACAGATCTGGTGGACTATTAGGTAGGTGGTTATTTTAAGAGAAGACTATCCATGAACTTGATAGGAAAGGATCTTCTTACACTCTTCCTGCCTTGCAAAGAAACACGTTTGTTACCTAATACAGGCTGTGCAAGGTTTCTCTTGATCCCCAGTTTTCAAATGACCCAAAATGGCTTTGGGTGGGGCTTGGACTTGTTAATCATTAACACTGATAGAGGAGTTCACAGCTCCATTTGATATTGACCTCTTGACCCCAAATTAAAGTTACCTTCACTTTAGTGATTGCTAATATGGAAGCAAAAAGAAACCATTAGCAAGGAGTCCCTGAAGTCAAGATTCTATTCTTGGGGCTCTAGGCCATATGACCTGACATGTGGGGCATGCCGGAGCACTGGGCAAGAAGAGAGAATGAGCTGAAGTCTAGGATGAGGGAATCTGGGTGACATGAAAGTTGGTCATTCAAACCTTCAAGTCCCAGGGAGAAAAAGTAACCTCAAATCCCATCTAAACCAGCACTGGCACCTTAGGGGAATTACCTGAAGGTAAGCTTGGGAGTGAAGGAGAATTACTTTTAGTAATAGTGGCTCTCCACATCAAGGTGAGGGCAGAGGACTAGACATCATACATCATTAAGCAAACAACCAAACTCTTTACTCTAAGGAGTGATGAAGGTGGAAAACGCAAACGGATTTCTAAAAGCACAGGGAGTTAGGACAGCAAACAAAGTTGCCTTGAATTTCCATCATAGCCTGCTTACAATTAAAATCCAGGATTGTAATTAACAGGCCCTTTCCAAAGCTGGCACTATAATCAAATGGAAAATCAACACTGACTATAATCCCTTTGTAGTCTCTGACTCTGGTCACAGGGGACCAACTCTAAGGCAGGTGGCCTTACAGATGTCCCTTGTATGGTAATGCCCTTGACCTACATTTCTGGTCTCTTCCCCTGGCATTCCAATACTCAACTTATGCCCTGGCCATAAAGAACTTGCTTGTTGAATAAACCATCTTCTCTCACCTGGGTTCCGTGGCTTATGCCACTCTTGATTTTCCAATCTTTCAACCTGGATTACTCCTGAGTATCCTTCAAAATTCAGCCTGAAAGTTTTGTCTTCTAGCTATATTTCCCTGATTCTCCAGAATGCTGAAGTGTCCCTTCTCTGTTTTCCAGAGCACTTTGAACCTACCTGTCTGCACATACTTCCCACCCTTTATTATTGATGTTTAATTTTCTGTCCCACTAAGCTAAGCTCCTCATCAACTATGACATCTGTCTTCAAGCCACAATGCTGGGAGCAATGCCTGACACATTAGTAAGTGCTGAATAAATATTTGTTGGGTGTATAAATAAAATAATGAATCAAAAGTCACTGAGACTGAAAGCTTTGAAATACAAAATTTTGGACCTCAAAAAGAGTTTCTAAAATCCTTCATTTTACAGCTGTAGGGAAAGATTCTGATAAATTTCAGGATTATTTTTTACTTCATATATTTCATATTTGAATGCAATTCGTCAAAGTTGTTATCGCTGATGTAAGACCTCAGTTTCTTAGGGCGGCCACTTAGAAGAACTACACTGATTTGGATGCTTGCCTTTGCTAAAGCCAGTTTCATTATTTAGACACTTTCTTAACTGTGAGTTTGTTTTGTTTCAACTGCTATGCAAGTAGTAAATAGAATCTGAGAACTCCAAAACAATAGAACCACAGGTCACTAAGATTGGTCTCAGATAAGCAAAGGAAGGGACTTCCAGAGCCAAGGACACCACCCTAAGAGACGGATGTATCTCATCACTGTTTTTGTGCCGTTATATACTTTGAACTTTCTAAAATGATGTATAAGCAACATAGAGGGGAAAAAATGGCATGGATACCATGCTGTATATAACTTCTATAAAGCTCTTTCAACCATTTCCTCATCAAAGAGTCTATTGCCTTTTGGATCTAGCCAATCTTGCAGACTCCCCAGGAGACCTAAGTTTCATCACAGAAACAGTCAATAATGTGTCCCAAGGTTCAGAACCTCAATTTTTACCCAAGGTCCCAGGAAAAATTTCTTGTGACTCTCATGACTTCCATTTGCTTGTGACTTGGGAATCAGAGAACCAAGTTCAAGCTTTTCTAAACTTATGCTCTCAGAATATTTTCCTGACACATCCAGATCCAAAGCCTAAATTCTTTATTTAAAGTAAATTTTTCCTTCTAATGTTGTATTTTGAAACTTGAAAAAATATTTCCTACTTAGCCCTGTTGTTAGGAGAATACAATTAAGAAAATAATTTTTAAAAAAGAGCAGAAAACCCCTAAATAATTTTCTTTTTCTTTTTCTTTTTCCCTAGCAACCAACCTTCATATTTATGTTTGGCTAACACTTACCTGAGAATGAGTTTGTATTTAAGGACTGCGTGGTATTCTGGGGGAGAAGAGTGAGAAAGTTCTAAAATATATTCATAAAGATGATGATGTAGTATGCTTAAGTAGATTTTAGAATTCATAACATGTTTTCTTTTCCTCTGACTCTCACAACAGCCCTGTAAGGGTTAGCTAGGTGGATAAGCAAGATTGTTGCCTGGAAAGAGCAAAAGTTATAAAATTAGACAGCCTACCTTCCAGTTCCAACAGTGCCATTTTTTAGCCCTATGATCTTCATCTGTGACTTGATGTGTTCCAGTATCAATTTCTTTATATCTAAGATAATGACACCGATCTCATGCCTACATCATTCACTCAATAAGCACTGACTGTCTACCATGTTCCAGGTATCTCTGTAGTTTAGGGAAGCAATGATGAAAAGTTACATTCATAAAAATTAAATGAAGAGTAAATTAACTAACCTATTTGAAGTGCCTAGCATTGTGATAAATGCTCAATAAATGTGATGTTCCCCCACAATTCTATTTTGTAGATGAAGATATTAAATTCAGAATAATTATATGGTTTGTCCTTGGTCACACACCTAGTAAGTGACAAAAAGCAGCACTTGAAATTAAACTTTTCAGGCAGGGACCTGATAGGAAACTGAACCCACAGCTGAGATTCTGGGAGAGATTTTGAGAGGATATAACTATTTATGGAAGTGTCAGTTGGGTTAAGGGAACCCAAAAGGAATGTTGAGGCACCCAGAGACTAACATTGGCCAGAAGTCCTTAATAACGCTTTGTCCTAAAAGAGAAAGGGGAGGGGGAGTGTGGGACAGAAGGTCCACCTTCAGAGCTATAGCTATGGAAGAACACAGCCCCTGTGAAAATGACTCTGAAGCAGGGAGGGAGCCAAAAGAATAAAGCCTTAGCCTTGCTGTCCTACTCTCTGGTATCCTGGCACATCCCACCGGACAGACTTAAGGCAAGCCAGAGGACAAGGGAACCCTGGTGCTGCAGTCTGTAGGGCTCAGGCCCTTGATGAAGTATGAGAAAGACAGAATTTGCCCTTCTGCCCCAGTGATTCACACCCCCTGACATATAAACTATACCTCTCCTCTCTCAAGATCCCCCACATCCCATCATTCATGTCATCTGGCTTGAAGTCCATGATCTCATGCTCTGTCTCAAGTCCAGATATGTATGAGGTTACCTGGGGGCAGACCTTGCATGAAGGTCCTCTTGAGCCAGAGATCTATAAACTAAAAGGGCAAGTTACCTGTTCCCCTAAACACCCAAGCTGCAACAGCGAAACAATGTCTTAGTCCACTCAGGCTCCTATAAAAAAATGCCATAAACTGGGTAGCTTATAAACAATGTCAATTTATTTCTCAGAGTTCTGGAGTCTTGAAAGTCCAAGATCAAGCCCCCAGCATATTCAGTGTTTGGTGAGAACTCATTCCTACAGGATTGTCTTTTTGATGTAGCCTGACATGGTGGAAAGGACAAGGGATCTCTCTGAGTTCTCTTTCATAAAGACACTAATACCGTTCATGAGGGCCCTGCTCTCATAATCTAATCACTTCCCAAAGGCCCTATCTCCAAATAACCTTCACGCTGGAGACTGGGTTACCAATTTATATGTTTATGAAGTTGGGGGGGATGCAAATATTCAGTCTTTAGCAGACAAGAACAAATAATTGCAATAGACACATTAAAAAGGGAGGTACACAGTAATCACTGGTCCATGGCAATTCTGAAATCCAACTGGGCAATGTCAAGTTCCCTGTTCTAGAACTATAAAATTTTCCTTGATTAGGAAATTAGTTTTGAAACCTGAGAGTGATTCCCTAGTCCACTGTTTTTTTCAGCTCTTGCCTCTGCTCTTTTCAATGGGTAAAAATGAGCATGATTTCTCTCACTATAACACTTAATGAGCCAGTAAAAAATGAGTCTTCCTGTACCACCACCTTGAGCTCAGCTGGTTTAGAGGTCCCAGTTCTCTGGGGATAATGCCTCTATCAAGGAATACAACTATAACACCATTAAACAGGAAGCTGAAATTGCCACCTGGCCATTTTTGATTCCTCATATCATTGAAACAATAGGCAAAAAGAGGAGGATGCTGAACAGACTGGGGTGACTGATCCTAACTATCAAAGAGATGTTGGCTAACAGGAACTCTGGGGTCAACAAGGAGTAAGTCTGGAATATAAGACCTCTTGGGGTACTTTGTTTATTCCTATGTGTTGAGACAAAAGCTAATGGAAAACTACAGTAACCCAACATAGAGAGAACAACAAACAGTACAGACCCTCAGGAGTGAAGGTCTGAAGGAAGAAGGCAAGGAGCCATGATCACTTGAGGTGCTTACTGAGAGCAAAAGGAATGTGAAATGGCATAGCAGAAGTTATAAATAGCAGCTATGACCATGTGACCATTTACAGATCTGCTGACTGCACAGTTTCTTCTTTGCTGTGATATAAATGTATTTATTTGCATGTATAATAAGTAATTATTTTGGTTTTTTTGTCCTATTACCTTACTCTCTGATACGAAATATTTTAATAGTTAACTTTATATCTCAGTATTTAAATGATCAGATACCAAAGGTAGAATGTGATTCAGCTAGGAGAGGAATGAGCACCACCAAAAGAAGGGTAAAGTGGCATATGAGACTTTGTGCATCTTATTTCTGGGATACGATTAATATATTTTTAGTTGTACAGGAGATAGCTGCATTGTGTAAAGTTGAAACATGATTTTGCTATTGCTTAATTTTAAAATTCAATATGATTAAAAGAAATATGGATGTATGGATGCCACAAGGGGTGGACTGTGCTACATTTTGCTCCATAAACTAAGCTAGGAATTGTTTCCTCAAATCACTTTCCCTGTGTGATACTATGTTATAACTGGCCAAAAAAGGAGCTTATATGAGATTTGGAAAGCCATCATTTTTGAAACTCTTTGTGGTCAGAGACAGTGACAAACAGATGCAGAGATGGTTGGTGAGTTCTACGTTGTCCTCACTCTTTTCTCCTCCACATCTCGCTCTTCTTCCTGTCTGCTGGTCTAAGAGTCAGCACCTCCTGCTAGGTATTTGAGGCCATCTTAGATCATCCAGCATAAATCAAGAATCCAGATGACTGCTACTTTATGAGTGGCCCCAGGAGAGACCAGTAGAAAACCACCCATATGAGCCCAGAAAAAATGGCAAAACTACCAGATGAGTTTTTGTTTTAATGTTTAAACCACTAAGTCTTGGAGAGGTTTGTTATGCAGGAATAGATAAATAATATACATGGTATTAATAATGGAAGATATTATTAGATATTTTTAAATACGTAAAATCAAATTTTAAATATATATTTAAAATATTGTGCTTCTGATTTAGTGGCATAAGTAACTAGATTTATTAATAAATGCTATAAACCCCAAAGGATCTTTTTTCCACCAGTTCAGTGATAGCTTCGCATTGGGCAGGGTATGTGAGTGTGTGTGAGTGCACATATGTGTTGATGTATCTCCAACATTTATCACAAAGTCTGGTATAAACCACGCGGTCAATAAATGTTTTGAATTGCATTGCATTGCATTGCTTTGCACTGCATTTAATTGAATTGCGAGAAGACATTTTGAGCCCCATGGAGTAGTGGAAGGTGCACAAACTTTGGATTTAGGATATTCCATCATGTGGCAGTTCTGTGTCCGCTGGTAAATTGATACCAAATATGGTGTAGTAATGAAACAAGGGTACTATACAGCCAGATTATTTGGGTTTAACTCCCAGCTCATGCATTTACTAGTTATTTCACATTGCTCAAGTTTCTTTGACTCTTCTGCCCTATTTCTTCATCTATAAAATTGGCTTAATAATTTATCCACCTTTAAAGCTGTTATGGTTTGGATCCAAAAAGTATTTAGAATAGTAAGTCTTCAATAACTGTGTGCATTTTAGGTTATATAACTATCTGCAGTCTCAATTTCTTCATCTGTAAATATGGCAAGCATTTCATCAATCTCCTAGGGCTATGAAAATTGCAGAGAAAATATGTGCAAAAGGTCTTAGCACAAGGTCCAGCTCATAAGAAACTTTAATCATTTTTGTTCTTCCTTCTTTCCTCTCTTCTCCCTTTCTTCCCCTCCAAAACAAGCCTCAGAACCCCTTGGCCTCACAACCAAGGAAAGCTCATTCATATCAAGGTTATATGAGAATGAAATGACAATATACATATATATTCTTCATAGAAATGTTCTTCACATGACAAAGTCTCTGCAAATGTTTATTTCTCTTCTTTCTCTTTCCTCTTCCCAGGACGCTTGAGACCAAACCAATGCAGAGACTTAGATGTTGCTGAAGAGAAGGTAGGACTCTCTCCAAAGCATCCATCTTTAGGGCAAAGCATTAGTTTAACTACTTGGTCTCTCTGTGCCTAACTATGTTCATCTGCAAAGTGAAGGTTCTAGAGGACCTATGACATTATCGGGTGGATCTGGATGAATTTGATGGGATGAACATCACACAACTAGAGATGCAAAAGGGGAATTCAGAAGCTGAGTTCTGATCATGTCACTCCTGTGCTCCACACTCCTCAGAGTCCTTTCACTGGGTAAGGGCAGGGGACAAACTCCTTAAACCTGTCTAGTAATGCCTGCTACAATCTAGAAAAGCTGCATGGTCAGCTCAAACTCTTCCCAAGTACTCATTCTTTATCAGCACCAAAATATCTGCTGTTTTCTCAACCTGTGCTGGATTTCCAGTCTTCCAAGTCTTGGCCCACGCCTTTCTTTATTCCTTGAAGACTCTTCCCTGAGATTTTTCTCCTGTAGAAAATCTCCTATTGAAGCCTTCCCAATACCCCAGTTAAAAGGTTGTGACTCCCTCCTATTTACTCCCATTCTTCCTGGCTTGCGCCAAATCCTAATACTAATTATATGCTATCTAAGATTAAAGTGCAAGGGACTTTAATCCTTGCACTTTAGCAGTTAACATTGTTGCCTTGTACATATTATGTGCTTAATAAATTTTTCTATATGAAATAAATGAATGAATGAATGAGTTTGAAGAGAGATTTCACATATAAGAAATAGTTGTTTTGGGGGACAAAAACATTTAAGTCATAAAGAATTTCAAAACTTGTCTTAAAAGAGCCAAGGTCTAAAGCCTGCACTTGCTTCAATGATAGAAAAATGAATGCAATTGAAAAATGATAAATGATAAAACAAGGGCTTTAATTTGTTTTCAGATTGTCTGGTTGAGATTTGACCATTATTGACAGATAAACAATTACTGTCAGCTTTGGTAAGGTGCAAATGCTAACTAAATATAGCAATTTGAATGTGATTGCACTATGTAAATAGTATTGATTTTTTTGTTTGTAGCAGAATAAATCATTGTTAGAAAATAGCATTCCAAGTCAATGGTCCTAATTTAAGCCTAATTATTTTAATTGTTACCCAAAGCAATCACATTATATTCTATCCATATGTTCCAGGAGAGTATACTGAGAAAATGTCCATACACACATACATTAGCATCCCAGACAGACACAGACTCTGCAGCTCATCGCCTCTGCTTATGTGAACCTTCCTCAGGCCAAACCCCACTCCCTCATGGAAACCCCTCTGTCCATTCCCACTCAAGTTCTCTTATAGAATACTTCCTGTCACTACCACAGATAGGATAAAATATTTATATTTGCATCATCATTTGACTTATGTGAATTAATTCCTGGCTCAAGTAAAGGTGAGGAAATGTGAGGGTGATGGGTCTGGAAAGCTTGTCCTGTGTATTGGGAGTCCCAACTTGAGCTCAGACTGGGTCAGATATATGTGAGCAGATGAATGGATGCACAAAACAAGGAGAATGTTTTTGCACATACATTTGGGGGAGCAGTGGTAGAGAGGAGTGTCCTACGCAATTATTTGTCCCCCAGTCCCATGGATGTGTGTCAGCCATGAAAAGAGGGAGGCTGCCTCCACTTATCCCTGAGACACCGGGACACAGCATCACTGCCTTGGTGCCTAGGGCAGATGATGTTGGGGAGTAGCGCCTCCACAAGGAAGTCAAAGAACTTTGATAGCCTGAGGCAGGAGCAAATGCCCCCTTGGCCCCACAAAGAGGGCAGCTTCCAAAGAAGCAGCAGCCTTTGCAGAGATGTCAGTGTTCTCTACTCAGCTGTGGCAGAAGGAGGTGCAGCTCCCAGTGCTTTCTCCATGGTGGGCATTGACAAGCAAGAACCAGAGCAGATGAATGAGAACAAACAGCTGGAGAGCTCAGGTGATGCAAAAACTCTGGGGGGCTTCAAGAATGCAGAGGGGTGAATGAGACAGAAACTGTCATTACTATTACTTTGGCTTTATTTGGACAGGCTAAATGATGAATCCCGGAGAAATTCTTCACATAAGAAGCAGTTGAAAGAATTATTGGCCTGGAGAAGACAAGAGGAATGCCTCTCTTTTATTATCCTAATCTCTCTTTTCTTTTCTTTTACTAAGGAAGATTCACCCAGAGCTAACACTTGCCACCAATCTTCCTCTTTTTTTTTAGTATGTGAGCTGCCACCACAGCATGGCCACAGACAGTTGAGTGGTGTAGGTCCACACCCAAGAACCAAATCCAGGCTGTGAAAGCAGGGAACATTGAACTTAACCACCAGGCCACCAGGGCTGGCCCTCTTTTTTATTATCTTAAAGCCCATTTGGAGGAGGGGATTGGGATTTTAAGCAACTCCAGGGAAGCCAGTGTGTGCAAGTACAAAGAAAGTCCAGTAAGTTTGGCTGTAGGAAGAATTTCTAATCATCAGAGTTGACCAACAACCAGACAAGCTGCCTCAGGAGGTAGCGAGCTCACTTTCATTGGAAGTGTGTAAGCAAGGAGACTAGATCCCATCAACAATGTTGAGCTAATTTCTGAGCTGGATGGAAGACTAGTTGTCATATGAAAGTAAAAGAGACAAATTCAGCATGATCCTAAAAAGGAGAAAAAGGGCTACTCAGTTGAAGCTACAAGGAAATAGATTTTACTCATTAGCAAGAGCTTATTACCACCAAAGCAGGCGGCAATACAAGTTGGTGAAATAGCTTTTTATCACCAGGCGTGTTCAAGCAGAGTTTAGCAGACTACATAACAAGGTTGCTTTGCTCTGGATAAAATTAGAAAAATGCCAGAGAATATGTGTGTATGTGTGTGTGTGTAAAGTAGTTTTCCTAACAGCTAAACCTTCTCATCAGCTGAACTGATGTGTAGAATAATTTCAGTGAGGGTGATGACGTAGACGTTATTAATAATAACGGAAAACTTACGAAGAACTTACCATATGCCTTCCACTATTCTAAGCCCTTTAAATGTATTAGCTTATTTAATTCTCACAAAACCCTATGGGGTAGGCATTGTTATTATTATTATTATTATTTATTATTATTATTATTCCCATTTTAAAGATGAGCATCTGGGGCACAGAGAGGTCAGGTAACTCTCTCTAGATCTAATACATCATAACCAGCATCGCATCAAGCAAGCCTGGCTCCACTCTCTGTGCTTTTAACTAGCATGCTACAGTAGCTAAAGTGGGAGTAGGGGGCTCAGAGACCCACCCATCAGCCTCAGCAACCTTGAGGTACCTCCAACCATCTAGCTCACCTGGGAGCATAATTTGGAAAATCCCTGAACTAAAAGAGCTGTAAAGTCTCTTCTGACTCCAACTTCTATATGGGGAAATTCACAAATGCAAAGCTCAGGGGACTTGGGCTCTGCTGAGTGAAGTGAATTTGTTCTCTTTTACCTGAACAGTGTGCCCCAGGAGGGGCCATCCCTCCGCAGGCAGCGGGTTCTGGTCTGGCTACAGAGAGAACCATGCTGCCTGTGGCCTCTGTTCTTTTCAAGGCTTTCCAGTGAGTAGAAACTTGTCTCATAGAAAAATTTCTCTTCATCTTTGGATCACAGATAATTACCCCCCAAAGAACTTGATAGCAAAAAATAAAGGGAAGGGGGAAGTTCCGAAGGAAGGAAGGACACAAAAAAGAAAACTCAAAGAAAGAAAGAAAGAAGGGTGCAAAGAAATATACAAAGACATGTAAATACAAACAAAGAAAAAGAAACAGGATAATGCAAGCTTCTGAATGCTAAATGTCAGCACCCTCAGTGGGTGGAGAAAAGCAGACTTCACTTACGTAATACCCTAACTAGAATAGTCTCCTTATTCTACTCTCTCTTCTGTCATTTGCTAGAACTGAGAAGATACACGAGCCAAGAATCTTAACAAGAATCCAAACTTTATTCCAAAACTACCATATGCTAAACTTGAAATCGAGCTCTCTAGCATATGTGCCCAACAGCAACTGAATGCGAACGATTACACTTGAACATCAAGCACAGAACGGCTTCATGCATTTGTCTTCAGGAATTCCCAGAGCCCTTCCAAGCATTGCAAATCCTGCCAGCTTGCTCTGGTCGTCTTCGGGGTACATGTAGTTCATAGACCCTGGGGCTAAAAATGCTTCAAACTCTCCAGGAATTCCTCATAAGTTAATGCAACCCACCCACTTTACCAATATTAAACAAACACGTTAGAGAAAATGGTGCAGGATATGAGAGATGAAAGGGAAGGATTTAAGACACCAGTAGGTATAGTAGTTTCACTTTTCAGATAAGGAAACTGAGTACCAAGGACACAGAGTCAGGACTAGAACTTAAATTTTTGGTCTCTAATCCAGCATTTTGGATTGAGTTTTGTTTGTGTTTTTTCTCCCTCACATTCATCCAGATCATATATAAGTCTTTTCAGAGCATTGCCTGTCTCCTATTTGCTATAATCCCTCCTGCTTTACGGGCTCACAAAAGAGATTCAGTCAATGTTGCTGGCCAGCCCTATGTTCCATCTATTCTGAAATAGGACAAAAATCTATAAAAGGTCTGTTTGGCCAGGGATAAATTTCACTACAAAGGAACCCTCAATAATTGCTCATTTTTATATGTTGCCAAGTTTACTGAAGGCTTGAGTACTCTTTCTCAGGATTCCTAGTCCTACTTATTCCAGGATAGCATAAAGGGTTTTGGATGCATGCCTGTACTTAGTATGCAGTTCTCACTCTAGAGCTCCTTAGAGCTCTCCCTCTTCTCTGTCTCTCTCTCCATCTCTGTCACATTGTCATGCTCTGTGTCCTAGCTCAGTACCCACAAGCATACCTGAATATGCTGATATCAATATTTCAATGCATAATGGAGGAGAAAGCTCAGTTTAGACCTTCAGCTTAAACTGATCCTCCAATCATCTTTTCCTGGGCTCTTTCCAATGCTGTCAGGGCAACTGTGAAGAGAGTGCTGCTTTTACAAAATAAATAATGGTAGTATTGGATTTTAACCCATAAAATTGCATAAATACCCATGAGTTCTACTGATATAATGAAATCAGGTAATAAATATATAGCTCTTCATGACAGTAGAATTCCAATTAATAAATGTAGAATAGAAGAAAATCTAGAATCACCAGTAGGCAAACACCACAGTGAAAAGTATCGTAGGTAAGATCCACAAGTTAGAGGGTGAGAGTTTGAGGAGAAACAGCATTTGCACAATCTCAAAATATCCCACCTGAAATATTTGCCAACAACAAAAGGAAAGATAGTAATTTTACATCAGAAAAATTTGTCAGATGCCAACTTAACCAGGTGATTCAAGTAAGCATCATCAGTGATAAGACGTACAGACATCCTTAACCCCTTAATATGGCATGCAGACGATGCCACATCATTTTTGTGATGTTCTTGGCAGAAATACATAACCACTCCAGTGAGAACAAAACATGGCATGAATCCAAATTCAGGGATTTTCTACAAAATAGTCAATCAGTACTCTTTAGAAGTGCCAAAGTATTTAAGAAAAGACAAGAAGTGTTACAGCCTGGAGGCAAATAAGGAGATGTAACAATTAAATGCAATGTGGGATCTTGAATTGGCTCTTAATGGAGAAGAAGAACACTACTGGAAAAACTGGAACATTTTGAAAAAAGTCTGTAATTTAGTTAATAATATTGTACCAGTGTTAATTCCCTGGTTTTGATAATTGCACTACAGTTATGTAAGATGTTAACATTTGGGGAAGTGAGGTGAGGCATAAAGGGAACCTTTTGTACTATTTTTGCAACTTTTATCTAAGCCTAAAATTAGTTCATAATAAAATGTTAAAAAAAAAAAGAGCATGCGACTTTGATTTCCATTCTGCTCTTGTACCTTGCATGTGTCTTCCAGAACTATAACTGTCCCTGGTCATGGTACTAACAAAATAACAACCAAGTGCAACGTTGATTCCTTGGAGAGTTCATAAGAAACAAGCAGTAAAAAGTCATTCAAACTGTCCATTCAAACTACTCTGACTAGATGCCATGATGGGAGATGAAACAAACAATGGGCCTTACACATTGCCTCTCTAAGCCTCAGTTTCCTCATCAATATGATTTTAATAACAGCAATGTCTGTAGAAGGAATATCTAGAATTTAATCTTGACAATCTTGTTGTGCTTTGGAGTTAGATGTCCTCTATAACATTTATTTGCTTTTAAAATACACGTAATGCCATTTTTGTGGTTTATCTCTTAAATCCATATTTTTTTTGTTATACCTTGATTGCACTAGCAACAATCTTTACCAACCATAACATTTTCCAGGAATGCAATCCTTGTGGTTGGCAAGAGTTACTATTTTCAGAAATATGGAGTAGCAGGTGCAGATAGACTGGTACTATGATAAGTTACATTTAGGATTATTTGTAAAAAGAGGCTTTATGTGTGTATAATGGAAACTGAATTGCCGTTTCTTAGGAAAGGGCCCCAGAATATCCTATAAGGATGAACAATCTTATGATCACTACTGTTCTTTGAATGTCTTCTGGATCCCAATGACATTCTTGATACTTGACCTATATTATCATGGTTAATCGCATGTCAGACTTTCAAGGTAGCTATCATTATATTCATTTTTAAAATTGAGATTCAATTTTCACACAGCTAATAGGTAGTAGGAACCAAGAACCAACTCTTAATTCCTCTGCCTCTGAAGCCACACAAATTTCTTTCTACAACAGGTAGCCCAAGACGTCAAGTGTCTAATATATTTAGAGATAGAGTCAAGATGATTTAGCCAAGTGAATACCTTAAAAATAGCCAGAGACCTTTTATGTGAGAGAATTGATGATGTTGTTCGTGCTGGCTGTGTCGGGATTATCTGAGCACTTGCTGTTCTCTGATGTCGCAATGAGTAGTTCTGCTTCCTGTCCAAGAAATACCAAGGGGATCAAGAAAGCAAACTTAACCAGGCCTCAATGGGCACAAGCAGGTCCCTTCCAGAGGAGGTGACACTTAAGCTTAGTCTTGAGAAATGAGTTGTACAGCCAGACAACTGGGAACTGGGTTCCAGGCAGAGAAAACGACATATACAAAGGTACAGAGGCATGAACTGAAAAATTTAAAATAGAAAAGTATAGGTAGAGGAAAGGGACACTTTACCTGGTGCCTATGTGCACATAAGAAACACAGAGGGAGTTCAGTCACAATTGGTACTTTTATAGAATTTGCAGTCCGGTCAGGGAGACCCAGATTCCATACTAGAAGCTGGTGAGTTTTAAAATGAGTAGTAAAACTCATCTCCTGATACACTGTAAAAGCCTCTCAAACATCTTACCTTCTCCTACACTTTCTTCTTACTGTTTTCTACCTCAACAGCACATAACAATTCAACTTGAAAAATAAGAGGAAAAAAAACCTATTTCTCAATACTTATTAAGCTGAAACTCAATATTCTTTACTGAACATTGCATAAAAAATTCTTCTTACTGTCAGTTGAGTACCTTAATATAGAAGCCTGATTCAAGTGAGTGGATTTGCCAATTTTACTCTAAAGGAATACTACCAGGGCACTTTACCCACGTGTTATGCCACCTTAAGCAATGACAGAAGAAATGCCAAGCAATGGGAAATGGGATTGCTATTTATTACCAACTACTGTGTCTTAGGCATTGAACACATTAACAGTGAACATTTATTGAATGTTCACTCTGTGTCAGGTACAGAGGTAACTGATTTACAGGGATCTCCTTATTTAATCTTCACAACCACTCCAAGAGGAATGTTCTAGAATTATTATCCTCAGTTTGGAAGAAGAAACTGAAGCATTGGGTGGTTAAGTAAGCTGATCAAGAACACCAATGAGTAACTAGCAGAGCCAAGAATTTTCCATAACTGTATCTGACACCATAAAAATTCATGTTATCTATCTGAAAGCCCTACAATTTAGTGAATGACTATCCTGGGGCAGAGATATGACCCTTGACTCCTGAGACCTCTAGGTAGAGGTAAAATGGAGATGACTATTATAAATGTACCACACTCTAGCCCCATTCAATTTTGTTATGAGTACTCAAATTTCCTGTATGAAGAAATGTGATCAGCCATGGGTAATTTGAGCTTTCACAGAAAAAGAACTAGGTGCTCTAGCGGCACATCTTCCCAACAAGAAGAGGCCATCTGGCTAGTGGCAAAAACCCTCTGGGAGTCAGAATCTCCACATGCTGGGAAAGAAAGCTAGATCTCATGCCTCCCAAGGAGCTCACAGGAGGCACACTGTGGGATAGGAAACTGAATGTGGGGCTAAAGAAACATTTCAAATAAAGTGCCTTAATTCTATTTATCTTCCACTGGGTGTCCAACCTTCACACTCCCACACTCCCGCAGTGTTGTCTAGGACTTAAAGAGTTTTAATAACTTGCCCGGGATACACAAAGTTGGTTAGTAGCAGAGCAAGTGCTCCAAAAAGCCTTCTATTTCCTAGTCTGTTGTTCTAATATCTGAGTTATGCTGACTTTCAAAATAAAGAAGGGAGGGATGCTTATGAGCCATCATGCCATGAGCAAGTCCCACTATGCTCCAAATCTCAGTTTCCCTCCCTTGTTCATCCTCATAATAGGGACATCACAATCTCTCCTTCCAAAATATTTGATTAAATGAGGTAATGTGTGTGTTAGCACGATAAAAAGCACAGAGTAGGTTCAGAGCAAGAGGGGCTCAACTTGATGTTTCAGTAGAGCCAAATATCCCTTACTTGTCTTCTACTTGAAGTAAGGATGAAAGAGTGAGAATAGAAAGATCAAGAAGAAAAAGAGTATAGAAGGTGGGGAAAATAACAAGGAGAAAACTCAAGCACATTGAGCAAGGAATTCCAGAGCAGTCGAAGCTCTCCCAAGACCTGTCATTCTTCTTCATAGTCATCATGTTCTCCTCTCCCTGCTAGGATAAATATAAAACCAACTCTCTAGGGAATTCTAAGAGCCATCTTTACTAATTGTTTGAAATAATTGAATAAAGCATTGTTGAGATAATGGTTTAGCAAAAGTATGGACATTATGGTTTCTACTTTGACAATCTATTCTTTAAAAAAGAGAAGTGGACTATAACTAAGGTTGCTTGAAGACAGACTACGTGGCAGCCCTGTTCTTCTGCTCTGCAACACAGCATTGGTGAAAGACTGTATTGTTCAGAGTTCTCAGCCACAAAGAGTAGAACCTGTCTACAATGGATTAAAGTGGAAAATGAGTTTATTAAATGATTATTGGGAAGATCATAGAACTACCAGGAGCCTGGACAACCAAAGTTTGGAAATGGACAAGAATAGCTCTCTTTACTGCCATCAGAAGTCTTGTGAGTGCAACTCTTGCTGCCCAGGAAGCCATGTGGGCTTGGCAAGAGAGATTTAAAGATCAGCAAAGGTAGAACATCAAGTTTAGATCAGTCTGCAGCCTCATCAACTTTGGCTCAGGTTAGAACCAAAAAGGCAGCTACCACTGGTTTGACTCCTTTTAGCCTCTAAAGCACAGATCACAAATCTCCAGGTGTAGAATCATAAGTCTTGAGTTCCAAGTGCATCTTGGTCACTAACCAGTTGGCTGGTGACCTTGGGAATCATGTAACCTCACTCCAGTCCAAGTTCAGCATTTGCCAGGTATAGACAGTAACCTCCAACCTGTCCATACACAAAGTTGCTGTGAGAAATAAGTGGGAAGGGAGATATAAGTGGTCTTGAAAACTCTTTAAGTCCCTACAAAATGCTAAGAATCCTCTTAAGGATCATTAATTTTTAATTATTACTGGAAGGTTATATAGCACATATAAAAAGCAGCATCTAGAAACAATCACCCCAGGGTCAAACACTGGTTCCCCCTCTTACCATCTTGATGGCCATGGAAAAGCCTGCTTGGCTATCTGAGCCTCAGTTTCCTCATTTATAAGATGAGGATAAGGTTGTATCACAGAATTAGTGTAAATATCAAAGGAGATCTCATAGGCAATGCAGAGTGCCTGGAACTCAGAAAAATGGCAGAGAGGAATAATGAAAATAAGTGCTAGTAATAATAATAGATCATGCCTGATCTTCCCTTGGCTGTACTAACCCTCTCATCATCTAGAGCAATTAATCATGCAAAATTTCATAACATCTCTTGAATTACTCTTTGGAACTGATAATTAAAATTTAGTTTACAGTTTGTTGCTGTTGTTGTCATTGACATGCCAACTCTTAGAGGTCTATTTGATTGAACTCACTTTAACTCCAGCCAAGAAAGATAAAAATCCTTCAAAAACCCCTGCTTGTTTATGTGTCAGTCACAGCAAGGAAGGGGTTACTGGGGATTTGAACTGCTTGCTAAAGCATAAGACATCTGACCTTGTCAGGAGCCCTCGGGCTTTTGCCAGCACTTCTGCTCTTCTCTGCACACAGCCCTCAGTGGAAAAGTACTGCCCAGACTCTGTGAATTATTAATCTCATCATGACATCAAATACCCACTAGATAAAAAGAACCACTGGCCTTCGCAATGAGGATCTCAGAGAAAACCAAGAGCCAGAGATATCTTTTTGACCACAATCAAGATTGTCCCTGCTTCCCTCTGGGGTGGAGGACACTCTCACTCATTCTCAGCTGCCTCATACACATAACTCGAGCTCCATCAGGTTAAATAAAACACTACTGTTTCCTTTTGGGGCTGATCTGGAGGAAAAAGCTTTAAATGACCCCTCATTCAGCTGATGATGTTATGCCAACTTTAAATAAGTTTGTGTTTTGAGTTCATGAGAACTGGAGCACAAGGAAGGGTTCAAGTTCTTTTCAGTTTTCTGTTTTCTCTTCAAGGGCCAGTCGCTGAATCCAACCAGATTAAAATCACTGGAGGGTAGAAAATTATTGACACATGGAAAATTCCAGTAGTAAGAGGCCCATAGGAAATACATCTGTCATATTCTACATTACTTGACAAGGCTTTGAGCCAAGTTCTTAATAAGGCTAGCCTCTGAAAGAATGGATTTACTTTTAAGTCAGAGAGGGAAAATGGCAGAACAGAAAGATCATGGCTCAAGAGATTTGAACTCTGTAGCCCTGAGCTTTCTTTCAAAAGCATTTACTGAACACAGGTACTCTGGAGTATACAGACATACTCACCAGCGAAAACCATCTACCATTTATGCAACACCTAGTATATATCAGACAATCTTCCAGGTGGTTTATTAATAATATCTAATTTACCCTCACAACAGCTGAAGGATATACTGTTTTGTGCCTCTTTTGCATTTGAGGAAATTGGTGCTTGGTAAGATATTCACTGACTAAGTTCAGCAGAGTTGAAATCCAAACTCAGATTTAACTGGATCTAAAATCCTTAAGAAACACACAATTTAGCAGAAGAGCCTGATCAGTAAACAGTTAATACCAGAGCAATACACAATTAGCAAGGCAGAATTAAATCTGTAATAGCTAGAGAGTGTCTAAAACTATAGGGAGGTAGTAGACAAACCAACTTCCCTGGTTGTCCAGGACTGAGGGGTTTCTCACGATGCAAAGATTTCAGTGCTAGAACAAGAGCCATTAGGAACAAACAAGACAGTTAACCACCTCAGAGGTAGATGGGGGTCAGGTACTGAAGGACAGTGTGTGCCAAAGTGAAGAGTTTGACCTCTGTCCCATAAAGAACAAGATAACCGATATGAACACATGACTGTTCTAGATAGGAGAGGGAGATAAAGAGAGAACTCTGGCTGCTGGATTAATTAGATTAGAGATGGTGAAAACGGTGGCTGGGAGGCTTAGAAAAAAGAGAGAGGACTGGAAAAGGGGGCATAAAGAGGAAGGAAGTGAAATAAATGATATATTTCCTTAAATGATATATTTCCTTTTAGCTCTAAGACTGCGATTCTAAGAATAGACTTCTCAAACAATGAAATCTAATCTAATCAAAACATAAGTTTATATGCTATATTGGCCAAATGGACCAGAATATATTAGCTTATAATTTAGTACTCACTTGTTTTGGGCGGAGTTGTGTTCTCCATCCTCCTCCCAATAAAAATATATGTCAAAGTCCTAACCCCTCAGAATGTGACCTTATTTGGAAATAGGGTCGTTGCTGATGTAATTAGTTAAGATGAGGTCATATGTAGGGTGGGCCCCTAATGCAATATGACTAGGGTCCTTATAAGAAGATTGCCATGTGAAGACAGACAGACACCAGGAAAATGTCATGTGATGACAAAAGCAGACAATGGAGCTATGCAGCTACAAGCCAAGGAATGACAAAGATTGTCGGCAAACGACCAGAAGATACGAAGAGGCAAGGAAACATTCCCCTACAGGTCCAAAGAGAACATGGTCCTACTGACACCTTGATTAGGACTTCTGGCCTCCAGAACCGTGAGGCAATCAATTTCTGTTGTTTTGAGACTCATTTTGTGGTACATTGATATGGGAGCCCTGGAAAGCTAACACACTAGCCAAATTCTATCCAAATTTTGTTTTACCAAAAAGAGAGAGAATGGAGATAGGTCAGAATATAAATACCCTGCTAAGAAACTCCTATAAAGTAGGCTCCAGGTTGAGTGCTTTCTTGGGACTTTCTCAGTGAATCAGCTCAACAGTCCTATGACAATTCAGTCGTAGATGAGAAACTTAGTCTCAGAAAAGGGTTTCAGCTTACCCACAAGTACACAGCTAAGAAGTGGTGGACCCAGGGTTTGAACTCATGTCTATCTGATTTCAAAACACAGATTTTTAGTTTTTCCTCCCTTGAATTTCCTAAAAACAGTAACAAGGAAGCCAGGCAGTGGGCCAGATGAAATTGAAGAACTTGGCAGAGCTCTAAGCAATTTACAAAACATGAGAAAACACAACCTTGAGAGTACTGGGGTGGAGGTGATGGGAGAAGAGGCAGAAGAAAGGCTTCTTGCCCCACAGCTCTGAGTCACCAAAATGTGATGGCATCCTTAACAGAAGGATTTGCCTCTCATCTTCCCTTTGGGTTCTGGAGCACAGGGGGAAGCGAAAACAAAGCATGTTCAGAGAGTTGAGAGTGAGGAAGTCTTTTTAGAAGCCTCTGGGGCCTTACAAGGAAGACGCTTTCCTAAAGTTAATTACTTTCTGTATGAACATCTGATTAGAAATATCATTTGCAAGCCCAACCTGCCGTGAATGTCTCCTGTTTTTAAAGTAGATGCTCAAAGAATGCTAAAGTCCTAACGTATTTATTCATCTCCCCTGGAAAACAAAACAGTGATTATTTTGGGCCTCAGGAAGTTGGGATCCAGTCGTGGAATTCATCATTACCCTTATGTAATCTAAGAGAACAGGGAACAGATCAGATGAGAAATCTCAAAGGAAAACATACCACCCACAAAATTAGCCTGAGTCATTGCTCCAAGTGAGAGGCTGGGTTTACATCAGGGATAATTTTAAAAATTTCAACCAGTGATCCCTTCACCCTGGCGATGAGTCTATCTGAGCCAGTTGTTTCTGTCTGTGTTAAAGATGTACTTGCTGCAATATTCATGAGATAGGGGAAAGGCACAGGGCCAGAGGCCAGGAAACAGGATTTCAGGCTCCACTGTGTGACGTAGGGACATCATGTACCCAAGTTTCAGTTTCTTCATCTATAAAATGAAGTTTTTGATTCTGATGTGTGCATCTCTTCACTGGTTACTCTTCCCTGTCACTCTCTCCCTCATCCCATCTCTCTTCCTTCTCAACTCCCTCTTTCCCATTGCCATGATGAAGACAGAATATAAGTTGAGGAGTTAGTGAATGGGCTTGGACAAGACAAAAGTGTCCATACAATGAATTCATCCATTCATTCATTTCTTTGAGCACCCACTATATGTTTCAATCAAATGCTAGGCTTTGGGGCTAAGAGAATAGGATAACATCCCTGGCCACTAGGATCCCACAGTCCTGGTGAGGAGAGTGAGAAATAAATGCTTAATTACAAATGAGTGTTATAAGCAAGGTAATACTCAAGATGCAATAGAATCAGGTATTAGAAGGCATTACCCAGTCCTTTGGGGTCATGGAAATCTCCCTATAGGAGGCAAATCTGGGGAAGAGAGTGGGAAAGAGAATATTTGAGAAAGGAGGAGGACTGAGCATAAGCAAAAGTTCAGACAGTTAAGTATATCTGCAGTTTTAGGGTCAAATGACAAAATGCCTTACGGGCCTTGTTAAGGAAACAAGGACCTAATCACAGTTTGGACGTGGAGCTGAGAGAGGCCATAATCACTTTGTTGTTGCTGGCATATCTAGCAGTGAGTACACAACTGCCATATATCATGCAAGAGGGATATCACTCACAAGAGAACCATTGTGTGGAACTCCAGAGGACTTGAACTGAAGGGTAAAAACTACAGAAAAGCAGGAACTTTTAACAGTCAGTGCTGCCAAGTTAGAAGAGGATGCCTAGGGTAGCAATAAATTCTCCACCAATGATTGGTCTTCTGCTTGCTAGAAATGTATTCTGGTTGGGTAACATTAGCCTTAAAGTCCCTTCCAACAAAGCTTAATTTGTGTTCACTTTTCCTCCCAGTAGATATCCATTGAGTCATCTATGAAAGAGAACACAAGATCTAATTGGTGATACTTCTGAGAGTTTTCACCAACAATCTTTTTTATAAATTTCTTCTTCCTCACTTACCTCAATATGAACCCAATCATGTGAAACTATGCATTTGATAAATTGGATTTATCAAATAATAATTGTTTAACTTGATATTTAAGCAGCACGAACCACCACAGTATTGTGATTTAACTAGAGATTTCTAAATATTGAAACTGCATTTAAATCTGTCATCTGGGGACTCAAGATTGGAAACCTCCAGAGAAAATAATCTCCAACTTTCCCTCCAGCAATGACAATCTCTGACCCCATGAATCAGAGTGACAAAAAAAGAAGAAGTTGGATCCCCTCAAGATTTTGAAGACACAATTTGAGGAGAGAAAGCAAAGGTGTGCATGTATGTACCTCAGCGAGGAGGGAAGTTTGAATAGTCTAGAGTAACAGGAAAGCATGAAGTTCTGTGGATGGAGCATGGGGTGTGTGAGAGTGTAGGTCCAGCTTGGAAAGTCTATGGATCTTGGGTTGGCTACTTATTGACTTTGATCAAGGGTGAGTACTTCACCACCCTGAGGTTCCTTTCCTCTTCTGCATGTTGCACCAATGATTCTTAGCTTGAAAGTGTTGTTGAAAAGGTTAAACCAAGAATGGTATGTAAAGTAACTGTCTGTGCTTGACACACAGTAGGTTTTCAAAAGACAATAGTAATCATAAGACAATGATGCTTTAATCAAGAGGTTTAGACACCAAGGAGAAGTTTAATTTACTGTGCAGAAAGATATGAATCTTTATTGCTCCTAATGACAGTTAGATGACTTTAGAAGCTGCCTAGGGATAGTGTGCAGTTGTCATTGTAGATAATAAAAGCAGAAATGAGAGGAGAATTAATAAAGAAACCAGACAAACTCAAAATGCTGGGCCATCATCCTCCTGGACTGCATCAATGCAGGGGAGGAAAGGGATGATGTAAGTGTTTATTTGTAACTCTCCCTCCCTGAGAACGCTGAGTGTTTTCAGTCTGGCTTCTGCTTTTAGAGCTCGCAACATACCTGGACTCCAAATAGCCTTCTTTTTACATCTTTTGTTGCTGTTGCTGCTGTTGTTGTTGGCATGGATCCCTGAAGCACTGTGTGCATGCTTATGTTCTTGGCACATGGTCAGGAAGGTGATAGTGATATGCTCCCCAAGAACTAAGAAGTGTGGCAAAGAGATTGTCCTTCCAAGAGTTAAACCAGAAAGTCAGTACAGTTAAAACGAGATATGCAAAGTCTCCTCCGAGTGACAGAGTGGACCCTAGGCCAGCAGGATGGGAGCTAACCTCATTAAACATGTTAAGATACCTAGAGAAAAATTATTATTCTCAGAAGGAATATGACCCACACGGAAACATAGAAAAAGAAAACCACAGAGGCAATGGGTGCAGTGCGATCCACGCCCTGTCCAAGGTTGTACAGCTTACGCAATGCGTTGGAATCTGCTGTGGACACCAATCACTCTGAGGACCCCAAAATTCCTCACATAGCTCATGAGACCCTACATGATTTAGCCCCAGCACATCTCACCCTGCACCTCTCTCCACCTCAGTCATTCTACTCTCACCCTGGCTTTCTTGCTGCTTATACAATGGCTGTCCTCTTGGTCTGGGATTCTCTTTTCCCAAATTTTGCATGGCTCCCTCTCTCACCTCATTGCTCAAATTTAACTACACAGTGTTTTCTGACCATCTTATCTAAAATCCATCTAACAGAGAGCCAGGGCCTGACAACATGTTTGTAACTTGCGAAATAATCAAATATTATCCTGAGACCTTTGAAAATAATGAAAAAAAATTCAAGTGCAAAAGCCAACAAACGTCATGCCAGGAAGGGCTCGTTTAAAAAGTTGAAAGAGAGATACCCTCTGCACAACACAAAGCTAGTGAAATATTCAGTCTCGCAGACTGCAATGCTACAGTAATATTTTCTGAATAAGGAAGAAAGTCATCCAGAAGAAGCTTATTTATTGGAGCAGGATTTCATAGTCATGAATCTGGCTTGCTAAAGCAAGTGAGTATCTTCTAGAATACTTATTCACTCTGTTCTTTAAATGTACTTAGTGAAATTTTTAAATTATTTTTCCCCAGCTCCTCATTTTCTGAGACCTTCATCTTACCAACTAAGGTTTATAAAATAATGGATCTTTGAGAAAGGGAAAGTGATAACTCTGTTTCATTCCAGTTTGGCAAAAGCATCCCCAAAGGAAGACAGACGTATCAGACTATCCTATGTCACTGCACTCTCAAATCCAATACATGTCCTTTGCTTTGATTGCATTCTCACTAAACAAGTTTCTGAATAAGACCTGGCTTTTCACATAGATGTGCTAAGGAGAGAAACAACTAGAAATGTGGACCTGAGCTTTCTCTCTTCCCATGTCAATTGTATTTCTCTCTGTTAATCAAATATATAACACAAATGTCCAGTGAGTACATAATTTGTGCTTCTTTATTTTCTATTTGTGTCTTTAATACTGTAGCAAGAAGCATACTAGAGCAGCCTGATGGGGGATAAGAACTTTTTGGTTATCAGCTTCTGGGCCTTTCCTAATTACCATACATTTCTATGTGCACCATCTGGAGAAACGTGAAGAATGTGGATATATGTGCATTTTACTGTTCTAGAATTTTCTTTAGGGAGCCAGAAGTGGGAGTAAAATGTGGTTGGACTTCTGGTGGATCCTTTGAGAGTTGGGGAAGGAAAACGGTAGTCTATGTTCCAGCATGATACCTCTGAAGATGTAGAGTTTGGAGAAAAATGGCCTTGAGAGACAGATTCTTGGGAGCCAAAATGCAGGGCACCTGTGGTCAAGCTTGGTGTAAGGGGAACAAAACTATCCTGCTCTAAAGGACCCTGAGGGTCTGAACAAGGAACTGGATGAGCGAAACAATCTTGTGGGTGAAGCTTGAGTCAATTCTAATAATTTGAAGATCAAAAATGCATGGTGATGCAAGTGTCCTGAGAATACAAAGACCTTTACACTTGTTACAAATGAATTGGCCTCTCATGTACCCTTCTCTGCCCTCACTCAGCATGCAGAAAAATCAGGATTTTGATTGTGCACAGTGTGAGACCAACCCTGTGGTGATGAACACCATGCCAGGACGTCGTTTTACCAACTGCTGTCCAGCCTCTGGGAATAACACCCACCACTGGAATAACACCAGGGCGGGTCTTAGAACTTACATAAATAGATATCGTTTCTAGGAGTATCTTCCTAAATTTACTCCCTATTTGCTCTGGAAATGCTTTTATTAGGGGAAAAGGATCTCTACTGCAAAAAAAAAAAAAAAATGAGTAAATAAACTGTGAAGTAAGTGTTATTGACTCCACTTTATAAGTGAGCAAACTGAAGCCTAGAAAATTTAAGATAATTGTCACTGCCACTAAGCTAGCAGGTGACAGATCTGAAACTCAAACCTGAGTGCCCAAGTCTAATGCTGTTTCTACAAAATTAAGTCATTGTGCAGTTATGAGAAGACTCGAATATCACACAAAGACACAATCCATTTACTCTTTTAAAAATGGCACCTACTGTGCACCAGACATCATGTTAGGTCCTAGTGATTAAAGTCCCAGTCCTGAAGAATGCAATTTTTCTGAGGTCGAGGTAAGCATCTGCCCAGGGCTTACTCATGGCAGATGCTATGTGTTCTTCCATGGAGGTGGGAAAATGGAGGGAGATGATGGACAGATTCTTCAGGGAAAGAAGCTGGGTTTCAGACAAAGACATTCAAAGTAAATAGGGGCATAGAGGTTGAAACAGGCTGTGAGCAAGGTCAAGGACCAAGAAGCTGCTTATTTTACTTAACGAATAAGGGGCAAGTTTCAGGAGTGAAGAGATAAAAGATTATGTACAACTTCAGGAGTGAAAATAGAATATCGAGTTCTTGGGACTTCTAGGAACCATCCAGAATGAAGACAGGATCTAAAGATCAAGAACTAAGCTCTAAGAACTCTAAAATCCTAGAATCTTAGTTGCTTCCCTACTCTTGGGAGTCTCATTATTTCCATCACTTTCCTTGTAGGAAGTGAAATTAAAATCCTTAATTCAAAAAGATCCTTCGGGCTCATCTTTGGCAGCAGAAAAACAGGGAGCTGAAGAGACTTTAACTGATTCAGAGAGCAAAATGGTGCATGACTGAAACCTTTTTGAAAAAGATCAGAAAGAAACTGAGTCTCTGGAGCCTTTGATAAGAAACCAAGATGACCATAGGAAGATCTGGCTTGAGAGGGAGCCCTGGGGATGAACAGTGGATAAGCCCAAGGGCTCCTGAATAATAAAAATAACTCCTATCCGGTCCACCTCTTGGGCTACCGTAGAACTCCAAAGAGATAATAGGAGTGAAGTCACTACTCATGTGTTCTGAAAATATTCTCTCCTGGGCTCTGGGCTAGGGACTGGGAATGCTGCCATTAAACTCCTACCTCTGACTGCTGGTGCTTTGTTTTCTAATCCAACATTCCTAAAGCCTTTCATCTATATTTCTGGACTCAGCCTATTGCCACAGTAGAGCCTTGTTGGCTGTTTAATGATAGTCTAATGAGGTCTCGGAGTGTCCTAAAGGAACGCTTCTGGCCTGCAGCTTTCACTTTAAGGAGGGTCTTTGAATCTCTGTCTGCATTAAGTATGAATCAAGCTTTCTGTCTGTGTCTGGTGCACACATGAGTGAAATCCACCTCCATATCACTCGTTCCTGGAGGGGATTTTCTCTCTGCATTACACCTGCAGAACACCATCCTCTTTTCTCTGGCAAGTCTGGATACATGATTAATATTTTAAGCCTTCCAGGTTCCACTTTCCCTAGTTTCAAAAGTGCCTGAATGTTGGACTTTTAAAAAATGAATTTATCTCCCCATCCAGACTGCTGAGGAGGAATTTCAAGTAGAAGGCGCAGCCGTGGGGGCCGAAACAAATCCGGGCAAATCTTTAAATTGCTTCTGCAGTCATCTGGGTTTTCTTTCATTAGCATCTCAGATGCTACTTCTCTTTCATACTGACCTTCCTTTTGGAAAGGAAGATAGAACAGTTTTACGAGGGCATTGTATCTTTTCCTTCCAAAACGTAGACTTGAAATGTATGGTGAGTGTTCTCAGCTCAGATCAGAGACACATCGGCCTGGCTTCACCTCCTGTCCTGGGCACCACCATCCTCCCCAGCTCAGCTCCCAGGAGAGTCCTCTAATTTCTCGCTCTTCTGAACTCCCTCCTTCTCTCCAGGAAGCACTGTGGAAGTTTCCCACAAAGCTTCTTGTATTCACCTCACGGATGGCTGCAGGCACCTGGTTATCTCCCCATCTGCAGTCTCCTTACAGCATGGCTGTTTTGCTCAAGAAGCAGAAAGAGCTTTAGTTGTGGAGGCAGAAAGGGCTGGCTGCACACTCCAAAATCTGGGATCCGAGCGCTTATGTTCAAATTCAGCTCTGAAACTAATTCCTGTGCTGATCATGTTAAACTTCAATTTCGTAACCTGTAGAAGTGGGGATGGTAATAACAGTAAATGAATAATAAGGAGTAAATAATAAATGAGAATACAGACAAGACTCAAACGTCACAAAACCTGTGCACTCTATTGCACAGATCTATTGTGCACATCTATTGCACAGATGACTGGAGTTTGGGAAGCCATGGTCTAGAAAGATGCTCACAAATTTCTCTTCCATCTCTAAATTCCTAAGCATTGATCCATGTCATAGATAACTACTTATTGAGCGCCCATGTCTGTGTTGCGTAGTAGAGACACAGAGAAGAATGAGGAGCAGTGTTTGTTTCAGTGGTGTTCACAGTCTAGTGAATCAGACAAAGCCACAAACAGCTACAGGAGAAGTTCTGGTCACTGGCTTCTACTCAGCCAAGTAGCCAGGACAATGGAAGGTCTTTCTTGACTGGGAAAAGTATACTGAGTCATTCTCAGAACACACTGAATGTTTGTAGCCAGTGGACTCCTATTACACCTCGTGCTTCTGCCCCCCACCGGCCTTTGACTGAACACCATTCATCTTGATTCATTGAATTGAAGATCTCTATGTGTTGACAATGTATTATGATGAGTTGGAATGCTGAAAACAGGTGCAAAGTAGCAGAGGCACCTGCCTCCAATGAGCAGTGTTGCAGAGCAGGGCAATGGCAGGACACAGTACAAGCCATGGCTTTCCCTAGTTCTGTGAATTTGGGCAGTACACTTGACGCATTTGAGCCCATATCCCCGTTTGTAAGACAGAGACAAGTCTGCCTGCCTGTCAACAATGTTGTGAGAAATAAATGAGACAATGTACGAGAAAATATTTTCTGGATTTTCAACCTTATTGTAATGTTAGTTTCAAAGCCTGGCATAAAGAAGAGGCTGAAGAAAATTCATGGAAGGAATGAAGGACAGACCTGAGGAAGGAAGGGAAAGGCAAAAGAGAAGATACACCTGTGACATTTTTAAAAAATGGTAAAATAAGGAAACATCTGCCAACCACTGATAGGCTACAGGAATTCTGAGTGGAGAGAGATAAAAGAGGAGTAACAGGATCAGGTTTGCATTTTAGCATTAGTTTAAAAATACTGTAGTAATTTTAAGTAAGGTGGATTTGTGAGGGATGATACCAGAGATAAGAAGACCAGTTAAAAAACAGCTGCAATAGTCAATAATAATAATCTGAGACAATGTGAACGGGGATGGACTCAGTTTTGTTGGAGCAAGACTAAGGAGGAAGATATTTCAAGATGCGGGGCAAGCAGGGGGAGGTGTCAGAAATAACTTCCAGATTTCTCACTGGGGCAACTGGCTGGATGAGTCTGTCATTTAACTAGGACAGGGAATACTTGAGATAAAGACGGTTTAGGGAGGGAATGGTGAATTCAGTTATAGACATGTTGAGTGGAAGCTTCTATAGGACAACCGGGTAAAGATGTGAGGAGGTAGCTGGATACAGAGTTCTCAAGCTTAGAATCACAGCTGTGGGATTGAGATCATCCCGATGACTGTGTAGGGTAAGAATAATAAAAGTGGACTCAAGAAAGAACACCGAGAGCTCAAATATTTTTATATGATTCTAGAAACTTGTTGTCAAAGATAGACAATTCATATGCAATTGTCAATCATAGTTTAAAAGCACAAAATCTGGAATCAGATTGTCTGGTCTCCAATCCCAGCTCCACCACTTACTAGCCTGAGTAAGTCAGTTTGATTCTCTGAACCTCAGTTTTCCCATGTGTAAAATGGGGATACAAGAAGAAGCAACTGTTGAGAGGACTAAAGTGAGATAATGTGATTAAAGTGTTTATCCTAGTGCTTAATTCATAAACACATGAATGTTGGATGTTTAAAGGGACTTTGAGCTATGAATTTCATTTGTGTTATAAGATTTTTTCTTTTCTCTTAATGAGAGTTATTTCCCAGCCCACAGGTTTAAGAAAAGAACACTGAAGGGTCTTTGTCAATTCCTCCTAGACTGGCCATTGAGCAGCCTCCAGCATCTCTCCTCTCCTTTCCCCTCCCTTGACAACACTCCACCCACCTGAGGCATCAACACATGTTCTCTTGCTAAAGCTCTCAGTGCTCTTAGCTTCTGTGCATGCTGGTGCAAAAGGCCCGTGGTGGTACCATTGGGAGCCCTGCTGCAGACTTCCCTCCTCCAAGAATTCTGGTCCCAGTGAGCCATGTTCACCACTCCTGTCCAGGCTACTCTGCCACTTCCTGCTGCTGCTGTTCCTATCCCTGACTCAGCTGCCACTTCTTGCAAGCAAAGGCCCCATTACCAATGCTTTTGCCTCCCAACACCCCCAGGTTTTGAGGATTCATTCATTCATTCATTCATTTAAGAAATCTTTATTGAGTTATCATGAGCCAGACTTTGAGGGAGGCATTGGAGATATTGTGGTGAATAAGATTTGCCCTCAGGAGGTTTATTACCCGGTGTAAAAACATAGTAATGAACCAGCTACATAAATCAAACAATAACACAATTTCAAATAGTTTCAAATTTCAGGTGATCAATGTGCTGAAGAAAATAAACAGAAAGATAGGAGAGGATAGGCTAGGACAGGTCTGAGATGGATGTCTGACAGAGTGACATGTAACTGAAACCTGGACCCTGAAAATATTGTGAGAGTGAATGTGAGTGAATGCGTGGAGGGGAGGAGGATGAGAGACTAGATTTCTTTATTTGAACAATTATTGAAGCCAGGCACATTGCTGGATATCTTCTTAGATTTCACTTCTCATTTGCAACTCTCTTTCTCCCTCTTGAATTAAGCAAGCTCAGCAAAAGTGCTCTCCATCCCCTTTCCAATGAGCTAAAAAGAGGAGGATGCTTCGAATTATTTGATAGATTTTTCTGTTTCTGCTACTCTTGGTGGCTCCATATTTTAAGGTGTTTGATGAGTGAGAACATGAGGTTCAAACATGCTACCACATAGAACATGAACTAGAATTTCTTCTTGCCAACTAAAATCCACAGTAGCACCGACTAGTTGGAAATAATATAACAACCTCTCAAATCTGTGCAGGGATTGACAGTTTGCAAAGTGCTTTTATAGATTTGATTATATTTAAGATCCACAGCCTCTATGTGAAATAATATTTTCTCTAATCTATAGATGAGGAAACTGAGGCTCAGAGAAATCATGTAACTCTCTAACTACGACACTTGTAAGTGATGAAGCTGAGATTTGAAGCTGATGCCTATCAGTCTTTGGATAGATTTTCTACCACTGTTATTCCAGGGCTTCTGAAATAGTCTCAGGTCAATTTATGACACTGGGTCTGTCCTAAATTGCTACCATTGACTTCTATTCAGTCATAACTTCTGTTGTCCATGTTTCCTGTGGTTTGGCTGCCTTAAGGATAAAAATACTACTCTCCTAGCAGTCCCAAGATGGTGTGTAAGCCTCCCTGTATCCAAGACCTCTGCTATCCTTAAGGTTCCCGTGAGCACTTGATTCTTGCCTCTCATGTGCAAAAGCTGGCTCCATCTGCCTCTTCTCCTGCTGGCCCAGAGAATGCAGTGGCTGCTGAGGGCTATCACCCCTATTAGCTCTGGCACTGTCTATTGGAACCTCTGCTCCACACCCACCTCAGGTCCTACAGTTTCAACGTAAATTACCATAGAATGGAGAGAATTCTACTCCTCCTTACATTTCTTACTTCATTTAGGCCTCCCAGCCACTCTCTGGTATGGTCCCACTCTGAGCATCTCTGTGTTACAGGTGAGGAAGCTGAGATGCAGCAAGGTTGAGCCATTTGTTGAAATCCACATGAGTAGTAAATGGTAGAATGGGATTTGAACTCAGGGAGAGCCCACATGATTAACCTCCATTCTCTCCTGTCTCCCTAAGAGAAAGCACTCAGCCTCAGAAAACAGATGCAGGTGCACAAGATTTGTCTAGCCACAGTGCCTCTGCCATCTAATAATGCACATCACTCAGACTTATCCCTTGCCTGTCCTAGTGGATTAAGGCCAAAACACCTGGGATAAAGAGGCTGCAGATAAACAATTGAACAAAACAAACAAATAGCACTCTGTCATCAAAACATGAGGGATCTGTCTTCACATAAATACACACACACACACACACACTCACATGAGTGGGATATTTGGATCACAAAGCAGCAGTGTTTTAGAACTCTGTCCCACCCTGCCCAACTAATCTGATAGTGTGTCTAGGGAGTCAGCAGCTCTCCAGCCCCTAGCATAGAGCATGGTACATAGTAGTCACTCAAAAAATTATTTTGAGCAAATAAATAGAATCTGGAGTGTTTAGACACTAACGTCTTATTATTGGAGCTTTTGAATTATTTTTTTAATCACATATTCTAATAAAGGGGCGATGAATTTTAAAGCAAGATGCAAGTTTAGCATAGACCTGGGATCCAATGTGACCTCTCACAAGCTACTTAATTTTCTGAACTGCCACATACCAAACTGCAGTAGAGGGCTGGTAATGTGATGAGGATTATGAATGTGGCTAATCTCCCAGTGCAGTGCTCACCCAGCGCAGTGGACACTGGATAAATTCTCATTCCCTCTTTCTACTTCTTTATAGGTAACTTCGATGCTCAGTAACTGCTTCTTATCTGACCCTTCTAGGTATGAACAAAGGGAAATTTTCTTAAGAGTCAGGACACCTGATCTCAGTACTGAATCTCTGGGCAATCAGTTAAACTATTCAGACTCACCTCTCACATTCCTAATCAATAAAATAAGACAAGAATGGGTGCCTTAGCATGTCTGTGTGAGGAGGAAATTATTCCTTGAGAAGGAGATATAACAAATCCCATTTGTGAACGGTAGCACTATTGACATTTCGGGCTGGAAAATTCTTTGTTGTAGGGGCTGACTTGTGCATTGTAGGTTGTTTAGCAGCATTCCTGGCCTTTACCCACTAGACGCAAATAGATCTCCCTTTCCAATTGTGACAGACAAAAATGTCCCCAGACATGGTCAATAGACCCCCAGGATGGGGGGAGCTCAACAAATGGTGGGTATTATTATTGGCCTTTCTTCAACATAGAATAGAATAAGGTATATATGACCAGCCTTGTGGAAATAGGTGAAACTCCTGCAAGGATCGCAATTTCTCTTTAGTCCCTTTCACCCTGTTACAGGTGGGATTTAAGACAGGAATGCCTCACTTCTAATATGTACATGTGATAGACTCCAGTTTTCAAAGTGAACCATATATGACTTGGCTCCTCCTCTTTCTGTATTAGACAAGATATCATATACATTCTTTATCCCTACCTTTCACTTACAAGCAAATGCATACTCCATTTAGAATAAGAGCTAAGAGCAAAACACACTCCTGGGTACAGAGTTGTGTCCATTTCCATCTGAGGAAGGACAGGAGTCTTTCTCCTTCCAGCTCCCACACCCACCTCAGGCCCCAGGCTTTTTCCATAGCCCCTGGAGGCTATCCAAGAACAAGGATCTCATTCCTTCCTCTATAACTCTTCCTTGTTGCTATTCAAAACCTTGGCACTGTCTGTCATGCCCTGGGAAGGCAGCTTTTCAATCCTACCAGCCTCAGAAGACATTTTTTACTTTGCACATCTGTAGATTTCTGGTCTCTGACTTCCGTTTAATCTTCTCAGCACTATCAAGGTTTCCTTTGTCAAAATTGAAAGGCTCTGATTCAGCATTTCCACTTCTGGGTATACAACCAAAAGAACTGAAAACAAGGTCTCAAAGAGAGATTTGCACACCCGTGTTCATAACAGCATTATTTACAATAGCCAAAAGGTATAAGCAACCCAAGTGTCCATCTACAGACGAATGAATAAACAAAATTTGGTATGTACGTACAATGGAATATTATTCAGGTTTACAAAGGAAGAGAATTCTGGCGCATGCTACAATATGGATAAACTTTGAGGACATTATGCTAAGTGAAATAAGCCAATCACAACAAAACAAATATTAGACAATTCCACTTACATGAGGTGTCTAGAGTAGTCAAATTCATAGGGACAGAAAGTATAATGGTGGTTCCCAGGGTCTGAGGAAAGGGGAGAGTTAGTGGACAATGGGGAGTTAGGCTTAACGGATATAGAATTTCAGTTTTGCAAGATGAAAAAGTTCAAGAGGTTGGTTGCACAACAATGGGAATACACTTAACTCTAGTGAACTCTACACTTAAAAAAATGGTTAAGATGTAAATTTCATGTTATGTATACTTTACCACAATCAGAAAATAAAATTAAAAACAAAAAACTGAGGGACTGATGTCCTCTCCCCATCTTTGCAGCCTGGATTCCACCACCTCCTCAATGGTTTCACGTGTCTCCACTTATCTTGTACTTGCTCCTATTTCTTAAAAGTGTACATGATCTTTCCTTCCTCTCTGCACGATCCTTTCTTGTCCTTTATAATAAGAAGGTTCATTCTCTCCATTTCTGTCTATCCTCTTCCTACCGGAAGGTAAGACTTATTTTACTAGAGGGATAAAGAAGTGAGCTTCTCTCCCTTCTCCCTTTCTCTCCCAATCCCTAAGTCTATCTCTAACTCCATCTCCATCTGCGGCTCTATTTCCTACATGCTGCCCCATGGGATATGATTTTTCCAGGCTCGGCACTGAGTATCTTAGTTCATTTCAGCCTCTTGAGTCCAGCTCTATTGTCCAAGTTTTTCCTGCAAAAAAGCTGACTTCTTTTTAATCATCATCTGGCACACAAGGGAGGGGCTGTGATTAATTAGTGCCCTCAAACTCAATCCAAAGTCCTAGAGACTCTTAGAGCATTTTTGTGTGTGTCTGTCTTGAATAACATGAAAAGCAATGGCCCATACTTGATCCCCAAATTACACAGCATGTTCCACTATTTAAGAACAAATATAAGGCCCTTATTCAACAATTCTGCATGTGGTTGCCCACTGTCTTAGCATCATTCGAAGTTGTTACCTCACTGAGAGCGTTGCAGGTCTCTCTCAGAGCTCCAAACTCTGTGCTGGGTGCAGAACGGAGTTCCTGCCTGTTTGCTGGTTGACTATTGTTATATCACAAAAAGGAAATGACTCTCTAAACACTGCAGATTTGGATCATTCTTGACTTGGGAAGATATCACCTTTGGTAGTTGGCAACATGATGGAGCAAAAATGATGGGTGACTGGGGACAAGGAATGTCTCATCTAAATCAGTTAGATGAGACATTCATCCAAATTTGATGAATTTAGGCATGAAAACACTTGGCAAACCACTCACTCTTTTGAGTCTCCATTCCCCTGTCTACAAAATTAGGGTCTTTTCATTGATGTCTAGGCTGCTTTCTATTTCAAACACACTCTCATTCTCAGCCCAGTATTAAGAGATTAAGGCAGAAACACTCCTCCTATCCCCTCCCCACTGACCTTGGCCTTCAGAAGTGTCCAGCAAGCATTTCCCTTTCTGTAGGCACTGGAAGATCCAGCAGACTGTTTAACCATGATATCAAACCCCAGTCATATGATCCCCCACTGGGTTTTTAAATCAACATGGAATGATTCTGGCCCAGTGTGAGGGCAGCTGAAATTGACAATCCAAGGGTGGCTGTGGGAGGTGGCTCGAAGAGCACACTTGATAATCAACATGAACAAAGATGTTCCTTTCATCAAGATATCAAAAATAAATATAAGCCATGGGTTGTTTTTGAAGGAACAACATCTGACCTTAATCTTATTCATCCCCACATTCCACTGTTCTTCCCTCCCTGGCTTGGCAGCTTGCCACAGGGGGAAGTGAGCTGCCTTGGGTTATAAGCTGTCAGACTCTGTATTTAAATATTACTCACCCAGCTCAGTTCAAGGTACAGGTCAGCCCATAGTATTAAGTTAAGTACACTGGGAAATACATTATCTTTTGGGTCACAGGGGTACCATTCAGTGAACAGCAACAGGATTGCCTGGTTGATAAATGATTCCACAAGAGGTTATATCTCTCCTGCCCTAGAAATAATAGCAATAATCCCTTACATTCATATTCCACTCTGGAGTCGGTGAAGGATTTTCACATCCATTATCTCCTAGGATGTTCTCAGTGGAGTCAGCTGAGCACAGGATGGGGTTAGGCATATGCTCAGGAGCCCGTTTCCCACTGTTCAAGCTAGGTTACCTTGGGTAAGTCATGTCAACTCTCAGAGCCTTGAGTCACTAACTGTAATGCCAATAATATCTGCCTTGTAAGGGAATCAGGAAGATCAAGTGAGGTGACGTTTGTGCCTATGCTTTTTTTTTAATTGTGTCATGTAAAAAGAACCTACTAGACATGTTCTATAGAAGCTAAATAAAAAATAATGAAAACGTGTCTCAATTAACCTTCTGAAGCCTTAAAAAAACACAAATGTAGCAGAGCTAAAACAATTTTAAAATAATCCTCTTTATTTTTTCTTCCGATTTGCATTCATTCATTGGGTACCTTTGCACAATAGCTATAAAGCTCAAGCTCTGCCTTCCAGGAACTTGGGAAATTAAGATATATAAGGATATAGCTACAGCTATGACTTTAGGTAGAGAACAGAAATGGAGAAGGGAGGTCAGTCTAGCAAAGGCTAGATGTCAATGACTGCAACTGTTAGAATGCCATAAAAGGAATCCTGAGGAATGAGATTACACTGGACTGCAGTAGTGATATAAAAAAGTTGTCAATGTCCTACGATGTGGGAGCTGATAGACATATCTTCTCTCTAATCCTGACCACTATGCTGCAAGGTATTATTATTATCATTAGCATCATCCCCATTTTAGATAAGGGATAGCTGAGGGTCAGGAAGGTTAACTCATGTGTCCACAGTTGGTAAAGCATCAGACCATGGGCTCACAACCATATGTTTGAAGCCAAAGCCTTTGTCTATTTCCCTGTGTTGCATAGCATATCTTCTCCAAAATCAGAGAATAAGGAAGCCCTGAAATCAGTTTTTTTACTGGACCCTGAAATACCAAGAGAGGGAGAGAGTATGAGGAAAGCCATTTCAAGAGGAGATCACAGCAAAATTATGAATATATATCTTTGGAGATACTGAGAAGTCTAGTCTGGCTAGAGAGACGTTTGGTATTGGCCTGATCATTCCCAAAATTTCTAGCATAGTTTGAGCTCAAACTTTCTAAAGGCCAAGTGGACAGATGACTTCTTATGATTCCCTCCTCAAAGAGTGCCCAGCTCCCTGCCGCTGCAGCCCTCCCTGCCATCACTTCAATCCCTCTCTTGCTTCCGATTGCCCCCATCTACTGCAGACTGAGCCCCAACGCATATTTCATATTTAGAACAAGCACTTGATTATTCCTTAAATGGTGAATGAGACCATCTTATTGTATACCAGCACTCTGGTTTGATGTGGTTTCCATCTCTACCTCTAGGTTAGATGTAGCAAGTGCAAATGCCAATGTTGGCAGACCCCCATGATCTCCCACTGAACAATGTCGAGGATGGCATTGTGCTCCCAAGCTAGCACCAGCTGGGAAACAGCTGGCTTTTCTTTTTCAGTTTTTTTTATGTTGACTTTGATGCCCTAAGGATATTTAGTAGGTAACATTCATGTATGCTAAGGTAAAATTATAGAAAATTCAACAGGATAGACAAATGAGGATAAGTATGACAGGGAGAAGTGACACAAAGGCTCTAACAGACAGTAGACACAGGCACACTTATGCCTGCTTTTTTATTAAAAAGAAATGCACTGTCAGTAAGCATAGTCAATGACACCAACTTCCATCACTTAGGGTCCCCTGCTGTAAAGAGGTGAAACAGACTCTTTGTAATTTAACAGAAGCATTCTAGTTGCTCAGAGAATCAAAGGAAGATTTGACTAATCAGGCTTTTGGCGATGCATGAACCACAGATACTCTGAGCATTCATCTATTTGTTCATTCCACAAATATTGTTGAGCATCTGCTTTACCTGGAATTGCTCCAGGTGCTGAAAGTGTAGTGAAGATGGAATCTATGATGTGGTTGCAAAAGCTAATGGACACCTTTTCAGGACACAGATGCTAGACACTCAGATTCCAAGGATTGCCTTCTCTGTAAGGCTCCTCTCAAGTTTCAATCCTCATGAAAAAGTCTGAATAACATAGCTTGGATAAAGTGTCCATCTCCTGGCCAGTGTTGGTGGGGAGGGGAGGATGGAAGTTGTGTGAAGAACCTTGATGAACAGCCCCATCATCAACAGATCCACAAACGGTGAGGAAAAAGTATTACCCAAAGGGAAAGAACGGTGCTTTCAACAAAACAAGGGGGAAAGGATGCTGAGAAGGAAAAAGGATTCTTGTCTACTCTTCTGTCTCAGAGGATAAAATGAGATCATGCATGTGAAGACGTTAGCACAGTCCCTGGCACAAAGTAAGTGCATGGTCAATAAATAAATAGCAAGAAAAATAATTTGAAAATTCATCTTCTATGTGACTAGAGATCAAAGCATGTGAAGTAATTATGCTGTTTTGTTTTGTTTTTACCTACAAACATACAGTCAAAGTGTCAAAAGTAAGACACCAGATTTAAATTATTTAGGAAATTTGGGAGAGCATTAATGAAAGTATCTAAATGAGGAAGTGTTAGTCCTATTTTCCCTGTGCTCGGCAGACTTCATTTTGGTTTGATTTAACATTTAATTAAGTATATGCCATATGCTAAATCCATGTAGCAATGTACATAGCTTTTTTTTTAACTTTTTATTGAGATTATGATAGGTTACAACCTTGTGAAATTTCAGTTGTACATTATTGTTTGTCAGTCATGTTGTAGGTGCACCACTTTACCCTTTGTGCCCACCCCTGGCCCCCCCTTTCCCCTGGTAACCACTAATCTGTTCTCTTTGTCTACATATTTAGCTTCCACACATGAGTGGAGTCGTACAGAGATTGTCCTTCTCTATCTGGCTTATTTTGCTTAACATAATACCCTCAAGGTCCATCCGTGTTGTTGTGAATGGGATGATTTTGTCCTTTTTTATGGTTGAGTAGTATTCCGTCGCATATATATACCATATCTTCTTTATCCAATCATCAGTTGTTGGGCACTTAGGTTGCTTCCACATTTTGGCTATTGAAAATAATGCTGCAATGAACATAGGAGTGCATGGGACTTTTGGAATTGCTGATTTCAAGTTCTTTGGATAGATACCCAGTAGAGGGATAGCTGGATCATATGGTATTTCTACTTTTAATTTTTTAAGAAATCTCTGTACTGTTTTCCATAGTGGCTGAATCAGTTTGCATTCCCACCAGCAGTGTATGAGGGTTCCTTTTTCTCCACAACCTCTCCAACATTTGTTACTTTTTGTTTTGGTTATTTTTGCTATTCTAATGGATATAAGGTGATATCTTAGTGTAATTTTGATTTGCATTTCCCTGATGATCAGTGATGATGAGCGTATTTTCGTGTGCCTGTTGGCCATCCATATATCTTCTTTGGGAAATGTCTTGTACACAGCTTTTAAGTGAGATCTCAGCACACAATAACCTAAAGTAGAAACAAGTAGATTGTGAACAGGTCTGAAAACTATGACATACATGGAATGGATAAAAGGATGGGGGCTTCTGGCCTGAAATCACAGCATTATGAACATCTAATTGTGTGCAACTCTAGTTGTGGCAGAGCCCTCCTAACGAAAAGGAGAGAAAGTCTCTGGCCAATATCTTGTGACTTCTGGAAGAGAAGTCTTTGAGACCAGGGCAGCAGAGTGACTTGGGCACAGCTAGTTTTGCCATCAGCTAGAACATCAACTCTGCTGTGTCTTTCACAAAAGAGCCCCAGCGTATCTTGTCTTTGGAACAGGAAAATGCAAAACTCTTGCCTAGTATCTCTGTCACTTTCCAAGAACTTAGGAGTGAGTTTTCTTCTGAGCTGGAGAGAGAAAAGAGAGAGTACAAGGGACAAATGTACACAGACACATACTTGAGCATCTCCATATTGCCTGGGCTACCTCTTAGCATGGCAGCTGGGTCTACAGCAAGGGTCCCAAGAGACAGCCAGATGGAGACTGCATAGTGCTTTATGACCTAATACTGGATGGCATGGAAGGCCACTGTTCCCATATTCTATTCAATGGAAAGGAGCCAGTAAGTCCAACCCATAATCATGCAAAGAGTAATAGACTCCACTCCTCAATGAGAGAAATGCCGAAGAATTTGCAGACCTCTTTTAAAAACTGCCACAGTCAAGCCTCTAGCTGTGCATGTTTTTATTCCTCCCACATGAAAATTACCTTCATTCTCTCCTGAGACATGAAAATTACCTTCATCAGAGACATTTCCCCCCTCCAAACAGTTTTATTTATTACTGCACCAGGCCAGAGCTCCAGGCCCAGGATCGAATTGCCAAATTTCTGTAAATTGGAAATGACACATTCTCCAACTGCATCACATGATTTTACTAAGGATCACGTTCAATATAGGTGTATACACACAAAGAGACACACATATACACACACACAATTTATACACACACATAAAATCATGATATCTTTTCAAAATAGAAACTGTTAATTATACAGAAAACACCTCCATTCATGCAATTTTTATGTCTTCTTCCAGGTAATTAATTTTATGGAAATTCACAATCCTGGTCCTCCTGCTTGCAGCGCTTCCCCATACACACTACCCTCCTAGTCCTCCTGGGAACATTGGGCAAACAATCTCACTGAGAAATTATTTGAAGAAGTTAAATTAACATTAAACAGTGTATGACACATGCATCAAACAGGAAGTGTTGTTTTTAGACACTGAGATTTTCTAGGCAACCTCCAAGTGCTAAAATGTTTGACCTCCTCCATTGATTCCTTGTCCTGAGGCAGCATTTAAGACATTGAGATATGTCTTCTGAATTTTCCCTCCCAGCACTTCTGGAATTTCATTGTATTTTGCTGAGCTTGGGCAGTAGCCAGGAAAATGTCTCCCACAAGAAAAAGATCGCTGGTTATTTCCCCAGTATCTATTCTCTCTTTCACTTGAATAATAAAGATTTTAGCTGGGCACAGGGACCTCTTGCTAAAGAGTTTATCCCCTAATTTCCCTTAAAGCTGAGTGTAGCCACGTGACTCTATTCTGGTCAATAGTACGAGAGTGGAAGTGCTGAGTTTACTACTTCTAGGTCAGGCCCTTAACATGCAATGAGCATAAACTTCCTTTCTCCTCTCTACTTCCTGTTGGCTGGAACATGGATGTGATAGTGGGAGCTACAGAAGCCATCTTAGACCACAAAGTGTAAGGTATTTGCTGAGATGGCACAACAGTAAGAAAGTCCATTATTAGCTTGAGTTGATATGATTGACTGCTTATACTCAGACAGTTACCTAGGAGAGATTTTGTCTGGCTTGACTGTGTTATAACAGGAAAAGGAAATGTTAACTAATAGACCCACTCAGACCCAAGCCCATGATCATTTCTCAAATATGCGCAGTGTTGACCCTACCTCCATCCCTTGCACTATGATCTCTTATCCTTCTGCCCTCAAGGAAGTCACATGCCACCCAGTGGCTGTTGCCTGCCTGACCCACATTTGCCACCAAACTTCTTTCAAATTCCCCAGAGGGAAGGAGCTTAATAACTCGGCCTGTTGATTAACACTTTGCTCCTAGGCTTCTCATGTCTCTAATGGATCTTCCAAAGCCCTGGTGGTGGGAATAAGAGTGAAAATACTTACAAGGGCTGCCCCAGTGGTGCAGCAGTTAAGTGCGCTTCCACTTTGGTGTTCGGCGTTCCGCTTTGGCTGCCAGGGGTTCACCGGTTCGGAACTCGAGTGTGGATGTGGCACTGCTTGGCAAGCCATGCTGTGGTAGGCATCCCACATATAAAGTAGGGGAAGATGGGCACAGATGTTAGCTCAGGGCTAATCTTCCTCAAAAAAAAAAAAATTAAAAAAAAAGAAAATACTTACAACTGGAAAGTTCCAGACAATGAGCAATCAGAATGGACAGCACTCATGAGCAAGCACCCAGACCACTGTCCCAAGCAGCAGCCAGCCCTCTGGTGCATTCCTGCTGATTCCTGTAGATCAGCTCTCCTGCCTCTTACCTGCTCAATCTTCAGTCCCTGTCCCTTTCCACAGCATAATGCTGTAGTAGAGACTTGCTATAAATAGAAAAAGAGAGACACAGTGATTAGAAGATGGATGTCATTCTTAATTAAAAATCAAAAGATGTGTGACCTTAGGATGGACTACAAGACAGAATCTCTCTTCTGGGTTTTAATTTATACCTATGAAGTCCCCAGATGCATTTTAGCATTTGTATATCCTCAGACTTACTACAGACCCCAAAACTAGCCCCTGCACTCTTGGTTTCAAATTTTGACAGGCACATCGAGAAACAAGATGCTATAGCCATGAGCAGTCCTGCAATTAGCAAAATACTTTAACTCTCAAGTGAGAATACAGTGTTTGCACAAATGAGGCACATTGACATGCCGAGCAGTAACTGTAACAGCAAAACAAAGAGAGAGACCAGCATCATGAGGAATGGATATTTCAGCCTCAATGACATGATAGCTATTTTGAGTACCTTAATTTAATCCAACTAAATATTCACCGAGAGCTTATCCTGCACCAGGTGCTGACTCTACCAGGTAGGTGTTGGGGAGACAAAGGTGATGAAGACAAGGTCCCAACTCTCAAGTGAACAAATTGATATACAAAATGTCTGTAATTCTCTGTGAGTACCATAATAGAAAATGTCTAGAAAGTATTATGGGAACACAGATGAGACAGCAATCACTCTGCCTGGTATGAGGCTGCCCAGGAACATTCAGAAAGGTCACACTTGTGTCGAGTTGTAAAAGGAAAACTGGTGCCCTCCCAGGCAGACAAAGAAGGGATAGAATACCAGCTAGTGGGAACAACAGAGGTAATGTCTATGCAGACGGGAAAAGGCATAGTGTCCGGGGTAGGGCACCAGCAGGTGATGAAGCTGCAAGGTGATGTTCTCAAACACTGGGTGCATGTTAGAAACCCCTGAGGAGCTTATAGGAACTACCATGTGGCATATTAGAATATTAAATATCATACCTAGAATATTAAACCAGAATTTCCACTGGTGGATCGGGGCATCAGGATTTTGTCAAAACTCCCAGAAGATGCTAATGTGCAGCCAATGTTAAAAACCACTGCCCAGTTCAGACCAAGAAGGACTCCAAATGTCATCCTGAAAAAGAACTATGCTGCCCTCCAGGCCATGAGTGAAAATCCTAGGCAGTCCCGTCCTCAGCATCTGCAGATTTTAGAAAACAAACATCTGTGTTTGGTTGTATAATGTCATACTGCCAGGAGGCAGCAGATGGGTGACCAAGGACTTCATTTCTTGGAGAAAATTCAAGTATCTCAGTTATAGACAGAGCCACGTTCTTCTAGGAGGCATGGACGCTCCATCCCAGTCCTGTGAAACTGCCCTACTTCTATCAGAGTAGAGTTCGCACACTTTAGATTTACGTAAAATATACATATCTTTCCTGTATCTTAGTCAATTACTTACCTTCTCCTAAGAAGAGAACTCTGTGGGTAGGAAACATTAAAATGAACAGCTAGCACTTTGATAGTGCTTACTCTGTGTTGGAAGGAGCTGAGCATGGGGGATGGAGTAACTCTAATTCTCATAACCTCAGGAGGTAGACACTAGAGTTAATACCATATTCCAGACAAGGTGTTTGAAACAGAGACAGGTCTGGGACTACAGTACCTCACTTGCCTCGCCCTAGTCCCTAGTCCTGGCCCTACCTAGGGAGCAGCCGAGAGCACGAAGGTAGTGGAGGTGAGAGTCAAAGCCAAGGAACTGAACTCAAAACTTCTACTCATGACCTCTATGCTGCCTCTTCTGTGCTTTTTGTCTTTGAGGAAACTGGCACATAGTAGTAAAAGGTAGAGGCGGGGACACCTGAGAAGAAGAGAAAGGTAGAAGAGAAAGGAGGAAAGGGGAGCGAGGATAAAAGAGAGAGACGCAGCAAAGACTGTTATTTGGCAGAAAACTCTCTTCACAGTTACAGCAGGTGCCACAACAGACAATATCTCAGGAGGGATGTATTAGGGTTGATTCTCAGGGAGAGATGGTAGGCAGGTCTCTTGGGTGGTAGTCTGCTACCAATAGGACAAAGAAAGTGACCTAGATGTGCTGGCCACTGGGCCCAAACTCTCTTCCCATTTGGAAGGTCATCTCTACCTCATACTCACCCCCCATTCCTGATCGTGACCTGCAGCCCCTCAGTCTTGCCCACTTTGGTCTTTGGGCAGTAATGCCCCTCCCCGTGAGCCTTTCTTGTTGACCCCACCTGAGTGCAGAGAGGAGCTGTAGGAACTTGGGAGTCCAGAAGGTCCTAAGACCACCCTCAGGTTCAATAATTCACTGAAAGGACTCACAGAACCAAGCAAAGCTATTATACTCACAGTTATGGTTTATTACAGCAAAAGGGTACCGATTATAATCAGCAACAGGAAGAAGCATATAGGGCAGGGGCCCGGAGAGTTCCAGGCATGAGCTTCCACTTTTCCTCTCCCAGTGGAGTCCTGGACAGAGCTTACTTCTCCTGGCAAAAATATGTTTCAACACACATGGAGTATTGCCAACCAGGGAAAATCACCTGAGCCTTGGTGTCTAGGATTTTTATTAAGAATTGGTCTAGACATGATTGGCTGCTCACATGGCTGACCTTAGTTTTCAGCCCCTCCAAGAGGTCAAGGTGATAGTGTGTGGGCAAAGACCCTCACAGTAAATCACACTGTTAGCATAGTCTATCTGGTTTTGCCCATGGCATCAACAGACAGAGCATGCCAAGGGCTTCAGGGTTACCTCCTAGGAGCCAGTCAAGGGTCACATCTTTCTTTGGGCAAAGTTAATCCTTTACTGCACAGAACTGGTCCCATCTTAGAGCTCAGTAGAGAGGGTTTACAACCTACTGCTACCACTTTCTGGCTGAGTGGCCTCAGGGAGATCCCTCAAGCTCTCTGAGCCTCCTTTGACTCACTTGTAACATGGATACAACATCTCAGATGACTGTTTGGAGGAGGAAAGAGGTGAAGTGTCACCAGGATGTTACAAACTATAAAGGTACAGAAAACTAGTTACATTCTGCCTCAATCCAAAATGAACCAGACGTTACTTTGAGGGGGAGACCATAGAAATTACGATGCCTGGGATGTGTGCATCAACCAAGAAATTACCATTTCTACAGAAACACAATCATCATTTCGCTTATTTCATAAACGGGCATTTATGGACCAAGTCCTGGAGACACAGGGATGAGAAGGCTGCGTTTCTGAGCAAGTTGCTGTGATTTGGGAAGTAATGGATGGAAAGGAGTTAGCTGGTGTTTAGATTAGCTCAGGTCCAAGGAGATGAGAAGTGAGGTGGCTCCCTGAACTTCCCCAGCTCCCACATCAGCTCCTCTCCCCCAGGCACACCTCAGCGCTGGCCCAGTATGCTAGAACAATCTATGAGATATTAATGCTTTTTCTGTCTTTATTTACTGCTTTAAAAATATCCTACATAATGTAATCGCATTGTACACATACAGTTTTTCTGATACACTTAGAACACTGCTATCACTTGGTATACTTCAACACTTGGCATCAGACAGCTTAGAGGAGGTGTTTAAATACACTGTGCTCCCTTGCAGGTGTTTGAAAGCTGCTGGATTCCAAAATTAAAAAGAAGCAGATTTTTCTTTAATGTTTTATATTTTGTTGAACTCAAAAATCCTTAGTCTTCAAGTCTTAAGGCCTGTATAGTTCAGTGGGACGAATTCACTGACCAGACCAATTTTTATTGAGCACCTCCTATGTGCCATCAATATTGTAAGCACATAGGAAAGAAATTAATGAGCAAACAGATTTTTAAAATCTCTGCCTCTGCGGAATGTACATTCTTTTAGACTCTGACACAATATCAGCTTTGGAAAGTTGTGAACTGAGCATAAATCACTCATCAGCTGTGAGACCCTGGGCACCTGACCAAACCCATATGAGCCTCTTTCATCATTTTGAAAAGGAGCTAATAATACCAATCTCCTGGGGTTATTGTGAGAATAAATTAAGCAACCATAGTAAAACACCTAGAACACTTTTGGCTTATAGAAGCTTCTGGATGCATGTAAGATCCCTTTTCTCTTCTACCGTTTATTTCCAAGACTCCATGCTATCTCAGTTATAAAACCAAGGGAAGAAAAGTAGCCATTAGCTACTAGATTAATCAGAGGCACTAAATGCTAGACACTGAGTCAACTCAGAAATAAAATCCAAGTCTGGTGTTTTGACCAGGTGACCTCCTACCTTCACCCTTCCCCATACAAACTCAGAGGCAATGTGAGGTAGCAGGAAATACTCCAGGCCAGGTCAAGAGACCTGATTTTAGCTCTAGCTCCTCCAATAATAGCTATGTATTTTTGGGCAACTCACGTTCCCTCTCTGAGTCTCCATTCCCAGAGCTGTAAAATGAATGGCTGCACTAGATCAGTGTTCTCAATCCGGGCTACACATCAGAAGCCCCTGGGGAGCTCTTTTCTGATGCCCAGAAAATTAAATAAGAATCCCTGGAGGGATTTTTTTAAAACTCCCCTGATGTGAAGCCAGGACTGGGAATTTCTGGGCTCCTCCTTCAGCGCTAACATCCTAGGACAGAGCTTGCAAACTCAAATGCCTCTAGAGACCAAGCAGGTAACATAAGTGCATGAAGCCAGGAAGGCACACCTGCCACAAATGAGAGTGGAAGGGCTGTGCCCACAGGTGGATGCCCCATGGGAAGCGTAGCAGGTGATCTCTGCCAGAACACGATTTCCCTGTGGGGGACTACATGTAGGAAGTAGGGGCTGGGGGTCCAGGACTGCTAAATATTCCATTATTCAAGAGAAGCTGAATATCTTATGTGCGTATATGCGCACGCCCGCATGCGCATACCAAATCTCCAAAATTTTAAATGGTGACCTAACTTGGTTTTTTTTTTCAGTTTCATTTTAATGTTATATAAACGAAAACAAAAATCAAAAAATAAAACAAAAATCGTTGTGTATCCTGGTAATACTAAGGGCCACTAGTTGCTGACTCCTCTTCTCCAAGACCTTGGACAAACTCAATTCTTAGAACAGGGAGGTCATGATGAAAATTTGGGACTTAGAGATTATTTTTCTTCCTTTCTTTATATTCTGTCATGTTTCTATTTGTTTACTGCTCCCCTGCCAGGGGCCATTTTAGATATTTTCCTCCTAATCACACCCCATTAGATTTTAATACCACAGATATGCTGTGTCCCTGCTTATGTACTCTATTGCTTTATTTGGAGAGTATGATTTCTTCGCCCTCCACCAAAAATCAATTTTTTCAAATTGCCCCTATTGAGAATGCGTGGCTTATGTAGACGAATTGGGGCACCTTGACCTGTCTACAGAACTAGCTCAAGTCTGTTTTTCATCCTGTGTGTTCCACTGTGTTCTCCCCACCCCCCACCCCCACCCCCGCCTATCTAAAGGACAGAGTGAGGCAGGAGAGCTGCAGTCTGGGTTTGAGTACCACGGAGCAGTTAGCAGGTGTGCAGCCTTCGGTAAGCCTCTTACCTCCCCAAGCCTGTTCTCACTCCCGCACAGACCTGTTCTCAGTCCCACACAGGCTTTACATTTCAAGCATGAAATGAAACCAAGCCTGTGCCATCCTGATCTTCCTTCTGGGAAGACCTTGTTGCTGGGAGTGGACAACCTTCAGCTGTCAGCCCCTTGAGGGATGGCCTCACGCTACTCATATCCAATGATCAGTGAGGCAGCCCAGCAGGGAACAACCCTGAAATGCCACTCTAGGATGTCCCTTGGGTCTGGCCAAATTTGTCTTTGGGCAGGCCTCCCAACTCAACTTCTCCCTCTGCCCACTCCTGCCTTATTCTTTCTCTTCCATAGATCTGGAACCCAGGGGTGCACTTGTATAAATATCCTATACACAAGACTCTATTTCAGAATCTGCTTCCCGGGGAGCTCAAACTACCACAGCAGTAATACAAAGGAAATGCAACGCTGTCATTGACATTGTTCAATGATAAGCTTCTGAAGCTTTAAGCATTTGCACATGAAATTTTCAACGGAATTTGCAGCTGAAACTTTACATAGTTCATTCTGGATGTGCTTGACACCAGGCTTCCTGGCATTGGGATGCTTGAAACATGAAAGTGACCACAACAAAGAGCTCACAGTCCTGAGCCAACCAGAGACCTGAACTCAGAATAAGTCTTTTTTTGGTGTACTCTGTCCCTTTTTTGTAATCAGTCCAGCCCTTTTTATTTCTGCTCTGAGAGACCTGCATAACTCCCACCTAAGTGATGTGTCTCTTCCTTGACAGGAAAGTAAATAAATTCAACTTTGTTTCAGATCATTATTTGGTGATCTTTGTTTCTTGCTACTGAACATCACAAATCACTGAGGTGTCACCTCCCTCACCAGCCCTTTACCTTATGCCGCCTTTGGGATCTCCAGGACCTCATGTTAGGGAGCCCAGTGCACCCTCCCTATACCTCACCCCAGACATTCTATCTTGCCTACATAGTAACAACAACCAAAATAATAGTGATTATTTTTTAAATAATTATAAGACTTTCTAGATTCTTTGTGTGTGTGTGAGGAAGATTAGCCCTGAGCTAACATCTGCTGCCAATCCTCCTCATTTTTGCTGAGGAAGACTGGCCCTGAGCTAACATCCATGCCCATCTTCCTCTACTTTATATGTGGAGTGCCTGCCACAGCATGGCTTGACAAGCAGTCGTAGATCTACACCCAGGATCCTAACCAGCAAACCCTGGGCCACCGAAGTGGAATGTGCGAACTTAACTGCTGCACCACTGGGCCGACCCCTTCCTAGATTCTTTACGTATATCATGTTATTCAATCCCCAAACAAACTTATGATGTAAATATTATTATCTCTACAATACAGGTTAGGAAAAGAGAGATTAACTATAGTGCTTTAAGGTACTCAATAGCAAAGAAAAAAAGCAATCCAATTAAAAAATGGGTGGGGAGGAGGGCAGCCTGGTTACATAATGGTTAAGTTCACACACTTCACTTCAGTCCCCCTGGGTCTTCAGGTTTGAATCCCAGGTGCGGACCTACACACTGCTCATCAAGCCATGCTGTGGCAGTGTCCCACATACAAAAAATAGAAGAAGATTGGCAAAGTGTTAGCTCAGTGACAGTCTTCCTCAAGCAGAAAGAGGAAGATTGGCAACAGATGTTAGCTCAGGGCCAATCTTCCTCACCAAAAAAACCCAAAACAAAACAAAACATGGGCAGAGGAACTCAATAGACATTTTTCCAAAGAAGACATACAAATGAGCAACAGGTATATGAAGAGATGGTCAAAATCACTAATCATCAGGAAAATACAAATCAAACCACAATGAAATATCACCTCACACCTGTTAGAATGGCTGGCATCAAAAAGACAAGAGATATCAAGTGTTGGCAAGGATGTGGAACCCTTGTACACTGGTGATGGGAATGTAAATTGCTACAGCCGCTATGGAAAACAGTTTGGAATTTCCTCAAAAAATTAAAAATAGAGCTACCATATGATCCAGCAATCCAATTTCTGAGTATATATCCAAAGGAAGTGAAAATAGGATCTCAAAGAGATATCTGCACTCCCGTGTTCACTGTAGCACTATTCACAATAGCCAAGACATGAAAACAACATAAGTGTCTGTCAACTGATGAAAGATAAAGATATAGTATATATATATATATATATATATATATATATACACAGTGGAATATTATTCAGCCGTGAGAAAGAAAGGCATCTTGCCATGTCCTCACGACAAAAAAGAAATAGGAATTATGTGATGTGATGCAGGGATTAGCTAATGCTTTGATGGTAATCATTTTGCAATATATAAGTGTATCAAATCAACAAGTCGTACATCTTAAAATTATACAGTGTTATATGTCAATTATATCTCAATAAAGCTGGAAAATAAAAGACACACCTCATAAGTGGTAGAGCTGGAATTTGAACACTTTAGGACGGAAGCCCAAGCCAAGGAACTACTACACCACAAATCATCTCCGTCCTGGTTCTCGTTCCTTGGTTGCTGCGCTCAAGAGAGTTTTTGTAAATAAAGGCAGACAAAGTCTTGCTAACACACATATAAGCAGGCATGACTTACAACAGCGGACCCAGTGGTCACATAGAGCCTGATAAGGCTGATCAACTGTGGCAACCCCAACTTGCAGGGCATGCTGTAGGTCTGTTTTAGGATGAACTGTCCTCTGTGAATTCTGACACAGGCCATCCCTCTTGCTCCTCTCCTTGGTGATCCCAAACCCAGTTAACTTTCTGACTTAGTTCCTGGTACCCCTAGTTCAGAGTTTCTTAACTTCAGCACTGTTGACATTCCAGACCAGGTTTTCTTTATTGTGGGGGCTGTTTTGCACGTTGTAGGATGTTTAGCCACATATCCAGCTTCTGTCTACCTGATAGATGCCGGTACCACATCCACTCCTTCTCCCTATTATCACAAAAACGTCTCCAGAAATTTCCAAAAGTCCCTTAGAAGAGGTAAAACCTTTCCAAGTTGAAAACCACATGTCTAGTTCCCTCTCTTGACCAGATTTGACTGCAGCCTGATCACTCACCACCCCCATCTCAGCATGCACTTCCATTTGTGGGATTGTCCATCTCAGCATCTTCCTCAGGAGGCCAGCCTCCTGACATTCCAGAAACAAGCTATTCTCATCTAAGAGGGTCATTGATCCTGGTGGAAGAGTATGTCACCCTGCCCAAGCCAGCCCTACATCTTAACTGGTACCTCCTATCCGGTGCCGGTGGGTAGGAACTCCACCTATTTTCAGAGAAACCCCAGTAATAGCATGGGACTAAACATGTGCCACTTTCCTCTAATACTTAAGTGTTCCTCGGTGCCAAGCCCATTACTTCTTGACTGTGAGTTTTCTCAGACTTCAACTTTTCATTTTTAAGAAGGAACACAGTATGCGGACGTTCATTATTTTATTCCCACTGTGTCTGTCAAGGGATTTTTAAAAAGCCAGCACGAAGGGCCAAATAATAGGCTTGACTTAGTAAAGGGTCATGTAAATGGCTCATTGACACATCTCCCAGGGCTGGCAAAGCTGGTAGCCAAGCTCCAACAGAGCCTGAAAATGAATGTCCCAGTACTCTGGTTCCAGGGCTGCAAGCCACTATTTCCTCCCTTGGCAATCAAGTTACTCCCTAAGCCCAGCCTGCTTCTTTCTACACCAATTCCCTCATCTAGAGGATAAGAAAGGAAAAGTAACATTTCAGCCCTTGGCTCTCTCAAGGTGTGACTGTTGATAAGACTCCTGTCTTGGATTTAATAGTGTAGGCCATCCATTTTTCACTTGTTAGCTCTCATTATACATCAGCTCTTAGGATGTGCAGTAATGGAAAGGGAGAATGCACTTTGCGATCCCATAGACCTCGGTTTCACTTTTGCTGAGTGTCTGTAAATTTCCTAACTTCTCAAGACTTTCATTTCTCTTCTATATGTTGAAATATTAATAATATACAGGGGTTTTTTTGTGTGTCATTGAAAAGATTAAATAAATTAGTGCATGCAAAGTGTCTAGAAGCTTCTCATTGACTGATCACTCCTGGGAGTGGAGGTGGTGGTGTTGGTATTGCAATAACAATGGAAACACTAATGTGTGTGAGTTCCTTTCCCCCTTGGACAGAGAGTCTACCCTAAACCTCTGAATCTTTTCTGACCCTGGTGAACTAGGTCAACCTAAAAGGAAAGGTGCTCATCCATTAGCTCTCCTTCTTGAGATTAGAGTTTTCCTTTTGAGTCAGTCTTGAGCATCTGGCTTCCTGTTCCCACTTGCCTATGAGAATCTTAAAAAATTACAGGAAGTTCCCAAGAAGAAAGCATTCCAAACAGTACCCAGAGATTTGACCCAAAAGGCTGCTACAATGACCCTGAAACTACCTTCCAAAATGTGTCACACACACAAAAATCAACAAAAAATAAATCATTCCACTCTTTTCTGGCTCCTGGAAAGGGTTCTGCTTTTGCTTTGGCGGTGGTGGATAGAGACAGCTTCTCTATCTCCTCTGAATACCAGCAATATTGCTTTGAACTTGTTTGAAAGCAAGAAATAAACATTAATCGAGAACCTATTACCGTCAGTGCTGACCAGTATACATCATTTACAGTATAAGGTTTAATCCATATGAAAAGCATCTGAGATGAGGAGTATTATTTTTCTTATTACAGTTTCCATATTGAAAAAAGTAAGGCTCACAGCAAGCAAGTAAATACCCCCATGAGGGTGTCAAAATGTTTATTCCAGTCTCAGGGCCCCAAGTGAATATCCAATATTCTTTCTGTGATATCACATTGCTTCTCAACCCTGTTTCTCTCAAATCTCTTTAACGTTGATGTGACGGGGCTTGAAAGTGGAAAGCCCTGCATAGCGCAATAGGCTGGACTTTGTCACGTACTGGATGGAGAATTTGATGTTTAGTATTATGACACCCGCCTGAAAATAATTAGTTTTTTTTTTTAGACGTTGCAGGCAGAGTTCACAGAAGAAAAACCAGTAAAGGTTAATTAAAAGGCAGATGAGTTTTATTTCCTTCCCGAATGCAGCCTAACCTCTTCTCAGCCATTCCTTGGCCTCATAGCCTTTGCCAACACTTGATTTCTTACTTCATTCCTTTGGTTGTACATCTCTCTTCTCCTCCTTTTCCAAGCCTTAATCGGATTTGAATTACAAGTCTCAGATACCCAACTCAGACTAGTGAAAAGGGAATTCCTCGGCTCACAAGACCAGGAAGTACAGGTATGAATGAGTCCTGGAGTCTGTCTTTCTCTCCATGCCTCCACCTTGCTTGGCTTTATCTGCTGAAAGGTTCTCATATGTCTACCCTCATCTCTAAATCCATGCCTTGCTAGTTTGGCAATGTCAATAGAAAAAGAACTCTACTCCTAAATTCCACAGATTAATTCAAGGAAAGATGTTGGCTGACTCTACTTGGGTCATGCATACATATTTGCAGTCAGTAACTACACAGAAGGATGGGGTGCTCTGCCCAGCCAGGGTCAAATGTGTCCTCTTAGCTGGGATTAAGGGCAGAATGATTTCCACACCCTAACAAGACCACACAGATTGAGGCAGGGCTTCCCCAAAGGAATCAAAAGAAAAGGGATTAGAAAGCATGCTGGATACACAAAAATATGTGACTACCACTGTCTGCTACATTAACACAATAGAACAATTTCAAGATCTTTATGCCTTATCTAAGCCCTCTAAAACTCTAAAAGGAGTTGCCACTTGTGGGACAAAGAACCATTTCTGTATAGTACAAAGTTGTCCCAATGATGTTCTGGTGATATTTTGTCCCCTGGCAGTCCTTCCTGCCCCTACCAACCTTCCTGCTATCTGTAAACATTTGAAAGCCTGGAAACCTCCCATCCCTTATTCCCACAGTCCATGAGCAAGGAGAAACCAAGTGTCATCTCCTACTGTGTCTGCCCCATCCTGTGGCCCAATGGATATTTTGGGATGCTGCTACTTACTCATGAAGCTTCTATAGAGGGCTTTCTGAATGGTGACACACAACAAAGCCTCTTTGTTATGCCCCTATTTCATTTTCTGGTTTAAAATAATCACAAAAGGTAGGTCTGCAATCCTTTGCCCAAAACAAGTTGAGTTCATGCTGAACGATAACAGCATAAATTGGGGGAGCATTGCTGTACAAACTTCATTCCTTAAGCGCTGGTTCTGGTGGAGATATACTAGTAAGAGTTACTTTAATATGTGTCATGGTGAGCAGGATATGGGAACTGAAGTGAGGTCATGAAGAAGAAAGTCCAATTATTGTGGAGAGTACTGGGGGAAGAGTTCATCCTCCTACTCCAAGAAAAAAGTGGGGATTAATGAAATGGTGCAAAAGAAGCATCCAATCCATTACTATTTTACCCAGAGAGGGCAACATTTCAACTCAAGCTTCTCACATACTTCAAATCTGCCATTATAAAATATGATGCCCAGTATGATGAAAGATAACATAAGGTGGAATTTTAATTACGTTGTTACACTTGATCCGCTGCTCAACTTAGTTTTTCAAAATACATATTGGAAGTCCCACTGAAAGTGACATTCTTCCATATATGGTCCTAGCACTAAAGAGAGTCCCAGAACCGGTCAATTGCTTTGGCTACCAGTAGGCTAAAATTTGCCCTCAATTATTAAACTTTACATACAAGAGCTTTTAATTCATCATCTTAATCTTCACCGCAAACATAAGGTATGTGTTCTTATCTAGAATGTATAGATACAGAACTGAGACTCAGAGGCATGAAGATCCTGTATTGGCAGACCCACAGTTAGACTCTGGTCTGGTAGACTCCAATTTCACTGCCCTTTCCGCAAAACCTCCGTTCTGAATTCTATATGAGTTGGCCTCTGCCCTTACCTCCCCAGATTGGTGGACATGCTACCTTGGGCTACCACATTGAGCCAATGTTTTTGGAGTTTTTTAGCATCACTTATGCACTGGGTTATTCAAGTGTTAAGCACCTCTTCAAATGTTACAAGGCTCTGTGCTTCAATTGAATTCAGTCTTCCAAACATTTATCGCATCTGGGTAAATAGATTGAACTCATGTTTTTCTGGAACATGGGTTTTATGTTACTAATATTTGAGGCTCAAAGGCATCTCCAAAATTAGTGCTTAGGGAAGGTCAAAGAAATGACTCTTTGGACACTGTGCCAGTTGCATGCTCATTACCATACTAATGTTGTCCATGCAAAGATTTCAGTGACATCCTCTGATATATGCAAATATGCATTGGGAAAAATGGAAATGTATGTAAATGACACAGAGGTTATACTGGCCTATTAACATCACAAATCCCCATTTACAGCCTACTTTTAATTTAAGTGATCTTTCTATTAGGAGGACTACTTATGAAGTTAATCTGGAACGAAATCACAGCATGTCAATTAAAATGGTGTGACAGTGAGACCAGCATCAACTGGTAATTCTTAGCAGATGTCTTAATTAGGCTTCTCAGTGGCAGGTTGACCACTGACACTCTGTGAAAGTCATTTTCAAGTTTGCATTTGAGCGCTCTATTCTCCTTCAAACTTTTTCTCTTTTTCTTCTTTCAGGTTAAGTCTTAGCTATTATGAGGTTTCTCTTTGTGCGTTTTTTTCCCCCAAAGACTTATTTCATTTTGTCTTTTCTTCTTACTGTGAGTAAGAGTATTCCAGAGAGAATATTCCACCCCCAGGGGCTGGGGCACTGCAAGCCTTAATTTATTTGAAGTCTTTTATCTTAAATATTCATTTGAAATTTACATTTTCCTTCTTAAAATAGTCAGGCTTATTTTAATATAAAAAGTTGTTTAAAATCATATACTGACTAGTAAAATTGAAGCCATGTAATTCTGTATCTTTGTATATTCTTGGCTCATGCTACATGGGGATTGTTGGGGTGGGGCCATACATTCCTCAGTTCAGAAAGCACAAGTTTAATATAAACAGAGCTTTGGAATTCAGACCTAAGTTTAAAACCTGACACTGCTTTATTAAGTGTATGACTTGGGGCAAGTTATATAATCCACACTGAGCTCTCCAATCCTAGAAGTTCTTTTTTTTTTTTTCCTCAGCTTTACTGAGACATAATTGACAAATAACGTTGTGTCATTTTAAGGTACATTGTTTTGATTTGATATACTTATATATTGCAAAATGATTACCACCCATAGCATTACTTAACACCTCCATCACATCATTTTAAGATCTATTCTCTCAGCAACTTTCCAAGTATATAATATAATATTGTTAACTATAACCACCATGCTATACATTAGAGCTTATACCTCTTATACATGGAAGTTTGTACCCTTTGACCAATATCTCCTATTTCCCCCAAACCTCAGCCCTGGTAACCACCATTCCAGTCTCTGTTTCTATGATTTCAGCTGTGTTAGATTTCACATATAAGTGATATTATACAGTATTTGTCTTTCTCTGCCTGACTTACTCCACATAGCACAGTGTCCTCCAGTTTCATCCATATACAAAGAGCAGGATGTCCTCCTTTCTCATGACTGGATAATATTCCGCTTTAAATATATGTATCACATCTTCTTTATCCATTCATCTGTTGACAGCCACTTAGGTTGTTTCCATATCTTGGCTATTGTGACTAACGCTGCAATGAACACAGGAGTGTAGATATCTCTTTGAGATCCTGATTTCTTTCCTTCGAACATAGACCCAGAACTATGAGGAAACACCATACTGTTTTCTATAGTGGCTGCACCAATTTTCACTCTATCAACAGTGCATAAAGGTTCCCTTTTCTCCACATCCTCGTCAATACTTGTTATCTCTTGTCTTTTTGATGACAGCCATTCTAACAGTTGTAAGGTGATATCTCATCATGGTTTTGATTTGCATTTCTCTGGAGATTGGTGATGTTGGGCATCTCTTCATGTCTTTGTTGGTCACTTGTATGTCTTCTTTGGAAAAAACATCTATTCAGTTCTTCTGCCCATTTTTAAATGGGATTGTTTATTTTTTTGCTATTGAGTTGAGTGAATTCTTTATATATTTTGGATATCAACCCTTTATTAGCTATATGATTTGCAAATATTTTCTTCTATTCTCTAGGCTGCTTTTTCATTTTGTTGATTGTTTCTTTTGCTGTATACGCTTTTCAGTTTGATGTAGTCTCACTGATTAGTCTTTTTCTTTTGTTGCTTGTGCTTTTGGTGTCATATCCAAAAAATCAAAGTCAAGACCAATGCCAAGGAGTTTTCCCTATGTGTTCTTCTAAGAGTTTTACCATTGCAGGTCTTACATTTAAGTCTTTATTCCATTTCGAGTTAATTTTTGTGAGTCATGTATGACAGGAATCCAATCTCATTCTTTTGCATGTGGTCATTTGGTTTTTCCCAGCACCATTTATTAAAGAGACTATTCTTTTCCCAGAGAGTATTCTTGGCTCCCTTGTCAAATATCAGTTAACCATATATGCAAGAGTTTGTTTCTGGGCTCTCAATTCTGTTTCGTTGGTCTGTGTGTCTCTTTTTTATGCCAGTACCGTACTGTTTTGATTACTTTAGGGCTTCTCTGTCCTCTGCTCCCTTTCCATCCCTGTCACCTAGCTCATGACCTGACATCATAATAGGCACCCAGACACTTTTTTTTTTTAAAAAAAGGAGTTCACTCTTTATGCCTAAATACATTTCCTTTCTAAATTGGAGATAATGACATTACAGTGTTTTGGTGAACACCTTAAAGAAATACTTCCCCTTCTTTAAAAAAAGAAATTCTCTGTAGAAGTAAATAAGTATTTCGTGATAAAGAAATGCCTAAGCAAATTTAGATGCTATCAAATAAGACAAGTGTTTTATGGTTTCTCTTGAAAGAAACAGGATGAAATGCCATGTATGGAACCATGCATGACTGGGGGTCAGCAAACACTTACTGAAAAGGATCACAGAGTGAATATTTTCTGCTTTGTGGGCCATACTATCTTTGTCGCAACACTCAACTCTGCCACATATCGCAAAAACAGCCACAGAAAATACCAAATGAATGGATGTAGGTAGCTGTATTCCAACAAAATTTTGTTTATGAAAATTAGCAGTGGGTTGGATTTGACCCAAGGCCATATAAACTGCATCGACCCCTGTATAGAATACTCAAATGTTGTGACCTTGAAATTGCATTAGACGTATGTAAATTGTTGTTTTAATTATTAAAATAAAGACAGCAGATGGAATTAATGTAAGCTTAAAAATAAGTGTAAAACATAAAGTACAATTCAGAACATATAGTAGGTTATCTCTAATATGGATGATAACATTTTTCATCCATAAGACATGGTATTCAGACTTCTCTTAAATAAACTTGATCCCAGAACATTTTGTGCTGACTTCAGCAATGTCTAGTGGGAGGTTGCAAGACTGTTCCTGCATAGATTTGAAGCCCTAATCCAAAGTGGGCTTCAGGGTGTGAGACTGTTGTCTAACGGTGAGGAGAGACAGCCTGACCAGGCAAAGACTTGGCTCACTGGTGACCTTGGTTAAGTCGCTAACCCATCACCCCAAACCAAAGATGGTAACAGTAATAGAATAAAGTTTATCTTGGGCCTTCAGAGAGCCAGGGTAGAAAGCACCTTGTCAAGAGGAAAAGCAATGGTCTTAATTTCCCTGTAGAGATGTATTGATCTGACATAAACCACAGGCAGCAATTTGGTGGAATAGAAAAAGCATGGACTTTGGACATAAAGATCCAAATTCAAATCTCACTTTTGTCACTTCACTCATGATGAGGACAAAGTTCCTTAATCCCTCTAAGCCTCAGTTTCTTCATCTGTCAAGTATAGATGATAAAATCTGTCCTTAAATGGTATGGTTGGTTGAGAGGTTTCAATAAGCTAAGTGCACGAGCTAATGTATATTCTTAGCACAGTTGATGATGCACAGTATGAGCTCCATAAATGTTCATTCCTTTGCTTTCTTCTCTCCTTTTCTGAACAACACATAACATAAGACCTTTCCTCTGCTCTCAGCCAGACCATCCATTTTCCCTGCTAATAAATGAGAGTTTTATCTCTCCTTCCCAGATGTGGAATTATACTATTGGTATCATGCCTAGTGTATCTTAATCCCTTTGCTAATGTACCATTTTACTTGGAATTGTTACACAGTGTTCTGCACTCCTCCTCCTCTCCTAGCTTACTGCAAAGTCATGAGTCAATTCCTTTCAAATATTATTGTTCTAATAATAGCACTCTCTCACAAAACATCTCAATCACCCTCACCTCATCATAATGTACTGTCTTTAAATCATCTAGCTGTCTGTTTACAACTGTTTCTTTTCTTTATATAGTTGCTGCAATTCATGTAAAAGCCTCAGCCCAATGTGTGTGTATATATACACACGTGCATGCCATTTTTATACATATGTATCTTTTTGTAACTTTCCTGAGATTTTTTTTGGCAAATAAATTATTAGTAAACAAGACTTGAGAGAAATGCATTAATATATTTAAGAAAGTGTAAACTGAAGGCGTGGTGAAAAGCATGCTTTAGCAGCATTCATCTGCATTCTTTTGATGCTTTCAATTCCAATTGTGTCTTATCTACTCATTAAAGCAGATCAAATAAGACTTGTTTTCAGCAAGTTCTGACTTTCCTCCTTCATTTAGAGGTTACAATAAAAGCTTGATGTCTGAGGATTTCACCTTCAAGGTTGATATCATATACAAGAATAAATTTGAACCCATTTGGCTGAAGGTCTGATATGCCAAAAAGAGTCCCTCAGCCTAGATATGAGATTTGTTGACTGAACATTCAATTTAGAATATTTGGAGACTTACACAGGTGCTCAGAAATATCTGGACTGTGTGTCAAGAATCCACTGAATTCTTAGAATTGATGATTATATCAAGCACAACTAAAAGAAATTGGAGATTAGCAGACCTCAAGGAAATGGTTATCTCTGCAAAAATAATTTTAGTCTGGCTTCTCCTTCTTTCTCTGCTACAATTAAATGAGATTTGGGACAATCTAGGAAGAGAGATTTCTTGTTTAAGAGTGAGGTCCAGGGGCCGGCCTGGTGGCATAGTGGTTAAGTTCACACACTTCCCTTCAGCAACCTGGGGTTCATGGGTTTGGATCCCAAATGGGGATGTACACACCACTCATCAAACCATGCTGTGGCTGTGTCCCACATACAAAACAGAGGAAGATTGGCACCGATATTAGCTCAGCGACCGTCTCCCTCAAGTAAAAAGAGGAAAGTTGGCAACAGATGTTAGCTCAAGGCCAATTTTCCTCACAAAAAAAGAAAAACAGAAGAGTGAGGTCCAGGCTTGGACAGATTCCTAGTCTCAAATTGCTTAAATGCAATAAACTGAATGCAAAAATGTATGTCTTTCAATACCTCCTCCTCCTGGAAATATCCTGGAGAATGGCAGAATCATTGACCTGATCATTCAAGCCAGAAATAGAAGGATGACGGATGGTACTGAAGTCCCTCTTCACTCTCATCTCCTTCATTCTATCTCTTCTCAATCTTTACCAAGAGATTGTATTAATCCCATCTCTCTAACCCACTGCTGCCTGAGTCAGGTGCCCAGCTGGCTTGCTGCCTCCAATTCTGTCTTTCTGTCATACATTCTCCCACTCTGGCCAGAATTATATTTACAAATTTCAAATCTGATCTTCTTTCCTTGCATAACGTATTTCAAAGGATTTCTATTACAGGCAGTAAGATATTCCAACTCCTTAGGATGATTTATAAAATTTTATCATCTCTGAGTATATTTCTAACCTCATTTCCTAATATTTCTTATATGTGGGGTTACCAGGGAGCAAAAAGGAAAAAGAAAACACCGACTTAATCACTTTTTGTACAGGTACGTTCCATGCAATATTTGAATGTACTTATACTAAAACATTATTCTTTGTTTATCTGAAATTCCATTTCAACTAGATGTTCTACATTTTATCTGGCAACCTCACCTACATAGATACCAAAACCCAGCCAAACCACATACTCTTGCATCTTCTTGAAGGTACTCTTCTATCGTGCTCAACTACAACTTTTGTGAGAGTAGAACCATGTACTTAATCCCAAATGCATTACGTATTATTGATATAGGCAATAAGCATTTGTTAAAGGAAGGAAGATAGGAAAGGGAAGGGAAAAAGGGAAAGATGGAGAGGGAGAAAAATATCTTTAAATATGACAGACTTATATTCTCCCTAAAGTAAAAACTTTCTGCTTCTAAACTCCTCCATAAATCCTTTCCTAACTCCTCTTGATGGAATTAAATGTTTCTCTTCTGGGCTTCTGTAGCATCATGGACATACAGCTGTAAAATCACACATTATAGTTCTGCCACCATTATTTAGTCATCTTGGTCTCCTAGTAGACTGTGAGTTTATCAATAGCAGAAAGTAAATTTTCCTTATCATTTTCCTCTGCCATGGTGCCTGGAACATTGGAGGCATTCGATAAATGTTGGTTAAATGCCTGGTTAAATGAAAAGCACATTAAAATAACTAGGCACATCTGTGATTCTTTGTAAATAGGTCAAGAAAAATCTCAAGGCATTTTTGAGAAGAATGCAGCGACAATTGAAAGACTTTGCCTGCAAAGATCCTTCAAAGTAAAAACGGAGCGTTGATAAAGTTTCCTGGTTCTATCCTATGGTAATATAGGTGATTTTGGAGATTCATGCCAAGGAGTCTGGCAAGGCTGGCACTACTTTGAGTGATTCTGCTTTAAGGATCAATTTAAGGCCACCAGATAGTGCTTTCAGCTGATGTATTCATGTCAACAGCATCCAGGTGTGCTTCGTGGAATGTGGCAGATGACATGGAGACTGCCATCTGGAAATACAACTAGATTTTCCCATGAAAGACTTTTGGTAGAGGTAAGTATCTCTTCTTGAGGCGTTGTGAATGGCCCAATTCCTGATGCCTTTCCTCCCCTAAACTGCTCTGCACATCTAGTTTATGACTGTCGGAAGTCCCAAGCCTGATATCATCAGACCTATCCTGAAGCAGTAGGATGGGGGTACTTCCTATATCCACACGTGTAATAGAGATGTCACCACACAGCTATACATGAACAGCTGCCAGACTAATCCTGTTAACACGCGAATCCGATCTTATCACTCTTGCTCAACACTCTCTTGTGGCTCTCCATCTTACCCAGAATAAAACCAAAGTCTTTGACATGAACCTAGAGAACATACATAACCCGGCACCCTGCTACCTCTTAACATCCTGTTCTCAATACTGTTCTAACCACAGTGGCCTCTTGCTGTTCCTGAAACTCTCCAGCACCTCCAGCATACTCCCATCTCAGGGCTGTGAACTGGCTGTTCCCTGGCCTTTGGACATCCCTCCCCAAGAACTCCACATGGCTGGCTCCCTTACCTCTGTGAAGTCTTTCCTCAAATGTCACCTTCCCAGTAAGACCCCTCCCTCAGCCTTTCCCTCTTTATTTTTCTCTATAGCAGTTATCATTTCCTATCATACTATATCATATTATAATGTATTTCATTTATTTTGTCTTCCTCCCTTAGAATGTAAGCTCCATAGGGGCAGGATTTTTTTTTTTTAAAGATTTTATTTTTTTTTCCTTTTTCTCCCCAAAGCCCCCCAGTGCATAGTTGTATATTCTTCGTTGTGGGTCCTTCTAGTTGTGCCATGTGGGACGCTGCCTCAGCGTGGTTTGATGAGCAGTGCCATGTCCGCACCCAGGATTCGAACCAACGAAACACTGGGCCGCCTGCAGCGAAGCGCGCGGACTTAACCACTTGGCCACGGGGCCAGCCCCCATAGGGGCAGGATTTTTGTCAGCCATATTTACTGCTGAATCTTCAGAGCCTAGAAGAATACCTGGCAATAAACTCACTTAACATTTATTGAACGAAAAAGCATCCACACTCATTTTGCCTCTTGGTCTGAATCATCAACAGTAAAAGCATGGAGAAGTAAAAAAAGATAATAGCTATCAAAATTCAGAGAAAGACCAGGTCTGCTTGGCTTTGCCTCACAAGTTGGGTCTTCAGAGCCTTTGCGAGTCTCAATTTTCTCCTCAGGAAAACGGAAACAATTTCTGCTCCATCGACTTAATTACAGTTCTTCTCGTCCCAGCCCTTCCAAGCTGTAGGTGTTGACAGTTCTCCAGTCTACATTCTGAAGCAGCTCTGAACCTTGGAGGGGGATCTTCCCAGCAGGTAGAGTCCATGCTCTGTCTGGCAGCTGCTAACACAATGATGAATGTGTCTATGGTGAGTTACTGGGAGCCACCAGGCTGAAGACTTTCTCAGAGGCCCTTTTGTGCACTTTCAATTTGTAGGATTTGAGATCAGTCACAGTGAATAGACCCAAAGCCCATCCCAGATTGAACCCAGAAATACCACTTAGCTGTGTCAAGTTTTCTCTAGAGCCTAAATCCTGATCCTACAAATCCAGTCACTTGACAATTTCAATCCCAAAGGCAACAAGATGCCATTCTACTTCTGGGAAGGCACGTAATATGAGGTGGAGTCAGATATCCTTCAGTTCAAACCTTGGCCCTTCATTTCCCACAGGGTTATCCTGAATTTGTCACCCCTCTAGGTCTTTGTTTCCTCAGTTGTTAATGGAAGTATTGCCCAGATCTCAGGGTGATTTTGAGGATTAAATAAAGTAGCACAAGTCAGACCACGCTGAGGCAGCGTCCCACATGCCACAACTAGAGGAACCCACAACGAAGAATACACAACTATGTACTGGGGGGCTTTGGGGAGAAAAAGGAAAAAATAAAATCTTTAAAAAAAAAAAAAAAAAAAGATGTTCTTCATCAATGTGAGGTGATTTTTCCCTCTTCACTTTTTATGTGGCCAATCTAAAAAACAATAGCTCATGAGAATGGGAATTCCTGGAATAAGTTCCACGCCTCATTCATGTGTATAATCACAGCAATCCTGTCACACAATAGATTATCATAAAACTCTTATTGAATGCACTCCTTATATTTAAAATTTAAAATTTTTTCATAATTAAAAACAGTAAGTTCTTTATAACACATGAAGAAAGAAAAAACAAAACCAGCCCTGTTTTACTATCCAGATATAACTACTGTTAATATTTTGGGGTATTTTCTTCTGATTTGAATGATGTGCATGTTTTTAATTATTATGTTATGATATATTAAAATTAAACATAGTTGTTTTTAATACTATCTACTTTATTTTCATTTTAACAGAGAAAATTTCATTCTGTAGGACATTTGAAAATTTTAAAAGTACAAAGAAAGAATAAAATACACGACATGACTTTTTAAAAATAATGATAATCAGGAGCCAGCCTGGTGGCGCAGTGGTCAAGTTTGCACATTCCACTTTCCCAGAGTTCACTGGTTCGGATCCAGTGTGCAGACTTACACATCACTTGGCAAGCCATGCTGTGGCAGACGTCCCACATATAAAATACAGGCAGATGGGCACGGATGTGAGCTCCGGGCTAGTCTTCCTCAGCAAAAAGAGCAGGATTGGCAGAAGATGTTTGCTCAGGGCTAATCTTCCTCAAAAGATAAGATGAAATGGAATAATGATAATCAGATATATAACTAATGATAAACAGAAATAACTACTTTTATTTGTGTCCTCCACTTTTTCTATTTTTTTAAGGTGCTTGAAATATTGACATACATGATGATTTTAAGCATAAAGAACTCAGACATGTTCATGGTTCCTAGATGGAAGATAAAATAAAGAATGACTTAATGACAGATAATATCTGTCAGTGGGTGGTATATTTCTTTCCAAAAACTCAGGATCTTCATATAAATTTTAAAGATGCAGAAAATCACTATTCTGGTTCAGTGATATTGAAAATGGTCATATGTTACTCTTTGCAGCCCTACTTTTAGAGAGACAAAATGAATTTTTTTGTTGTTTATTAATCCTCTCAGAGGTGTTTTAAACTTTTCAGTATTTTAGTAATAATTACCAAGTCCTTGAACAGAATAGTAAGGATTAATGTTTAAAATAGGTATCAATCATGGACATAGATTCCACTTGAATGGCAGAATAAAGGATTCTGGAACCACAAGCCCTGGAAAGTTGGAGGAAGAGAATGAATGAGGGTATAACGTCAAGGACAAACCGTGTCCATGGTAATGAAACTCTACACCAGACTGGATTCTTTTTTTGTTGTTGTTAGTTCATGTCTTTTATTAATCCATGTACCATTACTTGTCTTCTGGTTTGTTGAAACAATAGGTCAGACAACATTTGCCACAATAATGTCTGTCAAAATGGCTAGCCATAAAAACTCCAGCACCACATTCATCTGAAGGGCACTCCCGACGAAGGCAACTGATTTTGCCATTCTCATCTACCTTATAGTACTTCAGGACAGCCAGCTTAACCTTCTTTCTCTTATGCTTATTCTTCTTGGGAGTGGTGTAAGACTTCTTCTTTCTTTCCTTAGCACCACCACGAAGTCTCAACACAAGATGAAGAGTGGATTCCTTTTGATTGTTGTAGTCAGACAAAGCATGTCCATCTTCCATTTGCTTGCCAGCAAAGATCAGTCTTTGCTGATCAGGAGGAATTCCTTCCCTATCCTGGATCTTGGCCTTTATATTTTCTATTGTATCCTAGGGTTCAACCTCGAGAGTAATGGTCTTCCCCGTAAGGGTTTTCATGAAAATCTGCATCTTGGCAGCGGTGCAACCGCAGATGGCGGATCAGAAAAGCCAGACTGGATTCTTGAATGTAGGCTCCAGTCTGAGTAAGGGGAGATCCATCAGATTGTTCAAGCACTGCCTTTTCCACTCTTGGCATCTTTGTTTGTAGTCAGTTCTTGGTAGTATAGAACATGTCTTCATATCATGTGAAATCCTTCCTCCCCCACACACAATTGGTAGACAGGAAGTAAGTTGTATGGGTCTCAGTTTATCAGAGAATGACTTTTTGACTACCTGGAGGGGCACATAATTCTAGGTGCGCAATATGTTTTTCCACTTAAAAAATCTGCAGGACCTCAGTACACTACTGAAATTTTATACTGTTAATCTCCTTCCCAGCCCTCCCCAAAGAGAGCTGCAGTCTTTCACCAGGGTATCTCTGCGTTGAGGAAAAGAAAATAATCAGACCTTTGTGGACTATTGGACACTGACTGAACTGACACTGATTGCAGAGACCCAAAGCATCACTGTGATCCACCAGTCAGAGGAGGGGTTTATGGAGGTCAAGCAATGAATGTAATTTTAGCTTGGGTCCATCTCATAGTGGGCCCAGTTGGTCCCTGACACCATCCTGTGGTTATTTACCCAATTCTGAATGCATAATTGGGATAGATATACTCAGCAGCTGGCAGAATTCTTACATTGGTTCCCTGACCTATACAGTAAGGGTTATTATGGTGGGAAAGGCCAAGTGGAGGCTAGTAGAACTGCCTTTAGCTAGAAAATAGTAAACCAAAATACTGCATTCTTGGAGGGATTGCAGAGATGAGTGCCACCATCAAGAACTTAAAGGATGGAGGGGTGGTGATTTCTATCACATCCCCGTTCAACTCACCTATCTGACCTGTGGAGAAGACAGAAGGATGTTAGAGAAGGACAGAGGATTATCATAAGCTTAACCAGGTGGTAACTCCTATTGCAGCTACTCTACTAGAAGTTGTTTCATTGCCTGAGCAAATGAACACATTCCCTAGTACCTGATATGCAGCTCTTGATCTGGCAAATGCTTTTTTTTCCATTCCTTTCATCAAGACCTCCTAGAAGCAGTTTGCTTTAAGCCAGGATGGCCAGCAACATACCTTCACTGTCCACCTCAGGTGTATATCAACTTACCAGCCTTATGTCGTAATTTAGTTCACAGGGATCTTGGTCATCTTTCCCTTCCACAAAATGTCACATTGGTCCTAATATTACATTGATGACATTATGCTGATTGGTCCTAGTGAACAAGAAGTAGCAATTACTCAAAAATTATAGGTAAGACATTTGCATGGGAAATAAATCTGACAGGAATTCAGAGGCCTTCTACTTCAGTGAAATTGGTAGGGGTATAGTGACGTAGGGCTTGTCAAGATATCCCTTCTAAGGTGAAGGATAAATTTTTGTGTCTAGTCCTTCCTACAACCGAGAAAGAGGCATAATGCCTAGTAGGCCTCTTTGGATTTTTGGAGACAACATACCTCTCATTTGAGTGTGTTACTCTGGCGCACTTACTGAGTCGCTTGAAAATCTGCTAGTTTTGAGTGGGGTCTAGAACAAGAAAAGGCTCTGCAATACCTCCAGTGTGCTGTGCAGGCTGTTCTGCCACTTGGGCCATGTGATCCAGCAGATCCAATGGTGCTTCAAGTGTCAGTGACAGATAGGGATGCAGTTTGGAGCCTTTGACAGGCCCCTATAGTGAATCACGACATAGGCATTAGGATTTTGGAGCAAAGCCCTGTCGTCTTCCACAAATAAGTGTTATTCTTTTGAGAAAAAGCTCTTGGCCTACTACTGGGCTTTACTAGAGACTGAATACTTGACCACTGGCCACCAAGTTATCATGTGACCTGAGCTGCCAATCATGAAGTGGGTGTTATCTGACCTACTGAACCCTAAAGTTGGTACTGCACAGCAGCACTGCATTATCAAAAGGAAATGGTTTGGCTGGATGGTTAGGGACTTAGAAGAAACATGATTGGAAAATTTGTGTCAAGGAAATGTGCAGAAGAGGTATGTGGGTAGACCCCGCTGAACGAGCAAATACATAAAGATATTTGTGTCTCATCTGAATGCTTACCAAATGATGACCTCAGCGAGAAATATTTTAATAGTTGAGTGTATAACATGACCCATTCTGTGGATACCAGTCAGCTTCTTTTCTCAGTTATCCTTGTCATCACCCAATGGACTCGTGAACAAAGTGGTCATGGTGGCAGGGATGGAGAATACGCATGGGCTCAGCTTCATGGACTTCCACTCACCAAGGCCAACCTGGCTACTGCCACTGTCTGCCAGAAGCAGAGACCAACACCGAGTCCCCAGTATGGCACAATTCCCCAGGGTGATCACCCAGCTACCTGGTGGCAGGTTGATCACATTGGACTGATTCCATCATAGAAGGGGCAACATTTTCTTCTTACTGGAATAGACACTTATTCTGGATGTAGATTTGCCTTCTCTGCAAACAATGCTTCTGCCAAAACCACCATTCATGGACTTACAGAATGCCTTATGCATTGGCCTCTTGTTCCACACAGCACTGCTTCTGACCAAGGAATTCACATCATAGCAAAAGAAATGCGGTAACAGGCCTATGCTCAGAATTCAGTGTTCCCCACCATCCTGAAGTAGCTTGCTTAACAGAACAATGAAATGGCCTTTTGAAGACTCAGTTGCAATGCCAGGTAGGTGGAGATATCATACAGGGTTGGAGCCAAATTTTCCAGAAGGTTGTATATGCTCTGAATTAGCATTCAGTATATGGTGATATTTCTTCCATAGCCAAGATTCATGGTTCCAGGAATCAAAGGGTGGCAATGAGAGTGTTATCACTCACTATTAACCATAGTGGCTCACTAGCAAAATTTTTGCTTACTGTTCCCACAACCTTATGCTCTGCTGGCCTAGAGGTCTTAGTTCCAGAGGGAGGAATGCCTCCACTAGGAGACACAACAGTGATTTCACTAAAATGGAAGTTAAGACTGCCACTCAGCCTCTTTGGGCTCCTCGTGACTGAATCAAAAGGCAAAGAATAAAAATGTTACTGTGCTGGCTGGGATGATTGATCCTGACTACCAAGAGAAAACTGGACTGCTACTCCACAGTGGAGGTAGGGAAGAATATGGCTGGAACACAGGAAATCCCTTAGGGTGTCTCTTAGTATTATCACGCTCTTTGGTTAAGTTCAATGGAGAACTATAACAAACCAAATCAGGCAGGACTAATAATGGCCCAAACCCTCCTGAAATGAAGATTTGAGTTGCCCTACCAGGCAAAGACCAAAACTGGCTGAGGTGATTGCTGAAGGCAAAAGAAATACAGAGTGGGGCCCGGCACAGTGGTTAGGTTTGCAGTGCTCCACTTCAGTGGCCTGGGGTTCACAGGTTCGGATCCTGGGAGTGGACCTACACTACTCATCAAGTCATGCTGTGGCAGCATTCCACATACAAAGTGGAGGAAGGTGGGCACACATGTTAGCGCACAGTCACTCTTTCTCAAGCAAAAAAGAATGAGGAAGATTGGCAAGAGGTGTTAGCTGAGGGCCAATTTCCTCACCAAAAAAAAGAAGAAGAAGGAAAGAAAAGAAATACAGAACGGGTAGTAGAAGAAGATATTTATAAATACCAGCTCTGATCATGTGACTGGTTACAGAAACTAGAACTGTAATTGTCATGAGTATTTCCTCCTTATTTTGTGATGAATATGTTTGTGTGTGTGTGTGTATGTGTGCATATACAAACCTACTTGCTGAATATGTGTACTATATATATAAATTTATAAATGCTTTCTTTCCTTTCTTATTCCCTTATCATGTAACATAAGATTTATTGATTTTATATTATAGTATTTAAGTTTTTTTTTTAATTTTACATGATAGTATTTGACACGTGATATCAAGGGAAGAGTAAACCTCACTCAAGGACTTTACCTCCTCTTCTGGAGAAGGGATTAGTGCATTTTGGTTGTACTCAGGATAGTTGTTTCATATTAGGCAAAATTATAACCTTGCTACTGTCTTTGTTTGGAAATAAAGTATGGTTTAAGGAGATGCATATGAGTTCCAAGTTGACATGGGGTGGGCTTGTGATGGTTAATTTTGTGCCAATTTGACTGGGCCACAGAGGGCTCAGATTAGACATTATCTCCTGCTGTGTCTGTAAGGACATTTCTGAATGGGATTAGTATTTGAATGAGTAAACTAAATAAAGATGGCCCTCCCAAGTGTTTGTGGTCAGCATCTAGTCTGTTGAGGGCCTGAATAGAACAAAAAAAGCAGAGGAAGGGGGAATTGGGTCTCTCTGCATGACTCCTTGAACTGGGATATGGGTATTCTCCTGTCCTCGACTGGGATTTACATCATCGACCTTCCAGTCCTATAGATTTTCCTGCATCTCCAGCTTGCAATCAGCAGGTTGTGGGACTTCTCAACATCTATAATCATGTGAACCAAATCTTTATAATAAATTTTATATGTATATATCAAAACATCCTATCAATCAGTTCTGTTTCCATGGAGAACCTTGATGAATATGATGTACAATATTTTTTTCCACCTAGAAATTTGCAGATGCAATTCTAACAAAAGACACCTTGGCATTCAGTGCTCCAGAAGCTCTAAAATTTATCTCTTATACCACCAATTTTCTGTAATCTCAATTATGTTTTTTACTGCTTCTTAACGCTAAGTGTAATTCTGCCGTAGAACTTTTAGTTTCCTAGAAATTTTTCCTTATCTTATCCAGACCCTTTTACATGTCATTCTATTGATCTTTCTTTATGACATTTATTCTATTTTTAAGAGGCTATTATTTCTTGCTTCTCACCTAAGGATGCCAAATAATTTCCTAAAAAAGGCAAATCCATTTTCTGTAGCAGGTCTTTGTCAAGGATTTGCTCTTCCTCAGAGTTTTCACAATAATCTTAGATAATCGTTGTTCAAAGTTCTTGCACTGTGATTGTTGCCATTGTTAGAGCTCATAGTATTCATATTTTGTGGACCTTTTCATCCTTTAGTAAAAGATATATGTAAGCCAAGTGTTTGCCAGAAGACCTCAAGGATGAATGTTCCTTGACCCTACTTCCTTCTGGTCAATTTCTCTTTTCCAAGGTATAACTACCCACCAATTGAATGTGCACAACTCAAAGATATGTTCCACATTCTAGCAAGCTTTATTAACTCTAGTAGATTGAAATAAAATTATATCCAATTTATCTCTGTTTTTCTGATGACATGAAGAGTTGTTGAATATGAAAATAACCATGAGTCCTCCATAGGTATTGCTACCAGGGTCTTCCTATATTTCTCTCCCCAACCAAAGGTACAGAGATTATATTTTTCCACTTCAAGGTGGTGTGCATTACTGCCATTAAGGCCCTCCTCCTGCCCTGCAGGCCCTGTCCAATTGTCTTTCGAGAATGGTCACATATGAAGTATTAAAATAGATAACGGGAGGCAAGAGAGACCAGAACTTGGCTGATGAAATGGAAGAGCCACAGAGGATAAGAACGGCTACAAAGGACAGACAGGAGGTGGCAAGCTGACTGCCCACAGGAGGAATCTGACTCAGACATGTTTGAAATAGCACCATTTTTAAAATAAAATTGATGCAATATTTAAAAATAAATAAATAAGATCATACAAATAAAATCCAAATTTCTAGCTTCCCTTGAACTATGGAAAGATTTGTCAAATCTAAGTCTATGTTCTTGCAAGACAGCAATTTGCTGTCTTTACATAAGGCATGTCTTCTCCGGTTTGCCTGAGTCTCCTCCCTGATCAACCTATTCATTTTTGTTACCTTAAGTGTTTGAATTTTCAACCCCTGGTATAAACTTGAGTTTCCCATTGTATTAGTTTCCTAGGTCTGTTGTAACGAATTACCACAAACTTGTGGCTTAAAGCAACAGACGTTTATTCTCTTACAGTTGTGGAGATCAGAAGTCCAAAATCAAGATGTCATCAGGGCCGTGCTTCCTCTGAGGGCTCTCAAGGAGAAACCTTCCTTGCCTCTCCAGCTTCAAGTGGCTCCTCGCCTTCTTGCCTTGAGTCCACATCACTCCAATCTCTGTCTCAGTCTTCACATGGCCATCCTTTCTCTCTGCTTCTTTTTCTGTCCCTCATAAGAACACTCTAACTGGATTGAGAACTTACCTGAATCCAGTATCATCTCATCTCAATCCTTACCTTAATTATACCTGCAGAGACCCTATTTCCAAATAAGGTTATATTTTGAGGTTCTGGGTGGACATGAATTTTCACTAGAGTTAAGGTTACGCAATCCTGAGGATACGTATCAAAAGAAGGATAATGGTCCTTCTGACCTCTTTCCTATGGAAGAACTTCCCAAAACACACCCAAGCCAATGGAACATACTCTTCTCTCCAGTTTCACTGACCTTTTAAAGCTGGCAGAAAAATCCTCCTAGATTCAGTCTCTAGTTGATTGTCAGTCCAAGTTTATGGCTGTGTTTTGAGTTTACGTCTTCTTGTAAGCCTTCATAGGTATTTTACTGCACATCACAGAGAAGCTGTACCAGGGGCAGTCAGCAGACACCATTTTAAACCGGCAGTCAGTGAATCAACTTTGTAAGCTGTGGTTTAGAAAATAGGGAAAAGATGAAGCTTTTTTTTCCTTCCAAGTACATTCCTTATTTCTTCTACACTCCTCTGCTCCCAGCTCCTGTCCCCAAATGCCGTCAATCACACTGGTGACCTTAGAGTAATATGGGGATAGAGTTGCCTTGTGAGTATAGAGCAAAAGATTAGATGAGACTGAATGAGAAATCACAACACAGCTGCTGAGATCTTCAAATTCTGAGCTCTGAAGCTTTCTTTTGTTAATGCTGATTAAATAATGAAAACAATTCCAGGTTAGGAAAGTGTTAGTAATCAGCTCCACACAATAGCTATTGTCACTGATTTGTATATTTAATGAAAAAACTAATTACTGCATATTCATTATTTTATTATGGTCAATATACCATACCAAATGTGGAAGAACGAAAGTCTTTAAGAATGAGAAAGATGTCTTACTCCTGGGAAGACTGAAGAAAAAAATCATAGAAGAAAGAACAAACACCTTAAAATTTCCAAAGCTCAGCTCTGAAAACTCAGGTCTAGAACGGCAAAAGGACTTCCTTTGCCTCATCCAGCTCTTGGCAATGAAATTAGAACTGTAACCCAGGTCGCCTGCCTTCCAGGTCACTTTTCTCTGCAGAAATCACACATTTAAGCCATTTCAAGCAAGTTAAGAAAGTATCATTTTCTATACTAATTCCATTCATTCACATGACACTTTGCAGTTTCCAAGTTCTTTTATAAAGGACATTATATCCTATGACTCCCACAAAAATCCTCTGATATGAAAACAGTAGATATTACTATTCCAATTTATAGGTAAGAAAATGGAAAATCAAACTTCTAACTTGACGCATTCATTCACTGAACACCACTCACCTATCCTACACTAGGACCCCAAAGTTCAGAACTCTAAGAGTTGTGCAATCTGGAAAAGGAGGTAGAATTGACTGGATAATACTGATAACAGGCATAGTAGAGGGTGATCTAAGGTGCTAAGGAAGTGGAGAAGAAGCAGGTAATGAGAAAGCAGAAGTTAGAAGATTTATGTTTGAACTGAAGCTAAGAGTAAATGTTCACCAGGTGGATAAGACAAGAAACGGCATTCCAACTGAAAGGAGGGAATTTGCTGGGGCAGAAGACACAGGTAGACAACATGGCACAAACTTTCAGCACGGCTTCTGGGAAGGGCAAACGTTAGGAAAGACATCCACAGAGAGATGGAGATTGAAAGCCCTTTTTATTATACTAGGGCTAAGAGTTTGAACTTAATCCATCAGACAAACAGGCTGGTGAAGGTTTTTGAAACAAGTAGGTGCCGTGATCAGACTTGTATTTTAGAAAAATAAGTCTGTAAGGTAATGCCTTCGAATCCAAATACTTCCAAGGTTCAGGCAGGTAACATAAAAGAAGAGTGTAAAACAATCGCAAGGAGGAGAAATTATGACATACTGAAGAGAAATCTGATGCCCAAGCTAAAATGAATGACCGTTATTCAGCTTCAGCAGCTGTTGCTCATTGTGGACCAATGCGGTCAGATCTTTCAAATTTTCAAGAGAAACTGGAAATGTGTATTTTTTTGTAAAATCATCTTATTTTTCAATTTTGACGTCTTAATCCAAAAAGCTTTTTGGACAAAAAAGAAAAATGAAATACATCGATAGGCTGCTTTTACTTAACAAGTCATCATTTTGTTCCTTGACCTGTGTACAGAGTGAGTGTCTGGAGACAAGGAGAACAGTTAGGAAACTATTTCAAAAGAATAAACCTGAGGCAGTGACAGTGAGGGAGGAAAAGAAGCAACATGGCTGACTGTCAGAATGTAGAATCTAGAAGAAATCTGTCAGGTGGTCGGTGAAGCAGTCTGTCCAGCTGTTTGGACTCCAGTCTGTGATTTAGTCCATGGTATCATCATTGTGATTGCAGATGTAGGTTTTACTTTTTTGTTCTTGTTGTTAACAAATAAAGGAATATCAAAGAGCAGGTTCTGAAAAACAAGCCTCCAATGCCATCCAAATTCAACTTCCCCTGAACCCTCCAAGTTCATAATGGTGCACAGCGGCTCCAGATTGGATTCAGAGCCCAACTGAGAAGAAAGGCCAGTGTTCTCTTTTTTCTTTGCTTCAGCCTCTGAGGTATTCAGTTAATGTTCTCTGCCATAAAAAAAGAAATGGTTGGTCTCCTTTCGCTAACTACACTGTCTCTCTGATTTAAGTACTTTTCACCTATGAATGTCCTTGGTTACTCCTGAACTATATTCTGTCCTATAAAAGGCACTAAATTAAAAACTGCTTTGGCTCTATGTTTTAGTGAAGTGATTTTGAAAAGAGCTATAAGATTACTCCTTCCTTCAGAAAGCTGGTGAAGTTGACCTTAAATGTCATCTCCTTTTTGCAATTTACCCTAAAGACCCACCCCTTTAAGACTCAGCTCAGACCATCTCTTCCCCATGAAGCATTTTCTCACCACATCAGCACCCCCCTGCAACCCCAGTTTGGATCAGTGGGCCTTGACTGTGTAAATCATCATTATCTGCCACCATCTAACTCATTTCCACTCTTGAAAACTTATACGCCATGCTTCATGTAACAGCCAGAGCAATCTTCTTAAAATATGTCAGATCATATCAATGCCCAACTTAAATTCTCCACTGGCTTTCCTTTACGGTTAGAATAAAATCTAAACTCCTTAAAATTGTTTACAAAACTCTGGATTATCATTCTCTCTACAGCTTCTGGCACTCTTCTCTTTTCTGACTACATTCCAGTTATACTGGCCTTCTGTGGGACCCTCACATACCACCACAGGGCCTTTGCATTTACTGTTCCTTCCACTTACAATACTTTCCTCAGGCTTTTCACATAGCTGGACCTTTCTCATCCTCCTGGTCTTAGGTTAAATGCCATATCCCTGGAAAGGCCATTAATCCCTGATCATCTAAATTCTCCCTTTCTCAGGTTATTCTCTTTCAGCATCTGAGTTACTTACTTCATAGTTATGGCAGCTACAACAACCTCCTTGCAGACCTCTGAATGCCGGAGTACAATTGTCAGGGTCTTGGCTGTTGCTTTCTGAAATCCACATACTCATGCTCTGAGGCCACACTTTCCATGGGGTGCTCCCAGTCAATGGCTGAACAGGGCAGGGACACCAAGGCAGTCTGTTCCTGGAAGACATGAAAATCTTCTGACCAAAGACTTTGGCTTGGGGACCCACCATCAGCTTTGTTTAAACTTTCTTAGACTGCATAGCAGTCTGAGACTTTTCCTATCCAATCTTCCATCCTTCCTTCCTTCCCTCTCTCCTCCATGGAGTCAGGCCAGCATTGTACCCTGATGGATCCGCTAGTCCCCTCCATCACCCTCCCTGTGGTCCCTCATAAGCCTATGCCTTACTTCTTCTTCTCCCAGAACTCAAACGAATATAATAATACTTAAGCAATTCTTTGTCTATTTTTATTTAATTATTAGCTAGTTTCCCCAATAAAACATTATCTCCTTGAAATGAAGACTCTTGTTAGACTGTCTACAGCACTACCACCATTCTGGCATGGAGTAGGTGGCTATCAATATCTGCCCAATTTTGTGCATTGGTCTATCAACATATCGACATATTATATTGAAACTATCTACGTGCGCACCTTTATCTCTCACTAGACTGTAGAATTTCATGAGAATATTCTATTTATGAAGCTTGGTCTCAGCATATAGCCCAGAGTCTAAGGCACAGTAGCAGCTCAATCAATGTTTGTTGAACTTAGACAACATTTCCTCCTTCCTTACTCACTTCCTTCTACCTAATTCTCCCCACACATTCCAGGCGATACACGTTGAATCCTTATCTGTCTTCTATAATGCAGTCTACTTCACCCCAAGCAGTTCCTCCTCCTGTGTCCTATAGCTCTGTGAATATCCCCACCATACTCCCAGTTTTCCATGAATTCTCCTCCTTCACTGGTCTTCTAACTCCCCTCAGCATCTCAGGCTATCCAAACAATAACCAAGTCCCATCATTTTCACCTCCCAAATATCCGCTCATTTAATGAAATTTTCTCCATTTCTACTGCAACCACCTGAGTCTATGCCACTATCACCTCTTCCTTTGTCCAGTACAAAACACCCCCTTAATAGTTCCTTTTCTTCCACATTTGCATCCCTCCCATACATCCCCTATCCAACAGCAAGAACATTCTTTCTAAAAGGCAAAACTGATCAGGTCACACCCTGTTTAAAGCCTTTCAAGTCTCAATAGTCTGTTGAAGAGACCTCTTAGACCATGCTGTCCAGATTCATCCACCTCTGCCTAGCCTTCTCACTACACCTCACTAGATTTTCCAGCCACACAGAACAGTTTGCTGTGCCCCAAATCTGTCTCCCTCTTTCTTGGAGAACTGTCTTTCTCTGATTCACCCCCACCTCCATCATGCTAATTTCTGTTGATATCACTTCTTCCAAGAAGTCTTCTTCAGACAGGCCCAGTCTGGATAAGGTGATTTTCCTGAATTCCTATGTTGTACTCCCATCATGGTACTTTTCTCAGTCAATTTGGGCTACTATAACAAAAATAACATAATCTGTGTAACTTAAAAAACAAACACTTATTTCTCACAGTTCTGGAGCTTAGAATGTCCAAGATTAAGGTGCAGGCAGATTTGATGTCTGGTGAGAGCCTGTTTCCTGGTTCATAGACAATGGTCTTCTCACTGTGTCTTCATATGACAGAGAGAGAGAGCCAGAGAGCTCTCTGGGGTCTTTTTCATAAAGACATTAATCCCATTTTTGAGAGCTCCACTCTCATGACCTAATCACTTCCCAAAGGCCTCACCTCCAAATGCCATCACATTGGAGGTTAGGATTTCAACAGATGAATTTGGGAGGGGACACAAACATTCAGTCCATAGTAGTACTTACTATAATGGTTGTCTGTGCCTTAACTAAACTATGTGACCCAAGTTTCTAAGCCAGGTTTAGAAATTCAACCAAGTTACCATTCCATCAAATCCTTTAAAGATTCCCTCATTACCTCCAGGTATGAGCATGACCAGCTACCTCTCTAGCGTCATCTCTCTCCGCCCCATCAAAGCTCTTACCATGTCCAGCTATAGATAGAACCTCACCTGTGACACTAGCTCACAATCTAGGACATATGACTTGTTTTGCCTGGACTGCCTTTCCTCATCTTCCTTCTGGTCAATTAGTCCCCATCCTTCAATATCCATCTTGAGTATTCTCTCTTCCATGAAGCCTTTATGATACTCTATCCTCTAGGTAGATTTGACTGACCATCTCCTCTACCATGGTCCCATGTTATTTGTACATATTTCTATTACTTACTTCATGACATTTCTTGGTTTGTAATTCTAATTCTGCGTCTTCCACTGAACTACAAACTTTTCAAGGGTAGTGACAAGACCTTATTCCCTTTTTTGTCCCAGTGCCTGCTACATACAGACAAGACAAGGTGTTCATATTTATTGAAAGAACAAACGAATGAACTGAACAACTCCATCCATTCTTCAGGGCTCTATAATTTTCACCTCTCTGGTAATTCTGTATCCTCTAAGCTGCAATAGATCTGTTTGCCTTATTTTCAGCGCAGTATACATACATAGCTATACAACCTTTCTTAATAGATTATAAGTTTCTAAAGAGCAGGGACAAAGCCTTACAGTCCCTTTATCTCTACCTCCATACATTGCACATAGAAGAGTTCAATAAGCTTTTGCTTATTTATTGCTATTGCTCGAGATAATATTCCTTTTTGATTCAGTAACACTGAAAAAATTAAAAAAGAAAATCTCAGAAATCAAACAACTAAAATCACGAAATGTTCTTTTCTAAAAATAACACGTCCCCAAAACACTCAAGGAAGAAGCCGTATGTTTTCTCCTCTCCCATTAATAAGAGAAAGATGCATCTTCCTCCTTTTTCACTTTGTCTGCGTCATGTCTGCGTTGCCTAGAGATTTGTGACTGTTGTTTCAAGAAAGATCAAATGACAACAGGAGATGGATGGTCTTCTTGATTAAAAAGTGGCACTCAGATACATCAGCTTCCTCAGATTCAAGGAGGAGAGGGTTATTTCACAGCTAGTGCCTACTTCAGAGGCATGAGTCCCTGGGAACAGCTGAGGCTCACCATCCCCCATCCAGCTTTGCTCGCACAGGACCTTTAATGCATAGGCATGTAGAGCAGAATCACAGCCTTGATAAAGGGCTTATAATTTGCCATTGATTGACTCAGGATCGTATTTTGAGAAACAGTTGAACAATTGGCATGGCAGAATCAGACCAACCTGCATTCAAATCCAAGCTCTAGCAGTTACTAGCTGTGCGACCTTGGGAAAGTTACTTAGCCTCTCTAAGCTTTAATTCCATCAGCTGGAGAATGGGGGCACTAATAGCATATCTAATGAGGTTGCTTGCTGATATGATTGAATGAGATAACACAAAGTGTTTAGCATTGCCTGTTCATTAGTGGTCATTAATGGCAGTCATTACCATTTAGTAGTCAGAGCTACATCTGTCATAATAACTACTGATTGTTGAACACTTACTCTGTGCTATATACAGTGATAGTTGTTTTTACATTGACTTTTATTTTTTTACTTATAAATCTCATAGAAGCTGTCTAAGCAGGTATTGTCCTCATTTGACATTTGGAGAAACTAGATTTCTGAGAGGATAAGTAACTTCTCCAATATCACACACTTATTGAGGTAGTCTTTGTAGCAGAATGAGATGCCCCCTTTTCTAGAATCTCATGCCTCTATTTTCTATCCTAAAAGGGGTGAGAGGTGGTCAGGACCCTGAATCCCATCTAATCCATGCAACTTCAAGAAGGATTTGTGACAGACAGACAAACTAGCCCAATGGATTCTCATTAATACTACTAATTTAGGCTTTAGCCCCACATTTCTCCCATACTAGACCCACATTTGAGCTTCAATGGCTTCTTTAATCAATTTAGCTCAAGAGCATTGGTGTTCAGATCTTCCCACTCCAAGGAAGGAAGAAGAATAAAGCAGAAAATCCTCCACTGACCATCACCACCAACCTAGAAGAGAACTGGCCTCAGCCGTCCTCTCCATACCCCTTTTCCCATGGGCAACATCCTGCCCATAGGCTTTCAAAGACAAAATAGGAAAGACTCCTAGGCCCTGTCTTGTCCCCACTGGGTTCATAGATAAAGAGTGAACCATTAGCACCTCCCTGCTCAAAAAAATCTAAGCCTTCCTTTTTCCTTTTCACTAAATATTCCCATCCACCTAGCACTGTGGGTTTTTTGTGTTTGTCATTCAATCCTTAGTCCATAAGATCATCTTTTTCCTTGGGCAGTCATTGTGGGAGATGGAAATAGGTCTTAACCTCCCTCTAGAGGCTGCGATAGTGTGACCAACATACAGGACCCTTGCCTTGACTTTACACAGCTGCAGGTGAAGTGACCAGGGGCAATGATGCCAAGAGCCCTAAAAGAATGGATTCATACTGGCATACTCTTCCCTAGAAAAGTAAACCAGGCCAAACTGGAATCCTAACAACTCTCTCCAAGTGAGCAGATACAGAGACAACTGTTCTCTCCAAGGAGAAGACAGGTGACTTTGGCCCTGGAGCCAGCTGAGCCTCTACAGAAAGATGGGCGGCAACAGATGGGCCAGCCAGCTAACCCCCAGGTTGTGAGCTCTGAGTCCTACCCAGCCTCCAGAGATAGGAAAGGAGAGAGAGAAGTGCTCCTTTCTGGCACCAAACACTGACCAGTGAGAGGCACCCAAGGTGATAGTCTGCCCAGTGCCAAACCCTGGAAGAAGACAGAGGCTGCCTGCCAAGACAAACAAAAATCCAGTCATAGCATAAAGCAGGCTGGTGTCTGGAGAATTACTGGCTGAATTTCCTACCCTTGTGCCCAGCCCATGCGTGGGAAATATTTGGTACTTGGTAAATACATTTTGAGATAATGAGTACACATCTAACAGCTGTCTAGGGTCTGCCAAATTAAGGGCTACTTCCTCTATCTAACATAGGGCACGTTTGTCGTGCATAGAATTGTGTCCTCCAAAAGAGACGTATTCCATATTAACTTCCAGTCCCTGTAAATGTGACCTGATTTAGAAGTAAGGTCTTTGTAGGTGTAATCAAGTTAAGAGAAGCTCACACTGGACTGAGGTGGGCCTTAATGCAATGACAGGTGTCACTATAAGAGGAAATTTAGACGCAAACACACACAGACGCAGAGGAGAACATCATGTGACAACAAAGGCAAAGATTGGAGTGATGTGTCTAAAAGCCAAGGGACACCAAGGATTGCTGGCAATCACTAGAAGCTAAGAGAGAGGCATGGAAGGATCCTTCTCTAGAGTCTTCAGGGGGAGCATGGCGCTGCTGACACCTTAACTTCAGACTTCCAGCTTCCATCACTGTGAGAGAATACATTCCTAAGTCATCCCATTTGTGGTAATTTGATATGGCAGCCTTAGCAAACTAATACAGCACTTTACTCTTTTTTCAGCACAGTGAAATAAAAATTTGGGGACACCCACAGAGAGGGTTTTACACCCCTTATTCCCTTTGGGAAAAGCCAAACAATACTCAGTTATTATTTGCACTGCTCCTAGTTCTCTGCCTGAAGATAAGGCCTTTCAATCAAGCAAATAGTTCTGGTCCTCAGAATTCAGAGACATGCCATGGAGAGGTTGCTGGCAACTTCAGCTAAAGCTCTGTAGGCCCCACAGGGCTTCCTGAGCCTGGTAATAGGTGAGAGCGAGAAAGATCAGAAATTATGGACGCACCTCAATGTCCTCATGTGGGACACTGAGCAGGAGCTTCCTCTCTAATCTTTCTATAAAAGTATATTTTGAAAAAGCAGGCATATTTCCCAACAATACAGGGCATTTCAGACATCACATGTTCTCTTTCCTCATAGCAGAAATAGCTTATCCTCTGCTTAAGGACAATAAACAATCGTCATGGTCTGTTAATCTCATCGGCTTCCCAAAAGAAGGGAAGTGACATGGAAGTGACAGAGGGTCTGTACACCCTCCCTCTCCCAAAAAAAGTCATCAGTCTCAGAGTGCTCCCTTCCAAGGACGCTGTCCCACCAGACTGAGAGATTCACACAAGAGGAACAGGGTTTTTTGTCTTTAAATCCATGATACTCAGCACCAGGTGGGCATCTCTGAAAAAGTCTGGGGGTGGGAGGATGGAGATAGAAATGGTCTTCCCAGTTGGCAGAATCTGAAACCTCAAAGATCTCCTGCTCCATCCTCTTCCTACTAGAGTCTATTAGGACATGAGGAGAACTTTTTGTCTGAATTTTATCAGTTACTAATTCAGAATTAAATCCTCCATAAAACCCCATTCAAACAATTACTGGGCTTCAATCAAGCCATCTGAGCAGCCCAACACCACATGTTTAAAAATTCTTTCCATTTAAGGGGACAAGGTAAGGTGAACACACAGCCTTGTTCAAACCTACCTAGCTCCAGGAGAGTTGCTGCTAATCAGCCTGACTCCTTCAATCTCTTCTGTCAGCTTTGACCTTGGGTCTTTGTATTTGCTGACTCTCTAGACAGCTTGATATGTTTTCCTCCCAACAGGACTCCTGGAAAGCCCCCACTTGGCCGAAGCCCCAAAATTCCCTCTGATCCGCTCTCTTGGCATTCATCCTGCTGAGTATGACAGCTGCTGAGCTCGATGGCTGGCCCCTCCCATCCTGATTCTGGAAACTGGAGTCTCTACTTTGACTGCAGAGAGCAGCTCCTCTTAACCCATGGGTTCTCCAGAGGTCCTCCTTAGATGAAATCTTTGACCAGCCATGCAAGCAGTGAAGCTCAGGGAAGTGTTCAGAAGCAAGGTGTCCTTTCATCGCACCATTTAAGTTTTCAAGGGAATATGAGCCTTTAAAAGAACTGACAGGGGCAGACTCTAGAGAAATGTTTTATATTATCATGGCTAAACTTGGTGATGGTTAGAAGAGAGAATTAGAATGAAAAGAGAGAAAAGAGAAAAAATGGGTAATAACAGCTGCTTTTGCAAATGAGCCTTGAGAAAGAGCTAGGAACTGCATTTCTATCTAATGGGGAGAGAGAAATTCAGACACCAGTAGGAAGAGGGGAGTGTCCAAATATCCTGAAGTACTCTCATGAAAAGTTCATACAGATCTCCTTACAGACACACACACACACATACACACTCGGCTTTTCCTAGCTCAAGCATCCAGGTTATTTGGATCTCTGGGGTCTAGAAGATGGGAGTCAGTCTAATGACTTGGAAAAGAGGCAGAGCTGAAGTTAATGGTAGGAACACAGCTGGAGCATATGCAGATAGAACTGGTGAAGACAGTTTGTGAGGGCAAGTGAGAGGATGACCAGAGTTCACCAACAGTGTACATCGTCTTATTACCATGATGATGGTGTCAAGGTCCCAGAGGATCCTAGGGCAGGCTATTCTTGAACCTAATTCATTCCACCTGCAAAATGGGTTGATAATGACAAATTTCCTATCTACTGAGAGGACACTTGTCAGGATTACGTGAGACAATGGTTGTTAACGAGCTTTGAAAAGTGCCAATTCCAAACAAGTAGAAAGGGTTATAATACTCTCATGACAAATTTCCCCTCACCTATTGAAGGCACAAAGTTTGGTTATGGAAGGAAATGGGGGATTGAAAATTTGAGGCGAGAGTTGGCTTAACCAACATGCTTGCAGAGTGAATTATTTCCCAAACAGGTAACCTTGTCATACAATTTCATGCAAAATTGTATTTCGTGACATCAGGTGGAATTTCCTTTGAATATTGTGTCTATAAGCAAGAATAGGTTACAGTAAAAGCTGAATCACAATGGGGTCGGGTGAAGAACCCTCAATGGGGAATCAGGAGAATTGGATTCTCATACAAGGTGTGGCAAAGCATGGGCCTGTGTCATAACTGTCACTGTGCCTATTTGCTCACTTAGGAAATGGAAGTGTCATATCTTAGTCTTTTCCACTTGTAATATTTTGTGTGTGCATATTTGTGCATGTGTGTCATAATGCTTATGGGAAAAGTAGGGCCTAACTAGTACTAAGCCCTGGATTTTGCTTTACTCTTTCCCAACAGCAACACATTTTCATGAAATTCTTAGAGTGTGTTTTCTCTTTTTAGTTCACAAGAGCAGATTCAAGCCAAATAAAGACCAAGTCTACGTGCATGCCTTCATTCCCATTCTCATGTATTTACTGAACACACATTGATCAATTATCCCTCTGACTTTATCCAGACCTACTGACATCTCAACTGTACATTCTCTGGCCAACCAGGAGAGAGTGTACACCTGAGTTCCAGGGTCTTGCACTGCAGGGGGGAAAGTGTGGGCCTCCATTTGGTTTCCAGCAACCCCCAAATGGCTAATGAGAGACTAATGCTGGGAGCTGTAAGTCTAGTCCTGTGTTCGGGTGGGGTAGTGGGTTGGCCACATGGAGGGAAGGCTATGAAAACTTGGAAGTCACTAAGAAAGCATTTAGGTTTAGGCTATTTAGCTGCTCAAGAAAAAGCCCATAGTGAATTGGGAAATGGGTTCAAATAGATATGATGGGACTATTCAAAACTCCTTTAGACCCAAAACTTTCTTATTTTTCTCCAGAAAATTTTTACAGTCAGTTTCTACAGCAAAGGCAGCTGGAAACAAGATAAATCATAGGGGCCTATGTGTGTGTCTGTGTGTCTGTGTGTGTGTGCAAGGTTCTGCCTTGTGCCAGTGCAATGCCTTAGAAAAGATTAATTTTCCTTCCACAACATATGCTCTGACACTCCTTCAGCTCCCTAATCTCTGCAGCTCTGAGGTACACTCAAAGGGATGTGAAGCCGGAGACATCATCCTGATACCCCAGGGCTAAGAAGCTTATTCTTTGCCCCATGCTCCATCAGTATGGGCTGTGTAAACTTTGGCCAGTTAATTGCTCTTCCTGGGCCTCAGTTTCTCAATTTGTAAAACAAAGATGGTAAATGCACCTGTCTACAGGAGCGAAATGAGAATTCAATAAGATACTTCACGTAAATCATTTAGTACAAATGGCTGAGTTTTAAAAACGGCAAAACAATGTTATGCCAGCAATACGTAGAATCACCATTATTATTGTCATTGCTGTTAATACTTCATCGCTTTTTACACGCCCACTTCAAGACCACATCCTACCAAACTGCAATTGTATATTTACTTGCCAGACTCTCCCACTAAATGGAGAACTCCATGAAGGCAAGGACTGGGCCTCATTCATCACTCTATCCCCAGTCCTCTGCAAAGCGCCTGGCTTACAACGGGTGCTTGGCACATGTCCTACTGGATGAATGAAGGGTTTGAAGTCGTGATTCTCAAGCCAGCTGTCCATCAGAGTCACCTGGACAGCTTTAAAAATCTTGATCTCCAGTCACAGCTCCAGAAATTCTGATTTAAGTGATCAAGATTGAGGCCCTGGCATGAATGATTTTTAAAAGCTCCCGGGGACTCTGGTAGGCAGCAGGAGTTGAGGACCACTGCAGAGTCTCAAAGACCAGCAAGGCCAGTGATTTCTGAACTTCTTCTCTTCTAGTAAAAACACTTTTTTGCACAACAAAATCTTAGGTTGAAACCTCCTGCTTAAAAGAATGAAGCAGAGTCCCCGTGGTGGAGGTGGGGAAGACAGGGCCCTGAGGCTCTCCCTCCAGCCACATGGCTCCAAGGTGCTTCACAAAGCCCACGAGCCCTTTGGGGCACAACTTGCTGGGTGAGAAGTGTCCTGTCCTGAACACTAAGCAGTATCTTCCCAGGACACAGCACTGCCGGCCTCGCAGCACTGCCGGCCTCGCTGCTCCCCAGGAACATGACGCAATCCTTACCCTGAAACTTTGCCTGAGACAAAATGCAACTGTTTTTCTTTTGTAGCCAAATTCAGGTACTCTCAGCTCTCAGTAAAAATTATTTGCAGGCCTTGCAGGGCAGAGGAGAGAAAATAATGCCTAAAATATATAAATAATTCAAGGCTGAGTTTATTCATGATGCTGTGTTTTCTCCAGGCAGTGGTTTGAATAATCTCTCTTACGCTGCCAGTCAGGCTGCCTCCGTAGCATTTATTACTGCAGACAACCTGTTAGAAGCTGTTTTGATTTATGCATCTACATTCTATTATGGAGGTAAGTTTATAGCACATTGCGGTTTCTGCTGCTGACATAGTAGGAAGAGGAAAAAGAGACAGTGGAGAAAGGAACTGGGAACAGTCATTCTGCGAGTCTAAGGAAGACAAGAGAAATGGGCCTATGCACTGTTGTGAAATATTTAATTAGTTATCTGGTACATACACACACACACACACACACTTGCATAAGACAAAAAATGCTTATAAACACCTACTAAGTGTCAGCTTACTCTCCCAGGTGATGCGGATACACTAGTGAATAAACTAAACAGAATTCCTGCTGTCATAAAATATTCTTGCTCCTATCAACATGCTCCTTGTAAAACTGATGCTTCCACTATCTTTGCCTCCCGAACAAGGCTTAGCACAGTGTTGACACATGGTAGACACTCCATGTCTGTTGAATGAATGAGTGAATCCAGGGTAAGGAATAAAATAAAGTTATGTTGCCAAGGTCACTTTTCAGTTATATCTCTTCACAGTAATGCTACATAAGAAAAACCACATCAAACTTCATACAACAATAAGCATTTATTGCTCATGCCTCTAGGTTGTTAGATGGGATGGCCCTGCTCACCTTTGCCTGGCTCACTCAAATAGTTCAGAGATGGCTGGCTATGCACTGCCCAGGTCATCTTCTGCTAGGACAAATGGGTGACTCAACGCTGCTTCACGTATCTCTCATTCTCCTGTAATCTACAGCCATGTCCTTATGGCCATGGCAAGAAGAATCAAGAGTAAGTAGAAACCCACGGGCCTCTTGAGGTCTAGGTTTAGAACTGGGAAACCATTACTTCCAATGGATTCTATTAGCTGAAACAAGTGACAAGGCCACCCCAGATTCAAGGGGTAAAAGTCTCCATCTTTAGTGAGTGGATACAGAGTAAAGGACACAGCTAAAGGGGTGAAGAATTGAAGCCACATTGCAATTTGCCACAGGTACCCAGCAAATTAACAAACTGCTGTGACTATAACGAATTAAGTGAGGTATACTGTCCTTTCCAGTAACACCCAAGCACATCCCCACCCAGACCCTGAATAAAGCTCCTTCATAAGTTTAGGAAGAAAGTATGTATGTGTCTGAAAGTGGTTCAGTGTGTCCTGAGTGTCCTTTTGCTCGTCCCTGATCTCTTCACATGGCCCCATCTAGTGTTGGCACTTGATTCTGACACCCTCTGTTTGCTCCCACCAGTTCTTCCTGCTCCCTTCTTAATCCATCATCTTAGGGAACAGGGTGTGCTTAGAATAAAATAATGAGATAGAATTTTAGCTTCAAAGTATTGAGGGTTTACCATATCTCAGGCCCTGTGCTAAAGGACTTTGGACATATTATCTCATTTAATCCTTACAATGACCCTGTGAGTTACTTATAATTATCCCTCATTTATTAAGTAAAAAAGAACGCTAAGAGAGATTAAATCACTTGTCTCAAGTTTACAGCTAGTAAATAATCAAGATAGGTTTCAAATCTAGTTTGTCTGGATCAGAGCCCATGTTCCTACCCACTATGCTTTGTCTCCCTCTTCTTTGAACCTGAGGATTACTTTCACTAAACTACAACACCAAAATTGGCTAAGAATTACCACTTTCTTATAGCAAAAAGACCATGATCTTCTGCACTGCCCCTTCTATCAGACACTGGAAAAGAATGATCAAAGTTCACACAATTCTTGGATTATTTTACCCTGGGGACAAAGGGTTAGGGGATGTGAGGGGCAAGCTGTTAAGCTTTCTATCCTGTGTAATTCCCATGAGCTCTGCCCAGAATTTCCCAGGCTTTGTTATTGAGATGGAAAGCAAATGAAACCATGGATTCCACTCTTCTTTGGGTCAGTTGGATTCAATATAATGCATGGTGTACTTTGTTCACCCACACAAGCACCAATAAGTCTTTGTATAGTTTCCTGTTGGTTGGGAATGAGGCCGTTTCTGAACCAGAAAGAAAGTATGAGAATCTTGTCCACAATATTGCTAAAGCATTGAGTTCCTACAGCAGCACCTTGACATGGACCAGTGGGAGAATGTGACCGGGGGACTACACGGCAGTTCATTCCAAAGTCGAGCTGTGGAAGATCACTGAGTTCCCCATAAGTAGACTATTCCAATTCCCACCTCTACAGGCTGTGGTTAGCCTCCCTTCTCACCTCCATTTGACATTTACACCCAGAAAGCATTGGATGAATGGAAAACTGTCACTTGATCCATAGGTTTCCAGGCTTTTGACAGTTCCAATGCAAACCCTGGTGAAAGCTGGATTCAAGATCATGACTTAGGTTTAAAGCCATGCTCAGGGATGCTGGACAAGAAAGAAAGATGTGTAACTGGTCAACAACAAGACTCTTGGTTCATTTAGCTGACCAACTTCGTAGATAAGAATAACAGGCCTGCTTCACTACACTGGTCAAAAGAGACGTTCAGTGGGCACCAACTTGCGTTGGGAAGGAAGGATCCTCAATGGGGAGTGCTTGCTACATTAGAGGAAAAGGTGGAAGAGAGCCTAGTATGCCCAAGCCCAAGGAAGAGTGAAGATTGGAACCTGATCTTCAAGGCACAGTGACTCTATTCACTAGTAAATATGTCCCAGTGAGTGTTAACCTGGGGCTAATCACACTGGCCATTCTTCTCCTTTTGGGACAGACTGAATGAAGGATTAGGGAGAGGGATATCCCCCCGCTCCTTAGACCTTCCCACATAGGGAGAATGGACAGAAGTCACCTAAACTTTGTAAAGATACTATAATATAAAGAAATGGACATCAGCATGCCTTCTTTCAGTGAAGCCAAGTGGAGGGTAGCTAACTTTGAAGACTAAGCAAAAAACCAGCAGGGAGTGTGAGAACACAGATAGAGGAAAACTAAAAGGATTGAGAGGCTGCCTATTCATTGTAGCCTTTGTTCCTGGGAGGCTGACCTATCTCTTGGGCACAGCTGTGATTTGTGGGGCAGAGTTGGATTCATGAGAGAATGCAGAGGCATCATCAGAGAAGCAGATGCAAAATGCTTGTTAGAATGAAGCAGGAGCTGAGGTATGAGCCAAATGGGAGACAGGGAATCAGGAAAAGGAGGGAGGAGACCACCAGAGAGGACAAAAGGGAGGTGACAGGAACTCACTCTGGACATGGCCATCTTCCCTTGCAGGTGGACTGCTACCTCCCCCAGACGGCTCAGGCTAGGATGGGATGGATACTGTCCAAGGGAGGCTTAATGACCTCCTCATTTTGGTTTCTTTGTTCTATAAAAGCATGTACAACTGCATTAGTATGCTGAGCAAAGGGCCTCCTTTTGTTGTGGCAGGTGCCAAAGGAATCCAGAACAGCTGATGTTTCACAAAATCGTGAGCCTGCAGAGAGCCCTGGAAGGTCAGAAAGCTCAGGCCCCTCCCCCTCACATCTGGTCTATTAGATGAATGGTGCTGCAGCTCAGAAATACTTTTTTAAATTATACTTATCGTACTTCATCTTATTTCAAGAGTGATACACTTTCCTCAGAGAAAATGTGAAGCCTGCAGTAAAACACAGAGAAGAAAACAAAAATAATTTCTAATCTTATCACCACCCAATGAGAGCTGCTGTTAACATTTCAGTGGACGGCCTACTGCTCTCCAGCATGCTCTCTCTCTAGATCTCTCACCTCTGGGGTGTGAGGGTATGTGTGTATCTGTGTGTGTGTTTTAAAATTAAGTGGGACTTTCCTATTATTCCAGAATTAGCAAATAAAAATATGAACTAAGAGTCATTAAGTGCCGCACCCTCTAAGCAGAGCCAGGCACTCTTTCAAGCCTTGCCAAGAATTGGCCAAACTGGCACTGCCACCTTCAGCCACCACCCAGCACCACCAGCCTTCTCTCCTCATCTATAAAAGGAGACTAAGGAGAGAAGAGAGGGGCATGCTATGACGGCTGGGTGGAAATGCTGGGCTATAGCATATCCAAGAGCTAAACAGGAAGTCTGTGAGATGTGGAAGGGGCTTTCCAGGGAAATAACCCACAAATACTTGGAACACTGTCAAGAAGGGAATACAGGCACTGCATTCCCTGGTTGGCCCCCTGATGAGACAGCAACATTGTGGATTTTCTCTGTTCCTACCTAGAAGTAAAAATAGAGCATTAGAGAGAGAGCGGGGCAGGGAGAGGATATCCAGGGAGCAGACTGTTCCCTTAGTGGTCATGACGAAGCTACATCAACTTTCTGGAGATCAAGTGGGCACTACAGAAGATAGTCTTGACCCATCTTTCTGGCCCTCCACTCAAGAGAGTGGGTTGCCAAGCAAAAGGACCTGAGAAGCAGGAGCTGTTAGTGAACTCCCAAGGGGGTATCTGAAGGAGAGTTGGAAGTTGTCAACTGGAGTCATACATCCTGTAGTTGGGAGGCCGCTGAAGAGGAACCTGAGAAAGCTGACAATGCATCCACCAGAAGAGAGCCAAGTAGAAGGGAATCTGCCATGGAGAGGTCATGAGGTCCCATCAGTGTGAACCAAAGAAACGAAGACAATTAGAGTGAACTGCAACAGCAGCCTGCTCAATATGCAATGCTTATCTTTGCCCTCTTTCTCCTCCCCTCCCCACCACACCAGAGGAACTGTCACCTAAATGAGGGAGCAAAGAGGACTGTTCTCAGAGAAAAGAAGGGGGAGGAAGAGTAAAGAGCAGACCAAGTCCCTCTCTCTCACATCCCCCAAGCCTCAAACCTGGATAGTGCTAGCGGGAGAGGAAAAACTGAGATCAGTGTTTTAAACTTGAAGAACTTGTTATAACCGAAGTGAATAGGAAATTATAGAACCTGCTACCCAATAGGTAAGAGAGATTTCACACAACATCATTGGCAACAGTGACTGGGGGCACAGTAAATAGGGAAAGATCCTTTGATGTTTGTAATCCAGCAAGTTGACATGCTTCCACAAACCTAAAGCACACATATACATACACACACATACATGCACATACATGCACTCGCACACACATATAGACACATATGCACATATATGTATACACAGACGTATACATGCACATACACGCAAACATATAGATATACTTTTTAATCTATATAGAGTAAAATACAGCCAAAAGCAACACTTTATTTTTTCACCCCTCTGCCTTTTGCCTCTAATCTTGTTAGCCCCCCTTCTCAACACCTGCGTGAAATCTCATGGAGTTTTCACTCTTTCTCCATTCACTTTTACATGTAACAAATTCCAGTCTAGTCTCATACAATCTCTCATCCAATTTAAAGCTTCTCTCTTCCCTGCAGCTCACACCTGCCTCAGGCTGGGAAATCCCAATAAAGAAGGACAGAGTGGTTTCAAGGTCAGTTTCTTCTCTGACCTGCTTCCTTAATCTACATGCTCCCTCACTTTCCTTTCCAGTTGCTGTTTAGAACTCTTTAAAACATTTGAGAGTGAGATGGGTTTGTTAAGTGTCAACTTAGCTAAATGGGAAGTCAATTCCAAGAATTCCATCTCTGTGAGGTTTCAGGTTGGAGAGAATATAAAAGAAATGTACATGAGATATAAAAGGCCGCAGTAAAACAGTGGCCATTTTTCGCACCTTGAAGTTTGGCATGGGGCACCAGGGACCATGGGAGCTCACACATGTTGTCACTGATCCGCCAGCTCACCTTGTTGGTGTGGAGCAGAACCAGAACCCATATCTCCTCCAGCCCTCTCTGGATTTCTTCCTTCAGCTTCTCCAAGACCTGGGTCAGGAGCATGCACAGCTCCATGACAAAGGGCACCAGCTGCCCCACAAGTCATTAAATCATCAAAGTGGAGGGTGGTGGGAGACAGAAAAAAGTTCTGGTTTATTCTTGTAGGATACAGTGCATCCTCATGGGTTCCAGTTTTTCCTTGCTCTCCTCATATCCTGCTCATCTTTCTCCTAACCACTGGCCAAGCTGGTCTATAATGACTTCAGGACTAACACCAGACACAGAGCCTCCTATGACTTCACCAGCTCTCACAACGGTGTAAGGTCTAACCCCTATTCAACACCACACACAGTGGGTCTGCTTCTCCAATTGATACAGAGGAAAAAAGATCCCATATCTGGTGCCTCAGTGCCCCCCAAGAGCTAGTCCTATATGACTGTCCTTTAGCGCATGACTTTCTCTCTACCTACATCATACCTCTTTTTGATCATCTCATCTTTCCAGGCAGTTCTCTTCTCTGAAATCTCTTTAAAGATCATCCATGACCAGCTCCCTTCCATGGGGTACGTTTCCAGCCTACAGGAACACACATAACACTTAGACCCACAAAATTCTGGAACTATAGTCTCTTTTCAATATAGTCTTCTATAAACAGCTTCAAACATGGATCAGGTACTAGTCCTTGTGTTCCCCAAATGCCAAGAGAAACATATCAAGTTCTCCAGTTGATTTTCTTTGGCAAATTGCTGTTCTTTAGCAAATACATCCTCTCCACAAGATAGAGTATATTTCTTCACTGCCATTGATTTGGGGCTCAGCCATATGACATGTTTTGACCAAACGATTAGGGGCAGAAGTGATCTTGTGCTAATCCTAAGCCAAGATCTTAAAAGGCATTACATCTTTCAGCTAATTCTTGTATTTCTGACATCACTATAAAACCATGTCCTGGGAAACTATTGGTTCCAGAATTATGAGACATGTGGAGCAGACTTGAACCCAACCTGCAGGTAGAAACAAGCCTGATCACACCACAGTATGAAGCAGAGCGTCCTAGAAGAGCCAAGCTTAGATCATCTGAATTCTAGGTCAACCTGCAAATCCAAGAAAATAAATGTTTATTGTTATACCTTTATGAGATTATGAGGTTGTTTATTATACAGCATTATTATGGCATTAGCTGACTGGTACACTTTTCTCATAGTAAAAAGTATTTGCCTCCAACAATTCTCTTCAAAGCCCTTACCCATATATGCAGCTTCCTAATAATTCTTAGCATCCATTACATAGAGGTGGGTGATAGGCTAACACTGACAGAACAGCATTGAGATGTGTTCTTCGCAAGTGCTTAATTGATGGCTTATCACATCATTTTAGAAAGTGGGATTATTTGAGTACTTAGTTTGAGAATTGGAGTCAAATCTGAGATGATAGAACAAGTCATGTTTACTATTCTACTTTATACATACATATGTACAAAATTTGGATCATACTGTACATGCAGATTTGCAACCTGTTTCCTTTCACTTAAAAGTTTATTTTAACGTTTTTCAAAGTCATTCAATTTTCTTCTAGGTTTGTACAATCACTTTGCAAAAATATCAGACAGTAAATAAGAGCTTCAAATGGAGTAGGAGGAGTGGCGGAATGATGCACTTGGGCCTCTTTCCATCTGCATTTGTATGGTTTCCCTGGTCACTCTGAGTGCTCATGCAAACCAATAGAGCCTAGAGACCACCCAATGAGATCCTAAGTTTGTCAAAGATTGAGGTTGCATCACTTTCTTCTTTTGTGTTCTTATTATAGCTAAGATTGTCTAGGCACATACACATGCTCAATGAATAAGAAATGAATTAAATTGTTATATCAAATTCAACTGAAACAAAACATAATTGAATTGATGAACCATAGAGAAGAAAAAGAGAGAGAGAGATGTTTTATGAACCCATGGTGATTCCAGCATGAAAGTCCCTGCAAAACAAAATGTGGCTGAAGATGTTTTAAAATGAAATTCTTTTTATACTCTCAATGAAACAGCAAAAGCAGTAAGGAAAAACTTTCTCAAAATTTTTAGAAGTTTCTCTCCTTACCCCCACACCAGAACTTTAGATCTCCAAAGGAAAAGATGAATAAAACAAGTTACACGACAAATGATTTATTTTGTTAAAAGATTAAATTAGATCTCTAAAGGGCATTTAAATAAAGTTTGTATATTTCTATTTTCCCAAGATTTTCATTCTATTATTACCACCAAAGAAAAACACTTGCCTTAAAATTTCGCCCAATTGTCCTGTCTTCCTTTGTCCTTGGTTTTCTCCAACCATGCAGAGTTTTTCAGGTTCAGGAGTGTCTACGTGAAAATGCATGGCTATTCTCAGAGGATTTTTTTCTAAGTCTACATGTAATTGGCCATAAAGCATCCCAGAGTCAGTGGGGTGAATGTTAACAAGCATAAAGTGAGTAGAATTCATGGCCTCGAATGTTTGCCTTTCTACACTGATCTTTAGAAATGAGAATAGGAGAAGCACAAAGCTTCCTTCAACAGCTACTTCACAATCATGATAATGTTAATAATAACAGCTTCCAATGATGAATCAATTAGGCAGCTGGACATGGTTCTATGATTTAACTCTTATGACCAATGCTCACTATGACCAACAGCACTCTATGAAAGATACTCGATTTCTGAATCTTACAGAGGAAGAAATGAGATCAGGAAGCTTTAATGACTTGCCCAAAAGTCCCCAGATGGTAAGCGATGGAGCCTGCACTTGCCCCCATTCCAGGACCCACACTCTTAACTAAGTCTTATGTCTGGACCCCCATCTTGCTGTCAGAGAGAGTAAAAACAATATTGGCTATCATTTATTAAGCCCTGCTGATTATGTCCTACCTTGCTTGTGCTTATAGATGTGTGCAATGTGAATTTATTCCACACTAGCATACAAGAAATACCACATCATTTTATTTGTCTAAATCAAGTTAAGGCTACCTGTGAGGTCCCAAAGAACAGAGCAGCAGGAAGCTCAACAGCGTTCATTATGGGGTGGCCCCTCTTATTCTCTAGTGTTGCACAGTGCCCCATCATACTTCCTGCTCCAGAACATTTGGGAACAGACCTCTAGTCTTGACTCTCTCTCTGTCATCCCTAAACCGTGCTACCTGGTATCTAGACTCTCTAGGTTAGGAACTGGTCACACCTCATGCAGGATAACACACCAAGCAGTGCCCAGACGCCTGCCATTTTCAGAACCCCGAACTCCTTTTCTTCTCCAGGTCAGAGAAATACCCAATGCCAGCGTATAAGCCAGTGTTTAGGAATCACTCTTCTGGGATTGGTGCTTAAGAATTAGTATTTTCTACCTTGAAGTTCTCGAAAAGCTGTTTCATGAGGTTGGACACACCAAGAGAATCTTTGGTCAACCATAGACAGAGAAAGGAAAAAAATATATATACGTTGAGAATCTCCCCTCTGTCACACGCTTTGCCATATCCCATTCTATCTCTCCTACAAAATTGCAAGGTAGATGTTACTATAATTGGCTATTAAGATGAGTAAACAAAAGATCAGAGACATTTTTTAAAAGTCCCCAAATCATATAGCCATTTCTTTCTTCAGAGATGGCCTGGTGAAAGCTAATCTTACTAATAATTACCATTTCTTGAGCTCTCACTCTCTACCAAGGCATTGCGCTAAGCACTTTATATCTACTAGTTCCCACAGCAACTCTCTATAACTTACTTCATTATCTTTACCAAAGATATGAGAACCACTGGAGCTCAGAGAAGTCAAGTTATTTGCCCAAGGTCCCACATATGGAGAAAGATAGAGCCTGGATGTTAAGCTGCTGTATTAAAATCCAAAGTCTGATTCTTAATCAGTGCACAGCGCTGTTCTCCTTTAAAGTGGAGGTGCAGTCCTAACACGACTGGGACACTCTGGGAGAGGTAAGTGGATAAAGCAGGCAGGGAGAGAAGTACAATGAGTACTGATTGGTCTTCCTGGTGTTCTCTCAGCCTTACCACTGAGAATTTTGCAGGAGTGAATCACAGAACAAAAGAGCAGAGGCCTTACTTATTTTCTTTAACAAAACACACACTGAAGAATGAGAATAATTATTAGTCATCTGTGAGCCTCCTGATGCTCGTGGCTTAGTCATTCAATAAGTATTATAGATCATGCATTCCTAAGCCTCTAGGTAGAGCCTCAAACCACCTACAGAATCCTTAAACAATCATCAACTTCTCAGATTCCCTGAGGCTGCAGATGCACTCTTCAGAAGCTGTGCATTCTTCTTATTAAAATATGGAAACTTTTTGGTCAATAGCATTGTGAGAAGTCATTCAGCAGAATGTGCAGGAGTCTTTTTCCTGCTCCCAACAAATTTCCTTTCCAGCAAGACAAGATACTTCAAGCAGTTTTAAGTATCCCTTAGGGCATAGGAGTTTTGTCTCAACGTCCTGCTTAACATCTGTGAGAGATGTTATACAAGTGAAAGAGATAGGAGAGGAAATACAACAGGCATATAAATGGATGAGCGTACCCAAAAATCCATCGAAGTTGGCCTCATGAGGAAAGAGCTGGAAAGTACACATAACCTTTAATTTGGTAACACCATGCCTGGAAATTCATCCTATAGAAACCATTTAAACCATCAGAAAATCTTTAAGCATAAAGACACTTACCAAAATGTTACTTATCAACATCAAAAGCACAAAACACCTAAAGGCCTCGTTTATGTAAAGTGTCGTGTATTCAATTAGTGGATTATCATCAGTAAAGTGTATATCTTTAAAGGCTTTATAACATGTAAAAATTTATCTTACCATATTAAGTGGAAAATGTAAAGTATAATTATGATTTTTGAAGGGAAGGAAAAAAGACTGAAAGGAAATAAACCCAACTGTGCATAGTAGTGGCTTTGAGAAGTAACACAAAGGTCAATTCTTTTTCTTCCTATTTTTTGGCATTTTTCCAAAACGTTTATTTTAAGTGTGTACTGCTCCAAGAATGGAGAAAAATAATAAAAATCTCTGATGGGTTATTTGATTGATTATCCTTATTAACTCAGCTCTATCCATAATTAATCCATATTACAGTTGGTGACAGCAATAACTCAAATGTTTACAAATGAACCTCAATGGCATAGCTTGGTATTCCTCGCCTTGCTTCATCTTATCAAGCCTACCTCCCAATCCCAACTTCTCTCTCATTATGCTCCAAAAGGCACTGATATACAAATCTTTGCATAAACTGACTTGGCCTTCCTCTCCCCTTCCTTTTGTTAAGCTGATCCCTCTTCCCAATGTGCATTTCCTCCTTTACACCACCCTTCTCGGCAACCAGCATCAAAAAGCTCAGCCCAAACGCCTCAGACATTCCCGAGTATCTTAGGGAGATTATTTCCCTTCTCAGGGTTTCAGTTTCCACATTTCTGTGAGATGGAAATAATAGTAATTTCTACCCTGCTTTTTCTCGTTAATATTATACAAAAGTATCTCTGTCCAGTGTCTGGCATGTGGTAGGCACACAAAAAAATATATATCAATGGTAGCTATTATTTTTGCTTGTTCTTCTTATGAATTCTATCAGCTATCTCAGAGCCTGGCACATAGAAATCACTTAAGTCATGTTTATTGGATTAACAGATCCCACTGGTGAGAATTGCAGACCCTGGCAGGTAAGGACCTGTGGCTGTATGATTTTAGATGATTTGTCTCTGTAAAAAAGCACAATTTGGGAAACTAGTCAAAGAAAGAGAATATTCTTCCCACATAGGGGAAGAGCTTATCAACTTTGATCAGAAAGAGGCTTTGGAAAATTGCCTGTAGGCATCACTGTAAGTCTTCATGCACAAAGCAAAGAGTATCAGAAAATGAGACGGAAAGTTTCCTCATCTTTTCCCTCTCCACCCCCACCCCTATCTCAAAAGGAGGATTTGGTTGTGTTTTTAAATGGGCTTTTGCACTTTTTCAAAAAATCAGCTAGATACCAACGCATCCCCACAGCTGAATAAGCACAATTAAGATGAAAGATGTATCCTGGGGCAGCGTAAACTGTGATCCAGCCGCCCCAGAGCTTGTGTAATTTCTCTTGTTTGGTGAGAACAAGAGAGGGAGTAAAGGATCCTATCTCCTATGTCAAGCAGGGTTAGCAGCCTCAAAGTTCATTTTGAAAGGAGAGTCACAATGCCTGGGGACCTTACTGAATTTCATCTGGATCTTGTCTACTCAGAAAATCCATGTCTATAATGGTGGTGAAGGTCCTTCTGCTCGGCTCCCATAAACTGGCTGATTCACAGGCAAGCAAAGGAATCCTTTTCCTTCAATCTACAAAAGCTTGAAGCAGCTTTTTAGCATAGAGTAGTCACTCTTAAAAACAAACAAAAATAAAATGTCATACAATCCATATCGTCTTATTGATAGATGGTTCTAAAGGAGAGGTGCTTTTACGGTGAACTGAGGAGAGACCCAGGAGAAGTTCAAGTATAGCATTTATAGAACATCTTCTGGTTCAGTGAAAAGCAGTGTACTTGTCAAAGTATTTCCAAATCCATTAAATTATTCATTCATTCAACACACACTCAACAACAAACTACTTTTCATTTGCTTTTTCATTTATTCATTTAATAAACATTTACTGAGTACAGAATGGATACTATGTACTGCCCTGTGTGTTATGAAGAATATAAATAGTAAATGCTGATATTTGTTGAATGATTACAATATGCCAGGAATTGCCTAAGATCACACAGCTGGCCGGTAGCAGAGACCAGTTTGTATCCAGGATCCTGACCTAGAACCCATGCCTTTGAGTTCATGCTCTACTGCCTCTCAAAGATGTGAGATACACAGATGCTAAGCTGCAAATCCTAGCCTCAAGGAGCATAAATTTTAGGAGAGTTGAAACATATAAGTGTTTTAAGAGAGATTCAGGAAAAAGTATCAGAGACATGTGGAGAGAGAAGAAATTATTTTTTCTTTGCTAAAGAAAGAGAGAAGTCTCCATAGAAATAGTGGAATTTGAGCTTGCTCTTGATAGACAAGTAGAATGTGAACAAGCGTCACTGAGCGGAAAAGGATTCTAAGCTAAGGGAAGAGCATCAGCAAATGAGAAAGGAAGGAAGACAGGAGATGTGGAAGAGAGAAAGGAGCTCAGCTTGGTTGGAGCATCAATACACGTGAAGAGTAATAGTGGGAGAAAGGCCTGGAGTGGGAGGTTGAGGCAGGTGTGTATGTGATATTAGCTTTTTCTAGGTACCTTCCACAAAACGTCCATTCTTCTAAAATATATGCTACAAGCAATTACTGACACCTGATGAGAGTATTTGCTCCTTCAGAGTAATAAGGCATTACTCCAAACAGTCCATGAGAAATGTTTCCATTTTAAAGACTAGCTAACAGAGTCAAGCAAGATAATCACTCTGGAGTTTTGAAATCATCCTGTCCATCTTGGGAAGTTGTTGATATGATAATAACTCTGCAAGTCTGGACAAGAAACTCGAGGAAAGTTTCCTTTTTCGTTAAAAAATTTTTCTATAGGGTCTGACCCAGAGGAAGTGCCTGTTGGGTTCATTCCCGGAGCAGAAAAAGAAAATACTGGTGTTTACAATGGTCATCCAGTCCATTTCGTTCTTGCTTTGTGCTCATCTAGCAACATTCTGAGACTTATCTGACCTCTCCTGGAGCCTCTATGTGGGGCAGGGGAGATATACTCAGGAGATCAGTGTTTCATTTGTCAACATACATGAGATAACTGGCCTTTGAGTTTGTTCAGCATGCGTCAGTCCCCACCTGGCTCCATGCTTTCCAATCTGTGCTCTGACTTCAAGGGAGGGAAGGAGACTTTAGATGGAGAAGGAATGCACATCAGGTTATATGATCAATAATTGACGTTCAGCCTGCATAAGAGAAGACTAATGGGGTATCTTCAAATCTTTAAAATATGAACATATATAAAGAAAGAATCCATGCGACTCTAAAGGACAAAACTTAAACTAATAGTTGGACTGAGTTCATATGTATAAGGTCCTAGGCATTGTGGTAAATAATCACATATGCTATGCTTTCTAATTCTCACAGAAACTCCACACTATTATGGGCATTAGTATTCTCATTTCTCACTGAAAATCCCAGTTATTCAGGAGTCTCAGAAAGATTGGGAAATTTGCTTGAGGTCTCACAGATACCAAGTGATGGAGTTGAAACTCAAGCCCTTATGGGCCTAACTCTATCTTCCAGCTCCCCAGGTTGCCTCTTCACTTATAACGTGCCTTAAGGCTCTTTTCTGTTAATTACCATAGGGAACAAACAGGGAGGAACCACAGGGAGGCAAATTTTAGCTCAACATAAATAACTCTGTCACATTTAACTAAATGAATTTGGGCAGGAGTATGTTCACTCCCTAGACTTCAGAGTCCCCTTCCAAAAAATGGAGTAGTACAGATGAGTTCATTATATCACTTGTATCAGCTCTCCATAATCTATAAGATGCTATTGAAAGAGACCTACCTCCCTAGTGGTTCTCCATAATTATAATACTCTATTGGATAGAGAACACTTGATTACCTCTCCATATCTATAAGACTCTACTGGGATAAAAAGAAACCTCTCTACAAGGCATTCAGGCACTTTCATGATCCAGCTCCTTCCCATCTCTCCTCCCTCTCCTTCCACCCATCGTAAACTCACATTCTCTCTTCCAGCTCTACTGGACCACTTGTTAATCTCCAAATGGAGAGCTACAGCTCTCAGACTTCACACACCTTATTTCCTCCACTTGGTTAAAACTAGGCAGTAGGCCTTCTTACAGGCCAATATTGTTAAATATTTTTCAATATTTATTTGGCATCAGTGGGGAGAAAATATTTTTATATTAATGAAAATGCTGAGTACCTTCTTCTTTAGGTCAGTAAACAATGTTTCACTTACTGCTTTACCTTCTTTTTCAAGCTCCTTTGAAAGAAAATGCCACTCCAATAAGAATATCAGTGATTAAGGAGAATCTACTCCACATTCCATAGAGAACATGTAGGAAGGCATTTATATCATATAGAACATGATGTCTCATAGGAAATAGCACCATTCTACAAGTCTTTTCTTACAGGCATCTTTTCTCAGCCATAGCCACACTGGATCTTCTCCCAGACTTTCCCATGGTCCTCATTCGCATTACAACAGCACTCCTGGCTTGCTCTCTCTTTCTAATGCAGAACAATGAACTCTGTCCACCTTCTACCCCCAAAACGCACTCACCCCCTACTTCTTAATACTATTTTCAAGGGTCAAAAGCTACTATATTAAGGATGACAATTGTATTTATGACCAGCAAAGAGGAATTCTAGTTTTTATTATATATAAAATCCAAAATATGCATTTCATTATATGTATCAAATAAGAGGGAGATCATGTTACACTCTTTCAAACACAGTAGGAACCACATGTAGAAACCCAAGTCAACTGGAACCTTAATCCAATTTATTCTAGAGCTGTTTTCATGCCCCTCAGAAATGTTGACGAAAATAATCCATAACCAATCTATAAATGAAAATTTGGGACAGTTTATTCTGAGCTAAAATCTGAGGACCATGGCCCAGGGCCTTTCTTCCCAAAGGAAGAAAGGGCACCAAAGAAGTGAGGTATACAGAGTGGTTATATACCCCCAAACAGGCTGTTTCACATGTGATTGAAATGTCCCTCCCACAATAGTCACAAGATTTCCCTGTCAGCACAGCTCTTGATGGACACAGCAGGTAGTGGGTCTGCTATCTTGGCGGACGTAGCAGGAGGCAAGTCTATTGTCTCCAGCTGGGTGGTCACAGGTCAGCGCAACAATCAGTTCCTAGCCTAGAAAGATGCTTAATCCTTAAGGAAATGCCAACATTGGAAGGGGAAGGGAAGTTGCACCTTTATCTCAAGAGCCTTTGTTCTTGCCATAGGGAATATCTAAAGCAGATATACAATGCATGCTCAACAGCCACCGTCAGGCCCTTGTGGAAAGACAAGGTCTGGCTGAATTAGGTTTATACCAAATGGCTTCCTCATATACTCCAATATCCTGTTGCTTGCCATTTTTATTTGTCAGAAAGAAGGGCCCCAGTTAGCTGCCTTATATTTTTACCCAGATCTGTGCCTGGCAAACTTCTGCTCATACAATAAGATTTAGCTGAATGAAGCGTCACCTCTCTGTGAAGTCTATGCTGACTCTCCCCATCTCTACTCACCCTCCAGTCCCCAGTCGATGTTCTCCAAATTTTGTGTAGACTTCAGTACTACAATTATTTTATAGGATCTACCAATATTTAGCACTTATCAACTTATCTGTCTCCCCACCTAGCCTGTGAGCTCCTTAGGATAAAGATTTTATCTAATCCATCTCTGATTCTGCAAAGTCCCAGAACAGATACTGAAATAGAGTCTGTTTAAAAAGTCTGTTGTTGTATTAATTTGAATAATTAAGTCTCTTTCAACCACTATTTAGATATATGGGCACATGCGTAGATACACAAATTTATAAATGTATATACATACATACGTACATACGTGTGTATACACAGACACACACGCAAGATCTTTATTCCAGGCCAAGTTGACAGCAAATTGACTTTGAAAGCAAAGACTGCCCAGTACGCCTCATTTTTAACCCAGGAAAAAAGAAACTAGTCTTGACCCAGTCCCAAGTATAGAATTCTCTGTAGGTGGGAGAAATATGAAGACAAGAAAACAGGAGGTGATTTGTAAGGGAAAATGAAGCACACAGCACGTTAGATTCCCCAAGGTTCCTAAACTGGTAGTTAATTGAATCCAGTGTTCCAAGACCTTAATTTCAAACAAGGTCTTTGGTAGAAACAGTCAGCCGCTTTCCCTCAGGCAAAATGAAAATCCTTCCCCTTAACTTTGAGACCTAACAAAGCTCCCAACTTCTGCTTTAATCCTTGTGCACATGGGGTAAGGCTGCACCCTAGGGGATTTTCGAGGGCAGGCTCTGAGATTCACTTCCTCTTGCCCCTCCCACACCCCTGCTTATCTGCAAACCCCTGTAGGTATTCTTTAATTCAAAGCCCTCTGCATAAAAACACCAGACTTCCCAGATGTGAGACCTTGCCAACCTGACCCAGGCTGTAAGTAGCCCCAAGGTCTTGATTTGGAGTTAGGATCCAGAATGAATCTCTCCAACTCTTACAGAAATTTGCTTTGTCCTTATTATCATTTCCTTGTTCCCTCTTGCATTAGAGTGACTTCATTCATTCATTCATTCATTCATTCATAAGTAGATATTTATTGAATGTTTACTACATATTAGGGCCGAAGATACACAGAATAATAATAATTATAAGAACACAACAGTAGCTGACATGTATTGAATTTATTGCGTACTGAAACAAAAATCAGATAAAGAGAAAACAAAATCTGGATCATTCTCTATCTCATTTAATCTCACAAAAATCCTATGGGGTAGGTACTGTTAGCATTACCACCTTATAAATGAGGAAACAAGGGGCAGACACGGGGAATGACTGGCTGAATCAGTTTAGGATAATTTTATCTGTAAGTAACAGAAAAATCCATTCAGTGTGGCTTACACAGTGAGGTGAACGTTATCTAACACAACAGGAAAAACAGAGGGGGGAAGCTCTAGGGTTGGTGATTTCAGGGACTTCATAAGTGGGTTATTTTCAGCCTTTCACTCTGCCAGCCCCTTAGTCCAAGGGGGGCGGGGGGGAATTCCTCAGAGCTGCAACAAGGTTACAAGAGAGTCATGTAGCAATTAAAAGGAAGAGACCAAGAACACCTCTCTTCTAAGTGTCTGTGTCAGTTTCCCAGGGCTACTGTAACAAAGGACCACAAATGGAGTGACTTAAAACAACAGAAATATATTCTTTCACTGGAGGCCAAATATAATCTGGAGACCAAAAGTCCGAAATCAAGTGACAGCAGAGTCATACCCTCTCTAAAGGCTCTAGAAAAGGATACTTCCTTGCTTCTTCCTAGCTTCTGGTGGTTGCCAGCAATCCTTGGTGTTCCTTGGCTTGGAGACGCGTTGCTCCACCCTCTACCTCTGAGAGATTGCTTTGCCCGTGTGGATGTTGCTTTGTCTCTTTTCCTCTTCCGATGAGATCACTAGTCATTTGGATTTAGGGCCCACCCTACTCAGTATGACCTCATCTTAACTTGCTTACATCTGCAAAGACTCTATTTCTAAAGAAGGTCATGTTCACAGGTACAGAGGTTAGGATTAAATACATCTTTTTGGAGGACAAAATTCAACCGACACCAGTGTTTTATTTGAAGAGCTGGAAAAGCTTCTCCTAAAAGCCCCTAAATCTCATTGCTGAGAACTGTATCATGTGCCCAAGCCTAAACCAATCGCTGCCAATTGTAACGGGGGACCCCCAATGAGGGCTTACCCTAGGGCCTGGGAAAGGGACGCAATGTCTCCCAAGGCAGTCTGTGGCTAGAAGAGAGTAGATACCTGAACGTGAATAAGGAAGAAAGAAGTGAAAATCGATGAAATTGATGTCTCTAGGAGGAGAAACCAACAGTGTGTGCTACGCTTGCCCATGGTCGTGCATGGGTCTCTACTTCCAGAGCCTGAAGTCTATGAGCTCTCAAACTTCCATTTGAACATTTGCTATGGCATCATTCCTTATGTTCTGCAAGGCTCTGTGCTGTGGGCTTTATAGATATCTTCTCCTTTAATTCACATTATTATCCCTATTGGAGAGATGATAAACTGAGATGTCAAGCCCAAGGTTGCACAGCTTTTGGAGGTAGATGTTTATGAAATGCAGTGGTCTAACTCCAGACTGTGAGCAACTCAAGGCCAAAAACTATATCAAACTTATTTTTGTGAACCCAGCAGCCAGTTACATGCCTAGTATAGAAGAAGCGTTTGGTGAATATTTGCTACTTGTAGATCTGGCCCTTCCCTGTCAGAAAATCCTTTGTCAATTTTTAAGAGGACATTTGAATTCTAATTTCTGCAAGGAATTCATTTCTCCTTTATTGGATCCATCATAATGACTAAGAAATCCTTCCTTGCACAACTAAATGGAACTTGGTTCTTTTGATCAGTGGAAATTAACATATAAGCTGAAGTCCTTTGCTCCCCCTGCCTTGCTTGAACCTGAAAAAATGCCGCAGAGATGGGCAGCCAGTTGTTTTTCTTGGGGAGAGAATGACCACCATGTAATCCATCCCCCAAATTCATTTCAATGAGTACTCTGAATGGAAAACTCTGTGTTCCATGATCAGGGAAAAGGCAGGAAAGCAGGGCAAGGGCAGATCCTGGAAGGGAATATTCAGATGCTTCTTTCATCAAGTAAGTTAGGAGAAGGAGCACTGGTCTTAGATTCAAACTAGATCCTTTCTTAGTTCAGCAACTAAATAGCCTAGTTCACGAACTTGGGCAAGTCACTTCTCCAGGGCTCTGTTTCCCCATCTATGAAGTGAAGGATTTAAATTAGATTAGGTTTAAATTTTCCTCAAGCTTGGAAATCATGCCTCTCTAGGTTTACTACGAACATCACAACTCTGCTTCTCTCTGCCTTTCTTTTATTTGTTAATTTATGGATCTGGGTGGTGACAATGACATGAAGGATAACAAGTTAAAATTGTGCTTCTGCTGAATGGTTTTGTTTAAAACTGCTTTATGTTCACTATCTTGATTCTTTCCTATGACAGCTCTGTGAGAGTACTAATTTTCCCAGTTTTTAAAATCAATAAATTGGAAAATGATGAGGCCTGCCAAAAGTTACTCAGCTAAAAAGTGACAAATCAGACCTGAAGTCAGGTGTTTAGTACCCAGTTAGTACTCTAGAATCAGACTCCTCGGCACACAGAATCTCAAAGCACACAAGATCCCTCTCCTTCACCTATGCTAGGAGAACTCTGACTTAACATTTATCCCAAGAAGATGAAAAAGTGTAGATAACACCTTTAACTTGGATCACAAATGCCTTTGTTATTTTAGAATTAAGCTATAACTCATGCATGAGGAATCCTGTATAAGGGCAAACTGTATAAAAACTAAGTTGTCTGAAAAACAATAGGTTGCTTTAAGAGATAGTAAGCTACCCATTATAGACAATATCCAAGTATAGGATAAATGAACTCCTGATGGGACTATAGGAATCAGACTTTGAATAAGAAATTACTCTATCTTCTGTGAGATCTCATTTACACTGAGATGATTTGAATACCTTTTTTGAGCTTGTCTGCAGGTTTTTTCAGATAAAAATAAATAAATCTATATATTAGCAATGAACAGCTGGAATTGAAATTAAAAACACAGCATTAACATCAAAATTAACATTAACATCAAAAATATATTCAATTCTTAAGCACAAATCTAACAAAGTACATATAAGATCTATGTGCATAAAATTACAAAACTGTGATGAAAGAAACCAAAGAAGATCTAAATAACTGGAGAGATATTCCATGTTCATGGATAGGAAGACTCAATGTTGTCAAGACCCAGAACAGCCAACACAATATTGAAGAAGAACAAAGTTGGAGGACTGATGCTACCTGACTTCAAGTCTTAGTGAAAAGGTACAGTAATCAAGACACTGTGATTTTGACAAAACAATCAACATAAAGATTAACAGAACAGAATGGACAGCCCAGAAATACACGCAAACAAATATAGCCATCCTTCAAATCCATACCCCTTTGATAAAGAAGTCAAGGCAATGGAGAAAGTATAGCCTTTTCAACAAATGGTGCTGGAACAAAACAAATAAATAAATATAGATATAGACGTTATACCTTTTATAAAAATTAACTGAAAATAGGTCATAGATCTAAATGTGAAATGCAAAACCATAGAAGATAACATAGAAGAAAATCTAAATGACTTTGGATTTGATGATGACTTTTAAGATACAGTACCAACAGAACAATCCATGAAAGGACAAATGGACAAGTTGGACTTCATTAAAATTTTAAAATTTTGCTCTGTGACAGACACTAAAAAAAAAAAGATTAGCTATAGACTGAGAGAAAATATTTACAGAAAACATGTCTGATAAAATATTTGTAACTGAAATAAGCAAAGAATATGTAGGGGCTTGTCCCTTGGCCTAGTGGTTGAGTTTGGTGCACTCTGCTTCTGCAGCCCAGGTTCACGGATTCAGATCCTGAGCGCGGACCTACACTACTCATTGGCCATGCTGTGGTGGTGACCCACACATGAAATAGGGGAAGATAGGCACAGATGTTAGCTCAGGGCTAATCTTCCTCAAGCAAAAGAAAAGGAAAAAAGAAAAAGAACATTTAAACATCAAGAATAAGAAAACAAACTATCTAATTTAAAAATGCAGAAAAGATCTGGACACCTCACCAAAAAGAAATAAAGATGGCAAATAAGCATACATCATTAGAGAATTACAAATTAAAATGCTAGGAGCAATCATACAAGACACCACTACGCATCTATTAGAATGGCTAAAATCTAAAATACTGACATCAAATGCCGATGAGAGTGTGGAGCAATGTTCACTGCTGATGGGAATGCAAAATGATACAGCCACTTTGGAAGACAGTTTGGCAGGTTTTTAAGTGCTATTCATAGACTTACCACACAGTCCAGCAATCATGCTCCTAAGTATTTTTACCCAAATGAGTTGAAAACTTATGTTCACACAAAACCCTACACACAAATGTTTACAGCAGCTCTATTCATAATCGCCAAAAATTGGAAGCAACCAAGATGTCTTCAACATGCAAGTGGATAAACAAACTACGATTTATCCATACAATGGAAAATTATTCAGGACTAAAAAGAAACGAGCTATCAAGCTATGAAGACATGGAGGAAACTCAAATGCATATTATTGAGTAAAAGAAGCCAGTTAGAAAAGGCTACCTGCTATATGATTCCGACTCTATGACTTTCTAGAAAAGGCAAAACTGTGGAGACAGTAAAAAGATCAGTGGTTGCCACAGATTCAGAGAGAGGAGGAGAGGGTTGAATATGTAGACCACAGGGACTTCTCACAGCGGTGAAACTGTTCTATATGAAACTATAATGTTGGCTATATGACAATATACATTTGTCAAAACCCACATAATGTACAACACCAAAAGTAATTCCTAATTTAAACTATGGACTTTGGTTAATAATAAGGTACCAATATTGGTTCACCAATTTTAACAAATGTACCACACTAATGCAAGATGTGAATGAAAGAAGAAACTGTATAGAGAGAGGAGAGGAAGAAGACGTTAATGTGCTCTGAGGTGCTCTAGCTGAAACTGCACACATAAGTGTTTTGAAATCTTGACAGCTAGAAGCATGCCCCTGACATTTCAAAGCTGCCAGCAATTCTTCTGCTTCTTCAGAGATGGAGGCTCAATTACTCCATGAGGGAAGACAGTGTCTTTGTTTATGGAAGAACACTTTCAGGGCATTTTTAATTAGACAAAGGTAAAGTAAGATCCTCTTCTGAAATGGAGAGACCCAAGACAATGAGAACCGGTTGTATCTTTGAGACATGTTACTAGGCCAAGAGTTTAGGGGGAGACTTGATGATTCTCCCTCAAGGTCTCCAGAGGGTTGAGGGCCTGGACCTGGGATAGGAGAAGTCCACCAATTCAGAGCACTTTCTCTCAGGTGGTCAAGTGGGAATCACAACGTGTAAATAAGCAAGGGCTAAGAAGAAAGCAGTAGTGTAGGGGCCCCTCTACTGAGGGACTTGGGCGAAGGATGCTAGGAGCAACCATTCATAGTAATATTTGCCTGTATTGTAATGCCTTTCTCATTTCACAAGCCTTCAGTAATGTTTTAGAAACTGCGCTATAGAGAATTAACAGACTAACCTCGTGCTTTAGGTCAAGCAGGAGGACAATTTAGGACAACTGAGGGAGTCACAGCTCCTAGGAAAGGCAGATCTGAGTAAGCCAGAAACCACCTGAAAATATTCAAATCCCAGGAAGGCAGAGCAGTGTGTGTTTGATTATTGGCACAGATAATAAGGGCTATGAGGTTTTTGAAAAGGGAAAGAATGCTCCATGATGGAGGGATGAGGGAAGACCTTCTGGCTGCACCCTGAAGTATGTTAGATTGGGATACTGGGGGGAAGAGAAGACTTTCCTGGCAAAGGCCCATGTGAGCAAATGTGTCACAGAGAGATCCACTTCATGAAAAGTAAGCTGCATCTGGAAACACCATTTGATATGTTTTTCTGGTCAATTTGTAGCTAAGAAATTGTCTCCTTGTGCAAATTTTGGAACCAGTTTGCCAGCCAGAAGAGGAGCACACACACACACACATGCTGAGTAGTTGTTGAAGGTGTCACAAAGTATGTCTGGTTCACTCTGGAGTTATTTTTCCTTCTCAGGCTTGAATGCAAAATCATGTTTTCATATTCCTTTCAACCAAGTCCTGTGGATCTGCTTAATAAGATTCAGACTTTCATTCTTCCATCTCAGAAACTGAAGAAAGAGCAGTCTTGGAGGTCAGCCCTGCTTGAATTCTCAGCAGACTTGACAATGGAAAAGTTCAAACATTATGGCCTCCAGTCATTTTCTAAAATAAACAAAACCAAAGCAAGCCTCATAGGCTCTTTCACAGCTTACATGTCTAAAATTCTCCCTCTCTCATTTTTCTTTGGTTTAATTTTTTTTTCCTCCCACCTCCACATATTCTTCAAAAATATGTGAGTCATACGTACGCTTGGAACTTGACTGATGATTATCCACATATCAGTGTGAAATGTCAGTACGCAAATTAAGCAAAAGTTCTGGCTTGGGAGACAACACTAGACGGAGAGATGCAGGAGTTACCTTTTCAGATCTGGTTTTCCCAAAGGAGGGAGGAGAGACTGGAGACCAGGACTAGAGAGATAAGGAAGTTGTTAAGGACAAAGCTCATGGTCAGAGCTGGAAAGCAAGCTAAGAAGACACAGGAAGTTGGGGCAAAGCCAGAGCTGTCAGCACTCCCATAAGGTATGCTAAGACCTTGGGGGGTGGTCTCCCATAAGGTGTGAGGTGAGGCAGACAGTCATCCTGGGGACTAATCTAACTAAGGTGCTGATCTGCACAGTCTTTTCAATGTGGTTAACCAATTGATGCATACACACAACTCCTTCCCTGAGTATCCCCACCACTTCCTTGCCTTAACTGAGAACTGGCTTTCCCCTGGTAACACTGATTCCTTTGCAATCATACCAGATGGAATCTACCCATTCTCAACACATCCTTCCACAATCGAGTTGTGGTTGGCATGCTGACTCCTCAGTGTTACCCACAGCTACCTGTGGTCTTATGTGAAAGTCCCTGTGCTCTTGAGGCTCAGGGATTCCAGCTATTCCAGCCCATGCCCTTACCCTGCTATCGCTAACCACTACTTGGCCATTACTCATTCTGCACAAGGTTTGACTGACAGTGACAGTGGTACCTGGCCCACAGCCTTCCCGTCATCCTGTATCACCCTGGGTGACTTCAACATTCACAATGGCCAGCCTATACAATCATCAGACTTCTCAGATCCATGTCTCCCTCATCTCAAAGTCTTTCCTCCCCTCTCCATGCAGCTCTCACTTCCACCCATCATTCAACAAATAGTTGAATGAACCACCTTCTACCATTCACTGTGCAATGGGCATGGTGATGGTGATACTGAAATGAACACAGTCCCTGCCCTCAAGTGGCTTATAATCTAATGGGAGACAGAGTCACATAGGAGGAGACATGGGAGCTCAGTCTCATAGGAAGGACGTGGCAACAAGACCCCTCTCAGCATAAAGGCAGGACCTACAGTGTTGAGATGGTGGATAACCGATCTTGGCTACAGCAGAACTCGTCAGTGGACCCCATCAGAGAGGTCTGACTACAGTAAAAAGTAGGAGAAGACTAGTGTTAGCTACATAGTGTCTCATAAACTGTGTCGAGGTTAGCATTAAGTCTTCAAATGAAGAAAAAACCTGATTATCAACCAGAATCAAGGCAGAACTCCAATCATAAGCATAAGGGCTTATTCTTCTCTATAACCTGGTATCTAATAGTATGCTAGCTCATAGCAAGTGCTCAGTGAATGTTTTCCAAACAGAACACAACCACGATCATAATAAGCATGATGAGAACCAGAGGGAAAGGCTACAGAATAATACATGGGACACCAAGCAGGCAGGCTGAATACCTAAGCAAGATGAGCTCCAGATCCCACTTACCCTTGTGGATGAGGTTCCTAAAATGTTCCACAATTTGGTTTTCAGTCACCAGGTCTGGCTAACACAGGCGGGAGATGATCAGCATCAGGAGCTGGATGGGTGTAGGACAATGAGGGCTAACTCAGGGTCAGTCTAGCTCAGAAGCAGCATGTGACACCAAGAGGAACCTAAAGCAGAAGCAAATTCATCTTCCAACGAAGCCTCATCTACATCTTTTGGGATAGTGGGTGCCAACCAGAGTACTGGAATACAGACTACCAGACTCTAGAGCAGGGACCCCCCACCTGGGTGCCCAGCAGAGTTCCCATACCCACAGAGGTCTTCACAGGTGACCAAGGGATTCATGGGGCATTTCCATTAGTCTAAAATCCTAACAGAATTTACGATTGTACAAGCTAACAAAAATATCCTTGTTTTTGACTGAAATTAGAGCCAATTCAGTGTGTTAACACTGGTCATATAGATCAGAAACTATGATTAGAGGTTATATGTGCATGTGATTAAATTTAAATGGGCAAGTGAATCAAATATTTATTATTAAGTACAATTTCCTTGACAAAATCTTTCAAAACATGTTGTACTTTGCAGGGAGTTAATAAAAGAGGCCTCATTGGTGTGGAAATGTTGGAAATCATTTGACAAGGAACAAGAAAAAGCTTGTACATTTTATCAGTTCATTACATGGGGCCAGAAGCATCTCATTCTCTGCCTGAGGAGATGCTGAAAATGTGTGTTAATTCTGAGCTCTTCTTCAAAGAACTGCATGACCTTGGACCCTGGTTTAAAAGTCAAGCATATATCTTGTCTTTTTCACAAAGCATCTCTGAGGGTAATCAAAGAGTTAATGAGTGGATCATCTTCACAGAAGTATTCTTTGCCCATGATTCTCCATATCATTAGATAAGAGAACACGAGCTTTAGATATTAATAAACCTGGATTTGAAACCCAGCTCTTCCACTTATGTGCATGACTTTGGACAAATGTATCATGGAAGACATGCAGCTGCAAATATCAAACATGCCAATAAATAATGGCTTAAAAAAACTGGAGGTGTTTTTTCTTGTATAACAAGAAATCAGATGCAGTAATTTCAGAATTAAGCAATTCCTTAAAGGCATCATCAAGGAACTGAGTTCCAATTCAATTTCTGCTCCTATCTGAATACGTGTCTAAGTGTTCATCTTCTTCGTGACATAATTACTGTTACACCTACAGCCATTGCGTCCATATCCCAGGTAGGAAGAAGAGGGAAGAAAAAAGGACAGAAAATATGCACCAACTGAATCTGTCCATCTTTATCAGGAAGATATTAGCTTATTTTCAAGCCTCATTCAGTAAATTCCTGCTTACATATCTTCATTGGCATGTCACAGAAAGAGTCTGGATAATAATCAATTGACAGAATTGACATTTAAAGAAAGTATATAAATCATGTACATAAATATTTTCTTCAAATAGAAATAAAGACTCTAAAATTAAAAAGTAACAAATCCTATTGAAACCCATCAAATACGTTAAAATTAGTGAAGATGTTTTAGTTATAAACATAGTTAACAATAAGTTTAAATGAGTTAACAATGAGAAAGGAGGGAAGGAAGGAAGAAAAAGGAGGGTAAAGAAGGAGTAAAGGGATGAGAGGAGAAAGGTAAAGCAGAAAATCTCATTGATCACTTTTTGCTGTTTTAAAAAGTGCTAAATAAAAATAAAAGTAATTAAGTATTTATCGTGTCTTTTCTGTACAAAGCATATTTGAGGACATTCAAAGGCTTAATGAGGGGATTCTCTTTATAGCAGCATTCCAGCTTAAAAGAAAAATGAAAAATGATAAAATTGGAAGCTTACATTTCATGAACGCTAATGAAATAACAGATCAAGGCAATGATCTTGAATAACTGCTAACATCACAGAAAGAGGGTCCATTAGATGTGATGAGAAAATATGCCATCGTCCAAAGATTGTGATATTCTTGCCAAAAATTCTAACCTGAATCTATCAAACTCCAAGATCTAACTACCAATTTATAGGAAATAGGGGGAAGAGTAACATGTGAAATGATGCCACAGGGATTCAATCTGCAAAATCCAGAACACAGGAGAGGTTACGGGCCAAACAATGGTTTTTCAACAAATAAATTACAAGGAAGAAAAAGACTAGAGAGGGAGAGAGAAGAGATTTACAAAGACTTGAGGCATATCCAGCAATGGCAGTGTATGAAATTTATTTGGCTACTCTACAATGCACTGCACTTTATATTCATCAGTGCAGCAGACTAGGTATCCCCAAGAGCACCACAACAGTATCTCTTGTTCCACGTGCTCTTCTACAAAGTCACCTTGCGCCTGCTCCCATCAAGAGGTGGTGTCTATGTCCCTTGGGAAGGCTTGTAACTGCCTCAGCCAATAGAATATTTCAGAAGTGATGTTATTTGATTTCCCAGGTTAAGTCATAAAAAAGCAACAGAGCTTCTGACAAGTTCTCTTGGGACACTCATTCTTGGGAAGCCAGACCGTGTAAGTGGTCCAACTGTTCTGAGACTACCAAGCTGGGAAGGCTACATAAAGGCATTCTTGTTGTCAGACTCAGTTGAGCTCCCAGCCAACAGTCAACGCCAACTTACCAGCCAGGTGAGTGAGGCACCTTGGAACTGCATCCTCCAACTGCACTCTGGTCACTGCAGCTATTATCATGAGAAGCAGAAACAAATCATCCCCATTGAGTCCTGCCCAGAAGAAAAAATAGCTGATTGAGAAAAATAACTGAGCATTGTTGATCTTTCATGGCACTGTTTTAGGGGTGGTTTGTTACACTCCCCCACCATTGTATAGGTGAAAAAAATGAAGACTGACAGGTTAATGTAACTTGCCCGGGATCACAGAGCTAGTGAGCACAGGAACCAGAACTCAAATGAAATCTCTCCGGCCCAGAACCTGTACTATTTCTTAAATCTCATCACTGCCACCTTTTTGGTCACATCCCAAAATTAAATTGCTATTTCTATTCAAAATCTTTCACCTTATCCCAAAACACATCTTCAAACCCTGACCTCAAACACATGCATTTTGAAAGTAATCAATTCTGTTTAAAAACAGCAACCCACTAGTAAAATCTGGACAATTGCAAGCGCTTGAAAAAGCTTTTTGTCTGTGTCTCCCATCCCTCTTCTCAAGCGGTAGGGAATTGATATGAAATTAAAAGAGACAACTTCCATTTTCTTTCAAGAGAGATTTATGACCACTGTCTACAGAATTTCAAGCTGTAAAGTGAACTGTGAAATAAAATGTTTTAGAATAATGTGTTTAAAGCAAAACAATGTTATGTACAATTAATGTAAAAATGATCAGAAGCGATAGTTGCTGAGTAAAAGTAAAAACAGAGAAATATAATCTATAGGGGTAACAGCATTTCATGAAGCACTAATCTATCAGCAAGGAGCAGAAATCAAGGGAATAATCAGATATATTAATGACTTCAAAGTAACCTTCTCTTACTAATCAGACATCCCAAAATGGAACATGATCTCTTTGCCACTGTCTCAGTCCAAGCCCTTAGGATTTCGCCGCTGTGGCCCTGCAGCCTCTCTTAGGTGGTGATGCTGTCCTCCAACCTCACCAGATCTTACACCAACATCCCACAGCCCATCCCACCTCCTCTTCTTTTCCAGGGCCACTCCTTCTGCTGGAAATGCCCACCACCTGCCCCTGGCCAGAATAAAGCTTGCTCATGTTTCAAGTTTCCATCACATGCCAGCTCCTCAGAGCCACCTCCCCTGGGATGTTTTCTAATCAGAGTTTGGGGACTTGACCCCTGAGTTCCCCTTAACAGCAAACTTAACTCTGCAGCAGCTCTCCAGCCAACTGGTCAGTGTTCACTCAGCATGTCAGTGAGCGTGTTCACTTCACATGGCACGTAAGCACACTGTTCTAGATGCTGGAGATACAACAGAGAGCAAAACAGATGATGTAGTTTCTTCAAGAGACAATACTGAAATCAGTGCTTCTCAACTGGGGGCAATTTTTCCCCCAGGGAACATTGGGCAGTGTCTGGAAGCATACTTTATTGTCATGCCTGGGATGAGTACTACTGGCAACTGGTGGGTAGAGGCCAAGGATGCTGTTAAACATCCTGCAACTCACAGGACAACCCCACATCAGAGAATGATTGGGCCCTAAACGACAATAGTGTTGAGGTTGAGAAGCCCTACACTAAATAAATAAATAAGGTCATTTCAGGGACTACTAAGAGCCTTGAAGAAAATAAACAGGAAAATGTGATAGAGCACTGGGGCGAGAGAGGAGCAATGTCACTCTAGAGAGACAGTGGGTGGGGACTGGAGAAGCTGAGATTCCGGCTCCTCCAGTCTGATTCAAGTCCATGGTGCAGCTACTGCCTCTCTTGGTGTTGTCCACAATAAAACCTTCTAGTACTGAGTGCCTACCGAGTGCTGAAGACTGACCCAGAGACACATTCTATTTACCATCTCATCTCATTTAATCCAGTTCTTGATGTGAATTTCTTGTTTTCCTAAATTGAAGTTAACTTGAGAACATGGCTTGAGTTTGCTTTTCTTATTAAAGGCCTACCACAGCCATACATGTGAAATGAATGAATGAGTAGGAATAAATGATCTTTGCAGAGCATGAAAGAGAAACTCAGGAGCTGACCTCTGCCAGCATAAAGGTGACTTAGGGTAATGTATTAGTTTCTTGTGGCTGCTGTAACAAAGAATCGCAAACTGGGTGGCTTAAAGCAACAGAAATGTATTGTATCACAGTTCTGCAAGGCAGAAGTCCAAAAATCAAGTTGTCAGCAAAGCCATGCTCCGCCTGGATAGAGACTCTGGGGAGAATCCTGCCTTGTCTTCCAGTTTCTGGTGGTGGCTGGCAATCCTTGGCATCCTTTGGCTTGCAGCTGCATGATTCCAACCTCTGCCTCTGTTGTCACATGTCTTCTCCCTGTGTGTGTCTGACTCTTCTTCTTATAAGGACACCTGTTGTATTAGATTAGAGTCCACCCTAATGACTTTATCTTAACCTGATACATTTACAAAGACCCTATTCCCAAATAAGGTCACATTCACGGATACGTGGGGTTAGGGTTTCAACATATCTTTTGGGGGGGACACAATTCAGTTCTTAAAAGGTAAAAAGGGCAAGATGGAGGGAACATTAACTATTCTAAGCCTGAAGCAGTTCAGCTGCAAGTGAGAGAGCCATGACCAGCCAAAGCCCACTTACAAAAAGTGGCTGTAAAGCACTTAATAAAGTTAGAGCCAGCTGCAGTGGAAAGCAGCACAAACCCTACGGCTTCTGTGCTCTTGACCCTGCCACCAACTGGCCCAGGAAGAGGCCACACTCCCCTTCCCATTCTTCTCTCTGCTCCGGTTCTCCATCTGGAAAATAAAACATGGCAATAAACCCTTGCATTTTCCTAGGCCTTGCAGTGACTGGGCACCTTCTCATACCTCATCAGATGCAAGCTTCCTGCTAACTTAGAAGGAGGCAGGACCAGGACTGTCATCCCATCTCACAGTGACTCAGCTTCCTCATCTGTCAGGTGTTAACTGTAATACTAATTCTCAACTGCTGGCCTAGGATCCTGTGAAATAATACCTTTAAAAATCTGAAACATACTGGAGACTCGATAAATCCTTTGTAAGTAGGTCAATAAACTACCTGGCACAAGTGTAACTTAAATCTGTCCTTCTGGACTCACAGTTTCCTCTAATTTTTAAATAGAATGACTCGAGTCCCCATCTGACATGTTTCTGCAAGAAAAGCAGGCCCCTCCTGACCACATCTGTGAACTGGATTGGGGGAGAAGCAGTTTCTGGTGTGTGTAGCCTCCTGGTTTGGGCCTTTCACCTCCCATTCCAAATCCTTTCTTTCCAGTTACTTCAGCCTGTGTGGGAATTTCATATCCACTCTTGCTGGCTGATCCTTGTTCTCTCTATATATCTTTTCACCCCAAGCACAAATGGAGCTGACTCCACTCGATTCCTCAAAGCACCCAAGCACAGTGCTGCTCTGTGACACAGATTTTCCTGAATGCTTTAGGAACGTGGAAAGGAATTGCAGCATGAGATAGAAAAGAAATTTGCTCTCAGACATCACTGAGTCTAAAGTTCATCAAGCCCTCCCAGGCCATCTGTCTCCTGGGTATACACCTCCTGTCATATTGCTGGGACCTGCCTTGTCCCAACAGATTATCTCTCCCATCATCTGGCCCCATTCCAATAACCAAGTGCCAGCTATCATCCTTACCCAGCTCACTGACTTCCACCCTTAAAGTCTCTAAAATCCCCAGGATGAATCTGAAAATTCCATTATTGTGTTATAAAGGGCAATTTTAGACCATTTAATCAATCTCTCCATTCCAAAGTAGGTCTTATCTTTTATAGTCAAAAGGCCATTGAAGAATAAAAAAGCATGAATTCTGCCACAGTCCCCTATACTCCCAGAGTTCAGAAATGACTACATCCTGATTTTATAAAGGAATTCTTCCTTCACACTACAAAAAGTAGGTTCTTAATACTTAATACAATCTCAGGTACAGACTGGAAAACTAAGGCTGGGGAGGTTGGTTGATCTGCCAAAGAGATGTTCAATCAAATAAACTTTAAGTATCAACCTATCTGGAGCAAATATCCGGTAAGTGGCTCACCTGGATCAGAACCCAGGTCTGATGATTCAGCACCACTCCAGCTGTGTGTGCCTGGAAATCCCTAAAGGACACTTCCCAACTCAGCAAAGTGCTCTCAGCATTTTAGGGAAACTGCTGTGCCAGCTCAGTGTCTCATCCTGGTCCTGATATATTCATTCAGATGACAAACTTCCACATTAGTCTTTCACACCAAACTTTATCCTTCTTTGAATTTCTTTGAACTGACTTTACTGCTCATCATTGCATACTGTATTCATCGTAATTCTTAGATGCCAGCAAAAGAAACAGATACTGATCACTTTGGGCAGAAAAAGGATGTATAAAAGGATCCAAACAGCTAACAGAATTTTGGGGACAGCTGGAAAATATATGTCTACGTATATTCCCTAATCCCAGGGAGAAATGTAAATCAAATCTATACCCCAAAAAGTAGACTCTTAAGGAAACCTGGAGTTCCCTGATCAAATGGGGTACAGGGTAGAACTAGTAGGGTAAGGAGCAATAGCAGAAGGCTGAAGGCCTAGTGTGACAGTCCAAGCAAGAGACAATGAGGGTGCGAACCAAGGCAGGTGTTACTGAGCTGGAGTGAATGGACAGATTCAAGAAACAGTTGGAAGGACGGATGGACAATGCCTGCAGACTTCCAAGATGAGGATGAGGAAGCAGAGCATTCTAAGACCATCCCTAGTTGCTATTTGGGTAATGGGATTGATGGTAGTGCCACTGACAGCAACAGGGAATGCAACTGGAGAATTGGGTGGAGGACTCATGGCAGAGGGAGGGGATGAAAACAGTCTGGGACAGGTTGAGGTAGAGATAACTGTGGTACATCTCAGTCAGTATGTCCATTAGGCAGATGGACTGAAGCCAAGGGGAGATGTTGGGAAGGACACACGGAATGGGCAACTGAGAAGTTGCTGGTGTTTGAGGTTGGTGGAACACATGAGACTACCCAAGGAGAGATTGTAGAGAATAAAAATGGATCAATGCCAGAACTGGGGTGGCCAACTCATCCCAGTTTACCTGGGATTTTCCAAGTTTTAGAACTAAAAGTACCGCAACATAGAAAACTCCTCAGTCTTGGGCAAATTAAACACCACTGTGTAGGGAACAAGAAACAACGTAAGAGGGAGATGATTTGCCCAAAGTCATCTCACTGGTTGGTTGTAAACCATAGCTAGAACCCAGACTTCCTAACTCCCAGGCATTTTCTTCTCCCTCTGCCAGACAAAAGTTAAATTGAATGAAATACGTGAGAGCAAAGTACCAGGGTCCAAATCCTAGATGACTCACTCACTGCTTGTATGAGTTCAGGTGTACCAGTTGTTCTCTCTGAGCCTTACTTCCCTTACCTAAAGCACTAAGGAAATATATGTATACTGCCTAATACAAGAAAGAAATGTAAATCAAACAAAAACATAGAGGCGGTGAAAGATAGAGATTCTGCTGGTAAGCTGACAAGAGAGAGGAAGAACCATGGACAAATGGACTTCTCGCCTAATTTTGAAATCCAACCCAAAGGGTGCTGGATTTCTCATGGCCCAACCTTCACACTAGTTTGAAAAGTTTAACCCTCACAAAAGTGTCCTCACCACTCCTTTGAAAAATATGGTCTCACTACTAAAACTGTCGGGAGTAAAATATATTTCCCCTAGAAAATGCTAGTGGATTTATCACAACTGGGCCATTCATCTGTTAAAAAGCAGAACGGCATTTATTGCCAATTGCTCCCTTTATGGGGGAAAAGAAACAGGGAGCCTAATAAGCTTGGTTAATTTTTTTCTTTTATAGCTCCAGCAACCGCACTAAATATTCTGTCTGCTTTTCTTACACAGTTTGGAGACGGCTCTGAACTTCAGAAGTGTTATGAGGAAGATTCCAGCAGAATCATGTGGTTCTGCTGCCTGGGAGGAGATACTGAATAGAAAGAAGCTCTGAGAACTGACCCCAGGAAATGTCTCTGCTGGGGCTTCACACAAAACGTCCCTGCTGGAGCTTCACATGATCACTGATCAATTTACAACATCGAGAATGCAAGCTTCAAAAATCCACCAGTAGATGGGCAAGTTATCTGTAGTGACTTGGATGAAATGATTTTGAAATACACTGGGCTTTTACGTCACACAAAGAAACAGAGTAGGTTTCTGAAGGGAAGAGCTATGGAGTTAGACCCAGATCTGAGCCCTGACAGTGGTTAACTGTGTGAACTTGGTTAACATCTGGGGACATCCAGAAAACCTATTTTACTAGCTCACCCCCCCACCATTCCACAACACTCACATATCAGCCCTGATGCTCCAGCTAATTTCATTCATCTCCAGCTTAAGGAGTCTGAGAGCATCTGCTCTACGTCACACACTGCTTTCTCTGGAGCATAACGCTGCACACAGATCATCAGAGGCCTGGTTTCTCAATCTCAGCTCTATCATTGAAATGAGCTTCCAGGCCAACACTGTCCAAAAGGTCTTCTTGAGACGATGAGAATATTCTAATTGGCACTGTCCAACATGGTAGCCACTAGCCGCATGTGACTAATGAGTACTTGAAATGTGGCTGGTGCAACCGGAGAAATGAATTTTTAAGTGTACTTAATTATAATTAGAGTAAACGTAAATCTGAATAACCACATGTGGCTAGTGGCTCTCTTTTGGACAGCTCAGATCTATCCTGTTTGAGCCTCAACTTCTTCACCTGTAAATTACATTCTGAGCAAGGTTACTTTGAGGATTGTGTGTTTTAATGCATGGGAAGCCCCTAGCGCTGTACCCAGCACGGAGACAAGGCTTCATAAGAAAATAAATGGATCTGTGTTCATTTGGCCCTAGAATCAGTACTCTGAGGCTTGATATTAACTGGGGGTGTCAGGTGGCATAAAGACTCTGACCAGCAGTTGTCCTGAGGCCACAGGAAAGCAATCCATCTTTTAGAGAATTTTTCCATTGGTGGCCAAGAATGTTCTGCCTGAGGAAATCTATTAACTGCTTCATGTGTGTGAATATTTACAGGAAGTTAGAAAGTGCTGACTTTAGGTAAGGCAAATGCCCCTCTGGAATTTCATGGCTGATTAATGCTCCGGAATTTCATTGAGGAGATTTATAGATAAAAGTTACTAACTAACTACACAAGTGCATTTTTAAACATGCTCCCACCAACTGGAGGTTCTGTTCAAGGTGTGGCACTCGGCTTCCAACAGGCAAAGCGGTGCTCTTTAATACAGTTCTGAATAACAACAAAACTAACTCTCCAAGGTGGCCAGCCACGGGCAACATTTCACAAAGGCTCAGACTCTCAGCCTCAGAAGAACCTTAAAGATCATCTCATCCCAGCTCTCCTTCAATGCTTAAATTCTCCCAACACATTGGCTTCAGCTTGAACAACTCCTATGATAGGATTTCCTTGTGTCCTAAGACAATCACTGTGTTATTGGACTTGTGATATTGTTAGAAAGAGCTTCCTATGGTGAGTAAAAATCTAGAGAGGGAACATGGTGTTTTAGAAGAGTTTTGAGCTCTACCATTTTCAATTCTGTGAGCCTCAGAATCTTCAGATGTAAAAGGGGGATAACAGAAAAGTAGTATAGGGGTGTGGGGAAGACTAAGCTAGATGGAGATGCAATGTAGTATGTTCCATTCCATTCTCTGCTTCCTCGGGTCTGGAGGTAAACTGAAGGTTATTTTTCTCACAGTGCATCTCCCCACAGTAATAATAACACTATTAGTAGAAGTAGTCTCATAACTACTGTTACAGCAATATTTTTACTTATATTATTATTCCTAATTCCTCTTCCACGGACTTGTAAACATATGAGCATGCGTCATCGCCCTTCACCAGGCTCAGCAATCTTATTTCTTTTGACATCTCTTATCTGTTAGAGTGTCACGTGCTTCATGGTCTTGATGATTCAACAGGCACGGATTATTGTGCAGTGACTTACTGATACCCAGAACTGCAGTGTGAGTGACATCTAAAACTTGTCCACCATCACTCCAGCCTCACATTCCATGATGGTGGTGGTGGTGGTAGTGGTGGCGGTGGTTGTATTGCAAGTAACAGTGATAGAATTGATTTTTGAGGATGACTATAAGTCAGGCACTATGTTACACATTTAGCATAAATAATTGCATTTAATCTTCACAACAATATTGTGAGTTATTAATAGGTATGTATTGTTATTATTATTTACAGATGAAAAAATAGAGCAAAACAAGTTAAGTAATTTCCCCAAGAATATGTAGATGAAATTGAAGATTAATCTGGATAAACCAAGCCCAGACTCTATGCCCCTTCCCACTACCTAATAGAGGTGTTGAAAGTACAAGCTGTGAAGCCAGCCATGAAGGGTTCCTATCCCAAAGACAGAAAGACTGGCAAGAGATTATTACATAGCAACAGTCCCAGCGAGAGACAAAGAGACAGCACCTGTAAGTAGAGAAAGATAGAATCGGATGGATGGAAATATTTTTGAAAGATAGGATTCACAGCACTTTGGGCTTGATGGGATGGGAGATGGTAGAACCTTTCTCTAAGGGAGGAAGGGGCAAAGATAGCAAGGTCAGTGTCTGTCAGGTGTAACAATAAGGTCGCCGCAAATTTGCAAAATGCTGGAAAATCAAGCCATTGGACAAGAAAACTCAAATGCTTTTAAAAAGAAAGGATACAGAACTAAATATACGCTTACCATGCTATCCTGCAATTGTGCTCCTTGTCATTTGCCCAAAGGAACTGAGAACTGTCCACACAAAAAACTGCACATGGAGCTTTATAACCCCTTAATTCATAATCGCCAAAACTTGGGTGCAACCAAGATGTCCTTCAGTAGGTGAATGGATAAAAAAAAACGTGGAACATTCAGACAATGGAATATTATTCAGTACTTAAAAGAAATGAGCTATCAAACCATGAAAAACACATAGAGGAGCCTTAAAACGTATTGCTAAGTGAAACTTAAATGCATATTATTACTGAAAAAGCTACATACTGTATGATTGCAACTATAAGATATTCTAGAAAAGGCAGCGCTATGGAGACAATCAAGAGATCAGAGGTTATGGGGTGGTGGGAGGAGTGGGGATTGGAGGAGGAGACGAACAGGCAGAGCATAGAGAATTTTTAGGGCAGTGAAAATATTCTGTATAGTATTATAATGATAGATATATGTCATTATAAAAGTGTCCAAATCCATAGAAAGTATGACACCAAGAATGTACCCTAAAATAAACTACGGACTTTGGATGATATACATTCATCCTTGGTAAAAAAAGAAGTACCCTTCCAGTGAGTGATGTTGATAATGGGGTGGGCTATGCAGGCATGGGATCAGGGGATATGGGAAATCTCTGTACCTTCTCTCAATTTCTTTGTACACTTAAAACTGCTCTAAAAAAAACAAATCTCATACTGTTTAAAAAAAAACAGAAAGGACAATAAGCTTCATAAAAATAAATTTGACCATTGGGAGCATCGGAATGAGCAATGTGGAGAACATTATTCCTAGAGACCTGGTTCCCAAGCTCCAACATCTTTAGCCATTTTTCACTTTATAGCTTTCTCTCTGCCCTTTAAACATGCTCATCTCCAACACAAAGCTGCAACTTCTTCTAGTGGTCCAGAGACCTCCTTTTTTGACCTCCAAATCTGGTCCTGTCCTCTGCTCAGTTCTGCTTCAGACTTTAGTATCTGATTTGGATTTATCGAAACCAAGAGTACATATCAGGGTTCTGCAATCTATGTAGAAGTGTTCCAAATTCCTTAACTGGCCAGGAGCAGCTAGCATTTACTGGGACACCTACTATAAACCAGGCACTGCTCTAGCATTTTACATTTGTTAACCAATTTACTCCTTTCCTTACCCTGTGAAATGGGTGCTATTATCATCCTCATTTTTCAGATAGAGAAACAGACACTGAGTAACTTGCAAAGCAGTAAGTAGTTAATCCAGAATTTGAACCCCAGGAGCCTGATGCCAGAGCCTGTGATTTAATGCAATTAACATATTTTTAATTCAATTCATCACTTCTTTCTTGAGCCCCCTAAATGCCTTTCAATGTGTGAGGGGCTACACCTCCTAATTTAAATAAGAAGAGGTTTCAAAGCATCATAGAAAATCAGAGTTCAGGTCAGCTAATCCAGGTCCCCAAATCATATAGGGAAATCGATACCCAAGGAGGTCCAGCGACTTGTCTAAGGTCACTTTGTCATGATAAAGCCTGATTCAAACCTTGGTCTCTCATTTCACTGCTCCTTCAATGGTACAACACAGTACATGAAAATACTTTGAAAAAACTCTGCTCTACAAGTTTACAACATATTTATTATTATTAACATCATTCTTCTCCCACCAGGTAAAGTGTTTTTCACACAATAGGTGGTCGACAGACATGTTCAGGTTACAAAAAGTGGACTTAGCACAATAATTTAAAATTCAAGGTCTTAGGTAAGAAAGACCTTTTTGGAAATGTATGGAAAGACATGTTTGCAGGGCCAACATTCCATTAGTGCTTCAAATCATTAATCATATTTTGTGCTTCAAGTCAACCCAATGACTTTGCCTGTAAACTTTTAACAGATTGGAAACAGATGACCCAGTTCCTGGACTCTCCTTCATAACAAAGCACTTGGGAATAACTGCGGGGGGTTAGCAACTCAAGTCCAAGCTAACAAGGGCTTGGACTACCTATGAAACGGCATTGTGGAACAGGCTGATGCATCATAGGAGCTCATGGTTCAGACTGAAGTTGACCAATTTATTGAGCAGGAAACTAAGGCTCCCCAGGGCATGTGTGCACAGTGGCTAAACTAAGAATTGATGGAAGTGGAAACCAAACTCACATCTTAGAACTCCAAAGTTTTAGAGCATTAACCAAATATCTTCGTCCTAAAGACATAGTTCCATTATGGAGGTAAAATAATCAACAGCTAATTGAAATTCACATCTGCTGAGCAAGTGCTTTTTGTCCAGAAGTAAACTGGGTATCTTGGAATTTTGTAGGAGATGTTTGACATGATTCCAGTCCCTAAGGGTGTATATATCACCAATTAGCATTAGAAATGTTTTGAAGAAATCTCTAAGGATTCTTTCCATTCTTGCATGATGCTGCTTAATCCTAAAGCCACATAGCAGAGTGGCTAAGAGCATGGACTCAGGAGCCGCGTATTTGAGGTTCAAATTTGGGGTTCAAATCCTATCTCTCAAACTTACTAGCTATAACACTTACTAGCTCAACCTTCGGCAAGTTACTGAATCTCTCTGAGTCTCAGTTCTCCCCTCTGTAAAATGGGATGATATTAGTACCTACCTCATAGGATTGTTTGAAGACTAGATGAATTTGCATCTGTGAAGCCCTATGTTCATGGTTGGGCTTGTAGTAAGCACCTTGTGAGTATTCATTTTGTCTCTATAGATTGCAAAATGAAGTCTGACTAAGTGTAGATGTGCCCAGAGGCAGTGCAGGCAACAAAGACAGTGTGAGTCAGAAACTGAAGGCCTGTTGCTGTGATAACATGTCAGATGTGGTGCTTCTTCCTTTGATCCTTTCAGGATTGCAAAAGCAATCCTCGAGCTACCCTGCCTGTACTGAAAATGGGCAATTCTACTCAAGCGGCCTGGTGTAGGTAGTTGTTTGGATGTAATAATCTGTTTTTAATCTTGTGTGTAAATGAATACAGAAGTTAGTCAGTGGGTGCATATTAATCTAAAATAAATGAATATATTTGAATTAATCAGATCTCCAGTCTAGGTAAATTGGTGATTTATAATGATATTAGCACAAATTGCAACGATAAATCATTTTAAAATTAGATCCAGTGCTCCTTAAGGCCACAAGGACTCTGGAGATTTGAACACAACTTGAGATAACTTTAAAATATAGATTTGTCTGGCTTTAGCTTGGACATAGAACCAAGGGACAGGAAGAGCAGAGGGCAATCTTGAACCACATCCTGTGAAGGGGAGATGGCAAGGTCACAAAAATAAGAAAAGAACAAGAGAAAGTCAATGAAACAGACATTGGATTTCACAGTTTATTTTCTGGCTTGGGACAGAAGACCTTGAGACTTCGGTTCAATCCAGTGCTACCAGGAGGAATTAAATTGAGGCAGCTTGATGAGACAGAAAGGCTCCAGTTGGAGCCTCCACTTGTTCGTGATCTTGAGCAAACCACTTTGCTGAGCCGAGTGATTTCATCTGAAAGATGGGCTCTATCATCCTAACTTGAAAGTACTATTATAAGAATTAAATAATATTGGATGTAAGTGAAAATACTACTTCATGAAGAACAGGGTAGCAATTAAAAGAATGGAGTCAGACTGCCTAGGTAAAAATCCTGGTATTGCCACTAACTAGCTGTGAGACTTTGGGAAAATTACATAGCAGCCTTTCTGAGCCTCAGTTTTCTCAGTTATATAATGTGGATAATATTAGTGCCAATCTCTTAGGATTGGTATGAGAATTAAATGCAAATAGGCGGTTCCTGTAACTAAAGAGATACTTGGCAAATGTTAGCTATTAGTGTGAGTGAGTAACATTGATGTTAATGATTCTTGGATGGTGATATTGTGAAACTGGCTTAAGAAGAAAGAAAGAAGAGACAGGACGAATTATGATGAATATACCAATGGAACAGAGAATATGTGGCCAGAGAATCAGGAAGAGGAGGAAGAGAATAACTGTGCAGGAAGGCAAATAAATACCACCTAGACTCCAACTCCTTTCCCTCATGCAAGAAAGACTTTGCTAAACACATGCAGCAACTTCCCTGCTAACCCTAGACTTAACCTGATCATATATACATATGTACAAGGTTAGCAAAGTGCCTGCAGAGAGGATTACCTAAAGGTAAGAAAACCAGCATTACTTTGCAAGATAAAGAATAAAAGGTCAGGATTTCTCTGGGCTTCCTCTCCTGAGAATGGTTACTGTGTAAGAAAAAGAAAAAGTGATTGTTGGCTGTGGTGAGCCTAAAGATTAGGTAGGCAAGTTTGCCCTGGTGTCCAAGGCTGTGATTCTTACCTGTAACTGTTTAGAAATAAAAATACCAATGCCCTGGGATCCAATCAGAATTTTTGAACAATTCTGACTGATGGATCATTTTGACACCTTAAGAAGGAAATCCCAAAATGATTATTGAACACTGTTCCATAACTATCATGGGTGGGAGAGGGGAATGGGGAAAAGAATAACCATGACAAGAAGTCATCATTAACTACAAGCTTGTGACCCACAAGAAAATCTTTGTGCACACATTATGGAAGGAGATACTGAGGCACTTCTCTGAAGGGCTTGGGATGAAAATGAAGTTACTTTTTATGTACTGAATGTTTGCGACTCCCCCATATTCATGTTTTGAGGTCCTAACTTCCAATGTGATGGTATTTGGAGATAGAGTCTTTGGGAGATATTTAGGTTTAGAGGACGTCATGAGTGTGGGGCCCTCATGGTGAAATTAGTGCCCTAATAAGAAGAGGAAGTTAGAAGTGCTCTTATAAGAAGTGTCTACCAGAGTTCTTGCTCGACCACGTGAGGACACAGTGAGAGGGTGGCTGTCCACAAGCCTGGAAGAACTTCACGGGGAACTGAATCAGCCAGCACCTTGATCTTGGACTTTCTAGCCTCCAGAACTATGAGAAATAAATGTCTGTCGAAGCCACTCTGTCTATGGTATTTTGTTAGAGCAGCCCAAGCAGACTTATTCTATGATTAGCACTTGCCAGAGTTGGAAAAGAAACTTGCCAGGGTTGGGGAACACACCTCATCTTTAAATAAGAATTCTCCTCTTATGTGTGTTAAGTGCAACCTGCATGCAGACACAGACACATGTGCACACACACACACACATGCATGCTCACTCAGAGAACAAACAAATTTGACCAGAAGTTGCAAAATCACAAAATTAGCTAAGTGTTTTTTCATTCTCCCTAAAAATTTTACCTTCTGAATTATATTCCAACTTATGATAAACAAAAATAGAATGTTTTCCTCTAGCCAAAAATAAAACCTCTGTCTCCCTGGTGGTCAACTGATAGCCAACTCAACTACCACCACATTGTTCCCCATCATTACCTAGTACACAACTGCTATAACTTTTAGACATTGGTTCTAAACCAGCAAACCATCACTAAATAAACTATTTTTAAAATAGTCAAACCAGATGATTTAAGGGACATCAGAGTTTTCTAAGGCACACAACAAATCTGTTCAAGGATACCCTCCCTAAAGAAATACTCCCATATCAGTCCAAGGAGGCATGCACAAGGATGCTTATTACATCATCATCTGAAATAATACCTAAAGTTAGGAAGCAACCTACATGTCCACCAGTAGGGGAATGGAGAAGCAGAAGTATTTTGTCTTGTTTTGTTTTTAATGAAGTAACTATAAATATTAGATCTCCAAAAAGTATTGTTAACTGAAAAAGATAACCAAACTGCAGATAGATACACAAATTTTCATGTCAAATAAAACACAAACACAAAATGACACTTTTTATTGTCTATAGAGACATATACATATGTAAACACACAAAAAAATGACCAGAAAAACTGTACAAAAAATTCTTATTAGAAGGGATACAAATCAGGACCAGGAAAATGAGGAGACATAGGGCAAAGTCTGGGACGGTCCTTAATGCAGAGCCTACCTGCTCTCTCTCTGTGGAATCAGGACATGTCACCCCTCTGACACATTAATGTTCTCACCAACCAGAAAGCTCCACTAAGCTCAATGTTCAGAGCTTTTGTTGGGAATTCATTATGCAGGCATGATTGATTGAATCATTGGCCACATGACTGAACTCAACCTCCAGCCCACTCTTCCCTCCCCAGAGGTGGAGAGATCCAGCGGATGTCACATGGCTCTGACGCTCCTAATCACATGGTTTGTCTTTCCAACATGACCAGCCCCCATCCTAAGTCACTTCATTAGCATAAATTCAGGTATGAGCTGAGAGGCTCATGAATAATAAAAATACTCCTATTGATAGTGAGCCTCTTAATCTCAAATTTGTGTGCCAAACACTTTGATGCGCAGAAAATGCAGTAAGCCAAACACTGAGACATAGTGCTTGGAGATGGAGAAAGGTCCCATTTGAGTTGGCCAAAATGAGAAGGTAAGAGCATGGGCTTGCTCAAATCTGCCTTAACCAGAGTAAAAAGCCGCTGGTTTTTATAGAGCTAAGGGGCTTGTCAGGAGGCGCTTCAGAGAAACAAAGGGGTCACTCCCGAGAAGCCCCTGGGCAATCTGCAAATGGCTACTGGGGGATGGCCATCTGGTGATTGCAAACTCCCCAAAGGCATTCTGTTTCATCTGGAAAACAAACTCACAAGTCTTGAGTCACCCCTCAAGTTAGAAAAGAAAATGGAAAATTGACAAGATTCACCTATATCTGTGTTGAGAAGAGGGTCAAAGGGTAATCTTGTTCTTATTGAATATCTACAATAACCCTTGGGTACCTGGCTTAACTATTACTAAGGAAGTGCCAAGGATTTAGAGTCTCCTTCCTAGAAACTAGGAGAAAAGCCAGTCACTTTCTTTATTGTACAATATCAGTCCTCTGGCGACAAGCACAGCTGCACCTAACTCATTTCAGACTAGTGGATCCATAAAGTATCAGTTATGTCAAGGAAGCATAGCCTACAAAATTTGGGTTCATGTGTTACAAAAGGAAGTTACACATTAGACATGACTACAGAGGAGCTGCTCTGCATTGCCTATGTACATATTAGAATACCAATCTTGCTCGCATAAGTACCAATTTTCTTTGTCTCTCTCTCATTATTACTCATTGTTGTAATTACATTTTGATTAAATATAAGTTGATTTTGCAATCTTTCTTGGTAATATAATCTAATGCACAAAAAAAAACCATCTTCCTTATATCTGCCTCTAAGCTTCTCCTGTAGCAATTAATACTATGAAGACTAGCAGAGTGGAGAAGAGCTCTAGTTATCAAGCCAGATAGATCTGGATTCAAATTCTAGTTGTGCATCAAATTCTATGACTCAACCCAGATCCACATGTCTCTTATCTCCCCGTCATGTTCATGTTCTCATTGTGATGATTGAGATACAAGAGATTTGGAACTGGTACACTGTCATTTTCACCCCTTATATTGGTCAAAGCAAGTCTTATGAATGAATCTAGAGACGGAGTGGAAGGAATTAAAAAGTTACATGGAAAGGATGTCAATACAGAAAGGGAGACTAATTGGGGCCATTTTGGAATCTACCACAATAAGCCAACACTTTCTGAGGATTTATACTATACTGAGATATGTGCTAAGTAGTTTACATGCATTAATATACAACAACATTATTAGGATTTTGCAGATCAAGAAACTTGGGCTTACACAGCTTAAGTAACTTGCTGAAGGTCACATGGCTAGTGAAAGGCAGAATTTGAGTTTGAACCAAAAATTATCTGACTCCAGACCATAAATTCTTAACCCCCAATTATGTAACCTTTATCAACCCTCCATACGCTGATGAAGCTGGAAAGGTAGGTGGAAAGCACAATCATGTGGCATTGGAGTGTCCAATTGCTATGTTGTAATATAACTCTCCTTGGGATGGAGTGTCACATTTCCCTCATTATTTGGTTTATTTATCCAGACTGCCTGGTTTTGAATTCCACTTCTACAACCTATTAAATGAGGTTAGCTTGGATGAGTTAACTGACCATTCTGTCTTAATTTTTTCATCTGTAAAAGGGGAACAAATTTAAAATATCCACCTTAGAGGAGCATTGCAAAAATTAAATGATGGAGTAATTAATAGTTATTTATAATAAGGCTATCTAACATTTATATAGAGCTTACTATGTGCCAGGCATTATTCAAACTACATTTCATAAATTATGAAGGGCACAGGGCCCTGTAAGGATAGTACTGCTATTTTTCTCAGTTAATATTCAAGAAGACATGAATAGTTTAAGCAACTTTCTTCAGATCACAGAGCTAATAAACGGCAGAAGTGGAATCCTAAGTGGGCAATTTGCTTCTTGATGTCTACTTTCAAACCAAGAATAGTCACAACGCTGACAACAGCAATAGTTTTTTACTGTGGTTGATGTTGCGTTATTTCAGCAAAACTACTCAGAGATTATGCCCAAACTGGAGTTCTATCATTGGACTCATTAACCCCCTGTCTATGAAAGGACAACCTAACGGCCTGAGAAGAGTCAGATAATGGATCTGGAGGGCTTCCATTTCTTACGGAGGACAGCTAATACACTAGGGCTGCAGGGCTCCCACCGGGCTATTCCTCTCACTGAAGATTAAAAACAAATAACTCTCAAGAGATCCACTTGTTAGGCCCTAAACTGGATCTTCTGGCAGGGAGCTGAGGAGGCACTTAACACTTGAAGTCACGACCCTGAAGTGTTTGCTGCTTCTACGAAGATTGATCTGAGTGGCTCCAAATAAATAAAAATGAGCTGGAGATGAAGGAGTCCTCAGCTTCAAGGCCTGAGGCATTGGGTATGAAATCCATGCACATACACCCACAAACGCACACACACAATCACCTAAGGCTGCATTATGGATCACACTCCTGTCTTCCCCAAAGTCAACCCTTTTAGTGATGTTTTTAAATGGATACTGGTGAATCACAATTACATGGCTTCCCTTGCATCCCATCATCAGAATTGTACAACACAATCGGGAGCACAGACACACAGAAAGATTGATTAGCTCACCCAAGGTCATATTGCTGGGTGTACTAGAACCAGTGTCCATCTCATATTTTTCTGCCTCTCTCACCTCTTCCCTTGTAGCTACAATAGTGTTTTGGGAGATCTTGCCTCAGTAAGCATGACCATCCCTACCCCACTGTGAACCAGAGCTCCTCTGAACCCTTCCCATCATCGCTCTTCTGTCAATGAGAAGAAAAAATGAGCCTCAGGGTAAGATGATAACAGAACTAAATTTAGAAATACAAAAAATACTGTCCTTTTAGTTTCTGTCACTGAACACATTTGTAAGAAGTTATGAGTTTGGGGCCAGCCTGGTGGCATAGTGGTTAACTTTGCTTGTTCTGTTCCAGCAGCCTGGGGTTCACAGGTTCAGATCCCAGGCACAGACCTACACACTGCTCATCAAGCCAAACTGAGGCAACATCTGACATATAAAATAGAGGAAGATTGGTACACATGTTAGCTCAGGGACAATCTTCCTCATCAAAAGAAAAAAGAAAAAAAGGAATCATGAGATGATTCTCTAAGCAAAAAAGGATACCCTAAAATATTTTGATCTAGTGCTGATTCTTACCACGAAGTATTTAAGAATAAGTCATGTGATAATGTAGTGTATGGATGACAGAGGAGAAGTGTAGAGTTAGAGAGACTAATTAGGAAGTAGTTAGTAGCAAAGACAATTCCGTGTTTGCCACACCATTTACTTTTCCTGTGCATACAAAAAAGACTAAATTTCTCAGTCCACCTTGCAATTAGATTGAAGTCATGAAACTGAATTGTGACCAATAGAAGATGGGCAAAAGTGATGTAAGCCACTTCTAGCCATTCCACTATTAGCAATTTCTTCTAAGAAATATTTGTACAGTTGCATGAAATTATATTACAAGAATGTTCATACAGCATTTTTCATAATAGTGAAAACTTATAAAGAGACCAGAAGTCCAACAGGGTACTAAATAATCAATTAGTATATCCAAAACTTGGAATTGTGCACAGTCATCAAAATGAATAAAATAGTCCCAGTTATTATGAGCAGCTGATGTCATACTAATTCTCCTATTGAGAACAACCTAAAAGCGGGATAAAATGTATTTTTAAAAGACACCTTTTGAGGCATCAGAGAGCAACAAAGGCAGATAAGAACTGAGAGGTCAGAATCCCAAAGAGAAAGAAAAAATACTATTATGAACTCTACTCCATTATCACGTTTTTCCCTTTGGGGCTTTGCCAACCTGTATGAAGGGGCATACAGGATAAATAGAAAGCAAACCAAGTCTGCAGCAGACTCACCAAAAGAGGAAAACAAAAATTGGAATTAAGGGTGATTAAGGCAACCAGGACTGGAGGGGCCCGGATCACAGAGAAAAAGGCACCACAGAAAAGTAAGCCCAAAATTACTCACATGCAATTTCCCCCAAATTACTCCATTATTCCTAACTATGCATTCATGGAGCTAGATAATGAAAAACATCAAGGAAAAAGTAGCTACCAAGAGGTTAAAAATCTAAGCAGAGATTTAAGCAGTCTAATGGTAGTAGGGAGAGAGAAACTGGAGACTAGTCTCTCATGGAAGAAAGGCCCTGGTGAAAAACACAGGCTTTCAGTTGAGAACGTTTTAAGGCTATGGCCAAGAAATAAGGAAATACACAAAAATATAAACCCTAATAACACTAGAAATGCAGGCTTAATGGGATCAATTTCCACACTTTCTGTAACTGCCAGAAAACAAGTAAATCCTCTCTCTAGGGAAATAATGTCATCCATAGCCTCTAAAATTTTCCATGCACAATGTTGGGCATTTAATTAAAAATTGCAAGTCATACCAGCCAAAATAGCAAATGATCAAAAATCAAGAGAAAAAATAGACAATAGAAACTTATCCAACAGAGATCACACATTTGGATTTTCAGATAAACTTTAAAGAAATTATGATTAATAAATTCAATAAAATATATAATAAAATGGAGAGTTTTACCATCTGTAAACTGACATATTTAAAAATGGCCAAGTAGAAATTGTAAAATTGAAAAATATAATAACTGATATTAGAATACAAAGGTAGATTAAAGAAAACAAGAGCAGATTAAATAAAACCAAGGAGAGAATCAGTGAACTGAAAGAGATCAGTAAAAAAAGTCCATATTGATTTGCAGAGAGTAAAAACGAATACAGAGAAAAAAGTGAAAAAGATGTATGGAACATGAAGAAAATGTCTAACGTGTGTAAGAAGAAGAAAAGGGAGAGAAAGAACTGATCAGAAAAATATTTAAAGACAAACTGGCTGAGAATTTTCCAAAACTAGCAAAATACAATAAGCCACAGATTCAAGGATATCTCAGAACCCAAACAACATGAACACAAAGAAAAACATCACAAAGGGAACTTCATAGTGAAACACAGACAAAGTCAAAATCTTAACAGCAGAGAGAGAAAAAAATCTCTTCACTTCTTAGCAGGAATTATGGAAGCCAAAGACAATATCTGAATTTTAAAGTGCTGGACAAAAATAACTTACCAATCTAGAATGCTTTGCTCAGTAGAATAAAAATATCTTTCAAAATAAAGTTTAAGTACATTCTCAGAAAAATAAAAATGGAAAGAATTTGTGACCAGCAAACCTGAAAGAAAGGAAATACTACAGGGAATTCTTCAGACAGAAGGAAAGCAATCCCAGTGAGAAGTATATTAATAAACAAAGAAATTAAATACAACAGAAAAGGAAAATGTGTAGAAAGCTAAATAAATATTGACCACATAAAACAAAATAATAAAATATTTGGGTGTTTAAAATATACAGAGAATCAAAATACATAATAATAATAGCACATGCTTTGGTAGAGAAGTAAAATGAATGAAAATATTCTCAGGTCCTTGTATTATTTGCAAAATGGTAAATGTACTAATTTGTATTAGACTTTAATAAGTCAAGGATACATGTTGTAATCTCTATGGTAATCACAAAAAGAATAATAAAATTATATTGTGTATTATATTTGCATATACATGCACATGAAATAAACTAACAGAGGAGGACATGACTTCTAAAAGATACTTAAACAATCCTAAAGGAAGCAAAACAGGAAAGAAAAAGAAATAGAACAAATGAATACAAACAATAGAATAAGCAACTAATATGAAGGCAAATTTAACATAAATATACCAGCAACTTACATTAAATGTAAACAGAATAAATATTTCTATGGAAAACAAAGACTGAAACACAGGAATAGTCAAGAAACACATCTTATATGTAGGTACACAAATGATTGAAAAATCAAAAAATAGAGAAATATAGACCAGGGCAACAAACAACCAAAAGAAAACTAATATATCTATGTTAACTTTATATATAGCTTTAGAGTAAGAAGTGTTACTAGAAATACAGGGATTTTTATAGCAATAAAAGTATAAATCAAAAAGAAAATATGAATCCTAAAGTTCTAAACATTTAAAAACATAGCATAAATATATTTATGCCAAAAACTGACAAAAAGAAGAAAAGAAAAACCTATAAATGTAGTTAGAGATTTTGACATAGCTTTCTCAGTAACTGGTAGAATAAATAGACCAAAAAATCAGTAAAGATTTGAATATCATGATTAACCAATTTAACTGAATGATCATATATAGAATACTGCACCTGACAACTGCAAAATACACATTTTTTTCAAATATATGAAGAACTGATCATCTGCTGATCTATAAAACATATCTTAGCAAATTTCAAATAATAATCATCACACAGTATGTTCTGTGACATCAATGATATTAAGCTAGAAATTAAGCACAAAAAAAAAAATAGAAAAATCCCCAAATGTTTGGGATCCAGGCAATAAAGCAATATATTTGTAAACAACACAAGGGCAAAAAAAAAAAAAAGCATAATGGTAATGAGAAAACATTTTGAAATGAATTATAATAGAACTATGATAGTAAAGTTTGTGAGAAGCAGATAGATCGGTGTTTAGAGAAAAATGTATAGCCTTAAATGCATATATTTTTAAAAAAAAGAATAAAGACTAAAGATTCATGAGCAACACATTTATCTGAATTAGCATAAAAAGAGCAGTAAATGAAACAAAAAGAGAAAATAAAATCATAAATATAAAAGAAAAAATTACTATAATAAAAACAAAAGTACAACATAAAGAAATCAGCAAACTAAAATTTGGTTACTTTAAAAGGGTAATAAAAGTTATAAATTCACAATTCTGACTAAGAAAAAGTAAAAATGAAATGGCACAAATTACCAATATCAGGATGAAAAAAGAGGACGTCATCACAGTTTCTATAGTCCTTCAAGATATAGTAAGAAGATAATATCAACTTTTGTCAATACACTTGAAATCTTAGAATAAATAGACAAATTCCTTAAAAATACAGTTTACCAAAACTGATGTAGAATAAATAAAAGATCTTAACATTCCTGCATCTATTAAAGAAATTTAATCCATAAGTAGATGTCTTTCCACAAAGAAAACTTCAATTCGAGATAGCTTAACCAGGGAATTCTTTCAAATATTAAAATAAGAAATCATGTCAAGCTTATATCAATTCTTCCCAGAAATAGAAAAAGAGATTTATCTCTTATTATTGTATTGGCACAACCTTAGTTCCAAAATCTGTCAATGAAATTACAAAGGAAAATATTAAAGACATTCTCTCTAATGAACACACATGCAAAAGTCCATAACAAAGCAATAGCAAATTAAATACAGTGACACATAAAAAGGGCAATGTATTATAATAAAGTAAGACTTATTCCAGCAATGCAGAAGTGGTTTAATATTTTTAAAAATTAATCAACGTAGTTCACCACACTAACAGAATGAAAGAGAACCCCGTATGAATGTCTAAATTAGTGCAGAGGAAGCATTTGATAAATTCACCATGCATTTGTTTAAAAAAAAAAAGTACACTAGAAAATAAAAATAGAAGGGAACTTCCTTAATCTGATAGAGTGGTAAAACAACAAAAATACACCCTACAGTAAGCATGATATAGATATGATATTAATGATGGAGTACTGTATTAGAAGTTTTCCCCCTAAGATTGGGAATGAAACAAGAGTGTTTGCAGGCAAAGATTCTGTCCTTGACCAAACTGAGCCCTCAGCTCAACTAGGCCAAATCTTGGGCTTCTACCTCCATCCTTGCAGGGTCTAGTTTTAGCAAGAATCTTGCCTGCTCAGTCATTTTAGAGAGAATCCCCCACATCGAAATCTGATCACCCTCAATACTGACCAACTTCCTCATCCCCCCACCATCTTCCAGGCAGCATCCTATCCCCCTGGCCTCCCTTCAACAAGAATCCTGGCAGGTCAGTTTAGTAAACCTTCTTAGTAGTTTTTCATCCACCAACCTTCTTACGCTATTCCTTGGCTGTAAATCCCCACTTTTCTTTGTTGTGTTCTGAGTTGAGCCCAATCTCTCTCTCCTACTGCAAAACTCCATTGTAGTAGTCCCTATATCTATCATGATAGTCCTGAGTAAAGTCTACGTTACTATTTTAACAAGAGTCATGAATAATTTTTTCATTAACACTGCTATCACCTCTTCTGTTCATCATTACTGTAGCAGTTTTGACCAGTGCAAGATGTAAAAAGAAAATATTAATATTAAAAGAAGATTTTAAAATGTTATTATTCATGGGGCTGGCCCCGTGGCCGAGTGGTTGGGTTCGTGCGCTCCGCTGCAGGCGGCCCAGTGTTTCGACGGTTCGAATCCTGGGCGCGGACATGGCACTGCTCGTCAGACCACGCTGAGGCAGCGTCCCACATGCCACAACTAGAGGAACCCACAACGAAGAATACACGACTATGTACCGGGGGGCTTTGGGGAGAAAAAGGAAAAAAATAAAAAATCTTCAAAAAAAAAAAATGTTATTATTCATAAAAATCGACAACATAAATAAAAATGCAAAAGAGGCACAAATAAATTAGTGAATTTTGCAAGATTTCTGATTACAAAGTCAACATACAAAAATTAATTGTATTTCTATAGACGAGCAACAATTTGAAGTGAAATTTACAGGAATGCAATTAACAATACCTATCATTAACATACATCAATACCTAGAAATAAATCTAATTTTTAAAGTGGTCAAGACCTCTATAGAGAAAAATTCAAACATTACTAAAAGAAAATTAAAGAAGAACTAAATAAATGTAGGGTTATACCATATTCATGGATTAGAGCATCCAATATTTGAAAGATATCAATTCTCCCCAAGTTGATTTATAGATTCAATTCTAACAAAAATTTCATGGAAAGTGATGAGATGATTCTAAAATGAATATGGAAATTAAAAGGGTTAAGAATAATGAATACAATCCTAAAGAAGATCAAAGCTGAATGACTTACATAACCAGATACCAACTCTTATAAAACTACAATTCTAAGTGTGATAGTGATCATAGTATAGACAATAGACTAAAGGAATAGAATAAAGGCTCCAGAAACAGACCCATCCATATACAGACTTCTGATTTATTCCAAAGTTTGCCCATGAACCACAGTGGAAGAAGCATGGTCTTTTCAATAAATGATGTTACATCAGTTAACCTTACCCCTTTCCTTACACCATACACAAAAACAGCTTTCAGATGCATCATAGATCTAATAGTGATAGATGAAACAATAGGACTTAAAGAAGATAATATAAGACAATATTGTCATTGGGGAAGGCAAAAATTTCCTAAACAGAACACAGAAAACACTAACCATGAAAGAAAATACAGAGAAATTGAACTTCCTTCAAAGATGCCTTAAAGAGTGAAAAGACACAGAGTGGGAAAAGATATTTGCAATACATGCACACAACAATGTACTGTATTCAGAATATAAAAAGAATTCCTATAAATATCTAATAAAGACAAAAACAACCCAATAAAATATAGGCAAAAGACTTGTGCAGGCATTTATCAAAAGAAGCTAACCAAGTGGCTAATAGACATATGAAAACATGTTCAGCATCTTTAGTCATAAGGGAAAAGCAAAGTAAAGCCACAATGAATTACCACTGGGCAGCCACAAAATTGCCTGAAATTTAAAAACAACCACTATACTAAGTGTTGGCAAAGATGTAGAGCTACTGGAACCCTCCTATACTGCCTGTGGAAATATAAATTCTTACAATCACTTTGGAAAACTATTGGTAGTTGCAACTAATGCTGAATACGCACATGACATGTCACAGCAATTCCACTCCTAGGCGTATGCCCAAGAAAAATGTATATATACATGTTCATCAAAAGACACGTGTATAAAGGCATTATCCATAGTAGACCAAAACTACAAACAATCTGTCTATCAAAAATAGAATGAATAAATAAATTATAGTACAGTCATACAACAGAATACTAAGCAGCAATAAAAATGAGCTAACTACTACTCCATGCTGTAATGGAAAAATTCCACAGTCATAACAAGCAAAGGAATCCAGACACAAAAAAGTTAATGCTAAATGATTCAATTTATATTAATCTCAAGAAAAGGCAAAACTTATCCATGGTCATAGAATTCAGAATAGTGGCTACATTCAGGGAGGATGGGTAAAATGACCGGGAGGGGTCTGAGGGAGAATTCAGGCATAATGGTTATGCTCTGTATCTTAATTTAAGTGGTGGTTACATGGGTATATTCACTTGGGGAAAAATCTAAAAGATCTACGCGAAAAGTCTGTACACTTTACTGTATACTTTAAAAAATATTTTAAAGTTTAGATTTGCATACAGAGAGATAGAAAGATGCCTAAGCTGTAATATTAAATGAAAAAGCAAGCTGCAGAGCAGTTGCTATAGTATGAGCCTATGTTGGAAAAGTAAACTTGTAAAGCAAAATCTGTGTGGATTTGGAAGAATACACTATGCACGGTGAAGATTGTGTGTGATAGGAAGAGTCTGGTCCTCCAAGCCTGTGTTCTTCATTATTGTAGGGGTTTTTTTTTTTCATAACTAGTATAATTATTTTGTTGATGGGGATATGTTCTAAAATAAAGCTTCTGTAAAGCTACTGGGAAAGCGAGGGCTTAAAGTGAACTGTAACTGAAATAAAGACGTGGCATTGAGAGACACTGAGTATACAAAATAATTTGAATTTGATCCTTTTGCCCTGAAGAACACCTGAGCACAGGAAGTGAGAGAGGAGTGTAAATATCTGAAATGTTTCAAGCAGGGGCCATAACCCGGTACCAAAATTATATATTTTAACCCAATGCCAAAAATTAAAAGGTATGTTCAGTTCTTTTATTGCCCTTCCTCTCCACCCTGCCTCCAACCATTTGTTATATGCTGCATTTTAACCAACTTTATTTCCCTCCAAAGTCTTCTGGATTTTCCCCCTCAGGAGTAGAATGTATTCTGCCATATTACTTTCAATTACCATTTAATAATTTATGAAATTACTCGGCATCATACCTGCAGTATTTCAGTCAGGCCCCATTACATTGTAATGAGGTTTGATTTAACATGGTCATTATAAATGCTGCTAAAGGTTAATAGGGAAAAAAAGTTTCATTCCAATGCATTTGATTTCAATCATTTAGGAATAAAATAAGCATCTGTCACTAAGCATAAGACTTCCTTTTCCTGTAAGCAGCGGGTTATGATTACTCCTCTCAAAAAAGTTTAGCAGAATATAAAGGACTACCATCTGGCAGAAACCCAACTTGTGGGAGGCATGGTGTACAGCAGAATTTTCCAAGGATTGTACCACAGACTTTTGGGGCAGGACAATTCTTTACTGTGCGGGAATGTCTTTCACAGAGCAGTATATTCAGCACTCCTGAATTTGCCCATTAAATGACTATCCATCCCACTTTCGGCTACAGCGAAAAACAGCCCCGCAAATTTCCAAATGCCCTCTGGGGGGCAGCACTTCTTGCAGCTTAGTACTACTTCTTTTAAAGGTGGAGCACTAGTTTGCAAGCCTAAAAGTCTAGTTTTGGAAGTCTAATTTATGCTAAACAGCTTTTGTATGTATTAAGAGAAAAAAGTAATTGTTTGTAATCTCAATCATCCTCTAAGAAGGGTGGATCCTTTGTTTCCTGAGCCCCTGCAATGACCTGAAGAGCCAGTTTACACCAGCTCTCAGGAGCTGTTCACGGGCATCTCCTCCCTACTCTCTGTTCAGAGATCTCACACTGGTACTTTGAGATCAGCCATGATGGGAGTTTTTGGAGAGCTAGTCGTTAAACATTCATCAGTACACCATTGTTCTTAATGGGTGTGACTAAATAAGTTTTGGACAGGAGCCAGGGAGACGTGAATTGTTATGCATTACGGAGAGAAAAGAATTGTTAGTTCCTAGAGACAAGTTACTTTGGAACATGGATAGAGAAAAGGAACAAAGGGCAGAAAGTTGCAGCCTCACTCTGTCATAACCATCAATCTTCAGTAATTCTTCTCAACTTACAAAATGGTTGAGGAAAGAGAGCAACAAGTAAAGATGCTGAGTTTTACCTGAATGTTGGTCTATTTGTTCATTCAAGAAATCTTTACTGAGCACTTCTCAAGTGCAAAGCACTGTTCTGGGTACTAAGTTGACATAGCCATTCAAAGACAACACACATAAGCGCAGAAATGTAAAAGCAGATCCATGGGAAAGTAAATTCCACAGAAATTGTATGGAAGCTTTTGAACATTTCCTTGGTATCGGTGAAGCTCCAAGCAGATCATACCTGGATGTGAAAGGAGTAAGGAACCGACTCACATATGGAAAATGGGAATTTAACAGAGGCTTCCTTGGGGTGAAGCATCCAATTTCCTGGCATCCAAGACTGAATTGCTTCCCCTTCCCCAGCCCTGAGAGCAGTATCCCTCACCAACCCCCGGAGCCCGGCACCTGGGAGATGCTGACCTCACGGGAACATCGGGTGGTGAGGAGACTGGAGGCCAGCTGCTCTTGGAAAAGACGCAGCTCTGGGAAAAGCTCAGGGAGAGCACGAAATATGTCTTTACATCTCTGAGGGCCATCAGGCTAAAGAGAAATTAGATGCTTCCTCACTAGCTTTAAGGGCAGGAGTAAAAACAGTGGACAGAATTAACAGGGTGGCAGATTTAAACTAAAAGAGAAAAAACCTTCTAGCAGTCACAGCTGACTGGCATTGGAGCAACTATATCTCAACTTTACTTCACACGTCAACAGGATAAAGTCCAAGTCCTTTCATGGTTCCTAGAGAGTTTCTCGTGACCTGTCTGGTTCCTGCTTGCTGCACTAGCTCCAACGTCTTCCACTCCTGCTTTGTATTTAATGTTCAGTGAAGACCAAACTGCTTGTAGTTTTGGCACGTGCCACGTTGTTTATTCTCTCAGTTCCTGGCTTCTGCTGAAATGTCCTTTTCCTCTTCTCATTTGGCTGTATGTTACTTATGGCTTCAGACGTAGCCCATGCATCTCTGACTGGGCACACCTCTCTTTTCTGCTCCTGTAACATTTTATATACGTCTCCATCACTGGCTTTCTGCATTCATAGAAATAAAATAAACTCTGTAGGGGCTGGCACTGTAGCATAGTGGTTAAGATTCCGCACACTCCACTTCAGCAGCCCAGGTTCACAGGTTCAGATCCTGGACGTGGACCCACACCACGCATCAGTCATATTGAGGTGGGACCCATATACAAAATCGAGGAAGATTGGCAACAGATATTAGCTCAGGGCCAATCTTCCTCAACAAAAAAAAGAAAAAAAAATTTTCTTAGATGGGATTGGTGGCAGTCTCAGAGAGACAGTCGTCATTCCAAGCAGCTGAAGCTAACATACAAGGAATAGCAAATATAGCTGCCAATTGAGGCAAGCATGCCATATATGTGGCATGTGAAGCCATGACTAGAGGAAAGCAATGACAGCTTCAATATGAATCCCAAATCAAAAGGATAGACACTCCAAACTGCAATTGTGATTTGAAGTTGGGCTACTTTTTACAAGTGTAACTTTTAACCATAGTTGAGAAATGTTCTTGATCAGCCCTCAAGTAGACTAGCAGGCCCTGTTTAATAAGTCTGATTATTTTCTCTTCTCTCCTAAGTCAATTAATTGGTCAGTCAGAGACCTTGTATGTTTTGTTCACCATTACAATTCTCCTACTTAGCTGGAGAGGAAGGAATTAAAGTAACTGCCTGTGATTTATTTCTGTCTCAGTTATTAGAGAACACCCTAGGAAAAGAAAAAGAGGAAGATGGGGCCAGCCCAGTGATGTGGTGGTTAAGTTCACTTGCTCTGCTTCGGCAGTCTGGGGTTCACAGCTTGAGATTCCAGGCACAGACCTACAAACTGCTCATCAAGCCATGCTGTGGTGGTGTCCCACAGACAAAATGAAGGAAGATAGGCACAGATGTTAGCTCAGGGACAATCTTCCTCCCAAAAAAAAAAAAAAAAAAAAGAGTAAGATAACCCATCTAATCTCCTGTAAACATGCTGACTACTGGACCCCCTGGCAAATAAAAACATGATATTTCCTAGAAAAGCATAACTTTTTATGGAATGTTCTTAGCAGGATGTCCCTGGTTTAGAATCACTTGCGGTAAACAAAGCTAGAACTATGGCTTTATGAGGTGTGATTTCACGGAGCACATCAGGTAACTTAACAAATATCTGGGGTATAAAATGGAGATGTTTCTTAAACCACTCTCCTCCAAGTGCAGTAACTGCAAACATCACTTAGGTGCTTCACCTATAATGCCAGGCCAGAGATTCTGTGTCTGATGCAGGAAGCAAAGATCTGGGGAGCCATACAGAATGTCCCAGACCTCTCCCTGCTTCATCTGTGCCATTTGATTGCTTGTGTTCCTGAAATTATTAGTAAATCTTGGTACTGGGTAGGATTTTTGAATCATGTAAGTCTGATTTGACAATCCAATCCTCTGTTGGCTTACTAGTGTAGTACCTGCTGCAGTAAATACTGATTGAACCAAATACTCAGATAGAATGTCCCCTCTTGTGAGTGAGTTAGTTCCCATTGCTGGAACTAAAGGTGGAAGACAATCTTTCAAAGATACTATCTAGTGGGTTCTGTGTTTGGTGACAGCTTATACTGGATTAAACATTAAAGGCCTCCAATATTAATATTCCATAACATAAAGACTCATCTTTGAAAGCTTGAGTCTCGTACACTCAAATCCCACCTCAGACCTCAGTTAAATGATAAGCAACCAGCAATAACATAAAACCCTACTCACATGGCTCCTACTACTACAGAGTGACTTGAGAGACAGAGCCAAGAATTATGGACTCGTATCAAAGCTGTAAAAAAAAAAACCTTGAGATAATTTCAATATATTGATTCTATGATCATCATAACAACCCTGTAAGATTATTAGAAAGAAAAGGTATTATTCTTTTCTATTAGGAAGTTGACGCAGAGAGGAAAAATGATTTTTTCAGACTCACACAGCTAATATTTACCAGAGGTGTGCCTCAGATACAAGTCTTTGGCCTCCAGAGTCAATGTTCTTTCCTTCATGTCACATAACGCCTATCTCATTCTTGCCAACTGTGGACAAAGAAGTAGCCACTAACCTCCCTGAATCTCAATTCTCTCTTCCGCAAAATGGCAACAGTAATAAGCCCTATTTCACATACAATATTGTGAACACTTCACGATAGCGAATGTGTTTAGTACAACAGTAAAATTCAGAGTACTGATGGATCATCATGATAATGATTCTATATGTTTGCACCAAACTTTGTAATACCATATCCCCTTCGCTTTCATTATCACATCCTATTTACCCCAACCTTGCAAGATGGATAGGATGGATATTTTCTTTTTCTTTAGGAGAAGGAAATCATGACTTCAGAGATTAAATGAACTGGCTAAAGATGGGGAACTGAGAGTAGAACTCCTTGCTGTTTGATTCTAAGACCTCATGCTAGATGCTACAAAGATTTTAAAAAACAACAAGAAATTTCATTCCCTCTCCCCTTGAGAAATTTACAGCCTTATGAACACATAGGGCTATTTACTATGTGATGTACGTTATCTGGAAAATTTAACCCATCTTGAAAATAAGGTATGTGACTATGATTTTCAAACAATGTTTAGAGATTAAATGCAAAGGGAGGTTCACTCTCCATTCAACATGCAGAAATCACTCTTCAGTCAGAAAACCAATAGAACTATGAGCACCACCAAATTCCGAGCATGTAACACAGATACAGAGCTAGGCACATTGTAAATGTTCTCTAAATCCTTGGCTTTGCACATGTATAAAACATTCATACAAAATACAAAACTTCCGTATTAAGTTGTTGGCTAGAGTATAGAGAGGTGATGAAACGACCTCAAATTTTGCACAAATCCATGCATTGCTGGCTGATGTTTTCCAAGGAATTCACTTAACCAGAATTTTCACTGTCTTCAACAATAAAACAGAAATTAGAATACCTATTAGATTTGTTATGAAAAGAATTCCAGCTGTCCACTCAGATCTATTCTTTCTTTCTTCCCGGGTACAGAACTAAACTGCATTTCCCAGCCTCCCTTGCCCTTCAGTGTGGTCATGTGACTGTGTCTGAGCCAATGGGATGTGAGTGGAAGTGATGTGTATTTTGTCAAGGCCTCAGCCATAAAAACTTTCAGGCTCCTCCATGCTCTTCTCCTTCCTGTGGCTGGATACCAACAATGATAATCAGCATAGCCTTGGAAGCCATGTGTTGGAGATGGCAGAACCACCATTAACCAGATTCCCTGAAAGACTGTGTGGAGCAGAAATTGTCTCTCCACCACCAAACACATCTGGGGACCTGGAACATCCATCCCTGTTTGACTCTTAAGTGAGAAGAAAACAAGCCTTCATTGGGTTTGAACTACTTCATTTTTAGTTTCTATCTTGCAACATTTTAGCCCATATAAACAAATACAAATGATAACATACTCTGCAACTGTAAAGGATTAGTTTTCTTCGGTATCATCATTCTAAGCTCAGCTTTCTACCAGTTTAATTTTATGACATATGTCAACTTTGAAGTCAACTTGATGATTTTAATAATATGCTGTGCACAATCATGAAAATATCTCTGTGCTACAAGTCTACAATTTCTCTTAAACCATAGCTTTTGTAATGACAATTGTGAGTCAAGAAAATTCAGTGATTCCTAACACCAATTATTCCAAGTTTTGACAGATCTAATGCGAGAAACAAACTAGTCACACTCTGGGGGGAAAGACAGTTTATCAAATAGGCTAATTCTCATTTACAGCCAAGTAAGCTGGGACCCAGAGAGGTAAGTAACATGGTGTGATTCGAGAGCACTACAGTGACACTTCTCTTCTAGCACAACTGCCATTTATGGAGCATCGCTGGAGAAAGGAGAGCTACTGAAAAAGGAAAGTGGTAATTTGGACTGCCAATGGGTATAATAAGGGTTCCTAGTCTTTGCTGCCTGAATGCACCTCAAATATTACTTTCAAATTATTCCTTATAAAGCCCCACTTTATTCTGCTGTTCCCAAACTCAAGAACTTATAATGGTTCCCCATTGTCATTTACCCTGGTTTTCAAAACTCATCTCCATAATCTGGTCTTACCCTGGCCTAAAGCTTTATTCCCCACCATTCCCTGTCAATCTCCTACTGTGCTCCACACTCACCAATTTCATTGTGTTCTTAACACCTTTGCTAATGCCTGAAATTCACTCACCTCTACTCTTTTGCCCACCTAAGTCATTCCCATTCTTCCAAGCTCGGTCCATTATACCTGTATCATGAAGGAAGCTTAGGCTAAAAGCTCCAGATCACATCAATGTTTTGATTTCTGAAATCCATGGCCCTCCAGATCAGTACTACACAATGGACACTTCATTCTTCTCTATTTGGTTTCAGATGTTTTCCTTTTGTTGTCTATTTTGGATTTGAAATTCTACAGGGAGAAAAAATTTCTGTATAAGAGACACCACAGTGGAGAATCGAGGTATCAAGGGAGTGGAATTTTAGTTCTAGATCTTCTACCCACTGAACTTGGAAAAGTTACTTGAAATCCCTGGCCTTCTGTTGCTACATTGTTAAAGATTAGTTCTAATGAACTATCCAGCTCTGGCACTGAGTAAATGTACTTTGCATTTACATATCACTAATTCATTGAAGACCATTGAGCCTCTGCTAACTTCAACACATGATTCTAGGTGCTGAGAGTTCAACAATAATTTATCTTCTTCCAAAAAGGTCTCACAGTCTAGAAGAAGAAGTTTGCTCTGAAAAGTAGTAAGTTCCTGATTATTAACAGCATGCAAGTAGAAGCTAAAGAGGTATTTGTTGGAAGTGTTAGAAGTGCTATAGCAAGGACCCCTATATCCAGCAGAGGCTTGCGCAGACAGTCTTGTTAGAGGGTTAGAGGGTGGCTCATACTTCCTGCCCTCTGGAGTCCTGGCCACTAAGATATAGCCACAGGGATCAGTTGTCAAACAGGAGGCAAATTAATGATTCATATACTGATTTAGTCAGCTCACGCTGCTATAATAAAATATCATAGACTGAGTGGTTTAAACAACAAACATTTATTTCTCGCAGTTCTGGAGACTAAAAGTCCAAGATCAACGTGCCAGAAGATTCAGTTCCTGGTAAGGGCCGTCTTCTTGGCTTGCAGATAGCTACCTTCTTACTTGCCATGTACTTACATGTCGGAGAGATAGCAAGATCTACTCTCTCTTCCTCTCCTTATAAGGACACTAATTCCGTCATGTGAGCCCACCCTCATGACCTCATCTAAACCTAATTACCTCCCAAAGACCCCACCTCCAAATACTATCACACTGGGTGTTAAGGCTTCAACATATGAATTTGGGCAACATGAATATTCAGTCTATAACATATTCATTAATTAACACAAGTTAATTACACTTGTATTAAAGTATTTATTCAGTCTATAACATATTCATTAATTAACACAAGTTAATTACACTTGTATTAAAGTATTTATTAATTACTTAATAGTAATTAAATATAAATGCAAAAATTGATAGCCATGCCTACATCAGATATTCTATGTCAGAGTTCTGATAAAATATGGACTGGAGAATGTGGCTGATCCTAAGGCCAACCACTGCCCACTCAGAAAACATATCTTAAGGGAGGTTGGTGGAGTGGAGAGCAGAATGAGAAGTGAGTCTAGAGAATAGAATCTGAGTGGCCTTTCCAAACCAGCTGCATGAAGAAGGCCAGGAGCTCATCTCAGCCATCTAGTCAGAGGCAAAACAGGGAGTCAGCAGGCACCTGTGTGACCTTTCCATGGAGTGGGCTCCTCTCTCTCCCCAAGGATGGCCCATGGGAGGCACCACCAATCCAGTGAGCCAAGCCTTCTCTACTGGGAAGAGGGGAGGGGGCACCGCCAAGGATCCTGTGTTCGTTCTCCCCTGTGGCTGTAGCAGATAGGAAGACTCACTTGCAACAGTTCTCTATAACCTTTCAGGAATAGAATATTAAGATTTAATCTGTTGTAGCATCTAGCACAGCAGAGAGCCCTCTTGAGCCCTTTAGACCAGCCTCTTCCAGAATGCTAGCCCCACATATAAATGGACCTCCATTACCATCTACGGCTCATAGACCTGGCCCAGAGTGACTTACAGAAACCTCCCTGCAAATTATGTCCTCACCCGCCTGATTCTGTTATCATAACTCGTCCAATACGTGGTCTTATCCTGCTGGATTCCATGTTCCCAACTCCAGGCCTAACACTGCTTCCTGAATACACTTCAGAGTCTCCTTCAGCCCTGCCACCTGCAGCCATTCCAGAAAATGCCTCTCCTAGTCCCAGCTTTTACAAATCTCACCCATCACCCTGTCCCATCCTGTGAGAGGACCTGATGATGCAAACCAGGGCATGTAGGAGGAGCTCAGTGAGCCTCTGTGGATCTCGTCATTTTGAATAGTTAGGAGTTGAGACAGGTATCAGTCTTTACTCCCCTCTTATTTTAATTCTTAATAATAATAAACTAATCTTTTATTAACTGCCTGCCATTATTGAAGCATATGCTAATGAATTCACATGCATTATGTTCTTTGACTCTCAAAACAACCTCTAAGATAAACGCTTCTATTCTCAGCCCCATTTTATAATCAGGAAGCCAAGGCCCTGAGAGTCTGGGACCTTGAACAAGCTCCCCCAGCTAGTGAGAGCCAGCAGAGCCAGAGTTTATTCCCGCGTTTTTCTGACTTTAGACCCTAAGCCTATGCTCTGATGGTTAATGGTGACTCTGAGCCCTACCCTTGGGTCTCCCCCTTTCCTAAGGCAATGATGTAGCTTTCTACATGGTTTCAATCATATTTGGAGGATTATGGAAAATCTTCCTTTTCGTGTTCTGCTATTGATTCTGGAGTTTTGTTCCCCCTGGAACACTCTCTTTGCCTATGCGCACTGAATTGGAGTGGCCTGGAAGTGGGAAAACAATTTCTAGCTCCAACATGTTGGGGAGACCCTAAGCAAGTCAAGTAATCTCTATTCTATGATTTTTACTATTTCACCTGTAAAATAGGGATAACTCCACCAGCTTTGCCTTTTCCTGCCAGTTTCCAGAATTGTGGTGAAAATCCAGTGAGATGCTGCATATGAGAGCATTATGAAAAAATAAAACAGCCAAGGTAAAATAGGAAGCCCTCTATCAACTGGGTATCAGAATTCCCAGGGGGCTTGGAAAAGCCATGGTGCTGGAACCCACCCTCAGATCTCCCAACTCTGTGATTTGGGGTGAAGTCTAAGAATTAATATTTCTGACAAGCTCCCAGATGCTGCTGCTGCTTCCAGGACTGCTGAGAACTACCTCCTATGCTAACCCCTACCCTAAACAAAGTGCCCAGGTATACTCCCAAAGTCATCTGCCTTCTGTGTGACAGAAGGGTGACAGTGCGACGCGGCTGGGTTTCAGTCCCTATCTGCCATCCCAGGGACATCACAAACAAAGAAACAAAAGGAACGAGTCAGGAAGCTTCCTTTCTCTCTCAGAGAAGTTATTTGTTCCCAGTCAGGCTCCTGATGGGTTCATGTGAGGGTGGGGTTGCCAAGCTGGGGAGCTCTGGTGAAGGCTGAACACAAAGGTGCAGGAGACTTACAGATGAAATTACAGCAGCCACCGAACAGAAAGGGGACGTGAGTCATGGCAGCGATATTTGAGAGACAATATTATGATGGAACAGATCACAAGGCCATTGATAGTTAACTTAGTGACAGGCCTTCTGATCCACAGGAACAAAAGTACACGGTGTGCTCCAGTAAACCTCCAGGGAATGCTTTAGCCCAGATCTCCTGACAGGCTAATAGGAGTTTTTCCTTTTTGTGGTGAGGGAGCCATTCTTTCCTGATGCCTTTCTGAGTGTGTCTGCGGCTGATAACAGCATAATTTCCCTTGGAAAACGTCCTTTCCTTTTCTCCTTCTCATTCAGCATTCTATGCCTCCTAAAGAAGAAAGAGAGAGAGAATGAATAGCAATCTTTCACAGTGTCCCTTTAGCCATCATGCTGATGGGTCCAGAATATGAAAGTCAAGGCCAGGGTACAGCCTCTCACCTGTCCGGTTATGGAGGTGCGTGCTGTGTTCCCTGGTGAAGCAGGTGCCTGGCAGCCTCATATACCCCACTGTGGGCACCAAGCTGTCACCATCACATGGGTCGAGCTCTCTCTCCTCTCATTTACTAGGAAACACTGGGGCTGGTGGTGGATGCCCCTAGGTCACCTAATGGCTGTGCTGTCCTCAGAATCTCCGTGAGAAAGGGGGAAGGGGCAGGGCTATCCACCTGAGCCCTTCTCCTTGATTTCTGACTTCAGAGTTCTCAGCGGTATTCTACCACCCCCTTGCCTGGAACTGTCTGGGCTCCTCAGATATGCAAGTGACTCATTTTCCATCCATCAGAGATGAGACTTAAATAAATAAAAAGGTACTTCGTGGGGCGGCTGGGCCTAATGATAAGCAATTATAGGAAGCCAAATGAAGGCAGTGCTTTGTGCGGGGTCTGTGAAATTGGTTAAGCAAAAAGAATAATGGCCCGTTTCAGTGATTCATCCCTTTGCTCATTTCAGAGGGAGCATTATCTCAGTTAAGTGATGCAATTAATATGAAAATGAGGGAATCATTGTTTAAGAAGATGAGAGGAAAGTGGGGAGAAGGCCCGGATGCCACAGTGGGAAGAACAAGGGCCACTGAGATGGAAATTTGCATAGGTCAGTAGCAATGTGACGCCTTTAGCACATATTCAAAGCTTAACTTGCATTGTAATACATCTCCATTAAATTCTCATTATGATGACCTGTGTCCAACACAATTCAATTTTTCAGAATCTTAATGATAAAAAGTTAATTACGTTAAGGTGAAAACCTTTTGTGCTGGCCCCTAAAATAAAACCCAGTAAAGGCACTGTAAGCACCTCAGGACACTGCTTGTGGAGCCAGGGTGGCTTAAGTTACTGTTTTATTAACAAAAACATGATTAGCAGGTTGATTTTTTGTGAGCTTTGCAGATCTTTTGTAATGAAGTCAAGAGTGATAACTAAGGTGTTTGCCTGTCCTCTTCCTTCACTTTTTTTTCCTTCCTCAGTTCTCTGATGGTATTTTTCCACTCAGTAGCTTGCAGACCATATTCCAAGGACTAGTTCACATCCTTAGACATAGAAAAGGAAGAGAATGGGATCTAGGGTGGAGCATGTGGCAGAGAGAGCAGAGGCTCAGGAGCGACTAGACTGGAACCTGGTACAGAGTTGGCACCAGCTCACTCTGTGCTTTGGGCATGGCATTTCACACCCAAAGAACTCCAAGCAGAGAGCAAGAAAGGAGAAGGATCTGGTTTTTAGACACCAGATGAAGCACATGTAGGGTCTGCCACTTATCTATTCTGTGTCCTTGAGCCAGTTACCAAACCTCTCAGAATTTCAGCATCCTCTTGGGCAAGAAAAGGATAATGTTACCTTCCTTGCAGGAGTTGTGAGGATTTGTAATCAAGGATATATCGTGTTTCATGCCGGGTGGGGGGAGAGGGAACATTGTTATCAATCATCATCATCATCATTATAGTGTTAGAACCTACAACTCCTACACATCACGAATGCATTAAAGTGTCAGTTTCCCTCCCAGAGTGAGCCTCTGTTTCTTCCTTTATAAAACCAGAGGGTGAATCATGATTTTTAGATCCTGACAAGATAGAAAAGTAGCAAAGATTGCTGGCTCCCTTCACATAATCCAACACTGGAAACTCCCAAAATAGGGAAAGGGAGGTTGACAGATCTCTCAAACTAGCATAAGAACTGTGAGAATCCAAGGAGCAAGAGAAGGTGACTGGGTTCCCTGGAGGTGAGATGAAGGAGTAGGAGAGACAATGACCCAGAGAAGATGCCCAGGGCAGAGTATTGCAAGCCCAACAGTAGTAGGGTAACATCAGAATGGCACATCAGCCAGCTAAAGTAAATGCAGGCCAACTAAAGTCTTCCTCCTCCCACATCTCCATAAACAGAAGCCAGGTATTGTCAACTGAGGGAGAAGAAAATCTTAAAGAGAATCAATGCCAGGGCAGAGGTAGAGGTTGTAACTGCAAGGGTCTCTGTCTTGAGATGCTCTGCTGCTTCTCTTCTTCCCTAAATTCATCAAGAGAAGCTATAGCCGAGAACTTATCCTTCAGTGCTAACAGAAACCAGGAAAATATCATCTTAGAGTGGGAAATATCTGAGGAGAGAAATGACTCTAGTAATAATAGCAAAAACTTACCCAACTAGTGTGTGGAAGGCATGCTTCTACGTGCTACAAATATCAGTCTATACAGCCCTCATGACTGTTCTGTTTTCCCAACTATAAATATGAAAGAGAGAAAACAGAGAGAGGGTAAGTTATTTGCCCAAGATCACACAGCTGGGCATTGGTAGAGCTGGGCTTTGAAGGTAGGCAGTCTGGCTCCAAAACCTATGCTTTTATCACTACACTTTACCACCTTTCTGATAGAAATACAACAAACTGTATTATCTGTGTCAGATGAAGAAAATTAATAGAGCGGATAAAACTTAAAGACCAATTTATTAAATATTACCAAAGAGACAAGAAGGATATCAGAAACATAAACCAGGAACATAAAGTCATTAAAAAGAACAAAATAAAGACATTATATATAAAAAAACATGATACTTGTTGTTGAAATAAAGAATTCAATAGATGGATTGAGTAACAGACTGAATATAGCTGCATAACAAGTCAATGCATTGAAAGAGTAAATCAGAGATGCTACCAACGCCTTCAGGAAGGGATAAGAGATGAAAAGTATGAAAGAAACAAATCTAGAAGATAGAATTATAAGCAACAACATATATATTATAGGACTCTTAGAAAGAGAGAAAAAATATGAGGGAAAAAATACACAAGTGAATGACTGACAACATTCTCAAATTAGAAAACTATATAAGAGCTATAATTGAAAAGGTTTATAGAATACAAATGTATAGAAACCCCATACTTTAACTCATTTAGAGAAATATATGAACTTTAGAAACAAAGAGAAAAATAATATCAACAAACACTTGAAAAATTTAAAAGCTTCCAAAGAAAAAGTTCACCTATAATGAAAGAAGTATCCAATTGATATCTGATTTCTCAGCAGCAAAAAGGACACACAAAAAAACTTTGAAACTAAAATTTTACATCCACCAAAAGTATTATTTGAATGCAAAAGTATTTTCCAGCAGACAAGACTTCACTTGGACTACCACACAAAGATCCTCTTTGAAACATATTTGGAGAAGTATTTCTATAAAAAAAGAAATAAATCGAATAAAACTTTGCAAGATATAAGTATTGTCAATTTAGAAACAAGAAATATGGCTGAGAGATGTTTAAAAATGTATAATAATTACATTAAATATTAAGAGATTAAACTCACTTCTCAAAAGGCAGAGACTCATAAATGGGATTAAAAACAAGATCCAGTAATTTGTTGTATACAAGAGACCCACTTAAAGGACTCTTAAAAAGTTGAAAATAAATATACAGGCAAATACTTTTTAATGGAAACAACTTGACCAAAAGTCTGTCACAGAATTTTGAGACCCATTAAAACAAAGTTTAATGAGGAAAAAAAAGGGAAAGTGAAAATAGTGATTTTAATATGATACAAAGTAGAATAGAAAGCAAAAAAAAAAAATCAGAAGGGACAAAGAGGAATGCTATATGCTACTAAAAAAACTAATAAATCAAGAAGCCATAAAAGTCATGAACATATCTGCACCCAAGAACATAGCATTTAAAACTCTGCTGATTTGAATGTGATGCGTTTAGTTTCCTGCAGTCTCGGAGATAACAATTAGGTCCCCCAGAGCTTCAATACCCTATATTGTTTCCTTGATCATGCTCACACTTCTGTAAGTCCTTCCTTCATTAACTTCTCTTCAATTGAATCATCTAAGTTGAATTCTGTTTCTTACACAGACTTTGGCTGATACAACTTTACAATTCAAATACCTCTAGAAACAAAAGTCTATGTTTGTATTGAGAAGAGGAAAGAAAAAGGGTAATATACTGTAGGTTCTGGAGTCAGACAGACCAGGTTTGACTCTTAGCTCTGCTGCTTACCACTTGTGTGACTCTGGTGCTCAAATTCACTGATCTCACTTCCACAGATATAAACATTGTGTAGTAATACCTGCCTTATAGTGTTTTGTGAGTCTTCCCAACATAGTAATCACTCAATAAATTTTGGTGATGATAGGAATAACAGAGGTGGTAGTACTTGTGCAAACACTGATAGCAATACAAATAATAAAAGAAATTATGGTTCTTGATAATATGATTCGGCTTTTAATAGTGCAAATTATCCTCCATGGTTAATCATAATAAGTACAAAAAGGCAAAGGATACATTCCTTCTTCAATAGCAAGTAAACCTCATTTATAATTCTGATATCTTGATGAGTGTGTAAAACACCCATGGAGGTATTGCTTAATCTACCTTTGAGGTGAAATATTTAATATTATGAATCAACACTCCCAGCAGATCTTACTATGAACACATTCAGAGGAGGTTTCATACAGTCAGCTATACTATATTTGTATGTCAGGAAAAATGCCAGGACCTGGATAAGAATGGATCAAAGAGAGAAGTTAGGAATGAGAAACCAGAGTGGAAAAAGATTCTTTGTACAGGAGGAAGGAGATGTGTTCATCAAACAAGCAGTTTGGTAGCATTTTGAGGATAAAAAAGGGTTACGCACATGACAGGCAGTGAAAAATCAACAACACACAGGAAATCAAATGAGGTGAGTATCAGAAAATAGAGAAATGTCAAAACAGCAAGAAGACTGAAATCAAAGCATCCCCCTGTCCCTGTCAGGAAGTCACTTATATTCTTCCTGCTGGAACACAAAACACTCCGGAATCCATGTGTAAGCCTCAGGGTTCATGACTAAGGGAAGTATCCAAAAATAGTAGTCCCTGTCTCATGAATGAATTTAGCCTATCTTCAGCCAACTTGACTCATTTTATCGATCAAAATATTCTTAAAGATTCAAGACACTCTACACCAGTGGCTCCCAAACATGTTTTAGCATACAATCACCTGGGGACCTGTTAAAGCATATATTCCAGGATGAAAAGATCTGGAATAAGAGCTCACAAAAATCAGTACTTTAAACAAGTAGTCCAGATCATCTTTATGCAGTCAGATAGAAAGATAACTGTAGGATGCAAGCCATTTGTGGAACCATTGTTCTGCAAAGCCCCAAATGGTCCATTTTTCTACAAGTCCAACACTAAATATTTTCCTTGCTTGTTGACTTCCTTGGAATATTGGCATGTCCTATTAACAAATGTGTTTATTAAATAAGCGTTTACCGAGTATCTACCATGGGCATAAGTAAAAAATGAGGCAATTCCTGACCTCCCACTAAGAATTCAAAGTGTAGAGGGGGTCAGACCTGGGCGCTACAAACCATAACACAAAGTAGAGTAAAACAAGGGCTATAAGGAAGTGCAGCAACAGGGAAGAAAGGAACTATTGATCTTGACTGGAGTGATCAGGGAAGACTCCATAAAAGAGGTAGCATTTAAACCGAGCCTTAAAGGATGAACGAGATTTAGATTCTAGGTAAAAGAAAGAAAAGTGCCCCATGCTGCAGAAATAACACAAGCTAATGCATGAAGAAGTGAGAAGGTGGAAGACATATTTGGCTAATGAAGAGTAGTCTAGTATTGTTAGAAGATCTAGCATACACCATCTGGGACCAGATCTTCAAAGGCCGTGAGCATCTTGCAAGGATGTTGGACCTTTGTTGGTAGGCTGTGGGGAGACATTAAAGAATTAAAGATTTTTAAGGATGAAAACAGGCATGATTTAAGCCTTGTTATGGGAAGACGACTCTACTGCAGTGTAAACCAAAAATTAAAGAGGGAAAAGACTAGAGGTGGGGACATCATTTAGCTGCCTATTATAATGATCCAAATGAGGAAAAATGAGGCTAAAACTAGGACAATAGCACTGCATGTAGAAAGAAGGAGGTGTGACAACTCTAACCTCAGCTTTGCCCCTTATTCAATGTATGTCCTTGGACAAAGCAGTTCATCTTTCTGAGTCTCAGTTTCCCCTTCTGTAAAAGGAGATTAGTAATTACCTGCCAGATCTCCTTCCCAGGATTATTATGGGATGTGTAATCAAAGAAATCACATAAAGTACTTTATGAGTATAAAGAGTTATTAACATTAATGATGATGATAAAGTCCCTACCAACATCAGGGAAGGTAGTTGGAGACAATGGTGAGACATGCAGCACTGGAGGAGAGCAGGCAGATCTTGCTTTTTTCTAAAGCCCTTTCACCTTTAAGCCATTTGAAGCTCTTATTAAGGCCCCTGACACGCAATTCAGACAAATCCTAAATCAACCGCCCCAGCTTTGTCTTATTCATTTTGGACTTTAAGCTAGCCCTTTATAACACTGGTGCATCTCAGCTCACATATTTTCCCAATAGGCATACATTTCCACAGCTGGGCATATTTAGAAAATAAAGGAAACATCCACATCTCACCTGAAGCTTAATGTCTGTAGGCAAATGAGAGAATGGTACAGATTTCCTTATTAAGCAAACAGGCTATCTTCCCTGACAGGAGGAAAGGAGGTAATACAAAATGTAGATCCTTGGGGACTTGGGCTGTTATGCTGAATATGTATTTCATTCTTCCTGGCAGACCAAGGTGGCTGTAGGATGTGACACTATTCAGCCTTTTAAATGATATATTTGGCTTCAGTGTGAGACCTTAAGGAAGCTTAAGCAGGGATCTCTGTGAAGTTCTCCACTTGCCTTCCATTCATCTTTTCTCCGTCATCTGTCCCCAAGACCCCAGTCAAACCTCTATACCAAGGTCCAGCGCTGATTATACATTTGCACATAAATATCATGAAGAAATCCCAGGTTCCGAATGTCCAACACCATGATTTCGGGCCCCCAAACCTGCTACTCCTCCTTTGTTGCCTCTCCAAAAAGCCCATCAAAACCCACTCTTGCAGCTCAGAGTCAACTTCTACCCTTCCTCATTCTTACTGCCAAAATCCACCCGGTTGCCAGGGTCTGTCAGTACCCAAAATGACCCCAAGCCCACATGGACGTCAGTAGTAGAGACAGCCAGGACAGAGGGGGTCTGATTCACACACCATTACTCTTTTTCTGCCACATCAAAGAATCTCTTGACTAACCTCAGTGTGAAGACAAGGATCAAGAAGGAATAAGGTGGGCTCCGAATAGCACTGAATCAGACCCGATACTAAAACTGGGAATACAAAGGAACTAGGCAATGGCCTACTGATTTATGGAGAGACCAGAAAACCAGGATATTAATTAGGATCGTTATATTCCTTAATAATGAGATTCAATTGACTTATAACCAGTTATAAGCTCTCTGTCTTTCACTCTGCATTGTTAATTGTACTTATTCATTTTTACAGTTGCTAAATTATAAGATATGCTATAGTTGTGAAAGAGAAGAAAGGATTTATGCGTGTTCTATGCTAGGCTGTGCAATTGAAAGTGAAATTTAAAGTGTTAGAAGAGTTCATGGGAAAGCCAATGTTAGTTTCCCCTACTCACAGTCCCCAGTTCCCCAAATAATAAATCCTTGACAAAGGAGAAAACCAAGCCTCCATTTCGTTCTGCTGTCATTGCTACCCAGCTTCAATTTGCGGTTCGGGTCTCCTGGAGCAGTTTGTGATTCGAGGATTGCTTCAAAATTTGTTTCACAACACCTGCCAGGAGTCTCAGGTCTTCTTAGCTACCCAAACTCTACTGTGAGAGAACAGTCTTCAAAGACCACAATTACCACCATCATCAGCAGTAGCAGCATTATTTTTCTCCAACATGTTGTGTGACTTTGAGCAAATTACTTATAACCTTGAGCCTCCATTTTCTGGTATGTGACGAGTGAGTTACAATAGCTTCTACCTCCCAAACACAGGGTCTCACACACAGCAAGTACTTATTCATATTGGCTGCTCCTAGTCATAGCAGTATGTCAAGCCAAAAATTACCCAAATCCAAATCTTCTGCTTGACGAAGGGACCTCCCTCTATAGCATAGTTTCTGTCTCCTAGACAACCCTCATCTATTAGGAGAGGAGACTGAAACAAGAAACATATTTCACTCCTCAGACAGAGCCCTCCCCACTACATATAGGAAAATAGCCCTGCGCCACCAGGCCCGCATAGACACAGACTGTCTCTCATTCATCATAGTCTAATACACATATACACAGCATATACACATAGACAATGACATTACAGAAAGGTTATCTTAGCAGCTATTAAAAGAATCTCCCTTGTGAAAGACTCTGCATTTTTGTTTTAGGAGAAATAGACAAGATACTTCAGCTAAGGGATGAGGCCCCAAGGAGCACGCACAACTGAAAATAGATGCTTGCTCTGCTGCCTTCTAAGGAAGACAGATTTTTCTGACTGAGGGAACTTTGTTTTGTTGAACTCTCAGTTGTCTTGACTCTATGAATCTAGGGCCACGACCTGGGAAGGAAGAGCTTGCTCTGCTTGATAGAGAGATGAAGAAGTTGTAGTTCCCCCAAAGAAATCCCAGGAGGAAAATCCCTAGTAGGGATTGAGGCTTCATCTTGGAGGGAGAAGACAGAGGAGGGAATCCTAGAAACAATGAGAATTCAGTGAATGAGACTTCCTCTAGTATTTACATACAAAGCAGGAGAGTCATTGCTTCTATCTGCCTGCAGCTTGAAGCAGGATGAAAAAAGTAGATCTAAGGGACGCAGGTGGAATCTACAAAACATGCAGTGGTGCCAAATTAAAATAAGTTTAGTGAGATCTTTTCACAGCTTACGTAATCAACAACATTTTATAAACTAACACTATAGTAGTTTCTCCATTCTAAGATGCACATGTTTTTTACACTTTAATATCTCTGTAGTCAGGATTTATCTAATAATTGATGTGAATTATTATTAATTGGCAATATTTTGCTTTTTCTTTCTTTATTGGAAGTAAGGAAAAGAATGGTGTTGTCTCACAACCAGTGGCATCTCAGATTTTTTGAAATGTGACGGTTGCTTCAATAGATGTACCAGATTTCAATTCTTCAAACCATTTTTCACAAATACTGGCATTATCACAGTCCTTAGGGTTAGGTGTTAGATTCTAGGCCAGCTAAGACAAGCTCTGCTAACGTTTTGTTTAAATTGACATCGCTCAGAATTCAGAGAGCTCTTATCCAATCTCTAACAAGTGACAGAGCACAGAGTAGAGGCAAATTTAATTTTACCTGATACCTTTGCCATGAGGCGATTAGCCAGCTAATAATGTGCTTTGATTAACTCACTGGGTCATAAATATTTTCACTCTTTGAACTTTTTCTTACCACCACAAAGAAAGGTAATTCAGAGCATTGCACTTTCATAAAGAAATGTAAGTCCAATTTGATTATTTCCTTTCTCTACAAGACTCATTGTCCATTATTCCCATTTGTTAAGGAAACTTACATAATTTTTATTCCACATTTTTTTACTCACAGAAGAGACTTGAGCTTTCCAGTTCCATCTGAGCCTAGTACAAACTCTGGAGACAAAAAGTCCAATGCAAGGTCTTTAGTGGAATGATGAGCACAGCACAATGAGACCCTACCTCAATGATGCTGCAGATTTTTAGTAAAAACTCCCAAACACATACACACACACAGACCCAAGTGCTTGGATGTCTGAATTTCTTGTTGAGAAGCATAACTTTTGTATCTAGATAGACACAGAGAAAAAACAATCAGTGTGTATGGTTAAGGGAACTGCTGGCATCTGTAATACGTGAACATTAACTCGAGTCATTCACGTACAAAGGTTTTAAAAGATGTGACAAACAGAAAAAGGAGGCTACAGGAATTTTCACTGGACCTTGTTGATTGGGTGACTGTGACAAGATCAGCAATAGCTAGAGTCCATGGATCATTCACTATGTGCCAGGCACTCATGCACAATCTCACTAACACCCATGATGATCCTATAAGGGGGATTCCATTGTCCAAGAGGCTACGTAATGTCTCTGAGGTCATAGGAGCAGTAAACACCCGGCTGAGATTCAAACTCAGGACTGTCTAATGCCAAAGCTCTTGTTCTCTCCCTTTTGACAAAGTGCCTCTCATTTTCAGGCTTTGTCTCTGCTTTCCAGCCCTCAAAAGAATTTTCCGGCTCTCTCACGTTAGCACCGCTTTTCAGAATGAAATTACAGCTGCCTCGCCAGTCTCCAGGTGGTGAGTAACTTTCTCACTTTGCACCTAACCTTGTGTTCCCCATTCAGTGCTGACAGGTAGCAGCAGTCCCTCCTTTCTGAAAATGTCACTGAGCCATCTTCCAGGAAAAAAGGCGATGCTGACATTCTACTTTTCCTGTGTCTCCCTGGAGAACATTTAATCCTCATGACCTTGTGGCTATTTAAAAAGAGCCAATCCCCAGACCTTGTCATTTGATGACAACCAGCATTTTGTCTAATGGGTTGGAGGGTAGGCATGGTTTGCAATGGGGAAGAGTAACATCTGGCTGCTGTTTAAAAAGCAAATGGGGTTTCTCAATGATTATTATTCGTCAACAGTATTCAAAGGCATGTTTTCCCTGCATTATTGTTTATAGGCAAAAACAAAAGCCAAGCACAGATATTCAAAATCTACATTGTTTTTATGATCAGCTAACAAGATTCCACTTTCTGCTGAAGAATTTGAAGACTTCCAATTTGATTTTTATGACACCAAAAACTGAAATATTATCATATTATTAAGAAATATTAAAACATAATAGTTATGGACATTAATAACTACCTCTTATTAAGCCAGACAATGACCTTGGGGATTTACATTACCCAATTGTCTCCTCATAATAATTCTCCATAAATAAATTATCTCCCATTTTACAGATGAAAAGATTGAAACTACGTCAGAGACCCAGGACTGGGGCTGCTCTGAGAAAATTTTGTCATGATAAGATTAGTATAGAAACTGAGAAACTCTTACAGTCATTCGACACTGCCATGACAATCAAGCAACATTTCATTTCTCTAGTAATTTATTTTTACTTTTTGTATTTTACAAGAGTATCAGTCCGCAATGGATTGGATATTAGAAAGCAGTTTGTCTTTCACCACAGATGGTTTTAGAAGCACTATTCCAAAAAAGTCTTCCTCTGGAGTGATGATCAAGTTGGTAGAAAAAAATAGATCCAAATGATTCTAACTTGCCATTTAATGATTAGTCATTCTTCATCAAAGTGGCCTGGCTTCCAGGGTGGCTGATGGGCCTCAGGCACTATATTACTTAAAGCTCTACAAAAGGTATAAGGTAGCATCTTTAGTCTACCTTATACCTCATGACTCCTTTCTTCCACCTTCAAAGCCAGCAACATTGCCTTTCCAAAAGGAAGGTAGCATCTTTAGTCTGTCTTGTTCACTGATACATCCCCAAGGAGCTGTGTTTGGTACTAAGGAGTTGCTTAATAAACACTGTTGAGTACGTGAACCAATGAACAACTTCTGATGGACAGACATGCTTGAAAACCATTCTTTTCCATGTTCCCATACACTCTCAAGATTGTGCCTGTATCAACAAGCTGAAGATTCCCATAAACTTACATCCTAGTAGGTAAGTAAGTAATAAATAAAGAGGTTGATTAAGATTGTGAAAGTGCTAGTAAAGGATGGAAGCAGGGTGTGGTAAGCAAAGTAACACCTCCCTCACCAAAAATGTAATTATGAGAGCTTCTCTTCTAATGCTTGAACATGGAACAGGGAATGTGTATGGAGAGCTGGTTAGGAGGGGAAATTGATGAGCTTGGACTGGGAGGGAGAAGTCTAGGATGCCTCTCAGGCATGTGGGTTGGGTGATTAGGTCAATCTCAATACCCTACATTTTAATCCCCCAAACCTGTGAATGCATTGGGTTACATGGGAAAGGAGAAATAAGGTTGAAGATGTAATTAAGGTTGCTAATCAGCTGACCTTAAGGTAGAAAGATTATCCTGGGTTGTCTGAGTGTGCCCAGGGTATACACAGGGTCCTTAAAAGTGGAAGAAGGCAGAACTGAGGAAGATGTGACTACAGAAGAAACAGAAGAATGGTTGCAGATACAATGTTGCTGCCTTTGAAGGTGGAAGAAGGAAGTCATAAGCAACCTCTAGAAGCTGGAAAGGGCAAGGAAATGATTCTTCCTTAGAAAAAGGAACACAGCCTGCCTACACTTTGATTTTAGCCCAGTAAGGGCTAAATTTGTAATCTGTTACAGCAGCAGTAGGAAATTAATACACTGAGTGACAATGTAAAAGGTAAGTAGGGAAGGCCCCTTTAGAGGCCTCACTAAAATATGACAGTCCAGAGAAACACTGAAAAATAGGAGCCAGCCATAAAAAGAGTTGAGGGAAGAAGATTCCAGACAGAAGGATTGAGTATTGCATCCCAGAGTGAGGAAACGCCTTGGCTTGTTCTAGGAGCAGAAAGGAGGCCTGAGTGGCCGAGCAAAGAAGTGAGGGAGAGTGAGTAAGATGGACCTGGAGAGGTGGGCAGAGGTCCCATGCAAGGCCCGCGGTACTGGGGTTTATTCTAAGAGCAGTAGACTGCCATAAAGGTTTAAGCAGGGCTATAATACAGCATAATAATGAGCTGGTGGCTCGTAATCTCCTGGGTACTTCAATAGCAGCCCAGACTCAACCATGTTTGAAACTGAAGTCATCATCTCATGTGTTCCTCGTCAGTGATTCTGAGATTGACGAAGCACAAGACCAGAAGCCTGAGAAGCAACCTAGCCTTCTCCCTCCCAATTCAAGCTCATCAATTTCCCTTCCTAACCAGCTCTCTGTACACATCTCGATGCCACGCTCATGCATTAAGAGAGAAGCTCTATAACTCCTCCCAGTTGGGGTCCTGCCTCTGGCATTGCCCATCTCTAACCATCCTCCACACTGCAGCAAAGCCACATGTCCAAAAGGCAAACCTGACCATCCCCTCTTTTAAACCCTTCAAAGGTTTTCTATAGGAAACATGATGAAGTCTAACTCCCAGGGCCTGCACTGGATGAGGCAAATGAGGCACTTTTCCAATGGACAAAATATAAGGGGGTGCCAAAACACCCAGTAATCAAAATGAATAATATATTAACAACTCTATTGCAATATAATTTACATACCAAAAAGTTTACTTAATTGAGGCATACAGTTCAATGGTTTGGTATATTTACAAAATTGTGCAACCATATTCTAATTTTAGAACAGTTTTCTTTTCTTTTCTTTTCTTTTTGAGGAAGATTAGCCCTGAGCTAACATCTGCTGCCAATCCTCCTCTCTTTGCTGAGGAATTGACCCTGAGCTAACATCTGTGCCCATCTTCCTCTACTTTATATGTGGGATGCCTGCCACAGCATGGCTTAACAAGCAGTGCTTAGGTCTGCTCCTGGGATCTGAAACAGCGAACCCTGGGCCACCGAAGCGGAGCACATGAACTTAACCACTACATCACTGGGGCGACCCTAGAACAGTTTTATCATCCTAAAAAGTAATCTTGTATCTATTAGCAGTCACTCTCCAGCACGCTTGTCACTCCCTGCAGGCCTAATCAATCAGTAATCTACATTTTATCTTTAGATATTTGCCTATTGTGGACATTTCATAGAAATGGAATCATATAATATGTGGTCTTTTGTGACTGGCTTCTTTCACTTGCCATGTATTTTCAGGGGTCATCTATTTTGCAGCAAGTATCAGTACTTCATTCCTTTTTCATGGCCAAATAGTATTTCATTGTATGGATATGCCACATTTTCATGATCCATTCATCAGTTGATGGATATTTAGGTGGTTTCTATCTTTTGGCTACTAGGAATAAGGCTGCTATCAACATTCATGTACAACTTTTGTGGACATATGTTTTCATTTCTCTTGGGAGGATACCTAGGAGTGGAATTACTAAGTCATATGATATCTCTATGTTTGCCAAACTGTCATCCAAAGTGGCCGTACTATTTTACATTATCACCAGCCGTGTAGGAGAGTTCAAATTTTTCTGCATCTCCACCAATATTTATCATGCTCTGTCTTTTTGTTATAGTCATTCTAGTGAGTGTGAAATATGCTCTCATTGTGGCTTGGATTTCCATTTCCCTAATGACTAAGGATGTTGAGCATCTTTTCACATGCTTATTAGCTGTTCGTATATCTTCTCTGGAAAAATATCCACTCAAATTCTTTGCACAGTTTTTATTTGGGTTATTTATCCTTTTACTATTGAGTTGTAAGTGTTCCTTAAATATTCTGGTTACGAGTCCCTTTTCAAATGCATGATTTGCACATATTTTCTCCCTGCTTTTGAGCTATCCTTTTACTTTCTTAATGGCATGCCTAGAAGTTTTGAAGTGTGATGAAGTCCAACTTATCAATCTTTTCTTCTATTGCTTGTGATTTTGATGTCATGTCTAAGAAACCATTGCTTAACCCAAGATGGTGAAGACTAATTCTGCTGTTTCCTTTTTGGAGTTTTGTAGTTTTAGTTCTCATATTTAGGACTATGATGTACTTTCAGCTACTTTTGTGTAAGATGTGAGGTAGAGGTCCAACTTCATTGTTTTGCTCATGGATACACAATTGTCCCAGCACCATTTGTTGAAGAGATAAGTAATATTTTAACGTAATAAAGACAAGACCAGTAACAGTGTCATGCTGAGCCATACTGGAGCCTGAGACAAAAGAAAAACATCAGTAATACTCATTCATCTTTATTTAGAATTTTTATATTTTTATCTTGATTACTTAGTTTTTGGAGCCTTTTAAAATTTGGCTTCTGAAGCAGATGCCTCACTCACCTCACCCTAGTCACAGTCCTGATAACTCCTAAGTTAGCATACTAAGCACACCCTCACTCCTACCTGCTCTTCCAACCACCTGCATCTCAACCAACCATGCCTAGCTTGTATCACTAATAATACAGATTTGTTCATGTTTCCCTGCACACCATGCTGTGTCAGGCATCTGGCATTTCGATCATACTCTTCACTTTGCTTGGAACACATTTCTCACTTTCCATTACCTAAATCTTTCCCCTCCCACAAGATAAGGTGCCAACCCCTCCAAAATGCCTTTTGCACCTCCAGTTTGGGGTAGCTGTTCCTTGTCTGTGCTCACACAGTGCTGTCATTTCCTGCGACATAGCACTTATCAGACTGGGTAATAATGATATATTACTTGTCTTCCCTCCCTCTGGACTGCAGCTCTTTGTCCCTTGTGTCCAACTATGTCTTATCCACCTGGACATTCCCAGGTCCTAGCACGATGGCTAGAACATGACAGATGAGGAAATAGATATTTAATAGTTCCTCTAAATGGGAGTATGGCAGGAAGAAAGCAATCTCATCTGCCTAGAGTGAGCAGAGAAGTTTTCCTTAAGGAGGCTTTCCTGTAGGAGGACATGAACTAAGCACACGTGTCACAGAATGCATAGCTACTGAAACATTCCAGAGAGCAAAGGCAGTGCCTGAGGCAAGTGCTCCTTTGATAGAAGCAAAGACTCCCAAGGCCTCATTAGAGAGTCAGCCCCAGGTGGTACAGAAATTTGAAGAATACTAACTGGTCTTAGGGGCCTACAAGTGAGGCAGGAAAGTGGCTGCCTCCAGGGAAGGCGGCCGTGAGCAAACAACAAGGGCAAATCCGCACTGAGCTCACCTCATTTATCCATTCATTCATTCACTCATCAGTCATCACAAAGCATTTATGGGGCATCTTATGGATACTAGCCTGGGCCCTGGAATACAGGAATCAGAGATCAGTTTCCCACCCTAGAGAAATTCAGAGTCAAGTAAACTGCTGCAATCTTACTATGTATGGTGTGGGATACCAAGGAAATAAGGGTGTTGAAAACAAAGTTCAGCCTTCAGTGCTTTTGCTGGATTCTTCCTTTGCCCCTCCAAATCCACTCTATACCTTCATCTACTCCACTGTCCCCTGTGAAACTGAACTTCTCAGATCACACCTTTGGGCTCCCTTGCTCACTGACTTCCAACTGGGTTTGACGAATGTTGCGCACCAGTAGGAGACTGAAAGGAGGGAAGCGAGCAAGAGTATGGCAATTATGACCATGCTTTGGAGTTGCCCTGGGCTGGTTTTGTCCAAGTCAAGGATCCTGAAGAAAGATCCATTCCATACAGCCCACTCTGTCTCCTGATTCTCTTTCACCTCTCTCCACTCCTTCAGACCTACAATGGCAATGAGATTTCACAGCCTTATAGTGTTGGACCATTCTTTGTGGTTTCTGTAAACCCTGCTCCCAGCTTTGTAAATAGCCCTCTATTAAATTCTTCTCAAATTATCCTAATGTGAGTATGCCATCTGTTTCTCACTGGGACCTCAACTGATATAGTGAGCTCCAAGGGGAGATGTGACAAGAACATCCATAAACAGAGGATGCAAGGAGGAATCCCTTTGGACATGTGAAGGAATACATATGGCTGCTCACTGGGAAAAGAGGGCGTGGGGAAGAGTCAAAGCCAATGCCTTGGGATTGTTTTCATTTCTACCTAGGAGGCTGGAATAGTGCAGGGCATTGATTGAGGGTATCTGGGAGTCTGCCTCTAAAGGATAGCAGATTTGGAGGGCAGGGAAATGTTCTTTTCTTCCAGAGAAATGTGTAGAGGACAGGGAATCTGAGTTTTCTGTGGGTAGACAGCAATGAAGGATTAATCAGCTTAAACTTTCAAGGTCAATCTCCCTTCCCATGCCACCCTGGGACCTCAGAACAAAGGAAAAGGTAAGTTGATGCACCTTAAGTTTTCCAGAGGAAAAGAGAAATATGGTTGTTTCCTGAGAGTTGTAGTCTATATCAACAAATAAAAGGACAAAATAGAGCTCTGCCAAGTCATCTTAAAGGGATGAAATGATTTCCAAGGCCTGTAAAACTTTCCTACCACTTGACATATCCAGAGGTTATCTAGAAGATGGTTCCAGTATGGGAACATCCACGTTAGAAAGACACATGCATCGGGCTCTGTGAATGCCATGTCATTAAGCATTCAAATCACACCACTCACATCCCTCGTTTCCATCGCCCTCAAAAAAACTTAGGAGTGTTATTTGGTTTCCATATTTTCCTGAAAGGGAAAATATATATGTGCTGGTCAGGTATAGAGAACCTAACAAGAACATTTCATCTTAAAAATCAATACATTTGGCATCAGCTATTATTATTCCTCAGTCTTCTGTAGGCATTGTTAGCATGAGTCAGCCTCCCCAAGTGCAGTAAGCTCTCTGACACTTCAAGTATATGAACCCCCAAAGCTGAGGTCAAACCCCTGTGCTTCCCAGAGGCCCCTTGACAGCTTGCCACCCAGTGGCCCCTAGGCACAACCACATACCATGCTACCTGTGTGGGCCATGCCTCTCTCATCCCCTTCTTGCCCAGGTGACTGCTTGACTAAAATTCAGGATTTTACCATATCCATTTTCAATTTCACAGGCTGACTTTGGCCCATTGTTCTTCTTGACTGATTCTGTCAGTCACTGTATTTGCTGCCTCTGTCAGATTAGAGTAATCCACAAGCAGGCATGACCCAAGTGACTGATAAAAATGTTAAATAGACAGGCAGAGGAGTTCTTCCATCTCATCCTGGTTACTCTCCTTTTAAAACTCTGGTTTATATTTTTCCCTTTAAAGTTTAGAGCCCAGAACTGAAAGCAACATTATAGGAGTGGTCTCATCTGTGCATAACAGAGCACGACTCTCACCTCCCTCACTTCAACCCTGTGCTCTTACTGACATAAGCTAAGAACAAAATATCCCCCTACTCCATTATGGCTCATATTATTACTAATGAAAGCAACTCAGTCGTCTTTTATTCTGCCGATATTGTCACATTGGTCTATCTTGTTGGCTTACTTTTGGACTCAAGTGTAGGCTATTTGACTTCTATTCAGTTCTGCCTTATTGTTCTCAAACTGTTGCTTCAGCCTGTTGAGATCTGTTAGGATCCTGGAACAATGGATCTGACACACAGAACCTCTCATTCCTCAACTTTTGTCTGACTCCCAAGTATCACCCTGTCCCCACTTTTGTCTCTATATTTCAGTTTCAACAGTGTAAACTGCTTGTGGGTCTCTGCATGTCCTCTAGACTGTGAATATACTGCAACCTCTTCAACACAGAAAAAGTCTCAGATTAACAGAAAGGTCCACACCCCAGGCTCTGACCCATGCCACTCATTCACTGGTCCATGCAACAGAAGGCTCAGTAGCAAAAGGATAGAGGAGGTCTCTCAGTCACATGGCCAGGTGGCCAGGGTCTAATTCTGTCTCCACACTTACAAGGCTATCACAGGGAGGTGTGAGCAGCATATGGTACAGCAGACTAAGCATACACCAAGAATCTTTCTACCTCTCTCTAGCTGTAGCAAAGTTTGTTCATTTCTCCCCAACATCCATTCTCCTTTTCTCTTAAGAACAGACCCCCATTTTTAGCAAAGCACATATATATGACCACCTGGAATCAAGACAGTATTTCCAGCTCCTTTACGACTGGAAATGGTAGTGAGACAAATTTTTGACCAATGAGATGCAAGAGGTTGTGTTATGAGGGACTTTCAGGAAGGTTTCTTAAAGGGATGCGGGTGAGTGATCTTTTGTCCTCACGGGCTTACGCCTGCTACCTTCCTGGAATATGAATGTGATGATAGGCTTTCCATCCACTGGCTTTTCCAACAGCCATCTTAGCACCATGCAGTAAATTTTAAGTTAGAAGCTGGCTCTAGAGGATTGTGAAGGAGAAAGATTGAAGCCTGGTCTCAGAGTCACCAGACCAGGCCTAGACTGCCTCTACACCAGCTTTTTTTATGGGAAAACCAAATAAGCTTTCATTAATTTAAGCCAGCCAGCCCTAATGATCCAGTGATTAAGATTCGGTGCTCTCACTAACCTAATCTAATGAATATTTGGATCCCCAGCTGGAGTTTTTTTCCCTTTTGGAGAACCACACCATCCATCCATCGGTTGTCATACGGTGGTGGCTGTGTGTTACTGTGATGCTGAAAGCTACACCACCAGTATTTCAAATACCAGCAGGGTCACCACCTATGATGGACAGGTTTCAGCAGAGCTTCCAGACTGGACAGACTACGAAGAAAGACGTGGCCACCCACTTCTGAAAAAATTGGCCATAAAAACCCTATGAACAGCTGATAGCAGTAGAGCATTGTCTGGTATAGCTCCGTAAGATGAGAGGATGGCTCAGAAAGACCAGGCAGGGTTCCACTCTGCTGTCCACAGGGTCACTAGGAGTCAGAATCAACTCAATTGTACTAACAACAAAATTTAAGCCACCACCCGGGAGCTGCTTTCTGCTGTATTCAGCTGAAGTTACCCCAGCTGCTTGACTTTGGACAAGGCTCTTGCTTTCTAACCTTGTTTCTCCAACTGAAAAATGAGACTAACAACATGATCCAGAGGGACAAGACTACACTGGATAGCCCCCTCCCCATTTACTCAACACACTTCTATTCAGCGACTGTCATAGGTCAAGCTTTGACAAGGTGCCAAGAATATGAAGGCAAAAAGATACAAGGAATTCAATCTACAGGTTTTGTTTTATGGCCATTTTTCATTTCACCCACCATTTCTTTCCTCCCCTCCTTCTTTCAACAAAAATTTATTAAGTGCCAACAGAGATGCCAGTACTGGAACAAGCCTTGGGACTAGGGCTACCATATTTAGAAAATAAAAATGCAAAGACAACAAATCATTGTTTCAGTATAAGTATGCCCCAGGCAACTATTTTTATGCCAAATAGGTATTCATTGCTTATCTGAAATTCAAATTTAACTTGGTGACCTGTTTTTTATCTGACGACCTTCACTGGGTCTACCATTGTGAGTGAGACTGAAAGCTCGGTCCTCCAAAGAGCTCCCTTCCCATGTAGGGGACAGTGAGCAAACCAGCGAGCAGCTCAGTATCCTCATAGACAGTAGGGATGAGCACATGGAGAAAACAAAGTAGCTACAGTATGATGGGAAAGGGGTTCTTTGAGGTTGTCAGGGAAGTCCCCTGAGGAGCAAACGTTTCACCAGATATCTGCACGTTGAAATGGAGCTAGCCAAGCCAGGGGAAGCCAAGTCAGGGCAGAGGAGCCAGCAAGAGCAAAAACCAGATGGGAACATGTCTGGGATGTTCTGGAATCCTGAGGCCAGAGTGTCAGTGTTGAGGAGGGAGAGGGGGGATCCAAGCTGGGTCATGCAGAGCCTGTAGGTGAGAGAAAGGCAAAGGATTTCGTCTTAAGAGTAATGGGAAGGCATCAGAGGGTTATTAGCAGGGGATGACAAGATCCAGTTTACTTATTTTTATTTAGTTATTTTTTATTGTGGTAAGAACAGTTGACATGAGATCTACCTTCTTAATGGAATTGTAAGTGCACAGTACAGTATTGTTAGGCACAGTGTTGTACAGCAGATCTCCAGCACAGATTCATCTCTCACAATTCAAACTTTACACTTGTTAATTAGCAACTCCCCATTTCCCCTCACCCCCAGCCCCTGGCAAATACCTTTCTATTCTTCACTTCTGTGAGTTTGACTATTTTAGATATCTCCTATAAGTGGAATCATGCAGTATTCTTCCTTCTGCGACTGGCTTATTTCACTTAACAAAATGTCTTTCAAGCTCATCCATGTTGTCACAGACGGCAGAATTTCCCTCTCTTAGTTTTAAAAGACCTTCGTGACTGCTGGATGGAGGTGATGTAGAGCTGGAGGAGTGAAGGCAGCGGCAGGGAGAAGAACGTGGAGGCTTTTCAGTAACTCAGCTCAACTGATGGAACCTTTGGGGAAGAGCAGAAGAGTTGACGAGAATGATCCAACTGGGTAAGCATTTTGAAGGTAGAACAGACAGGGCTAGTAAATAGATTAACTGTGAGGGCTGCAGGAGACAAGGGAATAAAATATGACTTCTAGGACTTAGCCCTGAATAACTGAGACAAGACATGCTCATTTTCCAAGATGGGGAGCACTACTCCAGTGTGAGGAGTCAGGTGGGAGATAAGAAGTCTATCTTGGCCAAGTAACTTTCATTAAATATTCAAATGGAGACATTAACCACTCAAAGTTACTTTTATTATTAATTTACAGGAGAGAAAACTGAGGTCCAGAAAAGCTTAAAAAGCAGGACTCACACTCAAGTCTGTCTAGATCCAGCTTCGTTTGCTAGACCACATTATTTTAAACCTCCCAACCGACAGAGATGAGGTGAACATCAAATGAGATTATAGATTTTAAACTATAATCCTTATTAATGTGGGACACTGTCTGAAGATGGGCAGGGTGTGGAACCCACAGGATCCAGGGAACAGAGAAAATGTGCCCAGCTCTGCCTTGGAGCTGGGTCCACTGTATACCAGGGTCGATCACATTTCCCAAGATAGGCTGTTGCAAAGCTAAGCTTCACACCATCACCTCTGAATCATTTACACAGCCTTTGCTAAATAATTTACCTCCACGTAGACAAAATGGGTCCACAAGCTTCCCAAACATTGTGGGGCTGGTGCATAATTTACAAAGCAATGCTCAGCCTCCCCACGTAGGGAGAAAAACAAGACTTGGACATCTGCCAAAGTCAAGAAGGGCATCAGCTGGAATGGAGAGAAAAAGCAGCTCCATGTAAGAGTGTGTCTGAGAAGCAAAGGCACCTACTGAATCCCAGATGCCCAAGTCAAAATAAGGCAGGGAAATATGAGGGTCAGGCTGCCTCTGTCCAGAGGTAGAGCCGGGGAGGGTGAGCACCTAGTTAGCATGTGTTTTGGAAGTCTGAGTGAAATATTATCGGTGCCACATTCTTTCTGATTGCTGAGAACCTGAGACTCAATCAATCAATCACAAATCAGCATTGCTTCTGACAAGAAGCACACTTAGCAAATATCCAGGCATTTTGAGATAGATGGGAGATAATAATGTGGGTTTGGAAAAAAAATAATTTTCCCAATTATTTGTCTGTGCCTGCAATTCTTTCCTCTCGACCCCTTATGCACTTGAAGAATTCCTGCTCCTTTTTCAAGTCTTCCTTCACTCCCTCAAACAGCAGTCTAAGTTTCCCTTATAAAGAACTACATTTTACCTTTTAAATGTTGGTATCCCATACTGTGCTATGAGCTCCTTGGTGACAGGGACGCTAAATCTGTGATCACAGTACACAATTCAATCCTAGCACATCGATCAATATATAGAGAGTGAATAAAAGAAACAAATGGGACAAATGACTTACAAGACCTTTTCCCCAGCCATTCATAGAGTATTGCTGCTTTAAGGATCAACATTAATATCAGAAGATATCAAAATGCGTATTAAAAGAGCAAACACACGAGTTACACAGCACCTTCAAGATTTGTGCTGCATCTTGCTCCACATGAACCAATACTTGCTATTCTGACCACCTTTCAGCTTCAACCCTTTGAGTTTAGCGTCTAGTTGGTGCTTTAATGATCTGGATCTTACTACGGTGCTTGGATTCTTGAATCAGACAGACATATTTTCAGTGTGAGTTTACAGCCTGTCACTTAAAAGCTGTGTGACCTCAGTTTAGTAAGATCACCTCTGCATTTCAGCTTCCTTATTTGTGAAACAGGCATATTAGTAGTATCAGGATATTAATAGTAACTACCTCTTTGTGATGGTGTGAATATTAAATGAGATAGTGATTGTAAAGATGTTAGAACAGTACCTGGCACTTAGTAAGCACTGAACAAAAGCTGGCTATGACTATTGTTTTCACTTTACTCCAAGATGTGTGGTTTATCCTGTCTCTGGACATGCCTTCTGCTTCTTCTACCAGCACTACCTATCTTCAGCTTGGCCCTGAGACTTGCTGTCTGGATACCCAATAGCCAGTGGGCAATCCCAGAATGTGTTCGCCAACCACAAGCTCCATCCTTGTGATGATAACCTATTTCTTACCTCTGGAAACTTCTAAAGATCAGGATTAAAGATTGAATTATCTTAAATTATTTTTAAGTTATCAATCTGTGCTACTTTGAATACAGCTCCCCACAAAGGCTGAACCATACAAAGCCCCAACTTACATTTGGATTATTTCTACTTGATTTTAAAGACACAATAACAGTTAGCATTTAAATAGCATTTACTGTATGCTTGGTACTTTCCTAAGTGTTTTACATTTGGTCCTCCAAACAACCTAGGAGGTACCAGTAGAGTGCCATTTTACGTATGAGAAACTGAAGCATAGAAAGGTATCCTGTGTATGAAGGTTGGGCTTGTCGCGCTGTGTTCAGGAGAGCTTTCTAGTTGGGGCTGGATAATAAATTCACATCCATGAGAAAATAAAAACATCATCACCCTTGAAAGGTCCAGTCTTTCTCACTTTTGGACGTCGAGAAAGAGACAGGTTCTGGTATAGAAAACCAAGACTTACAAAGCAAAGCTTAGATGGCCAGGAAAAGGGAATGTGTATGTTCTTCTGAGCCTACTCTCTTTAGCTAAAGTTTTGATGTATCTAAACATACTTGAAAGAAGATGGGAGAAATTGGCTGTTGCCTCAAAGAAGTATGTGGATGAGGGCCAAGCAGGGAGACACCTTATGGGGAGCCTAAGGCTGCTGTAGGTAGCAGGCTTATAAACCAAAATATCAACTGCTGTCTGGCGTTAATTCCTTTCTGTGATCTGGCAGCCCTGCTAATCGTTCTTGCCTGTCTCAGTTGTACCATGGAGGCTGAAGGAGTGGATTCTGGTCCACCTTGGACACATGTGAAAGTAAGACCCAGAATCTCTGAAGACAGCTTTGTTGGCAGCAGCACTAATGAGGGGCCAAAGGAATGGCTGTGTCTCAGGGATGAGAAAGAACACTCCTCTACCAATGGATCAGGGAGCTCCCTGATCCATTGCTATTTAAGGCAGATGAGGATTATATATCATTAAAGGCTCTGGCTCATTTCTTTACCTGCCCAAGGTGAGCGAGGCCCATGGGAGATGAAAATGGCGGCCCTTTTCAGTCAAACCTAGAGGCTGCTGTAGGTCAGGCAGCTGGGGTCCCAAGGGAAAAAAGAAAAATAAATTAAACTCCTTCATCTGGAAAATAAATACCAAATGACAAGTGATCACGTGCACTGCATGAGTGAGTCAGGCAGGTCTAATTCTCTAATTATTGCCTCTGGTTTCCCCATGGAGATAAACAGCAAGTTGGTGGAGAAAGATAATCGGGGGTAAATACTGTGTCTCCTTGCCTTCTCTTACTTAATGAAATAATAAAAATATTTTCCTTAAGTATCCAGCTCTGGTAAAAAAAAAAAAAATTGAGACTATTTTTGTCTTACTCTTGATTCAAAAGTAAATCCATGGAGATTTACTGAGCAACTACTATAACACCGTGTTCAATACTGGGGCTTCAGAGCTCAATATGACCAGCTATCCTCAGAAAGCACTACCTCTGACCTCCCCTGGACACTCCTCACAATACACATTCACACATTTTTAAGAAATTTTAGATCTCAAATTGGTTTTTAGAGGATGCCTTTGTTTACAATATTCACCACTAAGAGTCTATGATTTCACTAATACTCATCTATCTTCTACTTGAAAAATTGTTTCTGCTAAGCAAAATATATTTATTAAATAATAATTAGTTTCCCCATTTGTATTTAAAATTTCCAATACAAGTTTCTTTCAAGAGATAAACTGCGTGCTCATACTGAGTCAACAGAATGCCAGTAAAAATTTATGTACTCATTCAACAATTGTGTATATAGGGAGCACCTGCTAGGTGCCAGACATTGTTTGGGGTACTTGGAATGTCAGTGAACAAAATGTTAAAAATAAAAAGAATTCCAATTCCCCAAGTAACATCAGTTCTAGTGGGAAAGTAAAGTCAAAACAAATTGACAAGAAAACAACAAATACGTAAGTGATAGTGTGTATTATAAGGTGATGAGTATTATCAGAAAAAGGAAAGTGAGTAAGAGAGAGATCCATGGAGGTATGTGTGAGGGGTAGTGGTGAATGTGGGAACAGTAAGCTGTAATTTAAAATAATAGAGTGGTCAGCATAAGATTCATGGAGAAAGTGCCAGTTAAAGGCTGTCAGAGTGAATCATGTGATATGAGGGTGAGCATTCTAAGCAAAGCTGGAACACCAAAGCATGCTTGGAGCGTCAGGGGAACAGCCAGGCCTGTGGCAGCTAGACGGAATCCAAGGAGAGAGTTGCAGATGATACAGAGAGATGGCTGAGGAAGAAATGGTGGAGAGCCATGTGGGATATTGGAAAGACACTGCCTTTATTCCAAGAGAAACGGGGAGACTTGGAGGATTTTCAACAGAGGAATAGCATGATAAAAGCATCATTTTCCCTGGCTTGAGAACTTTCATTTAGCCTAGCCATAAAATATCCAGTGGGCTCTCTGGGATCTTGAAAATACCCAAAGCAGCTTCCAGGGTCAACTCTTGGCTTCACGAAAGGTCCAAGAACCCAGGTTTAGTGCCAACATTTGAGTTACAGAAGAGAAAATGGAAACCCAGATGGGCAATGGACTAGCCTGTGTCCAGCCCCTGAGTTTGGAGCAGGCCCAGGGCTGGACACAGGACTCCTGGGAGCCAGAACAGTGCTCTCCCCCACTCCGTGGGAATAACCAAAGTGAGTAAGCAAGAAGAAACCTGTCTTGGTAATTTTATTTTTCAGCTCACCTTTGTTAGCCAGGCACCATGTTAAGTGCTTTACAAACAATATCTCTCCCAGGACCCAGAGACCCCATAATGTAGGAGTTGTTGTTTCCAACTCATAGGCAAGAACTAAGATGCAGGGTTTACTGCATTTATTCGAGGCACACAACTATACATGACGGAAGCGGAATTCAAACCCAGGCTCCTCACCTGACCTCAGAGCCCCTCTTTATTTGTCACTGTAGAGGAGGGTTTGTAAAAGGACTGAACCCAATTTTACATTTACTTGCATTTCTGCATCATGTTACTCAGCTTCCTATCTTTTTTATCACTCTCGTGGAAGCTTTCAATATGTTGACTTAAACTCACAAGTTCTGGAATAAATTCTAGTGAGAAAGTTAGGTTGTTACATAAAAGACTTGTTGGGCAGACTTCAATCAAGTACTTTCCAGCAAATGGGAAAGATAGTTTCCCAATAATAGAAACTCATTTTTCAATGTCCAGGTCAAGGCAATCCATGCTGTGCAGGGAGCTTTCTCTGCTCTCCTCTCCAGGTGGGAAGAGGTCACTCCCAGTTCCAAACCTTCATAGCTGTCGTGGCACAGTCGTGACAGCTGTCCTGTGTGGAGCCCTTACTGTGGACCAGGCATTTAACCTCCATAATCTCAAGACATTGCAACAACCCCTAAGACAGGTACGATCATTAGTTACTTGTATTTTACAAATGCATATATGGAGCCTCAAGAAGTTCAGGAATTTGCCTAGAATCTCACAGCCAGTGAGTGGCAAAGCTTCACTCCACACAGCCTTGGAAACGTCTCCTGTTGCACTGACTGCAGCAGACCTGGGTTCAAGCCTGTGATCAGCAGTGAATAAGTGCCAGGAAGGCAGGGAACTCATCTCTTTTGGTTACACTGGATCTCCAGCACCTAGATTAGTGCTGGACCCAGAGTGTATGCTCAGTGGATATTGGCTGAATGAATAAATGATGTCCTCTCTGAGGCTCAAATTCCTAATGCATGAAACTCTGATTCTATGTAAAGATTAAATTGGACAATAAAAGAACAAGTGCTTTATGAGCCACAAAGTCCTAAATAATGGTTATTTCAAACCTGAGATGCTATGATTTGACCTTTCATTGCTGTTATGTCTGTGCCTTTCCTCTCCTAATAACCTGTAAGTAAGCTGTGGTGTCTCATGGAACACTGTGTCACCATGAGGTCTGATGAATAAATAATCAGGAGGAGGGTTTTGTTTGGGGGATGATACAAACAGGATAGCCAAATTAAATCAGAATAACTATGCAACCCTCAAGGAGCACCTGTAGGACCTGGCTCTTTAAAAAAACAACAACAAGAAAATAGTCACTCTCAGGAGTCTGAACTCCTCACTCAAGTTCAGGACTTCAGACTTGCAGGTCATTCTCCTTCAGCACCTATACCGACTGGCAAAAACAACTACAAAAATCAATGGATGCTACATGCTGGATGGGGAGAGACTGCAAAACAGAGGATTATCCTCCCTCAGGAAGACAAGAGATAAAGGGGAATTGATTGACGGTGTCAGGCCAGTCCTTTCATCAGAGCCCACGGGAGGGAGGGCTGGGAGCCTGTGGGAAGGCAGGCTGCCATTCTCACAGTGCAGAGTCCCCTGGGAATGTTTTCTTTTGACTGATAAGGCTGACAGAAGTGCTTTTGAGGCCCAAACTGGCTTCCTGTTATTCTCTAGGGACTTGGCCTGTTTTCCTCTCCAAAATCACACTGTCAGCCTCCACATTCTCTCTGAATTACCTCCCCGAAAACCTGCTTGTGGAGAGGGACCCTGGCTTCTCAAGCCCAACCCACACACCCTTTATTACTGCCACAAAAGATATGCACAAGGGCCCTTTCTGCCTCCTGTGAGAAGCACAGGTGCTCACAGCACTCACGGCTCTACACAGGGCTGATTTACACCTAGGTTTATCACCCAGGTTAATCACTCTGGTTCATCACCTAGGCTCTGTCTGTGCAACTGCCCAGTGCCCTGGTGGCCTCTGACTCTCTTCTCTCATCCCTGCCATGTCCTCTGGGGTCTGATCCCTGATTATCTTTGCAGCTTCCCTTCTAACCCCATCCTTCTCTCCCCTCAGGCCCCAACCTTTCTGAATTCCAAGCAGTTCCCCAAACCTCTATTTTTAGCAGGTACCTGGGGTTTGTTTCAATCAGATATGATAAAACACACAGACATAGAAATGACTGACACGAAGGAGGAAGTTTACTCACAGTTCTCACATCATGTCATGCAGGGCCACATGGGGAAGCACCAGGGTTAGTCAGGAGGCAGAGGGAAGAGGGGGGACTGTCGGCAACTGCCTTAATTGTGGTTTCCACAAGAAGGACAATGAGGCAGAGTAAGCAGGCTCTGATTTGGCTAGTTTGAATACTGGATCTGGGGCATAGGAGCTGTCCCTATAGTCTGGTACAACATTCAGGGGAATAGTGACCTGGAGGATAAAAGACTGATAAAGGAGGTGGTAGGGTTATGGGCAGGTTTGCATACGAAAGGCTTGCTCCCAGGCCAGCTATCTATAGGAATTAACCAGCCCTGAGAGGAGCAGTCTCTCCAGGGTCAGCAAAGACCCAAGATGTCAAACCATCAAAAATACAGCATAAATATATACCATTACATTTGTAAATTATTCCTCAATAAAGTCGGAAAAGTTACAGAACAAGTGATATGATTAATACACCCCCACAGCCTCTCAGGCATCGTGGAAGGGCTTGTCTCAGACCTGTGGGCCCCTTGAGGGAGAAGGCTAACCATTTAGCACCACTGGGTATTATGGAACCCTTCACTCCCAATTTCCTGTTCACCTCAATCAGCGATCAATGGAAACTTCTCCAGACTAAGCCAGTTGTCTGAACCAAGTATTCCCCCAGGCTTCGCAAAGGAGATATGAGAGCGAAAAAGAGAAATCCCTGCCCCTAAGGAATTCTTTCACTGTTCATCAATATCACTAGAGGTGGTGATGCTGGAAAGTTTAAAGCGCATAACAGGAGGAAAAATGGGGAAATGTTTCAATCACATGGGCAGATAGTGAAGGTGGAGTGGGTGGGAGGGATAGCGATAAGTAACCATCCTTAGCCAGCTAAGGCTTGGGCAGCTCTAAGTCTTGGGAGACTGGGAAAGAGGCCAGAAATGTCGGGGCTAAGGCAACAGCAACAGAGAGAGCCACTGAAGGTGAGTAAGTGCATGACTTGATAAAAATAGTGTGCACAGAAGACGACAGGGCAGGCCGTGTGCCGGATGGCTTTGAGGCAGGTGGAGGCCAGGAATCCCACTAGGAGGCTATTGCAACAGTAGAGTAAGGGATGATGCAGGCTTCCCCTGAGGCAGGGATCCAGGGGTGAAGAGGACAACAGGGGAGATGACAGTAACAACAGCTTTGTTTTGGGCACCTACTTTGTGCCAACTCATTTATATACATCGTATAATTTAATTCTCAAAATCATATGCAGTTTGGCTGTGGTCCTATGTGACAGTTGAGGAAATTGAGGCACAAAGTCCCAAGGCTACTAACTTAGTAAATGCCTGAGCTGGGACTTAAACTCAGGCATTTGAGTCCAGAGCCTTCTCTCTTAACCACCACGTGGAGATAGTGGTTGAAAGGAAGGGATTCAGGTACCCTGACAGGCTGATCTCACTTAAACCTTTCACAACCCACCACCCACAAATGCCCTCCTTCCCACTCCCAAAGAACGATGTAAGCTTGAATGACAAATTCTGGATCCCTTTTTTTATCTTCGAAGCACCTGTCCATGATCATATAACATGTCCTTTTTGATAAAAAGTGAAAATGCAGTAAAAATGGAAATTCCTGGCCTGGCTGCGCAAGGCCATAAGCACAGGTGCACCATTAACTTTGAGTAGTGCCCTGGAGAGGAGCAAGGATTCCAGCCACAGAGCTGCCCGAGGGAACACGCTGCTCTCACACTAAAGGGAAAAGGGCAGCCCTGTTCCTCTGGCCGTATATGGAGCAAATAAACTAGAAACGTTGTCAAGAATTATCCCTAAGGTTGTGTTTCTCAGCCGTGACTGCACAGAAAAACTATCTGAAGAAAAATACTGACACCCAAGCCTCAAGGCAGATTAGCTTAAACAGAATTTCTGAGGTTGAGGCCCAGGCATTGTACTTTTGTAACTTTCTCTAGTGATTCTCGTGCAGGATGGGGGCTGAGAGGCGCTGCTCTTGGCTGATGCTGAGCAAAGTAGCCCTTCATGTACCATTTGGGAACCTCATTCAAAGAACCCATTTGAGCCAAATTTATTTATCTGGCATCTCTCTGTGCCAGAAGCTGCCCTATGTTCTGGAGAGGCAGAGATGAACATCATGATCTTTTCCTCAAGGATTTTACCATGGAGTGAGTGAATAGAAAATTATAATAGAGTGTTGGAGTCAGCTAAGTGTTAGAACAGAGCTGAGTGTGGAACAAGGTGGAGGTACAAAAGGAGAACCAGTCTTGGGGATCAGAAAGGACCTTGAACAGGAGCCAACACACAAATTGAGTGTTATAAGAGGAATAAAAATAAGCCAGGTGAGTACAAGTTTGGGGAAAGCATTTAAGGCCAAGAGAACAGCTTGTGCAAAAGAAGAGAGATGGGAAGTAAAGCATAGAGCACTGAGGGCTTTAAAGAAATCCAGGCCAGAGGAAGCACTAGATGCCTTTGAAAGGTCCTCTAGTGAGGCTAGAGACCATGGCAGGAAGGGTAGATCCCACAGGGCCTGGTGTGCAATGCAAAGAGTATTGGATTTTTGCTGGAGGGTGGACAGTACCTTTGAGAAAGTGTCTGGGATCAAAAAATGAAAGTATGAAAAAAATGTTAAGAAACACATAAATGTAAAGTATTTATATTGGTAATATGTGCACATTTATTATACCAATGGCAAGCATTTATTGCACACTTACCATGTGTCAGGCTTTGCTGTAAACACTTCACCTTCATTCATTCAGTCATTCAATAAATACTTATTGGCCATCTGCTGTTACAGGCCAAACACTACTGTAGATGCGGAGAATACAAGATTGAATAGCCAAAAATCTCTCTCCTTGTGGGGTTTACATTTGAATGGGGAGAAAGACGATTGGCAAAATAAGTAAAATAGTGAATTAGATGCTGATATGTACTATGGCAAAAAATAAAACAAAGAAAGAGAATAGAGAGTATTGGAGATGGGACTATCCAAGTTTGATGTGTTAACTTGCCTAGGCGACAGTCCTCATTATTCTATCAAATACTTATCTAGGTGTTGCTGGGAAGATATTTTGCAAGAGTGAATAGAGTCTGCAATCAAATTATCCACAATCAGATAATCTGTCCATAATCAGATTATAATCTGGACGGGCCTGATTCAATCAGTTGAAAGATCTTAAGAGCAAAGTGGAGGCTCTCCTAAGGAAGAAGAAATTCTACCTGTGGACTGCAGCATCACTCCCACCGAGAGTTCCAGCCTGAACTTTCTGATGGTCTGCCGTACGGATTTCAGACTTACCTAGCCACCCCTCACAACTGCATAAACCAATTTCTTGCAGTAAATCTTTTGATATATATCTCCAACTGCTTCTGTTTCTCTAGTTGAACTCTGACTGACATGGGGGAAGCTGTCATTTTAAATAGGAGACCTCTTCAGGGAGGCAATATCTAAGGAAAAACCTGAAGGAGGTGAGTGAATGAGATGAGCAAATATCTGCATGGCGGGGGGAGGGAACATTCCAGGTAAAATAGTAACAAATACAAGAGCGTTTTTCCATTTAATCCTCATAACAATATTATAAAGTAGAAATTAGTATTATTGTCAAGAACTGTGAAGAATCTGATTTTTTGCCTGCTTGTCAACTAACAAGTCAACCTGCCACACACTGATGCTGTCAGAAGATGTGAGACTGCTAGGTCAGAAGCAAAGGACATTATTACACACAGCATTGCAGGTGGGAGGAGCTTCTTGTGTGTATCAGTTACCCTTGCTCTCTGCAAGTCCCACAGGGACTACACAGATGGGTCCACGTGGATGCTGTGTATACTGTGGACCTGTGTCACATCTGGGGAACCTGAGCTTAAGAAATCCCCGATCTTATAATGAGGCCACTGTCAAACCTGCCCAGACTTTGCCTCAGAGGGAGACATTGTCTTTGCTTTACTGGTCAGGAAATAACTCTGCCCTGACAACTGGAGGGAGATGCTATTCCTTCAAGATTATTTGTTATACAAATATACTTGAAAAGTTGGTCTAGAGCAAAAGCTGTTAGCAAGAGGTACAAAAACAGGGGAGAACCATAGAGAATTATTTCTCATTTTGCAGATGAGGAAATTGAGGTACAGATAGGTTGAGTAACTTGCCTGAAATCACACAGCTAGTAAATGGAGGAGCAGGGGTATATGATCATCTGTCTTCCCCCGCTAGAATGAAGTACCATAAGCCAGAGACTTTTTTAAACAGCTAGATACCCAGAGCCTAGAAAAGTGTTTGGCACTTAAATCAATACCCAAAAACAAAACGTTTAACATGAACTGACAGATATTTGTATGTTCTCACATACAACAGAGAACAGAGCAAGAATGGCTCTTGCTTACATGAAGCTTAGAGTTCAGATAACATTAGGCATTCGATATATATTTAAATAAATTACTACATAATTACAATTGTGATGCATACTGCAAAGGAGAACTTCTAAGAGTATGTATGCTATATGCTGAATATTTGTTTCCCCCCCAAATTCATACGTTGAAACCTAACCCTCAAGGTGATGGTATTAAGAGGTGGGGCCTTTAGAAGGTAATTAGGTCATAAGGGTGAAGCCTTCATAAATGGGATTAGTGCCCTTATAAAAGACACCCCAGAGAGATCCCTTGCCCCCTCCACTATACACACTACATTGAGAAGATGGCCATCCGTGAGGAAGCGAGTCCTCACCAAACACTGAATCTGCCAGTGCCTTGATCTTGGAAGTCCCCATCTCCAAAACTGTGAGCAACAAATTTCTGTTGTTTATAAGGCACCCAGTCTCTGGTGTTTTGTTATAGCAACCGAATGGACCCAGATAATATGTGTTTACTTGCTTGTATGTGTGTGTGTGTGTGTGTGTGAATACATGCATATGTACACGTCCCTCAGGCCCCTCAGTTACAGGGAAGAGATGAAACCAGCTGTATAATTTGACCGAGGAATCATGATAGCAAAATAGGCAAAAATGCAAGATGCTTGATGCCGTCAAACAAATTTTTCACTACAATTTTGTGACATAAACACACTTATAAGGTCGACATTATCTCTGTCTCACATATGGGGAAACTGAGGCTTTGAGAAAAGCCATCCTGGTTCTTTTCATTCACAACCAGCTTGACACTTGGATACCCTCTGAATGATAGGATTTTACATACAAGAGTTAAAGGCTCCGGATGCCTCCAACTTGAAAATTTCTGCCTTCACTATGCCCACAATTTTTAAAGAGAAACATTCTTTTATTCGCACTGAAGTATGAGGTTTAAACTATAAGTGACATTTTTACAATACCCTTCCTTAAACAAATGACAGGGATTTTTTCCATGATAAGAGCAGTGAATCATTTGAAAACCAAAAGATGACTTTAGCATAAGAAAGGTGAATTTGGCCCACCCACAGTTATACCTAATACAAAAGCTATTTACATTACTTGAAAAATAGCAAGCTCAGTGATCTCAGGAGGTTGTATCACTTCTCTGAACCTCTGTCTCTTCATCTTCCAAAGCAGAAGTGGAATTAAATGACCTCTAGGCTCCCTCTCGGCCCTATTATTTTATCACAAATGAAAGCCAGCTCTTGAAAATCTTACGTGTCAATATATGCTAAATGTTCTCCATTCTCCCAATGTTCCCTTGGGATCCATATATAATAATACTTTCTACAATAGGTATAAGCAAAAGGCCCTTTGTCTTTCTGGCTTCACAACTCTAAATTATTTATAGTGATTTCGCCTTTGTAACACAAGAAAATGTTAAATTCCAGACTTTCTAGGCAAAAATGATTGGCAATGAATAAGAGGGTCATTGATGAGTGAAATAAGATTGAAGAGAGTGAGAAAAGCAAAGGTCAGATCATGTAGGGTCTTTCAGACTGTGACAAAAATATTGGCTTTTATATGAAGCACCATTGGAAGCCCAGTTGAAGGATTTTAAGCTGGGGAATAGCACAACCACTTTGCATTTTTGGAGTATCACTCATTGCTATATGGAGAATAGAAAATCAAGGACAAGAGAAGGAGAAATGGAAAAATCAGTTTGGAAATCAGCACCAGAGTCTAAGTGAGAAATAATAGTGATATGGACTAAAGAGACAGCAGAGGACGTAAACAGAAGTGGGCTGACAAAAGCGTTTTGGAAGATGAATTAACAGGACTTGGTATTGAGTTTAATGTGAGCAATGTGGGAGAGGAGATATCAAGAATAACTCCTATGTTTCAGACGTGGGCAACTTGTCATTTACTGAGCTGAAGAATCCTGGGAGAGAAGCATATCTGGGGCAGAAACCACAGTTTGAACATGTTCAATTTAAGATGCCTGGGAGATATTCAGTAGAACTGCTGAGATGACGTTGAAATGTGAGCCTGGAAGGAAGAGAGGCTGGAAGAGGGGCTAACTAGAGAATCTTTGGCATATAGGAGGTTTCTGATGCCTGGAAAGGAGTGTAGACTGAGAAGAGAAAGGGCTTGGGATTATTACCAAAGACATTCCAACATACAGAGATCGGGAGAAAGAGAATGAACCATCAAAAGATTTAGAAGGATCTTCTAGAGAGCCAGCAAGAGCACCTGGAAAGTCTGAAGTCTCAGAAGCTCCAACAAAACTGTCCATTAGATTCTGCACCATGGAGACCATTTGGTGGACTTGGGAAAGGCAATCTTCAAGGGAGTGGTAGAGTGCAGGAAGTGGTAGAAACCATGTCAGAATGGGTGGATAAGAGATTTAGAAGTGAATAAGTGAAAGCAGCTGTGTATACATGTCTTTCAAGAATCCTGACTATGAAATGGAGAGGAAAGGTGGATGGTACCCAGATGACAACTAGAAGGTCAAAAGATATTTGAAGGCTCCCAAGAAAGATCCAAAATGAACAATAGATTGAAGAATTAGAGAAGGGCAGAAATAAACAGTACGGTGAAAACCAACAGAAGGAGATGAAATCTAGGCATGAGATCTAGAGCAGACTTGTAAAGATTTGCCTGTGGTCAGAGGAGCTAAATAGGACAGTTAGGATGAGTACAAATGGCGATAAGGATTGTGTGTTGGCCACTTTTACGGGAGTAGGGGTTAACAATCTCTACATTTTCATCACCCTTTACATGTGCAGAATTGTTTATGTAAACCACCTCAATTACTCTTACACTGGGAAGTCTGGAATCCTTATTCCATTATACAGATAAGGAAACTGAGATTCAGACTTGTTCACCTGATCTGCTTGAAATCTTATAAGATGTTAATAATAGAACCAGCATTCAAATCTAAGTCTTTGGTCTCAAAACACAGTTCCCTCTCTCCTCCTGACTCCCGCATTCCCTCTCCCTTCTCTCCTCTCTTATCTCTCCTTTCTCCCTCCCCCTGTCTTTCTCTTGGTCTCTGTATCTCTGTCTCTATCTCTCTGAGTGTCTCTCCCTCCTTCCTTCTCTCTCATTCTCTGTCTTCCCTTACTTTCTTCCTGCTCCCTTGCCTGCTGTTTCTTTTTTGAATGCCAGTCAGGTCCTTTAGCAAAATCAATCTTGAAATTAGTGTACTGAAACCCTTAGGCACACTCTTCTCAGCCTGGATTTTACATGCTATCAAAGGACAGATTCGCCAGCAGATTAAAGCTGTTTGAAGCCTTCTCGAGTTTTATGCCTCACTTATTTGGAGTTAGGGACCTCTCCAGTTCTGGATTTTGAAATATGCTTTTTTCCTTCTTTTCAATTTTGTTGACAATTTTCATTAGAGCCCTATTATCCCTCTGGATTGCTCCAATATAACTGCTTTAGAGGTTAAAGAATGCATTTGCCAAGGTTGGAAGCAGACTGGAGCCTCCTGAGTTCAATGGTTCACCCTAAATTCCAAACTTGTTTATGGTTCAAATTCATTCACACTTGGCATCAAAATCAACACATTTTCTTTCTAAAAAAAGGCACTTCAAATGGCCTTTTACGAAAAGAACAAAAGCAGCAGACATTAAATAATTCATCCAAATAGCTTTCACAAGAATAAACGTGTAAATGAATAAGAATCATATAGGTTACATCTTACTTGAAACCCACCAGAAAAAAAATAAAATGTTTGAAAGCTAGTCTGAAATTTCATAAACCCTAAGCACACCAAGTTCCAACCACCTCATTAGTATAAAATAACACATTCGTCCAATTCACTTCAGGTGCTCAAGTGGAAAACTTTGGTACAAATAAATTATTTGTATGAACAGATATCTGCTTCATTGCACTAAATGGTACTCTTGTGGCCCAAAGTGTTAATGATGCTCCCAGCCGCTTCTAATGACATGCACTAAAATCACACTGTTGTTTAAATAAAGATAGAGGGCTAATACCAGCACTGGGAATTGCACAGCAGAGGAGAAAGAGCATGCACGAATACAGAGTTAGACGTGAGTTCCAATCCTGGATCTGCCATATTCTAGCTACGTGACTTTGTGCACATTATTTAAGCTCAATGAATCCCTGTTTCCATGTTTTCTAAATAAGAGCAATAAAAATAATTTAAAAATTCTCTCTCTTAGTCTTGTGTAAGTGTTAGCGCTGTGAAAGTGGCCAGCAGGTGATTGGCATCAAGTAAGCACTAGACGTTATTTTCCCTTGAACTCTTAGCTTCTCTGTACCCACCCCTATGTTGCTGCTCAGCAACTCGTTGGTTTTCAGAGTGCAGCAGCTGGCTTGATGAAGCAGCATATCCCATTGTCTATCCTTTGTTTGTGCCCCATTCCCTTCTCCAAGTGCCTGGGTTTAAAGTCAAGTCTTGTACAATATGGAGAGAATTCACAGATCACACAGTCTTCCCTCTTTTTCATACAGATAGCAAACTAGGTTCCAAATAAAGGAAGTAACTAGCTCAATGTCCCTCAGCTAATTAGCGTAATTTCTTACCCTCATATTTCCATGATCAAATATGCAGTAAAGGGGACATATTGTGAAATGCATAGCACGTCCTCTATAATTTAGGCAAGTTCACAGGGACAAAACAGGGAATGGTTAGCGAGCTCATTTGGTGGAAAACAGACAATATCTGATCACCATTTAATGCCTATTAAATTTCCCACTAGCACAAAGCACTGCTGGAGTTGCTGAGCAGAGGGGCTTAAATAAACATAGCCATAAGTCTGGGAGATCTGACAAATATCTAACCACTAAAATACCAATGAGGATATGTGATGCAGCAAAGTCAACCTGACCTACATGAAGAACTAAATTATAATGTTACTGTAAATTGCATGCACTTATTTTCTTCAAAAAAGAGAAAAGTCATTTTAATCACGAACTAAACAAGTGTTTACATATACCTAGTTCCGTTCAGGGTATTGTAGGACAATAAAAGAAAAATAAAGTTATATAACATTACCAGCAACTTCAAGGACTTTATGATTATTTGAAAAGATAAAACACAGCCTTGAAAGTTGGTTAACAATATAGTAGATACTTAATAGATGGTTACTGAAGTGAACTCACGGTGAGGCTGCATGGGTTATTTCATCAACAAACAATACATTTGTTTAGCAGAACAGTATGCAAGGCATTGTATTAAGCCCTGGAAATATAACTAATTAGAAAGCATCACCTTTGTCTTAAAGATGATCACACTGTACTTAGGAGATGGCAAGTAAACAGACAATTAGAATAGAATAAAGTGCTACAATGATGGGACTATGCACAAGGTGTTGTGGGAGCATGGAAGAAGGGTACCTGTCACCAACTAGAGAGATAGGGAAGGCTTCATGGAAGAAGTGACATACTAAATGCTAAGCATTAATATTTTGAGAGATCTCTTCCATGTCTCAGCCTTCTATATGCATGAGCCTCATGGGGAGAAGACAGAGTTGAGAACAGAGTCAAATTCTTAGAATTGAAAAGCTACTCTTCTGGGGAGAAAACTGAGACTGTGTTTGGCTGATTGTGTTTGAGAGAATTTCAATAACCTATCCTTTCATCTCTAGAGAAAAATTGAATAATGCAGAGCATAGACTTTCTACCATAAGCTGGAGAATAGAAAAGAACGAATAACAACAGAATAGCTTCCTGTCCTAAAGAAGATAAAAGTCCAACTAGCTAGTGAGAGGAGAAATATATGTCATGTGTAGACCCTGGGACCAGAATCAAGAGCAGGATCACAGACATCAGCAGCAGATGCAGCCTCCAAAAGGAAGCAGCCACCAGAAAGAAATGAGGCAGGGGAACCAGCAGATGCCCCCCCGCAATGCCAATGAGATACATCATCCCTCTGGCAACTTTGATCACCCTGGAGGACAGGATAGGAAGAAGAGTCTTAAACTGACCATGTTGAGATTCTGAGTTGACCATGTTTAAATCCAGAAGTGACTGAGTTGCTATGAAATGACAAGATAAATTTTTTCACTGTGAGCAGAAATGGAAGTTCCTGAGAAAATTAGAAATAAGGAAATGGGGGCTCATAAAGAATCTAGAAAAAGGAGGATAGTTGCCTCCTTGCACATCTGAGAGGTGCAAGTTGAAATCACACCCCAGTCAGAGTTATCCAGGTGAAGAAGAATCCACGACATGAATATGGTATGTGCTCAAAGCACTTTGGTGTTACTAGAACATTGGTCTAAGTTGGGGAGCATCAGCAAGGACAATGAGAGCTTACAAGGCTTCTCTGTTGAGCAAGGAGCTCAGACTATCCTATAGATAATGGGAAGCTGCTGAAGGGTGTCAATCAGGGAAAGCCATGTCAGACTTGCTTTTGAAACACCTTTTAGGTGGCAGTGTATGGAGGGTGGAGTTCAAGGGGATTAAAAGCCAGGCAGAATGGCCCTTTAGGGAGAAGGTGAGACATGCACTGAGTTGTGAGAGATGGGCATGTGGATTGGTGAAGGTGACTGGGAGAACTCAAGCAAAGGCACAGAGTGGGGAGTTCACACAGAATGTCCTGGACAGAAGGCAGTGATAGGATGACCACAGTGGTGAATGCAGAGAGAAGTAAAGGACTCAGGTGTGGAGTGTTTGCCACAAGCTTCTCTCTCGCCAGAATCCTAAATTCCAGAAAACTCAAATAACACACCTTCAGAGTATTCCTTTGTTTAGATCCAGGATTGGCAAACTACTGTTTCTGTAAATGAAGTTCTGCTGACACAGAGCCATGTTCATCCATTTCTATATTGTCTACGGGTGCTTTCTCTACCAGGGCGGAGCTGAGCAGTTGCATCAGAGGTTGAATGACCTGCAAAGCCAAAAATATTTGCTATCTGACCCTTTACAGAAAAAGTTTGCTAACTCCTGCTTTAACTCCACAATTTTCATTATGACATATCAACTTTATAATCAGATCATCAGGTCTGTAAAGCATGTGGTCTCTCTCACCTGTGAAATGGAAAGCCAGCATTGGGAGACTAGAATCTTGGGAACCTAGGTACTCAGGCAAGCAAATTTGGGCTAGAGTTCTACATCACCTCTTATTAAATGTGTGATACTGAGCACCTCCCTGAACCTCAATTTTCTCATCTGTGCAAGGTAAAATAATGGTATTTACCATATAAAGCTGTTTTGAGGATGAACTTAAGTAACATATGAAGTAACATAATCTCACTAGCACAGTGTTTTGCACATGGTGATGGTTCAAGAAATGTTAATTATGATGGTTTTTGTTAAATTGTATACTGAATAGACAGATGGACCTGAAGTCATTTCTCAGTGTTTTCTGCTTCTGAATTTCTGTCACACTTAGGTAAGTTCCTTTCTTAAGACACTCACTACTTTCTACCTTACTATTTATGAATACATGTTATCTCCTACACGAGACTGTGAGCTCCCTGAAGGAGCAGGATGAGGCCCATGTGGGATCTTCCCTGTATCACCCACATGCTTTGCACATAGTGGGTTCTTTTTAATGAACTTGGGCAAAGTTAAGTTTCCAAGAGCTGTCTCTCCTTTGTTGGCTTCCAGAATCTACCCAGAGAGAACATTGAACTTCGATTTCATTTAAGGCATTTGAATATTATTCCAGAAGCAATAAAGAGCAACAACAGATATCAGCAACAATAGGAACTCATCCATGTTTGGAACCCTTATGGGTAAATACCCAGAAGATTAAATTTATTATAAGGACACTCAATTTGCTTAATTAGCAAATGCTCATATCTCCAGCAATTAATATTGTCCTAAAAGTCACTGTCTTATCTCTCATTGAGATCAAAAAGTGTTGGAGAGGCAGTAAATCAAGTGGTGGGCTCTGATGTCAGAGTTCGTTTGAATCGCTCTTCTGCCACTCACTAGCTCTGCGATCATGTGAAAATTATTTGACATTCCCGAGACTAAATTTTCTTATTTGTAAAATGGATGTAATAAAAATATCTCCTTCATAGAGTCTTGAGAGAACTAAACGAAATGGAGTATGTAAAGTCCTTGGTACTGAGGTTGACCAAGAGAAAACACTCAGTCTCTGTCAGGTAGTATCATTGGTAGCATTGCTACTTCTATAACTCTTAGTTATAGAAGGCACCAGGCTTTCTACAAAGTCTTTAATGTTAATTAGCATCTTCAGCTTTCTCCTCCAGTTTCTTGCCTGCAAGATTCTCCCAGGAATCCTCTGCTAATGATATTGAATCTACGCCTCCTTCCCAGCTTCCTACTACACTGAAGTCAGCTGTGGAATTTATTAAGGTCTCAGGCAGACATTTTCCCCTCAGCCCCTAGGAACTTCCTGAATTGAAATTTGAATAAACCTGAGGTCTTCTGGCCAAAGTTGATAGCCACTACCCTATTTTCAGATCTCATTTTCTTAGGGTCATTTCTGCATGGTTATTGCTCTTTTGATCAAATTACTAGCACATGGTTAATAACACTTACCTAACACTTTTTATCTCCAAAGCAATGTAAAGGGCTTCAGGTCCATCTGTCTATTCAGTGAATTTTCCATCCTTAATAAAAACAAGTTTCAGGCACCAACTTCAAAAGCTGTTGCAGGCAAGCCCACCTCCTGGGGAGCAGGTGCACTCCATGCACATTAATGTGCAAAAATCAGAACTGAGAGGAAAAAAACAGACTTCAAAGGCACAGAATCTGGAGCCAGAAGATAAAGGTTCCTATTAGAGATTTCTGATTTGGGGCAAGTCATTTAACCTCAGAGTCTCAGTTGTCTCATATGTAAAATGGGGATAATAAATATGCCCTACCCATATCACAGTTTGTTGATAGAAATAAGTGAGATAAAAACTGGTAGGAATTATTTATAATACTATGTGGATGGTATGCATTCATCCTTACTTCCCAAAAGGGTCATTTTTATCCAAATTTTGGGCCCCGTGAATAATTCCAGAAGTTTGCCTCTTCCACCTTTCAAACAAAATGTTTCAAAGGTCCCTCCTTCTCCAAAGGGAGCATTCACTGAGGAGTAATAGTAACTGACTTTGAGCATTTTCCAAATTCCACACACTATTCTAAGAGAACTTATATAATCCTCAGAACAGGTCTATGAAATGGGTAGCATCATTATCTCCATTTTACAGATAAGAGAACTGAGGCATGGATGCATTTAATATCTTGCCCACATTGACTCAGGAAAGGAAGAGCCTATTTTCTTAACAAACTATTTTCCATATAAGTCCAAGGACCCCCAGAGATATTTCCAGGAGAGTCTGTAAGAACAAAACTATCTTCATAATACTATTAAGTGTTATTTGCCTTCATCACTGTCATTCTCTCTCAAGTGTCCAGTAGAGTTTTCCAGAACCTACATGTCATGCGATATTACAACTGATTGAATGCAGAAACACATAGGAAAATCCTGCTGCCTTTCTTTAAACCAGGAGAGATTTGCAAAAATGTAAAACAACGTCACTTTTTTCATTGTTATTTTGTTTTAGAAAATGTATTTTTCATATAAAATGTTATTTATTTTAACACACAATGTATTTTGTTATTTTTAATGAATAAATAAGTGTATATTTTTTAAGTTTGCAGTTTAGATTTTTAATATGGTAAAGATAAATAACTATGACAAGTGTAAATAGAAGCTCTTTGGAGTCCTCAATAATTTTTAAGAGTGTAAAGTGGCCCCGACACCTAAATCTTTTAGAACTGCTGCTCTTAGCTAGACTTAGTAACTCTCTTAATTCCCTACAAAAGCTGTATTGTTATTTCTAGTTTTTGATGAAGCAATTGAAGCTTAAAGAGGTTCAGCAGTTGTTCAAGTTCACACAGCTCACAATAAAAGGTTATAAGAAACAAGAGTTCAACAATTTAATTTTTTTTCAACTTATTTGGACTCTCCCTGCTCTTGTGTGCCACCAGACAGTTTAGGGGGTATAAAACTCAGCAACTCAACTGCTTCTATGTGCATAAAAGACTACAGAACCTAAACAGTTCACAAAAGTCTTATAATTTACTTCTCAACGTCACTTGTTTGAGATCTAGCTAACACTGGAGATTAAACACATTGCTCTTGACTGTCCTCTCTCCTACCGAATTTCTCACCAGATGAAGATCACATGCCTTTGTTATAGTGAGCTTGACATTTTGTCACTACAAAGTACAGAAAACATTTCTTGTCTCTTCTCCACCATCCTTCTCCCTGCTCTCAGAGTCCCAATTAGTTTTGGAGTTCAAAAAGAAGAATCAGTCCCACAACGAAGAATATACAACTATGTACCGGGGGGCTAGAGGAAGTCATGTCATCCAGTCCTGGGCCCAGTCCACATTCCGAAAATGTGGAAAGCCACTGGGTTGAATTTCCAGGAAACCATTGCTTTCAGGGGGAAAAAAAATAGATACACGGCATGATATTTTTCCTGCTCAGAATACAACTGTGATATCTGGAGGTGTTCAGTTCTCTTGAAATAATGAGATTACCAACATGAGGAAAACAACTAAAAGGATAACAATAATCCTTATATTATTGAGCTGCTGATTTAGAACCAACCAGATATTTTATGAAATTTATAAACCTCTAAGTTACTCTAGTCCATTATTCTGCTACTTGAAGCCAAATGCACTACCAACTAAGAGATACAGAGAGGTTTCAGCATATTGCGGAGATATTTCCATGCACAAGAATCTCTTTGCCAATGAAAGCAGATCTAGAAATGACGTAGATAATGGAATTCACAGACAACCACTTTAAAGTTATATATATATATGTGTGTGTGTGTATGTGTGCATGAATTTACAAGAAAACATGAAAATGATGAGGAGAGAAATTAGAGAAATAAAAAGAACCAAAAGGACCTTCTAGATCTGAAAACTACAATATCTGAAGTGAAAGTTTCACTGCACAGAATTAATAACAGATTAGACATCAACAAGAAAAAAAAAAGATCAATATGATCTGAAAACATAGCAATAGGAACTACTCAAACTTAAGCATAAAGAGAAAAAAATTCCTCCCAATAACATGAGGAACAATACCAAATAGTCTAATATAAATGCAGCCAGAGTCTGAAAAAGGAGATAAGCAGAAAACAACATTTACAGAAATAATGTCTGAAATTTTATTCAAATTTGATGAAAACTATAAACACACACAGTTAAAAAGTTCAACAGGCACCAAGAAAAATAAAAACAAAGAAATCCATACAAAAGCCTATCATAATCAAATTGCTACACACTGATAAACAGAAACATCTTAAAAGAAGCCATAAGTAAAAATGACACATTATATTCAGAGTAACGAAGATAAGAATGACTGCAGATTTCATATCACAAACAATGCAAGACAGAAGACAATAAAATATATTTAAAGTGCTAAAAGGGGGAAGAAAATGTCATTCTATATCGAGTAAAAACATCTTTCACAAGTGAAGAGCATTTAAAATGTTTTCAGATAAGTGAAAACTAAAAGAATTTATTGGGAGGATATCTCCACTACAAGAAATGTTACAAGAAGTTCTTTGGACAAGAAGAAAATGATACCAAATGGAAACTTGAATCTCCTCAAAGAAAATCAGAACAGTTTAAATAACCATCCATGTAACAGAAAAAAGTTTTTCCTCAGGCTTTCATTTTTCTAAAGAAAATTGTTTAAATAAAAAAGTAAGAACTATGCATCAAAGCTTTTATAACATATAGAAGGACATTGTATTGTAACAATAGTATAATGCCTGGGGGAGAACAGAAGTAGATTGTTGTAAGATTCTTACATTATATAAATAAAAGGATACAAAATCATACACAATGTAAACACTAATAAGAAAACTGAGTGACTACATAAACATCACACAATGTAGACTTTACAACAAGGAATATTAACAGTGATAAAGAGAGACATTTCATAATAACAAAACGTTCAATTTATGAAGAAGCCTTAAGAATCCTAAATGCATAGGCACATAGTAACAAAGCTTCAAAAACAGGAAGTAAAAACTGATAGAATTGAAATGGGTAGACTCCCAATAATAGTTGGAGATTTCAACACTTGTCTTCTAGTAGTTGATAGGTAAATTTGACAGAATAAGGTCTAATAAAGGAATTACACATTTACCTCCAACTTGATCTAATTGATATTTAGACAAACAACAAAAATTGTTGTTTAGACCAAATAACAACAGAATATAGATAATTTTCAAATACACATGGAAAATTCACTAAGATATGCCATATACTGGGCCATAAAACAAGCTCAATACACTTTAAAGCATAGAAATCATGTAATCAACTTTCTCTGACTGCAACAGAATTAAACTAAAATTAAAAACAGGAAAGTCCCAAATATCTGGGGGGGAAAATCACTTCAAACTACCCATTTTCCAAAGAAAAATTAGCAAAACAAGTTAGAAATATTTCAGAATGAATAATACACACTATATCAAAATTTGTGAGATACAAATAAAGCAGTGCTTAAAGGAAATTTTGTAGCATTAAATGCTTATATTGCAATCTTTTTTGCAAATCCAAGGTCATTTTTCTTAGCTGCCACGCTAAGAAGCTAGAAAAATAAGAACTGAAATTCAAAGTACAAGGAAGGAAGTAACAGAAAGTTTAAATCAATGAAATAATAAACAATAGAGAAAAATCAGTGAAATCATAAGCTGCTTGTTTAAAAAGATCAACATAAATGATTAACTCTAGCTAGAATGAGCAAGAAAAAAAAGACAAAAATTTTTCATATCCAAAATAAAGTTGGACATCACTGGACATTAAACAGAAAATAATAAAATGTCATAAACATCTGTATGCCAACAAATTTGACAACTTGGGTGAAATGAACAAATTTATTGAAAAATACAAAGTACCAAACCTGACACAAAAAGAAGGAGAAAATTAAAATAGCCATGTATCTCTTAAAGGCTTTGAATTTTTAATTAAAAAACTTCCTAGAAAAATAAAACCCTCCAAACTCAGATGGATGCTTCACTAGTAAATTTATCAAACCTTTAGAAAAAAAATCATACCAATCTTACACAAACATTTTTATAAAAGAGGAGTAGGAAATAGTTCTCAATCCATTTCCTGAGGCCAGCATTACTCTGACACTAGAAAACTACTGTTTCATGAAAAGAGATGCAACAATACTTTATAAAATATGAGCATATTGAATTAGGCAATAATCAGAACAGATAATTCAACATGAACAAGTGGGATTTATCTTATGAATGCAAGGTTGATAGATCACTCAAAAATCAATAAACGTAATTCACCATATAAACAAAACAAAGAAGGAAAAACAATATGATCAGCTCAATAGATACAGAAAAAACACAAGTAGATTGAATATTAAAAAAGTGGCAGAAAAAAGATATACTATACAAGCAGTAACCAAAAAAGAGTTGGAGTGGCTATATTGAGATCAGAAAAACTAGATCATAAGAAAAAAAGTTATTAGAGACGAAGAAGGACATTTTATAATAATAAAAATGGTCAAGTCATAAGGAAAGTATAACAATTATAATCACATATGCACCTAAAAAGACAACTCCAAAATATATGAAGACAAAACTTACAGAATTAAAGAGAGAAATACTTCAACAATAACAGGAATGGATTTTAATACATCACTTTCAATAGTGGGTAGAAGAAATAGGCAAAAGATCAACAAGGAAATATAAGACTTGAACAACTCTACACCTGACAGACATCCATCATATGGTCCACACAACTACAACAGAATACACATTCTTCTCAAGTGTACAAAGAAATATTCTTCATAATAGATCATAAGCCATTACATAAAACAAGCCTCAATAAATTTAAAAGGATTGAAATCATACAAAGTATGCTACTTTACCACAATGGAATGAAACTGGAAATTAATCACAAAAATAAACGGGAAATTCACAAATATGTAGAAATTAATCAACACACTTCTAAACAACCGATGGGTCAAAGAAGAAATCACAGTGGATATTAAGAAGTACTTGGAGACAAATACAAACAAAACACAACGTACCAAAATGTATGGGATTCAGCTAAGCAGTGCTTAGAGAAAAATTTATAGCTATAAATATCTATATTTTTGAAAAAGATATATTTCAAATAAGTAAACTAATTCCCACCTTAAGAAACAAAAACAGAAGAGCAAGCTGAAAACCAAAGTAAGCAGGCAAAGAAATTGATAAAAACCAGAGAGAAAATAAATGAAATAGACAATAGGAAAACAATAGAGAAAATCAACAAAAGCAAAAGTACTTTGCTATGAAGACCAATAAAATTGACAAACTTTTAGTTAGACCGACAGAGAGAGAGAGAGAAGATTCAAATTGCTAATATCAGGACTGAAAGATGGGACATCACTACTTACCTTACAGAAATGAAAAAGATCATAAGGGAATACTGTGAACACCTATGCTAAAAAGTGGATAACCAAGATGAAATGGACAAAATCATAAAAAGATACAAACTATTGAAACTGACTCAAGAAGAAATAGAAAATATTAATAGATCTATAACAAATGACAGGATTAAATTTGTTATTTAAAAACTTCCTACAAAAAAAATCTTAGGCCCTGATGAATTCTACAAATGTTTAAAGATGAATTCATATCAAAGTTCAATCCTTCACAAATCCTTCCAAAAAATGGAAGAAGAAAAACCACTAACCAATTTATTCTATGATGACGTTTTATCCTAATACCCAAACCAGACAAAGATATCACAAGAATATAAAACTATGGACCAATATCCGTTATGAATATTGGTGCAATAATATTCAACAAAATACTAGCAAACTGACTCCAACGATATATAAAAAGGGTTACGCATCACGACTTATCCCAGAAACGCAAATTTGTTTCAATATATGAAAGTCAATCAATGTAATATACCATATTAATAGAATCTGGATGAAAACCACATGATCATGTCAATAGACAGAAAAAACTTTTGACAAAATCTCTTTGTGATTAAAAAAAGTCAACAAACTAGAAATAGAAGAAAATGTCCGCAACCTGATTAAAGGGCATCTATAGAAAATCCACAGCAAACATGACATGTAATGGTTAAAGGCAAAGGTTTCCCCCTAAGGTGGGAACAACACAAGAATGTCCACTCTTGCCGCTTTCATTTCAATATTGCAGTGGAGGTTCTAGTCAGAGTAATTAGGCAAGAAAAAGAAAGAGAAGACATCCAGACTGGAAAAGAAGAAATAAAACTATGTCTATTCACAGATGATTTGATTGTATATACAGAAAAATCCTAAGGAATTCACTGAAAAACTATTTGAACTAATAAATGAATTCAGCAAGGTTGAGTGACATAAAGCCCTTCATTAACAAGGCCTGCAATACACAGAGATATTGTCTAACCTTAGGCAAGATATCCAATCTCACGGTGCCTTTGCAACTTCATCAGTAAAAGGAAATAATCTTGCCAGCTTCCCTGATTCAGTGGGATTCAACAAGACAATATATGCAGAAGCCCCTAATGCAGTGCCAGATATATACTCAAAAACGTTAGTGCCTTTTTTTCCTTTATCATTTAGCTCACTATTTTGCCAGTTAAAGAGGGTGGTTAATAATGATACTTTTATCCAGCGCAAACGTCCTAGCACAGTTGGATTCTCCTACATTCATACATCAGAATAAAATAAGCTAATCTAAAACAGTTTGTCTCCTAAAATCTAAGCTGAGCTCAGGCAAGATGGGAGTGGATATTACATTGTCAATCCTGTCTTCTTTTCCCAGCTGCTGCCTCCATGTGGTCCTCACCACATTCCATTTCCAGAATTATCACGCCTGAGGATTAACCACCTTCAGTTCAGTAGAGGGGAATGAGGTGAAGGGAAAGGGATATACATTAGAGTGAGAAGGAAGATTTAGACTTCCCACCTGCTCCCCATTAAATTACATTCACTACGCTCTATTCCCTGAGGAGAATACAGCTTCTTCCTTACACTATACTCCCTCTTCCCTGACAACAAAAAAAAAAAACAGAAGAAGAAAGGAGGAAGGAAGGAAGGAGGGAAGGGAGGAAGGGAAATCCTAATTTTTAAAGAGAAAGCTCTATCACATGGGCCAAAAAGAAAATGGAGTTTCAAGCTCATACAAAGGGGACAGAAGACTAGAAGATGGCATTGATAAGAGAAGACAGAAGAATTATGCTGTCCCTGATCTCTCCCCTCTGTTTTCTCCCAGTGCTGCCGGATCCTAGCTGCTCTGACGTTGTCTTCACTTACTAATACTCGAAGGGTCATGGGGGACAAGACGAGGGTAGGGACAGGAAGGGACAAAGGGGACTGTTTGTGCTGGCTTCCAATCAAAGTCGTACATTCAAGGGATAAAGCTACCCCAATGATCTCACATGGCCCAGCCCAGCTTACAGAAGGGTTTGGGACCCAAGCCTCAGCTAGTAATGATTGTGTCTTTTACTGGGATACTTCCTGTTGTGGTTTCGATTGTGTCCCCCTGAAAATATTAATGACCTAACCCCCAGTATCTGTGATTGTGACCTTATTTGGATATAGGATTTTGCAGATGATAGGGTTAAGCTGAGGTCATTAGGTTGAGCCCTAATCCAATATGCCTAGTGTCCTTATAAAAAGGGGAAATTTGAACACAGAGACAGACATACACAAAGGGAGATCACCATGTGAAGATGAAGGCGGAGATGGAGGTTATGTACCTACAAATCAAAGAACACCTAAGATTGACAGCAAATGACAAGTAGCTAGGAGAGAGGCGTGGAGTCGATTCTCACAGCCCTCCTCTACAGAAGGAACCAACTCTGCTGACACCTTGATCTTGGACTTCCAGCCTCTAGAAATGTGAGAGAATAAATTTCCCCTGTTCAAGCCACTCAGAGTATGATACTTTGTTATATCAGCCCAAGCAAACTAATACACCCTCTGCTGTGGGAGATGGGACCAAGATTCCAGGGTTCAAGATGTTGGCCATGTCTTCCTTGGGAGGCATATAAAACAACAATTCTTTGCTCTGTTTCAGCAGCTGTGACCAGAGTTTCTTCCTCTCCTTCGTAGCTCCCACTCCTGGGAGAATAATTAAAATAATTTTCTGATCCACCTTGTCCTGATCCTGTAAATTAGGCCAGCCCCCCCAGCTCCCAGCCCTAGAAGCATGTTCTGCTGTGAGAGTAGGACAGTTCTCTGTCATTCATGTCTGAGTCCTGGGGTCAGACAGAGCTCCCACCCTGGCCCTTCCAGAGCTGTGTGACTTTGAACAAGTACCTCAACCCCTCTCTGCCTCCATCCAGGGTGGTAGAGCCTGCCTCAAGGGGATGTTTTGAGGAGCACACAAGCACAGTGTTTGGTACATAGCTAGTGCCCATTAAATGTTTGTTAGTCAATGCCTCAGAGATTATGACTGTTACAACAGTCACCCCAGATTCCTTCCCCTTGCTCTCATTTCCGCTACGGAAGGATGTGTCTCAATATCTCAGTTTTGGAAAAATCTTTGGCCTGCCTTTCTGATTTTGACTTCTCACCTTCCACACTATGCCTCCCTGCTTGCTCCTTCTGAGGCTTTGACCTTTCCTGTAGTCCAGCACCCACCTCGAAACTCCTCCTGCTGGGCCTACCCAAGGTGCTCTTCAAAACTTCTAAGGGAGAGATACTCATAATGCAGATATATCACCCAAACCTACTCTGGAAAGCCCTAGTTAGCATGGAAAGTGCCTTTCAGAAGGTTACATAAGTGTTGTCTGCGGAGGTGGGCCCAGAAAATGAAAAGATGAATAGGTGCACAAGCTGGCAGGCTTACAGCAAATGGAATATAGAATCAATTTCACTACTCAATCTAAGCTTCAGAACTTCTGATGCTGGTCAGAACAAAACAAGCTTTGGATCAAAGTACTCCAATTGTCATGCTTTGGCAAGCACAAAGCAGAGATGTAATTGTGCATCCGGCATGCTTTGATGAGTCTGACGCCGCACCTCCTTCAAGCACACGAGGGGCCTTGTCAGAACAGATAACCAACCAACTCCCACAGACGGGGGATGTGTGAGTCACCTTGGGGAAATCAAGGCTCCGGCTGCTGAGATGAACAATTTCAAAGCTGCGAGTTTGTTCGAGACAATTTTTGTGCACGGCAGAGAGAATGTCTGCTGCCTTCTGCTCTACTTGTTTGGATCAGTAAACTTAGTGCCTTGCATGAGCCTGCCGACAACAGCAGTTCCCAGTCCGAGGAGACTTCGCCTCCCAGGGGACATGTAGACATGTCTGGAGACATTTTTGGTTGTCACAACGGGGGAAGGGAGTACTACTGGCATCTAGCGGGTAGAGGCCAGGGATGCTGCTGAACGTCCCACAATACCTAGAAGAGCCCTGTACAACAAAGAATTATCCAGTCTAAAATGTCAATAGTGCCTCAGTTGAGAAGCCCTGTCCTTTAAGGAAGGACCAGGCTTATTTCCATGGCTTTTATAGAGCATCGTGCTCCTGACTTCCCTTAATCTGTCCCCACTCTGGTTGACCAGCCTCGTTATCGATCATTACCATTGGTTAAGAGCATAAATGTCTGAGTTCAAATTTAAGCTACTCCACTTACCAGCTTGGGGAAGATACTTCACTCTCGATGCTTCTGTTTCCTCATCTATAAAATGGGGATATTAATAAATATCACAGCGTTGTTTGCCTCACGGACTTATTTAAGGACGAAATGAACTACATGAAATAGTTCACATAAAGTGCTTCATTAGGGATCCAGCACTTAAGAAGCAATGTTAACTATGATTTTTTTCAACCACTGCTTTACTTTATCTATTGTTATTTTTGAGGACACTCTGTTTTTGCCATGACACCAGCTGAGAAGCCCTACTCCCTTCCTACCTCCCACCTGTAATCATTCTTACCCTCCCTCAAAGTTAAGTTCAAACATCATTTCCCCTGGGAAACATTCCCAGACCTGGATCAGTCAGTCCCTGCTCTGAGCAACCTGGCATATCATTTAGTCCTGTGTCCACCATGATTACTTACCAGTCTGCCAGCTCCTAAGTGGCAGGGAACACATCCTACCACCCTGTGTGCCCTGGCTCATGCCACAATGAAGATTCTTTAAGTTAAACCTCCATCCGCCTTTATCACAGTTGTTGGCCTTTCTTCTACCCCTTAGCAGCCTGAGAGCACTTCCTTGCTCATTTGGTTTGCTTCATGAGTAATCAACCCTACAACAAGCTAAGGTCATCTCCAGGAGTGAATGTCTCTTGGGATCTGACCGTGGGTCCGAGGATTTTCAAGACTTTCTATGAGATGGGATTGAGAGTAGAGAGGGTAGAGTTCCATTGTAGATTCTCTGGTGAGGAGGAATGAAGACCCTCCCCCAAAAAATTCATATCCAGGGGGTAGAAATAGTGATCATTGCTGTGCACACTAAGGATCTCTATTGGTTAGGCATTGTATGAGCCTTTTCCGTGAACTATCTTCTTAATAGTTCCCAAGAGGGAAGTAGCAAACGATCCCTATTGTTATAACTACTTGACCAACGTCACACAGCAAGGATGACTGCCCAGGTAGGTCTAGATGACCCAAAGTCCGTGCTTCTAATTGCTCTGATTTACTGTCTCTCGGTAAGTCAATTGGCACCATTCAAAGGAGAGTACTAAAGTCTGGTGAAAAATTCACAAAACTCTTTAGACCCACAATGGCAGTTGTAACTGCCAGTTGGAGAGTTTTTTAATCTTTTTGCTTCCCTAATAGCAGAAACCATTCTTTAAAAGAAAGCTTAAAAACAAGTCTGTTTTGTAGAACACGTAACATAGAACTGTTCTAGTTTGAGGGAGGTGGGGGGACCTCTGGAGCCGCACCCACCTGTCATCCCCTCCCCACGCCAGGTGCCCTTAAAAGAGTTCTGAGGAACCAGCTGGTCCCACCTTTATATTTTGCAGATGTGGAAATAGAGACTCAGGAAGAAGAAATTATTTGCTAAATCTCACACTGCTCCAAAGTGGCAGGATCAGGAATTCCAGATCTCCTGGCCCTGAATTCAAAGCTCCTTCAATTTTTCTTTTTGAATGTATTTTGATATCTCATTTATGACAACTAGAGTTTCTTACTGAGAAGTACAGAAATATAAAATAAAGCAAAATAGTCCCCAAGGATTACTTACTACATCTCATCCAATGTGATGCCTTCCATTACAAAAGGCATCCAAATTTGAGATGTTAAAAATTCTGGACCTTAGAATCAATGAAATGTGGTTTATGTGTCAAGAGAATGTTTATTCTGGTGGAAGACACTTCTGTTGGTTTTTCCTTTTGGCCTTCAGCACTCTATATTCTAAGACACTATTTCTAATTTTTTTTTAGATTAAAGTCTCCTTTGGAATCTGGTGAAAGTTACAGAAATGCTAGCTAGAAAATTGTGCATATGCTCTGGCACAGTTTTGGATACAGTTTTATGGCTATCTAAAGTCATTCCATGGAATTCAGACATTTTATGTATTCTGGATTAATAGTAATTCCCATTTCTGGAGTTCAAATCTTTCTCACTTACTCTGTCCCTATGGAAATGATGAAGGAATCTGCTATCTATCCTTACTAACACAGAATTAGCCTCTGTGCCAAAGGACGAAGCTTTTGAAAACAGCTTTACTGAGGTATAACTGATATACCAAACTGCACATAGTTAATGTATACAATTTTGGAAACGTGCAAAAACCCGTGAAACCATCACCATAAGTAAGGTGAAAGAGATCTCCATCATCTCCAAAAGTTTAATTGTTTACCTTTGTGTTTTTGTTTTTGTGGTATAACATGAGATCTACCCTCTTAGATTTCTAAGTGTATATTACAATATTACTATCTATAAACATAATTTTATACAGCATATCTCTAGCACTTATTCATCATGTTTAACTAAATCTTTATACTCGTTAATTAGCAACTCCCCGTTTCCCTCTCCCCCTAGCTCCAGGGAACACTATTTTATTCTTCATTTCTATTAGTTTGGCTATTTTAGGTATCTCATATAAGTGGACTAATGCAGTATTTGTACTTCTGTGACTGGCTCATTTCACTTAGCATAATGCCCTCAAGATTCATCCATGTTGTCACAAATGGCAGGGTTTCCTTTTTTATGGCTGAATAATATTCCATTGTATGCATATATCTCATTTTCTTTATCCATTTATCTGTTGATGGATACTTGGGTTTTTTCTGTATCTTAGCTATTGGGAATAATAATGCTACAATAAACCCGGGAGTGCAGACACCTCTTCAAGATCAATTTCAATTCTTTTGGCTACATATATCCAGAAGTGAGATTGCTAGGTCATATGGTAGTTTTATTTTTAACTTTTTGAGGAATCTCTATATTGTTTTTCATAGTGGCTGCCCCATTTTTCATTCCCACTAAAGGATGAGGCTTTTGGATAGAAGGGCAAAGGAAAAGAAGTTCTATTCTGGCCAAGCTAGCAGTTTCCCAACACCATTGTCCTTAGTAAAAGTTCTTAAGTTTTAAAAATGAGAAATCCCAACAATCAAAAGTACAATGAAGCAAGCGAAGCTAATTGTGTTTGGAGTTAGAGGCTTAACCACTCAGAGAAAAGAATTATTTCAACTGACTTTTCGAGTAGAGTAATTTGACTGCAAATCCTTCTAACGACAAAAACAACAACTACAAAGAAATTTTAAATTCTTTCCAGTAATTATATTGTTATTAGTAATATTGATATTGTTATTTTGAACTATAAGACCTCGGTCAAGTGTTATCAGAGACTTTCTTTGCCTGAGTTTCTGTTAGCTTTAAAGTTGAAAACCATGAAGGTGGTCTCATGAGCTGGAGAAAGACAGCAGGTATTCTGAATCTAGGCCAATCTCCCCACCAGCTTTGGCTGCAGCTAGTTGATTACTCAAAAGCAAACATACATTATCACAGCAATTATTAATTTTCTCCTGAAGAAAATAGACTTATCTCCAATGTTAAAGGAATTTCTCCACCCACATGACTTGGCCTGTATTCCTTTTAAGAAATGTAACCTTGGGGCCAGCCCTGTGGCAGAGTGGTTAAGTTCATGCACTCTGCTTCGGCAGCCCAGGGTTTTGCCAGTTCAAATCCTGGGCATGGACATGGCACCGCTCATCAAGTCATGCTGAGGCAGCATCCCACATGCCACAACTAGAAGAACCCACAACTAAAAATACACAACTATGTACCAGGGAGCTTTGGGAGAAAAAGAAAAAATGAAATCTTTAAAAAAAAAAGAAGAAGAAGAAATGTAACCTTAATTTTACAATCAGGTGACCAGTTTGTCTTGGTTTGACTGGTATTTTCCAGGTTTTAGCTAGAAATATGGTGTCCTGGGAGGTCCCTCAGTCCTGGGAAAACTGGGACAGTTAGTCACCCTATTATATAAATATTCATTCACCCTTTCCCTGGGCTGGCTTTCTTTGAAATCCTTCTGTATCAGCTGAGAATGCTTCTGGCTGAGCCCTCTAAAGAGATGACATCATGCCAAAATTCCTCTTTTCCAACTTGTGTATTTCTCTCTTGATAGAAGAGGAAGCAGAGAGTTGGGGATGGGTGAGGATGAGGTCTTTCAGTTTGTCCCACCATATGTTTCTTCCCAATCACCCTTTGTTCTTCACTGCTCTTAAAAGTCCTACTAGCCTTCTCAAACACGTCATACCTCCAAGGCACCATTTTACTGCCTATATGGAAGTAAAGAAAAGAAAATGGACAATTCTCAACCCAGTTAAGTGGATATCTAAGGCAAAGGAGACAGGTGGGGTCATCAAATCCTGAAAGCTTGGGATCTATATGCACATGAGTGTATGGTGAGGTGTGGCAAGATCTGGAATGAAGTTGGAGGTTGGCTTCCAAAAAAAGCTGGAGAGACAGCTTTCAGTGGCAAAAAGGAACACACAGCTCATCCAGCTAAGTCATCCACCTGTAGGGCCTGGATGAAGAGGACATGACCAGCAAATGGAGCCAAGATTGGCAGAAAGGAGTAAGAGGGTTTAAGGAGGAGCTTGGGAAGCAGACTCTGGAGAAATTCTATTTAAAAAGTATGTCCACCATCGCTTTTTTGTTTGGTTTTCAAATATTTATTAGGGAAAATTGCAAACATATACAAGAATATAGAGAGTAACACAGTAAAATCCCATGTACCTATTTCCAGCTTTTAACAACTATCAATTCCTGGTGAATCTTATTTTGTTTATATTCTCTCTGCTCCCTAACCCCAGGTAATTTCAAAGCATTTTCCAAACATTGTATTATTTTGTTTATAAATATTTTAGTATATATCTCTCAAATAAAAGACTTCTTTATCAAAGCATAGTCACGGTCCCATTATCATGTCTGTAAAATTTACACTAACACCCTTGTGTTATCAAATATCCAGTCTGTTCAGAGTTCCTCTATTTCCTTATTACACTGATGAATATGTCTATTAATTTCTCTTTATCTGTACGCTTCCTCTACCTCTTTTGTTTCCCCTTACAATTATTTGTTGAAGTAATATGTAATTTTGCTGGTAGAGTCTCCCACATTCTAGATTTTGCCAAGTACATCCCTGTAGTGGAGTTTAGTATGTTCCTCTATCTCCTTTATGTCCTGAAAACTGTTAGTTAGGTTTAAAGTTTTGATCACATTCGAGTTCAATTTTTCTCAGTTTATATGGTATGATGAGGTTCCATCAGGAGGCATTTAATGTCTGATTACCTCTGTTCACGTGACGTTAAGATTGGGCAATGGGTTGCAGTGTTATCATCCTGATCCATCTTTTATAACGTTCCCCATTAGCATTTCACCTAATGTTTTCAGTAGCCATTGATAATCGTTATCCTAAAGTATTCCTGCTAATAAATTAAGAAGGAAACTTAGTATCAGAAATCACTAATATAATAGAATATCATTATTTTGCCACCCTTAATGAAATAATAAATGAACTATTTAGTTACATTTAGGTAAAGAAAGGACAGGATAAACGCTTCATGCTTCCCTTTATTTCCCTTTACCTACTAGTTTTCTCAGTAATTAATGGAGTCCCTAGAATCCTCCAAAAGCAACCAGTGACTTTTTTTGTTTATTTAGAACATTATGAGCTCATGGATTTTTTACATATTTGATGTATTTCAATATACTGCAGCTATTATTCCTCTTGATGTTTAAATTTTCCATCTTTGGCCTTGGAAGCAACTTTACATTGCTCCTAAGTCATCTTAACATGGCCCCAAGGGCCTCTGTTAGCTTCTTTGCTTTCTGGTGAGACGAGGTGTTCCCAGATTCCTCTTATGCATTTCCTGTCTCAGATCCATCATCATCCATTTCCCCAGGAAACCCCAGTTCTTTAGTGAGAATCAGCATTTGGAGACCACATCTGGATATGAAGTGTTCTCATGGCTAGTGGGTTGATCATTCTTTCTAAGCTTTTCGAGTGAACAGATCTAGAAATTTTTTTTTCTTTTTAAGAGAAAACATATCAGGAGTTCATTTTTGTTATATCTTTTCTCTCTACTGAAGAGAACCTCAGTTCCTAATGACAATGGAATCATTACTTATATTATACATATATGTATGCATTTGTGGGGGGTGGCATGTGTATATACATACATCCTATATCTTTATAGGACAAGAAAAGATGTGAGCTGGGTCTCCATTCTCAAGAAAGAAGGCAGTTGGATACTAGTAGGAAGGGTACTTACAGAGGAGCTGCTGGAAAAGCTCAAAGAATACGGAGGGACAGACAGAGCATTAAGGAGTGAGGGAACCTTCATTTGGAATACTCCCTGAAGGCAAAATTGTAAAGTCTTGTGCATAAGGTAAAGATGTTTATATACCAGCAGACAACTCCCTGAGAGTAAGACACTCTAATATCACATTCCTTGGCCATCTTCCACAATAACAACACACCCTTATATAGCATACCAATGCCAAGCATTGTTCTAAGTAATTACTGTATAAATTCATTCAATTTCACAATACCGCCAAGAGATGGGTATTTTTATTGTTATTATCCTCATTTTATAAAAGAGAAAATTGAAGTATAGAGAAGCTAAATTGCTTGTCCACAGTGAAATTAGTAGGGAGTAGCAAAGCCAAGATCCAACCTGAGCATTTTGATCTTAGAGTACCATCATGATGCCATATGCCTCTCAAGACGGGGTAGTAAGGACCAACAAACAAACACATGCAAATGTTCACACACACATACACACACACATGATTTGAGAAAGAGGGATGCTAGCAAACCCAAGTAATAAACATCTCATTGTAAAGTGGCATTTGGAAGCCTGTGAGATTTCTATACAAGTCAGCTCCACTCATAGAGGTAGGAAGGAGACCATATGGGGATTAGAATTAAAACTCTCTCTTTCTAGATGGATAGATAGATAGATAGATTTACTTATCCAACCATTCATTCATTCTTCATTCTGTAAATGAGGACATAGAGAGTTAGAGAGGTTAAATAAATATCTTCCCAAAGTCATTCATCTAGGAAATCTATGAATTCAAATCACGTATTCCACAGATTTTGTGATACCTCTAGCTTTGAGGAACCCAGTATGACAGCGGTGATGGGTGGATGTTCTCAAACACAGGACCTAGACTGTCTCCTCTCAAGATGCAGCGCTAGCAGTATCCAGGAGGCTTCCCTTCTGAACAGAGAATTCAATCCAACTCTCCCTGACAAGGAGCTAGAAACAGTCCATTTATAGCAAGTTGTCTCAACCTAACGGGTGAGAGGGGGAAATCCCTAATGCAAGTCAGAGCAGGTGCAGGAAGCCATTCACCTCCTCCTGCATCCCAGAGAGCCAATCATCACAGCCTCACTGCCAGGAGGACCAAGAAACAGGGCCTACAGCTGGGCAGCTCTTATGCCAAGAGCGTGTAAACCCAAAATGGAAGCTGGAGGGAGATGGAAGGCAGGCTTAGCACATCACTTCTCTGACTTGCTCCCCATTGGAGTTGGAGCTGGGGAGAGCAGACATAAAAACATCACCAGCTGGTGTGTTTCCTGGCAGGGACACCAGCTGCAGCCTAGCCTGCCCCCAGATACACACATGCGGCAAATAACTTCCATCTGTAGCTCCATTCCTGTTGTTTACCAGGCCTCCAAGGCAGGAGAAGAGAGCAAACCAATGTTTCGGAGGCCCAACAGGACTGGGGCTCTGCCTCCAGCGGAACAGGTTGATAGATGGTAGGCTGGCAGTCAACAGATGAAGCCTCATTACACTTGTAAATCCAAGTATGAAATAAGCAAGTGTTCCTGCCACCACTGCTGCATGCCAGCCCTCAGCAGCTGCCCTCGCCTGCCTGCCCTGCTCACACTTTCTCTCAGCAGCCCTGGCAGCTCTGCTGGGCTGGGAGGATGAGGAGAAAGCTCTTGCCCAGGGAACTCTAGGACAAGCAGAGCCTATCAGGCATAGTGGGAAAAGCCCACCCCTCTGTGCTGCCCTGGTCTTCCATCCTGGTCTGTCCAGCTGACATTTTGTCCCCTCATCTCTCACTGCAGGAAATGCAGCTTCTTACTTGTTCTTTCCTGGATGTCTCTGAAGTGGGCAACAAGGAAGAGAGATGAGAGAGAGTGGGTTTCCATGCCTGATGTCTGACAAGATTTTCTTCCGTTTTAAAATTCATCCTCTCCTCATCATTTCTTTCCCTTTATTTTTCCACACGCTGCCTGCCACTATGAGTGCTGAAGCAACCTTTTGGGCAGTTCTCTAAGAGGATTCCAAATAACAAGGTAAAAGCAGAATCACAAGGCTCCTTCTCCAATTCAATTCAGCAAGACTTTTTCAAGCAACAATCCACATGCAAGGCACAGTGAGAGGCAAGATGAAGAACCAGGAGCTCCCTGTCCTCAGCAGATCAACTGAACTGGAGCACATGCACAGACAAGAAGAATCTAATGTGTTCATCATCCATTTGTTCCACAAACACTTATTGAGCATGACATTAAAAAGAGAAACCATTTTTTTAAGTAAAATGGACTCTCTATTATGACACCAGTGAAGACAGGCAAAATGTTTTCCTAAGATGAAGATTTGTGTTAAAAAAAATTTCAGACTAATGTGTATCACTGTTCCATCGCACATGTGTCAAGGCTGGGGCTGTGTGTTAGATCCTGGGAGGAACACAAGGATAATTAAGTCATGGATCGAGGTCTTAAGATGGGTGGAACCAAGTGGATTCAGGTCTTAAAATGTATACAATTAAGTGGAGAGACAAAGAAATAACACTAACTTCAGTTCAGGGTACACTGAGATACGGGGAGGGAGGAGAGGGCTATAATTTATTGAGCAGGTACTTACTACATGCCTTGTGCTTTACAGAAATAATTAGTAAACTGTCTTTTGGCAATATTTACTGATATCTACTGTCTGCTCTAGGACTGGTGATACGGTCTTGAGAGAGATTCAAGCAAGCACATAATTACAATGTAACAGGAAGTAGTGACAGGAAAGTAGAGGCCACCTAACACCAATTTGGAGAATCAAAGAAGGCTTCCAGGTAGAAGTGACTTCCAAGCAGAGTCCCGAAGGATGAGTCAGCCAAGCAAATCAGAGGGAGAGATTGTTCTTGGCAGAGAAGATAACATGTGCAAAGTCCCACAGGCATGATGGAGGTTTAAGTTTCTCATTTAATAAGAGAAGCAGCTGAGATGAAGCCGAGGAAAGTTACAGAACTTGCTGCAAATCACACAGCTGGTGAGTGACAGAAGTAGAATTTGGATCTGGATCTGAGTTCCTTCCACCAATAAAAGCTAGTAATAGAGGAAGAGAGAGAGATTCCAATTGAGGAGATCAGAGAGGGCTTTGGTAAAGTATATTTTGAAGAACAGGGTGGAAATGAGAGGAGGCAGACCCAAGGGAAGGGAACACCTGAAGCAAAGAGGATGTTAATGGCAGAGAATCACAGATTGGCTGGAATGCAGGGTGATGTAGGAGCTGGGAAGAGGTATTTTGGAAGGTAAAGTTGGAAAGAAAGGTTATAGATGGAAAGATCCATCAGTCAAGTGAAAGATACCTGCTTCCCACCAGGGAGATCATTAAGTCCATATGGCATTGCACATTTTAAGGGCCAGACAAAAGGAGAAGACAAAGTGCTGGGGACTGCAATATAAGGACAGGGGAGCCCTTGCTATGGACTGAATGTCTGCATCCTCCCCAAATGCATATGTGGAAGCCATAACCCTCAACATGATGGTATTTGGAGGTGAGGCCTTTGGAAAGTAATTGAGTTTGCATAATGTCATGGGGGTAGAGCTCCCATTATGAGATTGGTGCCATTATAAGGAGATGAAGAAACCAGCATTCTCTCTCTGTCTCTGCCATGTGAGGACCGAGCAAGAAGGCATCCATCTCTGCCAGGGAGCAGGCCTTCCTCAGGAACCAAATCAGCCAGCACCTTGATCTTGGGCTTCCCGACCTCCAGAACTGGGTGCAATAAATGTCTGTTCTTTAAGCCACCCAGTCAGTGGCAATTTTTTATGATAGCCCGTGCTGACTAAGACAGCCCTCCATTGGGAGGCACTCCTCTGACCCGAGGGAGGTGGACACAGAATCTTAAACTTGTCAAAGGAAAGTGTGCAGGTGTTCCACTTTAAGTGGATCCAGAGCTACCGCTAGACTGTCATTCCCAGAATGCCTTGCAGTGGTCCACCATCTTAGCCCACCCTTCCTTCTTTTCTCCTTTCCTTCCTTCATTCATTCTTCCCTTTCTCCTTATCAAAAGCATATTTGAGTCTTTTTTGGGACAAACAAACCCAGTTGAATAACAAAGATGTTTTATAACAAACTCACCAAAAAAACATATTGCTTCAGAAGTAGATCTGATGGAATCTCTTAACATGTGGATTTTTAATGATTGTGTCTTGATACCAAACAAATACTAACTATTAATTAATTAAAACATTTATTAATTATTAATTAAACTCATTCCTTCAAATTCAGGTTTTAACAGCAAATTAATCACTAAAGCCTTCTTCACACTACAAAAAGGAAGCGTTTTTGTTTTTGTTTACCATTATTATTTGTTTATTGTCTTACTTTAGTAATCTCCAACAAAATCAAAGTTCTTGTGAGACAAAAGATAATGCGCAAATAGCTCAAAAATTACTGAATGGAGGCAAGCGTTGGAGGGGTCACTGGTAGAGCAAGGACTTGCTAACAGTTACCAATCAACCCTTCTAGAAGGCAGATAACGGAAAAGAGCACGGGCTTCAGAGGCAGCAGACCCATGGCCTCCACCAAATTCTCTGATTGGGGGAAGTTACTTTGGTCTTGGTCTCACCAGGAAGGCAAGGACACTGCTCCATGTCCTCCTTGCAGGATTGTTGTAGGTATTAAACAAGATGGTACACACAAACACCCTAGTGCAGGGTTTGGGACATGACAGATGTACAACAACAGACCCCTCCTCCGTAATCACCCTCCCACACTCACGTTCACCCCCCCCCCCCACAGGATTTTGTGCGCATCTCTATTATAACACTCACAACGCTGCATTTTAATTTTCTCTTTTCCAGTCTCTCTCTCCGATTAGATGTGAACCATTTAAGAACACAAGCCATGTCTTGTACAATTATCTCTGGTACTAATAGAGTGGATAGTAGTTCCTCAATTTAACCATTTCCCACATGATTGAGTTTAAAAGCTCTCAATTCAGTTAAGGGTCTAAAATAGACACTTTAAAAAAATTACCGCAAGCCAATGTATAACATGTTGCTAAACCCTGTGGTACAAATTTGTCAAGGGTGTTGACGTTCAGGGAGAAGGAGATGATGAGACAGGAGTCATCAGGGAGAGTTTGGGGCGGGAGATGGAACTTGAGAGGAGTCTTGAAATTGGGCAACCCTGAGTGGAATGAGAGAAGCCACATCAGAAAGGGTGAAAAAGGGCAAAAGAATGGAGGCAGAAATGAGCATGTCACATTCAAAGGACACGAAGACAGATGTGATGTGCTCAGAGCCAGGCTAGGGCACTTGCACTTGATGTTATGGGAATAGAGGACTACCGGGGGTGCCAAGGAGGGGAGTGACAAAGTATTACTGATGTTAAAATAAGGTCAATAGACACAAAGTCCAAAAATCTCCCAATGTCCAGAGGACTATTTATGGAAAAGATCTGGGCTTTGTCTGGGGTTGTTGGAGAATGAAGTTCATGGAAAGGGAGTGAGAGCCCCAGAGCTTCCTGCATGAGGCATTAGAACTGGTAGGTCCATTCCCATCATGCTGGAGCTATGTTGACAGGGGGAGACCAGTCTGAGGGTCATCAAGCTCCACCTCCCAGCCCACCATCCTGATGGACCAGGCAGCTAAAAGGGTCTGATGAGGGGCCACTGCTTCTCAGCTCTATGGCAGCCTCAGAAGAGTGCTATTGCAAACCAGCCTGAAACAGTCAACGTTGTCCAGGGAAACAGAACCAATAGCATGTGCACAAATGTAGAAAGAAATTGATTTTAAGGAATTGGCTCACATGATTATGGAGGCTGGTAAGTCCAAAATCTGCTGTGTGGTCCAGCAGGCTAGAGACTCAGGAAAGAGCCAGTGCTACAGTTTGAATCTGAAGGCCGTCTGCTGCAGAATTCCCTCTTACTGTGGGGAAGTCAGTCTTTTGTTCTATTCAGGACTTCAACTGATTAGCTGAGGCCCACCCACATTATGAAGGGCAACGTGCTTTACTTACAGTTCACAGGTTTAACTGTTCATCTCCTCCAAAAACACCCTTATAGAAAAATCCAGAATAATCTTTGATCAACTATCTGGGCACCGTGGCCCAGCCAAGTTGGCACATAAAATTAACCACCACACAGCCTCAGGTTTTTCAAGAGAATGACAGAGGACAAATCGAAATGAGTTTGGGGAAGGAATATTTTGTTGGAAATGGAGGGCAAGTTTCAAAAGGAGATAGAGAGCCGTAGGTGTGAAAAGACATGATAATTAAGACAATAACAATCAATTTTGTGTGCAAAGTATTTTTCACACACAGTGTTACATTTCTCTCACTCAGCAGCCCTGTGAGGCGGGCCTCATTCACAGATGAAGAAAGTGAGGCTTATGAAATGACTCTCCCAGGATCACAAAGCCTCTAAATGGTAGAGTTGGCAGCGGACCCTGGATGCTGTGTTCCTAAATCTACTGTGTACTTCTTCAAAACCAAATTGCCTCTCTCCAGAGGAACTGAGACGCTCTGAGCACAGAACACAACTAAGAGAAGGAAAGCAGGCAGAAAAACAAACACCGCCACTGAAACCCACAGACACAATAGCATGTAATTCTTGGTGAATGACCAGCTCAGAAGTGAGCTGTGTCTTAGCTCCTTTGGGTAAGAAGTTGGCTGCAGTTTTAGATGGGACACAGTAGAACGTCAACAAAGAAGATCTTGGGTGGGGAGCTCCTTCCAGAACAGGTTAAAGTCTCTTGATTGCTCAGATCTCTTGCAAACTGCAAGACTCAGAGTCTTGTTTATTACCATTTCCAACTGACTGAAAAGCTTTTCCTTCCTTTGTGATAGTCTGAAAATTGAACAAACTGAGCGGACCCCATTCTCCACTCCTGGTTGCACCCCACAACTGAGTTTTCTTACAAAGCACAAAGGAAGACAGAAAAGACATCTTTCTTTTCCAACAGAGAAAATAAATTGTGAGCCATTATGTAATTATGTTGTTACTATTTTAAGCCTCGCTATAAATCTGTGTATCTGCTGGGTTAGCTTACAATTGGCACACACATGGTCCATCTAAACTGAGAGCATCTTCCATTATTTCCATTATTCATTATTCTCTGCGAGCAAAAAGACTGGATTCAGTCAGGCCACTAACCAGCAGAGTGGGCTCGAGTGAGGGATATGAGCTTGCTGATCTCTGCCCTGCCTCCTTCGCAGGAGTGTGACAAGCGTTTAGCAATCCATAAAGCATCATATCAGTGTAAGCCATTATTATCACCGTGGTTAAAAACAACAACAGCACTTACTTTATCTCCAGTTTGTAATTTCATGCCATCATCTGTCTGGGGTCTGTTCTTGTCTGCAGCCTTTGGGACCTCTATGGTCAGCGGCAGTGAAGCTAGAGAAAAAGTCTGATACCAGGCAGGCAGGACCTGGAGGCCCCCAAATTATCACGGAGCTTTTACTTATCTAATAGCACTGGTCAGAGTTTTTGCATCTGATCACAACAGTAATTCCTGCAGCTTTAGAAAACACACGGAAATAGAACAAGCATAATCTTTAAAGTCAGACAGACCATGATTTAATTAATGTCTCTGCTACATAACAGCTAAGTAACATGAGCCAGTTACATATTCTTTCTGGATCTCACTTTCCTCATCTTAAAAAGCAGACGTTTAAAAAGAATCATAGTACCAAATGTATTTAAAGTACCCACAAAATGTTGCATAACAAATGCTAAATGACTGTTAATTCCCTACCACTTATGCTTTTTCCTCCATAATGCACCAAAATAGAAATCATATTATCCAGTCTGCATCTTCTCAAATTACCAGGGATTGTTTCTTTCAGATATTATTGCACAACTTGTTATGTGCCAGGAATTATGCTGGACACCAAATACACAAATTTAAATAAAAATAATCTTCAAAGTACATGATTTTTCTTTTAATCATGCTGTTTTGGTGAGGAAGATTGGCCCTGAGCTAGCATCTGTTGCTAATCTTCCTCTTTTTTTCTTTTCTCCCAAAAGCCCCAGTACATAGTTGTATATCCTAGTTATAGGTCATTCTAGTTCTTCTATGTGGGATGCCACCACAGCATGGCCTGATGAGCGGTGTGTAGGTCCTCGCCCAGGATCCAAAGCGGCAAACCCCAGGCTGCTGAAGCAGAGTGTGCAAACTTAACCACTCAGCCATGGGGCTGGCCCCAGTACATGATATTTGATGAATGGAATTAAGCTGTACCCAAAATATGAAATGAAGTATCAAAACCTAATCTGTTGGGAAATGAAGGTCTTTATGGGGCTGTTTTAGTGAAAACAAGGTTATGATGTCCATGAGGACAGAGCTGGGTCTGTCTGGATGACTATCACAATTCCAGCACCTAGCAAAGAGGACCTTCGGTAAATGTTTTCTTGAGCAAATCTATTAGTAAACAGTGAAGAACAGTGAGTAATTGACACTGTACAGGAGTGGCTACTTCTAATTCAATGGGAGACATCCTCCTGCCAATGGAATCTTCTTTCATACACCTTCAAGACGCAAGAAAGAATAAGAAGCAACTCTCAGGCAAAAATTGCTTCACGAGGTTCTTGTGTTTCAAGCGGTTGGAAAACTAAATGGGGATCATCAAGTGTTCAGTCCAAACCCTTCCTTCTCCAGATGCTGACCAAAACTACTCAGTGAGATGGTAAAGGAAGCAGGATCAGCCTCAAATATTCGGATCCCCATCAGAACACTTTTTGTGATATGTCTTTAGAATTATATTGACTAAATGTCTACATAATCTTGAGGAGCTGAAATCTGCCTTCCTGTAACTGCAGATATCCTGAAAGAAAAAGCCATTTGAACACCAAACAAGTTCTATGTAAGACAAGACAGATTGTCCCACATTTCAAAGAGGCAATCTGCCAAACAGGCATTTCTGTCCGCAGATCTGGCAGCGGGGAGAGCGTGGTTTTGTTTCCAGTTTTATAGACACCCTACTTCCAAGAATCTGAGAGGTTCAGTCCAGTCGCACATGTTTGTATTAACCAGGTAAAGAACAGTCTGAACTATTACCCTTCATTCTCACTTTAAACCAGTTTCACCTGTTGTACAAATGCCAGCAAAAGAAGGAGGGTGCTGGTGATCAATTCCCTCTCCCATTAGCCAGAATAGCTCTTGAAAACTAAGGGTCTTCATGGCCCATCCCAGAATCATCTCACTGAGAAAATTGGGAACTCAATGGGAATATCTTTGGCTTCCCACCTATACACGCAAACCTATATTTATTGATACAATACGACCTCACGTTTATTGAGCTCTGTGCTAAGTGCTCAACACATATAATCTAGTCCTCATAACAGTCCTACACCAGGGTAATAGTATCATCAGTCCTATGTTACCAATGAAGAAACTAAGATGTAAAGAGTTCAATCACTTTTAAACAGCAGAACCTAATGCAAACCTGACGACTTGGCTCTGAAGTCTGGCACTTAGCCATCACATCATAATGTCACCTTCTTCCACCACTCTCAGGAAATGGCAGCTACTCCACCCTCCCAGCAAAGAGCATCCCTTGCACTCTGTCTCCTCATCCCCCCTGCCTCATCAGTTATGCTTTTTATTGTTTTCCACCTTCCTTCCTGTATTTTGGACCACTGCTTCTCTGTTAATTCCTTCCACTCAGTATGTATCTCTCTATCTTAAAAAGATAAATTGCTCAACCCTCTATCTACCTCTAGCTCCTTATCTTCTGCCTTTGTCCTTCTTTCCTTCACAACTGAGCTTCTTGAAAGATTTGTTTGCATTTACTGTCTCCAGTGTCACTTCCCATTTGCTTTTCAACTCACTAAAACCAGGATTCCTTATAATTAATACCACTTCTGTATAGATCTTCCATCCAAAGTCATGAATCAATCCAAGTATATATCTATACACCAGGCTACCTCTCCATCTCAGCTCCAAACTTGTACATCCAAGTTTCTATTGACCTCTTTGTTTTTATATCTCATAGGAATCATCAACTTGATCTGTCCCCTTGACTCCCCTCATTGCACTCTATCCTTCCCTATCTCAACTCACCCCACCATCACTCAGCTGCTCAATCTAAATGTTTTCCTTGATTCGTCCCTTTCTCTCAGCCTCCAATTAAATCCATCTGAACAGCAAGTTCTGATGTATTTATCTCTAAAATGTATTTCAAATCCATTCACTTATGTCCATCCCCACTGAACTCTCCCAGGTCCAGGTGACACCACCTCACACCCAGACCACCGTAAGAGCCACTAACTGGTATCCCTTATCCACATCTGCCTTCTCACAACCTACTTTTTATCCAACAGCTAAAGAATCAAGTTAAAATGTAAACCGAAGTATGTTACTCCCCTGCTGAAAGCCTTATGATGGATTCTAATTGTTTGTGGAATAAAATCCTAATTCTCCAAAATTCCTGCATGAATTGACTCTTTCTCATCTCTCAAAGTGATAGGAGCATGGACATTCGTTGTCAAAAGGATCTGTGTCATTTACCGTGTAACTTTGGTGAGGTTACATGTAAAGTAAGGATGCTAATGTGTACTTCACAGGGGTTTCATAAAGATTTTTTAAATTAATATTTTGTTAATTAGAATAATAATGTACTCCCAGAAATGTGACATGTGTTGGAGTTAGTATTTCAGATCCTGTGAGACAATATGGGCCATTCAATAAATGGTGCTGGGAGAATCAGTTTTCTGTTTAGATAAACAAAATATAATGGATGATTACATCATACCACACAAAAAAACTCATTCTAAATAGTTTACATATTTAAATATGAAAGGCAAAACTGTTAACCTTTTAAACTTTGTAAATATATAAAAGAGCATACCCTTATGACTCAGGGTGGACAATATTTCTTAAACAAGATACATCAATAAATAATATAAAGTGACAATATGAACCATAGGAAATATATATAATACCTATTATATATTACATAGATATATATGAGAATATATGCGAGATTTTATATATATTCATTTAAAATGGGACTAATTTAATATATAATATATCATTATGTATAAATTTTATATGTAATAATATATAATTTGCATATATAATTATATACATAACATACAGTAAATATATATTTAATATATGTATATGATAATAAATACATAGAATATATTTGCAAAACAAAATCAACAAAGGATTAGTATTCAGAATATATGAAAATTCCTACAAGTCAATAAGAAAAATACAAACAACCCAAATGGAAAAATAGGCATGAGTCATGAACAGGTATTGCACAGAAAACAAAAATTGTCAATAAACATATGAAAAGATACTGAACTTTATTAATAATTAAGGAAATGCAAATTAAACCTCAATGAGAGACTGTTTTACACCCACTAGTTTGGCAAAAATTAAGAAGATAATACCAAGTGTTGGTAATTGACACAACTGCTTAAGAAACCAGTTTGGGTTAAGCTGAATATGTACATGATTCCAGGTCTTTAGATATGCTTTAGCTTTTACTTAGAATGCACCTCCTAAAATTATCTGTCTAGAAAACTCCTAGGCATGCTTTAAAACCCTGCCTAGTCAGCATTTACTTACAGAAACCTTAGATTCCCAGATGCAGAATGAATCATTTCTTCCTCTGTACTACCTGTAAAAGTCAGGTCATCCTATATCACATTGTAATATAAATATACATTTATACTTTTTCCCAACAAGCTTAGGAACCCCTAGGAAGCAAAAGCCATTTCATGCAGCTGCCCCAGGGCTCAGCACATAGCATTCAAGAAATGAGCTTAATTAAACAGGAACCCATGTCTTCCACGTCTCTTCTTATAATCACCACCCCACCCCTTACTTCCATGACAGCTTCAGGTGTGATCTCTGCTTCCCCATTCCTGAGAGGCATTAGGCTCCTGTGCCATTTCCTGCTTCCTGCTCAGCTTCACATATCAGAGTTCTGATTCATTTTCACAGGACCCGACCCCAAAGCCAAATGAAACAGTCAAGGAAACCTAACCACATTTTGAGTGGAATATCAACCAAAAATAGCTCACTCTTGAGTGACTTCAAGCTCTAATGCTAGTTTTGATTTTAAAGGGGCATTGAATTCCTAATTCTATGAACTCCTGTGGGATCCATTTTCCCATCAAGGACTTGGATGGAGGTGATTGCCTGCAACCGATTGAGATGTATACTTGGTGTTTGGCAGCTCCTTGACCCACACCTTCTGTCCCTTGATCACCAGGGACCTTGAACTGAGTGGCAGATGCAGGCAACCCAACAGTGACTTGCTTATGCTGCAGCCTGTGTCATTTGGCTGTGTTTACAGTCAGCCCAGCTGCAGCCAGTCAGTAGCTATGACACTTGGGAAACAACAGTTGTTTTTCCAAGTCAATATATGATGCTTCATGACATAACAGAAAGAACGTTGTAGAATAAACACTGAGATAGATTTCCAGCCCCACTGCTTTGCAGTTCTGTGACTTTGCCCAAGAAAATAACCTCCCTGGACCTTACTGTCCCTGTTTGGAAAGCCATAATTACCCTTTCTATTTACCCAGGGCAGGGAGAGGTTTTAAGGATGAAGTGCAAGGATGAATTTAAACTCTAAGACACTATACAAATATTAATATTAGTAGACATTTTTTAGTACTGTCTATGTACTAGACATGATTCAAAGTGCTTTGTATTTGTTGAATCATTTAATCCTACCAGCAATTTCATGAGCAATCTCTCCTATTAGTTACATTTTGTTATTTTTTTTAAGATTGGCCCTGAGCTAAGATCTTTTGCCAATCTTTTTTTCTTCTTCTTCTCACCGAAGCCCCCTAGTACACAGTTGTATATTCTAGTTGTAGGTCCTTCTAGTTCTGCTATGTGTGACACCAACTCAGCATGGCTTGATGAGCAGTGCTAGGTCTGTGCCCAGGATCCAAACTGGCAAAACCCTGGGCTGCCAAAGAGGAGTGCGTGAACTTAACCACTAGGCCACGGGGTCAGCCCCTATTAGTGGCACTTTAAATAAGAAAAATAAAGGCACAAAAATGTTTAAGGAAATTGCTAAGATGACAGAGCCAGTAATGGCAAGATCCAGGATCTGAGAGTAGGTTCTTCACCACTTGGTTAAGGTGTTACACTGAACGTCCTAGGAATCATTTCTCTGTTACTTTAGATTTATTTTTAATAACGTTCATCAGACCAAGAAGTTGGTACCATGTTTCTATAAAAGCAACTGCCATTTTGGATAATTTGGTTTTTAGTTACCCATCTCCCCCATTAGATGAGGAGCTCCTTGAGGTCAGGAACTATGTTGCAGCCATCCGTAATAGTTCCAGCACTGAGTTACCTACATATTGTAGGTAAGCATATCACTCGCTAGAGATTTGTGGACTGGATAGATGGAAAAAAGGGAAGGAGTAAACGGAGGGTGGACAAAATGGCTGGCTGGATGGATGGGTGGATGGATAGACGGATGGATGGATTGGCAGATGGATGGCTACCCTCACATGTCAGGATTAACCTCATTGTGCTCCATCAGGAACACTGGCACTGGCTGGCCTGTGTCCCCACCCCAGAGGCCTGAGTCCCAAGCCTCTCCTCCCAGCTTCTAAGTTCTGATAACCCATTTCTTCCCTTCATTTCTCCAGTTGCTATCTCTATGCTGCCTCAGTGGGTTTTGGGGGAGGGGTTCCTCCTGTCTAGTCCCCTAATCCCTATTGAAACTATTCTTTATATTACATTCTCTGTTTTAAAATAGTTAGAATTTCTGCTTTCCCAAATGAACCCTGACTGATTCAATTTACTATGTACCAGACATTATTCCAAGTCTTTTACAAATATAATTTCATTTTCCCTTTACAAGAACCCTATAGGAGCATTATCCTCCTCTTTAGGTTGTGTAAACTGAGACAAAGAGATATTAAGTTCTTGCCCAAACTCACACAAATTTGAATTGTGGTGCTAAAAACTTCTAACTCCAATGCAATCCTGTCCAGAAATATCTATTTCCACAAAACTTATGGCTCCTAGAGTGAATTCATGTCCTTAGTGCCACGGTCCTTCTTAGAACCAAAAATATATGCAAAGTTCCTGAATAAAGAAGTGCCTCATTCTCCCTCTCCGCCCACAGATGGCAATCACACAGAGATTTATTACCAACAGATGGCTGCAATATAGGAGCAAGATACTACTGTACCTGGACCCTTAAAACCAACACAGCAGTCCAAAGTTATTTCCCACCTATACAGCTAAAAAGAAATCAAATTCCAATCGAGAAACGATTATGTCTTTCCCCAGAGTTTCTGATGAAAAAAGCAAATAAAGTCCAAAGAGTTGGCTAGAAGCCATGCTAGACCATAATGTTTTCTTTTCCCTCATAATAGAGAGTGCCTATTCTCTCTATTGCTGCCAATCTCTTTTCTTCTTTTGTGCATCTCTCTATCTCTCTCACTGTCTCCCTCAGCACCTTTCATTCTCTCTTTTTATTATTTTGTCTCCTCATCTCTCCCTTCTTTAAGTAAAATAAATTCTTGGAAGACAGTTTAATCCTTTGAGGGAGAGATTTGGTCAAGCTTTTGGACTTTACACGGAATATATTTCCAATAGTGACTCTCTCATCTAAAGTCACCTGTAACCCAAAACACTCTGAAGCTCTAGTAATTCTTCCTGTTTGTTTTTTGGTGGCTGAAAGATGTGTGTTGGGTGTGTGATGACAAAGTTACTCTTACTCAGATCAATGGACGTCAGGAGATTTATTGTGTTTTTCCTCTACACAAGCAACCATGATTGGCCACATTTTTATCTTTAACTAAGTTTTATCTCATTTCCAACTATTAACCAAAATGATGTGTCTTACATGTCTCTCTCCATTTTCTTATATTATACTGCTTTTCAGTTTTGACAGTCATTTCTAATCAAGCTGAGATTCTTGAATTTGGCATTTCACTCAGTACTGCTTTTTCTCATCGTGGTCTAAAAAATAGCCATTTTAAATGGGGCCCATTGATATCTCAAGAAGGAAGGAAACAGCATAATTTCTTTTTAAAAATTTTATCACCAGAAGTTGAAATTATTCTTAGGAAGAACCTGGAATAGGTGAGCCATTCTGCCATAGCTTAACAGGCACCCCTTCCTGTCTGACAGGGCCATTCTGGGAGGGTACCAGCAGCAACCTCAATTAACATCCCCATCATTGTAGACAACACGAAAGGCACTCCGTGAAGGGCAGAGAGTGTAATGTAATTGGGATAAGGCCAGCCTGGGTGTGAATTCCAGCTCTGCAAATTTACTTAACCTCTCAGAGCCTCAGCTGTCTCATTTTACAAAATGTAGATAATGCCTACCCCCTAAAGTTAATAAGAGGGAGGCAATATCTGTGCAAATATACCTAGTTGTGCCAGACACAGCATTAAATACACATGATGAGCACATTTAACCCATACAGCAATTCCTCAAATTGGGTATTAGTTGACAACTTTTATTTTACATATGAGGAAACTGAGTCTCAAGTAGCTAATTAAGTTTCCCAAGGTTCCAAAACTAGTAGTCAACCCAAACTTAATCAAATTGCCTACCTCAAAGTTATATATTCCCCACAAACCACACTGCCTCCCAACAAAGAATGGATGGGTGCATAGCAGACAGGCTGAATGGTAATAAGTTGGGAAGCCCTTTTCTGGAGCTCTTTAAACTACACCATTTATCCCCTTCAAGGACATGACAGTCATGACAGGAGAAGGATGTGGAAGAGGAGCAGAAGAGGGCTCAGTGTCAACAGCAGAGAGAAACTCTCAAACGGTGAGGGGAGGTAGAGGCATCAGAGGAATTTGATGGAAAAGCCTGCCTTCACTTGCATCTATGAAGGGTGTCACCCAAGTGCATCTGGGTCTAGTGCTACATAATACTGTTGAGATTTAAGAATGCCAATATATCACTTTCTTCTTCCCTAAGGATTCTGGTACAGTTGGGAAGTAGACCCAGGAGCTAGGCAGGAATTAAAACACAGTTTCTGCTTTGTTAGTGGTAAAGCTCAATTGTAGAATCATGCTTGGGCTCAAGGCTGTAGGAGAGGAAAACAATTCCTCTACCCTCTAGGTCCTTCTGGTTGGTCTGAGAACTGAATTGACATGAGATAGAGTAACAGGAAAACTCAAACAAAGTTTAAAAACATGTATACATGGAAGAAACCTAGGAAAACTGAGTAACTGGCCAGAACGGCTGAAGCCACCACCTTAAATACCATTTTCAGCTAAAGACAAAGGAGTGTGTTGGGGGTTGAGGGTGGAGGTTTGGTACTTCAAAGGGGAGGAAAGCAATTTATATGGAGATTGAAATGCAAATGTTTGATAAACAAGTGTTTGCTGGGCCATCTGTAGACAAAGTAACCTGAGAAGCAGAACTTTGATAAAAATGAGCTTGCTTGTATCTTCCTGTCTACCATACCTAGAACTATCTGTGATGATAGCTCCTTTCTTGGACAAACCTTCTATCATAAATTATTTTAGATAGTTTTGTGGAAGCTCAAAGTTTCTTCCAGAGTCTTTTGTTCTTAAAAATAATCAAGCCATGGGGCCGGCCCAGTGGTGCAGCTGTTAAGTTCGTATGTTCCATTCCGTTTCGGTGGCTGGGGTTCACTGGTTTGGATCCCAGGTGTGGACCTATGCACAGCTTGTCAAGCATGCTGTGGCAGGCATCCCACATATAAAATAGAGGAAGATGGGCACAGATGCTAGCTCTGGGCCAGTCTTCCTCAACAAAAAGAGGAGGATTGGCAGCAGATATTAGCTCAAGGCTAATCTTCCTCAAAAAAATAAAACAAAATAAAATAATTGAGCCAAAGAGACACATTTTGAGGTGACCGATTCTGATCTCCAACAAGGCCAAAATGTGCTTCTGGAATGACATACTCTTTTGCTTCCCCAAGATTCCCCAAGATGTTCTATTTCTAGAGGAAACTAAAATGATGGTTGTACAAGAGTCACTGGACCTCAATGCTTCCTTAAAAAAGAAGAAATATTGGTGTAATTGTCTATTTTATGGACTAAGATAGCTCCAAAGGAGAGGGTAGACTATCCTCTTTCCAATTATATTAGCTTAGCATTATAAAATGTCACAGCCTATTCATTAAGACAAAACAAAGTAAAACTCTTATTTTGGGGACATAATGATTAAATAGAGTTGTCTAGGAAGCTTTTATATGCACGAGTGTTTCTATGGGAAAATACATTCCACTTCCCAAGCATGCCAACTCCAAAGGTTGGGAACTCAATCCAGTTCTCAGTATAAATATAGCACAATATTCTCACAGTACTCACTATTTCTTAAGAGAGGGTCAGCTCCAAAGCTCTCACTTTTAATTGGAACAAAAAAAAAAAAAAAAAACAAACGTTAAACTCTAGGGATCAACCTAATGATGAGGAAAAATTCAAATTCCATTGAATTTTTTCCCCGTCCTCACCTTCTCTATACATCATACACTCTGCTTATGTTTGTCTTCTTTCCAAAGACCTAATTATATAGGAAACAGAAATATTTTTAGAGAAAAACGCTTGTCGATGTGATGTGAATTATTCTGTTAGGGCTCTGGGAAGCTAAGTGCTTTCAGGGTCCAGGGAGAGAGAATTTACCAAGTAATTCCCCCAAAGAGCTAATTTGCTCCACTCTATCTTTAGAGAGAAGTAGCCTCACTTTGGCTCACTGCAGAATAGGATACATTTATTTCTGCCTCATCTGCACATATGAGAAACTAGTCTCAGATTACAATTTGATTGTCATTGTGGAACAACTCTTCGTTCAATAAATATTCTCCGAAAATTTAGTGTTGCAGGAACTACCCTAGTAAGTGGCAATACAGAGAGTTTCAGGTTGGTAATTTCAATATCAATATAGATGATCCATCCAACACCCTAGCTTGTCAATTCTTTGACTTCCTCTCCTGCAACAATTGTGTCTTCCATTGCACCTCAGTCACTCACTCCATTGTCATACCCAAACTACCATACTCTACTGTTATCCCTCTAAAATATCATCTTTAAGAATCCCACACTTACTCTCAATTCCATATCCACCTCTCTCCTGCTATGTTCACAATCCAAAAATTCTTCAACCTCACCCAGATTAAAACTTATTCCAACTTTATGCTGTCCCTCACCCTCACGCCTTTGTTCTTTTTCAACGTAAAATCCATAGCCCATAATTATCATCAGTCCCCCACGCATACTCTAAACTTTTCTCTCCCTCACTCTCACCTGAAAAAACCCCTAAACCTTGTTTATAGCCAATTCTCCACCCATTCTGTAACTGCAAACATGGCTGAAGGAAAACACAAGAACATGGGTGGTCCCACAGTTAACTCATGAACACTAACCTCCAGAGAGTCCTCACTGCTGTTCATGAAATATACCACATTTCCATAGTCAAACATCTCTCCTACCTTCCTGGCAGTCTATTTCTCACCTTATCATCTCTCTTCAATTTTCTGTCATTTGTTTCTACTTCCTTACTCTTAGCTGATGACCTTGTGTCTTATTTAGCTGAGAAAGTAGAGCAATCAGAAGATAATTTCCAAATGTTAGACACCAAATCTACCACACTGAATGCATCTGGACTATGCATATTGCATTTCCTCCAATACAGTGATTAAGTAGCATGTTCCTGTTTATGGCAAAGCCCTCCATGCATCCACTAGATTCTATCCCATTTCATCAACTCAAGGAAACTGCTCAAGCAAATGTCCCCATCTCCTCTGGCATCAATCATTTCCTCTCTTCTGGATCATCACCAAAAGCATACAAATATGAAGTAATGTCCCTCATCAACCTCTTTCAGCTATAGTCCATTTCTTTTACAGAAATCTCTTCCTAAGAGTGGTCCATATTCTGTCTCCACTTTCTCTCTTTCCATCCTCTCTTGACCATACTCCAGTCAGGCTTTCAACCCATGTCCTCACCAAAATTCGTTCTATCAGTCACCAGTGGCCTTTACATTGCCATTCTCAATCACTTTTTAATTCTTACCTGACTCAACCCATCAGCCTCATTTGACGTGATTGACCTCGCTCTCCTCCTTGAAATACTTCCTTCATTTAGCTTCAGGACATCACTTACTTCTCTTCCCAGCATACTAGCCACTCTTTTACTAGCACCTCCTTTTCCCTGGCTTCTAAATTTTGGAGTGTTTAAAGACCTAGTCCTTGGACCTCTGTTCTTATTTATCTAAACTTATTCCTTTGGATGGTTCAACTCATCCAATCCCATGGCCTTAAATATCATTTATATGCTGATGATATCCAAATATTCATCACTAACCTGGACGTATCCCCTGAACTCTAATTCCTACATTCAACTTCCTACTTAAAAGATTCTCCTAGATGTCTCAAACTTCACATTTTCAAAACTCAGCCCCTTATCTTTTTCTCCCAACCTGCTCTTCTCATAGTCTTTCCCACCTGAGTAAATGGCAACTCCATTCTTCCAATTTCTCAGGTTGCAAATTTAGAGTCATCCTTCATTCCCATCCCACACCTTATTTCCAACAAATCCTGTTGACCTTAATTTTGAAAAATATCTAGGATCAGACAACTTCTCACAATCCCCCTTGCTATCACCCTAGCCCAAGTCACCATAATCCCGTTTTTGGATTATTATTGCAACAGCCTTTGAACTAGATGACCAGTCTCCCTATTTCTATCCTTGTCCCCTTACACTCTGATTCAGAAATGGCCAGAATGACTGTTTAAAATCACAAGTCAAATTATTCCTCTCCTCTGGCAAAACTCTCCAGTAGATTCTCATATCACTCAGAATAAAATTAGGAGTCCTTACCCAGTTCTAAAAGGTCCTTGGTGTCCCAGCCTGGCTCCCTCCCTCTCTGAGCTCATCTCCTACCTATGCCCCACTCTGTTACTCTGCTCCTGCCACACTGGCTTCCTCACTGTTCCTAATCCATCCAAACAATGTCTTCCTCCAGGGCTCTGTCCTGACTGCTCCTCATGCCTGGAAATCTCTTCCTCCTGATATCCTCTTAGCTTCCTCCTCCAGTTTATAAAGAGTTATTCTCAAATGTTACTATACTAGAGGGGCTGCACCTAAGTAACCTGTCCAGAACAGCTTTGCACTGTCACTCTCTGTCCTCTTCTTGGCCTTTATTTTTCTTCTTGGCACCTATCCCCACTTGACACACTATATAATATCTGGCTCCCCTGAATCAACTAGAATATAGTTCCATAAACCTAGAAACTTCATGTCTTTTTGTTGAGTACTATATCCCCAGTGCCTAGAACAATGACCCTAGAAGTTTCCAAAAATATTAGCTGCGTGAATGAATGAATGAGTGGATGACTCGATGAATGAACTCTTCAGTTATAGGGCTATAGAAGCTTTACCAGAAAGACTTTTTATACACTAAGGCCACAATAAAGGTGGGAATAAAAATCAGAATAAACTTCTACACTGTAATACTAGTGGGATTCTTCATGCCCTTAAATAGAACTTGTGAGAAATGCTGAGCTGAGGTTCATCCCAGGCTGAGATGTTTCACAAAGAGGTGTTACGGTTTTTAAATCAAGTCAAATAACAAATATCGACTGTGATTTGAGTCTTACACTCCCGTATAAGATTAGCAAACCTTGCTTGATGATGGACAAAGATCAAAAGAATCAGTTTTGCTTGTTCCCTCCTTGCATTCAGATTATGCTCAGCCACTACCTGTTCCTAGCAAGGTCTCTCCCACACTGGTTAAACCAGTGAACATGTGTCTGATCCATCACTCTGATGCTGTCCTCTTCCTGTCCCCAGGTCATTCAGTGATTATGTTTTGCACATAACTGATATGGCCATTCTTCAAACAGCTGGCACTCCAGAAACACACGTTTTCTGTAAGGGTGAAGACCTGAATGTCTTACAGGCAATGAAAGACACAGATTTACAACATTACCAATGCTTTTTTGACTGACCTACTATCTGGGAGCAAGTTCACAGGCCAACACTTGGGCTTATCCCTCATCTCCCTACACTAGAAAGCATCAAGAGGATGGCCGTTGTTCTCTGCTATCAGGAGATTGAACAATATCTTTTGTGTTTAATCCCTGGATCCATCCAAATACTCAAGCCAATTCTTTTATTCTATTCAGAAGAAGTGTTTCTAGGTAATTGTTCCATGGGCCCTGGATAAGTCTGCAGGTTTGGGAATCAGATCAAAATGGATCTGACTCCCATCTCCGCCCCTATTGACTGCATGACCAAGGTTAGTTACTTTACCTTTCTGAGTGTCACTTCTTTTATCTGTAAAGTAGAGATAATAATTGCACTTACCTTATAGGGTTGCTAAAAGGTCTGCCTAATATAATACATGTAAAGCCTTAGCACAATGCCAGGCATATAGGAAGAATTCAATAAATAGATTAATTCTTTTTATTTTTACTTATCAGGGCTCTTCTCCTCCCATGGTAGGTGTTTCCACAAATGGCAACAATGATCTTTCATCCCACACGCCCATTTGCAGTACAACTTTGTTGCTCCTTCCATAATGAAGTAGAACCTATTTCCCACAAACTCTGTCCCTTGAATCTTCTAGGCTAGCCCTGTGACTTACTGTGATGGATAGAATGCAGAAGTGATGCTGTGTGACTTCAAGGCCTAGAATTTGAAGCCTTGGAGTTTCTGACTCAGTCTCTTGGAAGCCAGCTGCCATGTGAAGAAGGTTGGGCTAAACCACTGAATGGCGAGATACCACATGCAGAGAAAAGCCACGTGGAGGAAAACTGAGGTGCCCCAGCCAACATCCAACACCAAGGTGCCAGATGTGTCCATGAGGCCATCTTGGGTGCAAGCATTTGATTAGTTTACTATCTCTCCAGTGTAGTCACATCTGAGTAATTACCTGCTAAAATATTATGCATATTACTTTATCTTAAATTACTTTCCTTTAATTTCTCTTTTTTTTATATTGGGGCATTATATTCATTTGTTTTTGAAATTACATTGTAGATGAGTTGTATTATCTTTTCAGTAAAATGAAGAACATGTTACAAAATATTTGTCATAAAAAGGAGGTTTAAGATAGTAAATCATTGCCTTTGGGTGGTTTAACCTAGACCTAAGAGCCCCCTAACTAGTGTTTGCTTACTCACATATTATCTATATAAAAACTAGTTATAATTTCTCACAAACTCACTGATTCATTTCTTCTCTCATGGATCTCTTTGTCTAGGCCAGGTTTTCTCAACATTCTTTATTCCAAGAATTTTTCTGACTAACTTGAAAACAATCTTTCTCTCTCTCTCTGTCTCTCTGTCACACACACACACACACACACACTATGTTTTGCTGTAAGAACCTCCTTTGCCCCCAGCAGAAGCCCACCCCTTCTAGTCACTGCACTAGACAGTAGAAGGCAATCTCCTTGAGGGAGTCAGTAGTCTCACACATATCCATACCTCACCCTTTTCCCCAAAATGCCTAAAACAGGGCTGACCACTTAATAAATACTTGACTGACTTCTTCCATGTTGACTTCAGAAAGCAGAAGGGAATATTGCCTGAAATTAATATCAACTTGTTCAATTTTCTGACTCACTATTTTCTAATCTCCAGAGGAAATATTTACCTCAACATCTCCCTCCACATACATACAGAAACACAAGAACGGGAAGAATTCACCAATGCTACAAATATCTTCACATTAAATGTGATTTTTGTAGAAAACCAAGTCAATTGCCTAGAAATACTCATGGGGGTTGTATTAAATTTTTGGATAGCAGTGTTTTACAAAGCATCTTTATGTGCAGAGAAGTCTAAAATATATTGCACTAGGTACTTCACAGAATTTGTCTCAATGCTCAGAACAGCTCCCTGAGATAGCTATTACCTCTGTTTCACAAATAAGGAAATAAGCAAGAATGAGCGTTAAGTGCCTTGAAAGTCAACGTCATACTCTGCCAAATGGCAGAGCCCTGTCCACGAAGTCTGAGTTAGTGTGCTTTCTACTACATCCCAGCTGATAGCAGCTATAGAAATGCTGTGTGGCCTCAAGCAATTACTTATCATTTTGTTCCTCACTTTTCCCATCTATAAAATGGGGAGGATAATATCAGGAATATCATAGACTTGTACAGATCACATGAGTTGCTACAAATGAATTACTTGGACCCGCATGTGGCATATAATAAGCACTATTATTAACAAGCCGCCTCTTAGAAACACAAATTGGTAATCATTATGGCTTGGCCTCTGTTTGCTATAGAAGGGATTTCTGTGTGTTCCGGACAGTGAGGAGATGGCTCATACACTCATGGGAGATTCAGCTCTGACAAGGATGGAGAAACAAGAAGTAAACAGCCTGTGCCAGGTGTCTCCTGTAACAATCTGTTTTTTATTGCCCAGGAAAAGGGCTTTCAACACTTGATTATATCCAATGCCTATTTCCATTATTCATCTATTATTCTAACTTCTAAAAGCATGTTCCCAGCACCTGGAGCCGTGAAAACCAACGTGGTAAAGCCCCAGCATTGCCAATGCCACGAAAATAAGACATTTCAATCAGGTTTCACATTTTGGGTTGTGGAGGAGTCATGGAATGGAAGGGATCTTAGTGATTGTATTGTGACACCTCTCTACATTTTACTGAGAAGGAAACTGAAGCACAGAGAGGGAACGTGGCTTGTTTTCTCGAGCTATCCCCTCAATGGCTCTCTCCCTATTTTACATATCTTCCTGCTACTAAATGCGCACCCAATAGTCAGCCATTGCAAACGACATGTGAACCCAAATATACCACATCCTCGCCCCCAAGCTCCTCTGCCTTGCACACGCTATCCTTCAGCCAGGAACTCCTCTTTCTGTATTGTCCACCTGGCTCTTTCCAGCTTGTCCATCCAACCCAGCTCAAGCCCCCATTATCTTTCCTCTGGACTCTGGTGACAGATTCAACTGGTCTCCCTGCTTCCACTCTTGCCTTCCAGCAGATCAACTTCATTTTTTTAATATAAATCAAATCGTGACACTCTCCAGCATAAAAGCCTCCAATAACCTCTTGACACACTTAAGATAGAACACAAACTCCTTGCTCTTCCTGCCAGGTCCCAAGGAATCTGGTTCTGCCTACTTCCCATCTCACTTCCTGCCATCCCCACTACACTGGGCTCCATCCACACTGGCCTTTCTTCTGCTCCTCAAACACTTAGGGTCTTGCTGGAGGCCCTGGGGCTTCTGCACCTGCTTCTCCTCTTCCCTGGACTCTTGCCCTCAGATCTTCATAGGGGTAACTCCTTCTTATCATTCAGGTCTCAAGCCAATTTCACTGCCTTGGAGTCCTCCCATCACCACAGAATTACTCCCTTCTCATACCCTGGGTATTTCCCTGATAACATTTACAACTATCTGGAATTATTGTGTTTGTGCATGTATTGCCTGTCTCTTTAACTAGATGCTCTACTCTATAAGAGAAGGAATACGGTCTTGTTTCCAATAATCTTCAGAGCCTAGCATAGTTCCTGACATGGAGTCGGTGTTCAACAAACATTTACTAAGCGGATAAGTGAATCAATATCTAATTCTGAAGGACCATCCCTCAAGGCCAGTGTTTTCAAAAAGCTACAAAATGGCAATTGATAAGTATGTCAATTCCCCTCCAGTCTTATGATATTTATTGTTTGTCAATCGGGGTTTCCTATGATAGCCCCCAAATATTGCTCTCATCATATAGGTTCCATGCTTTGCTTTTCTCCAAATGAGTCATCATTCTACCCATTCATTCTTACCTGAGAATTTGGTTTGAATATACTTACCACAATGAGGTTTAAATTCAAAAAATGGACAGAGGAAGTCTTACTTTTGGTAAAAAAAAAAAAATGCTAGACATTCCAATATTAATGTGTCTGTTTTCTACTGGGTTGACAGAGTATAGCCTTCATCCTAGCCTTCCCCAGACGGGAAGAGAGCAGATCCCTGTGTGGGGAGTCAGGAATCTCAGGATCTGACTCCTTCTGAGGAGTGATTTAACAATTACTCAATGTCTCATTATCTTCTAAACTATATTTGATGTTCTCTGAGGTCCCTTCCAAGGCTACAGTTACATGCATTTATTCAACAAAGACAAGTATTTATGTTATGTCCCTGTGCCGAGCACTGTCAAGGTGCTAAGAATACAGCCTTGAAAAAAACTAGATGAGAATATTTCTGCCTTCCAGAAGCTTATGTGATTCCCTAGAGCATAATCTATTTAATTATCAAAAGATTTGATTTTATGTAGGGCATATTTTAATTACAGCACAGTGAATGTCTCACATACTTCCACCCTAGAATGAGATTTCTAGTCTTTACGTTCCAGCATTATACTCTGCTTTGTACCATGAGTGAAAGAAAGCCACCCCAGTCTCTTCTCATGTCCCTGCCAGGTATTTTGCCCACCCAGTGTTTCGACTTCCCTGTGCTCTTTCCTTACCACCAAACACTCCCAATCAGATAGGGCAGAGGGTCAGCAGTAAAAGTGAAACCACAGTTATGTCTGTGAAGAAAAAACATGGGCCATAGTTCAGGAGCCTGGCATTAATCCCCACTCTGTCACTCACTTGACATGAGAGCTTGAGGATGTCTCTTAAACTCTTGGGATCTCATTTCCCTTTTATGTATAAAATAGGATTTGGTGGCAATGAGAATGCACCTGTCAGATCTCCCACTACAGGGAGTATAACTAAGGGCCCCAGTCAAGCCGTCAGAAATCCATCACCACATTGGCACCACTAGCCAAAGTCTGAGTTCAGCAGGGCCACTTCTTGGAGAGGCAGGCACATTTCTAGGAGATGTGAGACCCATCTGACTAGTAACTTGGCCCAAAGACTCTCCAAAGCTTTGCAGAAACTTTCTTCAAACTGCACTTCGGTCGAAGACTTTTGCAACTCAAACTTCCTCTCTCTTCCACGGGAGTAAGACCTGCATCATGGTCTGATGTCTTCCCCATTCTCCACCGCTCCTTCTCCATATTCCCTCAAGGGGGATTTCCCTAATCAATCTCTTGCATGTTTAATCCCATTTTAGCATCTGCCTCTTAAAGGACCTGAACTAATGCATTGAGACAAGGATACCTGATTTTCCCTCTTCATATGTTGTCGTGAGGATAGTGTCAGTGAAAATGTTTTACAAAGTATATAAGGGTTTATAAGGTATAAAGCATCATATGAAAGATACAACATCAGTCATTCATTTATTCAGTATGTAGATACTGAACACCCACCGTGAGCTGGGCTCTCGACAAAGGATCTGGAGATACAGAGGAACAACGTTCTTTCTTGAGCAGATCACAGACTAGAGGAGCTCTCCAGATCCCTCATGACCTTACTCTTAGATAATAATACATTTTTCATAGGGAAATGGAGGAATAAAAAGATAGAGGAAGAAGGAAAGATGAAGGAAGGAGGCAAAAAAAGAAGCAGCCACTATTCCAAGGCACTGCGAGCGTTAGAATGTGCCTATTCAAATGTATGTGGAAGTTTTTTAAGTTGTGCTCTACTGAATGTGGTGCGATGCTCTACTCCTGCCAGAGCCTTGCAGCATCAGGACAGCTTGTTAGGATGCAATGGTGGTAACACTCTTGCAGGGAAACTCTTCAACTGTTGTCACCATTTTGTGGCCCAGAATATTCAGCTCAACAACAGACCTCCAGGAGAATATGCTCTATGTTGTAATTTTCTAAAGGCGACGCAATTATAAAACCCAAGCAGATGGAAAGATGATTTCAGTGGATGGGGAGAGCTGCTAACAATTTCCATTTGTAGACAAAACCATTATTTTTTAACAGAACACTGCCAGAATTTGATGAATCTGGTACTCTTTGCACCCTGTTTTGCAGAAAGCTCTGTAACTCTGTCAGACTTTGCAAACAGTTGCAGGATGCTATTTTTGTACATTTGTTTATGTCGATGCCATTGGCTCATAGAGTTTCACATTTAGCTTGCTGTTAATCTCTAAACTGCCATTGATGTATAGTTCCCAACCCTGTAAATTGGCCTTCAAAATAAATGTCTGTGCGATCATCTTTTATTTAAAATGTTACTGCACCCCATCACTCTATGTCAAGGCCCAGCTTGTTTATGGGACTTCTTGATTACATAATTACATATTAGAAATCATTTGTAAGGAAAATTGATTCGTGTATTTTACAGCAAAGATTTCACCAGAAATAACCGTGTCTCTAGCTTCATGAGTGGAGCACCAGGTTAGAAATGACACAACAGCTTCGGGAACCTGTCACCATATTGTTTATTTCTCATCACAAGAAGAAGTAATTGCCCCAGAAGCAATGAGGGACCGAACCATTGGCTTTGAATAACTGTGATCCACAAATCAAGTTTTAGGCTGTATTATGGGGTACTAGAAAGTGTGCTCAACAGGGACTCGTGAGGCTCAAGTTCTATCTTCAACCCTGCTGGTAACTTCTAGACAAATTGCTCAGCCTTCTCAAACCTCTACTCCTCAGGCAATAAAATGAGAATGCAACAGCGGGTTGCTCAAACTAAGTGGTGGGCAGTGTCCACAGAGATGCATGAGAGTTACACAGAATCTCAAGACTCAGATGAGTATCACTGCAGACTAGAAGACTAATGGATGATGGGTGGAGGGCTATCAGTTGGTGGTCCCTTCTAGACAGCAAGAAGAGCACAAAGACCATTCCCATTCTGCTTCCATGCTGCCCCAAGGTTCCCAGATTGAGGCTCTTTATCCCTTTCTATCATACTTTACAGTCTGCGTGTTCCCCTCCCCAGCCTGTAACCACTTCTTTTTTCATGATTTCCGCCAATAGGAAAATCTGTTCTGCAAAATATGTATCGAAATCTTTCTGTGGCAAGTGTTTGCAGTATTTGTTTCTAGATTATTTGTGTCTTGTATGATCTGGAAGCGAGGAAAGCACACCAATTAAAACTTCAAAATATTATCAGTCCATGGAAATAAAATAACAATAATAATAATAGTAATGTTACCTGTTCTCCTAACAATATTGATTCTTCTGAGGAACAAATACCATAAAATGAAGACTCTCATAACTATAGAAGTGCTTCTTTGATTTAAAGGATTTGTTAAATTAACTTTTTATTTGCTTGCTTTTAATTCATAAAGTAACTCAGATTTGTTGCAGGAAAAGAAAGGAAATTCATATGAGCAAAATAGAAGAGGAAGAAAGAGAAGAAGAAAGGAAGAGTGGAAGAGAGAGAGAAAAGAAGAGAGAAACTATTCTTTATCCCTCTGCATAATCTCTCCATCTAAAAAGAACCATGAACATTTTAGGGCATCTTCTTATATTCTTTCCTGTGAATGAACAAAAATTTAAGAGAGCGAAATCACATTGTACATGCTGTACTATTACTGTATATATACATATTTTTTTTGGAAGGAAGATTGGCCCTGAGCTGACATCTTTTACCAATCTTCCCCTTTTTGCTTGAGAAAGATTGTTGCTGAGCTAACATCTGTGCCAGTCTTCCTCTATTTTTCATGAGGGACACCTCCAGAGCATGGCTTGATGAGTGGTGTGTAGGTCTGCACGTGGGATCTGAACCCACAAACCCCAGGCAACCCAAGTAGAGCACACAAACTTAACCACTATGCCACTGGGCCAGTCCCCTATTACCACATTTTTAACTCAACTATTTTTCATAAATAACTTCCCATGTTATAACATATTTCTTTGCACAATTCTGAATAGTTGTGTTGTATTCCATTGCATATATGTACCATAATCCATAAACATACTGGAAACTCCTTTGTCATCGTATCTTTGAACATATTCTTACTAATTCCTAGTTCCTTGGCATTTTTCTGAGAATGTTGATTCTGTTATGAGGGCAAAACATAATAACTATAACCAAAGCAAAGCTTGTCTTAGAAAGCAGATATGTTGAACAAGGTTGCAAATGGGATCATTCCTTGTAAATTCACTTGTCTCTTCTACCAAGTTACAAGGTCTTCCAGGCTGTTGCCTCCACATGCTATATCATTTTCTGAGCTTCCTGAGGGTATCTATGATATTTGCCTTCTCAACACCAGTGCCCATCCTAGGGTCAAGCACATAGTATACCTCAATAAATAATGGTCAAAATGAGCTAAACTAAACCCTTCCCAACTTGTGAGTAAATTCCTACTCATCATGCAAGTACTGATTCAAAAAACACCTTCTCAACATATTAATAACAACACAATAATAGTAGGGGACATTCACATCCCACTTACATCAATTGATAGATCATCCAGACAGAAAGTCAACAAGGAAATAGTGTATATAAATGAAAAACTAGACCAGATTGACTTAATAAATGTACATAGAACACTCCATCCAATAACAGCAGACTACACACCCTTCTCAAGTACACATGGAGCATTCTCAAGGATAGACCATATGTAGGGGAATAAGGCAAACCTCAATAAATTTAAGAAGATTGAAATAATATCAAGAATCTTTTCTGAGCATAATGATATGAAACTAGAAATCAATTACAAGAAAAAACCTGGGAAAGTCACAAATATGTGGAAACTAAACAATATGTACTGAACAACCAATGGATCATTGAAAAAATTAAAGGAGAAATAAAAAAATACCTAGAGACAAATTAAAATGAAAATACATCATACCAATTCATATGGGATGCAGCAAAAGAGCTCCTAAGAGGGAAATTCATAGCAATACAGGCCCACCTTAACAAACAAGAATAATATCAAATAAGCAATCTTAAAATACACCTACCAGAATTAGAAAAAGAAGAAAAGATAAAGCCCAAAGTCAGCAGAAGCAGGGACATAATAAAAATTAGAGCATAAATAAATGAAATTGAAACAAAAAAGTAGAAAGGATCAATGAAACTAAGAGCTGTTTCTTTGAGAAGATAAACAAAATTAACAAACCCTTAGTCAGACTCACTAAGAAAAAAAGAGAGAAGGATCAAATAAATAAAATTAGAAATGAAAGAAGTGAAATTACAATAGATACCACAGAAATACAAAGGATTATGAGAATACCATAAAAAACTGTATACCAACAAATTGGATAACCTAGAATAAATGAATAAATTCTTAGACTCAAACAACCTTCCAAAACTGAATCAAGAAGAAATAAAGAATCTGAATAGACAAATCACAAGTAAAGAGATTGAAACATTAATCAAAAACCTCCCCTTGGGGCCAGCCCCTTGGCCGAATTGTTAAGTTCATGCACTCTGCTTCGGTGGCCCAGGGTTTTGCCAGTTCAAATCCTGGACACAGATATGGCACCACTCATCAAGCCATACTGAGGCAGCATCCCACATGCCACATCTAGAAGGACCCACAACATTCAAGACTAATACCTATCTTTCTCACACTATTCCAAAAAGTTGAAGGAGACAGAACACTTCCTGACACATTTTACAAAGCTAACATCATTCTGATCCCAAAGCCAGACAAGGACAACATAAAGAAGGAAAATTACAGGCCAATATTGCTGATGACCATAGATGCAAAAATCCTCAACAAAGTATCATCAAGCCAATACAGCAATGCATTAAAAAGATCATACACCATGATCAAGTGGGATTTAAACCAGGGGTTCAAGGATGGTTCAACAGCTACAAATCAATCAACATGATACACAACATTAACAAAATGAGGAATAAAAACCACATGATCATTTCAGTAGACAAAGAGAAAACATTTGACAAGCTCCAACATCCATTTATGATAAAAACTCTCAATAAAACAGCTATAGAAGGAAATTACCTCAACATGATAAAGGCCCTATATGACAAACCCACAGCAAACATCATACTCAACAGTGAAAAACTGAAAGCCATCTCTCTGAGAACAGGAACAAGACAAGGGGCCCATTCTCGCCACTCTTATTCAACACAGTACTGGAGGTTTTGGCCAGAGCAATTAGGCAAGAAAAAGAAATAAAAGGTATCTAAACAGGCAATGAAGAATTTAAACTCTCACTGTTTTCAAATAACATGATTTTATATACAGAAAACCCTAAAGAATCCATGAGAAAACTATTAGAAATAAATCAACAACTACAGCAAAGTTGCAGGATACAAAATCGACTTACAAAAATCAGTTGCATTGCTATACTCTAATAACGAACTAACAAAAAGAGAACTCAAGAATACAATCCCATTTACAATCGCCACAAAAAGAATAAAATATCTAGGAATAAATTTAAACAAGGAGGTGAAAGACCTATACAATGAAAACTGTAAGATCTTATTGAAAGAAATCAATGATGACATAAGGAAAGATAAATATAGTCCAGGCACATGGATTGGAAGAATAAATATAGTTAAAATGTCTATACTACCTAAAGAGATCTGCAGATTCAATGCAATCCCAATCAGAATGCCAATGACATTCTTCATGGAAATAGAACAAAGAATCCTAAAATTCATATGGGGCAACAAAAGTCCATAAATAGCTAACAAAAATCCTGAGAAAAAAGAACAAAGCTGGAGGCATCACAATCCCTGACTTCAAAATATACTACAAAGCTACAGTAATCAAAAAAGCATGGTACTGGTGGAAAAAAGAACCAGACACACAGATCAATGGAACAGCATGGAAAGCCCAGAAATAAAACCACACATCTATAGATAGCTAATCTTTGACAAAGGAGAGAGAACATACAATAGAGAAAGGAAAATCTCTTCAATAAGTGATATTGGGAAAACTGGACAGCCACATGCAAAAGAATGAAAGTAGACCATTCTCTTCTGCCATACACAAAAATTAACTCAAAATGGGTCAAAGACTTGAAGGTAAGACCTGAAACCATAAAACTCCTAGAAGAAAATATAGGCAATACACTCTTTGACGTCAGTCTTAGAAGGGTCCTTTTAAATACCATGTCTACTCAGACAAGGGAAACAAAAGAAAAAATAAACAATTGGAACTTATTAGACTAAAGAGCTTCTGCAAGGCAAAGGAAGCCAGAAACAAAACAAAAAGACAACCCACCAACTGGGAGAAAATGTTTGCAAATCATATATCTGACAAGGGGTTAATCTTCAAAATATATAAGAACTCACACAGTTCAACAACAAAAAAACAAACACCACAATCAAGAAATGGGCAGAGGATATGAACATTATTCCAAAAAAGATACACAGATGGTGAATAGGCACATGAAAAGAAGTTCAATATCACTAATCATCAGGGAAATGCAAATAAAAACTACACTAAAATCTCACCTTACACCCATTAGAATGGTTATAATCACCAAGACAAAAAATAACAAATGTTGAGAGGTTGTGGAGGAAAGGGAGCCCTCACACATTGCTGGTGGGAATGCAAACTGTTGCAGCCACTGTGGAAAAGAGTATGGAGACTTCTCAAAAAATTAAAAGTAGAAATACTATATGATCCAGCTATCCCACTACTGGGTATTTAGCCAAAGAACTTGAAATCAACAATTCAAAGAGATTTATGCACTCCTATGTTCATTGCAGCATTATTCACAATACCCAAGAAGTGGAAGCAACCCAAATGCCCATCGACTGATGATTGGATAAAGAAGATGTGGTGTATATATATAGAATGGAATACTACTCAGCCACAAAAAAGACAAAATCATCCCATTTGCAACAACATGGATGGACCTTGAGGGTATTATGTTAAGTGAAATAAGCCAGACAGAGAAAGACAAACACCATATGATTTCACTCATATGTGGAAGATAAACTAACACATAGACAAAGAGAACAGTTTAGTGGTTATCAGAGGGGAAAGGGGTTGGGGGTTGGCACAAGGGATGAAGGAGCACATTTATATGTTGACTGACAGATAATAATGTACAATTGAAATTTCACAATGTTATAAACTATTATGACCTCAATAAAATAAAAAAATAATGTTACAGATGTTACAAGCAAAAAATAAGAAACGTACCCAGGACACACACACAACACCTTCTTTTTTTATGAACACATAGCTTTTGAGTTTCCCTCCACAGTAATTCCACAGTATTTTATTCATATTCTTTAGTTTTTACCACAACAGCTTTTCTGTGTCTACATGTCTGTCTGTCTCTACATGCTTATTCCTAGCACCTAGCAGAGTCTAGCATGAAATAAACTGAACAGTCAGAGATTGTTTTTTTGCAGCTGGCATAAAGTCATACACAATGTTGGCACTTAATAAATGCTTGTTGGATTGAGTTGAATTGACTTAAACTGAACTGAATTGGTGCTAGGATTTCCAACAGCAGAATTGAATAAATTGCTACCTCTTTATCTCTAGTTTGAACTTTAATGATCCTACTGAAGTCCAATGATGGATGAGTACAGCATAGAGCTGTTTGCCCTTTCTCACCTCTCAAAACCAAATATGCTGACACTTTTCATGCCCTGTTGTTTCTTTTCCTTCTTACAAAGGATACCGTCAGACACAGTCTACTTGCAGTGATTGTGTCTATCTTCATTCTAGAGATGCAATTGGATCTTTCCCTGGCAGGCAAATTGTCATTGACTTTTATGTGGAGAGACAGATACTGACCATGAGATGCTTTAGTGAAAGTCAAGACTCAGTATTCAAATGTTACCAGGCCAGTGAGCTAAAATTTTTTCCCCAGCAGAACTAACCCTCATCATCTTGTTGGATGGGCTCTTTCAAGTCACTTCCAAAAGTTTTATGCAAACATGGATTTGAATAGCAAGCAAAGGAATAATTAAATTGTTTAATCTTTCAAATCAAATAAAATCTGTATCCTTTTCATGATCCCCATTGTTATTGTAAGTCATATATGAAGCACACCAGACCCTTTTGTTCTGTCTGCACTGTTTAAATCTTTCATCCTGTTCATTTATTAGGTTATTTTTAAATAAAAGAAAAAATTATGTTTTAGGGGAAAAAAGGAGAACAAGACATCCAAACTAATTATAAATGATAAAATAGAATGTTGAATAGTGTTAGGAAGTAATTCTCATGGCTGAGCAAGTCTAGCAAGGCCGAGGAAATTGACCCTGAAATTCAAAGTCATAACAAGGCATCAAGTAACCAGCAGTCACCGACCTTGACAGAAAAACGTCATCTGCAAGAAGCGCTGGTCCTCAGCCCCCTCACTAGGAATCACAGGATGAAACAAGAGAATGTTTTGGCCATATGCCCATGACACTCAAAGTGTCTGATGAAAACAAAATAGCACCCAGGTAAAGACCTACTCACTCTCTGCCCTCATGACACACAGTCTCAATCTCAAGACATAATATGGATTATTGAATGATTTTTAAATTTTTGTGTGGCCATCTAGAATGGGGAAATATAGCTTTTATCCTCAGAAAAAGAGATGGACATTGGCAATTGTTAAGAATCCTGGTAGATGACCATTGAGGGAGAATGGCATCTTCAAGCTCTTAATTGTAATGAAAATAGAATTTGAAAAAGGTTACTATTCCCCAGAACCAATTGAATTTACTGGTGCCAAGTTTAATGCTTAAGACCCCAGACAGGATCAGCATAATGGAGCAGAATTGCCAACAAATTTGAGGTCAGAGAGCTAGGTTCAGTCCTCAGTTGTAATAATACTGTTTAGTTAAGTCAGTTAAATTTTAGACCTCAGTTTTTTCACCCACTGAAAAAAAAGTGAAAGAAAACTATAAATTTCACAGGTATCTTAGGTATTAATTAGGAAGCAAAGGGGTCCAATATTCACAATCACTTATAGAATGAGACATCACAGACACACACACGTGCGCACGCGTGCATAGACATGCACAGACACTGTCAGCAAAATTTTACACTGTTCTTAAACTCCATGAAACCTATTCATAGACTCTGGATGAGAATCTCTATCTATCATATAATCTGCTCATTCCTATGGAAGATGCAATGTCAGTGTTTGATCAAAACAACATATTAACCCCCCTTGTAGTAAAAACATATTTTATAAACTCATTTCTTTCCCCAAAGGATCAACAGTCATCCCATTTTAGATACCCATGTAACAACTGGTAACAGTGGAAACTTCTATTTTTGAGAGATTACCTATAACTTTTCACAAATTGTCTGTCTTCCATAAATACATGGCTAGTAAATGCAGAGCCTAGATTTGAACCCAAGTAGATCTAGCTAAAAAGCCATTTCTTTGCACTGCATCTCTTGGACAGGTAGATATCTGAAGGCTGATCAATTTCCCAGCAACTCTCAGATGTTTGCACGCAGACTCCAAGAATCCAAACCACGTAATTAATAACATTTTAATATGTTGCTTCTCTTTTGAATCAACTCCTGAAGAAAGGAGATCCTACGGAAGCTTAACCAAGGAATATAAATGAATGAGTGCTCTTTCACCATTTAGGGACTTCACCAAAATATCTGTGTCATAGGATGCTTATTCCTCTGTCCATCTTTTACTTATTATTCCTATCAGCCACAAGGCAATTACTGATGAATACGTCTCTTTTTATTTTCTCTTTCATTTCTTTCAGTTGAAATTAAGCTTCACAGACTAACATCTCCTATCACACCCATATTGCCTTTCACACATCAAACTTGATTTTTTTCCCTGAGTTTTACTAAGTGATTTTATGCCCAATTTCAATTTCAAAGAAGAGATAATTCATGATGCCTCTTCTAATCTTTAACATATAACAGCACCACACTTTTCCTCATGCTACACCCTCTGCTTCCAATGCCCTCTCTCCACCTCCCCCTACACACACTCTGCTGTCTATCAAACTCCTATTCAATTAAAATGAGCCCCAGTGAAAAATCCCATGAGGACCACTCTTTTTGGACCCTTCTACCTAAAACAAAAGTACCTTTCCCCTTTTTGTAGTTGAGTGGAAGAAATCATCTTGACTAATCGCCTAAAGGATGCTCTTAGACAAGGAGAGAGAGATCAAGAGTTGGTTTTACTTCAAGCATGCTAAAGGCAGCTATGGAATGTGAGTGCTCATCACAGCCCCAAGGCTACTGGTCTACCCTGGGATGTCAAGGGTGAAACAGTCTGTTCTTCCCTCACAGAGCGTCATCCAGCACTGGCATACCCACTCTCACCTCCCTCTCCATGAAGAAGGGCTTAAAGGCTGCCCCACAAAATCCATCTCTATTCTATTTATCAAGAAAAGGGGAGAGAGTAAGGAGAGACTTCCTTGGGAGAAATGCTTCCACATTCTAGCTCACAAGAAGCACACACTTATCTCTCATCTGCCCTTCCATCAGGAGGAAAGCTTTTCCTGCCTGTGCCCAAGTTTTTCTTCTGCATGTGAGAAAGGGCAAGGTACCTGGAGTATGATGGGCTACTGCATCCAAAAGTAACCAAAAACACTCACGTCAAGGACATTCACTTTTGTGCAATCATCTCTCACACTGACATAGCTGCATGTGGCCAGACAAGGTCCATGAAGTCCCAGCACCATACATCACTTGATCCCCATCATAGTGTCGCACTTCTGACCTATCCTTTAGAACTCAGTTCAGGCATATCTCCTCTCAGAAGCATTTCCTCAGACACCCCGTCCCCCAGCTAGATCTAGTGCTCTTTTTCCAGGCTTCCCCTTGGTGCTCCCTTTGCATCTTCACAGCAGGATTACAGTCCCTATCACACTACATTGCAATCTTGTCTCTTTTCCCCAATGGACTGTGAGCTTGGTTCCAGATGCCAGTTAAGAAAATAGATCAATTTGACTGAATAGTCACTACATGCCAGGCATCATGCAAAGCATTTCATATAGATTAGCTCATTGATTTCTCCCACCAAGCACACTACTACCCCTCCAATTTAAAGACAAGAAAATTCACAATGGGAAAAGTTACGTAATTTTCACAGGGCCACATAACTACAGTCAGGATTTAAATCCAAGCAGCCTGATGCCTAACCCACAATTTTAACCACTACATTACATCAACTCCCTGCAAGATATGGAATTCTCAAGGATGAAGAGCAGTCCACTGGGGTAGGCAATGGAGAGCAGGCATTCCGGACTTAGTAACCTACAGATGTAAAGGCTTGAAAGTACAAAATAAGATGATGCTTATGAGGTGGAGGAGGGAGAAGTGACCAGTGATTCAGAGAACTGAGAACAAAACTTGGAAAGACTTGTTTTTCCAAAATAAAGGATTTAGAACTTGGACTTTATCCTTTAGCCAGTTGAGAATCATTTAAGGGTTTCAAGTAGAAATGGGGCAAAAACGTATTTCTTCTGGCAGTGTGGATGATTTAAGACAGTAGAATTAAAAAGTCTGAACTGGGCGATAAAACTAAATGACGCTTATGTATCCAGCATTATACCGGGTTCTGGAGTGGGAGGCACAATGTGGGGGATACAAGAATGAAGAATAACAATCCCTAACCTCAAGACATCAACAGAGTAGCTATCGAAAGACACATCTATGACAATAGACAAATCGTGACTCTATAATTAAGTAAGGGCACTAGTTAAAATATGAACAAAATGTTGAGAGCACACAAAGATGGGAAGGATTAATATATGTCACCCTTTCCTGCATTTCCTTCCTGTGTTCTCCCAATATCCTACAAGAAGGTAAAGGTGGAGAGAGGAGCTAGACACCATGATAGAATGCTGAAGGATGGATAAGACATGGGGAAAATGTAGCACCATCCTTCCATCCATGCCCACAGACAACATCGCAAATTAATCACGGCTTTCTTTCTGTGGCATGCAGATGTGAGCTCAGACAGCTTCTCAACAAAGCATCCTAGATACCCACTATCAGTTTATCAGATTAACTTCCAGGTTAAAACGATATGCCTCCCCAGAGGACTGAAATTTCTAGTGTTGGGTGAATGGGCAGTTATCTTGAGGGGTGGCTACACCAGAATGAGAAAAAAGACAGGTTTCCCCCTCTTCAGTTTATTCTAGTACTATTTTAGGTGACCACAAACTAGGAAGGGGCTGAAAAATTCCACTTCAATCAGGAGTTAGAAAAATGAATATCCTTTCTTTGTCCCAGGCAAGAGAGGCAGGCAGATGTCAGTATATATCTTTATGGTCACTGAGAGTGACCTTGCCACTATGAATTGAGCCCAAAGCCTAACAGCTTGCAAAGCTGTACGATCATGTGAGGGTGATTGTGTACAAGAAAAGACAGAAAAAAAATCTTGTGATTAAAGGGTGCTCAAACAAAGCTGCTTTCAAAGTCCTTCTTGCCCTCGTATGACTTCTACGGGTGTAATATATAGCTTGCATTGGGAATGGATTCCCCTAGCTGCTGCTTCCTTTGGAACCTCAAGGAATATTCTCCCATTGTGAATGGCCAGAGAAAAGGACGAAGCTGCATTTTTAACCCTTCCAGGAGCTGCATATATATTCTCCCAGCAACCTTATGAAGCTGGCAGGAACATCCCCACTTCATAGATAAGAGGAAACAACAGGCAGCTTAGTTCGGTAACTTTCTCAGAGATGTCCAGCTCTGTGACAAGACCAGGATGTGAATGCGGGTCTGTCCACTCCAAAGCTTGCTCCAGCCACTGCACCTCATACTCCCCTAGTGGCTATGGCTATACTTTAACAGACTCTGTCAAGGAGGCCTGTCCAGAACACTGAGCCTATTGACCTTCAGTTAAACCAGTCCCAGGCAATGGAAATGAGGTCAGCAGGAAAATGTCCCACAGTTGGCCACTTTGTGAGGGAAGGAAGAGGGAAAATCCAGACTTAGCCCTTGGAACAAGCATTTGGCAGCCCTAGAGACCAGAGAAGGTCAAGATGTCCTTTATCAATAATCCCATTCACTTTCACCCCAAAAGACCTACATTCTGGTTTGTTGTTTTTCTGGTCAATTGAGTCTAACACTGTCTTTTTTTTACATTATGGACCCAGATAACACTCTGTGGCAGAACTGAAGCTTCAGCCAATATAATCCTCTTTGGTTAATGCCCTTATCTTGGTGGATTGGGTTAGCAAGGCCTGCCTGAAGAGCCTGAGGAGAGGCCTGCCAATGTCAGGGCATGCCATCACATCCTTTCATTTACAATCATGTTTCACAGAAATGAAATGAAATTCAAAAAAGAGAAATTTCCTTATTTACCTTATCATCCTTCCCCCTGTCAAAAACAGACTTTGGTCCCAATAAAGGATAGCCTCAGTTAGAAAAGCAAGAGAAATAACAGTTTGTTCTATGGTTTTGAGTTATAGTGGGCCCAGGTCAGGTTATTTAAGCATAATTTAAGGAGTTTCTTCCTCATATTTTTCTCCCAAGGGTAATTTTAACTATAATTGATTTCATTTTACATGCTAATTCTAGAATCTTTAACTTCCTCCCACCCTTACCCCCATTCCCAGAAGGATTAGACTCCACTCTTATCTAGGCAAAAGGACATAGAGAAGTGGATGGATTTGAGAGCCTTGCCAAGGTAGATGTCAGGACTCAGTGATTGTTGAGATGTGGGAAGGAAGAGAAAAGAATCTAGGATGACTCCCGGGTTTCTCCACGGAGTTCCTCATCTTCTCATTACTTAGCATATCAAAAGCAAGCAAAAGCTGTGGTTCTGAGTAGGAAACTGCCCTCAAAAAATGCCATTTCCTGGGCTGGAGACATGAACAGACATTTCTCCAAAGAAGATATACTGATGGCCAATAGGTACATGAAAAGATGCTCATCATCGCTGATCATCAGGGAAATGCAAATCAAAACTACACTAAGATATCACCTTACACCCGTTAGAATGACAAAAATATCTAAAACTAATAGCAACAAATGTTGGAGAGGTTGCGGAGAAAAAGGAACCCTCATACACTGCTGGTGGGAATGCAAACTGGTGCAGCCACTATGGAAAACAGTACGGAGATTCCTCAAAAAACTAAAAATAGAACTACCATACGATCCAGCCATCCCACTACTGGGTATTTATCCAAAGAGCCTGAAGTCAGCAATCCCAAAAGTCCTGTGCACCCCAATGTTTATTGCATCACTGTTTACAATAGCCAAGATGTGGAAGCAACCTAAGTGCCCATCAACAGACGAATGGATAAAGAAGATGTGGTACATATATACAATGGAATACTACTCAACTGAAAAACAGAACAAAATCATTCCATTTGCAATAACATGATGGACCTTGAGAGAATTATGTTAAGTGAAATAAGCCAGCGAGAGAAAGATAATCTGTGTATGACTCCACTCATATGAGGAATTTAAAACTATGGACCAAGAACAGTTTAGTGGATACCAGGGGAAAGGTGGGGTGGGGGGTGGGCACAAAGGGTGAAGTGGTGCACCTACAACACGAGTGACAAACATTAATGTACAACTGAAATTTCACAAGATTGTAACCTATCAATAACTCAATAAAAAAAAATGCCATTTCCCTTTGATGATCCAAAGGCTAAAATTGCACACATTTTCACATAATTAACTAAAAGAAGAGCAATATAAATAGGAACATAGGCTTGTAGCAGAAAACTATGTAGACAGACCCCTGACTTGCAGCAGGAGGGCTCTACAAAAGACTGTCCATTTCAGGTCATCTAAATCCCAAGTATTTCCTAGTTAGAAAGACTTGGTAGGTAAAAGTTGTGGACTAGCACTTGGTTTAATTTCCTCTTGCTTTGGTGTGTCCAGTGTGTTTGTGAGTCTGAGAATCATCAAATATTCCTTAGTATGCATACCTCTCTACCTCTCCTAAAATCATCCTACATTTTCTCTTTTGTTTATAAAAGCATGAGCCAACACACAGTTCAAAATTCCTGCAAGAAAGGCATCACTGGTTTTTTAACTTTGACTATTACAAAAGCATTAACAAATGTTTAATCTGTGCCTATTCTATAAAGGCATAGTGCAAGGGATATATCTCAGAAGTGATGAAAATATTGTGCAGTCCTTTCTGGGTCTTTTATATTAGTGCTTCTCAAACTTTCCAGTGGTAGTACCTCTAATAGCACACAAAAGTGGTTATGTACTGTTTGCGAGCTCTAAAGATAGCCTGAAGTGAATACTACAAAAGAAAAACTTCCCAAATCTCATATTTTAGATTATGCATTCATGGAAATTCTACATTATACTCCTGAACATATGTTTGCTTTTATATTGCAATGATAGAAAGAGATGCACTATGCTTGTCTCATAGTTTTACATAACTCTGGTCTAACCCCTGTGTCCAGATGTAGCCAGGTCTTAGGGGAAGGATACTGACCTCAAGTTTGTGTCCTAAAAACCGCAGCCCTGCCACACACTTGGCTTAACACAGAAATGGGGCTCTGCTCCTCACATCGATGACAGCCTTATTCCCAAGTTCTCTGTCCTGATCCATTTTAGTCTCTGCTTGCCAATCTAACCACAGTTTAATCAGCGTTTGATCCATCATTTGTCTTCACCTATACTGATCCTTGGCACTATTTTCTGGCTTTGACTTTTATCTTTCCCCTTCATCCTCATTTTGGAAACTCCCTCTGGCTACACTTTTTTGATGGATCTTGGTCTCTTCCAGAACCAGTCTCTACTTTTGCCAAAACCATCAGTGGTACACCCCCATCAGGTTCTCCCTGGCCCCAGGAGTGAGTTCCCCCCCAAAGATGTTAATATTTGTCTCACAAAGTGTTAAGAAGACCAAGCCTGGCTTAAGTGATGTCCAATATATTCATTTCCTAGGGCAGTCACAACAAATTACAAATTACAACAAACTAGGTGTCTTGAAACAAGAGAAATTTCTTCTCCCACAGCTCTGGAGGACAGAAGTCTGAAGTCAAGATGTAAGCAGGGCCATGCTCCCTCCAAAGGCTCTAGGAGAGAATCCTCCCTTGCCTTTTCTAGCTTCTGGTGGTTGCTCGTAATCTTTAGTGTTCCTTGTCTTGCAGCTGTGTGTCTTCAATCTCTGCCTCCACCTTCATCTGTGTTCTCCTTGTGCATCCATCTGTGTATGTTTTGTCTTCATACAAGGACACCAGTCATTGATTTAGAGTCCACCCTCATCCAATATGACTTCATGTTAATTTATTACATCTGCAAAGATCCTATCTCCAAATAAGACCATATTCTAAGGTTCCAAGTAGACATGAATTTTGGGGGGACACTATTAGTCCTACTACCCCAATAAGTATTGATTCCTTTCCTTGTAATTTCAGGAAATAGAGAGACAATGGGCTTTATCATATGTATTAGAATCTAGTTTCTTTAAATAGTTTGATAAGCCTGTGAAGTTCCTCAACTCTGGTGCCCTCTCTGAGACACCTTCTTGTCAACAAACGGTGGACATGCATTGGGGTACCTGAGGAAATCATCACAATTTGTGATGCCCCAGAAATGACTCTGATAGCATCTCATCTTGCACTTGTTGTAGAAATATGGACTACGTCAGGCATATCCCAGACTTCTAGGATGAATCAAGTCCCATACACTCCTGATTACTTTGTTTACCTTAACCAGACTCTAAAGACTCCATCTGATCAAAGGCTGATGTTTATATCCCTCACAGCAAGTGCTCACTAACTTCTTTGGAATTAAATACATAAAACAGTACCAATAACAATACACTTAACATGCATTGAGAGTTCTAGGCCAACACTGCCTAATAGAAATATAATGCAAGCTGTGTATGTTATCTTTAAATATTTTCATAGCCACACTTGAAAAAGAAACAGGTAAAACTAATCTTAATAATATATTTTATTTGACCCAATAAATCTGAAATAGCATTTCAACCCAGTATATCCAAAATATTATCATTTATCATTTCAATATTATTCAATTCTTAAAATACATTTTGCAATTTTTTTCATTGGAAGTCTTCAAAATCCAGTGTGTATTTGCTATTTACAACACATCTCAATTCGGACTAGCTACATTTAAATGCTCAGTAGCCACACATAACTAGTGACTACCGTATCTGACAGTGCAGTTCTAGGCAGTATGCTAAACACTTTTAATATATTATTTATTTAAATATCATGACAACCTGCAAGAGATATTATATGTGTCCCCATTTTTCAGATGAAGAAACGGAGGCTGAGAGAGGTCACATGATTTCCCCAAGAAAATAGAATGATTGGCACAGCCAGGATTCAGTTAAGAGTGTTTTTGATAGGATCCTATGCTCTAAACTGTTGTACTACATTGCCACTCAACCTGGATAGATGAATGGGTGAATGAATATAAGGTTCTTTTGAGGTTATTCCTTGCATTTTTGGTTCTTTATTTCCTTTTACCCTGGTCACTCCCCTTCAACAAGCAAGTACATGCACACACATACACTTACACACATAAATATACACTCACATGCTGGACCAATATTTTTCAACCATCCTTTAATTAGTTACCACTTGCACCAGAATCACTTGGGCTCCCCAAATTCCCAGGCTCTACCCCTATATGACTCTCATCCAGCAGGTTAGAGAGAGCTCATGAATCTACGCTATTAATTTCCCAGATTAGTGATTCAGATGCCCATTAAAGCAGTGTTCACAAACTTGACTAATATTGGAATCACCAGGAGCTTTAAAAAATACCATGCTTGGGCCCCATTCACAAACATTCTGTTATAACTAGCCTGAGATAGGACCTGAACAACAGTATTTAAAAATGGTTAGATGGAGGTGAGAATTCTGCATTGAAGTTTGAGGTCCACTCTCATCATGCTTCTCTGTTCCTGGCCAATCTGGATAATTACACATGATAATGTTTAGAAGAATCCAGAGAAATGGATTTAAAGCAGTTGAGCTTCCAGGTATCCAGGTATTCAATTTGGACAACTAGCCAAGCTGAAAGTAACAATCAAGACTTTATTCATCCACTGTAACAATGCGAGCAAGAGGCAAAAAAGAGGGCCTGGATCCCCAGTGCTCCTATTTTTTCCCAACAGAACAGCACCAGACAATGGTCAAGTGGATGCGTCATAGATGGAAGGATGCCCTGAATAAAAGGCTTCTACCTCTTTATGGATGTGTGGACCAGGAGAGTAGAGGGGAAGGGCTAGAGATAGAAAGGTACTGAGTGAAAGTGGAGAAAAGTGCCTCAGCCAGGGCCCCCTATAACGAGGCCTCTAAATGGATGTGCCTGCCTAGGAAAGTAGATATGCATTTATATGCATGAGTGGCCCGGCGTGGGGGGGGGGGGCTCCTGAGTCCTTGACTACATTTTCCCCGAGAAAACTGCAATGCAAGTCTAATGTAGAGAGGGCAGCTTCCCCACCATGAGGCCTGCCAGGTAGGCCTAAAAGATCACGTGTAGGATTTTAGCCTGGAGCCAGACTCCTCAAAAACATCCATCATTCTTATAGATGTGTTGGACATCATGAGTCATTCTGTATGTCATGAATTCTCTATGCAAGTCTGTTCTGAAAACCAAACCATTGTGAATTAGGCAAAACGAGTCATCGGTGATCCACCTTAACACCTTGACTGCCTTCCAAAGGGATCCCTTCACTATACGCTTCCTCAGACATCCAGTATACTTGACTCCTCCAGCCATTCCAAGTACTCATTAGAATTTTTGTGAGTGACAAATGACAGAAAAACAATTTAAACTAGCTTAAGCCATAAAGGAAGTTCTTATTACAAGGAACTAAGGAGTCAGAGTGAAGGCAGGACTGACTTTAAGCAAGGCGAGATATTGAGGTTCAAATACGCCACCAGAAATCTTTCTTTCTAATGTTCTTTTGCTCTGCTTTCCATCATTGGGGTGTCATCCTCAGGAGGCTCTTTGTACCAAGCATTAAAAACAGCCACCAGCAACTCCATGCTTAACCTTGCTCATAGCTAGAATTCTGAGAGAAGAGTGCTGCTCATTGTTCACCAGCAACCATAGCAAAATCAGACAAAGACTGTGGTTGGCTCTTCTATCATCAGATAGGCGCCCCTGAACCAATCACTGTGGCAAAAAATTCAGAGCCACATGATTGTCAGTCCCACTGGAGAGACATGGAGAGAGGAAGGAAAGTTCCCAGAAGGAAGATATAGTCTTCTGGCAGAGAATACAAAAAAGAAACAACAAAACTACACACTGTTAAAGCTTGATGTGAGGAAATAACTTTGAAAACTCATTTTTAAGAAAACATGTTTATAGGTCCTATGTTTTTGAAGAGCATAAAGCACTTCAAAAATTTTCTTTTCCCAGAACACTTTAACAGGAATCAAGTCATTAACCCAAAAGATAGGTGAAAAGAAAGAGGAGTTTCTTACTGAGGACTGACTGTAGAGAAGACTCAGGCACCAGCTCTGGTATTTTAAAAAGGGCATCTTATCGAAGCCCCAAAACCACCATCAAGCAAGATGAGAAAACTGGCACCCAACAAGATAATGCTCTTGCCTAAATACCAGAACTAGTAAGTGGCAGAGCAGCTCCCGCACCCCAAGTCCATTCTCTCATGAAAACACTATGTTGAATGACATCAGCATCATGGCAGAGTGAGCTGTTCCTTTAGTCTCTTCCCCCTAAGTTAGAACCAAACAGACATTAACACAGGATTCCCTACAAAGCACAATAGGACATCTGAGAGATGCACATAGCCATATATCTGAAGGTGGGGGTACTGGATCCCCAGTGCCTGGATCACCAGGAAACAGTGGGATGTGGTGAGCAGATCCCCTTCCCCAGCAGCAGTGATCTAGGTCACAGGTCTTCATGCAGCAGCTGGTGTGCAACTGTAAGAGGAGGTAGGGGAGCAGGTAGGCCTGCATGCAAACACTTTTGCTTTTGGGGTTGTAGCCAGGTTTGCAGGGATGGTCCGCACTGAGTGGCACGGCCCAGCCACTGTGTGGGCACCCCCACCAAGCATAGCACCTGAGGTGAACCACCCATGAGCACAAAGCAAGCTGTGTGCATGAAAGAAAGCACCCCTCCCCTCCCCTCCTGCCTAGAGCACCAGCTTGACCAGTCCCAGACCAAGCAGCAGTTCTGAGCCACAGCGCCTGTGCATACATGTGTGACCCACCAAGTGGCTGCAACCAGTGCGCAAATGCAGATGAGCCCTATCAGCACAACCTCCAGCAGACATGGCAGGTTCAGGAAACACAGCTCCTGCCTCCCCCCCACAGTGGTAGCAGGTGGAATCTGCAACCTGATACTATCACTATGCACTGGCAAAGGATCACTTCATCAAACACCATGAAGAACTACATTAACTTTCCAGAGCAGAGGGAAAATGACAAGTCTCCAGAAGCTGGTCCTGAACTCACAGAAATTTACAATCTAAGTGACAGAGAATTCACAGTAGTTGTCATAAAGAAACTCAATGAGTTACAAGAAAATTCAGAAAGACAGTTCAATGAACTCAGGAACAAAATTAATGAGCAGAAGGAATTCTTCATGAAGGAAATTGAAACTCTAAAAAAAGCTGAACAGAAATTCTGGAGATGAAGAACACAATAAATGAGATTAAAAAAGCAATCTAGAAACCTTAAAAAACAGAGCTGACATTATGGAGGAAAGAATTAGTAACTTAGAGGACAGTAATATAGAAATGCTCCAGGTGGAGGAGGAGAGAGAACTAAGACTGAAAAAAAATGAAGAAATTCTTCAAGAAATCTCAAACTCATTAAGAAATACAGCATAAGTATTATAGGTATTCCAGCAGGAGATTCAGGGTGCAAAGGAGCAGAAAGTTTGTTCAAAGAATTAACAGCTGAGAAATTCCCAAACCTGGGAAAGTAACTAGACTTACAAGTATATGAAGACAGTAGAACTCCTAATCACAGCAGTGAAAAAAGACCTTCTCCAAGGCATATAATATTAAAACTGGCAAAAATCAATGACAAAGAAAAAAATATTAAGGACAGCAAAGTAGAAGAGAATACTCTGCAAAGGAACCCCTATCAGGCTTGCAAGGTGATTTCTCAGCAGAAACCTTACAGACTAGGCGATATTGGAAGGATATATTCAAAATCCTGAAAGACGAAAACTTTCAGCCAAGAATACTCTATCCAGCTAAACTATCCTTTAGATATGGTGGAGAAATAAAATCTTTCCCAGATAAACAAAAGCTGCAGGAGTTAATCACGACTAGTTCACCCTTACAATAAATAATCAAAGATGTTCTCATACCTGAAACAAAAATGCAAAGGTTTACAAAGACTTGAGCAAAGAGATAAATAGACAAAATCAGAAAATTGCAGCTCTATACCAGAACAGGTTAGCAAATACTTAATTATAACATAAAAGACAAAGGGAAGGAAAGCATCAAAAGTAACTATAAACACTTCATTTTAATCACAAGCTCATCACACAAAACAGAATAATTTGTGACAACAATAACTTGGAAAGGGAAGAGGAAAGGTATGGAACATACTTAGGCTAATGGAGATACAAGGCTATCAGAAAATGGACTGTCTCATCTATGAGATCTTTTATACAAACCTCATGGTAACCACTAAACAAAAAATCAGAGCAGAAACACAAATCACAAATAAAGAAAAAACTGAGAAAACCACCAAACTGAAGTGGCAATCAGAAATACAAGGGAGGAGAAAACAGGGGAATATAGAACAACCGGAAAACAAGAGATAAAATGGTAGTATTAAACCCTCATATAGCAATAATCACTCTAAATGAAAATAGATTGAATTCTCCAATCAAAAGACACAAAGTGGCTGGATAGATTAAAAAACAAGGCCCAACAATATGCTGTCTCCAGGAAATCCACCTCAGCTTTGAAGACAAACACAGGCTCAGAGTGAAGGGATGGAAGATGATACTTAAGCAAATGGCAAGAAAAACAAAGCAGGTTTTGCCATATTTATATCAGACAAAGCCGATTTCAAGATAAAAAAGGCAATGACAGACAAAGAGGGGCAGCATATAATGATAAAAGGGACATTTCACCAGGAAGACATAACACTTATGAATATATATGCACCTAACACAAGAGCACCAAAGTATGTAAAGCAACAATTAAGAGATCTAAAAGAAGATATTAACAGCAACACAATAATAGTAGGGGACCTCAACAACCCACTTACATCAATGGATAGATCATCCATACAGAAAGTCAACAAAGAAATAGTGGATTTAAATGAAAAACTAGACCAGATGGACTTAATAGATATGTGTAGAACATTCCATCCAAAAACAGCAGAATACACATTCTTCTCAAGTAGACATAGAACATTCTCAAAGATAGAATATATGTTGGGAAATAAGGCAAGCTTTGATAAATTTAAGATTGAAATCATATCAAGCATCTTTTCCAACCACAATGCCATGAAGCTAGAAATCAACCACAAGACAAAAGCTGGGAAAGTCACAAATATGTGGAGACTAAACAACATGCTACTGAACAACAATTGGATCAAAGAAGAAATCATAGGATAAATTTAAAAAACTACCTGGAGACAAATGAAAAGGAAAATATATCATACCAACTCTTATGGGATACAGCAAAGATGATTGTTAGAGGGAAATGCATAGTAACACAGGCCCACCTCAACAAACAAGAAAAATCTCACATAAGTAATCTTAAACTACACCTAACAGAACCAGAAAAAGAAGAACAAAGCCCAAAGTCAACAAAATAAGGGAAAAAAATAAAAATAAAAATTAGAGCAGAAATAAATGAAATAGAGACCAAAAAAAAAAAAAAAACAGTGGAAAGGATCAATGAAACTAATAGCTGGTTCTTTCAGAAGTTAAACAAAACTGACAAACCCATAGCCACTAAGAAAAAAAATGAGAAGCCTCGAATAAACAAAATTAGAAATGAAAGAGGAGAAATTACAACAAATACCACAGAAATACAAAGGATTATAAGACAATACTATGGAAAGCTATATGCCAACAAATTGGATAACCTAGAAGAAATGGATAAATTCTTAGACTCATACAACCTCCCAAAACTCAATCAAGAAGAAATAGAGAATCTGAATAAACCAATCACAAGAGATTGAAACAGTAATCAAACGCCTCCCAAAAAACAAAAGTCTGGAACCAGATGGCTTCTCTGGAAAATTCTACCAAACATTCAAGAAGATTTAATACCTATCCTTCTCAAACTACTCCAACAATTGAAGAAGACAGAATGCTTCCTAACTCGTTCTATGAGGCCACCATCACCCTGATACCAAATCCAGACAAAGACAACACAAAGAAGGAACATTACAGGCCAATATCACTGATGAACAAAGATGCAAAAATCCTCAACAAAATATTGGCAAACCGAGTACAGCAATACATTAAAAGGATCATACACCATGGCCAAGTAAGATTTATACCAGGGATGCAGGGATGGATCCACATCCACAAATCAATCAACGTGATATACCACGTTAATAAAATGAGGAATAAAAAATCACACAATCATCTCAATAGATGCAGAGAAAGCATTTGACAATATCCGATATCCATTTATGATAAAAACTCTCAATAAAATGGATATAGAAGGAAAGTACCTCAACATAACAAAGGCCATACATGACAAACCCACTACAAACATCATACTCAATGGTGAAAAACTGAAAGTCATCCCTCTGAGAACAGGAATAAGACAAGGGTGCCCGCTCTCACCACTCCTATTCAACATAGTACTGGAGGTTTTGGGCAGAGCAACTAGACCAGAAAAAGGAATAAAAGGTATCCAAATTGGAAAGGAAGAAGTGAAACTCTTGCTGTTTGCAGATGTGATCTTATACATAGAAAACCCTAAAGAATCCACCAGAAAACCATTAGAAATAATCAACAACTACAGAAAAATTGCAAGGTACAAAATCAAATTACAAAAATCAATTGCATTTCTATATTCTAATAACAAACTAGCAGAAAAATAATTCAAGAATACAATCCCATTTACAATAGAAACAAAAAGAATAAAATATTTAAGAATAAACTTAACCAAGGAAGTGAAAGATCTATAACTGAAAACTATAAGACATTATTGAAAGAAATCGAAGATGACACAAAGAAATGGAAAGATATTCCATGTTCATGGATTGGTAGAATGAACATAGCTAAAATTTCCATATTACTTAAAGCAATCTACAGATTCAATGTAATTCCAATCAGAATTCCAAGGACATTCTTCACAGAAATGGAACAAAGAATCCTAAAATTCATATAGGGCAACAAAAGACCCCAAATAGCTAAAGCAATCCTGAGAAAAAAGAACAAAGCTGGAAGCATCACAATCCCTGACTTCAAAATAACTACAAATCTTTAGTAACCAAAACAGCATGGTTTTGGCACAAAAACAGACACACGAATCAATGGAACAGAATTGAAAGCACAGAAATAAAACCACACATCTATGACAGCTAAACTTTGACAAAGGAGCCAAGAACAGGCAATGGAGAAAGTAAATTCTCTTCAATAAATGGTGTTGAGAAAACTTGACAGCCACATGCCAAAGAATGAAAGTAGACCATTCTCTTACACCATACACAAAAATTAACTCAAAATGGATTAAAGACTTGAATGTAAGACCTGAAACCATAAAACTCCTAGAAGAAAATATAGGCAGTACACTCATAGACCTCAGTCTTAGAAGCATCTTTTCGAATACCACGTCTACCCAAGCATGAGAAACAAAAGAAAAAATAAGCAAATGTGACTACACCAGACTTAAGAGCGTCTTCAAGGCAAAGGAAATCATGAACAAAACAAAAAGACAACCCACCAACTGGGAGAAAATATTTGCAAATCATATATCCAACAAGGGGTTAATCTCCAAAATATATAAAGAACTCATACAGCTCAACAACAAAAAAACAAACAACCCAATCAAAATATAAGCAAAGGATATGAATAGGCATTAAGAAGATAAACAGATGGTCAACAGGCACTTGAAAAGATGCTAATATCACTAATTATTAGGGAAATGCAAATCAAAACTACAATGAGATATCACTTTACACCTATCAGAATGGCTATAATTACCAAGACAAAAAATAAAAAATGTTGGAGAGGATATGGAGAAAGGGAATCCTCAAATACTACTGGTGGGAATGCAAACTGGTACAGTCACTATGGAAAACAGTATGGAGATGCCTTAAAAAATTAAAAATAAAAATACCATGTGATCCAGCTATCCCAATACTAGGTATTTATCCAAAGAACTTGAAATCAACAATTCAAAGAGATTTATGCACTCCTATGTTCATTGCAGCATTGTTCACAATACCCAAGAAGTGAAAGCAACACAAGTGCCCATCAACTGATGAATGGATAAAGAAGATGTGGTGTGTATATATATACACACAACGGAATACTACTCAGCTATAAAAAAAGCTACTCAGCTATAAAAAATGACAAAATCATCCCATTTGCAACAACATGGATGGACCTTGAAGGTATTATGTTAGGTGAAATAAGCCAGACAGAGAAAGACAAATATTGCATGATTTCACTCATATGTCATAGATAAACAGATGGATAAAGAGAACAGATTAGTGGTTACTAGAGGGGAAGGGGGTTGCGGGTGGCCAAGAAAGGTAAACGGGCACATATATATGGTGGCGGACAAAAGTTAGACTATTGGTGGTGAGCACAATGCAGTCTATACAGAAACTGATAAATAATGTACACCTGAAATTACACAATGTTATAAACCATTATGACTTCAATAAGGTAATTTTTTTAAAAACACTATGTTGTTTTCTTTTTATGACCAGTTAACTGTATTTCCACAACGCAGTTACCTATATCATCTCATTTGACCTTTACAACTGCCAATGAGGAAAATAAGTCAGGCATTATTATAGCTATTTGACATTACTTCTTTGAGGTCAGTCCCTGGGGATACAGTTGTGGATCCAGCCATCAAAACAGGAGGTCTTAAGAGCATCCACAAGGAATTCCTGGTGCCTCTGAACATCACACCAGCCATTCAGAAGAGAGGGCAGTCACATTCTTGGCTCCTCCAATCTTCTAGTGGTATCTCCTAGGGAGTAACAGCACATTCCCTGTGCAGCTTCCCTCAGTCCCCACTCACCTCCAATAGAATCTCCCTGGAGGACACTAAGGAGACTGAATCCAGCCCAGGGCTATTTGCATCCCTAAGTACACTAGCCCTTCACAATTGGGAGTGTTCAAGTTGCTGATAAACAAGGTTAATTTGACCTACTTTACATAATGCCACTCGGTGCTTAAATTTTGTTGCCAGTCATCAAGGAAGAAATATTAGGTAATTAGGAAACAATTTAGTCTTTGGCATCAAATAGATGGTGGTTTGAATCCTGTCTAATATAGTTTCTAGCACACAGTAGGTGTATACGTTAAGTTCTTTCCCTTCCCCATCTGGATAGTTCAATTCAAATGTAACGGAGCGGAAGAAAACTTGAACTAGAAGCCAGAAAATATGTATTCTAGTGTTCCCTCTTCCACTAATTTCCTCTGTGACCTTGTTGAGGTGACATAAGCTCAATGTTCCTTGGTGTTATCATTCTTCAAATGAGAATAATAATGCCAGTCTAGCTTACCTCTAGACTACTGTGAGGATTAAATAAATGAATGTTCACGAATTTATCGTGAAAAGTATAAAAAGCTACCCAGATATTAGGGATCACATTGAGCCATAGCCCTCATCAATTAATCTCTGGGACAGCCTTTAGGGAGTAAGAATGCTGGCAGAAAGGATGCAAAGTGGCTGTTTCCCTTTGCAAGGTCACTGCTGTGCTACAGGCATTGATAAGCTGCAGAACACGCAGGTCGAATACTAGGAAAATCCTTCATGCAACAAAAGATTTTTGTCAGCAGAACTGAGCAGAATGCCAAGTCACAGACGGCTCCCTAAAAGCATAGTTAACTTCCTGATCAACATTTTGAAGCAATTTAGAAAAGTCATCACGAACCATAGACTCCCGGAAGTTTAGACTTGGAAGAGAACCTCAGAAGTCATAATTCTAAATGCTTCATGTTCCAGGTGAGGAAACTGAAGTTCAGATTCACACAGCTAATTTCCTATCCACTCTTCTCTCTACTATGCCAAGTATTTCCTTGCGATATGAATTAGGAATGAGAAATTCTCAATCCCAAAACACCTCATTTAAGTAGAGTCATTACTGCACAGAGTCCTTCAACCTGGACCCCAGAGTGGGTAGAACCTCCACAGGATTTGTAAATTGGGAAGAAAAGTGGGTCGGTATGGAAGCCCCACAGACAGCATCATTTGAAAATTAGCCTGGCATTTGAGTCACTCCAGAGGAAAGTCACCACAGAAATGCCCAAGTTTTCACGAAATAACTGAAAAGGATAAAGTGTTTCACATTATATTATAGCTCAAAAGGTTTTGATTAAATTTCAAAGCTGCCCCATTTAGTTAAAAGAGTTTGGGCTTTTCTGAATTGACTAACTCTAGAGTTTAAACTTTTCTGTGGTAATTTTAATATGATCCTATAAGTTTCTTCCTCCAGGCTGGAAACAGGGTGGATTTTCTCACAGAAGAGGTACCACAAGAATGAAGGAGCCCCTAGCATATGGGTTTTGTGTCTCAGTAAGGAGGTAGAGCCCTCTTTTTCTTCATTTTTTAGAACATAGAATACTAAGAAAGTTGTGTTCACCAAAGCAAACAAATGCAGCTCGCAGAGGGCATGCTCATAAACACATGTGTGCACACTAGTAGTGTAAGCCTAGAGCTGAGCCCGCTCTTCCTGCCTGCAAAGCAAACACTTAAAGCAGCTCCTAACCGATCTCTGGCCTGGTAAATGGTTAGAAGTAATGCCCTAAGCTTTCGTAAACGAGGTACCCTTAGATACCTTCTCTTATAGTTTGGATTGTAGCCCCCAAAAAGGTACGTTGAAATCCTAACCCCCAGTACCTTATAATGTGACTTTATTTGGAAATAGGGTCTTTGCAGAAGTAATTAGTGAAGAGGAGATTAAACTGGAGTAGAGTGGGCCCTTAATCCAATATGACAGGTGACCTAATAAGAAGAGAAGAGACACAGACACAGAGACACATAAGGAAAATGCCATGTGACAGCAGAGGCAGAGATTGGAGTGTTGTAGCTACAAGCCGAGGAATGTGGAGAATGGCCAGAAAACACCAGAAGCTAAGAGAAAGGATGGAACAGACTCTCCCCTACAGCCTTCAGAGAGAGCATGGCCTGGCCAACACTTTGATCTCAGACTTCCAGCCTGCAGAACTGTGAGGGAATAAATTGCTCTTGTTTTAAGACACTCAGCTTGTGGTGCTTTGTTACGGCATCCCTGGGAAACTAACACACAATCCAGCTCCAAGAAGGACAAAAAAACAGACCCAGGGCAAGGAAAGGCAAAGGGAAAGGAGTGCAAAGCCGCTCAGCCGGTGTCCAGGGTCCCCCCCCCCCGCCGCCTGGCAGGCTGGGCCTTAAACTCAGGTTTGAAAAATGGCCTCTCCTGTCACGCGGCTGTGGAGAAAGAGCGGAGCAGGAAGGCCACCTTTATTGCTGACCTGGCATCATAAAAATAATTAGCAGATTGCCACAAGGTGCAATCTGGAAGGTGATTCAGACGTCGCTGCCGTTCAGCCTGAGAGAGCAGCACAGAGTGGCCAGCCAGCCTGCCAACGCAACACTTTCTGAGGACACGGCTGTGTTTATGAGCAGACATTACTCTAAATTGTTCTCCACAGCACAGAACTTCTTTCTGCACCGGGTACCTCCACACTTGGCTCACGGAGAAGTCCTCAGGTGTGAAATGAAGGTCACATCGGTCTGAGCGAGGGGATGTGATAGCTCCAATCGTGTTCCAAAGATGAAGGGCAGCTGGTGGGGCTGCCTGGGACCAGGAAGCTCGGTCAGGAAGCTTCCCAGGAGCAGGCCATCTTCCTGGAAGTTCACTGGGCAAGACACAAGAACCTCAAACTCAGTAACTGCAGAGCTTTGCAGGCCTGTAAGTATCTAGAAAAGGAAAAGTTAAGTGCCTTGCTCTAGATACATTAAGATGCTCTCAAACTTCATCTCCAGCTCCTCATCAAGTTCTGACAATTGAAAGCTTTCCTTCCTTAATTTAAACCCAAGTATGCTTTATTTTTTGTGCATACATAAGGGGTCATCTCAGGACTACCGCTTTAAGTTTCATTTCTTATTATTCATTGAAAAGATAAACATTGACCTTGAACATGGAAACAACAGAGCCAGACAGTCAGGGTAAATGATGGTTCTTGCCGTCATTTCCTGACCCCCTTGACATTCCAGACATCACGCTGAACAGTTCAGTCGTATTACGTCTTTTAATCCTTGCTCAAGCCTTTGAGTCAGGGCCTACAATTATTCCTGAATTACAGATGAGGAAACTGAGGCTCAAGTGACTTACAAGAATTATCTACCCAAAGTCCCACAAGGTCTGCTTGCCATCGAAGTCCGTGATACGGCCTCATGTTTGCAGTGGAAAAAAAAGCCAAAAACTGAGTCCAATTTATGACTCTGACATTGTGGGTGAATCTCCATGGACCTCAGGGACATTCTCTTTTATGCGCAGGTAAGGATTGGTAAACTGTAAAGTGCCATCCTCAAACAATGAACAAGTTTCTCTTTGGCCCTCTCCTGGAATGCATGGCAAGTGCCCAGCAGGCACTCTCTTTCCTTCAGGAGGATTTTGAGCACAGCCAGTCGTGTATCCACATAAGGCAGGCACATGAAGAAGCAACTGGTTTTTAAGACAAGATTGGTAGCAAGGGGAGGAGGCACAGAATGAAATGAATTCTCTACTCCTTGTGGGAACAGGAAAAGAGCAAAGTAAGTCTCTAGAGAAAGGCAGTAATTAAATCAACACAATCGGGGTACAGAACCATCCCTTTTCTCACTTGTGGGAGTCTCTGATCGACAGGGGCAAAATCAGCTGAGAGCTTTGAGCAAAAAGCAGCTCATCTAGGATTGTTAGAGATCTCCCTCTCCCCTCTGGGACATATCAAATGTCTCACTCACCTGCTTTTAAATAAAAACTGAGGAACTTCATTCAATAAGTTCCACAAATGATTAAACAAATTATGGTACAGCCATAGATAGAAATAGTATGACCTCATTAAAATCATATTTTCAGAAATATTAGATGCCGTGAGACAATGCTAATAAGAGAAAGTTAAGCATAAAAACAGGATTCCAATGTGCCTCTACAGTAGAATCCTATTTCTTTAAAATATATGTAATTTCTGTTGATTTGAATGGATAAGAGATCGAAAGGAAATACACTCCAATTGTTAATTGTGGTTATCTCTGGGTGAAGTGATAGTAGTTGATGACTATGTTTTCTTTACAGCTTTCTGTGTTTTTAAACATATTTTACAAGGGCCATATAATATTTTATAGAAAGAAAAAATAACATTTTAAACCCTTTTGGCAAATACTAAATAAGAATATTGAGCAGTGAATCACGAGAGCCAAGTTCCTGTTGCAACTCTACTTCGAATCCCTTCCTCAGCCTATACCCCAGTTTACTCATCTACAAAACACAGAGGTTGCTATTAATATTGAGGGTTCAGTGATTCCATCACACATTGTGGCCAGTTAGCAAATGAAGGAGAGCGGGAAAAGTGTAGAAGAAATTGAAGGGACATAGAAGAGTCAGATGGAGAAGAAGAAAGAGGGAGAAGAAAGACAAAGCCAAGAGAAGGCTAGAGACAAAGCAGGTGTGAACTGAGAAGATTTTTGAGATGAACATTGATTTTAAGTCACGGCCTACTGTTCAATCAGGTCCTGTGTTTAAAAGTCACAGTCCTTTGAAACTTTGATTATTCACAGATCTTCATCTGCTTTAATTATTAAACCTCGAAACATCTTGCTTAATGATCTCACCACACGAGCACACCAGGGTAGAAATTAATCTCTATGCTAAAACAGGAGTGACTGGAGGAATGTGATGAAATCAAACTGAAATCTGAATCTAGTGCCTAAGGCTAGAAATGACTCACCCTTGAAATAAAGCAATTATGTATGCTATCTGCCCACTTCACCTTTAGCCTTTGGTTCATGTGGAAAACAATTCAGTTAAAGATGGTACTGATTTAACTCCATTCCACCAGAACACTCACAGGTCCTTTCTCTCCAGAACCCTAGGTACTAGTGAACTGGGGACAAAACTTCCTCCTGTCTGAGGGCTACTATGGCCTCAATGCTCCCAGGAGCACATGGTGGGAGACAGTCATTTTCACTCTGGTAATAAAATTGAGATCTCCTTTTTCTGACTCTATGTCCTTCAGAGCATCCAGCTGTTCGAAACACAAAACACACTCAACAACTACCTTAACTCTAGGACACTTAATGTTTCAAGACTAGAAAACTTCATGGAAAATCAGAGGCCACCAAATCAGGAAACAAGGTATGGCAGATCTTTAGTTAGAAGTCATAAGGGCTGGCCCAGTGGTGCAGCTGTTAAGTTTTCATGTTCCACTTTGGTGGCCTGGGGTTTGCTGATTCAGATCCAGGGTGCGGACCTACGCACCATTTGTGAAGCCATGCTGTGGCAGGTGTCCCACATATCAAGTAGAGGAAGATGGGCATGGATGTTAGCTCAGGGCCAGTCTTCCTCAGCAAAAAGAGGAGTGTTGGCAGCAGGGCTAATCTTCCTCAAAAAAAAAAAAGTCATAGAATGACTGGACCATTATATTATCAAAAGAAATTCTTCAATTCCTTACAAGTACACACCACTTTAGAGTCTACAATCATTCATAACCCTGGGATAGGCAGGAAAGCATTGATTTTCTGAATTTACAGAGACCACATAGATTTCAATATTATATTCATGGATACTTAGGTTGAATCCCCTCCTGATAAGATGTTGCTCATTTCTGCAAGAGGCATTGAGTGAAGTGGTTGAGAAAGCAGATTCTGGAGCCAGACGGCTTGAGTTCAAATTCTGTCTCTGGCAAGCACTAGTTACTTAACCATTCTGTGCCTCAGTTTTTTCAACTGTTAAATGAGGGATGATTATGGTAGCACACAGGGTCATCATGAAAACCAAATAATTAAGCTCTTTGCCTAGTTTCTGGCACAGTGCCTGAAATGGTTTTAAGGAAATGGAGTAATCAGCAACCCCTATTTGATTATAGATATGCTTTTAATTTATCCCTCCACCTAATACCTATGAATTTGAGGCAACTCGCAATAAAGACAGCTATGCTTTGCAGGCCAGACAGTGTGTTTATTATTCACATCAGAAAGCATCTGAGCCCAAACACCTTTCAATGGGAGAATGGCAAAATTGCAGTAGATTTATACAATGCAATACTTCCCAGCAATGAAATTCAAAAAAAAAAAGAAAGAAAGAACTACCACATGCAATAATAGGACTGAACTCACACAGACATTATGTTGTATGAAGGATGCCAGATGCAAAAGAGTACATATGTCTGAGTCCATGAAATGAAGTTCAAAACCAGGCAAACTTAATCAACGATTGAAGTCAGAACTGTGGAGACCAATGTGACCAACTGTCTTGGCTTGCCTGCGCCTTTCCCAGGTTTAGCTCTGAAAGTCCATATCCCAGAAACCCCTGAGTTCCAGGCAAACTGTGACAATTGGTCACCCTAGGTATTACCCCGTAAAAGGAGGTTACAGACTAGGAAGAATCACAGTGGAAACAGCTGGATGTGAAGAACTTCATTTGGGTGGTGGTTACTGGCTGTGCACACAGGTAAAAATCATCATGCTGAGCACCCAAGACCAGAGCACTTGATGCACTTGACAGTATGTTACGTTATCTGTCATTTAAAAAAAGAAAAAAAAAAGATCTGCTCCTAGCAAGGGTGGGTAGTTGAAGACACAAGATAGCCGGGAGTGGAGGAGATGATACCCAAAGGGGATATTTCCCTCCCAGGCTCCCTATGGATCCCTTCATCCACCCTTTTCTCTGCCCTTCCCTCACATATGACCACTGGACCCCAGACCCTGGCACCACACCTGTCCTCAAGGAAGAGAGAGGTAGTTAAAGGAGCCAGAATTCAGCCATACATGGGCTTTTTATTCATGGTCCAAAATAGTTGTGTACCTGATGGCAGTAACCCACCCACCAAGCCCATGGGACTACAGCCTATCCCGTCAGGGAATCCAGAGCCACCTACTAAACTAGTCAATACTCACTTGCTCTGCCCCTGTTTTCTCAAGCCACCTTCACCTCTGGAAACTTCTAGAAGAAAGAGAACTTGATCTCCACACCCAATGTACCTAAACATTCCCAAGACTGCCATAGTCACTGCTCCTACCACTAGAGATATGTTCTGGAGGCCTTGAGAATCTAGCCTCCATATTTCTTCTTCCGTCAAAGAATTAGGCCAGGAGTGGTAAATAAATATTTGGCATACACACCTCAAATCCACCCTACCATAAACTCAACAGACATCACTAATCAATGCTGATTTTCCTCTTTAGGCATGGATGAGGTCTTGGAATCCTCATCAGCCCAGGGGTCCATCTGTGATTCACGGATGAGAGAAAATTAAACCTGTTTGTTATCCCCACACTGGATTCCAAGTTCACAAAGGGACTTCATTAGTTTTGTACTTGGCCAGAGAAGTCAAAGGTATAGATAGTGCCCGTACTCTGGCCAGTGTATGCTACTCAGAGATGGCCTGGGCCTCCCAGCTGCGTTAAATGAATTTGGTCACTCCTCCAAGCAATGGGCCTGGTTGCAGCAGGTTTTTGATCCTGAGGTCCTCACCACCCCAGATCTGATCCATCCCACTACCTAGTGCATGACAATTTGTCACTAGGACGGTGGCAGGATATTTCTCCTTCTCCTTTTCTTTCTTTTTTCATTATTTATATTCTTTTTTATTGATGGACTTATATCAATAAAATGTACCTATCTTGGATGGTCAGTTGAAGGACTTTTGTCAACTGTACAATCCCGTGTAATCACCACCCAAGACAAGACACCAAACATTTTTCATCCCCTCTAAAGTTTCCTTGCTGGTAGAACATTTCTCATCATGGTGAAAAGCCAGCAAAAAGTTATCTGTTTCCTTTATGTGGATGGGGTCAGACTCCTAGCTGGCTTGTTAAATTGCACTCTTGCAAGGGACTACTCCAACACCAGCTATAACCTCAAACAGCACCTTGTAATTTTCTGTCTGAAACAAAGAAAACTCCATTTCATTTCTGTCCCTGAACTAGTGAGTTTTATCTCCCCAGGCTTTGTTGACCTTCTAAAGGTTTTTTATATGTTTTCTTATATCCTGGTTCCTCCACTTATCTTATTTATTGAAGTACCAGTTTTTCAGAATAGACTGTGTAAGTCCTTTTACAGCATTGCACAGCAATCTTCTATTTTAGGTATCTGGTGGGAGGGCTGTAAAATCTGGAGATTGTGGTAGGTATAGTGCTTGGGACCTGCTGTAATATTTTTTGTGTCTCACTCCCCATGATATCACACATTATTAGAGTCTATGACTTAAAATCCATCTGGTCCTCAACCTGTGGGATATGTGATATGCTCCATATCACCTTTCCACACTACCCCAAATTTTTATCAAATTCATCAACCCCGGAGAAAGGAGAAGTGTTTGTTAGAATCGAGGCAAAGAGTTATGAAGTGGCTCCAACTATTAATAAGGCAGAGTCATTTTGCCAAATGATGAATGAGGTGCCAGGTTCTGTTGTTCTAGGTATTTGTCAGTCTCTGTGCCCAAGCAAGTTAAAAATAAAACATTTCCAGGTATTTCCATGTACTAGCTGGCAGTGACCTCGAAAGCATAAATGTGAAAGACATCCCACCTGATTCATCCGAAAGGAGACAGACATAGGTGAAAGTGTAAAGGAAAGAGCCATGAGGTCCTGTCCCTGCTGCTTCTCCATCCCACTTCAATGCCATTGATCAAATCCTCATTGCTTCTTGTCTAGACTATTTCAACGGCACCTAAGGTCCCCTGCCACCAGCCTCACCCTGCCTCCACCCTATACCACTGACAATGTGATCTTTCTCAATCATCCTCTGATCAAATAGCTTCCTACGTAATTCTGCAATGGCTTCCCCACGCCTGTGAAACGATGCTCTCACTCCAACATGCTGTTCAAGGATCTCCATAGAGTAGTTTACCTCTCCCCTGCCTCTTCCATACCACTCCTGCTTATACACTCAGGTGTTCCCTTCTGTCATTCTGCAGGCCATGCTCAGGACAACTCATGCTCCCAGACTCCTTACATTTGCAGCTGCTTTTTCCTCTGCCTAAAATTTGTTTCTCTCTCTCTCCTCCTGGTTAATTCTGCATCATCATGAATTAGCTTAGATATCATGTCCTTCAAAACTCTTCTCAAACACTTGTTAATAACTCCTGTCTCCTCTGCACCCCTGTAACCCTCTGCTACCCTCTGCTAACCCTAGAAGTCTCTTCAGTGCTTCTGCCTCCCCGACTCCAACAGTACCATTCACATCAAACACAATAAGAGTGGGACTCTGTGGAGATTTGCAACATGGCGGCAGTGAGCCTTTGCACCTGAATCAATTGTTTACCTGTCTGCCTCCCACTCCTCCTCACATCCCCCATAGCAAACTTTAGCTTATCACCATGACCATAGCTCTTTTTCAGAGGCTCCCACCTCTGCCTGTGAGTCCTCAGGCTCTCTTCTGAATCCGCCCTTTCTTTTGAACCTGTTTACTCCATCAAACTAACCCCTTTTGCAGATCCTATGCTTTGGGATTTGAAAGTTCTCATTTTTCCAATAGTTCTCAAGTTCAACTCTGGGTGGGTCAGTATCATTGATTCCTATTGGGGCCATATCTGACAAGAAGGGGCAGCACTATTCCTCACACAGCCCCAATTCCCAAAACTCCACCCTGGCCAGAATCCCAGGCCTCTGTTCACCAATGAGGATAATTCAGCCACATAGTAGGCAGTCAGGAAGAGGTTGGGACCCCTTGCCACTTTAGTCTCTTGCAGACAGGGGTCGTGTCTTTTATTACTTTAAAACTCTTCACTCTTCCCAAATCGGCTTCAATCATGAGTTCACAGTAAATACTCATTTAATGCTTTTTAGGTGAATGCATTTATAAATTAACGAATAACTTGGACGTGAGAAACATCATTCATCTTTAGTTGAGAGGCATGCTCTTTAAATAATAAACAAAAATTAAACCAAAAATCTATTTTGAACATAAAGAATCTATGACTTATTTTGTTGATTTTATTATTACACACTTTCCGCAAACCTGAGAAAAGTTGCTTACCAAAAACCTGGAAGAACAAATCACATAAATGCCCATTTGGGTGCCTATAATCAATAGACTATTTTTTTGACAGGGAATACCCTCCACAGTGGATCAGATTGTAGTTTCCCTTAGGTTGAGTGTTGTAGATTCTCAGTTTATTCCCAGAGACACAAAGAGAGTAAGGTCTTCCAAAATCATATTCTAAGGCAGATGGACCGTGGCAGAGGGGAGGATGGGGACAGTGGGGTAGCAGGAAGCTCGAGTTTTATTTCCTGAATGTAGAAGAGCCGCATTCTCTGCTCTCGACCTTGGTCCTGCAGCAACCTTGAGACTGCAGCTGTCTGGGACAGCCCACAGCCCTAGAGAATCAATCTGCCTGACTGAATTTTTCTTCATTTAAAAAAAAAAACTCAACTTTCTCTTTTGAAACCTCTAATGGCCAAGTAAGATAATTTGTCTCTTGCTTTGGAGTTCACACTCTGCCAGGTAATTATAGGTGGCTGAGATGTCTGCCCGTGGAGCTTTGTTTGGTCAAGTTTCAGATCATATTCCATTCTTAATCTTTTATCATAAATCAATTCTTCTGGCCTTTTAATCACTCTTGTAGCTGTGTTCTAAACTGGTTGCAGGGCAATAAATCAATTAGGAAATGTTTGTAAAGTACTTTAAAAGATAAAAAGTGTGGATAAGTGCAGCACATCACAGAAACTGGGCAGTTCACTGAAAAGTGAATCTGGTGTTCAAGGTGTGGCCTTTGTATGCAGTGGGACTTGTTTTTAATAAATTTCACAGTAATCTTACCAAGGTGGATTGATTCATTTCCCCTTTGATATTTCTCTTATTTCTTAGAAGCAAAACCGAGTCATATTTCTTTGAGATATTTGTTTGGGTTGAAGGATAAAGACAGCCCTATTTTTACAGCAGGAGAGATTGTATTTGGATATGAGAACTTTCTGATAGATAAAAGACAAAGAAACAATCAACAGACGGAGACTGTAGAGATCCTATCAACAGAGAGCTTCAGGAAAATAAACATCTAAGCCATAAGACAGAACTCTTGAATTAAGACCAGGGATAGCAAATAGGCTTCAAGTTAAGTTGCATTCTGATCAATTGGTAGCAGCTGCCTGTAAAAATGGTTTTTAAAGAATGTGGAGGCCATGTCTAGGCTCAGTGGAAAGTATTATAATCAGTTAGCAATGTCTTTCTCGAGTGTGCAGGGGGCAGATAGAGGCATGCATGTTACCTGTCTGCCCTTAGATGTTTGGCAACTTGAAGGCAAGATTTATAGGTGACGGTCTGACACAAGACAGGCATTCTCTTGCTCTAAAAGATTCCAGTGTTTGATTCAGACAACCTCACACTATGTTCTCCATTCCATAGAGGGTGAGTGGCCTATCAGCCAACACAAACTGCTCTGTATAGAAATCTGTGCTAGGGGCCGGCCTGGTGGCACAGCGGTTAAGTTCTCATGTTCTGCTTTGGCGGCCCAGGGTTCGCCAATTCAGATCCTGGGTGCAGACCTACACACCGCTTGTCAAGTCGTGCTGTGGCAGGCGTCCCACATATAAAGTAGAGGAAAATGGGCACAGATGTTAGCTCAGAGCCAGTCTTCCTCAGCAAAAAAGAGGAGGATGGGCAGCAGATGTTAGCTCAGGGCTAATCTTCCTCAAAAAAAAAAAGAAATCTTTGCTAAGCTCTGAGAGGTAGTGAGAACAAGCATTCCACTCATATCGTACCATAAGTTTACAAACATTTACATCTATGCTTTCTTATTTTACATTCATTTTATTTTTCAGCAAGTACGTATTGTGTCCACTAGGTGCCAGGTAATATACTATGAGATGAATGTAATTGGTAAATTGAAAATAAAATATAGTCCCTGCCTCTGTGGAATTTATATTGTCATGGAGGATAGGAGGGAAGAAGAGGTAGGTATGGACTTTGTTTTGAAGATGAGAAAACTGCTGCTCAAATAACATACATAACTCATCTGTGGGAAGAAAAAAAACTGACACATGGAAGGACCAGGACTCCGGCCAAAGGCTCCCAGTATAATTTCTCTCTCTGTTTCTCCTTCTAAATGGGCTTCTACTCCATTGTTTCACACAGCCCTTGATCTCAGACCTCACAGCCTCCTGGTTCCACTGCTTGGATGATCCTGAGGACCACTTATCTCCCGGACAATGCTGACCTTCTGGGGCTCCATCTGATGCCATGAGGGCTTCCCCAGTGATGTCCTCAATCCCACAGGCCCCTGATGGCTCCTTCAGAGAATGGTGCCTGGGGTCTGAAATGGAGAAGAGAGCTTCACAAGTCAGACCTCAGACAGCAGGCAAGATCCAAGATGGAAAAGAGAGAGAAAGGCATTGCAATGGAGGGGGTGAAAGAGTAAGAAGAAATGGCATGAGCTACCTGTGGAGGCAGAAATCATAAAATAAATATGCAACTTCAGGGAACAATGAATAGACAGGTTTCATTAATCCAAAGAAAAAACAAAATATTTATTTAGTACTTATGCACCATAGGCACTGAAAAGTTATTTCATTTAATCCTCACAACAATTGTATGAGCAAGGAGGGCAGACCCCTTCCCTCATTACAGATAGGGTAACTAATATTTATTGCTGTTAAGGAATCTGCCCAAGGTTACAGTCTAGCAAGTGGTAGAGCCAGGATTCATACCCATATCCAGAGATCCTTATGCTCAAAGCATTCATGGTGAAGTGTGCAAGATACTCAATGCAGAGAAAGGTGAGATTTGTGAACACAGACAGCAAAATTGGGCTAGAGAGAAGAAAGACAGACTATCTTTGCCAATTTGACAATGTTGTTGTTACCTGCTCTTTCCTTATATGGGATGTGTCCAGGGGAAGATGGGAAACAATTCTTATCAACAAAGCCAAGCCTTCTGTCTGCCACAAAAAGGAAGCTTTGACTGTTTCCTCTTTGAGGAATGTTAAAAACCTAGAGACAGATTCCCCATAGATCCTCTATTTTCTCCTGCCTCCTTTGCTCTACGGCCATTTCTCTCCCTGTCTCTTTGCCTCTTGCTGAAGATACAGCTAGTTGGCTTCTCCATATTTACCCCCTCTTCCTCATCCTTCCTACAAAACCTCAACTTCGCTCATTCACATCCACCCTTCCCTGTAAGGCCGTTTGCATCAGAGGAAGGAGGATGTACCCCCAACCTCACAGGTAACTATTGCTTGATCTAAGCCAGTCATGGTGGTCCCATTCCCCTTACCAATATGCACTGAGGCATAAGCATGTGATGCAATTGGGCCAATGAGACATGAGGATGAGTCTGCTAGGAAGCTTCTGGAAGAAGATTCTTCCATGTTTAAGGTGATACAAAGAAGAAATGGCCTTTCTCTGGATATTTTTCTATCTATGTGATGGCTGGAACTGTGGCAGCCACATTGCAAATATGAGGGAACCAGGCTAAGGATAGACCGTCCTTGCCAATTTAACAATGTTTTTCCCACCTACTTTTGTCTGACATGTAACAACTTGAGAGGAAGATGACTCACTGAGCATGACAGAGGGTTTCTCTGGGGGTTTTCACAAATAAGAGATTCTGAAAATGGACTAGGGGCCATGGGGGGTGGGCGGACGGAAGGAAAACAATATTATCAGAAGGAACACTTTAGTTATTAAATGGGTGCCATATAATGTCCTTTGAGAAGATGGAAAAAATGATGAAATTTTTAAAAATTTTTTGGTTGTTGAACTATGCTTCTTGAATATGACACCACTCAGAAACTAGACCACAATGATTATAGTTTCAGTAGCACGAAAATGTGCTTAAAGGAAATGAGTCACAACACAGGAGACAGCTGTTATTTGCACATTTGTTGATTTTGTGCAAGCTCTTCACTGTAGAACCGGGGTTGGCAAACTACAGCCCAGGGCCAAATCAAGCCTGCTGCCTGTTTTTGTAAGTAAAGTTTTGTTGGAACACAGCCAAATCCACTTGTTCCATATTGTCTGTGGCTGCTTTTGTGCTAAAATGTCAGAGTTGAGTAATTGCAGCAGAGACTGCGTGGCCTGCAAAGCTGAAAATACTATCTGGCCCTTTACAGAAAGTTTGCTACCCTTGACTTAGAAGGAACAGAATTGAACTGACAGACTGAGTGTACAAATAATATTTATATCATTTACAAACAAGATTTGGCGGCTGACTCCCTTGTCATAGCAAGTTTAGAATAAATAGCCTTTGCTTTTCTCATTTGGTTGGTTTCTCTACATTTCCACAGAACTTGAAGTCAAAGGATCTGAGTCCTAATCCTGGATCTGCCACTCATTCCATACGTGACATTGAATAACTCAACTCACTTGTCAAAAAAAAATTAAAGAGAAAGGGTCTTTGCCTATAGTAACTCACAGGCTACAGAGCCTTTAAGGGTGAGATTATTGCCATATTAGAAGGATATGCAAAGGACAGAGGCAGGTCTGAGAAAGGAAGGACAGATTGTACCTAGGTCATACACCTAGTAATTGTCTGGCATTGATTAATTGATAATCATTGTTATGTTTAGCCACTATTAATACAGTCTTTAGGAAAATACGTTTCCCCTAAATTCACAAATTTCTTCCTTTCCAACCAAAACTATAAGCCACTCATTTCAAAATACGTCACTTATTTGAAAATCCAATTTCACAAATGGTGCATCTGTTAAAGTAACATTTTAATGGATCTTGATTCAAACCTTGACTCAAACTCTCTTTTGTAAGGTTTCCATTCGTGGAATCATTTGAGTTTGCCCAAAGCACTATCTAGTTTTCTTCACAGATGCTTAGAACTTTCCATGAATTATACACTTCTGAATGTTTGAGATGTCTTTAATCTTTCGTAGAACACTTACCTGATTTATGGTGTGCAAAACAAAACACTAATTGTACAGAACATTCACTGAGATATTGTCAAGCGCCTTAAGTAATACTGTCATAGTTTTATCCTCCATGAGCATTCCACAAATGTCCTTATATAAGTCCCCAAAATGTTCATTGTTAAAATAGTCTTTTAAAGCTACAGTTTCCATTAGTTAAAAAAGCACTATATGAATATTTGTTTGGATTTTCAGCTTTAATCCAAGTGTTATGTGCCATATAAGGAAAGCCTATATGGTAAAATCCATAATATTCCCAATTCTCCTGCTATATGCAAGTTGAAAAGTACACTGGATGGTGTCAGGAGTCCTGGTTTCCAGTCTGGAATCTACCCTGACTATCTGAGTAAACTCCAGAAAGCAGCATCACACCATCACACCTTCAGATCCCTATTTCCTCTCTTGCAGACTACCACTAAGGTTCAATTCAAAGCTAAAAAGCAATCATCAATGAGCTCCATGAATTTTTAATAAGTACTAGTGAAAAATGGCCTTTTCCAGGTGCTCAACTGGGTGGTTGCCATCCTGGAGGCGGCCTAACCTCATGAAATTTCAACAATGTTCCTCTCAAGGAGCATTGGATTCAAAGTAGAATCTAGGAAGATTTCTATCCAGGTGGTGTTCCCACACAGGAAAATACTTTGTTAGCATCATCAGCAAAGGCTATGATGATTAAAAAGGCCAATGAGGGGAAGGTCTTAACTCTGCCATTCGTAGAACAAGGGCTGAGCTAAGTTCTGGAGATTTGGGGGTAAGTAAGACTCAGCCCCTCCAGATGTCCACAACAAATGAGGAGAGAAAGGTTTTCAAATGAATAGAATCCATTCACTTGACCCTGATCTGATTGTAGGACCCATTTGGAAAAGAAATGGGTGATTAGTGTTATTACCAGAGGTAGTATGGTAGTTATCAGCAATAAGTCTAGAGCCATGCTTCCTGGATTCAAATCCCCACTTTGCCACTTACTAACCATGATCTTCAGTGTTATCTAAATGCCCTCTGCCTCAAGTTTTTCCTTATCTGTAAAGCATGGATAATAGTAATACCTAATTCATGGAGTTTTCTGAGGATTAGTTAGTCAATATATAGCACTTAAAATGATGCTTAGCAAATTGTAAGCACTCTTTAAGTATTGGTAATTATTAGTTCCCATTTTATTGAGCATTGTCTAAACAGCGTACATGCATGGTGTCATTTAACCTTCACTAAAGTAGGTCCTATTATTCCCATTTTACAAAGAAAGTGGGGCTTAAACAGCTTAGGTGGGACCATGACTCAAGCTGGTCAGTTGGACTCTAGTGTTAGCACTAAAATGTATACTGCACAATGTTTCGGGGTGATGAAGATAACGTATACCTCTGCTTTAACCATAACAGGTTAGAATCTAGAGTAATGTACATCTTAAGGTGTGGTTATTAGAGAACTACAGTTTCAAAATACAAGTGTTGCAAATATTTTCATTTCCCACAAAAGGGCCAACAAAACGCCAAGAGGTCCATCTACTATGCAGCAATCTAAATTAATAGCAATGAAACAAAGCAAGCTACCACTTAAATTTAACAAGTAAGAATAGTAGCACTGTGAAAAGCAAAACCAAGAGATTTCCTGATGATACAAAATAGCAAATCATGCTTCCAGAATATAGCGGGAGTACTGGCAACCTGAATGCAGCCATCCACAGGAGCCTTGTGAGGCTGCCTGACTTCTTGTTGATCACCAGTTCCGCCCTTCCACAAACTCCAGTACTGGCTAATTTCAATCTCTAAATGCTAAAATTTAATATCCCTTGAAGACACACTTAAAAGGTAAAAGTACCTGTCATTCAGTTGTGGAAAGGAAAAGAGGGAGGGAGAGTAGGGAAAAAGCGAGGGTGGAAGGGAAGGAGAGAGGGAGATAAGGAAAACCTATGGAATTTTGCACCACCCACCAATAAGAGCTAAGGAAAACAATATTCTCTAAATTTTTTTAAATCTTGCCTCCCAAAGTCTAGGGTACAAGCCTGACTATGTTTGCCACTGGAACTCATAAATTCTGTGAGGCCATGGTCATCCCAAAAAGAGAAATCCCATCTGGTTTTATCTTAAGATTCTGTCACTTCCACTTCACCAACCAATTAGCAATTCATAATTAGTCCGGAGTGAAAATTCCTTAGTCACTGCCCCCTGTTAGGCGAAATTGTCAGTAAAGCAAGACAAAAGCGTATCAAGCTTTCCCATTTTCAGTCAGATAAAGTTTATAACAGATCTCTGGAGAGGTGATGTGAGCCCAACATCCTACCTCTGAGCCACAGGTGATTACTACAACATCCTACCTCTGAGCCAGTTTGGACCCGGGCAAGAAAGACATCTGGCCACTTTATCGGGAGATTCACATCGCTGTTATTATACCTTTAAGGACAGCAATTCCTAGCATCTTTATTTATATCCTCATCATAGGCTCTGCTGGGCTGTTTCTCCTCTCAGGTCCTCTGATTTCCATGAGTGTGTCTGCCATTTTTTTTTAATACAAGTACCTCCTCACACGACACATATAATCCCTTCATTTTAACATGTTCAAGATTGAATCCCAGCCCAAGTATTGGCAACTCTAAAATATCACATCTACCACCTTTTGTCATTAGTTTCTTTAATTTCTCATAATCTGTCCATTTGTCTGGAGATTCTGAGGCCAAAATGCCCATCCTCCTTTAAAATTGTTCTTCCTGGGGCTGGCCCCATGGCTAAGTGGTTAAGTTCACATGCTCTGCTCTGGCGGCCTGGGGTTCTCCAATTCAGATCATGGGTGCCGACCTACACATCGCTCATCAAGCCATGCTGTGGCAGCATCCCGCATGGAGGGACCAGAATGACTGACAACTAGGATATACAACTATGTACTGGGGCATTAGAGAGAAAAAACTGTTCTTCCTTATAATTTCCCAGATATATTCTGCACCTCCATTCTTCTCTCTGAGTCATACTATCATCCAAAGCAGTTATTTTCATGGACGTTTCTCCCTTCCCATCTGTATTAGTTTCCTAGGGCTGCCTTAACAAAGTTCCACAATCCTGGTGGCTTAAAATGACAGAAATGTATTGTTTCACAGTTCTGGAGGCTAGAAGTTCAAAATCAAGGTCTCCACAAGATTGGCTCTTTCTGCAGACTCTGAGGGACAATCTGTTCCATGCCTCCCTCCTACCTTCTGGTTGCTGGCAATATTTGATGTTCCCTGGCTCATATAGGCATCACTCCAATGTCTGCTTTCATCTTCATATAGCCATCTTTTCCCTCTGCGTTTCCCTTTAATTTCACATGGCCTTCTGTGGACACCAGTCATTGGATTTAAGGCTACCCTAACTCAGTATGGCTTCATCTTAACTAAGTACATCTGCAAAGATCCTATTTCCAAATAAAGTCACATTCTCAGGTACTGGGGTTAAGACTTCAACATACTTTTTGAGGGGACACAATTCAACTCACAACGACACTCATATTCACTTTAGATCCTGCATTTTAGTTGACTAGACTTCATAACAAATACCCTCTTCTTCATCTTCAGGGATGGAGCCAGCCCAAGAAACCATCATCATTTTCTCCTTAGCTCAGGATCCCAATCGCATTATTCAACCTCATCTACACAGCTACCCTTGCCCCTCCCAAATCTGCCTCTTCGTTCCAAGATCAAAATATTTGTCTGAAGTAACAATGAAATCCCACCTGTGTTCTCAGTTCTCCACCTTTCTGGAGCCCTTTTCCTGATGGTGTTGTTCTTCCATGGCTGATTAGGAGAAGCTGATAGTAAGGTGCAGCAGGCCCTTGGCCACACCCCACATATACCCATCATGAAAACAGCCACGTGCCATTTGCCCACTTTGGGTGGTAAGAGTGAAAGTTCTTATCAGACAGACCTGGTTATAGAAAATCCTCTGCCATTTACTTGTTCGTGTGACCATAAACAAGATAGCTAACCTCTTTTTGCCTCAGATTTTACTTCTGAAAAATGAAGTCACTAACAGTACAAGTCATGGAATTATTATGAACATTAAAAATGACTACGTAAAATGCTTAGCTTGATGTTTATTATGGGCTGAATTGTGTCCCTCCAAAATTCATATAATGAAGCACTCACTCCCAGTACCTCAGTATGCGACTGTATTTGGATATGGGACCTTCAAGAAGGAGATTAAGTTAAAATGAGACTGTTAGGGCGGGCCCTAATCCAAGCTGACTGGCATCCTTGTAAGAAGAAATTTGGAGATACAGAGAGACACCAAGGATGCACGCACACAGAGAAAATACCATGTGAGGACCTTCTAAGAAGGCAAGCATCTGCAAACCACGGCCAAACCTGCCTACACCTTGATCTTGGATGTCCAGCCTCCAGGACTGTGAAAAAATAAATTTCTGTTGTTTAAGCCACTCAGTCTATGGTATTTGTTGGTTTTTTTACAGCTTTATTGAGGTAAAATTGACAAATAAAAATTGTATAGATTGAAAGTGTGCAGTGTGATGTTTTGATATATGTATACATTGTGAAATGACTACCACAATCAAGCTAATTAACATATCCATCACCTCACCTAGTTATCATTTTTGTGTGTGTGGTGAGAATACTTAAGATCTACTCTCTTAGCAAATTTCACATATACAGTACAGTATTATTAACTGTAGTCACTACACTGTTCATTAGGTCTCCAGAACTTATTCATCCTGCATAACTGAAACTTTACACCCTTTGGCCAACATCTCCCCAATTTCCCCACCCCCCAGGCCCGGGCAACCACCCTTAAACTCTTCTGCTTCTGTAAGTTTGACATTTTAGGTTCCACGTATCAGCGAGATCATGTAGTATTCATCTTTCTGTATCTGGCTTATTTCACTTAGCATAATGTCCTCCAGATTCATCTCTATTGTCACTAATGGCAATATTTTCCTCTTTTTTAAGCTGAATAATATTCTATTGCATATATGTACCACATTTTCTTTCTTCATTCGTGCATCAACAGACACTTAGATTGTTTCCATATCTTAGCTGTTGTAAACAATGCTTCAATGAACATAGAGGTGCAGAGATCTCCTCGAGATACTGATTTCATGATCTATACCTAGAAGTGAGGTTGTTGGATTATATGGTAACTCTATCTTTAATTTTTTGAGAAAACTGCATATTGTTTTCCATAGTGGTTATACCAGTTTACATTCCCACCAACAGTGTACAAGAGTCCGAATTTCTCCGCACCCTCACCAGGATTTATTATCTTTTCAATTTTTGATAATGGCCATTGTAATAGGTATGAGGTGATATCCCATTGTAGTTTTGATTTGCATTTCCCTGATGACTAGTTAGGTCAAAACCACCTTTTCAGGGGCTGGCCCCGCGGCCGAGTGGTTAAGTTCACAAGCTCCGCTGCAGGTGGCCCAGTGTTTCGTTGGTTCGAATCCTGGGCATGGACATGGCACTGCTCATCAAACCACGCTGAGGCAGCGTCCCACATGCTACAACTAGAAGGACCCACAATGAAGAATATACAACTATGTACCAGGGGGCTTCCGGGAGAAAAAGGAAAAAAATAAAATCCTTAAAAAAAAAAACCGCCTTTTCATATACATGTTGGCCATTTGTATGTCTTCTTTGGAGAAATGTCGATTCAGACTCTATATCCATTTTTAAATCAGGCTATTTGTTTTTTTGCTATTGAGTTTTTGAGTTCCTTATATATTTTGTACATTAACCCCTTATCAGATGTATGGTTTGTTGTTCTTACATTCCTCCTCTACCAAAATCCAAATGTCTTTCAAAGCTTGGCTGAAATTCTGCCTTCTTAATGAAAGCTTCCACTGGGGATCATCTACCTTTTCTCTGTCACATCTTAAGACCTGGAAGGAGAGTCTGGATCCCCCTCAATTTGTCTTCTCTGTGTTGCTGAGCACAGGACCCCACAGACAAATTCTTTTTGGAATGAAGCAAAGTGAATATAAAACTGCAGCCTGGAGTAGAGATGGGGGAGTGCCAAGACATTGTCTGCTTCAGAAATAGCTTTATGTTTGAAAATTTGGCAAAACACAAAACAGGAAACCCTTACAACTTAAAGTCCAAATCAAAATGCATTCACAGGGATGGAATTCTACCAACCTCTCCAAGAAACATGTATCTTTCAGGCACAATGAGGAAAATCCAGTACCTCAGATTCTCAGCCTCTCTTGAGTGAAGGGAAAATGAATGGGTTCCAGAGGGAAACCAGGGGGCCACAGCCCCAATCATCTCTGCAGGGCTGAAGGCCCAAGGCTGATACGGCTTTGAACAGTAATTCAAATGAAAAACTTAAGAAACTCTAAGTGTTGCCAGAGACAAGTTGCAAAAGTCTAAAATTCAGTGCGCTCTGCCTACAATATCCACTGAGACACTGGGGGCCCAACAGTGAGGCAAGTAGGAAATGTACATCATAGATGAGAGACATACCCCATAACCACACGGCTTGCAGTTAAATCTTAGCCCCATTGTTTGTTAACAGGGTGACCTGGAACATGTTACTTAATTTTTCCTGGCCTCAGTTTCCCTTACCCAAAAATAGGATCATATAACATCAATTACAGTTCTTACCACGTGCTAGAAACTCTGCCAAATGCTTTCCCTACGGTATACACAACAGGATGAAATAAGTTAATGTATCTAAAGCTCTTGATTTAGAATTCATCACAGGGTAAGCATTTGTAACAATAAATGATTGTTGTTGTTGTTGTTGTTGTTGTTGTTGTTAAGAAAGACATTATTCCTATAGCCTATGGTCATATGGATTAACAGATTTTTCATTTATCACTAAGTTCAAGTTTTGTCCCCCACCAGCAGCTGTATGACCTTGGCTAAACTTCTGAAGCATGTCAGCCTTCATGTCTCTGATCTTCCAAACATGCATAACAATCTATGTCCTACAAGGTCGTTGGGAAACCCGGGTGGGATCTTGGAGGTGAAGGGCTGAGAAATTTATTGTACTGTGTGTGTGGATGAGATTGCTCTGACTACTGCCCCCACCACTGGATTTTCTGCCTCCATTCTCAGTAAATGGCCATGACTTAATGTTTAAGGGAAGAGGAGAAATATATCCAGCCTCCCTATGGATAAGGGCAGGGTGGCAAGCTGTTACTCCATGCTGTATTATCCCAGAGCTCTCAACCTTATATCATTCAAATTCAGAGGGCACCATAAACCACACCCTAGAAAAGTCAACAGAGAGGTAAGTAAGTAAATGCATTTAGCTAATCTGTCTATCCCCTCCACTCATTGTCACTCCACTCTGACTGTAAGGAGGGCCAATCTAGTTAGAAGTAGTTGCAGTGACAGTGAGTGGCATGGTAGCCTTCACCAAACAATGGGAGGTAGGAGGTAAATAGAAAGACAGTTGTGGATTTTATTTATTTATTTATTTATTTTTAAGATTTTATTTTTTTCCTTCTTTTCCCCAAAGCCCCCTGGTACATAGTTGTATATTCTTTGTTGTGGGTCCTTCTAGTCGTAGTATGTGGGACGCTGTCTCAGCATGGTTTGATGAGCAATGCCATGTCCGCACTCAGGATTCGAACCAATGAAACACTGGGCCGCCTGCAGCGGAGCACGCGAACTTAACCACTCGGCCATGGGGCCAGCCCCTGGATTTTAGAGATATACAGGAAATGTACATTTTTGGCCCCTGCTTAACTATCACTTCCCGTGAAGTCTTTCTTGACCATGCTGTCTAAAATATCCCACCTCTCCCCATTATTTTCTAGTTCTGTACCTCGATTTCCCTTAATAAAGTGAAAGAGCATAATTATACCTCTTTTAGAGTGGTGGGAAGGGTTAAATGCATCATATGGGTGAATGTTTAGAACAGGTGTGGCACATAGTAAGTATTTTATAAATGTTAGCTTTTATCAATATTATTATTGTTACTGTTGTTATAATTACTACCTAATTCTAGCACAAATGATATTTGGAAAGCATTATCTTGGTTATCTATTTATTTACATAGTTGTTATCTGACTTCCTCACTAGATCTTAACCTCTGGGAGGAGGGGGCCTAGGTTATCTCTCCACTATGTGATTAATAAATATCAGCTGGTTGAATGAATGAATGATTTAATGAGTGAATGAATGAAAAGGCAACCACCACACTCACTAGCCTCATCTCTCACATCATATCTCGATAACATATTTGTAGGACACAATTTCTTATCTGAATATTAGGCATGAAGAAATAGTGACACTGAAAAAACTGAGTGGCTTGTCCACACAGGAGTATGAGTGAACAGTGAGTCGCTGTATGCCAAGCACCATGCAAGGTCCATTGATTGATATATCCAGCCTTGTGGTCATTCATTCCATCAATGTATAAATTGCTGCTCAGGACCACGGACTGATCTCCCAGCCCCATCCACAAGGGGGAGCTGCCTTTAATCCTGGACTACATCTCACTTTTATCATCTCAGTATATCCATAGGAAAGCAAGACTCAGAGCTGACCTCACAATGAGAAGGAGGCAGGGGGCCATGGCCTCCCCCAGAGCAGGTCCTGAATTGCCTGAAGCCCACTTGAGTCTTTTCTCCCTGCGACACCTGATTTCCTCATAGATGACTGTCATAGCCAGAATTAAATTGTCCTCAGGACAAGGACATCTGGATTCAGTTTTGTCAGCTGCTACTGCAGCTTTGCAGCTTTGTTTGTTCCGGTGGGGAGGGGAGGTGTTGATAAGCATCACCACAATCAGGACTTGCCGTCCATGACTTACCATTCATTTCCTAATCAGTCATCACATTTTGTTCAAGCTCAGTGCTGACCTATTGTATTTAACGCCACATTCCGCAGCAAAAAGCTACTGCTGCGATTATTGGGGGAAACAAGCCAGCTCTTGTCCTCGCTGCTGCAGCGAGCGGTAGAAACTTAGATTTTAAGGATTTTTCACCCCTTCTGGTTTAGGGGTTTTCATTTTGTTCAAAGATTGTCTCCCCCTCCTCTTCCCTCTTTCCTTCCATGGTATCAAGACAACCCAAATTATTTAAAGCAGCTCCATATCTAGGCTATTATCTGGCCCTCCTCTAACACCATTCCAACTTCCCCCCACCAGTCCATACACACACACACACACACACACACACACACACACACACACATACAGGCAGACACACACAGATTATTAACCACAGAACCCTTTGTGACCTTGGGCCAGTCACGTCCCTTTAAACCTCCACTTCATCAACTGTGAAATGAGGAGGTTGGACTAGATAATCCCTTTCTGTTCTAAAATTGCACAATTCTAATTTTCCCATGATTCTCAAATGATGGCATTAAAGTCATAAATTGTCTGAGATGGGAGACACATTTAGAAATAATCCACTACAACATCCCCAAATTTCAATCATTTTAGTGCCACTTCATCATTTTTGCCACATCTACATACCACCAATCTTATTATTTACTCAACTATTCTTCTTTAAGTTGACTTTCTTTACTTAAATGCATGTATTTAAAAGGGACCCCTTATCACTACCTTAAGCAGAAAACCAAAATCACGTGCCAAAGATAGAAATATAACTAAAAGAAAACAAAACAACCTAAGAAAATTCTAGCTGGGTGCTATTGACGCCCCAAGGACCCCTGCCTGCTGCTTGCCCCTCTCTGTTGAAATGGCGGCAGAGCAAGTGTTAAAAGGTGTTAAAATCATGCTTGCACCACAGGAGATTTTCTCCTTGCTCTACTCAGCATTGAAAAGGGCCACAACTCTCTCCCAATATGTGTCGATGTTATTTAATACAGAGGCTGCATGCGACCCGAGGTCACTCCCGTGTACTTCACTGTGGGTAAAACATCTTCCCTACTGTCCTTTGTCCATCCAATGCTCCAAAGTGTCCTTTTCTGCATCTTTACCAGCACCTTCACCTGCAGGCATTGCCAGAAAGCCGGGATGAGAAACAGGAACACTCAGAAAAACACACAAGCACAAAATCCTCCAAAACAATTTGGAAACAGCTCTGCGCTTTTCCTGGCACCTCCCCAAGTCCACTGCTCGCAGAATCTCCAACCTTGCCCAGTTCAATGTTGCTGCCTTTTCTAAAGGAATCGCTGCCCATGTACAACAAAGACCAGCATCCACTGAACATTGGGGCAGCTTCCCTTCCTTCCTTTCTTCTCTATATAGACGCTGTGTGGAGTGGGCAGAGGGTGGTGCACACTTGTGAGAGAGCAGGTACAAAGACCAGGAGGTGAGGAGGAAAGAAAGAGAGCCGCAGGGGAGGCACTGCCTTCCGCTTATTTAGTATGGTATAAGGAAAAAATATTGAAATGTTTCAGCTTTGAATGCAGTCTGGCTTCCAATTCCAATTTCATCATTTTGCAGCAACATAAACAAGTTGCAAGTTGCAAGTTGCTCCTCTCCTCTGAGTTTTCATCTCCTCCTTTGCAAAATGGCTCTAATGACACACACTTCTCCGTGGTGTTGTAAAGATGTAAGGAGCTACGGCAGGTACTGCGCCAGTCAGGCACACGGACAAACACTCACCCAACACTCACTCACCCCTGTTAGCTTTTTTTTTCCTTTGGCACCATTGATGGAGGTCCAAAATCTGCTCTCTCTTTATTTGTTTGATTGTTTGTTTTGCTTTCCAAAGCCTGAGTTTCATCTGCAAAGTAAAAAAGGGAGAGAGAGAGAAAGAAAGAAAGGGCTGAGAATTTTCATAATTTAAGGGGTTTTTTTCTATGACTTGATTATGGAGAGTGATGTATGCAAGCTGAGTGGAATGATAAGAAGAGAGCAGAGAGAAGAGGGAAGAAAGACTTTACACCAGCAAACCCAATAATCAGCCCCTTTTGAATAATCATTAAGCAGCCTGCTGGAAGCTTTAAGTCCCCAAAAGATTTTTGGGATGAGAGAGTAACAACATGAATCTAGAAGATGTGATGCATTTTTGAATTAGAGAATTCTTGGTTGGTTTTGCATATGAAGTTGGGGAGGTGGGGGAAGACACAAAGAAAAACAGAGAAACACTTCCACCTGCTGCCTGGATGGTAAATAGCAGAATAGATGTAAAAAATTTTCATGATCAAATAAACAATACTCGAGCCCTAAATGTTTGCAAAGGATTCACTATGTGTAGATATTTGAATTTTGTGGAAGACATTTTCCATCTGAAGCCACCTTCAAAGGTTGTAAAAATGATCATAGAACAGAGGCTCGTTCTTCAATGATTATGTTCTTCACTGGGCAATTTGTTATTTATTTCTTTATTTGAGCAGGAAATGCATTAACATGATTTTAAACTCAAAACAATATAAAAGGGCCAGTCCCATGGCCGAGTGGTAAAGTCCGCACGCTCCACTTCAGCGGCCCAGGGATTCGCCAGTTTGTATCCTGGGCGCAGACATGGCACCCTTCATCAGGCCATGCTGAGGCGGCATCCCACATGCCACAACTAAAAGGACCCACAACTAAATTATACAACTATGTACTGGGGGTATTTGGGGAGAAATAGCAGGAACAAAAAAGAAGAAGAAGATTGGCAACAGTTGTTAGCTCAGCTGCCAATCTTTTAAAAAAATAAAAATATATAAAAGTTGTAAACTGAAAAATCTGACCGTTTGTTTCTTCCCTCCTTACTCCTACCTAGAGAAATTTTATTAGATTTTCATGTAAATACAAATAAATGTGACCATATAATCTTTTTATCTTTTTTCTCATACAATAGTTAGCATTAACATTATTGTACATATTGCTTTTGTCACTTAACACTATATCTCAGAGATCTTTCCATTTCAGGACAGGGTAAATTTCCTTGTTCTTTCTTTACTGAGCATTTTAAATGTGAAAGAACACATCACCAGTTGGGAAACCATATAAGTTGGTTAAATTATTGCAAAATGTGAATGATTTAAAATTTTCAATGCAGAAATAACCTTCTTCAGCCCACAGTGCCCACAGACAAACACTGTCCATGACCCTTTGTAATAAACTTGTCTTTTGCCTATATTTTTATTCTGGTGCTCCTGCTGATTAGAATCTCTCGCCTTGGTGTCCACTGTGTTCCACACCAGAACAGAGCTTTGTAGTCACTGAACTTTAGAAGCTGGTGCTCAGAATTAAAATGACTTAATGCCATCAAGATTTCTATTTAAAAACTCAGGGTGAAAGAAAAAGCTTTTTGCTTTAGCTGAAATGTTCTTTTAAAGGGCAAAATGGAAAATACAAACACCACTGCCTTTTTGCTGGTTGGATACCACAGCCGTCAGCACCTCCTGAAAATGGCAAGGCTGCCAGCTCTTGATGGAAGCCAGGTTTGGCTTATTGTATTTGAAAGAGTTAGAAAATAACATTTTCCAGTGCAGATAGAAAGCCAGTGAGACGGTCGAGGTCAAAGAAAAACCAAATTATCCATAGCAAACACTGACCATACAATTAAATTATACCAGTCAGGAAAACATTTGATCTTCTGCAACTGGCTTTTCCAGAAAAGTCGCTCTCGAATCATTCTGAGACATCCATTGGCATCCAGCTGACCAACTTCCTTCCGTTGCCCAGCATCCTGCAACACGTCTGTAGTAAATACCTCACTGCCCACCCACATCCCCTGGTCCAACCTAGAGGTCACCTGCAGCTTCAGTGGGAGTTCCCATGCACATCGTATCATCAAGGACCTACTTCTCTCTATTTGAGGGCTTTTTCTGGCTACAGAGGTATGCCCTGGACAGTCCAGGTATGCAGGGCAGGACAGAAGTGCCAGGAAGTTAAGATCCCCAAGAGTGACCCTCAACCAATGGGATGGGAATTGATAGAGAAATGTCCAGCTCCAGCCTCTTGCTGGGGCAATGCTGAAGTGTGTGGTGCCCAGACTCTCAGAGGGACACCAGGCAACTGACACCCAGGTGCTCACAAGAGTGACTCACTCATTATCATATTCCTTACTGGCTTTTTCCCCTTCTCTGCTCTCTTGCCTTCTACCTAGAATCATCTGCTATGATAGTCTGGGTCCAATCCAAAAACAGGAACCACACAATAACCTAACAGAGGAAGTTTAATACAAAGAATCATTAGGATAAAGAGTAACTGTAAGATGTAAGGAAACTCTATAGGGCACCCTATGTCTTAGGGTGAGCGCCCACAGAAGGACAAACTTGGGGGGGATTCAGATATCTTTGAAGAAGATATGGTCCCTCCCACCGAATAGCAGAGAAGTCTGCTGCTTTGGCCAGGCTGGAGCTGGTCCGAAGGTGCTGCAAACCCAAGAGGCCACCTTCCAGAGTGCATGTGAGAAAGCAAACAACCAGCAACTGATCTTGGGTGTGAGGTCTGGGAGCTGACAAGGATAAGAGTCCTTCGGAGAGAATGGGCTCTGCTGCAGGCTCTGGTTTTCGTGTTGAGGGGGCTGCACAAAAGTTATCATACTGCTGAGGCTGCAGAATTGCACAAGGACCATGTTTTGGCCCGTTGGCAAGGCTAAATGCCTTCACACCAATAACTGAGCCCCATCTGGCACAAAAATGGCAGGAGGCTTTCTGTCTCCTGAAATATCCCTCCAGCGCCCTCTACTGAGAAAGCTAAATATTGCGTTCACATTAAAAGAGAAATACTTAAAGGAGTTCCTCTATCACAGAACTTATGTTGAAGGGTGCTTCAGAGCTGAGAGGCAATACATTGATAACAATAAATACTCCTCCCAAATAAACTACTTGTACCCATATCCTTGTCTCAGGGTCTGCTTTTGGAAGAACCCAAATCAAGAGAATGTCTATCAGACCTGTTTTCAGTCTCGGCTTTGTGTGACCTCGAGGAAAGGCTTAACAGCTCAGAATCTCCACATTCTTGTCTTTGAAATAGAGGTAATAATAAACAATACCCATCACACAGGGCATTGAGAGAATTAAAAAATAGACCATTCGCAACGCACCTGGTGCAAAAGAAGTGCTCGAAAAATGTCATCAACGCTCTTCCCTCTTTTCAAACCAAATTGCAGCCCTAAGGTTTCATCTTAGTGTTAGAGCACTCTGAGCTACTCATCCCAAGACATGTCCTTGAATGTGGCCTAGAACAGCTTTGGTAGGGAAGGGGTTAGAGGACACTTTCCCCTGGAAAGGAACTGTTTGAAGCTTTGGAAACAAAGGATAAAGATAAACTAGTGCTTCTCTGCAAAAGAGAGTTCAAATGGAAAATTCCCCCAGCAAAATGATACACCAATTTCTGTTGGCACTTAAATAAAGCAGCTTTAAAGGGGTGTAATAATAGCTATTATTTATTGAGATCTCACTACATGCCAGGAATTTATAGTCATAATCTCCCTTAATCCTCACAACAAGTCTTTAAGGTAAATGCTATTCTTAATCTCAATTTTGCAAATGATGGCTCAGAAAGATGAAGCAATTTGCCTAAGTTCAGAGCCAGGATTTGAACCCAAGTCTACTTGACTTGAAACCCCAGCTCCCACTGCCATGGTGGACAGAATCCTTATTTAGACCAGAGCCAGGAGACTGTGGCCCATGCTTAACCTCTAAATCCCTGTAGGATTCAGGGGGAAGTTCTTCCTGTCATAAAATGAGGGAGTTGAGTTAGAACTGTGGTTCTCATGGGAGTGGTACCACCCCAAGGATGTTTTGGAAATTTGTGGGGATGATTGGCACTGTAATAAGAGGGCATTGACTGGCATTTCATGGTTGAGGACTAAGAGTAAATACTCTATGTGATGCTTCGGACAGTCCTGTCCAAAGAAGGATATGCTTCATGCCCCATATATCCCGCAGAACACTCCTGTAGTTGAAAAACTTATCTGAACCTAGCCCTCACTTCATTTTACATAGAAAAAGAAAGCATTCTTATGCAGCTTTAATATACAATGAATTTTCCAGAACAATTAAGGGAAGATTGTACTTTCTTTTATTAGAAATTTTACCCAGCGTTGGTCACCATTTGGAAAACTGTATCACCAACAACAATGCCACTCATGGAAGGAGACGGCAGATCGTCACACTTCTCTCACTTCACTCTGCATCTATACTGATCATGTATATGGTTGCAAGTATCTTTGTTTTTCATTATCTCTTCTAATGTAGCAGTCCCCAGGCATTCGTACATTGAAACACTCATTGCCTTACTATAAATTACTTCCTTTTTATTTTTTGTTTGTAGAATAGTTAGAACACTGTATTGATTAAAAAGAAAATACATCTGTAGACGGGTTGTATTATCCACGAACTTCATTTCAAGATACTTAAGGAGGCATCATAAAATATTTGTTTTAAATGGGGGACTCTGGGAACAGGGAGAGAGGTTCTGACTTCTCTGCTCACTGAAACATGACCGCCTCAATACAAAGCCAAGAACCAAGATGCACAATATGCAAATATTTTCATCTACTCAAAAATGACTCATTAGCACTGACTTCAGCCAAGAACTGTTGTGTATTCTGGGTATACTGCAGAGATCAAGAAGATTTGAGCCCCTGACTCTGTGGAGCCCTCAGTGGAAAAAACCAAAGGCTCATACATACTGAAGTTAAATATTCACCTAACCTGTGACCCAGTAACTCCACCGCCAGGAATATACTCAAGAGAATAAGGATATATCCACCCAAAGTCATTACAAGAACGTCGGTAACAGCTTTATTCATAATAACCAAAAACTGCAAACAACCTAAATGTCCCCCAAGAGGAGAATGAATAAATAAATTGTGGTGTATTCATACAATAGAGTACTACACAGCAATAAAAAGAAGAAAAAATACTAATTCGACAACATGGATGAGTCTCACAGATATTTAGTTGAGCACAAAACAAGACACAAAAGTGGAATTACTGTATAATTCCATTTATATTAAGTGAAGAAGAGTCAAAATTAATCAATGATGATAAGTATCAGAATACTAGTAATCTCTTGGTAGAGAGGTTATTGACTGGGAAAGCACACAAGGAACCTTCTAGAAAGGTGATAAAGTCCTGTGTCCTGGTCTGACTGATGGTTATACAAGTGCATTTAAATTACTTGTATAATTAAAAGTTCATCAAGCTGAACATTTAAGATTAGTGCACTTTAGCAAACCTTAAGGTAGCAACATTTTACCTCAATTTTTAAAAAATGACTCTATTGGGGCTGGCCCCGCGGCCGAGTGGTTAAGTTCGCGCGCTGCGCTGCAGGCGGCCCAGTGTTTCGTTGGTTCGAATCCTGGGCGTGGACATGACACTTCTCATCAAACCACGCTGAGGCAGCGTCCCACATGCCACAACTAGAAGGACCCACAATGAAGAATACACAACTATGTACCGGGGGGCTTTGGGGAGAAAAAGGAAAAAATAAAATCTTTAAAAAAAAAAATGACTCTATTTAAACACCCCAATTAAAAGAGTTAGTAATTGCAAACAAAAGGCCTCTGCGACTAGGCAGATCTGGGTTCAAATCTCATTTTCACCACTTCCTACTTTAAAAGCCCTTGAGAAAATTTCTTAGCCTGTCTGAGCTTCCATTTCGTCATTTACAAAATGAGAATAAGAGTTCATTCCTGTGCAACTGGTTAAGAGGATTCAAGACATAACATATGTAAAAGCACTCCCATCAGTTTTATGCTCAACAGCTATTCGTTTCTTCTCCAGGAATTTCGCACTCCATTAGCTTTGACTTCCCCAAAGCTGGACTTGTGTCAGTGATGGCAAATGTAGGATGTTCGTGTGCCCCACTGCCCCCTCCTAAGCATGAGGACATGGCTCATCAACTTCCCTGCTGACCCTTAACATCCAGCTCCACACAGTTCTCCCTGAAGCTGCACACTCCATGAGAGCTGGCGTGTGGAATAAAACCTAAGTGCCCCCCTGACCTATGCCATATTCATCTTCGCCTTCTCTATAGCATCTAGTACAAAGACTTGTTGAGCTTGTGAAAATGAAAAAAGAACTGATATTCATTTAGCATCTAAAACTCAACATGCTCAGGCTAGGGTTTTATTTTTTATATGGTAACCTCTTAAATCTTCACAAAAATCCTGTGAGAGTAGCATAATTCTTGCTGAGCAATCAAAGAAAGTGAGACTCAAGCTTATTTAAGTAAGGAACATCAGTCCACAGTTCATAGATGGCTAAACCAGATTCAAATCCAGGTCTATCTGCCCCAATGCCCAAGGCCTGTCCCCCATGCCATGCCATGCTTCATCAGCTATGGACACCCAGTGCATGTCTAACATTAGAAAATAAGCAACTATGGGTGAATCACCCAGAATCTGGAGCAAGGAAACTAGACATGCATTATCCCACTAGGAGTGAGTTAAAAAGCAAATATAGGAGGGGCTGGCCCCGTGGCCGAGTGGTTAAGTTCACGTGCTCCGCTGCAAGCGGCCCAGTGTTTCGTCAGTTCGAATCCTGGGCGCGGACATGGCACTGTGCATCTAAACCACGCTGAGGTGGCGTCCCACATGCCACAACTAGAAGGACCCACGACAAAGAATATACCACTATGTACCAGGGGGCTTTGGAGAGAAAAAGGAAAAAAATAAAATCTTTAAACAGCTGTCTTTATAAAAAAAAAAAAAAAAAAAGCAAATATAGGAAATAATTTCATGCCAAGAAGTAAATAAAAATAAGTGAGGTCTGATGGTTAAAAAGGAGCAAGACAGAATCAACAGTCTGCAAGACTAACAATTTATTGGCTGCTAATTCTGCAGATTTGCTTTTTCAAACACGAACACATTAGGTATTCTGCTAATGGAGCAGAGAGTGTCTTGGCTAATCCCAAATGAAGTATATATCCGAGCCCTGTTTTGCCTGCTTTCATTTTGGTCTGCTTTCCTGCTGACTTCATATACCTCATCAGAGACCAGAGGTGGGAAAACAGAGCTGCCCCCTAACAAAACCAAGCTCTCTGCTGGGAGGACTGAGAGGACCCAGCGAGTGCATGTCAGGGCTGCTGCTTTGAATCTGAAAATACACATTGTGATGTCCCCTTTCCTGGGGAGGCAGAGGAAACAGGAGAAAAGACAAGGAGGGGAAAGAATGCTAGAATGTCAGAGCCAGGAGGGCCTGCAGAGGCCTTTTTGCCCATTTTCCCAAATGTCAATCATGTTTGCCATATTCCTATAGCATTTGTACCATTATTTAATTATTCTCCTCCTTTAAATAACCCCACTTATTTGACTACGTTGAGCCTCACCTTAAGCAATATATCAACGAAACCACACACTAGATGTGCTGTTACACTTTTCCCTATTAGATGTTAAAATGAATATGGTAACTATGGAAATCGAAAATGTTCATCCAAAACCACAATGAGATATCATCTTACATCTGTTAGAATGGCTATTATCAAAAAGGCAAGAAATAGCAAGTGTTGGCAAGAATGTGGAGAAAAGGGAATCCTTGTGCACTCTCAGTGGGAATGCAAATTAGTGCAGCCACTATGGAAAACAGTACAGAAGGTTTTTTTAAAAATTGAAAATAGAACTACCATATGATCTAGCATTCTACTTCTGGATATTTATCCAAAGGAAATGAAAAAACTAACTCAAAAAGATATCTGCACCCCTATGGTCATTGCAGCATTATTCACAATGGCCAAGAACGGGAAACAACCTAAGTGTCCATTGATGGATGAATGGATAAAGAAAATGTGGTATATATATACACAGTGGAATATTATTCAATCATAAAAAATAATGAAATCCTGAATGCAAACTAGTGCAGCCACTGTGGAAAACAGTACGGAGATTTCTCAAAAAGTTAAAAATAGAAATACCCTATGACCCAGCCATCCCACTACTGGGTATCTATCCTAAGAACCTGAAATCAGCAATCCCAAGAGTCCCAAGCACCCCTATGTTCATTGCAGCATTATTTACAATAGCCAAGACGTGGAACCAACCTAAATGCCCAGAAACTGGTGATTGGATAAAGAAGATATGGTATATATACACAATGGAATACTACTCAGCCATAAAAAAGGACAAAATTGTTCCATTCGCATCAACATGGATGGACCTTGAGGGTATTATGTTAAGCGAAATAAGCCAGACAGAGAAAGACGAACTCTATATGACTCCACTTATAGGTGGAAGTTAACATATAGACAAGGAGAACTGATCGGTGGTTACCAGGGAAAAGAGGGGGTGGGGGGAGGGCACAAAGGATGAAGTGGTGTACCCACAACATGACTAACAATAATGTACAACTGAAATCTCATAAGGTTGTAATCTATCATAATCTTAATAAAAACAATAATGAAATCCTGCCGTTTGTAAAACATGGATGGACCTCTAGGGCATTATGCTGAGTGAAATAAGTCAGACAGAGAAGAATAAATACTATATGGCCTCACTTATACGTGAAATCCAAAACAAAACAAAACCAAAAACCCTGAACTCTCAAAGAGCAGATTGGTGGTTGCCAGAGGTGGGGCAGGGGGAGGGGCAGGCAAAATGGGTGAAGGTGGTCAAAAGGTACGACCTTTCAGTTACAAAATAAATAAGTCCTTGAGATGTAATGTACAGCATGGTGACTATAGTTAATAGTACTGTATTGTATATTTGAAAGTTGCTAAGAGAATAGATCTTAAAAGTCCTCACACATGAAAAAAAATGTAAACAACTGTGATGATGGATGTTAACCAGACTTACTGTAGTAACCATTTAACAATACATACGTATATTGAATCACTATGTTTTACACCTTAAACTAGTACAATATTATATATCAAGTACATCTCAATTAAAAAAATGTTCCTCCACGTATCACATAAAACCAGTTTGTATCCTTCCAGTGGGACGTGCACCGCACATTCAGAAACACTGATAAAGATTTTTTGATTCGAGCCTTTTTTTCTTTAGCAGTAGAAATTTAGTGATAATAGGGGATTTGAAGGAACCCCAATCTATCCAGTAGACAGTGCAGAGCTGCTCTGATGAAAGTTGAGTAGGGCTGCCAGAAAACCCAGCCGCTTAGCGTCTGTATTGCCACCATCCTGCTCCAAGCTCCCAGAGGCCCCTTGGAGAACATCCAAAGCTCCACAAGAAGCATCTGAACACTGTTCTGACTCTAGTCACTTATTGTACAGGGGAGGATACCAAGGTACAAAGAAGAGAATTGATGACAAAAGGTTGTACATGAAGTTATTGCAGAAATAGATCTTGAAACCAGGGACTCTGGAATACATCTGGAGATCTTTGCACTGTGCTGTGCAAACTTTCAACCTGGGAAACTTTCAACCATGGCCAAAGAGATGGCATATGGTCTCCCTTCACCTCTCTCTCTCTCCACTCCTGGTTTGGAGCAAGCTTTGAGGTGAGAGAAGAGGTAACCTGTGGTCAGGAAGGAAGGCAGCAAGATGGGATTTTGACCACTATGGCTAGAGTGCTACTGGTCTGAAAGCTCCTTGGACTGAAACTATAAGACTAACACGTGGGAACCTCAGGGGAGCAGACACAACTCAAATGCACCTGACCATTTGGAGCCCTTCGTTCTTCCTTGAAGGACACTTCAACTGGTTGAAGCATGTAGAAACACACCCACAAATCTAAATCCTACTCCAGAAACACTGAAGAATAATGTGAGACAACTTCCATACCTCTGTCTCCTTCCTCACCTGCAGCTCCTCTCCCGCCGCATCCCTGTCCAGCCATGCCCCTCCAGCATTCCTTCTCAGGATCTTTCTCTCTAGGGCATCCAGCACCTTTTCCCACGCAGAGTGCTCCAACTTGTGCAGATCTCCTCCCTGCTCATCACGCTGCTCCACACAAGGCAGGCAGCATGGCCCACCTGGCTGGCGATGGAGTCTTCTTCCTCCAAAGGCTGGAAATGGGATCATGAATAATAAAATTTGAACAATTTTTTCTGCCCACCAGATTTTAGCTCAGGGTAAGAAGTCATTTTCCAACAGCCAGAACTTCCCAAAGAAGGTGAGTTGGCTGCTTCAGGAAATGATGTGCCTCCACCACCAGAGGATCTCTTGAGGAGGTACCCTTGGGAGATGCTGGCCTCAAATGAGTAATTGGTCTGGATGCCCACTAACGCCTCCTTCCAATCCTAAACTTCTCTATTCATCAGAGCTCTTTTGGCCTTTGGATCCCAGCAAGGAGGAATGTGAATTTTAAGGCAGTTTCGGGAAGCATCGTTGACTGACAAGTATCTTTGACTCTGGCACAAAGTCAGCAAACTTTTTCTGTAAAAAGTCAGATAGTACAGATTTTAGGCTTTGCATGTCATGTGTTGTCTGTTGTAATTACCCAATTCTGTCATTATATCAAGAAAGCAGCCATGGATAATATGCAAACAAATAAGCAGGATAATGTTCCAACAAAACTTTGTTTACAAAATGGGTTGGAACTGAGTCTCAAATTATTTCAAAATAAAAAGTTAAAAACAAAAAACTAGCAGCAGGCTAGATTTCACCTGCTGGCTGTTATTGGCCAATGCTTGCTCCAGAGGAAACTGTCAACCTGAATAGCTCCCTCTCCGTTCTTACTTCATCCAGTCAACCTCTGAGCCCAGTCAGTACCATGTCCTGAATACATCTCATGGCCATCCATAAGAGAGACAATTCAATCTCCTTAGGCAATCAAACTTACATCATCCATAGTTGGCAACGGAGAGAGGACCCCAAAACTGACCTTCCCTTTGAGGGACATGCACACACTTCTTAAAATGTCAGTGTCTTAGCCTTTCAAACAGGAGAACTGTTGTAGGTTTAGGGGTGCTAATTACAAGCCTCCTCCCTTCCAGATTCCTAACTAAGTGAGAGCAGACCCAAGAAACCACATGAGAATTGAGACACAGTACTGCCCTTTCCTAAAGGGCCAGGCAAGCACTCAATAGCTCCAATATTTAGGGCTTTCAGTTGACTATATTGGAGAACATGGTTCAAGCCAGACCTTCCCCAATGTTCTCCTAACCCCCTGAAGACCTTTAGGTCTATCCAGAGGAAAACCAAAGCTTAAGAACCAACCCAAGGGCCACCTGACCAAGAGTTGTCCTCTTAAACTGCTCTATAACCAGAGCAGGAGAGAGAGACAGCAAGTGACACTGGCCCAGAGCACTGCAATTCAGTGAAGAGGTCCCATCTTTAATTAATGTGATTTATTGGTGATACAGTGAGAACCTGGGATCCCCGGGTTGTATTGGTCAGGGATCAGGGCCACTCCATTGACTACTGTATGGACAGGAAGAGGAAGGGAGATATTTGGCCATGGGGTCTTCACTGTCCAAAGGGGCAACTCTGATTAGATGTTGATCAGCATAACTAATTAGTAACAGTGATAATAATAAGACATTACAAGTTACTCCTTCCACATCTTTTCTCACTTATTATGCTCAACCACCTTGTGAGGTTGCCGTTCATATCAAGCTCATTTATATGAAATGAGTTGCCCAGAGGAGACTGAATCCTAAAATTTGTGGAAGCTAATAAATTATTATCTTGGATGTTTTTTATGGTTTCTGTGCTCATGGTAAAAAACTTGAACTTAACTTTAGGGCAAATTGTCCCTGTGCCCTGGAAATAACCATCCCAGTAATCCCTTTGAGTTACACATATGCAAAGTGAGTACATTCATACCCATTGATTTTGGGAAAGGGAATTTTTTCTTAACATAGAATTTGGGGGAGGGTTTTTTTTTTAAATTATTTTATTAAGGTCACATTGGTTTATAACACTGTATAAACTTCAGTTGTACATTATTATATTTCAAGTTTTTGTATAGTCTGCATTGTGTTCATCACCAATAGTCTACTTTTTATATTTATCAGAAAATTAAAAATAGAAATATCATATGATCCAGCTATTCCACTACTGGGTTTCCATCCAAAGAACATGAAATCAATAATTCAAAAAGATATATGTACCCCTGTGTTCATCACAGCATTATTCACAGTAGCCAAGATGTGGAAGCAACTCAAGGGCCCATCAGTGGATGAATGGATAAAGAAGATGTGGTGTATATACATACACACAATGGGATACTACTGAGCCAGAAAAGAAAAAAGACAAAATTGTGCCATTTGCAACAACATGGATGGGACTTGAGGGTATTACGCTAAACGAAATAAGTCTGACAGAGAAAGATAAATATTGTATGATTTTACTCACATGTGGAAGATAACCAAAAAAGCAAACACATAGCTAAGAACAGATTGGTGGTTACCAGAGGAGAAAAGGGAGGTGAAAGAATAAAGGGGCACATAGGTATGGGAAAGGGGCTTTTTTAGTGGAGATAAGACTTGAAAAGAGACTGGCTTTAGAAAAGGCTAAGTAAATTGGTGATGGATCCTCTCTCATACACCTTTTTACATATATGGATCTATACAGTGGGCCAAGAAGGCTTCTGGGAGAACAAGGGTTAGTATTTATCTACTTATTACATTTATTAGAACACATCTGATGGGCAAGGGTGGACCTACCCAAGGCCAAACGCTGGGAAGACAAAAAAGAATCTCCAAGAGGAAATTTACCAAGAGGGATAAATGCGGACTGGGCAACCCAGGCATAGGCTGCTGGAGAAGAGTGCTGGTTCTGGAAAGTGAGCAGATGAGGCTGTAATTCCTGATACTGCTCACCGGGTGCTGGGATGTGGCTTAGGAAATATAGTTGCACTTACGCGAAGTGGAAGAGCTGGCCTCTGATGGGCCATGGCCCTAGCAATCCAGGCCAATTAGAGAGAAGAGTATCCTCAACCAAGGGTAACCAAAGGAAGGACCATTGTCCACTGTTCTGAGGAAGAACTGCAAGGCCTGGCATTTCTTGTGACCACAGGGACTGCCCAGCATCAGCAGGGGGACAAGGATCCCAGGTGTTGTTCTCACCTGCAGAGCACCAATAGCAGTTCTTGGGCATCCTGAAAGACCCCTGGAGACAAAGGGTGGATGTGATGGGACTGTACTGTCTGCTAATCTGAGTGAGTGGAGGATTGCACTAACAATGTGGCTGTTAGCAAAGGAGATTCATTTTATATTTATATGAGCTGTTGAGTCAAGAGACTTCCAGGTTATGAGCGTGTCAGCCAACTGAGTCTTAAAGAGGCTTAATAAGAGGGACTCAGCAGTTCTTAAACCTCACTGTACATAGAATTACCCAGGGAGCTTCTAAAACAGACTGATGCTTGGGCTACAACCCAGTCCAAGCGGATCAGTCTTTTGGAGTGGAACCAAGAATCAACTGTTTTTGAAAACTTCCCGAGGTGAAACTGACGTGTAACCAGGTTTCAAAGTACAGGACCAACCCAAGATAGATAGATAGATAGACAGACAGACGGACAGACAGATAGATGGCTCATTTCATGGATTAGGAAGCTGAAGGTTAGAAATTCAAATGAGTAGCCCAACGTCATTCAGCTGACAAGTAGCAGAATCACATGTTAAATTTAGGTCTGTCTGATTGCTGACCCCGTATTAATTTTACTCTATCTTGTTGCCTTGAGGACTCTAGAGAATGAGGAAAAAGGAACCAAGACAGACAAAAGAGAACAGAAAACCCCCAAAGACTTCAGCTTCCTACCTGTTAAAAGCATCCTTGCAGTGAATAAAAGGGAGATTTTGCAGAGAGACGGGAAATATTCCTTTCGCATGTCAATGAAAAGCCATCAGGCCAAATCAATATATTTCAAGAAAGATTTCTTTCCCCCCACTTCTTTCTAGCTGAAAAGGTTGTCAAGCTCAATGCACTCGGTATCACTGAGGGGCAGGCACTGAACTAAGGGGAGAAAGTGTGTGGCTGATGCGACCTGGGAGACGAGGGAATCACACCTGTGCTGGGGCTCCCAGCCATGTGGAGTACACAGAGAGAGAGAGAGAGCGCCACCTTGTGGAAGAAATGGTGCAAGCCAGGCTGGTTCCAGGGCTTCGGCCATCACCAGAGATGTGAAGTCCGGGAACTAGCGTGAGTGTCTGTAAATATCTAGTAAATAATAATATGATTCCAATTAGGGCTATGATTTATTGAAAGTTTACAATGCATCAGGTCTTAAGCAAAGCATTTCATGGGTACCTTCCCCCCACCACACACACACACAAATACACACAAACTATGAGGCTGGCAATATTCTCACTATAGTGATGAGAACACAGGCCTACAGACATGGATAATCGACCAGCCCTAGTCACAGAGCAAGTAGCAATGGAGCTGGGATTCCACCCTATGGCGAAAAGTGATAGTGAACCTCATTTGCTATTAGCAATGTGGGGTCCGTTTGAGCACAGAACTCTTGCCAGAGGATGTGATGGGGGAAAAATACAGGCAGGAAACTGAATGTCTGCCAAAAACCCATCCTGGTAACCATGCCACTGTCTTTGCATGCCCTCTTGTTCCATAACTAGGTAGAAAAAAGGGTGAACCTGAGGGGCTCTGCAATAATGTACTACTCAGTGTCTACAAACTAGCTCGATGGGGGAAAAAAGCCCCAGTTTGTGGCATCTGCCAATTTCTGTGGTATGAATACTCCCACTGTGGCCAACTTCAAGCTGCCAACTCAGCATCAACTACTTAACAACTTTCCTGAAAATTTAACATTGAGCATGTGCGAACTGGCTCCAGGACCCCCATGGAATCTGTTCCATTCTAAGAAAATAATTCGGGGCCAGCCCGTGGCCGAGTGGTTAAGTTTGTGTGCTCTGCTTCAGCAGCACAGGGTTTTGCAGGTTGAAAACCTGGGCACGGACATGGCACGACTCATCAAGCCACGCGAGGTGGCATCCCGCATGCCACAACTGGGAAGACCCACAACTAAGAATACACAACTATGTACCGGAGAGCTTTGGGAGAAAAAGGAAAAATAAAATCTTTAAAAAAAAAAAAAAAGAATGATTGTTAGTGAAAAGTAGGGACTTCCCCCATCCTCCAGTACAAAATAATCCAGAATGTTTTAGCACCCCTCAGTGCCCTCACTCAGGTTTTTCGCACAATGGCTAATGGGTAATTTACTTCAGCTTGGCAGACCCACATAATCCGGTTGTGTGATTGGTGTGAGTCGTACACACTAATGAATTAAAGCTCCAGGGCTTGATGGACTGGAGATTCAAGTAAGTGACATCCTAGACCAGAAAAATAGATTTCATGGATCTTGACAATCTGGAGAAAAGGTCCATCCTAGTTAGGGCTGGGTTCAATTAGTGAAAAACCAAATTAGAACTTTTAAAAATCAAAAAGCAGAGTGGTAGTAGGGATGAGCTACACGTAAATATCTCTGGGGGAGACAAGGGAGGTCACAATGAATCACAGAATACCAGTCTTTAAAAATCAACATAAAATAAAGCAGATAATAATGGGATTGCAATAAAAGAAAGAGGAATTTGATCACTGGGAATTATGCCTTCCGTTGGGTTCTGATTTCCTTTGCTGCTTCTTACTGGGGCATTTGGTCTTCCCTGTGGGAAGTACAGTGGAGTGCTTAAATACACAGGCTTTGGGGGCCGGCCCTGTGGCTCAGTGGTTAAGTTCGCACGCTCCACTTCAGCAGCTCGGGGTTTTGCTGGTTCGGATCCTGGGCATGGACATGGCACCGCTCGTCAAGCCACGCTGAGGCGGCGTCCCACATAGCACAACCAGAAGGACCTACAACTAGAATATACAACTATGTATCTGGCAAGCTTTAGGGAGAAGAAGAAGACAAACATTTAAAAAATAAAGAAGACTGGAAACAGATGTTAGCTCAGGTGCCAACATTAAAAATAAATAAATAAATGCACAGGCTTTGGGTGGAAATCTGTTGCATTGATGCTGTTACTCAACATTTCTAAGCCTCAGTTTCCTTGATGGTAAAATGGTGATATTAATGATACTGCCAAGGCAGTTTCTCAGAAGAATCAAGTATAAACATTTATCCACATTTTATTTCAAGCTTGTTGGCACAGGAAAAGACTTCAAAAAAGAACTAATTCAAAGATTTTCTTTGAGGAGGAAAACAAACATGACTTGAACACTACTTGACTAGAGTTTTAAAAGAGGAATGTCTGGTTTAAAGATTGTTAGGATAGCATGAGGCTTAAAGAGCGCTGTACCTTTGACCATCGGGTTAAAAGCTACTGAGCACATCTAAAGGACAACAGTCAGCAGAGGAGAGTCAATCTGACTTCCCAGAAGGACTCTAGACGGCACTAAAGGACAGCAGAAAAATACTCCAGTGCTTTATTAGGAATGCTAGATTTTTCCCCAAGGGGCTGAAAATCACATCAGCCGACAAATTCTGCCCTGGATCAGGTTTGGGTGATTTCCTTTCATAGTAACCATCGCATAGGGCTGGTGTGAGGATTAAATGAAACAGTAACAGCTGCTAACATATACTGATTGTTCATGCTGTGCCAGGACAGTGGTGAACACTTTACATCCATTATGAAATCCTGTCATTCACCGGTTTAAAATTCTCTAGGGGCTTTTTGTTGCACTTCGGACAAAATGTATTTCTGATCCTTGTTGTCAAAGCTCTATAAAAACCCCTGCTTTCTTCTCTTATTTAGGTGAATTTGAGAGAACCTATCCTCCCACCTTCTCATTTTGGGCAATTTGAATAAAACTTTCTCCATTTCCAAGCACCGATGTCTCAGTGACTAGCTTACTGCGCTGGGGCACAAGAACTTGATGTCAAGAGGTTCAGTATCACTTGTAAAAATAAGCTTCTTCACCCACCCTTCCTCTTTTATACACTCCACATTTAGTCTAGGAAATGAGAATAAACCTGCCTTTGCTTTAGACTTAATTTATATTAATTAGTTCCTCTGCCATTCATTCATCAAAGGGCTATCTACAGCTTCATGTAAATCAAAACTAGGAAAAATGCCCACCTCAGCTTTGTCAAGCCATGCTGTGGCAGTGTCCCACACGGAAAATAGAGGAAGACTGGCACAGATGTTAGCTCAGGGACAATCTTCCTCATAAAAAAAAAAAGAGAGAGAGACATTCAGTTGCAAATTAGCAGGTCAACATGACTCTGAAGTCCAGGAAAGGGAGCTTATTTTCAGGAGTACTAATACTGGCAGGTGTTACCAATACTGATGGGTGTAGGAGGGGAAGCATGCATTCTTATTGTAAAGGAGTGCATTCTTTTACTTTGAAATAATGTCTAATGCATTCTTTAATGGTTAAAGCAGATGTACAATGTATGTCTGATAGGCCATAAGTCCGGTTTCTTTAGTTCAAGCCAAATGAATTTTGAACCAGAATAGCTACCCCATATACCGCAATATGTGAAATTGTCTTGTCAATGTTATTAAATTTTTGTTTGTTTTTCTCCTATTAATCTGTCTTTTATTACAAGAAGCAAAAGGGTAGAGGGAAAATTATTTTTCCTCCACTACAGTATAAATCTATCTTTTCTGGAACTTATCTTCCTATGTGACTGACCTTGAAAATTAAGCTACTTACAACTTGCAAATACCTTCCATACCCTCTGCCCATCCAATGTCCATCATCTCTTTCCAAACCAGGTTCAAGGCCACCTTCCTGCAGTGTGCTTTATTGGTTAACTCAGCCCATCCAAGCCACCCTTCCACATGTGTATACATTCATTTTCTTCTACTTTCCCCACATTGCTACCTTATATAACTACTCTTACTTTATTTCATATATGTATTGTCTATGCATAACAAGCATGTTTTGTCTTTACAATTATTATGTTGGGTCCCTGTGACTAGGGCCCATGCCCATTGGGCTTCCTATTGTAGGCAAATCTATTTAGGACTAACAACATCTGGTACATAGAACCAACGCTTATAACAGTTGCCTAATAACAGAAAATGTGAATACATAAGTAAAAGTACATTTTCTTCTCTCTTCCTTATTGAAATTTCTGAACTTGGGGAACATCACAAATATTTTCTTTATTGCAAAACTCACTGTTTAACCACCATTGTAAGTTGTTCAACATATTTACCACATCAAAGTATGTACTTCTAATCTCATAAAATACCAGAGGGGCCGGCCCAGTGGCACAGAGGTTAAGTTTGCACGCTCTGCTTCAGTAGCCTGGGGTTTGCATGTTCAGATCCTGGGCACAGACCTACACACTGCTTGTCAAGCCATGCTGTGGTGACATCCTACATACAAAAGAGCAGAAGAGGGGCTGGCCCCATGGCCGAGTGGTTAAGTTCGCGCACTCCGCTGCAGGCGGCCCAGTGTTTCATTGGTTCGAAACCTGGGTGCAGACATAGCACTGCTCATCAAGCCACGCTGAGGCAGCATCCCACATGCCACAACTAGAAGGACCCACAATAAAGAATATACAACTACATACCGGGGGGCTTTGGGGAGAAAAAGGAAAAAAAATAAAATCTTTAAAAAAAAATAGTAGAAGATTGGCACAGATGTTAGCTCAGGCCTAATCTTCCTCAAGCAAATAAAAGAGGAAAATTGGCAACAGATGTTATCTCAGGGTGAATCTTCCTCACCAAAAACCAAAAAAGGAGTGCCATTCCTGTGACATAGTGGTTACGTATAGCACACTCTGCTTTGGCAGCCTGGGTTCACAGGTTCAAATCCCGGGCATGGACACACACCACTCATCAGCCATGCTGAGACAGTGACTCAGATAAAAGTGGAGGAAGATTGGTATGGATGTTAGCTCACAGCTAATCTTCTCAAGCAAATAAAAAAGGAAAATTGGCAACAGATATTATCTCAGGGCAAATCTTCCTCAGCAAAAAAAAAAACAAAAAAAAAGTAAAATAGCAGAAATTCAAACTTACATTCAACCAAAAAGAATCTTGGCTGTTACTAAGCCTCTTATTATTTTTTTTAATGGTTACCTGAATCTCATCTTTTAATTGTGGTTTCTTATTCTTGTCAAAGAAAAAGAGTGGTGGAAAACATTTAAACACAAGCTCCTTACTTAAATCTAGAAAAGTACAATTATTAGTTTAGTAGTCATTGTCTAAAATAATTACTATAAGTATTTTTATTCAATTTTCTTTCAAGAAATGAGGGTATCTTCTCTTTTTCCAACTAACTCTGATATCTCTTGAGGCATATGGTTTGATGCCACGAAAATCATTCTTGAGTCAAATCTTTCTAGCCAGTAAGTTCCTGCTTTTAAAGAGTTGTCCCCAAGCAATCCATGACCTCCCTGGAGTAACCAAGACATTAATATGGGAAGAGAAAGCGTGCCTTGAAGAATATCAGATTTGTATTGACGTTTTGATGCCTGCCACCATTAATTAGTGGAAGTGTCAAGCCAAGGGTCAGTTTGTTTACAAAGGGGTAAACATTGACAAATGTTGGTATTCATTGGGCTCCTGTGCACACTCCACCATTTTTCACAATCTCTTCCCATTTTAGTACCCTCCTCTCACCAGAACAAGGCACATTCCATATTAAACAATACAATTTTTAACAGTTAGGATGTTTTTGGGAATTTGTTTCACATAATCAAACGATTAGTAGAGACAAGTACAAGCAGGTCTCATGAGTATGTGGAACGCACAGGGCTTTGCTGTCTCTCTCAATTGTGCTTCACTCCATGGGGTGGCAGACTTTTTTCTCTCGCAGACAGGCTCTACCCACATGGCAGAGGATCTGATTGTTGACTACTCCCTCCAGACAACTGTACACAGTGCAGATGCCAGAGAGGAACACCAATCACCTTAAAAAAACCCAAGGCTGGTTCTAATTGGTGCAACTTGGATCAGTGGCTTATCTCTAGACTACCTGCTGTTGACAATAAACTTCTGTATTTTCCTCATTATCTACAAGGAACTTGAGTTACCAGTGCAATCACCGCCATTTGAACTTCAACCATGGCCAACAAAATTCACTGTTAACTGAGATGAGCTGGCTGGCCACCCAGACTAGTCCCTACACCAATATTTCAATTTGTTCACCACAGTGTGGGGCCCAGCCCTCAGTCTTGCAAGGTAAGAAGGTGAATGCCAAGACACTGTGGGGACCTGGAATTGGCCACCCCAAGATATGTCTCTTTGGCATCAGGATTATTTGAGGCTGATTGCTTTTGATAAACTGGGACAGGGAAGGAGGCTCTGAGGAATGGAACTTGACCTTTGTTAGGACACATTTACATTTGTAAGGTAAATCTCTATCTGTAAAGGTGCCTCCCTCTCTGTACCAGGAAGAAGAAAGGAGATGACCTTCTCTCTAAAAACTCTTAATCAATACCAAAGGCAAGGACTTAAAATCTGCATTTTATTGTGCTAGTCTGGTAACCTCCTATAAGTGACTTCCCTCCCCCTCCCAACGTTGGCATTCCTTAAGGATTAAGCATCTTTCCTTAGGCTAGGAACCGATTGCTGCTGCGCTCACCTGTGACCGCCCAGCTCCAGACATAGACTTGCCTCCTGCTACGCCCTCTGAGACAGCAGACCACTACCTGCTGTGCCCATCAAGCACTGTGCCGACAGGGCAATCTTGTGACTATTGTGGGAGGGACATTTCAGTCACATGTGAAACACCCCGTTTGGGGGTATATAACCACTATGTGCACCCCACTTCTTCGGTGCCCTTTCTTCCTTCGGGAAGAAGGGCCCCGGGCCATGGTTCCTCATAAAGCTTTGTTTAATTTTCTCTTGCTATTCTGTCTCATGTGAATTTAATTCGTTCTCCGGCCAGACGAACCCCCATTTGGGAAGAGGAAATGTCTTCCTCCCCTACAACACAAAGAATGGATCTGATTTCACAATTAACCAAGTTCTTAGAGCCTTCTGCAAAAATAAATTTCATAGGGAAAGATATAACCAACAAGTGGACAGCTTCCTCTATTTGCTGAGCAACAGCTTTTCTTCCTATAGGCAAATCCAAATGTGAAGCCAAATGTGACCCAAAGGTTGCTAATGATCACAGGATCAGAAGAGGAGTGAATTACAAGATCTTAATGGCTGGCACCTAATAGCAAATGAATGCTGTCCATAGAGACAATACCAATTCTAGACACTTTGGATCCCTCCCTTTCATAGATGCTATGCTAGCCATTTCCCCTCTGAAAAGATTCCTTATTCAGAGGCAGAATATTCTCACTACTCAGGTATACAACTTCTTGGTTATAATCACTATTTTCTCATCCCTCTCAGAATTTCTACCCAGAAGACCTGGATTGTATTTGGGGTATTCAGATAATATCACATCATTTCCAACAGGCCTTCTTTATTTCTACTTTTCCTAATTTCATTCTGGGAGGTGTGACTTCTAGTTTTCAGGGTACCATGTATCATCTAGAACATCCAGGAAACACACACACATTAAGGTTATTTTTTAAATAAAAATAATGTTCTTGAAGACTAGCTGTTCTAAATGCAAAGCTTCTTTCCATCTTTATAAGCATATAAAGGAATATCTTTTATTTCAAGCCATCTGCTATGGTACCATCCCAATTGTCCAAATAGCCAGCAACTCAGTAACATTAATAGCCACTGGCTACTTAAACTCATAATAAATCTTGCTTTTGTACATCTGATTGCTATCACTACCAGTTTAAATCTCCTTTTAAATTTTTAAAACTTTTCCCCCAGTTTCATTGAGATATTCTTGACATAACATTGTATTAAAGTGTATAACATAATAATTCTTTCCCAACTTTTTTTCAGTTTTATTGAGAAATAATTGCCATACATCATTGTATAAGTTTAAGGCATACAACATTATGGTTTGATTTACATGTATTATGAAATGATTACCACAATAGGTTCAGGTACCATCCATCTTCTCATATAGCTACAATAAAAAGAAAAGAAGGAAAAAAATGAAAAAATTTCCCCTTGTGATAAAAACTTAGGATTTACTCTTAGCAACTTTCCTAAAAATCACACAGCAGTGTTAACTATAGCCATCATATGGTACATTACAACCCTAGAACTTATTTATCCTATAACTGGAAGTTTGTACCTTTTGAGAACCTTCCTCCAACTCCCCCTCTGCCTCTGGTAACCACAAGTATGATCTCTTCTTTTATGAGTTTTGTTTTTTTTAGATTCCACATATTAGTGAGATCATACAGTATTTGTCCTTCTCTGTCTGACTTATTTCACAGAAGTTTAAATCTTAAAAGCAAAGAAATACGGAAAAGTAGTGTAACCTGCATAAAAGAGTATCCTCTTCTGGAAAAAAATATTGTTCAAACTAGAAAGCATGGAATAAGAAAATGACAAACAGGGGCTGGCCGGGCGGTGTAGTGGTTAAGTTCATATGCTCCACTTCAGCAGTACAGGGTTCACAGGTTCGGATCCCAGGTGTGGACATACACACCAGTCATCAAGCCATGCTGTGGCAGCGTCCCACATGCAAAATAGAGGAAGACTGGCACAGATCTGAGCTCAGGGACAATCTTCCACACCAAAAAAAATATATAAATATATATTTTTATATATATATATAAATATATACATATATATATAAATATATATATATATATATATATATGACAAAAAGGCAATCAATCACTTAAGGGAACAATCAGAGTTCCCTAAACATTGATGAGAAAATTCATATTTTAGAATTCTGTCTCAGCATACCCACAACCTCTCCCAAAGCCAAAAGTAATTTCTTCACAAAGTAGCGAATCTGCCTGTGTTAACAGACAGGTTGATATTAATTGATGGGCCACATCACAGAACATTTCTAACAGAAATGAAATAAATGAATGACACTAAATGAGCATTTATTGAACATACCGTGTGCACCCAGTACCATACTAGAAACCTGGTTTTCCCCTTTGATTCTATTCTTGTTCATGGCACGACGAGAGAAGATGACAAAGGTAAACAGACACTTTTCCTTTAATTTGCTCTTTCCTCAACATGCAGAGCTTCCCCAATCACTCTTTGTCCAAACTCCACCCATTCTTAAAAATTCATTTCATCTGGGCAGCATATTATAAACCATTGCCATTTATATGACCTGGCTTAGTCATTCCCACAACCTTGTGAATCAGATGTTATCTCCACTGGAGAAGCAACTGTTATCTCGTGAAAGGCAGAAGTTCTCTAATACAGGCTTCCTAACTTCAAAGTCACACAACCACACTTTGCTGCCTCCTTTTAGTCCAGGAGTTGGCAAACTTTTTTTATAAAGGGCCAGATGGTAAATATTCACAGCTTTCCAAGCCGTACAGTCTTTCCCATAACTCTGGCCTTGCAGCAAAATCAGCTGTAGACAATGGAAACAAAGCAAATCCAATAGGTGTGGCTATTTTCCAATAAAACTTTATTTATACAAAACAGGAAAACAGGATTAGGACTGTGGGGCTGATCCAGTGTTCCTGAAATGGTAATCCATCCAGCATTTGTAAAAATTCAAAGTCTCAGACCCTGCCCTAGATTTAACGGAATCAGGGATTCTGAGGATGGGGCCAGCACTGTGTTTTAACAAGCCCTCCAGGAGATTCTGAAACATGCTAAGATTTGAGAACCACTGCGAATCTTCCTGATTGCCCACACACAACTCTCCTATCATATCATGAATAGCTAAAGTGATTGATATGTTCCACTTCACCAGAAAGTTGCCCATCATGACTTTTCTCCTCCTCTGGAGTTCCTGCCAGGAATATCCCAGTGGCTTATGCAACACAATCCTACTTCTCTGTTGCCATTACTGCTATCTTGCTGTCCCAGACTCATCTTCCATTTTCCCACCTGCTGGGACTCAGGCACCCTCTTGAATTCTTTAGCTCCTCCAGGTAACACATGCTCACACAGCCACAATTTCCAAAGCACCTCTACTCTTGGGCACTCCCAGAGTGGAAGGGAATGAGGTTGCCATTCTCTGCCAAATGTTGTCCTGGAACCACCCCTCTTCCTCTCCACCTTGTCATGCCCCTGTGCCGCCTTCATCTCCACGTCCTGACCCCAGAGCAAGTGACAGTTCTCCCAAGTACCTTCAACAGAAAAAGCAATCCCCCTTCTCACGTTAACATTTTGTAATGCTCTGCCCAACCACCATCTCCACCTTCATCAGCTATTTTATACTGCAATAGAAATAGGATAGCTGTGACCATGGAGTTTGCTTTGAAAAGGCAAATAATACATCTCTTCTCCCCCTCCTCTTACAGAAATTGTTAATGGGGTGCTTTGAAGCTCCCCTAAGCATATATTCTGTTATCACTGAAAAGGTGAAATTTCAAGGTTTCTACTGGGCTTTGGGTTGAAAGAAAGCCATTTAGGAAATGATATTCATTAGCCTTTTGATTATGAAAGGCAAGGCCTAGGGCCTGGTTTGGAATGGAGATGCCCTGGAGTGGAGATGCCCTGGGGATGGGAGAGAAAAGAAACAAACAACTCTGCTTAAAAAGCACATGGGCTCCCTGGGGTTAGGAGATCAACATATCTAAACGGATGTTTGACTTTCACTGGATTAGCCCCCAGGAACAGGATCTGCATTGGGTAGGGGGCAGGCTGGACTGCAGAAAGAGAGGAAATCACCGGCAGGAGTCTGGTGCCCGAGGATACAAATGGTTGCCAGTAATGACTGCCATAATAACCCACCATTGTTCCACTCATTCCTAAAAGGTTTGTAAAGTTTATTTAACTGTCACCTTAGCACCAGACTTGGGAACAATGAGAGTTGAATCACGTTCAGGGAGAAAGAATTTGATCCTTGTTGGGAGATTCTGAATTCAGACATACACACAGTGGTAGGGAAGCAATGGCAATTTTTTTTGAAGAGCTCACCTCTTCCCAACCCTCACTATTATCAAATATTATATTACTCTCTCTAAAGAAACAAAGCAGAGAACAAAGCAAAGAGGTCACTGGCAGGAAATGATGATTGTGCAAAACAGCTATTCTTTTTAAAAAAAGATTTAAATGTATGCCATTTCCCGCCCCCCCCCCCCCCCAGGTATTCACAATACTAATCCCTAGGACTGGTCTTCAAGTGGAAAGAAAAGCACCTTTGAAAAGCCAAAGCAGTACAGATCAGTGACTCTGATTCTTTGCAATGTAACTAGAATGTTTTCCAGGCTACAAAATTGTTCAACTTACACTGTATCCAGTGTATCCAGAGTAATTTGAACCCATGGATACAAATATCATGTTATTTCTTTTCGATTCAGTCTGTGTTATTCAATAAGGCAGTTAACATACATTTTATAAAATCAATTGTGAATGCTCTATTTAAGTTATAAGCAATTCTCACTTTATTTTAGAAAATATTCAGGATTTTCTATATGCTGTCCACAAAACAAAATTATTTTCTAGTCACTGAACCAATTCATTTTTAGCAACAAATACTTTATTGTTTCACTATTTTTTTTTAAGTTTGATCATTATGCTTAATTAAATTCGTGGAGTTTTGTTGAATTTTTATGGATGATTCCTATTTATTTATTCCCCAAAAGCAAAATAAATTTGATACATCTGTATACACCAAAGAAATACTATGCCTTTCATCATGCTACACAATAAATAACTTATACATTTAGTAACATATTGTATTGCATTGTCAGTAATCAGGTAAACAGAAACATGTCATAGTCTCATCTTGTTTTCATAGCTTATTTTGAAAATGGATAAAACAATTATATCTTACACCATTTTAATCTTGATTGCACTTAGTAATAAATCTTTTAAGATTCATTCCATGTCTCTCTCTCTCTGCAGTCTTCATTATACTCCTCAAAATGCATGACTCTTTATTTGAATTGAAACAATGAAGTCAAACTGTTTCATATGGAAAGTAAATCCCATTTGGCTAGTTTGATGATGAAAATGGACTCTGTTAATTAGGTTATATGACAAACATTTTCCATACTTGACAAACAATTTTAACCTGAATGAGCTGTACCATTAGCTGCAAAGTTTTGACAAAAACAAAACTGAACTACCTACTAACAACAAAAATGCATTTTATCCAACCATTTATCAAAATGAACAATGTTTAGATTTTTACCAAATTTGAGTATGACAGGTTAAACAAGATAGATCTCATTTAAAAAAAAACAGGTTTTATTCATAGTCACTTGATGTCTCCATAATGCCTGTTTGGTATATTTCCCAGAAAATGAAAATATAAGAACCAGGTAGACAAACCCTTTGACAAGTCAGGTGGTTTTCAATTCTTTGCTTTCCACGAAACTGGAGGAGGGCTTAATTGAATAGTCAGCTTAGAGATCATCAAATCTAATTTTTTGAGATCAAAAATTCAGGGACATTGCTACAATAAAACTCTGTTCCCAAGTACAGCACTTCATATGAACATGGTTTCTCAGGGCATACAGTTGCAAAAACTAGAAATAGGAATAGAATTGATGCTTAACCCTTCTTCTTCTAGTAATAAGACATATTCATCCACAGACATATTAATTTTAAAAAGCAATAATATCCATTTCACCGAAAGATGCGTTTTTCCAATGTTTTACATTCTGTTGAATAATTATGAAAATTTGTAATTATTTATTTTGCTTTGACAGTGCACTAATAATATTTTAAAGATAACAGTCCAGAATCAGGCGATTTGCTATGTAACCTTCAGCAATCTCCTTAATCTCTCTGGGTCTGTTTCCTGCTTTGCAAATTGCGGATGGTAGTAGGACCTAGCGGAGTGTGGTTCCAAAGATTGAATGAGTTAATGCATGTAAAAGCTCTTAACGCCACGCCTGGCACATACTGTGTGCTAAATGTGTGAACTGTTATTATCAAACAGAAAAACACTTGAAACTAAAAGCCTGTGGGTTTGCCTTCACCGGCAGGAAGAAGGTGCTGGAGGGATCGGGTTCTAGTCCTCAGCCACGCTCGGAGACTAAAAAGGAATGCTCAAAGAAAAATAGAATGGGGTTGGAAGAAGAGATGCAGGAGACTCCTGGAGCTACCGGCTTGGGGGAAATCTGGGCAGGATTGCAGGCTGAGAACGAAGAGGGTTGGGAGAGTTTAGAATCAGCAGTTCCACGCACCGTTCGCATTGTACAGTCTAGGGATCTCGACTGCTCCGTGAAAGGAGAGAGTGTCAAGCCTAAATGCCACCGTGGATGGAACCAGGCCAGCGCCTCGCTCCCCGACCCGGGCCTGGTCCGACCAGGCACCCAGTCGGCCCTCAGGTCAGGGGAGTCGCGCTCGTCGGACGCCCAACCACCCTGGACTCCAGACCCTGGCCCCTGGCCCAAACCCGGTGCCCGCGGCCCGCTCCGCCTGCTCGCCGCCGCTTCCGAGCAGCCTGGCCACGCGAGGGAGCCCGCGCCCGGCGGCGGCCGGAAATGACCCCTCGCGGCTCCCGTCGCCAGACCTCCGTTGCTATTGTCACCTCCTTTTCCTCCCTTCCCCCGGTTCCCTTTCACTTCCGGGGTGGCTCTGGGTCCGCTGGTTCCGTAACAACATCCCGTTGGCTTCCCTCAGGCGGCGGGACCTGTGCAGCCGCCGCCTCCCGGGAGCGCCCGCCCGCCCGGGCCCGCGCCCTCCCCGGCCCAGGCCGCCATGGCCACCAACCCGCAGCCGCAGCCGCCGCCTCCGGCGCCGCCGCCTCCCCCGCCACAGCCGCAGCCGCCGCCGCCACCTCCGGGCCCCGGGGCTGGTCCCGGCGCGGGCGGGGCAGGCGGCGCGGGGGCCGGCGCCGGGGACCCGCAGCTCGTGGCCATGATCGTGAACCACCTCAAGAGCCAGGGCCTCTTCGACCAGTTCCGCAGGGACTGCCTGGCCGACGTGGACACCAAGGTTCGGGGCGCGCGGGGGCTGCGGGTGTGCGGGGGCAGGGGAGGACCCCGAGGGCCGCCTTCTCGGGCAGTCTCCCTTGTCGGTCGGTGGGCCGGCCGCGCCTCGACTTCCCCAGCCGGGGCCCCTCCTGGCCGCGCCTCTCCCCGAGTTCTCTGTGCAGCCGCTTCCTGCTTGAGCTGCTGCTGTGTGCCAGGCACGGTGCCCGGCACGGTGCGTTCATTCATTCACCCGTACGCTCGTTCGTTTAACCGGCTGGTGTAGAGCACCTACTACGCTGCCTAGGCGCTGGGGCTAAACCGGTGAGCAAGACTAAGTCGTTGTTCCCACGGAGACTCGTTTGGAAACAGTAACGCTAACGGTGCTTTAATCTCTGATTCATTTTTTTTCCCGGGTTTACTTTGTATCCAAGTTGTTTTTGCCTCCTCTCTTGAAGATTTCTGGGCGGTAAGGGTCATGTCTTTGTTCTTTGGAGGAATTTTTAAGTGATAATTGAATCGAATTTGCAGTGTGCATTGCTGGACATTGTGGGGGGTGCAAAGGTAAGGAGGCAGAGCTGGACGGTGGAAAGGTGGGTTGGGGAGTTTGGGACTTTTGTTTCTACCAATAACTGCCTGATTTAGGTAATTTAGGCTAAGTCACTCCTTGAAAGGGAGAAGGGAGGGGAAGGTGGGTCGGGGGGTGAGGAGTCGAGAGAACTGAGCCATTCAGTGGGGGAAAGGATGGAGGAGAGGTGACAGCAGATATTGAAGTGGAAGAAGGACAGGAAGTGAAATGGAAGAAGAATTAGTTGGAGAGATTAAGGGAGAGTGGGGAAAGGTCAGTGAAGTGGTTCCCTGTAGGAGTTAGGGACTGGGAAGGGGAAGGGACTTTGAAACAAATGTCAGAGTGAGAGGGGTGTTAGTAGGAACAAGTAAACTTAGCTGGTTTGGCAAAGAATGAGCAGAGGACATCCGGAGGGAGCAATCAGTGAGATGGATGGAAAACCAGTAGGGTCTGGAATTCTGGAAGCAAGTGAAGCAGGAAGCTTCAGGTGGAAACAATTGGAAAGTTGGGGGTTTTTTGGTTTGGATCTGGTTGGATCCATCGGGTGGAGTTTTGGTGGGTTGAGGATTTCCTCATAGCAGGTTCAGCTGTTCCGAGGAGCCTTGATTCTTTGGGAAAGGGGTGTTTGCAGCATACACGATTCTTCTCTGTGACTGAGCGTTCACCAGGCTTTGAAGTGAACTGCACGTAACTCTGCTGTCTCCTCTGGGGAAGCCCTCCTGACAATCTGGAGACATCTTCCCTTTTAAGGACTCTGGCCCACCATGTAGACCAGAAGTACAAGGTGTTTTTTCAGAGCATTGGAGTTTTTGCACCACGGAGAATTCATCTCACTTTGTTTTAGGAAAATAATTCTTATTCTCTCCCTCCCTCCTTTCTCCCCCCCCCCTTTTCTTTTTATGGGAGAAGATTAGAGTAGACATGACCAGGTAAATATTACTCAAATTAAGCTGGTTATTTGTATCCAGCAAGTAGAGATTTTACTTTGCTGTTCTCAGAAACCTACAAATCTGTGTTATCACTGTATATGTAAATTGAAAATTTACATGTACTGATGGGGGAGCTGCAATTTTTAAGGCTTAACTTTTTTTTTTAAAGATTTTATTTTTTTCCTTTTTCTCCCCAAAGCCCCCCCAGTACATAGTTGTATATTCTTCGTTGTGGGTCCTTCTAGTTGTGGCATGTGGGATGCTGCCTCAGTGTGGTTTGATGAGCAGTGCCATGTCCGCGCCCAGGATTAGAACCAACGAAACATTGGGCCGCCTGCAGTGGAGCATGTGAACTTAACCACTCGGCCACGGGGCCAGCCCCAAAGGCTTAACTTTTTCTTCATCTTCATCCTCACTAAATGTTACTCTGTGTCAATAATATCCCTGCCAGATACTCGCAAAGTGGAACCTTTAAATCTTTCTTGTGGGGAAGGAGGGAACCACAATGGCTTTGACAGTCTAATGAATGCTGGGACCTTCTCCCAAAAAAAATGCACATATACATATTAAAATGCTGTTTTTATAATTAAAAAATGGTCAACTATAGGCAATTTCATGTGACTCAACCTTATAGTTTCTGGGAGTTAGGGACCACAGAATAAAGGTTCCTTGTTTTAATGTCTAGGCTAGAGAAGAGTAGAACTGAAAGGATACCCCAGCAGAAGGGCGTGTCTTGGTATGCTTTCCTCACTAGTGTCGCCTCTCACTCACGCTCACATGAGTGTCTTTGTACCTCTGCACCTGTCGTTTCTGATTTTATTGCTTCTTTCACCCATGACTGTCTCCTTTCTCCTTCTGCTTTTCTTCCTCTTTTTAGCTAGCAATTATGTAGATTTCATTTTATTTTATTTTAAAGCTTTCTTTTTTTCTTTTAAAGATTGTCACCTGAGCTAACATCTGTTGCCAATCTTCTTCTTTTCCCTTCTTCTCCCCAAAGCCCCCAGCACATAGTTGTATATTCCAGTTGTGTGTCCTTCTGGTTGTGCTACGTGGGACACCGCCTCAGCATGGCCTGATGAGCAGTGCCATGTCCACGCCCAGGATCTGAACCAGTGAAACCCTGGGCCACTGAAGTGGAGCGCAAACTTAATCACTCGGCCACGGGGCTGGCCCCATGTAGATTTTAATTTAACTTAAAATATTTGTTCTTATTGAGTAGTGTTATATACTGCTTTTTCTTATCTAAAAAAAGAGTAAGTTTGAGAGTCTCAAGAAACGTACAAAAGCTAAAGTTTTCTTTCATGTGAGCTTAACGTTCCTATCAATGCACTGAGTGGGCCAGAGTAGAAATAAGATTCCTTATTCATGCAAAGGAGTGTCACTTTAATGCAATCCTTGGGTCTCAACTCATAAGAACACCTTACAATTTAGACCTCTGTGGTATGGTGCTTTTGATAATTGAACCCTGAAGACTGACCTCCTTTATATCAAACTCTGACCTGTAGGATGTAGTATACACGGTTGTATGTCAGTCACGTGCATATTTAAGAATCAAGACATTTTGGGGTCGGCCTGGTGGCATGGTAGTTAAGTTCACACATTCCATTTCAGCAGCCCGGGGTTCGCCAGTTTGGATCCTGGGTGCAGACCTATGCACCGCTTATCAAGCCATGCTGTGGTAGGTGTCCAACATAAAATAGAGGAAGATGGGCCCGAATGTTAGCTCAGGGCTTGTCTTCAGAAAAAAAAAGACATTTAATACCTATCAGGTGGTTTCCAAGAACAAAACTGTCATCCACCCTAATGTGTTTAAAGCAAGATGAGAAGCACCAAAGTCTGCTGCCATTCCAGAAGAGCGTAGAACCCCCCCAAACTGTTCTGGGGTCATTGATGGTCCTTAACCAACCAAGAGAGATCAGATGATAGCAGACCAAATCAGCCTTCCTACCCAGAGAGTTGGAACCTTGGGCAACCCCAAGATCCCCCTAATGCCGAGGCTCCTCTAATATACGCTACCAGTTCCCAGATTCCTGGAGCAAACCAAGAGGTTACAAAGCCATTCTGACCCCTTCCAATGATTAGCAACTGGAGAGTGTGAGGAGAGAAGATCAAGAGAGGCCCACCATTCTGTCCCAGGCAGGGAACTCACCTTCCAAGTAAATATGGCACCTCTCTCCCCAGGTAATAAAGGCCAACTTTTGAATACTTTCTCAGTTAAAAATGGCTCCTGGTCACTGTGATTATTGTCCCTTTTTTTTCATTTTAGATTCGAAAGAACTATCAAAGACAGAAGTATATAAATGTATTCACCCAACAAATAATATATTATGTACCAGGCACTGTTTTAGGTGCCAGGGATACAGCAGTGAGCAGAAAGTCCCTGCTGTTATGGAGCTTCCATCCCAGCAGAGAAAAAGAGACAATAAATCATGTGTGCTACAACCTATGGAAGAAATAAAGCAGGATGAGGGTGGAAAGGATTGCTGACTTGTTTTGAGTAAGTTGTTCAAGAAAGATTTCTATAAGGTGATATTTGAGCCATCACTGAAGGAACTGCAGGAGCCGGGCAGCTCTCTGGGGCTGAGCATTCCAAGTAGAGACTACAGCAAGTGCAGAAGGCCTAAGGCAGAGCCAGCTAAGGGAGAAGGTGATAGACGCTGAGGTAGGAGTGCCCCTCCCTCTCTACCTTCACAAATCTTGCAGGCTTTGGAAACCATTGTAAGAGTTTGTCTTATACTTGAGCTGAGAAGCCATTGGCAGGTGTTGAGCATAAGAAGGACATGATCTGGCTTCCATGTTAGATGGGTTGACCATGTGTAATTATTAATAGTGTCCCCTTCATAGTTAGTCATGATCTGATATAGACAATAAAATTATATGATTACCCTAATTTTAAAAGAGTTACACTAGCTGTTCTATGGAAAGTAGACTTCAAGTGGGCAAGGGTAGGAGCATGGAGATCCTTTACTGAATCTAAACGAGAGAGGAGAATGCCTTGGACCTGAGCAGTAGCAGTAAAGGTGCTGGGAGGTGGTCGGATTCTGCATGTATTTTGATGCTAGTGCTGACAGAATTTGCTAATGGTTTGGGTATGGGGTGGAAGAGAAAGGGAGAGTCAAGGATGAGTCCAAGGTTTTTGACCAGATCACTGGAAAAGGAAAAAGAGATATATAGATAGCTATTCCCAGAAGAATAATGGAATCCAAAATATTTCTCTAGTCTTTAGGTTTTTTACTGAAAGGAGAACTTGGAAACAAGGAAAATCACGTGTTGTGGTTCAAATTGGAGTTTGTTATGGGGAGACTAGAGTGATAAATGCATTGTAATGTTGGAGCCTAATGTTTCTGAGATTTGGGAATACTGGAAAGAAGGATTATGTTTTAGAATCTTTGGGGAGAAAGACTTAGTTTTTGTTCACATTGATTTTGGATAAATGGAGAGGAACATGAGAAATCATGAGACTGGTTCTTACAGAGTAGAAAATAGGAATCAGCAAAGGCTGGACATTAGAAGAGATGAAGAGGCTGTGCTGAAGATAATTATCCAGTCATCTCGTCTAACAACTGCTTTTTAATTGCTTATATGCCAAGCAGTGTGATAAGCTTTGTGAAAAGAAAGATTAAGGGAGTGAGAGGAGCAGGTTTACGCTTCAGTGGGAAGATAAATATTCCTTCCTCCCCAAAATGCAAGACAATCTAAGAATTGCTCGAATGATAGTATGTGTAGAAGATGGGAGGCACGTGTGAGAAGGGCCACATAAACCTACCTGTGGTGTCAGGATGACGTCACAGATGAGAATGAGCTCTGAAATGAGAAGTTTGCCAAATGGACAAGTAGAGGGAATGGTAGGCGCAGAAGATGAAGGCATGAGAACTTATCGCTGGAGTATAAACTTTGAAGGGTAAAGGGAGCAAATGGCAGAAGATGAGCTGTACAGTTTTGCTTAAAGTCATCCAGGGACACTCAACTCATCTATGTTAAAAGCCACGTAAAAGAAAGATACAAAGAACGTGAATGGTTGGGGGAAACCTCTAGGAAAGGAGTGTGCAGTCCTGATTGAGTGGTCAAACATTCCTTCTAGGCGGTGTCCTTTTAAGTAGAGATGAACGTACGTGTCGTCTCTGCTCTTCCCTTACCTCAGGGGTTCTCAACTTTAGCACAGTTGACATTTTGGGTTGGATAGTTCTTTGTTGTTGGGGGCTGCCCTGTGCATTGTAGGATTTTCAGCAGCATCCCTGCCCTCCACCCACTAGATGCCAGTAGCAACTCCTTTCAGTTGTGACAACCCAAAATGTCTCCAACTGTGCCAAATGTCCCCTGGGTTGGGCAAAACGTTCCCAGTTGAGAACCACTGCCTTACATCAAACTTAATGCTGTATTCCAGTGGTTGTCCCTTCATAATTTCTCTTAAATCCATGCCTTTCAGCCCATTTCTGCCACCCGAGACAGAGCTTCATCACGCTAGTTTCTGCATACTTTCCTAAATATGTTTTGTGTCTCTTTACTTTTTCACTATAGGAAGATTAGTCATCAGAAAGCTCAGCTATCACATATCACTCTGCTCATATGTGTGGTGGGTTCCCATTCTCTACCCCATAATTCCAGACTTCTTATACAGGTACCCAGATCTTTCCAGACCCTGGCTCCAAGCTGTATCTCTAACCTCATTTCTCTGCTTTTTTGTATTCTCTTCTCCAACCAAATTGAACTTAACAATTTGGGGCCTCCAAAATACTCCTGACCCCACGTTTTCTCATCCACTTGCTCTTTGCTTATATTGTTGGCTATACCTTCAAGGCCTGCCTTTCCGATTCCCAGCTGCATTATGAAATCTTGAAGGTCCAACTCAAATGCCACATCCTCAGTGATGGTTACTTCCTCTGCTCCTTTCCCTCTCCTTGCTCCAAATCATCTAATACTAACATTTATTGGTGTCTTACTGTTTTAGTCACTTGTCTACAAAGGAGAGGTGTATCTCTCCTCTTTGTATTCCTCATATTCTCCAAACATGCTGTCTTAGACAAAATAAGCAGTGTTTGAATGACTCTAAATTATTGAGAAGCAGGATTGTCATAAACTGTGAAACATTGTTGCCACATTGATACTGTAATGTAAGAAGTATTAACACTATTAAAAATACTCAAATTCCAGAGACTATCAATATCGATACTGTGTAACATTGAAGATTTTTCGCATTTATATCTTTCTTTTTCTTTCTAGCCTGCCTATCAGAATTTGAGACAACGTGTTGACAACTTTGTTGCAAACCACTTAGCAACCCATACATGGAGTCCGCACCTCAATAAGAACCAGCTGAGAAACAACATTAGACAGCAAGTGCTCAAGTAAGTCTCAGGTTACAGGGTTCCGAGGTGGGCTTGAAGATGTCACAGCTTTTCCTGAAAGCAGAGATGTTATGCAGACATTCATTCACCTGGTGATAATTTTGTCAAGTTTGGTATGGCTACTTCACGTTAGGATGCAGTGTAATTTTAGAGTAGCTTCTAATCACGTCACATTTCCCTCGTAAATTTTATCAATTTGATTTCTCCTGTAGACTTTTGGAAATATTGAAGGAAGGAAATGACAATGTGACTTTAAAAAGAAAACCCTAGATAAAATATTAATAGATGGTAAATACCAGAATAACCCATACAGTTACATTCGTAACTGTTTTCTTAGCCCTAAAAAAGAAGGCTTTATTATTCCTATTTTACAAATAAAGACATTAAAGATTACTGAAATTAAAATATTTTACCCTGATTTGAGTTTGTCTTCTGTCCTCTAATACAGCCCCCCGCCCTTGTCTTTTTTTTTTTTTTGCATTTCACTGTGATTTGAACTCTGCTTCAGTGATGATATAGCCAAAAAGAAGAAGAAAAGAAGTCTGTTTGGACCTGTCAGAGCCATTTTTGGGTGAACATAAAATAAAGAGAATCAGAAGAGCTAGAACGTTTAGAGGGACCTAAAAAAATCATATTTATTGCAAGAAAAGGAGATTTACAATATTATCTTGTTCCTGAACATAAATATTTGCCAAGACAAGAAGACTCAGACTTTCTCTCCCTGGTTACCCCCCCAAAAAAGTGACTAAGTTATTTAAAGAGCGCTTAGTCTTCCTGCCTTGACAAATGTTTACATTCAAGCACATCTATTAGAATGAAATGTGGCTTTTAAACAGTTAAACAGATCTATTTTATACCTGCTCCCTCTGAGTTCCCTCTTGTCTCATGGGAACCTTGAGCTAGCCTTCTTAGTGTGCTACTCCATTGATAGTCTGACCCACAGGAAGCCCCACAAATAAAACTTCACTCCCTGACTCAAAGACCCATTCAACCACGGGTAATAGTGGAAACCAGGAGCCTGGGGGTCAGGCTGTGTCTCCTTGTGAATAAGAAGAGGGAAATTTAACAATAGCTTTGTTGTCTACATTTTAAAGGATGTTTGAGGAACTTGTAAAGAGTCCAGGTGAGATCAAAAGATGCCGTTAATGGACTGCATAATAATACCTGTAGGAGAAAGTCAAAGCCTTTCCTGAAGAAGAGACTGAAGAGGTCTGTTGGGTGACAGGCCTGGACGTTTTCTCATTTCCAGGCCTTCCGGAGAACAATAAGCAAAATAGTAGGGGGTTGAGGGGATGGGGTGTGGGAGGCAAGCTTACTGACAGGATCACCGAGTGGGCCTCCCAGCACACTTACACAGAGCTCTGCTCCTTAAAGAGTGCGTTTCATTCAACAATTTGCATAGCTGCTTCCCTTTTCACAAATGATTACAGTGCTTTAAAAGCATGTATGGGAGGGTGGTCTTGCATTCTTTTTCTTCATTATATTGAGAGAAAAAATGGAAGGCATATTTCCTGGAATTGCATGTATTCCTTAATATATAAAATGTACAAAGTAAAGAAGCAGTCACTTATTCTGTTCTTTGAAAGGAGCTAAACTCAATCTTGCGCATGTTAAATCAGGTACTTCAAATTCTTGTTGTACCTACATAAGGCATTGTTTTCACAGAATCGTGTTTGGTGAGGGGTTGCTGTACACATCAGTGAGGGGTTCTTGTGACTGTCGGCGATTAATGCCGGAGCAGTCTGTCTGGGGGTGATGAGGACTCTCTGGAGACGACGTAGAACAGGGGAAACAGCTGTCTCGTGGATAATTTAGTCGTTGCTCTTCCTGGGACATTTGTAAATTTTCTTCTAGTTCTGTTATTTATTTTGAAGTAAACTATTTTCTTACTTAAAGTCCATTAGTAAAGTTATATGTTACTGATAACATTTTAAAGCTTCCTTAAAGAAAGACACTATTTAGTTATGTCTGATGGTACAGGGATGGACTAGCCTTTATAAATGGAATTGCAAAGTTTTTCATACATATACTTTGAGAAATACTGAACTGACTCTGTTAGGTTGAACCACCTATAATTGCCATTTTTGTAGTACAAAAACAGTCTTGTCAGCAGTTTTGGATGGTTCAACTTAATAGCTAATTTGCCATCTCAATAGGGGGAAAAAGTCTTGTTCTATTTATGCTCATTTGTACAACAGAATTTAAAAATGCTAGATAGCTCAGAAATAATGATCTTAACTGAACAGGATTTAAAAAGAAGACAAGGAAGTAGCTTTAACCAGGACAGTGCCAGCTGCTGGCATTTTGGCTTTGCCCTTCAACCTAGAGCAATGGCTTCTCTCTCTGGTGAGGGACCTGTGACCGTACCTCCCTAGATTGCACCCTCTGAGGACAGTGTGGTCATTAGCACTGGCCTCCATTTTTATTTAAGATCACAGCTGACCTCTGTGTGAAAGTGGACTGAAATAGACAAGGGGCCAGAATATAGGCAAACAGAGAGAGACTGAAGCCATAATTTGGGGTAGATGGCCTTTATTTTTTATTTTATGCCTTTGTGCTTGTGCTTTAAATCAAAACATTTTCAGTTTGTTTGTCCTTGTTTCTTTTCCACCTGCTATATTTTAAAGACACCTCTAAGATGTAACAATGTTTTCAGAATTTGTATTTTTTTTTTATCTTAGAACTTTTAAAAGCAGGTTACCTACTTTATGCACTGTTGACTCATTTTTCTGTATGGCCCACATAAGTAGAGTTGTAGTATCACAAGGCTGCAAGGTGCCTCAGGAAATGAAAATTGAGTTTGTCCTCCACTCCGGGCAGAGCTTCACTCAAAAATAGCCTTGCCAAGTGTAAGGAGAAACCCTTCTCCCATTCTGCAGAAAGATCCTGAAGCTAGAAGCTGGAAAGGACCAGCACCTGCTCTTCCAACACTGTTTAGGGAACTTTAAGCCCTCAAGTTCATTCTTAGGAAGAAACAAGGTTTAAGTGCATTTCTTAAAATAAATGCACATCCTCTTGTTTTTCTCAGACACTTTTGTGATTTTCTGCACATTTCTGACTTTACTGCCCTCTTTGCTTCTCTGTCTCACGTATATTTCTGTAAGCTCTCTTTCTTCCCCTTCTCTTCTATGGAAGTCAAGACTTAGCTCAAGTGTCTTCTTTGTGAAGCATTTCCAGGTTACCTTGGACACGTCTAATAATTCCTATGCTACTCTTCCTACAGTATCCAGTGTGTACTGGTGCCCGTCATCTGTGTTTCTATTGTTTGTGTCTGTCTCCCCACACCGGGACCAGGTCTGATTGTAGCTGCCCAGTGGCCAGCATGGTGCCCGTTATGTAGAAGACACTCGTAATGTAATTGTTGAATGAATAAATTATCTACTTTTTATAGCAGGAAGATAATAAAAAGAAAACCAGAAGTCTTGTTTTATTTTTATTTTCCTAAAGTTTTCTTTCTTTCTTTCTTTTTGTGTGTAAGTTTGATGAAATTACACTTTGTGTATGTTCTTCAGTTTTGCTGGAGACTCAAATACTTATAAAAGGCTTACATTTTTCTGTTAAAAAAAAAACTTGCAGAGTCCTTAGATTTATTTGATACCCAGAACTCAGCTCTAGTGATCACTTATTCCTCTCAGCCATGAGCAAGCGTGGGCTAAGATAAATTTCTCCTATAATCCTGGGCTCTAGCTAATGGACTCTGTCTAGTTCTGAGGGTGTTTCATTTTGGTTTTGGTTTTCCTGCTTTAGTATTTCCAGTAGGGGCACAGTGGGGGGAAGCTTATAAACTTTTTTACAGTGCGGTGTATCTAAAAGCCACAATAGTGTGAAACTTATTTTCCATTACCTATTCTTTCTATATATCCAGATGAATGGATTGGGCAATTTAAGGTTGAACAGATATGTAACAGATACAGTTGTACTTAAAAGTAATTAATGCAAATAATGTGAAATTGTTTTTTTACCTTTCTGTAAATTATCCTGTGTTTCAGGTCAGGAATGTTGGAGTCTGGTATTGACCGAATTATTTCTCAGGTTGTGGATCCTAAGATCAACCACACATTCAGACCTCAGGTGGAGAAAGCTGTGCATGAGTTTTTGGCCACACTAAATCACAAAGAGGAAGCAAGTGGCAGCACAGCTCCTGATGATGAGAAACCAGATTCTTCCATCATTACACAAGGTGCTTTGCTTTTACTCTTGGTCAGTTCCATTGCTTTTCTTCTTGAACTGAGTACCAAGTTAGGGGTATTTGATTCTTTAAAATATTTCTCTATTTGGCTACTCTGCTGAAATTATATTTATTTTAAATATCACCTAATTCCTCACCTGGCATAACATTCCTCTTTTTTTACAATAATGCAAAATAATAGACATTTTAGTAATGTTTTAGGTTTGTGGCTGTGTGTTAAGAGAGGAAACAATTAAAATAATTAGAGAATATTTTCTTTTCCTGGGAACTAGAGTATTCTCATGTTTGTATGGTGCCCTTCCTAAGATACTATGTTAGAGAGGTAGAGAATTTAGAATTTGCTAGGTACGAGCACTGGTACCTGAAAGTCTGAAGGCGTATAAATGGTCTGCACAGCATATGTGTCATATAAAGATGGCAGTGGCATGTAACATTGATTCATCTGAGGGGTTTACCTTCTGCATGAATTTCTTCTAAAATCTGTCTTTCCCTTGAAGGTGTCCCTGCTCCTGGGCCCAGTGCTAATGTAGCCAATGATGCTATGTCAATCTTAGAAACCATAACTTCTCTTAACCAAGAAGCTAGTGCTGCCAGGGCTTCGACAGAAGTGTCCAATGCCAAGGCCAGTGAGAGAGTATCCAAAAAACTCCCATCTCAGCCAAGCACTGACACTAGTACTGAGAAAGAGAGAGCTTCAGAGGACATGATTGATAAAGAAAAATCTACACCTGATTCTGCAGGGGAAGGAATGGAAATATCCCCTAAATCTGAAGAATTTAATGATCTCCCTTGTCCAGTTGAAGAAATTAAAAATCACACAAAAGAGAGTAATAGTTCAATTCTACTAAATAAGGATATTCAACAGGAAAGTGGTGACCAAAAAAATAAATCAACTGACAAAGGTGAGAAGAAACCAGACAGCAATGAAAAAGGAGAAAGAAAGAAAGAAAAGAAGGAAAAGACTGAAAAGAAATTTGATCACTCAAAAAGGAGTGAAGATACACAAAAAGTAAAAGATGAAAAACAACCAAAGGATAAAGAAGTAGAGTGTTCAAAACTCCCTTCAGAAAAGAACAGCAATAAAGCTAAAACCATTGAAGGGACTAAAGAAGGTATGTAAAAACTTGCAAAAATCTCCAACAATTTAAAGAACAAAAAGTATCTATTGGCAGGGGAGAAGGGTATCAAATTTTCCTTCAAATTTTAGTAAATTTGATACCTGTGTTTCAAAAGCCTGAAACCTCATTTGCCCTTGGCTGAAAAATGAGGAATAAACATTTGTATGTTTGTTTTCTATGTTAATATACCAATTCACAAAAAGGAAAGAAACTCTAAACCTTACATTTAAATTTTGTAATTTATTTACATAAATTATTCAACAACTTAATTCATAGTTGTATATCTTAATCTCAAATAAAATATTAGATAGTAAATATTTCAGTTACTTGCTTAAAATCTGCTTTTGTTTGTATCATTTGCATTGTAAATTAATCATTTAGTTATTTTTTACAGGATACTAGTTTGCCTTTATGTTTTCGGCAAATAGCTCTACCTTATTTGATATTGGTTGCTAATAATGAGAGATTTTTCTTTCTAAATTGAAGTTCTTTGACATATTTAAAGCAGAAAATTTTAAATGTAATTTAGAATTGGGCGCTGAGTTTGTTCTTGTAACAAATAATAATTTATCTTCTTTTCTTCTTTCTTTCATTTTCTTCTTGAAGATTGCTCGTTGATAGATTCTGATGTGGATGGACTAACAGACATCACAGTTAGCTCTGTCCATACCAGTGACCTTTCTTCTTTTGAAGAAGACACCGAGGAAGAAGTTGTAATGTCTGATAGCATGGAAGAAGGAGAGATTACATCAGATGGTAAAGCATTTTACTTAATAATGCCTCTGTGAAGCTTCTCGTCGAGCATTATTTCTATATTCAGATGGCTATGTCGTGAAAGACAGTGTGGTATAGTGGCAAGAGCATGGGACTTTGTAGTTGGAAGATTTGTATCTGAGTCCCAGCTCCGAGGTTGTCTATCTGGGCAAGCTTGGTAAGTTACTAAACTTCAGCAAGGCTTGGTTCTCTGTCTCTTAACTCCATCCCCTTGGATTATAAGATTTAGATGAAATAATGCATATGAAGATGGTGTCGATGTGTGTGGGTAGCATTTGGGGGAGCACAGTCCACAAGACTGCCTTCACTTCTGATACCAATTGAGAGTTCGGGGTCCCCAGCCTTACCCTTGGGTTTGGTAATTAGCTAGAAGGACTCAGAGAACTCACTGAAAGCTGGTAACTCATGGTTATAGTTTATTACAACTAAGGTACACAGATGAAAATCAACCAAGGGAAGAGGCACACAAGCTAGATTCCAGGAAAGTTCCAAACATGAAGCTTCCAGTTGTCCTTTCCTTGTGGAGTCATGGACAGCATTACGTTCCCATCGTCAATGTCTGACAACACATATGGGTTATTGCCCACCAGGAAAGCTCACTGGACCCTTGATGTCCAATTTGTACTAGAGTTCCATCGTATAGACATAGCTGATTGCCCATGTATTCGGTCTCAGTCCCCAGCTCCTCTGAAGGTGAAGTTGATACCCCCAAGACCCTAAGCCCCGAGTCTAAATCACAGGCAACTTGGCTGACCCAAGACCCTTAGGCAAACAAAAACCCTCCTATAAGACGTAGCCTTCCAAAGGCGTAGAGATTCCCTCCCAGAAGCCAAGAGCAAGGACTAGCCCTCTCTTTACTATACAGTTTGTTTTCCAGCTAACCCTTATTAAGCACTTACTGTGTTCCAGGCTCTGTGCTCAATTCGTGCACTATCCTGTGTAATAACTTCTGTAATCCTCACAACATCCCTGAGAAGTAGGTCCAGGTGATGAGACAAAGTCACTAAGGAAAGGTGTCTTGTCCTTAGTCACATGTCAGAGTGCCGGTGTCAATTTCAGATGTGAGACTCGGTTTCTAGCCAATGCCTTATACTGCTCTTTACCACATTATTAAATTCTGTTTATGACTTTTTTAAAAAATTAAAAATAATATTGTTTGCATTGCCTGTAGGTAGCATCTTGTAAATTTGCCGGTGACTTTTGGATAGAATACCTGGAAAGAAAACCATAGAGGAGAAAAAGTAGAAGCTTTTAATACCACAAGCATATTTTTCATCCTTTTCTTAGTATGCATTAAAAAACTAAACTACCAACCCAAAAAAGTAACAGCAGCACTTGCCACTTTTTATATCTATCCTCGTGAGGTCAGTTCTGTGTTCTATAGGAAGAATGCTGCTCATCCTATGAACACTCCACTTTGTCTCGCCTAACTGAAATTCTAATTCTAGATGCTTGTGGGGGTCTTTTCAAGTTTTTTCCTGGACAAGGCTAGATTTTATATGTATGGGATCCAAAAAGTAAGAAATGGCTATTTTGAGAGTACTAAGTGGTAGGAAATGAAAACCTTGCTTACAAAGTTTTCTTCTTGCTGTGTCATGGGGAAACATAGCTGCCTTCCTAAGGTAGAGAGGCTTTGGTGTATACTTGGTGTAGGGCCAGTTAGTGATTCTTGCCTCTCCCGTAAATGAGATACTCACAGGTGGTCATAAAAATCTCAAGTTTACTTTAAAGTACAGCTTCAAGTGAATTTGTTCAATTCAACAGTGGTAAAGCATTTGTGCCAAGCCCACTGACATACAAATGAGAATCAGCTATTTGTCAAGAAATAGAACTCTACGGTCTAATTTTTCTTTGCCTTCTTTATGTGTGAGAAGCTAATTATTAAGAAATAAACCCAGATACAGATTATAGCCTTTACAGATGTCACATACTAGTATTTCCCCTGTTGAACCTGCAGGTATACCTCACTATATTGATACTGCTTTTGCTGCTTGACGTTTATTAAGCATAGTGTTGATGTTATTGCTAATTCACAGAAGTACTCCTCTATTGACTTTCTTCCAGATGAAGAGAAGAACAAGCAGAACAAAACGAAAACTCCGGCCAGTGATCCCGGTGAAGGAAAAGCAAAAAGCGTACGGCATTCTTACGTTCACAAGCCATATCTCTACTCAAAGTATTACAGTGATTCTGATGACGAACTTACTGTGGAACAACGGCGTCAGTCTATTGTAAGTCACATTTGACAAGGTTGACGAACCTGACTATTCTGTGTTCAAGGTACCAGGGAGCGTATGAAACAGTGACGGACAGCTTCTGCCTTCAGGAACTTTGTCCTTTCTCTAGGCAGCATAGACATAAACGTGTGACGGTGGTGTTCATGTCATCATGGTTAACAGTGAAAAATGGGTAACAACTTAAGTGTTTCACAGTATGGAAATCTTTGAGTCAAGTATGGATCAAGCCATAGAAAGATAGGATGTGCAGCCATTAACATAATATTAAGATGGAAATGTAGTCCATGTATTTCCTGGATTTGAAAATATTTCTAATTATAAGATGTGTCATTGAAATTTTAATAGCTTTTTAGAGGAAAAAAATTGCTACCTCATTATATGTGTACATCGGTTTTCAGATGACTTGCAATTTCAGAAACATGTGAAATATGAAAAGTTGCACATCTTGGAATGAGGAAATATTATTACGTAGAAAAATGATTTAAGTAAGTACACCAGTGATAATAGTGGCTTCTCTCTTGAAAAGTTTACTTGATCGTGAGTTACGCCTATGTTTAGGATTTTTGGCACTTTGAGACTTGGAGTTCTGGGCTGGAAAGGGGTGGGGGAGTAGCACACAATGACTAGATTCTCCCTGGCTTTAAAATAGGGGAGCAGAAAGTCCCATGTCCAAAACGTTGGTCCTAAGAGTGTAACCAGCAAGTCACATTTATTATAGGGCTAGCCTGTCACTTGAATCTGCTTTTCAGCTTCCTTCTAAAAGAATAATCAAAAACTTATGGACACCTACCTGTGTGCACTTGATGCTCACAAATATTTTCATAGCTATCCTTTTAATTGAAGTAACCAATTTATTATGCCACTCTATCCCAAAATGACACCTTTCCCATTCTTTAAATTAATAGCATTCTGAAAGAGAAATGGAAAATTTTCACGTCTATCTCTTATTATTCTAGTAGCTTACAAATCACGTAGTGTATATGCACTTTTGCAGAGCCTATTACTTTGTAAGAACATTTGAATGGCAAACATATTTTTTTTTCAGAGTGTGTGTGCTTTTGCCTGATAATCTGTCAGGATAATTGTGAGTATTGTGTGGTTTTAGGCTAAAGAAAAAGAAGAGAGGCTTTTAAGAAGACAAATTAATAGAGAGAAACTTGAAGAAAAACGAAAACAGAAAGCAGAAAAGACAAAATCGTCAAAAGCTAAGACTCAAGGTATAGGAGATGTTAACTTTAATCTTTTAAACGATCTTATATACTCCATTATTTTCTAGATATTCATATTATTTATGAGATGTGATTACAAAATAAAGTGATCCAAGTTACATCTTGGCAAAGCTGTTATATTAAAAAAAATTATTTATCTTCAGGTGTAGAACATTTCCTTACTTTTCAATCTGATGTGTTTAGTCACTTTTTTTTATTATATTGCTGTATCTAAATTAAATATTCTATTGGGTGCCAGCTTACACATCTCACATGTTAGTAATTTATTTCCTAGTAATTGTGGAATGAATTATCACTGGAAATTGGATTGCTAACATGTGAGTAATCAAGCCTTGCCAGTGATATTAATGGAATTAATCTATGCTTTATGTTAACTAAAATGTCAAACATTTATCTAGAATATTTCATTAAACAAAATTGAACTTCCTCTGGTCCTGTGTATGTAATATACAAACACATACACATATATAAGTATTTGAAATAAAGCAAGATGAGATCTCTTCATCTAGAATATTTTTTTATTCCAGCACAACTTAAGGATATTAAAGCTATTTTGCATTTTTATAGTGATTAGAAAATCTTAATGAAAAAGAAATATTACATTGTTTATAAAACTCTGTTCTGTAATATAGTTTATTGATTGTTTCCTTTCTAGGCAAAAATAATATGGACTTAGAAGAATCATCAACAAAGAGTTCGGAACCTAAAGCCCCCAGAATTAAAGAAGTCCTTAAAGAACGGAAGGTTTTAGAGAAAAAAGTAGCTTTAAGCAAAAAAAGAAAAAAAGATTCAAGGTACATATTTTACCTGGCCACATTCCCATCGTAACATTCTCTGGTCATGCTTTTGAAAGACAGGCATTGAAAATGATGGTAAAGGGCCAGCCTCCAGTGGCAAAGTGGTTAAGTTTGGCTTACTCCACTAGCAGCCTGGGTTTGGTTCCTGGGCACAGACCTACACCACTTGTCTGTCAATGGCCATGTTGTCGTGGCAGCTCACGTACAAAAAGAGGAAGATTGGCAGTGGATGTTAGCTCAGGTGAATCTTCCTCAACAAAAAAGAAAAAGAAAAGAAAATGACAGTAAAGAGACATACCTTGAATATGTATGTTATTGCATGTTTATGAAAGACCTTAGAGTTTCATTTTTAGTATCATGATTCATTGTGTTAATATCTATATTATTTCAAAGTAGTATATCTTAATCTTTTGTGGGGGGGGAGGGGGGGTTCCAGACCTTTTTGATAATCTGATGGAAGCTTTGGACTTTCTCCCCAGAAAAATGCACGCACATAAGCACATAGTTGTCCCTTGAGTTTCAGAGAGTTTATGGACCCTCTAGAAGTAGTCAGGAAGTATCCCCATTCTGGACATTCAGAACCACTTATTTACAGTGATTGCATCCATTTTCCAGTCTTTCCAGGCAATTCTCTTCACCAGTATCCCACACTTCGCCCCTTAAACCAGGGGTGTGGACCAAATTCTTTTTTAACCCCTCATTGTTAACTATAAGAATTAGAAAACTGAAGAGACCGAGAGTATCTATGAAGTTATATGAGCCATGGGCTACAGTTTTGCTGTTCCATCAAAATACAATTATGTACATTTAGCACAGACTTCAGGATAGCTAAATCAATAATTTGCAGAACTTAGTGGGAATCAGCACTCAGTTTACTTATTTTACTTCATTTCTATTGATCTGAATAAATAAGACTACCCTGTTTACTCAAAAGATGTTAAGACTTTCAAAATGTAATTATAGTCCATTAAATATTTATCTTTAAGCAACAAATCCGGAAGTTTTGTTTCAAGTATACTTTCCTTTAGCACCAAGAGTAGTCCATCTCGCGTTTGGAATTATGTTCTCTTCTGTTGACTCAGAATAGGATTTAAATTGAAATATAACAATTCTCCGTTTATGGATCAAGTGTTTATAGTAAAGGAAAGCTAAGCTTTGTTTTTTAACCTTCCTGAGAAGTTCTTCTATTGGATTCAAACAACGTTCATATTTCACTTTTTCTCCCACTTAGGAATGTTGAAGAGAATTCTAAAAAGAAACAGCAATCTGAAGAAGATGCCAAAGAAACCCTTAAAACAAATGAGGTATGTCCTAATTAATAAAATCCCATTTTAAATGCTCTTTTGTTAGATTTTAGCCATTCAGTCCTTTGGAGTAAAACTCGGAATGCAGTTCGATCTTTTCCAAGTTAAATAAAAAATCCTTTACCTTACACTCTGGAACTCCCATCCTATTATGGCCTGAATTCCTCATTTTGGCAAGTTGATTCATGTGATCTTTTTCTCTAGAAAATGCCTACTGTTCTACTTTTCCTCTCTTCCCAACCCCCTAGCCTCCCATTTCTTATATTGGCAATAACAAAATTGCCAGTAATAATAATGAAAAAGAAAAGAGAGAGAAAACCTGAAATCGCTTTGCTGTAACAAATCGTCTGTTTCATTTTCTTTCTTTTCTCATCCATATATGTACATAATTTTGTAGAGTGGATGTAATCTTCCAAAATGTTTTTAATATTCCCTCTTACTTGTTTCATGTTACTTTGTAAGCTTTCTAATTATTATATTTGACAATTGTCTAGTGTTACATTGCGTGGATATACTGTAATTCAAGCATTCCCTTATAGTTGAACACTTAGATTGTTTCCCAGGTTTGATCAATTTAGATAGTAAAAATATGTGCAATTAGTACATTTTTCCCCCTTTTTGAATTATTTTCTTGGGATAAACTTTTGCTTTCACTGGGTTTAAATCCTTATTTATACTGCCACATTTGTAATCCTATAGCTGAAACTTCCAAGGGAAAACTAATAATTTATTGATTATTTGTTCATAGCCAGTAAATATTCCTATTTCTTTATTCAGAAATTAGAGGCATATTTATAAGTATACCCAGATATTTTAATGGCATATTTTTAAATATTTAACTTTATTTTGTGATAAATTTCTTTGAAAAATTATCTCACAAACTTTTATTCACACTAATTGGTTAGAACTTACTGTAAAATTAGGTTGACGAAATCTCTTTTCTTTCTTTGAGGAATTTAGTTTTAAAGTAGTTTTTAAGATTTTGCCATAGCCTGGTTGCTGTATTAGTAGAAGTATGTTAATCTGTGTGTTAAATTGTAAGGAGGTGAAGTGGTAAGCTGACCAGAGACTTAAGATTCTTTCTGAGAACTTCTCCCAGTATTTGAAGAGTAGTAATTATAGCTAGTAGTCAGTGAGTCTTCGCTGAAATGTGTTTAGTCAGCATCCACTCATTAACATTAGTAACCTACTCAGTGCCATACTGTGGGGTAGGGAGGAAAGTGTAGATGCTTTGGTCTGTCAGTATCTTCCTTTGGATGCACATATATATACATACATTATATGTGATATGGTTACTGTTACTGTGAGTTGTTGTGTACGTTTGAAACTGCTTAAGTAGAATGTCCTACAAGTAACCTAAATTCGTGAGGTTCCTATAAATAATTTGGTTTTCCAAATTAAAATATAGGAAACCTTTATTTCAATATACAATTTTTAAATTGTCTTCATCAGTAGGTATTACACTTTTGGACTGAAAAGAACATTGGATTGTTGTTCATCGAGTTTATATTCATTAACGAGTACTGAACATTGGTGGGTTTTAGAAATTTAGAGTTAAAGAGGGCCACCTAAATGCATGGACAAATCTTGGGAGAAATAACTAGTCTCTATAAAGATGCCTGTGCTGTAGTAGGAAGAGGACTAAGCTCAAAGTGAGATCATCTGAACTCATTGTCTGGGTGTCAAGTTATTGAGTCATGCTGAGCTTCAGTTTCCTGGTGCAAAAATACCTACCTAAGGCTGGTGGCAAAGATTAACTATGATGTAAGATAAATGACAGCACTCGATGTATTAAATGCACCCAAATGTTAAATTTGAATATAAAAATTGATTTCTTACATTTTAACCTTTATCTTCTTAACAGCATTGTGAAAAGGAAAAGGCATCTTCTTCAAAAGATTTGAAGCATGTGCATGCAAAAAATGAACCAAGTAAACCTGCACGGAGACTTTCAGAGTCTTTGCATGCAGCTGATGAAAATAAAAATGAGCCCAAAATAGAAAGAGAACATAAAAGACGGACCTCTACCCCTGTTGTGGTGGAAGGGACACAGGAAGAGAGTGACACGCGAGATGGAAAAAGACAAATGGAACGCTCAGAAAGTGGCACAGAAGAGCCCCAGAAACAGAAAAGCACAGTTAAAAATGAAAAGCATCTAAAGAAAGATGATTCTGAAACACCACATGTGAAAAACCTACCTAAGAAAGAGGCGAAATCCTCCAAGGAGAAGCTTGAAAAAGAGAAAACTGTGTCAGAGGATAAATTGTCTATGAAACATAAATATAAAGGTGACAGTATGCATAAAACAGGTGACGAGACCGAGCTTCACTCTTCAGAGAAAGGGTTAAGGGTAGACGAAAGTATTCAGAAGCAAAGTCAACAAACAAAGCTTTCTTCAGATGATAAAGCTGAACGAAAAAGTAAACATAGGAATGAAAGGAAATTATCAGTTTTGGGCAAAGATGGAAAGCCAGTTTCTGAATATATTATAAAAACAGATGAGAATGTTCGTAAAGAAAACAACAAAAAAGAGAGACACTTGTCAACTGAAAAAACTAAGGCAGAGCACAAATCAAGAAGATCAAGTGATTCTAAAATTCAGAAAGATTCTCTGAGTTCCAAGCAACATGGTATCACATTACAGAGAAGAAGTGAAAGTTATTCAGAGGATAAGTGTGATACGGACTCAACTAATTTAGATAGTAATTCAAAACCAGAAGAGATCCTTCACAAGGAGAAGCGAAGAACAAAGAGCTTGTTAGAAGACAAACTTATGTTAAAGGCTAAATCAAAAAGTCAAGGCAAACAGTTAAAAGTAGTTGAAACAGAATTACAAGAAAGCATCACCAAACAGGCCACCACTCCAAAACCAGATAAGGAGAAGAACACAGAAGAAAGTGACTCAGATAGACAGCGAAAGTCTAAAGTTGAGGACAAACCTGAGGAAACTGGTCTTGAACCTGTATTAGAGAATGCTGCTTCAGCACATGGTACCCAGAAGGATTCTAGTCACAGAGCTAAGTTACTATTAGCAAAGGAGAAATGTAAGGGAGATAAAGATTCAGTCTCTTCCAGACTTGAGAGAAAGTTATCAGATGGGCACAAAAGCAGAAGCTTAAAGCATAGTAGTAAAGACGTGAAAAAGAAGGAAGAAAATAAATCAGATGACAAGGAGGGTAAAGAAGTTGATAGTAATCATGAAAAGACCAGAGGGAATAGTTCAGTTCTGGAAAAGAAATTAAGTAGAAGGTTGTGTGAAAATCGAAGAGGAAGCTTATCCCAAGAAATGACCAAAGGAGAAGAAAAATTAGCAGTGAACACCTTGGGCACTCCCAGTAGTTCCTCCCTTCAGAGACCAAAAAGAAGTGGTGATACCACATTGATCCCTGAACAAGAGCCAATGGAAATTGATTCTGAGGCAGCTGTTGAAAATTTGTTTGAAGTATCTAAAATCCAAGACAGCAGCAGTAATAGTTCTCAGCAAGACGTTGACTCTGAAAATGGTATGAAACAAAAAACTACTGCCACTGTTCTAAAGGATGAATTACGAACTTCCACAGTAGATTCAAAAACAGCACTTCCAGCCTGTAAATTGGGACGTGCGACAGGAGTTGTTAGTAATTCTGAAAAGCACACTGACCATAAAAGCACTCTGTCCAAGAAAGTGCATATCGAAAGTGCTGTGTCCAAACCAAATCCCGGGGAGAAAGAACCCACTCAAGCAACTCATGAAGTGAATGTAGACTCTGAAACTAGTCACAGAATATTGCCTCATGCCCTTTCAGAAAATGACAAGGCACAAAAGAATTTGAAAAACACAACTAAACACACTGAAGAACATAATGCTCAAGGAGATGCTGCTGTTGAACATTCCACAAATTTAGACCCCTCACCATCCTTAAGTTCGGTGACTGTTGTGCCTCAGAAACAATCTCATGATTCAGATGCAATTCCTTTAGTGGACAAAAGAACTATTTTAGAAGGTGGCACAGCTAGCACCTCACCTGTGGACCACCCTCATATTCCTAGTCAAAGTTTGGCTGTTAGGGAATCAGAAGCCCCTGGGACAAGTGACAGCAAAGAAGGAGGTACAGTTTCCACAGTAGATACACCAGCAAAAGCAAGCATAGATAGCAAAAGACACATTCCAGAAGGTTACCAGGCCACTGTACTGGAGAATAAACAACGGAAAGTAAATATGCCTCTTGGCAGTGAGTTCACAGACGTGATTATGGAAAATGAGAATGTTAACAAAGTACGTGGCTTGATGGACATGGCCCAGAAAGATGACTTAATTACAGAGCCCAGTTCAAAGCAGACATTTAGAGCTGCAGTAGAAAATGGTACAAAGAATGGCATTGCTGTTGACCATGTGGTAGGCATGAGTACAGGAAAAGATACTGAAACTATTGAACTGAGGCATAGTCGAGGCCCAGGTGAAGTAGAAAACATGTCAATTGATGTTGAAAGACGGAATGAAAACAGTGAGGTAGACACCAGTGCTGGAAGTAACACCGCATCGTCTGTTTTAGAACAAAGGAATGGAAAAACTGAGAATGTGACGACTGGGTCTGGTAGAGCAGAAAAGACTTCTGTTGCCACTAGCACTGAAGGGAAGGACGACAATGTTAACTCAATTCCGGTAAAAGCAGGGGATGCTACAACCACTTCCTCAGAAACAGGAGAGGGTGAGGTGGCTGTGCCTTGCACAAGCATTGAGGCAGATGAAGGCTTCATAACAGGTACCTGCTCCAGAAACAATCCTCTTCACATTGGGGCAGAAGCCAGTGAATGCACTGTTTTTGCTGCAGCTGAAGAAGGTGGCGGCATTGTCACAGAAGGATTTGCTGAAAGTGAAACTTTCCTTACAAGCACCAAGGAAGGAGAAATTAGAGAGTGTACTATGGCTGAATCTGAAGAAGCTGCAGCAGACCCAGTGACTGCTCACACTGTTAAAATTGAAGACAATGTCAATAGCATTGTGACAGAAGAGAAAGATGATGCCGTAACCAGTGCAGGCTCTGAAGAAAAATGTGACGATGGTTCTTCAAGTAGAGACTCAGAAATAGTTGAAGGAACTGTTACTTTTATTAGTGAAGTTGAAAGCGATGGAGCGGTAACAAGTGCTGGGACAGAAATAAGAGAGGGATCCTTAGGCAGTGAAGAGGTAGACGGATTCCAGAGAAATACAATGAGAATGGGCTGCACAAAAGAAACTGAAGGGACTGTGACGTGTACAGGAGCAGAAAGGAGAAGTGATAACTTTGTTATGTGCTCAGTAACTGGTGCAGGGCCACAGGAGGAGCGCATGGTTACAGGTGCAGCTGTAATCCTGGTAGATAACAACACGCCACCAGGAACAAGTGCCACCCAAGAAGGAGATGGTTCCGTGAATGATGGTACAGAAGGTGAAAGTGCAGTCACCAGCACAGGGATAATGGAAGAAGATGGAGAGGGGCCAGCAAGTTGCACAGGTTCAGAAGAGAGCAGCGAAGGCTTTGCTATAAGTTCTGAGTCAGAAGAAAATGGAGAGAGTGCGATGGACAGCACGGTAACCAAAGAAGTCACTAATGTACCATTAGTCGCTGCTGGTCCATGTGATGATGAAGGCATTGTAACCAGCACAGGTGCAAAAGAGGAAGATGATGAAGGCGAGGGTGTCGTGACTAGTACCGGAAGAGGAAATGAAGTTGGGCACGCGTCAACTTGCACGGGGATAGAAGAAGAGAGTGAAGGGATATCAATTTGTGAAAGTGCAGAAGAAGGGGACAGTCAGATTGGTACTGCAGTAGGGCATGTGGAAGCTGAGGCTGGAGCAGCCATCACCAATGCAAATGAAAGTAATGTTGATAGCATGACTGGTGCAGAGAAGGAAATTAAAGATACAGAGATCTGCTCCAGTGCAAAAGGCATGGTAGAAAGCAGTGTGACCAGTGCAGTTTCAGGAAAGGGTGAAGGGGCACCAGTGCCTGAAGGTTGCGAGGGTCCCATGACTAGTGTGGCTTCAGATCAAAGTGCCAGTCAGCTCACCAGAAAAGAAAAAGTTGAAGATACCACTATTTCCACTGGCCTTGTGGGGGGCAGTTATGAGGTACTTGTATCTGGTGCAGTCCCAGAATATGAAGTTCGTCACACATTGCCAAGTGAGAAAGAAGATGAAGGTATCATCACCTCTGTGGAAAATGAAGAATGTGATGGCCTCATGGCTACTACAGCCAGTGACAGTATTACCAACCAAACTTGTTTAGGTGGGGGCAAAAGTCAAGACAAAGGCTTGATGATTTCCACCAGTACAACAAATGATTGCACCACTCAGTTAAGCATGATTGCAGACGTGGAAGGTCATTCAAGTGCTCTGAGAACTGAAGAAAATATGGAAGGAACCAGAGTAAACGTGGAAGAATTTGAGGCCCCAATGCCCAGTGCAGTTTCAGGAGATGAGAGCCAGCTCCCTGCTACAAGAACTGAAGAGAAAGATGAGTGTGCCATGATTTCCACAAGCATAGGGGAAGAATTTGAAGTGCGTATTTCCAGTGCAACAACCATCAAAGATGCTGAAAGTCAGCAGACAGTTGCAACAGTTGAAGAAAGAGCTAAAGGTCCAATGTTGGCAAGCACTGATGACTTTGAGGGGCCCATGCCCAGTGCACCCACAGAAGTTGATAGTCCTCTTGCCTCAACCAGCAAGGAGGAGAAAGATGAATGTGCTCTCATTTCCACCAGCATAGCAGAAGAATGTGAGGCCTCTATTTCTGGTGTAGCTGTAGAAAGTGAAAATGAGCAATCTCTTACAGTCATGGAAGAAAAAGATGGGAGTGCTGTCATCTCAACAAGCTCAGTAGAAGACTGTGAGGGTCCAGTGTCCAGTGCTGTCCCTCAGGAAGAAGTTCATCCCTCAGTCACACCAGTGGAAGAGATAAGTGACACCACCATGATTTCTACAAGCACCACTGAAGGATGTGAAGCAGTCATGATGGGTGCTGTCCCACCAGATGAAGATCAGCCCACTGTTGCAAGAATGGAGGACTTGAGTGATGCTGCCGTCATCTCCACGAGCACAGCCGAATGTGTGCTGATTGTCACTGGCCTAGACAGACACGAAGAGAATCGGCTGACTGCAAACAACCCAGAAGGAAAACATGACCTGTCGGCTGCAAAGGCAAGCAAGTATGAGGTCCCTATGCCCAGCCTAATTGCTGAGAACAACTGTCAGCATCCTGGGCCATTCACGGGAGGAAGAGAAGTGGGCCCTGTGATGGCAGTGAGCTCCAAGGAAGGGCGTGACAACACATCAATCAGCATGCTCTCTGCAGAGGGAGGCCAGCCAGGTGCTGTGTGTACACAAGAGAAAGAGAGGCTTGGCAAAGACTGTCTTGGCAAAGTATCTCCTACAGGAAGAGGACAGAATGCAAGTGCCTTGCCCCTCGTAAATGCAGAAGAGAAGAGTGTCCAGTTGAGCTCTGTTGAGAGGGAAGATAAAAGCCCTGAGGCAGGGACAGCAGGGGACAGTACCACAGGGAGCTGTTCAGCAGAGAGAGGCGTGGAGAGAAGTGCTGACTCACCTGTCCATCTGAGAGGACCTGAGCAAACATGTGGGCAGATGGCTGAAGACTCCGCCGTCAGTATTCGCTGTTTGACAGCAAAACATACTGGTGCTATAGAAGCTGGTGACATGCCACAAGTCAAAGACGCTGCAGCGGAGCCGTCATCACCTCCTGACCAACAGAGGCCTGAGGGCAACTTGAAAACCACCGTCACTGAATGTATTAATGGCCAAGAATCAGAAGTTGCTCCTTCCCACACAACAGTCCTTCCAGCTGCCTTCGATGTAGCTCTTTCAGCTCCTAAATGTGAGCAGAACCTGACCATAGAGAGTGATCACAGTGGCACATGGACTGTTCAAGTGTCTGCTGAAAAAACTGGAGATGGTAACGGCATGACAAAGTTACTCCAGGAGGAAGGAGACCTGGAGGTCACTGTTTCTTCTCAAGAAAATTTGTGCAACAAAGGTGAGAATCTCTAATTGTAAATTTTAGCATTTCCAAAAATGATTGTATGTGGAATACACTTAAGACAATCTTAGGAAAGATGGTTTTGGTGCTGGAATGTCACACAATAACTTTCATCAAACTTGAAGGTTGAGCTTCTCTAAAAGAAAGTTGTGTTTAAATGCTTAAGACCTTAGACCCGTTTCTCCTGTGCAATAAGAAAAGAGGCAGGAGGCCAAGGGACAGGAAGTCAGCTAGCCACGTGTCATCTGCATGACTGTTGCATGTTACTAAAGCTCTTTGACCTTCAGGTTCTTGTCAATCAAATTGAAGAATACCTTACAACCACCCTGTGAAATGAGTATTTTTTTATCATTTTCATTTTACAAATGAGGAAATGGGTTCAGAGAATTTAAATAACTTACATAGTACTTGGGTGCTTTTTAGAAAAAAGTTGCTTCTGAGGCTCAGTTTTCTGTTGTATAAAATGGAGGTAATAGTACAAAAACAAACATCATTCCAACCCTTGTCTGACTTAGTATAGATTTACAGTATGTGTCAGTTCAGTCCAGCTGGCTACTTCTAACCAAGGTAGCACATTATTATTTATGTACATATGTATGTATGTATTTGCTTGCTTGCTTGCTAAGGATGATTCAGCAAGCATCTGAATGTTTGCCCTGAGCTAATATCTGTTGCCAATCTTCCCCTTTTTCACTTGAGGAAGATTCACCAAGCTAACATCTCTGCCAGTCTTCTTCTATTTCGTATGTGGGTCACGGCCACAACATGGCTGCTGACGAGTGGTATAGGTCCACACCCACGAACCAAACCGGGGCCACCGAAGTGGAGCATGCCGAACTTAAGAGCTAGGCCCTGGGGCCAGCCCCCACATTATTATATTTTTTAACTGAGTTTATTGTTCAGTTAAAATGAGTTAGTTTCTGGTTTAGAATATGTTTTAAAGAGAAAAGAAATGTGTTCTCTCCCAATTTCAGAGAGTGCTAGTCTTGTTAGAAATAGTTGGTAATTTTCAAAGCTATAAGCTTTGAGCTTAGTCATTCCTTATACCTTCCAATTTTGGACACTTGTACTAGCTACTGCTGTACTAGAGTCTGGGGATACAAAGATAAAGTCAAGATGAGAAGATAGCTGGGAATCCAGCCATGCGTTATAAGTAGGTAGTGACAGGTGCTTAGAGTGGGGTTAAGCACAGGATGCTGTGAGAATTCAAAGGGAGCACATGGGCTAGGCTTAAGGGGGTCAGGAACGCTGACTTCTTTCCCACTCTGGCTGTATAAAATGTAGCATCTTGGACTTTAAACTGGAACAGACCTTAGATAGCACCTATTGCAGCCTCAGAAAGCTGAGACTATTAGCTTTAGTCCTGTTCATTATGGGGACTTAAATAGGAGACATCTAAGAAATGTTGTTGAAATAAGTCACTTTAAATTTTTTCATTGGATGCAGCCTGGAGTAAATTGAATGCTCTGAAAGTTTTTATGACTTAAACATTGCTACAGTCTGTTACTCCTTCCTCCCCATTTCTTTCTTCTGAAGGAGCAAAAATACAAAGGCTATTAGCAAGGATAAGCCTGCAGCCTCTTGGAGGAAGGAAGGATTTTCTTTGGAGGCTTATGTGTGGGCAGGTGAGGGAACCTGGAAGCCACGAGTCACAGAAGGACAAGAGAGAGAAAGAAAGAAAGGTCCAAAACAAGGGATGGAATTGAGTCTCCACCAGAGAAAATTCCATTTTCTTTTTGTCTGCCTCACAGTTCTTTAACTTTACGTTCACCTTTGCTGTGTCAGCGTGAAGCAAGGGAAGTGAGTCTATTCGTAAATCACCTTCTTTATTGAGAATATACCTCAGTGGCCCAGAATATTTTCTTATAGGGACAAACGATGCAGATCACTATAGAAAAATACTTGGAAATGTCACCACAAAAAATATTTTATCATTCTTTCTGGGCAGCCATCTTAACAGTAATAAACAGCTTCACTCAAAACCAAATGAGTAAATGACTCCTGGCTTTCATCCCAGATTGTTTGTACATATTCCTCTTTATTATTTTCTACTGATGGCAAAATGAAACAGCAGAGGAAGGGGGCATGGTGTACTAGATAACAACATTCTGTTACCTTGTGATTCAGGATGTATTTTGCAAGCATTCTTAAATTGGTCTCATGGTTTGAATTTCATTAGGCAATGAAGAGTCTCCAACAAATGTTTTGGGAGGATTGGAACTGAAAGCCAACTTGAAAACTGAGGTATGGCTGATAATTCAGTTATGCTGAACTGTAAGTGGTACCATTAAGTACCATTTCACCACATATATACATATATACACTTAAGCAGTATATAGCTCCTGTTCTCTTTGTATTTAAGACACTTAAGTATTGTTAGTGTCACATCCTATTGGGGGGAAGCTAAGAACCTCAATAATCTCAATGGGCAGTGCCATCCTCGATTCCATTTACTCAAACCAGAAACCTGAGTCATCCTCAGTTTCTCCTTGTCACCCACATTTAATCCATCGCCAATTCTTATGGTTTCAATTTCCAAAATTAACATGAATCCATCTGTTTTTGTTTCTACAGCTGCCATCCTAGTCTAAGCCACTATTTCATTAGCGTCCCCATTGGACTTCCTTCCTCTCCAGGCCCTCCCTCTTCCAGTCTGAGAGTTATCTTTAAAAACATAAATTAGGTCATGTCATTACTCTGTGTAAAATTCCCAATGGCATACCATCATACTTAGAATAAAGTCTTTTTTTTTTTTTTTTATCATGGCCCATGTGCTTTACATAATTTAGTCTCCGCGCCCCCTTTCCAGCCTGATCTCATGGCACCCTCCAAGTCTGCATAACAAAATAGCTGTAAACAAGTGGGCTATGAATAGTGCAGAGGAGCCTCAACTCACCAGCAGGAGCCATAAGTGAGCACACAGAGGGCTTGCAAGGAGGACATATGAGTGGAATTTTGCAAGTTAAAGTTTACCAGAGAAGGAAAAGAAAGAGCCTTCCAGGCAAAGAAGCATACTCTAGACACAGAGAGAGCAGGGCCAGTGGTGAGTCCCAGGCCCTGCAGGGGTTCAGGGGGAGCTGTGGTGAGACTTCAGCATGGCAAGGGAGTGGGACCTGATCAGGAAGGGCCTTGTGTGTTGTACCAAGTTTGGGTTTTACTTTAAGGCAATAGGAGAGCTACTGATGGATGAAATATGGGATTAGATTGATTTCGTTTTTTTGTTTTTAAAGGTTGACATGTATTCAATTTTAAGTTTTCCACAGACTTGAAAGTAGGCTTTTATATTGTTACAAGATGCTGAGTGTTTTTGTTTGACTCATTTGAGTTTAGCCTTGCCTTCTTATAAAAACCTCAGTTAACATATTTTTTGGTGCTTTGGACTTTTTAGACATTTGTACCAACAGAGGAAGAGAAAAATCCTGAAATTCTAGCACCACCGGAAAGTCCACGTGGGAAAAAGTCGAGTGGACTAGGTAAATTCCTTTTAACGGTTGTTCACATTATTTTTTCCTTGCATGTGGTTTTGCCTTTCATTGCAGCTTAAAATCAATAGCCAATTAGTAATAAAACACTGACAGGCTATATGAATTTGCCTCTCACTTTTTCAATAGGTTAGAGAGAACTCGTTACTATTTCATTTTAACGTATACTTTTTCTTATCAAGTGTCAATCAATTTTATGTAAAGTAATTATTTAAATCTGTTATCTCCAAGTAATTATAGCAAAAAGAAAGTTACTTTGGAGCAATTGCTTGCTCTGTCCCAAAAATGTGTCTATGTGTGCCTTCCTGCCCTTCCAGGTGGTATCAAAGCTCATTTCCAAAAGGCTAGTCTGCAGCCTATTTGCCCACTTCTTTAAACCTCTTCTGCTCTTACCCGTTGGACTCTGGCTGTTGCCCCAGTGACTGCACTGAAGCTGCTCCCAGCTTGTAGGGCCTTTTCTCAGTGTCTCTGTACAGCAGTCTTCATTATCTACTGCAGATTTTTTAAGGGAGAGCCCCAATATCAGAAAGGATTAGGGCAGCAGCTCTCTACCTCTTTGGTCTCAGGACCACGTTATGCTCTTAAAAATCATTGAGGAGAGGCCGGCCCCGTGGCATAGTGGTTAAGTCTGGCGCACTCCACTTCAGTGGCCCGGGTTTGCAGGTTCAGATCCCAGGAGTGGATATATACCACTTGTCAAGCCATGCTGTGGCAGTGACCCACATACAAAATAGAGGAAGACTGGCATATATATTAGCTCAAGGCTAATCTTCCTCAAGCAAAAAAAGAGCAAGATTGGCAACAGATGTTAGCGCAGAGTGAGTCTTCCTTACCAAAAAAAAATATTATTGAGGATCCTTTAAAGAGCTTTTGTTATATGGGTTATGCCTGTTGACATTTATCAAATAAGAAATTAAAACTGGGGAAGTTATAAAATATATATTAATTCAGTATTGTTAACTCACTATGAGTTAACATAAATAAGATTTTTTCATGAAAAATAGCTAGATTTTCCGAAACAAAATTTAGTAAGTGAAATTGTTTCACATTTTTGTAAATCTCTTTGTCTGGCTTAATAGAAAACAGCTGGTTTCTCATATCTGTTTCTATGTCCAGTCTGTTGCTGTTTGTTGTCTTCGTTGAAATATATGAAGAAAATCCAACATCCCACATATATGGCTAGATTTTAATAGCCTTTTCAGCTAATTTTGGGTACATCATATGACCTCTGGAAAACTCCATTATGTACTCATGAGTTTAAAAGGTGAATAACGTCTTAGTATTATTATGACAATAGTTTGGACCTTGTGGACCTCTTAATGGAAGGTCTCAGGAATTCCCAGGGGGTCCCTGGGCCACACTTTGAGAACCACTGGGTTAGAGAAATGGAAATGAGAATTGTGACAATGCAAAATTATTTCTGGTTTGTACTCCATTCACTACTGTAAGTTTTCTTCTGATTCTCACATTAACTAGGAAAAAGGTAATAAGAACCCCAGAGTATGTGACCAAGTTTCAACCAGTTGTTTTTCTGGCAATGTTGAAATGGCTGTGAAAGTCAGGTGGAACAATCAGGGTGATTTTTGGTTGCAAGTAAGAGAAACCCTTCAAATATTTACTTAAAGGGAATTTATTAGGTCACTGATTTATCAGTTCAGGCTGCTCTAATAGAATACCATAGACTGAGAGGCTCAAACAATAAGTATTTATTTTTCATGGTTCTAGAGGCTGGAAGTCCAAGTTCAGGGTGCCCGCCTTGTGGGATTCTTAGTGAGGGCTCTCTTCCTGGTTATGTCCTCCCATGGCCTTCCTTGGTGCTTGTGCAAAGAGAGAGAGATCTCATGTCTCCTTCTCTTTTTGTAAGGACGCTAATCCCATCACCAGAACTCTACCCACATGACCTCATCTAAACCTGATCACTTCTCAAAGGCCCCACCTCCAAATACCATCTCATTGGGGATTAGGGTTTCAGTATATGGGGGACGATATAGTCACTTTTTGGGGGACGCAAACATCCAGTCCATAGCATTCACAAAACTGAAAAGTTTAGGCAAAGCATGAGCCAAGAGCAGGATGATGTCCCCAAAGAGACATCCTACAAAGGCCTAGTTTCTTATTTTCTCCCTTAGCCTCTGACAGGGGTAATTGCTTTCTCATTCATGGCCTCTAGAAAAATATCTTTGTCCTATCATTCCCAGCCTAAATCCTGAGATTTGTTCTGATTCAGTTTAGGTAACTGTATTCACCTTAGACTGATTGGTGTGACCAGATGAATATAACTTGCTGGTTGACTTAAATTAAGTCAAGTGCTCTGTTCATTGGGCAAGAATAGAATTGGTGTCTCTGGAACCACGTTGTGCCCCAGACCACAATCTGGGCTCTGGGGAAAGTGCTAGGAGACCAGCCCCAACGTCTGCTCTAGTCAGCTTAGCTTTAAGTTATTCCCCTGACAGATGTTAGTAAGCCAGGTACTAGTGAGTACTAGGGAAATGAAGATGGAGCATGCAGTTCCTTCCCTCAGGGAGTTCGCCGAGATGGATGTACAAATGAGGAAAGTGCTGCCTGTAATAAAAATACATTCATGTCTTTTGGGGTCAGCTTTGCTAGGTAGGGCCTTGGGGAAGGCTAAGCTGAACCAGTTTCTCTATCTCCTTTAGTTAGAGAAAGTAAGATACATAGAAGTGCATGATAAAGTTTCCCACTCCTCATGAGTGCCCACCTTAAATACAATTATGTATTTAAACAAAAGTGAAATCATATTTATCTTGTTCTATAATTTCTTTTTTGTACTCAGCCATATAATGTAGGCTCCTTCAGTGTCAGTGTATACAGATCAACCGTTTTTGTTTTAATAGCTCAATAGTAGCTATAATGCATTTTCCCATTTGTTAGATCTTCCAGTGGTCTCCAGTTTTTGTACTTTTTGCTGTTAAAAATAAGGCAGCAGTGAACTCCCATATGTGTGTAACTATATGTTTCCCCAAGTATTTCCATAAAACTGAATTGAGAGATCAAAGAATATGTAAGTTGTGAATTTTGGTAAGCACTTATCACTCCTAATTTGTAGCCAAATATTGAAGGATGTGAATTAGGTGGACAAGGCAAAGAAAAAGGCAGTGTATGAGGAGTAGTGTGTATAAATCCTCACCCAGTACTATCTGGGGCATTCAAGGCAGGGACCTTCCCAGGCAAAACCATCTGAAAGGGCAGCCTTCGAAGTATGTGACCTCATGAACCTTATAAGCACAAATATCAGGCAGTCCTGGAAGACCACACCAAGACCTGGTAAGCCATTCATGCTGACATGTTAAAACCCTAACCCTAATGATGACTAATCTGTCCAGAACTTGGACACATATGTTAGTTAAAATCTGTATGTGTGTGTTATAGTACAAATAATTAACATCTCATTTGTTAATTGCCAAGAAGGTAACATTTTTGGATTCTAAAGTCCTTTGCTCCCAGAGTTATATTTCAGATTACTTTACTGTGTTTAGGTGTGGCTCAGTAAGAGATCTACTTACGTAAAAGGAAGTTGTTTAAAAGAAAAATGTGTGTTCTGTCATTGTTGAGTAGAAACAGTAGACCTTGTACTTCAAGTTTCCAAAGAATATAAATAGACCATCGCTGTTTGAGGGGATAGGATCTAACTTTTCATTTGATGGCATTATTTTTAAATGAACCAGTGTTATACTGCAGCTTGACAGTTACAAATAAAGGTCTTCCACCTCTCTTCTAAGCTTCAGATCACCGACATAGTTCAATTACTTTAGTGATTTCTTGTACCACTGGCATTATTTTAAAAATGCGGGCAACATTAGTTTCTGTTATTTTTCGGGTAGTATGACAAAACGTGGATTGTAGAAAATAATTGGTCAGAACTTTATAATTCACAGAGGCTGCTAGGCCACATAACGACATAGTCCTACTTAACTACCCTAAAAATTTCTAAATTTGTTTCTCTGTGGTTCAGAAACAATATTCAATGTCCCTATTTCTCATTTTCGTTTTTGAATAGCCAAACTACAGAGGGAGCCTTCATTGGTGAATGAATCACTGAATGTAAGTCGCTGTAATGGTTTGGATTTTGTTATTGTTGTTGGGGTTGTTTTGGTTTGGTGTTTTGAGAGCACTTGGTCGGGGGACAGTTTGGGGGAGCTGTCTCTTCATTTCTTTGGGTGACAGGAGACAATTTGTAGCATGCTGTCCACTCGAGTTCAACATATTGACCAGAGCTTTTACTTGTTCTTTTCTACGTTCAACTATACCCACTGATGTCTTGAAATTTAGTTGTTTGCCTCAGAAAAAAAGTATCACTCTGAATTCGTCAGCACTGTATTCTAGTGGCTCTTTAGGCCAATGTCATGAAACAGAACTAAGGAAATAGGTGAACTCCCAGGTCCTTCAGACTAGAAACCTTAACCTGGTTATGCTAATGAAATTCTTCAAAGAACTATGAACTTTCTATTTTTATTACTATAATGCGATTGCAAGTTGGATTGTGATGTCTTAACTTATTGTGATGCTTTAAACAAAACATTTTATTTTGAAAAAAAGTTCACTTTATGTTTTTGGAAAGCTTTTCTGAAGATACTAAACTATAACTGCCATATATACATATTTTTTCCACATGTGGCTCTCATAATCCCTTTTGTACTTGAAAGAATTTTTTTTTGTATTTCTGAGTGCATTTATAGGGGACCTAATATCATACCGAAGTGAGCGTTTTGTAAAATACTTGCAAATTTCGGGCAGCCACATTCTTTCCAGGATTCAAAAGAGCTTTGCTTACTACCAGCAACTAGCATCAGAGGGCTTCCCTCACCCTGTTGAAACATCCATTTTGTAGCTAAAAACTCAGTCTGATGTAAGACGGAAGAGAAAAGCCCACTTAGTTTGGTTCAGGTTCACCCTCCAGAAGTTAAAAGGATTCTAAAAGTGACTGAAACCTCCGGTGCCAGCCAAGGTGATTGTGAGGTCCCCAGCATGTGCTTCATCCTGCCTTGTTTCCCCAAATCCCCAGCAGCTGCCTTTTCTCCATCTGAGCATACCATCCTTTCCAAATATGCATGAAATTTTGGATCTGGAATTTAGAACGTTGTAGAATATTCTGAGACTTCCCTCAGTAAAAAAAACATACAACTGACAAGATTTGCCAAAGGGAAATCTTATGACCTAATGACAGAATCCTTCAGCATTTTTAAGTAAAGAAACAAGAAAATCATGAGGGATTGTTGAATGGAAAGAGAATTTACAGAAAATTCTTCTCTCATTTCTTGCTCTTTTGCCATAACTGTGTTAAAGACAAGGAGAACAAACACAGTGGGGTGATAATCTGTTAAACCGAAACTTCTTCAAAAGGAAGATGCTCTATGCACTTGAGCTTCTGGGTGAAATTAAAAAGAACATGTATTGCAGTTCCTTTTAGCATTCTCACAAATAACCAGGTTATGTAAATTACCTTCTTTTTTTTTTCTGCCTTCAAGACTTTTGTTTGACTATCCATAAATAACCTCTTCTGTTGTGTGTTTAGGTCGAAAATTCAGGCTCAAGAACAAATGAAGAAATTCATAGCAAACCTCATAACAAAGAAGGTAAGTTAATGAATTTCATACTAGTAATTTTAATATTTATTACAATTACATTTGTTGTATACCTTCTATGTGCCAGGCCCTATGCTAATTACTTTGCAGATTTTTTGCTCATTTAATTCATATAATCCAGTCAGGTGAATAACAGCATCACATCTGTAGTTTAGGAACTGAGGCTTAGAGAGGTCCAGTGGCTTGTTCAAGGCCATGCAGCTTGTAAGCAGTGCTTCACCTTAAATAGCTACCAGAACTTTACCAATAAACTAATAATAGACCAATCCAATGCGAATACAAAATTTATAGTCCCCTGTGGCTTGTGCCATAGGAGAAGTGCTGTGCTCAGTACTTAACTCTGTTAACTTCTGACAGGCAGTCACAAATTGGTAGCAGATCACAGATGTCACATTTATGTGGGTCTTCTTCTAGAGGTCAGATCTTATTCCATGCAACCTGTGGAGGCTGCCACCTCCAGAGGGACGATTCTCTTCTCAAACAGAACATAGAATTTTGTTAGTTTCTATTGATTTCGTTGATTCCCTATTCCAAGAATGGAGAAAGAGGTCTTAATCCTCTATACGGTTATTTCTATAATGTGTTATTCCGTGTTTCAAACCAAAGTAACGCAGCAGTAATTATAAACACCCATGTACCCATCACCTAGTTTTGTCATATCTTAAAATATAGTGTATTTGCTTCATACGCTTTTTTAAAAATGTTACAGATATCGGTAAATCCACATTATACTCCTCCTCACTCCCATTCTCTTTCCCTTTTATCCCACTCCAAAGGGAACCACTCTTCTGCATTTGCTATGTATATGAATGTGTCCATAAACAATATGTAGTACTATGTTGCATGCTTTAGGAAAAGGGTATCACATAGAACTGTCTCCACCTTATTTGTGCATTCAGCATTATGTTCTGAAATTTGTCATGTTGATGTATATAACTCGTTACTTTATTTCAATTGCTATTTATATTTTTATATTCCATTGTATGACTATATATCAGTTACTTTCCTTCTTTTGTTGGTGGACATTGAGGGTTTTTGCAAATTTTTCCAATTATGAAGATTGCTACCATGCATGATCTGGTACCTATTTCCCAGTGCATATGTAGTGTACCTGGAACTGTAGGTGTGGAATTGCTAGGTAGAGAGCTACCTCTTCAGCTTTACCAAATGTGCCATATTGTCCCCAAGTGGCCTACCAATCATCACTCCATGCCTTCTCCTATTATTTGATATTGTTGGACTTGTGATATTGAATGTTTGCTAACCTTGTGACTGTGAAACGACATTTGCTTGTTTTTCTTGGACACTTCTTCACACTGTGCTGCTAGACAAGCTGAGGGAAATTGTTTTGAAGTCTGCTGTGTAACGTCTGGTGATCCTCTTCCCTCCCGAATCCCATTTACTCACATCTAGAAATGGAAATCATGGAACTTACCTGACATAGTTGTGAGGATCCTGTCACAATCACTAGTGACGTATTCTTCCCTCTTCCTTCTCCCTGCCACACATACCCATAAAATAAGTATTGGAATGAATGCATACTTAAAGGTTTTTTTTGTATTTATTTCTCAGAGATATCCAGTGGTAGAAAAGATAGCACAGAAGTCGTAAGGGGTCATAGTGTTGAAGCAAATCCTAAAGAGGTGGGTTTTCATGAGAAACTCCTCACGTATTTCATGTTTTATACATAGTGTTTTCACCTGTGTGCAAAGGCTTTACTTCTTTGTATGTATTAAAAATTAAATGGATGTATTAAGAGTTCTCCATATTACTTTTATCTGTTTGTGTTCTTATAATGTTTAGGAAGTTTGGCAGGTCCCAGGATTATTTGTACGTATCCTTGTACAGTCAAGAATGTTTTTCATATACTGCCTTTCATCAACCCTTTAATGGGCCACTAAGAAAGGAGAAAAACACTCCAATTAATTTATGACATGCTATCGATTATAAGACTTAGCTTGACTTCAGAGATGGTAAAATGACAAATATTTTTTTAATATATTTTCAAATTGTTGAAGTACAGTATGTAACCAGAAACAGATTTGGATATTTTGTAAGGATTTATATTCAAATCCCAAAAAAAAGGACCCAAGCTCACAAAATGAGTCTAATCAAAATCTAGATGCCAAAAGTATTATTCTATATTTTTTTCTAATTTAGATAAAAACTTATCCCAAAGACTAGAAGCTATGTGCCCCCATTTCAGTAGATTTGGATCCAAATTCTATTGCTTTTAATATAGCCATTCTTAATTCCAGGTTGAAGAGGAAGAAAGGCATATGCCTAAAAGAAAAAGAAAGAAGCATTACCCCTCTTCAGAAGATGAACTGGGTATTTAGAATATATGTGTTCCTGTTTTAGACATCTTTGAAAATCGTATTATTTTCATATCCAACATGGGCCAATAACGTAGAAAATTCTTGGGGGTAGTATTTGTTTCCTGTACAACTCTTGAGTCTAGTTTGTTTCTGGACTCACTTAACTCCTTCCGGGTCTTTTCTGGACTTGATCTAGAAACTAGATTGTTCTCTGTGGAAGACCCAACCCTGGAACTCACACAAAGCCAGGTTCCCTCTGTAGCCTGGGCCTGGCACCTAGCCAGGTGCCTCCCAGTTCCTTATTTTATATCATGAACAGATGCCGTGCAGAGCTGGCGAAGCACGGCAGTAAAGGTGCGTGTATTAGCCCTTCCGTGCTTCATAGTGTGATTCTCTCATGGTCTAGGACAGTTGCCATCCAATAGAACTTGCTGCAGTGATGGAAATGTTTTGTCTAGTACAGTAGCAACTAGCCATGTCTGACTATTGAGCACTTGAATGTGGTCAGTGTGAATAAAAGATTGAATTTTTAACTGTATTCCATTTTAATTAATTTAAATTTCAATAGCCACATGTGGCTGGTGGCTACTATATTGGACAGTGCAGAGACTTTTATACTTTACTGCCTGGCACAAAGTATAGATCTAATAAATATTTATTAAATAATATTTGAGAAAGAATGGATAGCTAAATGCTTTCCTTTTATGCTTAGGAACGTGATTATTTTGTAATTATTGACTTCATACTCTAGGTACCATCCATGGTACTTTGTACATATTTATAATAGTTATGCGTGTTAGGTATTATGGCCATTTTATGAATAAAGAAATTAGGATTCCAAGAGATTGTGGCTTTATCTCCACCACGTAAATCTGATTCCCAAGCCCTTGGTCTTCATCATTAAGCTGTACCTCTTAGGTGGTAACCTGTTCAGGAACTTAAAAGTGTCTCTGGGAACTCTGTATGCCCTGAGCCCGTTCCGTGGAACCTGCTGCTTTGTTAGTGGCATTGTGGCATTTGTGGATTCTTTATTTTATTTTCTATTTTTTGGCTTTGCCAGGGCCAAGGCCCATGTTCAGTGCTCAAATCACATGACATTATAAATATATTTAGAATAACTTTGGCTTCGCTGTATGACAAGCCTAAGAGAGAAGGCTTAAACTGTCTTAAAATAGAACTATGCGTTTCATTTTTCGTTGAGCTTTTATTCCTTTGTGATTCTGTCCAAACTGATTTACAGATGATAATCCAGATGTCCTGGATTCCAAAATAGAAACAGCACAGAGGCAGTGTTCTGAAACTGAACTACAAGATGCAAAGGTAGTTTTTCCACATATTAATATTAAGTTGTAGGGGAAACCTAATGACATCACTGTGAATACTTATATTTTTTTTGTTCTATTATCCCTTTTACTTTAGGTATCTCTGATAATAATCACTTTATTATAAAAGGTGTATTTTTTTTAGGCTTTCTCAAAAAAAATAAATGTTGAACTTTATAGTCTTAAACTACAAGATTGTATTAATAGCACAGTTTAGATATGATCATTGCTTTGGTTTTTGTTCACTCATATTATTGACTTCTTTAGGTTTCTAGGTGCTTTCTTCCAGAGTGTAATATGCTTTATTACAGATATACTTGCACCAAAACAGTGCAATATAGTGATAGATATTTTAAAATTTTACTATTCTGCTATATCTCTGCCTTACCTCCTGCCCTTAAAATATAGGTAGTCCAAGGATGGACATCACTCATTGTTTTTTTTTCCTATGGTCTTGTTTTCATCTTATGACTCAGGGAAGCAGCTCAAAAATTTTATTTCAGCCCCTACCTCTCTTTTGTTCTAGGCCCAGATTTCTCCATTTCTTGGTAGATAACTCTTCTTGGGTGTTCTTCCACTTCTGAGACTCAGTACTTCTCGTTGTTCGAAACCAGCTCCATCTCCTCATTCTCTCTCTTTCCCTAATTTATTTTTTTCGACCTTGTTCCAAAAATATTTAAATCAGTTTATAAAAGTATATGCAGCTGACTTCCAGCTCACTAAAACCAGTTCAAAGTCTCTTTGTTTCCCCAATGAGTGATGAACTAAATAAAAAGTAGTAAAAGAATTTTAACAAGCAAAGAGAGAAAGTCACATATTGTCATGAATTTCAGTTGGTCATGACCAAAAAAGAAATAGGCTTTTAAGCCCCTCCCTCCCCCTGCTCTATCCAGAACAAGAATCCTGAGACAGTATTCCTAAATTTGGAGAGAAGCAGATTGAAGGGTATCTTTAATGTTAAATTTAAGTAAACTCTAACTTAACCATTTTCATTTAAAAATCACTTATACAGATTTTCAATATTATAAAACAGTAGTTTTAAGTTTGATTTGTATATTTCTGTTTATATATTATGTTAGTATTATAGCATAAACATTTTGGTACTTCATCACAACTTTTTTGCATCTAAGGATGAATCCTGTAACCACTGAGAGATCATTGCTGTAAATCAGCCCAGCTGGATACCCAGAATTCTCCCTGATGCCTTCAGCTCTGTCCCTTCCCCCCAATCCCTCCCCTCCTCCACCCCACAAAGAAGAAAATCTGTTGTAAATTTCTATCCATTCTTTCTTTGGAGTTTCTTTCAAAAAGATAAAGTCCAGGATGAGGGAGGAGAAGGGTGATTTCCCTTTGGCAGTGAAGAAAATAATGGCTTCATTGCTTTTATAGTTGAACCTTATCTCATGCTTTTCTGCCTTCAGAAAAGGCAGAATCTTGTTGTATAGTCTCACTAGCAGCAAAAATAGTTACTTTTTAAAATGTTTCCAACAAACTTCTTAAAGATCACTAGGAAATTTTTTTGAAATAGAAGGGAAAACTTTGAGGAGGATAAATGGAGGCAGGGTTAAGTTTGAGAAAGAAGTTTCTTGACTTGTTCAACTTCTCTTTAGGAAGAGAACTCTGGGGATTTGGAAGAATTATCTAAACCAAGTTCTAAGACAAACAGCACTGCTTCAAGGTGCATGGAAGAAAAAGGTAAGTAATACTTCTACTTAGGTGAATTGTTTTGAGAGGAGACTAGTCCTTCAAAGCAGTCAGCATCTCTCACCAGGCCTTGCCCGCTGAAACTGCAGTCTGCTCGTTTGCCTCCCTTTATAACACCGTATACTCTCGCTTAATAGTAATAGAGCTTGGGAGTCATTTTTACTTTGAATCCTATTCTACCCAAAGTATGCCTCTTATCAATTAACCAGACTCCAGCTTACTGACTTGGTTGGCATGGGCCTGAGAATGGAGCGTGTGTGCGTGTGTGACTGGGACTGCGTGGGTCACCTTGGTAGATGTCGTGATGATGAGGCAGTGAACTGAGCTCTGCCACTTCTGCAGATGAATATAGCAGCAGTGAAGCTGCTGGTGAAAAGACGGAGCAGAATGACGATGACAACATAAAATCTCAGGAGGTAAGGAATATTTTTCAGATTTTATTCAGATTTATTTAAGTACTAAGAACAAATAAAATGCATTAAATACTGTTACCTACAGTTTTCTTAAGTATTTTTGAAGTAGTTATTTTTTTTAAATGCAGTGGGGCACCATTTCATACAGTGCATTTTATCAGTGTCATTTTGTTTAATTTTGTTCTCATCATCGTTTTATCCAAACATTTGTATGAAACCTACTTCTGTCATGGCCATATAGGATCAGCCCAGAATTGTCCCTCCATGTCCAGGTCAGGTTCCAGATGTAACAGCTTAGCCTGCCCCAGCCAGGCACCAGTCTAGGTCAGAGACTGGGGCTGCTGAGCCCTGGAGTCTGGACAGGACGGGATGGGAGCAGCAGCAGCAGGGTGTACAGAACCTGCAGCGAGCGCCACATGGGACCTGGTTTGATGAGGCAAAGCCAGGGATTCCTGGGAGGCTGCAGAAGCAGGCAGACCTCCAGCCCTGCCCGCTCCAGGCCCCTTTGGATTTGCAGAGAGCCCAGTGGGGCACAGAATGGCAGTGGCCTGAGACAGAGGCCCATTAATCAAGGGAAACAGCCAGTACACCAGCCAGATCTTCAGATAACTGTTGCCAAGTTGGCCAGTCTTGATACAACTTTTTTTTTTTTTTAAAGATTTTATTTTTTCCTTTTTCTCCCCAAAGCCCCCCGGTACATAGTTGTGTATTCTTCGTTGTGGGTTCCTCCAGCCGTGGCATGTGGGACGCTGCCCCAGCGTGGTCCGATGAGCAGTGCCATGTCCGCGCCCAGGACTCGAACCAACGAAACACTGGGCCACCTGCAGCGGAGCGCGCGAACCCAACCACTCGGCCACGGGGCCAGCCCCATTGATACAACTTTTTAATAGTTCTTTTTCTTTTCTCATACTTCTATATGAGAAATTCAGTGACCTGCCTTTTTTTTATAAGGGATAATGTTTCATCACAAGTGACTTGGACTAAACCCAAATTTAAATGGACACACATATTTATTACAGAAGTAAAAGCTAACACTAAGCATTCATTTCTGTTACCTCATTATCTCATAATCCTCACGACTCCATGAATTCATACTACAATTATTAATATTTATCAGGTAGGAGAACTGCCCTGAGAGAAATGAAACACTAAGCCCAAAGTCATGTATTTTTCTAAGGGACAAAGCTGGGATTTGAGACCTCTTAGGAGGGAACTCTAAATCTCATTTTAAGAAAATGAACTATTTATATTATAGAGGATAAAATTATTTTTTACTGCTTTTTTTCTCCCCCTTTTCCCCTTAGGAAGATCAGCCAGTAATTATTAAAAGGAAAAGAGGACGACCTCGTAAATACCCTGTAGAAACAGCATTAAAAACAAGTAGGTATTTGGTATGTTTTCAGTTCACGCTCGAGAAATTTTCAAGCTGATTTTCTAAGTGAGCTTTATTTTTGCATTTTTTAGAAGAAGACTGCAAAACAGATACTGGCATTGTCACTGTAAGTAACTGCAAAAGATGAGAACTCTTCAGATATTTGCTCTTGACCTGGAAAGGGTATACTGCAATATCTAGTATTTTGAACTACTTTATTTTTTAAAGGCATTTGAAAAGCTTTAAAAGACTTTCTTAAAGAAAACATTGAATAACCATTTAAATTCTTGATTATTAATATCTTCATATAAACATAATTATATAAGTTGCTCTTCAGTCTGATCCCATCCTTACTTGTGAGCTTGGTTATATAAAAATTATCTAGGGACTTATCTTCCTGTAGTCATCCTTGATTAAAATGTAGAAATTAACTGTTTTATATGAATTTTAGATCGTGGTTTCTTTATGGAAATCTACAGCACGTCTCACCATCTTACTAATTTCTATGGAATTCCTTTTGTAATAAAATGTACACTGATTACAAGGCAGGAAAATCCTCCTTGATACTTTATCTTTGACCCTCAAGTATATGCCCAATGAAATCTTTGTATCAAGATTTCATTGCATAAGTTTCAATGACAGTATTATTAGGAGGACAAACATATGTCCACTGACCTAACAAAAGCAAATGAGATTCATGCCTCAGCTCTGCCACTTACTCCCAGATCTCTGGCACTCAGCCAATCCTGTGACCCTCTCGAGACTCAGTTTCCTTGGATATAAAGTAGTATGACAATGCCTTCAGTACTTATTTCGTAGAATTATTATAAGACAACAAAACCAAAGAGCCACATGTGAATGCAATTACCAACGTGGAAGATGGTTTGCCGGGGTTGGAGAATATTTCCAGGGGGCCATGCCATGTCCCTCCAGTGCTTGTTAACCAGTGTAGCAGCAGGTGGCCGGGGAGGGTTAAAACCCCAATTCTCCTTAGGGAAAGACTGTGTGTTGGGAAACATGGGCATCCATATTTACCTGGTATACTTAATCACCTGCAGAAAATAGGTTCCTAATACTCTGCCTAAATAATAGAGGTCCTAAGCCTTCTTTACATTATTGATTGACTTTCTGTGTGGTGATGATAAATTTTTGACTTTGTTTAAATTTAGGTGGACCAATCTCCACCTGGCGGCAAACTGAAAGTAATGCAAACAGGTATGTACCTAGACCATAGCTCTGTCGTGATCTAAGGAAGGGGCAGGGGAGACTGACTATCGGGGAAACTTTTAGAGTTTCATTTTTTCTCAGTAAGTGGGTAGCCTCCTTGCTAAAAACAGTTGTCCTTATAGCTACAAGAGACTATGCTACTAGGTTTTCCTGTAATCTGAGCCATTCTTGCTTTTAAAGTCTGAGAAGCCTTCAGAGAAGAGGGTGTAGGCAAGCAAAAGCAAAATAGGGAAGGCCCTGGCTGTCCAAACCATAATTTCCTGGCTACGTTTAAGGAAGAAATAGATCAGCCTGGGGACTGGGCACTCTTATCAGCAAGACAGGAATTCAACTCAAGAGCCCATTGTTCTCAGAAGAAGAAGAATTTTGAAGGCAGCCTGTGTAGCAGCTTACAGAGCCAGGATGCAAGAGATAAAATTGTTTCAAGTATTTTTGTCCTCATGCCAAGGAGAAAGAAATATTCCAAAATGTTGATAATGATTAGCTCTGGGTGGTGGGATGATGAGAACATTCCATGTTATTTATTACTATTACCTGTATTTTCCAGAATTTTTACAATGTGTATATGTTCATTTCATATAAAATTTAAAATTTTTTACCTAAGAGCAAGAAGAGTGATTCACGGGTTTTAAAGGGTTGACATAGGCAAAAAAGATGAATGTGAGAGTTATTTTGGATCAAATAAATAGTATGGTCAGATCAGCAAAGTCCGTATTCTGATCAGCAAGGTAAAGCAAATATGTAATTTAAATTTTTTCCCACATTTAACTATACACAATCTTGTGATCATACTTGAGTTTTTTCCTTGTCTGTTGACAAATTAAGGTTTGTCTATTTTTTTTAAAAGGGGAGGAAATTCTGCTTATGTTGATTTTTAACCAGTTTTTACTCATAATTTTATAGTATTTTAAATCCAAACTTGAATGCCCTTTAAAGACTCTAATTTAAGCTATGTGATTTTGTTTGAGGGTTATTGTTTGGCAGTAGTTTTCTGAATCTGGGTAATGATGACCAGTTTAAGACAGGACTCTTTGTAGGCCTTTTTCTTGGAAGTTTAACCCTTCCATCTCCATGAGTATATTAAACTTGCAGAAAAAGGCAACTAGACACTCTTCATCACTAATAAGAGGTACCTTTGGGTTGTTGAGTGTCTAACAAGCATCCCACAATTTTAGCTTCAAATAGTGCATTGAACCAAACTTCATTTTTCTTACCAAGATACATTCTCAGAAAATTGTAACATTTGCAGAAAGCAGATACATAAAGAATAGTCACACACAACCTGACACAGGCTTATAATATGTACTTTTTTAATTGTCATGATGTAAGTATTTGGGGTTAAAAGAATTCCAGCTATCACCCTACTTGTTAGTTAGTGACTCTGAACAAATTACTTAAGTTACTCAAGCCTCGTTTTTCCTAACTATAAAATGAAGTTGTAATATTTATAGAGCTACATTGAGATTTCAATAAAGTCTGTAATCCTGGTGCATTTTGGGGGGCTCCCTAGGTGTCCCCTTTTTCTTCCCTTTCTGGGTTCGGGGCACTTGAGCTGAAAAGGACCATAAAGGTGGTCTAACCCAACTCCTTACAGATGAAGAAACTGAGGCTCAGGAAATTTAAGTAATTTGCCCAGATCACATGGCTTATTAGCGACGAATCCGAAATGCAAACTTGAGTGTCCTGACTTGCACTCTGATGTGCTCTCTGCTAGGTATTCCAGCTCAAACTTTGCTCAGCTGATAGAAAATAATGATAAATTGTATAACAATTAATTACCACTGGTACAGTCATAGATAATAAGCCAGACTGTTGAAATTTAATTTTATACTAATAAAGCATTAATGCAGAGATTTCCCTTTTCTTAAAGATGAGTCCAATAAAGAAACACCTAACCTACAGGAAAGAAGTATAAGCAATGTAAGTGTTAATTTTCTTAACAGGATATGTCCTTTAGAAATAAACTTATCAAGTTGCTTGATTGACTGCCCTTTCAACTTTAATTTGATTATTTCTAGGATGATGGTGAAGAAAAAACAATAGCAAGTGTGCGTCGGAGAGGAAGGAAGCCCAAGCGTTCGCTCACTTTATCAGATGAGGCTGGTATGTGCCTAGCAGATTCTTAATTGCAGAGTCTTATTGCAAAATCACCTTTTTAAGAGTTTTCCTTTGAATGAGGAAAAATGGGGTGGAGCTAGTATTAATATTACATAAATACGTGTGAAATGGCTCTAATCCCATGTCAGAAGTGGTACATCCCAGATGCTTTTCTGAGTACATGTGAATTTTTCATGAATGCTGGCTGTGAACTGCCTAAGTAAACTATCCCAAATGTGTTTGAGATTAAGTTAAACAGTTGTGAGTTGCAAGTGCTGAAATAAAAAGGAAGTGGAAAACCACTTCTTCTGCCTCCAAATCCCTAATATCCTATGTTCTAAACTCCATGACTGTCCTTTAGAAGTGTCTTTGGGAATTGTACAATCCAGGTGTTACCCTGCTGTTTGAACAGAATCCTCAGAACCAGAAAGAAAACGCCAGAAGTCAGTTTCTGAAGCAACTGAGGACAAGAAAGACCAGGAGTCTGATGAGGAAGAGGAAGAGGAGGAAGAGGATGAGCCCTTGGGAGCCACCACAAGGTCCACCACTAGATCCGAGGCTCAGAGGTAACGGGGGCAGAGAGCTTCCGAAGCCCTTCCCCAGCTTCCCCATCAGGAAACAGCTTCGGTTTCTCAGGATTCTCTTTTCTTTGACTCACTCCCGCCGCAGTGTCAGCCGTCCCCTTTCTTTTTATCTTCAGAGAGCACATGCTCTCAGCCCTCTCACATTTTGGTTCTTCTTGGAGAACCCATTTCCCTTCTTAAACCATTTTTGAGGATCACTTCAGAATCTTTGCCAGGTTTTAGATACCTGTTTGATGGAACCCATTCAATTCTTTTACAAATATTTAGTCAGCGTCAGTAGATGTCTCAGATACTGCGCTGAGCACCATGGGTGAAAACAGAAATGCATGTAACACAGTCCCTACATGCAGCATGCTCAGCTCCAGTGAGAGACAGAAAGCAGGCATACCCATCACTGTTGTCAGATGCATCTAACCAGTGCTGTGTCATAGATTGATCACGTGAAATTGCCCATATGTGACCATTTTTTACTTACATAACTGATAATTTCATATGTTTCCCAAAGTATGTTCTCCTAAACCCTAGTATAGCAAGAAGTCTCTGGAAAAAAAGAGTACCATGGTCAAATGAGTTCTGGGAACACCAGTGAATTCTCTCCTCATCTTTGTAAGTCACAGTGTACGTTAAAATATTAAGAACTTAGCATTGTCCTAAAGGAAAGAAATACGTTTAACTTTGTCTAAACAAACATTATTTGCTGATTTTACACCCCCACCCTCTCACCTATGTCTTTACGCCTGTTAATATCATCAGTATTTCCCACAACACATTTTAAGAAATGTTGCCTTACTGTACAGTTTAATAACTTTTTCTAAAGCAAGAATATTTTCCGTTTTTAATGTGATTCACAAGCTATTAATCTTGATATCATTTCTATAATTTCATTACCCAAGATTAATCAAAAAGTTCAGGAACATTTATTTCAAATGTATCGCTTACTAACACCTTGTACTGTAGTATAATAGTAATAGTGTCTTGTGTTTATATAAAGACTTAAATCAGCCTGTTTCTGATTCCTTCAAACTTGTGCGTTACTAGCCATTTGCACCATGGTTTGATTTCTCAAAGAAACAGAGTTTAGAGCCAAAAGACTTAGGAGGTCACATAGCTAAAGGTAAGGTGGTGGTCTCATATTTGTTTTTTACATGGGGCAGCTCAGATAAATAGAAGTCACAGAATCAAGATTCCTGCTGAGAGGAGAGAGTGAGGGTGCTGGAGCTCAGCACCCCTGCATTCGGGTACAGAACACCCACCCAGCACCACCGCCTCCCTCTTAGACAGTCATTGGAAAGATCATCCGCTACAGTAGGGTCCTCCTCAGAGAAAGCTCCATAGGCCTTCTGGCCATCTTCGAGTGAGTGTCTGGAAGTAGCTATCAGATTTGCCTTTTTTTGTTTTTTTTTTTTAAAGATTTTATTTTTTTCCTTTTTCTCCCCAAAGTCCCCCAGTACATAGTTGTATATTCGTTGTGGGTCCTTCTAGTTGTGGCATGTGGGATGCCGCCTCAGCGTGGCTTGACGAGCAGTTCCATGTCCGCGCCCAGGATTCGAACCAACGAAACACTGGGCCTCCTGCAGCGGAGCGCGCGAACTTAACCACTCGGCCACGGGGCCAGCCCCATATCAGATTTGCCTTTTAAAATTCATTCTTCAAAAATAAATCTTATTTGACTCATAGTTCTATAATCACCTGGATTATCAATACTCTTCCTTAATGTACTTTAGGAATTTTGGATTGACAAATAGATTCTTTTCTCTTTGGTTTCGATTCCTTGGCATTCGTTAATTGGTTCCAGGGCTCTGGCATCTTCGTAATTTCACAGGTTCTCAGGGTTGGATGGGGTCTCCGTGGGTTGGTACCGCTGACCCATCAGTGTTTCAGTCGCTGCACCAGCGGCTCCTCTGAAATGATCTTTCTGCTTTTGCACCTGCACCAGTGGCAGGGAAAGCCACCTCCCGTCATTCTCTTCCTTGTGTTTGGTAGAAGCTGGCTTCCCTGTAGTTTCTGCTCATGGTTCTAGTTCTACTCCTGGGGCCTCTATACAACTTTCTCTGAAACATTCGAGGGCAGCTTCCAGGTCTTCTCTTCTTGTGTTGAGCGCCCTCATCATCCGTGTTTTTTCTCCTCAGTTTATCTGTCTCCTCTTTAAGAAGCAAATCTTCTATACCTAATGTGGGTAATGAATCCAGAAGAGGACTGTCCTGCCTCATATCCTAGACACTGTGCTTCAGCGAGGCCTTCTTCTTAGTGTTCTTGCTGGTGAGTCAGAGCTTCCCTCACCTGATGCTTGTGCACTTGACTCTTGGACCCAGTTATAGAGCTTTAACATATAGCTCTGTGAATTATACTTTCATGAGTCTTGGCCGCTTGTTCTCCTTTGGTGAGCTCTCTTGAGGTCTTTATCTCGTCAGCCAATATGGTTTCTGTTCATCACAGATTCATCTTTCCCCAAAGCATGATAAAATCTCCCACACCTTAAAAGCAAAGCTAGAGTCACGCAAAGAGTTAGTTGTGGATGACGTCAAGATCGACTTCTTAGCAGAGGGCCAGAGAACCAACCTGCTTTTCCTGCTTTTGGCCGCCATTCTCTGACTCGCCCATGAGCAGCCTCGTGCTTTCTGAAGAGTCCCAGGGACTAGAGTGTTCAGTGCTACCACTGCCCAGTGTTTTATAATCTGTTTCAGAAAGCATCATAGCGAGCCACCTGCACGTGCAACATCCAAACCTGGCAACCCAGAAACGGTTTCTCCTAGAAATCGCCAAAAATTAGCAAAAGAGAAGTTATCTACCAGCGAGAAAGTTAGTAAATCTCCCCCATTAGGAAGGTAAGTCCCTACTTACGCTTCAAATTATTTTTAACCCCCTGAGACTATTTTTGGTACGGTAACGCTTTCTGCCCAAGTTCCTTTCAGATTTTTGTCCTGCCAAATAACTGTCTTTGGGGATCATTGGTTTCCCAAATGGAAACCTACCCCAAAAGGAATAGGAAAGGCTGCAAAAGGAGTCTCAGTGGCCTTGCCTGTCTGGCCTCACCTCATGGCCCTCCGCACACCTGTGAGCCTGACATGCTGACTCCTGTCCACCAGGACAGAAGGCGAGGCATGTTTCTTCTTGAGTATCATAGGTCTGAATGCTTGGTTCAGTCAGCGCAGCACTGTCAAGCTTGTAACCGCCCAGAATTGTCTGTTTTAGCCAGAGCGTGGAGAGGCGATGAGGTAACGGAGTAGACACGCCCTTCAGGCGCAGCCTCTCGCCGCAACACTCAGCCCGTCACGCAGCCTGGTTCATCCTGCTGCTCCCACAGGTGGTGCTGAGCACTGCTCCTTTGCCTCTGCTTGTGCTGGTTCTTTCTGGAGGCATGCCCTCAGCACCAGCCCTGTGGTAAGCCAGGTCCTTCCGTCTGTGACACCCACCTTCTTCAGGACACCTCCCTGCCTGCTTCAGCCCATTCTCACCTCTCCTTCCTGTTGCACTTCCCGTCAGGCTGTGCAGTTGAGATTGGCATATGCCATTGCTTTAGGTCTATTAGTTTTTTTCCTCCCTCTGAGCTATAAGCTTCTTCCTTGAAATCAGGGACTCATCTTACTTTCTGTACATCATAGCATCAAAAAACAAAGTACTCTTCACAGTATACAGGAGCTGTTTTGACGTCGCATCACTTTTGATCTTCATAGCACACTGTCATGTATGTATGGATCATTGTCCCAGTATTATAGAAGGGGAACAAACTAAAGTGCATAGATTCTCCCACTTAATCCTCATTAAGTGAAATATTTATTTTTATTTTATATGTGAAAGGAAGAATCTCAGAAAGGTCTGATCCATATTTGTCAATATTGAGTGTGCAGACCAACGACTGGAGGCTCTTGTTAAGGTGCAGGCTCCGATTCAGCAGGTCTTGGATGGGGCCTGAGAGTCTGCATTTCCTGGGTGATGCCCATTCCTCTGGTCACAGACCATGCTCTGGGTGGAAAGAAAGGGCCTGGGTGACCTACCAAGCTCACAAGCTGGTAAGAAGCACTCTGACTCAAAGCTTCTGTTCTCTGCTATGTGGCATCTAGCACAGTGCTGGCACACACCAACTGTTCAGTCAACAGGCGTTCATTTACTGGCTGATGGCTTTCCCTGGACACAGTTTGAAATGAGTTATTAACAAACTCTGCTTTTTTAGCCATTCTCAACACGTTCTTGGTAATATGCTGAAACTACATCATATACAACAATGTTTGATCAGTTTGAGTTTACTTACTTTTGCTGTCAAAGGAACAATAAGCACAATGTGTCTTCATATCAGTAAAGTCCCATTTCTCCATCTCCTGCAATTTAAGTTTTCCAAGTTTTTTCCTTCATCGATATAACATTTACTGCTTACTTACGTGTGTCAAGGCTTGTACCAGGCACTGGAGACAGGAAAAAGAATAAAACTCGCCAGCTGCCTTGGAGAAACAGCATCCTGTCTAATGGGGGAGATAGGAGTATATGAGTTTCAGATTTTTTTGAGAGCAGCCCATGATAAGAATGTAGTTTGCATGTAACCAGTGCTCACATTCCTGCTGCTGTAACCGAAACAAAAGGTTCACGACCCAGACTTAATAGATGTGATGCCAGTGGTATTTTCTACTGTGTTTTATTAATATGTTGTTTTAAAATAATGACGGTAACCTACAGTTTGAAAAAACTCAGCAGATAAGTTAACCATGGTAAGTGCTGTGGGATTTCCAGCGAGCAGTTTGCTGTGTGGCGGGGGAGGAAAGGCATCCCAGAAGGAGTTGCTTTTGAACCGGGGCTTAAAAATGGGGTTTGTCTGATGGGGAGTGTGGAATGATTTCAAAAAAATCATGTGTCAAAGCATGAAAGTGTAAAAGAACGTCATGTGTTTGGGAATGGCAGGACTGGAGTCCAGGATGGGGCAGAAGTCAAGGGCAAATTATAAAGGGTTTTGTATATTATGCTCAAATGACTTTATCCTGAAAGCATCAGAGAGCCAAGCGATAGAGATAGAAATATGTATATATAGATAGATATCTAGATACTAGTTAGAATGCTCTTCTAAAATTCCTGTGCCTTTTCTAGCACGGCCAGCTCTCTTCCATACTATTGTGCTATGAAACATGATTGTGCACTTTCTCAGACTTAGGGTGCAATCCTACTGTGTTCTTGCCAGTTGTTTCAACTTGGACAATGTGTGGGGGCCTGGATGTTGATTATTTTACAGATAGAAGAGCTAGGGCCCAGAGAAGAAAGTTGATTTGATCACGGTCAACACCTAGAGTCCAACAGAGCCAGAACCTGAGCACAGGCTTCCGAAGTCCCCCTCCAGCCCCCTGTTTGTGTGTGAGGCTGTCAGCAAATAACCAATTAGCAGAGGCTCTTCTGGAGTCTCCTATATAAACGTTACTAGGGTTTTTTTGTTCTTGCCTTTCAAGTTCAAAAACCTCCCATTTTTTAAAGAACTCCCAAATTATTTGAAGCTCTCACCACTGCCTTGACTTTTGCTTACTACAGATCCAAGGCACAGCTCTCCCCTCCTACCAAGCGCAAGAGAGAAGTCAGCCCTCCTGGGGCGCGCACGCGAGGCCAGCAGAGAGTGGAGGAAGCCCCTGTGAAGAAGGCAAAGCGATAATCCTGAGAACCCTCACCGTGGCTGCTCCTGGCTTGTCGGGGACACAGTGGAGAGAAGGGGGACGAGCCTTAGGGGCCACAGGCTTTTTTTTTTTAACCAGGGAAAGGACGTGCATGTGCTCTAAGTTCCTAGGTGCAAGCTTTTTCTTGTTATGTTTTAAACAGCTTTATAAACTATTGTTCATAGAAGATATTATGTACATTTATTTCAGATAAAGGAAAATAAGTTTACTTTGTATCTAGACTCAAAACAAAGTAGTTGTATATTTTAACATTTGAAATTGGGATTTCCCTATGCGACACATCACTAATGCAACCCTCCCAGCCCATCAGACACCAGGCTGCGTCCTGGTGATCTGTGTACAGTATATAAACATGTAAAAATAGGTTGTATTTTACTCTATGTATGATGCTAATCAATGAACACTTTATTTATTTTACAGAGAAAACTTATCTGTGAACTTTACTATATATCTGTTTATTTTATTTTATTATTTTTTTTAATAAAAAAAGGGTTTTAAATGCTATGCAGTCATTAGTAGAAATGTTTTAGGACTCTGCCTGCCCTGTAACTATCTGAATATGATCTGGCAGGAAATACAAAATCTTCTCGCATGTATCCAAGTAAAGTAGTGTTTAGCTCAAGAAAGGATCTCCATTGCTTTTCTGTTCACAGGTGTGACTGTTTTTTAAGAATGTACTTGTTTTTAGATTATACCCGCATCAGTGACTTTTCTACCATCCCCTCTGGCGTAGGAGGTCCCGGTTCAGGGAAAGTCACATCCTGACCCTTTACCTGCGGCAGCAGCCCCTCCACCCGTGTTTGTACCTCTCCTCTGTACTCCTCTGAGGCGTCTCCCCTGTTCTTTCCATGTCGTCTTTTCAGTGAAGACAAATGCATTGACATTAGGTCACTTCTATCTATCAAGCTTCAGGATTTTATGTTGTTTTATACACAATTATTTCAGGATAGAAACTGGCTTTACTGCCAGATTCTTTTTTAAACATGTTTTAACTCACATATGAGCAAACTGTCCAACTTAAGTTTTTCATAAGATTAAACTTTTCTTAAGATCAAATTTGTCTCTAGCAATGATGTGATGAGTTGCCAAATAATTGAGATTATTTTAAAATGTTTTGTTCATATTCTTGTTTTGTAATTAAAATTTACATTCAGTGTGTGTGAATTTTTTTTTTGGACTTAATGTAAGGTGGATATTTCTGTCATTTTACATGGTTTCTTACTGAGATTTTATATATAAATTATAAAATGTTTCCCAAAACTTGAGTGGTAAGAATTTTTTTTTTTGAACTTTAAAATTTCTCTCTGTGAAAACCATTTCTTCTCTTTAAATAATTGGTCTTAAATATACAGGCACACCTGGGGGATATTGCGGGTTTGGTTCCAGACCACCAAAATAAAGCGAATGTCACAATAAAGCAAGTCACATGAATTTTTTGATTTTCCAGTGCATATGAAAGTTATGTTTACACTATAGTGTATTAAGTGTGCAATATATGTCTAAAACAAATGTAGATACCCTAATTTAAAAATATTGCCAAAAATTGCTAACCGTCATCTTGCCTCAATGTTGATGGCTGCTGACTGATCAGGGTGGTGGTTGCTAAAGGTTGGGGTGGCTGTGTCAATTTCTTAAAATAAGACAACAGTGAAGTTTGCTACATTGATTGACTCTTCCTTTCATGAACAATTTCTCCGTAGCATGCGATGCTCTTTGACAGCATTTTACCCACAGTAGAACTTCTTTCAAAATCGGAATCAATCCTCTGAAACCCTGCCACTGTTTTATCAACTAAGTTGGTGTAATATTCTAAATCCTGTGTTGTCATTTCAACAGTCTTCACCAGGAGTAGATTCTATCTCAAGAAACCACCTTCTTTGCTCATCATTAGGAAGCAGCTCGTCATCCGTTAAAAGTTTTATCATGAGATAAATTCAATCAAATCTTCTGGCTCCCCTTCTAATTCTAGTTCTCTTGCTATTTCCACCACATCTGCAGTTACTTCCTCCACTGAAGTCTTGAACTCCTGAAAGTCATCCGTGAGGGTTGGAATCAGCTTCTTCCAAACTCCTGTTAATGTTGATATTTTGACCTCTTCCCATGAATCATGAATGTTTTTAATGGCACCTAAAGTGGTGAATTCTTTCTAGTAGATTTTCTATTCACTTTTCCCAGATCCATTAGAGGAATCACTATCTCTGGCAGCTATAGACTTACAAAATGTATTTCTTAATAAGACTTGAAAGTCAAAATTACTCCTTGATGTGTGGGCTGCAGAATGGATGTTGTGTTAGCAGGCATGAGAACATTCATCTTGTACATCTCCATGAGAGCTATTGGGTGACCCAGAGCATTGTCAGTGAGCAGTAATATTTTGAAAGGAATCTTTTTTTCTGAGTAATAGGTCTCAACAGTGGGCTTAAAATATTTAGTAAGCATGTTGTAAACAGATGTGCTGTCATCCAGGCTTTGTTGTTCCATTTATAAAGCGTAGGCAGAGTAGATTTAGCATAATTCTTAAGGACCCTAGGATTTTTGGAATGGTAAATGAGCATTTTTGCAGTCCCCAGCTGCATTTGCCTCTAATGAGAATCAGCCTATCCTTTGAAGCTTTGAAGCCAGGCAGTGACCTCTAGCTGTAAAAGTCCTAGATGTCATCTTCCAATATAAGACTGTCCCACCTACACTGAAAACTTGTTTATTGCAGCCACCTTCATTAACTATCTTAGCTAGATCTGGGTAACTTGCTGCAGCTTCTGCATCAGCACTTGCTGCTTCCCCTTACACTTTCATGTTATGGAGATGACTTCTTTCCTTAAACCTCATGAACCAACCTCTGCTAGCTTCAGACTTTTCTTTTGCAGCTTCCTCACCTCTCTCAGCCTTCAGAGAATTGAGAAGAGTTAGGGCCTTGCTCTGGCTTAGGCTTTGGCTTAAGGGAATGTTGTGGCTGGTCTATCCAGACTACTAAAACTTTCTCTGTATCAGCAATAAGATTGTTTTGCTTTCTTACATTTGAGTGTTCACTGGAGTAGCACTTTTAATTTCTTTCAAGAATTTCTCCTTTGCATTCAGTTTGGCTGTTAGGCACAAGATGCCTAGCTTTAACCTATCTTCGCTTTTGAAATGCCTTACTAAGCTTAATCATTTCTAGCTTTTGATTTAAAAGAAAGACGTGTGACTTCCTTTCACTTGAATGCTTAGAGGCCATTGTAGGGTTATTAATTGGCCTAATTTCAATATTGTGTCTCGGCATATAGAGGCCCGAGGATTGGGAGTGAGACAGGAATGGCCAGTTGATGGAGCAGTCTGAGCACAACATTTATTAATTAAGTTCACCGTCTTATATGGGCATGGTTCATGGCACCCCAAAACAATTACAATAGGAACATCAAAGACCACTGATCACCCAAACAAATACAACAATAATGAGAAAGTTTGAAATATTGAGAGAATTACCAAAATGTGATACACAGACATGAAGTGAGCAAATGCTGTTGGAACAATGGCACCTATAGACTTGCTCGACACAGGGTTGCCACAAACTCTCAATTTGTAAAAAACACAATATGCAGGAAGCACAATAAAGCGAAGTGCAATAATATGAGGTATGCCTGATATGTTCCATTTTCATATTCAAATTTGAGTCAATGCTGGGCTCTCAGTAGAGTTGAACATTAGAGCTAGAAGGGACCTTGGAGATGAGAAATATGAGAGTTCCTCACTTTCATTTATATATGAGTTTAACCAAAGCTTAAAAATCTAAAATGATCTGTCTTAAATGAGTCAAGGGTAGAAGCCAGACTAGGTTCCAAGGCTCCAAATTCTTTGACTAACAATCCGCATTGTCAGTTTTAGACTGGCTCACAGAAGTGCACACCTGAAAATGTACTGTCAATGTCAAATTGGTGTTATTCAGGTTAGTAATGCCTGCTCTGGGCATAATCTTATAGAGACTAAGTAGTTGGGATGTGAGGAAATGCTGCCTCTTAATAAAGTTGGAAATGAATATTGAAACTGCATAATGAATTTTCTGGGGGAAGTCAGCTAGACCCCTTGGCTTCCAGTGGTTCTGAAACCCAGGTAGGGAGGAGAAACCACTCTATGGGGCACTGGAAATACATGGGAGCAGTCCTTGGTCCTCACGATGTTTGGTAGTACTAGTATGTAGTAGAAGGAAGGAGTTTGGGAATGTTAAACATCCTACAATGCACAGGGCAGCCCTCAACTCCACAGAAAGGTCTAGCCTGAAATGCCAGTAGCTTCTCTGAACCCACCAAGAAACAATTGCAGACCATCTCCAAATATACCATTGCCCTGGTCTTGGCTTAGTTACCACTGCCACCACCTCACTGCTCCTCCATGAACGCCCTGAACATGGCGCATCTGCTTTCCCCATTGTGGAGTCGAGTCAAGGCTGGGACAATCCAGCAAGACTTGCTGAAGGGGTCGAGTGGCCCCTGAAAGAAAGTGATGTGGCGAATTCCTCTTCAGTTGAAGCTGGTAATCCATGACAACAGTCCTTCCCTCCCTACTGCAAATTTTTTTCCTCAGGGTTCTGCCACTTGACCCCTACCACCTAGACTTCTTAAAGCCTGGAACCTACCAACTGTGACTTGCCATAACCACCCCAATTAAGGAATGGCCATCAGATGGCACTCCTCCTCCCGACAAGATCTCACGGTGAGTTGGTGGCAAGGTTAAGACTGAATTGTCTTCTAACCCCCAGGGCAGGGTTCTTTCTGCTGAACCCCATGGAGGGAGGCATTGATCACTCCACCTCAATGGCAGGCTCACTGACCTCAGGACCATAATATAGTGGAGATTTTCTCCAAACGTCTCTACAACTGATAAAACCTAACAATCTGAGATCGGGGGGAGATAATTCGAAAATCGAAGAAATGCTGAAAAAAAGTTGCTTTCTTATTTTTGGTTCCTTTTGACTTTCATTTGTTTTTTACTTATGTTCATCCTATGTGCAAGAGCACCTTACATTTCCTAAAATTGCTGCTTGGCTATCTTTGTGTGATTAAATGAAGAACAAGATGTTTTTCATAATACACTGACAGAGACACTGTTCTCGGGGGAAGAAAACAGTTTTCCAGCCAGCACGTTCCACTGAAACGGCTGTGATGGGAAAATACAACTTCATGCCCAACACCAGGGATGCAAGTAAGAACCCAGGTCTCAAGGGGTGACGACACATGAAGCAAACAGCTGTGTTGCACTGAGATTGGTGTCCGGTCTCAGGACACAACAGAGGGGGAGAATTACCTTCCTGAGAGAAGCCGGACAAAGGACTAACTGCTGGCAGACAAGAGAAAGACTTGATGTTTAAAAAATATAAAATGGAGTTTCAAGCAAGGTTAGAACCTAGACAAGAGGGCATTTTGGAAGCTTAGGATCAGGGAGCAGTAGCGCTGCAGGCCAGGACGGATGCCATGCTCACCACCACGCCAACCTTTCAGAAACTTCCTGGAGGAGACCCTGCAGATAATAATAACTACTTCTTATTACAGCTTGACACCACACGAAACACTCACTAGCTCCAACAGATGCTTCCTCACACCGCAGCCCTTCTTGGAAATTCTCTGAGCACATTAGCACACTTAAATTTCCAAGAAATCCTGGGAGAAATCTGGTTGACTTTGATTAACCTAGAATTTTCCACGGTTATTAAACCTCAGAATCCCTGCTTCCTCCCGCCACAACACACACACACATACGCGCACACACACACAAACTTAATCTAACATCCATGGAAATTGATGGTGCAGGAAACTTCAAAAACGTATCACTCACTCAGTTTCCTAACAGCTCTGAGAAGACTCAGACTCCCCATTTGATTGTTGGGAAAATTGAAGCTCAGAGTGGTGACATAACTGACTTAAAAACACACGTATTTCGCATTACTAGGACTGGAACCAAGATCCCGTGAGGCTGTTGGAGGGTTTTTTCCACTTCAATGCCACAGTTCACAAGGGTGGCCTTGATAGTGCCCGCAGTGGCAGGATCCATGTGCGCTGTGGATGGAAATGGACAACAGGCTCTCTCCATATTCTCTTAGTTGTATGCTTCATTTTTTTAATTAAAATCTCAACTTTTCTAAGTAAGAATATTTTTGTTCTACAAGTAATATCTTGATTTTAGAAAAATAGAAGGTAAGCAAAGAGGAAGAAACATCACGTGTAATCCTACAAGTCAAATATATTACCACTTTGATGCATAATTCCCCCAAAAGTTTTTCTACTTAAATATATGCAAAACTCATGTATTACATTTCACCAAATCTAAGATACTATCAACTATAAAATACATCATTACTTTATATACTAAGAAAAAAAATAAAATTATGACACAAATTAGCAATAGTCTTAGCAGATGCATGAATCCATCATCTCAGCTTGCTGTTGCTTTGAAATGTCTTTCCTCAGTTCCAAGGGATTTGATGATTCTGCCCACCTTTAGCTGTGGGACCCGGCACATATTAAATAATCCTTTGCACATGTCTCAGGAACAGAATGCAACAGCATTACCTCCTTGTGGATATTTGCCGTTCTTAGGTCTCAGAAAGCATTGGGGGGCCCAGCGTGGCCAAGTGATTAAGTTCACATGCTCTACTTCAGTGGCCCGAGGTTCACCAGTTTGGATCCTGGGCACAGACCTACACACCACTCATCAAGCCATGCTGTGGCGGCATCCCACATAGAAGAACTGGAAGGACTTACAACTAGCATATGCAACTGTGTACTGGGGAGAAAAAAAAAGAGGAAGATTGGCAACAGATGGTAGCTCAGGGCCAATCTTAAAAACAAACAAACAAACATTGGGTTGTTGCTTTGCAAGAAAATATAAAATCACGGGTATTTCTCCAACACTAAATATCTGCCTCACCGATATAAAATGTATTTCTTGTTGCCAGGTTTCTGTAACTATCTGAGTACACAGTAACTCTTTCTTGATGCCAGATCATAATGCAATATTTAAAAGACATTTTACATAGTGTTTAAAATCAAAGCACATAGAACCAAAGATGCACATAATTAGGTTGTGACAATAATATGAATAGTTATGAACAAGTTCACACATGACAATGACAACGATAGTAAAACTTCCCCTTACTCAGTAACAATTTTAAGATACCTCTGAATTTCAGAGATGTTGAAATGGGGGGGGGGTGCCTTTGAATTAATAAAATATGTAGATATATTATTTTTTGTGTTTTTTTTTTTTGGTGAGGAAGATTGGCCCTTAGCTAACATCCATTGCCAATCTTCCTCTTCTTCCTTGAGGAAGATTGGCCCTGAGCTAACATCTGTGCCAATCTTCCTCTATTTATTTGTATGTGAGTCACTGCCACAGCATGGCTGATGAGTGGTGTAGGTCTGTGCCCAGGATCCAAGCCTGTGAACCCAGGCCACCAAAGGGGAGCATGCTGAACTGAACCACTATGCCATGGGGCTGACCCCAAGTTTTGAATGTTTTTTCACTTTATATAAATAGAATCATATTTTAAGGATCATTTGAGACTTGCTTTTTCCTTCCACACTGTATTTTGAAATTCATCTATGGTAATGTATGTAGCTCTAGTTAGTTCATTTTCATTGTTGTATAGTATTCCATTAAAAGACTATATCACAATATACTAAGCCATTTATTTGCCTGTTTACTGGTCATTGTGTTGTTCCCAGGTTAAACAACGCTTCTATGAATTTTTTATGGATACTTTGTGGATAGACCTTCTCAAACTTATTAATATCATTGTACATATAGAAAATAATACTTGTAGGCACATTGAGGAAGTGGAAGGACAAGGCTATTTGCCACCTCAGGAGACCATTAGTCTGTGAACCAGAGGACAAGTCCACCCAGCCACTTTGAAGGCTAGGGGATTAATATATCCCCACTCCCTGCACCAAGACGCACCCAGCTTTCTGCTCCAGGATACAACTGCTAATTCCTAGGGTAAGCATATTTTCAGTTTTGCAAGATAATGTGAAATTGTTTCCCAAATTCTTTTACCATGTTGTACACCTGCCAACAGTGTATTTCTCTCCCTTGAGATTTAGTAGCATAAGACTTCTTGATTTTTGCCTCTCTAGTGGGGGTAAAATATCTCATTGTGGTCTTTATCTGCATCAGTTACAACAAGGTTGATATCTTTTCGTGTGTTTATTTTCCATCCTATTTCTTCTTCTGTGAAATGGCTGTTCATGTCTTTTGTCCATTTTCCCATTTGGTTCTTTGTGTTTTTCTTATTTATGTGTAGGAGTTCTTTATATATCTATATATTTTACATATTTTTATATACAAACCTTTGTGTTTGTGTGGGATAGGTGCAAATACTCACCCCTTCCTACACACACACAATGTTTGGTTTATCTTTTCACTTTCTTTACAGACTTTTTTGGTGAACAGTTTTTAATTTTAATGAATTGAATATAAATATCATTTTGCAATTAGCTCTTGTTGTCTTAACAATCAAGATCAAATAGATACAATCCTAAAAGTTGTGATGTTTTGCCTCTCGTGTTTAGGGTGTGGTGGGGAAAGCAAGAGCTATATTAGTGCATGGTCCGGGCAAGCCAGGGACACAAAGGAATCTAGGCTAAACCCTCCCAGGCACCACTAAATTTTAAAAGATGGGCCAAGGCAAGAGGGCCTCTTGCTGAAAATGGCCCTCGACCTCTCCTTTTCTTGAATCATACTGATCCAGGCTGGACTGACTGCCATCCATCCTGGGGTCTCTTCTCACCACTGCCCTGAGGGTGCCCTTCATTTCTCTCGTCTTTTGGATCCCCTAAATCTTGTGTCCCACATCTTCCCCTTGCTGGTTTACTCCCACGTTTGGATGAAGCACCAGGAGCATCCTGAGAAATGGCCTCTACAATAACATAAAAGACGAATTGTTCATTCAGACTCACGTGAATCAGATATCCTACCCCGCATCAAGTTTTACTAATAATTTCAAGAAAATAAGTAGTTGCTAGGAACAAGTGCAGCAGAGAAGTCTGGGACAGCTCAGCTGCTTCCCCAGCCCTTGCTCATCAGGACACACACGTGTCTAGATTAACACACGAGGTCTCTAGGAAATACCTGCAGCTCCGTTACTTCCATGGAAGGAACCATTTCAGTCGTGGAATATCTCTACTCAGACGGTTACATGGCTTGTGCGTGACATCTTCCAGGGAGCCATACCCTATAAATGAAAAGATTCCATGGGGTTTTTTGTTTGCTGTGTTGTTGCCATAGCAATCCTGGAGAGACCAGGTACATCCTGCCAAAAGCATTCCATAAGTACTAACTCTCCCACTAGCAAACATCAGTACCTGTTTGCCTGGAGGCCAGTCATCGGCAAGTTTACAAGAATTTTTAATTACAGGTCACCTTCTTCTTTCCCAGGGGCACCTCTCAGTATTGGATTGACGGCCTGATGCTAACCGTGCTCTTCCTACTACATTATAGGAAATCCTTTTAAACCCTGATTCAGTCATGGTCCAGTCAGCTGTAAGAAACCACATCAGTTATTTGAATAAATAATTTAATATTGGAAACTGGCTTCAACAGCTATTAGAGGACTAAAAAGCAAACTTCAGAAAGCAACCATCACCACTGCTCGATTGGAGAACAAAAAGAAAAGGCTGAGGTTGGCAGGAGATTGAAGGAGAAGCCCTGCAGAGCTGGAGTCAGACGCAGAGGGAGTGCTGCCCGTGGGCGCTGGGACCTCTGAGACAGGACAAGGTGGCTTGTCCTAGGAGAGTGGGGGACCAACTGCGACTGTGATCAGCTGCCACTGCCGAGGTGAAGAGCCATCACTCGGGGATGCTAACAAAAGAGTGACCAAAAGGAATGCAGCAAGTCCCTTCTCCAGCTTCAGCCTCCTAGTCTCTTTCCAGTGCCCCTAAATGACAGAACTTGGAGAGCCAGCTGGCCAAGGAGGAATCAGGTTTGCAGAGTCCCCGTCCTGGCACCACAAAGCAGAATATAGAAGAGCGGGTTTGGAGTTAAGAGACAATAACTTAGTAATCGGCACAAGGCACCCTTCTGATCACTCACATACACCCCACGCTTCTGCATATACTGAAATTTCCGCACAAGAACAACTTCCGGCTTGTGGATTTCCCTTATTCTCTCGTGAGCTCAGCAATGCGCTTTAAGTATTCAGTTTGAGTGTGTCATTGATCTAGCATCCAGGGGTGTGCTGTAGCAGGGCCTGGACAAATACCTCCTATGCCATGCTTTCTAAAGGGGAAACTCCAAGTACAGTTTTCAAATCCTCTGCTGAAATGGTTTGTGTCCTCATTCGCTCGCTTTCTATCTCCTGAAGGATCAGCATCTCCATTAGCTTTTGATAAATGTGTCCTGTGTCCACTAGTAGAATCTGTTCCAGCTTTTTTAAAAATGTCATCTTCTCAAAATGAATTTATCATCAAAACTCAGAGCCTTTTTCATTTGCAGAAACCAATTTGTCAGTTTTCAGCAAGTCTTACTTGAAATGGTCAAGCTAACATTTTCTCCACAGAAAAGAAGTATTCAACAAGAACTTGCCTTGTCCTATTTTTGGCTTGTCTGTCCCTGTTTACCTTCAAACATTGTGGTTAATTTCACGCCTGTCATTTTAGGGTCCTCTGGTCCTTCAAAAAGAGATTCTTTCCCCAGGAATTTAAAAGGATGTCGTTGGTCATTTCGGATTCTTAAAATTAAAAAGTGAATCTGACCTTTAAATTAAATCCATGTCTCGGTAAGTTTGTCCACCCTCAGCCCCTGCACCCCTACTTCCTTCTGACCTGAGCATGGATTATTCTAGAGCGACGGCTGGGACACCTTGCTTTTCCTTTTGATATATCACTTACTCCTTTGGAATCTAGAGGAAGCACATGTCCTAGGCCCCAGTTCACCTGCATTGTGTAGGGATTTCTCCAAAGCCTCCTCAAGCTTCTTCCTGTGACAGTTCCCAGGACAGCTCGGTCCCATCTGTTCATCTGACATTCCATTAAGTCTGTGTGCTACCACTGTATCCTGTTTTCCCCTTCCTGTTTCTCGCCACACTTACTCAGACAGAATGACAGAGTTTGCTATAATTCCTTGCCATAAATCTCTCCAGTCAGCTTTCTCCCCCTGTCCTAAGCCCCTTTCTCTGAAAGGACAGCCTTCAGGCCTTTTCTCCTTCAAATCCCAGTCCAAAACATCCCATAATGGAAATAAACATCTCCAAGTTAGGCCTCAGAAGATGATTTAACAACAACAAAAGAAACTGAAATATGTTATTTGTGCTAAAAGGCTAAGGGAACAGCTACATAACCCTGGGGGGACAGTGAGCTAACCCGTTTCGCCGAGCGGCCGTTTGAGCAGGCATCCTAATGTAGCAGCCGTGTTCCGCGTGACCTCGAAGAAATCACTGGGCCTCTCTACATCTCAGGTTCCTCACCTGTAAATAGAAATTCTGATACCCGTCCCGCTGACCTCACAAGGTTGGGTGAGGATAAAACGAGACCATTCATGCAGTAAATATTTGCTAAGAGTCTACCATGTGCCAGGCCCGTTCTAGGAACTGGGGACACAACAGTGAGTCATTTAAAACGTTGTGTTGATGAGATTCAGCCATATGGCTGCATGTAGCTGTAGACTGGCCATCCTCATTGCTATATAGTATCCTGTTCGGTGAATGTATCACGCTTGATTTAGCCATCTGACTCTTAGTGAGCATTTAAGTAGTTTCCAGGTTTTTGGAAACTGGAAAATGAGGCTATGAACATTCTGGCATACGTCTTTTGGTGAACTTAGGTACCCATTTCCTTTGGGTCAATTCCCTTTTAGTCTTTCTAATTAGGTCAGAAAGTCTCAGGCTGGTGCTAGCATGCTCTGACATCTCTCCAGCTCTTGTCAATCTGTCCTTATAACAGAGCACCAACCTCAGGCTCAGAGCCTTCAGCATCCTATTATAACCAGCTAGTCTACTAACATTGTTTTATCAGCATTATATATGTGTATATATATATAGATTTTTTTAAGATTTTATTTGGTAAAAAATTACTAGTGCTCCATTTATTCATATATAAATTTATTTATATTATTTGTATGTTATTTATACAAGGGGTTTTTTTGAAAATAAGTTTTTCTCAAGTTTAAAAAGTCATCATTTAAGTAAAGGTGTTAAGTAAATAGTGATTATGGTGGATACAGCTGGCAAAAATGTGCAAAGGGGTATGTGAAAGACTATAATGTAGGAAATGCTACTCTGCAAATACCGGGCTTTCGAGTTATGTATCCTTGCTTATCATCACTGGATAGCATTTTGCCCAGAGAGGCGTTGGTTTAATTAAAGACTAAGTGCTCAGATTGGGTGCGCTGGCGAATCATTCTAACACACTGGGTTTCCTCGTTTCCAGGAGGAAAACGTCACAGCAGGTAGGTTGGGAGGCTCCCGGAAGGACTTGGAACTAAAGTAATATGTGAACTGAACCTGGCAGGTGGAGAACAGCATCTTTTTAAGAAATAGTACATTTTCCTGTTTCTGTGTTCTTTGCCAGACCTGGTGGGTCAGTGGCACCTCCACAGTGAGGAGTGGGGCAGACGGCATGTCGGTGGGAGAAACAGGAGCAAAGGTTTTGAAGGGTTTTCTTGGGACATCAGGCGGTCACTGGCTGTTAGGAAGTGGGGGAAATAAGTAGCAGAGCACCTCCAGTAATCAGTGCCCCCACCCATCACTGTCACACTTGATCATGGTGACACTGATAACTGAGCACCTCTGAAATCCTAAGTACCCAAATCTACACCCACTCCTCTTTCCAACTCATGTCCCTAATACTTGTACTGAGACTCCAGCAAGCGTTTACTCCTCCAGGACTCCTACTCCACTGATCCCAAGTCTATCAAACTCTCCTCCTATCATTATTTTCGCCCTGATCCAGTTTAGATTCCACATCTCCATGAGTATAAACTCTCACTTGCAAACATCCTCTGCTCCCTGGTTGCTCCGTGAACAGCCCAGCAAGGCCCCAACCGTCTACCCCACTCTATGCTGGGTCTTTTGTTTGCCTTTTTTTTTTTTTTTTTTTTTTTTACTCTGAGCAGGGGAATGTTGCCAGAGAAGAGCACACACTTCTGTTAACCGGTCACACTCTAAGTTCATGATGTGAATCTCAAATATGCCTTCACTACTGTTCAGCTGTTCTATCTTCCTGCCCTGACTTTTTTGTCCAAATATTTCTCACCTTCTCACTACCCCCCAATCCTCCTTGCCCCACTCTCCATGCTCAGCATGCCTCATACTAGTTGAGAGAATTAAATAAAGTAATAAGCATAAAGCGCTTGCACAGTATCTGGCTCACAGTATATCTCAGTAGATGCCAGCCATGATTATTATCACTCCATTGTCAGTCACCTGGATAACGAGCCTATAAGCATCTACATCATGCTCAGATCTATATCATTCTCTCATCTATATCATTACCAGAGATCAGCCCCTCTCACTTTCTCAAGGACTCTGCTTCTGCGGTTTTCTCTTCTCTCCTGCTTTATCAACTGCCCCTCTCTGTTAGATTATTTACACCACTACATAAACATATTCTAGTATCTTCTATCTAAAAATAACTCTCTGTGAGTGAAATGGTGGCTACCAGGAGATTGAGGTTGGGGAGATAGTACAGATGTCGGTTAAGGATACAAATTTATGAATAATAAATAAGTCCTAGAGATCTAAGGCACAGTATAATGAATAGACAACAATGTTGTGTTATAATCATCAAACTTGCTGAGAGACTAGATCTTAATTATTGCAACCACTAAACTAAGAAGCAACAAAAATGTGACATGATTGAGGCGCTAATTATCATTACAAGGGCAATCATGTTACAATATATAAATGTATCAAATTAACATAATATGTAAATGTATCAAATCAATATGTTGTACAATTAAAGTTATACAGTATTATATATCAAATATATTTCAATAAAAGATTTAAAAATAAACATCAATCTTTGGATGCAGGATCCCCTCCATCTTCTACCTCATTGCTCCCCTTCAAGGCTAACCTTCTTTACAAAGTTATCTGTATCCACCATATCCACTTCTTCCCCTACCATGCTCTCCTCAACTCACTCCAAACTGGTCTCTCGTGTAACTTATTTCCATCATCCTGTAAGACAGTTCCTATCAAGGTGACCAATGACTTCCACATTCCCAAACCCAAAGGTCACATCCCTGTGTCATATTACTTGACCTCACATGCTACACAATCACTCCCTCATTGTAGCAATGTTTTATTCTCTTGCCTCCTCAAGTACCAAAGTCTCCTGGTTCTTTCTACTGAACTCCTTCTCAGTCTCTTTTGGTGGTTCTCCATCCACTGCTGAACCTGTGAGTGTTGGAGGAACCAGGCTGCTTCATCTGGAGTTCTCTCTTCTTGGTCCACAATCATTTCCTAGGTGACCTCATCCAGTTCTATCAATACCACTTATTATCTGCTAATTCCCAAATTTCTATTTCTAGCTCTGATCTCTGCTTGAAATGTTATACTCCCTTGCTTACTTCATGCCTCCATATGGGTGTCTACTAAGCATCTCAGACATAATGCATCCAAACTGAACACCTTCCTCCACCCTCTCTCCCAAGTCTTCCCCTGCTAGGTGAATGGCACTACTAGTCACCCAAGCCCAGATCCAGGAGGTACCTTGGATTACTCCCTTTCCCTCACTTCTCCATCCAATCCATTGAGTTCTTCAAGAATACTGCCAAAAAATCCACAGAATGGTAGAAGTATTTGCAAATTATATATCTGATAAGAGATTAATATCCAAAGTATATAGAAAACTAAAACGTAACAACAGCAACAAATAAAACAAACAATTGATTTAAAAATGGGCAAAGGAAGTGAATAGACATGTCTCCAAAGAAGATATACAAATGGCTAATAAGCACATGAAAAGATGCTCCTTAGGGAAATGAAAATCAGAACCACAATAAGATATCCTGTCACATCCCTTAGGATGGCAGAAGGAAAGAAAGGAAGAAAAGAAGGAAGGAAGGGGGAAATGAGGAAGGAAAGAAAGCAGGAGGGAGAGAGGAAAGAAAGAGAGAGAGAGAAGGAAAGAAAGAAAGAAAATAAGTGTTGGTGAGCATATGGAGAAATTGGAATCCTTGTGCAACTGTAGATGAGACTGCAAAATAGTGCAGCCATTACGGAAAACAGTACTGAGATTCCTCAAAAAGTTAAATATAGAATTACCATATGTCCACCAAATTCATTTCTGGGAATATACCCAAAAGACTTGAAAGCAGGGTCCCCAAGAGATGTTTGTACACCCATGTTCACAGCAGCATTATTCACAGTAGTGAAGATGGACAAGCAACACAAGTGTCCACTGATGAATGAATGGATAAACAAAATGTGGTATACACATACAATGGAATATTATTCAGCCTTAGAAAAGAAGGAAATTCTGACACATGCAACAGCATGGGCGAAACCTGAGGACATTATGCTAAGTGAAAAAAGTCAGTCGCAAAAGGACAAATATTGAAGGGTTCCATGTTATACAAGGTATTTAGAGTAGCCAAGTGCATAGAGACAGAAAGCAGAATAGAGGTTCCAGGAAATGGGGAGCTGTTGTTTTATGGGTACAGATTAGTAAGTTTCACTTTTGCAAGATGAAAAAGTTCTGGAGATGGATGGTGGTGATGGTTGCACAACAATGTGAATGTACTCACGCCACTGAATTAGACACTTAAAAATGGTTAGGGGCCAGCCCGGTGGTGTAGTGGTGAAGTTTGCATGCTCCACTTCAGCGGCCCAGGGTTCACCGGTTTGGATCCTGGGCACAGACCTACACACCGCTCATCAAGCCATGCTATGGCACTGTGCCACATAGAAGAACCAGAAGGACTTACAGAAAGATATACAGCTACGTACTGGGGCTTTGGGGAGGAATATTGGCAACAGATGTTAGCTCAGGACCAATCTTCCTCACCAAAAAAAAAAAAGTATACCTTTAAAAAAATGGTTAAATGGCAAATTTTATGTATATTTTACTGCAATTTTTAAAAGTATAAATAATTTTTTTAAAAAGAATACTACCAAAATAGATGCCAAATCTGGCTGTTCCCTCCATCTCTAGTACCACCTAACCCAAGCCACCATCATCTCTGCCTGGACTCACTAGCTTCTAGCTGGCCTCCCTGATTCTCCTTTTGACACCCCCAGAATCTCTTTGTCACAGAACAGCCAGAGTAATCTTTTTAAGATGTAAATCATGTTCAGTTACCCCTTTGCTTAAAATCTTCCTATGGCTTCCCATCATGCTTACAATAACATTCCTGCTCTTACTGGGGCACAGAAAGCTCTGCACAATCTCATTCTTGGACCTCAACTCTTACCACCCTGCTCCTCCCTGCCATGCTCTGGCCACGAAGCATCCTGTCGGCTCCGTGAGCCCACCGATTGTTCCCACCATATGCGTTCTGCACTAGCTTTCCCCTCTGTCTGAAAGTCTATTCCTCTATATCTCTTTCTGCTCTGAATCTGACTCGATCTACAGCGGCTCCAAATCACCCTCGGTCACATCACTCTGTCCTAATTTTCTCCACAGCACTTACACCATCTGATGTTTTTTCCATCTCTTATTTTTGACATTTGTTTCTTGACGGTATTCCTCCACTGGGAGTAGCACCTTATGTGACCCTGAATCCCAGAGCGTAGAACAGTACCTGAGCCATAGCAGACACTCAGGAAATATTTGTTGAATATTAAATGAATGAAAGGAAGAAACTAGAGAAAGGGAAATTAGTTTCAAAATTTTGCAAGGAAAACCTGGCATAACACCATATCCCCCAGGATAGTTACTTAGAAACAGAAATATAACAAATTCAGAAAACTTTATTTGTATTTTACAAGCATCTCAAACTCAGCACGAGCAAGAGCACAGAACATCTTCCTTTTTATCCACTCAAAGCTGCTCTTCCTCTTGACTCCTCTCCTCCCAAAACCTGCACGATCTGTTGCACCTACTATCTAACAGACAACCCGAACAAGAAAATAAAACTTGACGGACGAGATATGTTTGTTTGTAATGCCTGAACTTCCTGACGTTTAGGGCGAAATACCCCGATTAGTCTCACAAAGAAATGAGTTTCTAAAGAAACTTAAAAAGCTTCCTGTGGCCCCCAAATCACCCTCCAGCGAAAGCCTAGGTCGAGTACTCACAAGAGTAGTGCGGAGCCAGCACAGAGTAGTCAAGGAGGTGTTAGGTCAGGAGGTTTCTGGGATCCCCCCACTGCAACCACCTGCATCCTAAAACTGGTCCCAACTGTCCCAGCTGGCTCCCATCTTTTCCCCTGCCCTTGAGTGAGGTGAGTCTTCAGTTGGGGTCCAGACTGTGTCTGGGTGAGTTTTTAAAATGGTACACCTCCACTATTAGATCACTAACAACGTGAAGCTCTGGAAACATAAAGCTGGGGGAAACACATTCTGTTTCGTGAAACCCACCTTTTCGGCTCGGCGACTCGCGGCGCTTCTCCAGGTCGATGCGCCGCACAGCCCGCAGAGGCGCCCGCGAGGTGGCGCTCGTCCTCCACTGTACCTATGCGAGATCCGGCGTCCGTACAGTTCTCAAACCCCGGAGGCCATCTCCAACCCTCAGTTTTCACAGGTGAGAAGACTATGCTCCAAAGGGAAAGTGTCTTCCGTGAGGTCTCATCGCTGCAGCTTAGAGGCTCGAGCAAACCCAGCTCCCCATATTTCCGAACACAGTGAATATTCATCACCTGTCTCTCTACACACGGTTTAGTTTATTGATTATAATATAATAATGGCATGTTTCTTTCTGCACAACAAGCTTTAGATTCAGGTCCTCAGGCCTTAGCGTCCTTTATTTTCAAAGGCACGGAACAGAAAAAAAACGTTAGATTTGCCTGCCTGAATTCTTTCTTTGATTTCCTTAAGTTCCAAGCGCCTTTTTTTGAAGAACGCATAGCATAGAAACGAGTAGGGAAGACAATGGAAAACATTTAAAGAGAATAAACATGAAGGTTAATGACAAAAACTGGTTAGAGAAGAAAACCCAACTGGATTGGCATTAGATAAAGTCATATTGGAACCCCGATTTAGCCGCTTACGAGGTCAAGTCATTTAAACTCCGTGAGTCTCAGTTTCCTCATCTGTAAAATGGGGATAATAATGTTTTCTGCTCACCTCACCCTCAGGGTTATGTGGATTCAATAAAACAATAGGTTGCTGGCATATTGTTGGTGAGCAACATTTGTTTAAATATAAAACTACGTTGGCCCAAAATAATGCTTCTCTCTGCAGTCTGATATACCTGGAGCATGTGAGTGAAAAATCCTAGTGGGAAACGGATGACATAGGAACCCAGGAGCCGGTGTCTGCTGTCAGGCAAGTGGCGTGTTGCTTGACGCCACGCTGCGGAAGATTGGAGGCCCCTGGGGAGCCTGTGGATGGGGACAGGCGGTCAGTCCCGGGCGCGGCCTCTGCCTGGACCTGGCTCCAGCGAGCCTGCACTGGCGCCCCCACCCCGCCCGCCAGCTCGCGCAGTTCAAGCTGCGGGCTCTGAGGGCACCGAATGCAAACCCTCGTTTTTAAGGACTGGAAACAGTGGCCCAGAGAAGGCAGGTGACTTCGGTCAAAGTCATAGTTGTCTGAGAAATGAGTCCCGCGTGGCCTCCAGTTGCAGAGCAGCCTCTGGCACGCACCCTCGGGCCGCTCCGGGCACAGAAGGCGTTCTCCTCCCAGGAAGACGGAGGACTGCCGAGGGCGCAGGTGGAGAGCGGCGGGGACGCGGCGCGCGGTGGCCCCACCAGAAAATCTCGGCGGATTTGGGTCCCCGGGAGCGCGGGAGCGGGCGCAGCAGCTTAAGGCTCGCGCCTGAGAGCCTGGGTTCCCCGCTCTCCGGGACCCCCTTGGCTCTCCCACCCTCACCCCACGCTCTGCCCGCGGCCCGTGGAAGCCTCACCGCCCAGCAGCGCCTCGGACCCGGGCTGTTCCGGGGCTGGGAGGGCGCGGCGCGTAGGGGGCGCGCGGGAACCAAACTGCGGACAAGAAAGAAGACTTGGGAAGAAAGAAACAGAGGAGGAGAAGAAGACTAGGAAAGAGCAGGGCGAGGGGCCCGGGAGGAAGGCACAAGCGTGGATCGAGCCCCGCGCCGGGGCTCCCCGGCTCCGCCGATTCCCGGGGCTGGCCCAGGCCAGAGCGCGGCGCCAACTGAACGTCAGGCGGTGTCGGGCAGTCGCGGGGTTCCAGGAGCTCTTGGCCACACCTGGAGCAATTACCGTCAATGGGCTGGAAGGTGGGCCCCGGAGCGTCCGCGCCCCTGTGCCAGCCGATCTCCGGCCTTGCGCTACGCGAGGACATGCTGAGCCCTGGCCACACACACCCACTCACCGGCCTTGACTCTGCACGTACCCAGGGAAATCTCTGCATCCGTCCACCTCCGCTCACAGTCTCCTAGAACCTTTTCATCCCCACCCAATCCCTATTAGGAGCAGCTTCTAGTTGTAGCTCTTGACCGGTGTGTTTATCCTCCGCCAACACCCAGCTCCTGGCCCTGCCTGCAGCTGTTCACCAGACCTAAGGATCGAGTAACTGCAGCAGTTGCCCGAGATGACACGAACCTTTCTCGCTGTGCGCCTCCCGAAGACTCGTAATGCAGCCACTTTCTTACACTCCAGGCACGCAAAAAAAAAAAATCCCGGACAACTCAAAATCACCGAACCGCATCTGTCCATCCTTTAAAATCCTCGGCCCAAGCCTGTGGCAAAGGACATATCCTACCGTTTGAAGGGGCAACTAAATGGTGGTTATTATTTTCAAGTAAGTCTTTGTATAGCCCCCAAACTTACTTTAATACTCGGTCACTCAACTTGCAAACATCTCTCCCTGTCCATGTGTCCGGAACTCACTCTATTATTTGTCACACCAAGTCCTAACCCCACAAATGGATAGCTGTCTGCAACACACGGTTCACACCTGCCCATCTCTCACTTTCTGGGCGATCTGTGCCAATCTCCTCCTGCACTTGCCCCCAGAGAATAACGACAAATTGTCTAGGGTGGTGGGGAGGGGGTAATTCGAAGAATAAGTAAAGATCACAGGGAGGAAGGAAAGAACCCGCTTTCTTTTGAAACCTCGTAAGCGTTCTGTTCTGTTGCCCTCCTGGCCTGAAGAGCGTCTCCTTCCTTACGATTGCTGGATACTGACACCAAATTTAAACAGCTTTCCCTCACAACTGATGTAACCTTAAATAGCTTTCAAGGGCAATGACCTCTTCAATCGTAAGTTTTTCTCCCCAATACACTACCAGATCTGCACTGTAGTGTACTGGGGATGCAAAAAACCATCATGTGGCTGAAATACTGGAAAGTACAGATGCTGCAAAGGCCCCCCCACACACACACTGAGACTGAAAACGGTAAACAGTGGGTGTATTTCAGTTTGCGGTGCAGAACAAGAACCACCAAAAAGAAAGAAACAATGGGAAATGTTATTTATTTTAGTAACATCAAAAACACTAACCCCAGCAATTTACTAAGTTAAAATCACAGTTCTTTAAACTTACTTAATGGTTAAAGCTGTGTTTTTGGTGTTAGGTTAAACCCCTGGTAAAATTTATGGAAGATAGTAAAGTATATTACCTGAGTAAATTTTTTATTTAAAAATAAATAACGTAAATGAGTAACAAATGTTTTGATATACCCATAATATTTCTGTTTCTTAGTTTGGCTCCTTCTATTACATAAAACAATGCATTTCTTATTTTTCTAAGAGCATTTAATGTCGTCAGTTTGAGATCATTGCTATGGTAATTCCCAGGTAGCTTTTAAACAAACACATATCTTTTTCTAATCTTATTCCACTCACAAGTAACAGAATATTTAAAGAACAAATAGAAAGTCTTTTTCTTTCTTCCTGGTGTAAAATTTAACAAACTCCAATTAAATTCAGTATTGACCACCCAGGGAAAAGACCATGCAATTTCCAGAAACTCTCCCAAAGATGCCTTCCAATTTCTCGTGTGACTTTGGTTCTAACTGTACCGTCTTTTTCTTTTTAATTCCTCTATAGAAATCGAATCAAATAAAATACGATGAGAAAACAAAAATATTCCTCGAATAATTTTAAGTAACTGATTATTTTAGCGAAAAGAATTAGCAGTGAGGAAGCCGCGAAATTGTAAGGGGGGAAAAAGCGCATTTTATTCTTCCTATCAATGAACCTTCCTAGAGAAAAAGACCACGCGCGCGATTTATGGAACAGCTTCATCTTGGATTTTCCCCTCAGATTCTGACGCAACGAAATAGCGTGTTTCATAAAAGCGGTGGAATAGGTGGATATGTCTGCAGAGGGAAGAAACGTCGTTTCTCGGGCAGCGTGTCTGGGTAAGTGAATCTCCCTGTTGCCGGAGGATGCTTCGAGGACCAGGCTTGGGAGTGAAGGAGTTAAGTCAGACCCTGACTTTCTCTGCTCAAAGTGCCCAGTTTTGTCTGTTGGAGTCAACGTCGCCTAGCTGGAGCCAGCCAATGGAAGGCTGGGAGCGCCCTGGACGGCCCAGAGAGGGGGCGTGGCTTGAGGCTGTCACTCAGCGGTGAGGAATGACACCCGAGCGGGAGGGGGGTACCGTGGAACGCCGAGGAACGAAAGAGAGAAGAAACAGATAAAACCAGGGCAGGGGGTAAAAAGGTGCCCCGCGCCTCTCGGAATCCAGCGGCTGCTGTCGCCGCCGCCGCTGCGACCAGGGGTGGGCTCCGGAAGAGCCGACCCAGCAGGGAAGGGAGAAGAAAAGCCAGGAGCGAAATCCTGCAGGAGAGGAAGAGACAGAGGCGCAAAGAAAAAGTGACTACGGCCGTGCGCCCCGGAGGCACTCAGGAGGGGACTGCAGCCGCGGAGGGGCCGCCGCTGATCCTCCCCCCACGTCCTCCAAGGGGCAGACCCCCGCCCGCCCCTAGGGGCGCGAGGCGATGAGATAATCCAGCTGAGCTGCGAAAGGAGAGCGTCTGGCGTTGGATTGGGGGGAGGGGGTCTCCGGGCGGGGTGGGCCTCGGAAGTGGGGGTGAGGGTCGGCGCTGATCCTGGGCCAGAGGGGGGCGGGGGCTGCTGGGCCGCGCAGGAGAGGGCTGCAGGGGCCTCGCGCGCGGGACTCACTCGCGCTGCGGCGGCTCGCGCGCTCCGTCCAGCTCGGAGCTGCCCCGCGCCCCAGCCGCCCGCCCGGCCGGCCGCTTCGGCCCGCGGCTCAGATGGCTGTGCGCGGCGCCAACACCTTGACGCCCTTCTCCATCCAGGCGATCCTCAACAAGAAAGAGGAGCGCGGCGGGCTACCTGCGCCGGAGGGGCGCCCGGTACTCGGGGGCACAGCGGTGGCAGTGGCTGCGCCGCCCGCTGTCTGCTGCTGGCGGCTGTTTGGGGAAACAGAGGCGGGTGTGCTGGGGGGCACCGAAGACTCTCTATTGGCGTCGCCTGCCGGGACTAGAACGGCTGCGGGGCGGACCGCGGAGAGCCCTGGAGGCTGGGACTCGGACTCTGCGCTGAGCGAGGAGAACGAGGGCGGGCGGCGCTGCGCGGATGCGCCGGGGGCCAGCGGGACAGGCCGTGCGGGGGGGAACCTGGGCCTTGGCCAGCCGGTCTGCGAGCTGCCCGCCGCCAAGGATCTGGAGGAAGAAGCCGCGGGCCGAAGCGACAGCGAGATGTCGGCCAGCGTCTCAGGTCTGCTGAGGCTTCGCTGGGAAGGGGGCCGGGCTGAGGGGCTGGGCAAAAAGGGCAACCTCGCCGAGTGGGGTAGGTCTGCTGTGAGCACCCTGCGCCCTGGGGCCCGGGGGCTGGCCGAGACGCGAAGCTCTGCGCTCCAGCGCAGGCTGCTCTAATCCTCCGGGAACTGAGCCCGAGAGAGGACCAAGCAAGTCCTCAGCGCCCTGCGTCCTGGAGCGAGGCCTGAGACGTCCTGGGGCAGTGTACTCTAGACCGGACTGGAGAGAACCACTGCAGCCTGGCTTTGAGTCCCTTGTCAGTGCCTTCGGTTGTGTCTGTCTCCAAATCCCCCAAATCAGCCAAGAGACCTCGGGTAGCCAGTGCCCGGGCCCTGGCCCAGAGAGGAGAGGCGCTCCCGGCTGAAGGTCCCAGGGTCCGGCCCCTGAGCTCAAGGATAGGGAGTGAACTATACCTCCTAGTGGGCCGGAGGCCGAGGATCTGCCCAGCCCGGGCTTTGGGAGGAGGGCTTGTTTAGCTTTCCCAGATCCCAGGGCCGGGAAGGCTGCCCTGGGGTGAGCACTTAAGAACTGGAGGCAAACCCAGCGGCCAGCTGAAGGCAGAAGGGCTTGATTTAGGTCAGCCCAGATGCAGCCGAGAGAGGGACGTCCTCAGCCACAGGCCAGCTCGTCATTTGATCAGAAGACGCCTGTGCCTGCCCCAGTTGGGTGGACGCTTCTGTAGGCCTCACGCTGGTCCCAAGGAAACAGTATCTGCCACAAGCCAAACGCGGGACCTCTCTGCTAGGGTGTTGCAGGAGAACGGGGAGAGGCCCCCGAAGCCGGCGTCAGTTTAGTGTCCCAGGACTTCAAGCAGGGGCAGCGCTCCCCTCTTTACCCCCAATCCCCAGCCCTCCTCTCATTTCCTTGCGAAGAGAGAGAGAGAAGCCCACCCAAGGCCTTGGCACCGCCTATTGCCACAGCCTTCGCAGCAATTCCAGATGGCTGGGGGCGGAAGACTCCGCATACTTCTTTTTCAGGATCTGTCCCCCCGCCTTCGCTTTACGTGAGGCCGATGCGTGTGTGCTGAGACAATGCGTGTGTGCGAGTGTGTGTGTGTGTGTGTGAGAGAGAGAGAGAGCATGAATGCGGGGAGGGGGTGAACCCAAGGAGGGAAAACGAAAAGCAATCTAGACCCCCCCAGGGTTCAGCTCTCAGAGCCGGGAAGGCTTTCGAGGATGCTCAGTCCCAGTGTCCCACGTTACTGAGGCGAACCTTGGGCCCAGAGAGGGCAGGGAGCTAGATCTCTGCCGCACAGCATTTGATACAGCGGCTGAGTCCGTTGCCTGGGACAGGCCTGGATGCCGGAAGCGAGTGGGACAGGGTTCTGAGACTTGTCTCCAGAACCCGCAGCCTCTAGGCCCTCCCAACCGCTCTTGTGGGATCAAAGCGTATTTCCGCCTGCCACTCTTTCCCCCACCCCCGCAGTTGAGGCAGGACCTCATTCCTCTGCGGCGCTGACAGTCTCTTATTTCTGTTCCCACTGGGCTCCGCAGGCGACCGCAGCCCTAGAGCCGAGGACGACGGTGTTGGCCCCGGAAGCGCACGCGTGTCCGCACTGTGCCCTGGAGCCGGCGGCGGCGGCGGCGGGCCGGCGGGCGGCGCGGAGGAGGAGGAGGAGCCCGCGGCGCCCAAGCCGCGCAAGAAGCGCTCGCGGGCCGCCTTCTCCCACGCGCAAGTCTTCGAGCTGGAGCGCCGCTTCAACCACCAGCGCTACCTGTCTGGGCCCGAGCGCGCAGATCTGGCCGCGTCGCTGAAGCTCACAGAGACGCAGGTGAAGATCTGGTTCCAGAACCGTCGCTACAAGACCAAGCGTCGGCAGATGGCTGCCGACCTGCTGGCCTCCGCACCCGCCGCCAAGAAGGTGGCTGTGAAAGTGCTGGTGCGCGACGACCAGAGACAGTATCTGCCTGGAGAGGTGCTGCGGCCACCCTCGCTGCTGCCACTGCAGCCCTCCTTTTATTATCCTTACTACTGCCTCCCTGGCTGGGCACTCTCCACGTGCGCAGCCGCCGCTGGCACCCAGTGAGCCGGCCCGGGGCGAGGCAGCGAATGATCCCCGCGCTCCAGCTCCAGACGGCCGCTGACGGCTATGCAGGTTGTGCTCTGTGCAGGGGCGCCCCGCCGAGGGGGCAAGTGGAGGCTGAAATCCAGCCCTGGCTCTGTTATCCGGGACGTGCGCCCTGGCAGCGGGACTGAGTCTGCCCAGAGGGGGCGCCTTTTTCTAGTTTGAACAGAGGCACCCTTATGGCCTAGGGGCCCTGCTCCCCGCTCACCTGCCTGGAAGCCCTTGGACATTATTTATTACCACAATGTTGGATTTGGATTGTGTCTGCCTGGGGATGGCGTTCCCCCGGAGCGGAGAGAACTCCTGGAAACCACATAGCCTGAATCCCCAGAATTTCAGGCCTGCCGGGAGCTTCGTGCGCTAGGCCACACGAGTTCATGGTATCCATGCTACCAATCTATGTGTATCTACATATCTATTAGTTTTGGGAATTGCGTTTGTAACAAAGGGGTGCAGAACCCTGGCAACCCCAAGGAACCAGGCCATGGGTTGATTTGAACCGTGAGGGGTTTGGTTTTCGGCCCTCCGTCCCACCCCTCCCCGGCTTGAGAGCTCGGGTAGGGACGCCCGACTGGGTGCTGAATGTAAGGAAGGGAGCCTCCGAGCACAGGGCAGGGCAGGGGACCGGAATCTTCCCTCTCGGAGGTCCAGGGCCAGGACCAACGGTGGGCCAGGGAGCCCCCAACCAGGAGAGAGCAAACCCGGGCAGCCCTTCGCAGAAACTTTCCTTTATTTCTTTTTATTTTTTAAAGGACGTTAAAACTTGTAGCACTTTTCAGTTGTTTGTATACAAATGACGGTTATTTTTGTATTCAATGTGAATACCCCTGTCCAGCCTTTCCGTGGCGTCCTCCGCAGTACTGCCGGGCCCTCTGTCTCTACCGTCGGCTCTCCGCGCCTCCTGCGTCCTGACCGGGGATTCTCCCATCCCTGTCCCTCCCCCTAGGACAGGTGTGTCAACCTCGCCGCTTTTCGCCTCCTTAAGGGCACTGTGCACTCAACTAGAGTATTAACTGTAAAAAAAAGATTTGTGAAGTTTGGAAGCTCTATTCGCTGTATTTTTTTCCTTTAATTTATAAACTCTTAGTTTAACATGCCCTGCTGGAAGCAGTGTTTTCTCTGAGCCTCTGTCCGTCTGGCTTTGGGGAAATCATTAACGTGGGAAATATCTGGGGCTCAGATATTTCAGTCCTGGACCGAGGCCGCCTCACCCCTCCTGCAAGTGGCCCTGTTGCCCACCGCGCAAGCAGGGTTTAAACCTGGGCGGCTGAGGGAATCGCGATTTCAGGGACTTTGCAGGAGTCACAGACGATTCCCACTGAATCGCGAGCAAATTTCTCCGATCCCCTTTCTTCTCGCAGGCGTTGGTTTCAGAGTCTAGGAAGCGCCCGTAGCTGAACCCGCAGCCAATTTCTGTCCTCCATCCTGACCTGCTGACCCCTCCACCTGCTCCAATCCTCTCTGCTTTCGATTTTCTGAGCGTTTCTCTAAGTGATCGTGTCTTTATTTCGTTTTGAGAATAGGCTAGCAAAAACTCTCCCTGAAATTCTGAAGCGATTAGGGGCGAAGGAGGCGATAATGAAGTGTCTCACTGGGAGGGTCACCTGCGCTTTGACCCCCTTGTTCCAAAGCGCTTCCACTCCCTCGATGACATGGAGTCATTTGATCCGCACAGAAGCCCACTCTGGGAACAGAGGAGGGCAGGGGGAGGGTTATTTATCACCCCATTTTACAGACGAACACGCCCCGCTGGCCTTTCAAGACTCCCCCGGAGGCGACGGATTCATCGGAGCAAAATGCCCACCACTACCCTCCCCTCATGCCGGTCCAGGGCGAGCAAGGAAGAGTTAATGCCACATCGCCCGCGCTGAGGCCTCCAGGCCGCTGCCGAGCCGGGAAACGCAGAAACCCCGGTCCCCACTACTTTCAATTTCACCGGGAGCGGATAGGCCAACTCGCCCTCCTCTCCAGCCCGCGACCTTGACCAGCCTCCGGAGCCCCAGGCCTTGCTACCCTCAAAGGCCTGGGCCAGGCGTCTGCAGCCCCTCGGCCCGGAGGGGACAGACAGATAAGCTTTACAAAACAGTTCCCGCATCTAAAACAGCGAAACGTGAAGGGAAAGGCAGAGGCCCCCAGGACAGGCACGCCTCCCCCATGTCCAACTACCCTCCAAATGGTGTCTGAAATCGTTTTGTTCCTTTTTGACAAGTTTAAACATTCCATTTTATTTCATTATTAATCATGAATGATTTTTTTCTTGCAGAAAGTTAGAACATTTTTAATAATGTGAGAATCTCTTCTCTTCCTCTCTCCAGAGATCGCCAACACTGAGGGGTTCTTTTGGCGGGGAGGGGTCGATTTTTCCCTCCTGCTGAAAATGTCAGTTGTTTGTGATTACGTCCTAAGAGGGTAGTTTGTTCTCCATCCTTGCGGGTTTGGAGTCGAGAGAACTGGGGAGTTTCTTCCGAGTAGGCCGGGCTGCGCCCCTTCCCTTCCTCACCCCCCTCCAGCTCCCCGCCTGGGCCAGTTCTGCTGGGCTGACTCGAGTCGCCTGGGAAAAATGACTCAAACGAATTCAGTTTGACCTGGATTGTTGCAGTTTCACTCTGAGCTGCCCGGAGGCTGACATTGGTGCGAACGCCTTGAGATCTGATTCTAGGAGCCGGAGGCAGCCTGCGGGTCCAGCCCGGCCTTGGAGGATCTCCCACCGCATTTCGCGACCCACGATGGGTGTCTTTACCTGGGCTCTAGGCCGCAGACGCGGCTCCTGTTGGAAATTTGCGGTATTGCTTTCTTCGTTTCCTTTTCCTTCTCCATTCCCACCCCCGCCCGTTTTTTTAAAGATGAGAAAGAGTCAGTCCTGCTGTCTGCTCGCCCTCCTTCCTGCGGGAGGGCGTCTTGGTCCATCCGCTCTCTCTGCTCTGGGCTGCGCTGAACCCTCTCGGCCTCTGGGTCTGGTCGGCCGAACAGCTGCCGCCCGAGCCGAGGGGACTTTTCACCTCTTCCTCTTTCTCAGCCCCTTTTGGTGCTTAGGGAACCTCAGAGCTGGCCTTGGGGTTCGCTGGATCCGACCCACACACTTAGATGGGCAAACTACCGTGGGAGGAATGTCTGGGAAAGGGGGTGGAACGCACGGTGACCCGCACTTGAGCCCAGCCCAAGGATTCAGGCTCAGCCCACGGATCTTGCTCTGGGCAGCAAATTTGGGATCCACTGGCTGCCAAATGTCGCTGGTGTGTGTGTGTTTCTGTGTGTGTGTGTGTGTGTGTGTGTGAAAGAGACAGAGAGAAAAACTCAAACCCCTAGCCTGTTGGTCTTGGCTATCCCAAGCTGCATCTCACTCCAAGCAACTAGTTTTGAGGGGCTCATGGAGCCCAGAGGGTATCTCAGAAAAGCCTGGCCAAGCAGGGGAATTTAAGCATAGGTTCTATTTCGGAAAATAAATGGCTTCCGGGCCGCAGCAAATTTGCCTCTTCTCGCCCCTCCTCTCAGCTAGCAAACGGGAGAGGGTGACGGCGGATCTGACTTCATCCGAGGAGGCCAGAGGATGGCCAGACCTCGACGTCCCCGGCAGTTTAGTGGGAGCCATGTCCCGAACCCCAAGAGGCTGGGCTCATGGAGGGGTGGCGTCTAGGGAAGCGAGAAATTGGCAGGGCAAGCCAGCGCTACACTGAGCACCCCACAGAGACAGGACCTCATTTACAGGCCTGCAGACGTCCGGCAGGGCGGGGGTCCTGCGACTCTAACGCCCCAGTGGGCCGCCGCAGGAGCTCGGTCCCCAGCAGGCAGACACTCCACCCACGTGTTCGCCAGGAAAGGTAGAATCCGGCCTCCCAAGGTCCACAGAGTCCGCCTTGCTTTACAGAAAGGCTCTCGCCTCGGGGGGGAAAGCGACCGCCCACGGAGCTGAGCAGCCTGGAGAGTTAGACCTTTCCCCCAAACCCAAAAACGGGCGGAGGAGCTCCTGGGGCGAAATGACGAACAGCCGAGCCAGGCAGCCCCGCTCTGGGTCCCAGGCCGCTGCTGAGGGGCCGCCAAGGCTTCAGTCTGCAGACCCCCAATCGCACCCTGCTAACAATCTTAACTGAGACCCACACCGAGCTGCGTGGGAACTGCAGGACGCAGCAAACGCTTGAAAGCGCTTTGTAAGTCGGAAAGCACTCAGGGTGGGTATGGGAGGGTAGTTACACACGTTAGTGGCCCTGCTGCCGGTGAAGCCCGCGAGCCTAGGGCCGCGAAGGAAGCGTGAGCAGAGGCTCCTAATCCGACGGGAGCCCCGAGGGGCATCCAAACAAGACATAAGAACAAGAAAAACAATAATAATAACCATAACTCCATTCTTTTGTCTGGGGTGTTACACGTCAAAAAGTGCTTCCGCTTCCTGTTCCACAACAGTTTGCTGAGGCCGCCTTAGCCGTGTGAACATGACCTCCGTTTTACAGATGGGGAAACTGAGGTACAAAGAGACACTTGACTTGCCCGAAGTCACAGGCCATTAAGAGACCACTTCAGGGTCTTTCAAAGCTCAGAAGCATATTTTAGGATTTGAGGCATCCTTTAGAACTGCCATTCCCCAGGTTTGATTCTGGGATGGTTGGGTGACAAAAGCATGGGTGTGCTTTGAAAACCATTAAGCACTGTACAGCTGGTATGGACTACTGTTACTGTTGCCACGGTTATTATTATGAACTTCTGGGCAATGCTGAATCCGCTGATCTGAAACAATCTTCCTCCGACTCCTGGATCTTTCAGAGGTTTCCAAGTGCCCTGTGACGTGCTCAGCGAAGGGTCCCTCACAAGTATTGAGACGCTGAACCTCTAGCTAGGTTGTTTCCTAGTCTGGATAAAATGCTTTTAAAATGAAGAAATGCCAAATCAGGGTTGCAAAGAAAAAATGTTATATTGTAAATGGCAACATGTAATAAATTAAGGTGTTTTTTTTTCTGTAGTTACACATAGAAGTTATTCAACATAAAGTGAGTTGTTCAAATCATTAAAGCATTTATAAAGGAAGGTTGATTCCCAGGGCCCTGCAAGAAGGGGTGGTCCGGTGTGGGGTCCAGGTCAAGTTGAACGATGAACTGCTTTCAAACCTGTTGGTTGTACACCAGGCTGTGCCTCCGCTGAAGGAAACGTCAAAGTTGCTGCTGCAGCTTTTTGCTTTGAGGCGGGCAGGGAGAGGCAAGGAGCGTGGCTTCTGGCGGACCCGGAGCTGACCCCAAATTCGAATTCCAAGGGAACACATGGTAGTTGCAGGAGCGGGGGAGTCACCTTTCCTGAAGCCTCCAGCGAGGTAAGCTCACTCTTGGACTCAAACTTTTCCTCTACGCTTGCGGGCATGTGCGCGACACGCTCCCGAAGCCCAAGGCCCGCGCTCTCGTCCACTCGCAGTCTCTCAAGCGTTGCGGTTTTCTCCCTCCGCGCCCACGCCCGCAGTCCTGGGTGCGGCCCTGCAGCCCTGAGGTTAGCGCGCTGGAGAAGCCAAGGGCGCGTTGTCTCTGCCCAGGTCGCACCGTCTTCACCGAGTACCTGCATTACTCCTACTGTTTCTGCAACTACTATTTTAGCTTCCGACTTGAAGATCCAACGCAAGGGCTGCGCAGGCCTGGGGGCTTCTCAGTGAGTCCTTCCTGTCCTCAGCCCGGCTCCCTGTGGTCGTCACACTCAGGCCTCCGCTCCCTTCGACTTGGGCCTGCGCCCCAGAGCTTAGCGGATTCCCGGGCCCTAGAAATCTGGGATGTGTGAGATGAGAGCTTTTCTCCCCAGCCTGGCACATCCAAGGGTGGGAAGTGGTCAAATGGGGCTCACTGGCCCCATGGATCCATAAAGTGTGTCTTTCTCCGGCCTGGAGTCACTGTCGGGAAGCATCTCTGCCACTGACTTGATGAATCTTAGGTAATTAACTTCTCTTCTCGATCTCTGGTAAAGAAAGAAAGGAAGGGAAAAGTTGTGAGATGCTCCTTAAGGCTACTTAAGGTAATGTTTAGAGTCCACACTCACGTCTGGCTTGGAGTACAGGTAAAGGACAGCCTTTCAACTTTAAAGAATGAGTCATGGCCTTCGTACATGCCTCCAGGTTTTTTGGGGGGCTAGAGGTTGTTTTATTTTAAAAGGACTTGGGTCCCCCAAGTTGCCACCCCTCAGGCCTCCCCAAGGTCATTATCTCTGGGCCCCTTCCATCCGCTTCCTGGGCCTGGGTGGTCAGCTCTTTTGGAAAGTTGAGCTTTTCCTCGGCTACTACTTCTCCCCACCCACAGCGCGGGAGGGAGGAGACCCGAGGCTATTCCGCCTCTGTGGCCGCGCTGAGCTCCAAGAGCTCCCCTGTCCTTGGATGGAAAACGCGTTAAGGAAAAAAAAAATGCTATAAGTGCTTTCTCATCCGTGGTCCACCAGAAAGCAAGGGTGGGCAGCACGCTGTAAAACAAGAGCCAGTAAAGCCGCTTATTTTAATAAGCTTATTAACATTTTTGAATGGCTCCCCTTGTGCGCGCCAAGGCCTCCCTTGGTGGCGCGGCCAAGCTGTGCGGTGGGGATTTTTACGCACCGACAAGCACACGCGCGCCGGCGCTGCGCTCTCCCCACAGACGGGCTGGCGGGCCGAGGCGGGCAGGCAGCGCCCGCAGTGCCAACTCAGGACCTCGCATCCCCAGCTGGTCCACGCCTTGCTGCGCACCACCTGCGCCTGCGAGACTGCAGGCATCGGAGGATACAGGGCTGCATGGGGTCAGAGGTGGCCGAGGAGCTCGAGTGGCCCTAGATGCGGCTCCGAATTGTCCCCACAGCTTCGAAGGACCCGCAGGTCTGGGGGTTTGTCCCACACTACCACATTTTTGCTTATGTTTTTGTAACGGGAGTCAATGGAATTGACACTCCTCCCTGAAAATTCAAAAACCAAGTTGTAAACGCTCCTCTCCTGCGCAAGTGTCGCGCGTGTTCCTGCCGACCTGGACCAAGTACTCGGGCTTGGTCCGCGGGCATCCGGGACCCGGTGCAGGAGTGTCACCAGGGTGATTGACTTCCGGGAATCTTTTCTTCCTAACAAGGCCCAGGACACTGCTGCTCCTTCTCTTTCCAGGGGGAAGTCGAGCGACAAGACCATAGCCCCCTCCCCCAGCCCCCAGTCCCCCGGACTGTGGGAAAGGAAGCTAGACACACAGACATACAAGGTGGTGAGAGAGAGTAGAGGAGATCCGGAGGACACAGGACAGGTGAGAGAAAGGCAGGCTAAAGGGAAGACCTCGCCTTGCCTAAGTCCTCTTCGGGTCTCGACTTACACGTCTCAGGCCTTCCCTGGGTCAATCCTGCTCCCAAGCTCTAGTTAAAAGTCCCTCCTGAGTCCGTCGGGATCCTTAACACTTGCCGCAGTGATAAGTGATACTGGGCTTGTGTCGTGCTCTGGCGCAGTCTGGCCTAGCGAGCTCTGAGAAGACAGGGCCCAGTGTGCCTGTCCCCGCGGTGGCTCTAGCGTCTTGCGCGGAGCCTGTCTCTCTTTGACATCCAACACGTACTGGAAGGACTCAAGAATAAGGACCAGGATCCTTCGGCGTTGGCCTTGTCTGCCCCCTCTTCACCCTCCCCCACCTCGGGCTCTGAGCTCCTGGCCACAGGCGGGCGCGAAGCTAGGTGAGGGCAGGAGGGCCGGCGGAGCTCTCTCGAGCCTCGCCACGTTCTTGTTCTCCCGGCGGCTGGGCCCGGGTCTTGGGGGGAAGGGCTAGCTCGAGAGGCGGGTGTGTTCTGGGGTCAAGTTCTCAGGCCTCAGGCTCAGGATTCCCGCGCAGCCCACTTAGCTACGAGCAAACACCACAAAGCGTTCACCATCTCATACTTGATCGTATTAAAATGCACGTAGTACCTGACCAGCTAAGGGCTGAAAAAATCACGGCCTTGAATAAACGCTCCATTTTGGGTTTAGGTAGGGGAAAATTGGTCCAGTTTTAAAATTGGACAGACGCTGTAGTGTATAAAGGGCCAGCTGGCCGGCAGATACCCAGGTGGGGTGGGTGGGGACACTTTTGGAGAGGTGGTGGCTGTTGGTCAGGTGGTGGGACTGCACTTAAGGGGAGCTGGGTGTCAGTGGCCCTGGGCAGAGCAGCTCTGTCTAGATGCCTGGCCTCTTGCCGGGGTGAGGGGTTAGAACCCAGAGCTAGTTGGGATGGCTGCTTTCCAGCAACTGCCCTAGTTCTCTGGATTCCCAGCTCAGGGCCTGGCACATAGTAAGCACTCAAATGTTGTTAGAGGAAAGATTCCTACTAAGAACGTTTTACGTTTCAAGAATGAGTTTCTCGGGCCACTTGGTTGAATCTCAGGGCAGGTGGTTCTGGTTCCATGAGAGGCCGCAGGAGTGAGAGAAGCTGGTGGTTCCTTCAGGAGCGCTCAGCTGAGAAAGCTGTACCCAGGCATTCAGGCCTGAGGTTTCTTTGATTCTCTAGGAGGGCAGGCAGTGAGAGCTTCCTCCCAAAAAAACCCAGGGGAACAGAGCAGGGATTTGGAACCAGGCCATTGAAGACATAGCTGGAGCTGCTCTGCTGAAAATATAATTCCCCCAGCAAAGATGGGATAGTCTAAGAAGCTTGTGCTTTCTCAACAGCAGGCACCACAAAATGCTCATAGCCTAACTGACAATAAGTTTTGCAAAGTTGAACAAGAACATTTATCGTTTTAAAAAATTTATCTATGGAGATGGTAAGGGGTGGACAGGGCATGTTGAGTGATTGTAAAAACAACCAGAACAGTTAAAATAGTCAACCCATACTGGAAACCTTCGCAGCAACAGGTTCTGTGCATCCTTTGCAACTGCAGTCATGGTTTTAAAATAAATTCAATACAGAGACTTTTGAGGTTTAGAAAAGAAATGCATTAATTGGGGGACCTCGCTTTCCAGTGGATTCCTTCTGTGCATGAGAACCTGCAAAAGAATTTCTTTAAAATAATTATTTCCTAAGATGTCTATTATTGGTTTGATTTATATTAACTGTTCTCCACACAATGTTGCCTGAGGTGAGGTGCTCCCCACCAGGCCGGTCCTCCTGCTTGTGGCGGCTGGTGTCCTGCCTTGGAGTTCACTCTTGAGGAGAATGCAACCCCAGAACACACTTGGGAAGACAACCACGGGATACACAGGCAGGAGAACTCGGATCATACCCTTTACAAGCACTTGGCAAGGGAAGACCTCAAAAGAGAGCTCAGAGGGGGACTGTCAACATAGAAATGTTTTGTTTAAAGGGAAAAATCTTTGTTGTAGAACTGCTGTCTGACTTTCTCTTTCCTTCTTTCTTTCCTGGTTCATTCATTTATCTGTTAAAATATTCAGCAATGTTTGTTAGGTGCCAACTCTTTGCCGGGTATGAAGAGAAAGGCCCCGCGCTGGCGCTGGCGGAGTTTACCGTCTAGCAGGGGCAGGGATGAAAGAGCCAAAAGGAAAATAAAGCAGGCCGTAGATTAGCGCGGAGGGGCGCGGGGCATGGCTTAAGGGGTTAGTCAAGGAAGGTCACTGGACTGTCAAATATCTGTAAGCGCTTTCCCCAGGGCCGCGTCGCTACCTCTCTGACTCCATCAGAGGGACTCTATTCTGCGCAGTCTCTGTCCCTCTGTGTCCCTTCGTTTCAGTCCCTTTCGGAGCCTTCCCTGCTCTGCGTGTGCATGCGGGCGAAGACCAGACCCAGAGCTCTGAGTGCGGGCCGCTCCTGCCCATCCTCTCCTTTAACAACTCCCCCATCCCCGGGAGGCCCGCGAGAGGGTCTAGGAAGCGCAGCCCCAGGACCCAGTCACCGTCGGGAGGCGGCGTCTGAGGTCCCGATCACTAGAGCTGGGAGCTGCTGGAAACGCCGAGAAGTTTCCAGAGGGGGCTGGCGACAGCTACTCGTTCTCCCTCGGCGGCAGCTCTCCAAGCCTGCGCGGGCCAATCACCGTCCTGGTAACCAGCAATTTATTTAGCGCCTAATCTGTTTCCCTACGTGCTTCACGTGAATTATTTCATTCATTCCTCCTGGCAGCTTGATTACTATTACCCCACTTTAGGGATCGACCCTACGCCGCGGCTATTGCTGGCCGAGCTGGGCTTCGAACTAGACTGTCTGGCTCCAAACTACTCAGCGCTGGCCACATTTCCCTTCGGTTCCCCACCGCAGAGCCGCAGCGATCAGGATCCCATTTACAAAGGAGAAAAATGAGGCCCGGAGAGAGTAAGCTCTGTCAGGCGCTGAGCGAAATGTTTTAGTTCCTCAGCTCATTTCCTTTCCTCAAGCTCTCTAAGAGGCGGAATTCACGGGCCAGTAGCGAAGGAGGAAAGAGAACGAGATAAGAGAGGGTTCGTTGGCGGTGGCTGCGCAGGTCGAAATGGCAGCGTGATGGAGGCACGGCCAGGTTTGGCTCCTACTGCTGTGTCGTCCCAGCTTCGTGGCCCTTGGGTGAGTTCCTTAACCTCTAGCCCTCAATTTCCCCATCGGAACAATGGAGACACAGATTTGCTGGGAGACTAAAGGAGATAATGTAGGCAAAGCCCCGTGGAGTGGTTGCCTGGCGCCCAGCAAGCTCTCAGGTGATAAGGGTACAGGGCTGATTAGAAACCAGCCTTCCTACCCACTCACCTCGTCTTTCCCCCTCTCTCATCTGCACACGGGGGAGAATTTTCCCCAAACTCCCTACTGAGGAGACATTAGGGGATAGGAAACTGCCTTTTCACCTTCAGTGGGCAGAAGCCCATAAAGGAAGGCTTCTTAATCCGACCTCTCCTTGGTGACAGTGTGGTTCCAGGTGACATCGTGGGCTGCTGGCTGGGAGAAGCTCCGGGAGGCAGGGTGAAGGACTCAGTGGCCCTTTTCCTACTTAGGTGATAGGCAGGGGGTTACAAGATACAGCCAGGGCACAGGGGTCGCTCTGAGTTCGCCCCTCCCCGTTTTCAGAGATTCTGGCTTCCTATCTCAGGATCCGATTGGCAAGAGCTTCTCAGCTTTGGTCTCTCAACCCCAATCTCCACCTTCCCCCCCCCCCCAAACACGCACTGCAGCCCCCATCACCAGGGTCCTCAGTGCAGAAATTGAGCTCCAGGAACGGAAAAGGGGTCTCATAGGTTCCAAGGGCCTCTAGTGCTCTGCCTGACCATATTTGATTCTGATTTAATCCTCAGGAGAACCCATGAAGTGGGTGGGATTATCTCTCTTTTAGGATGAGGGAGCAAAGTTCAGGAGGGTCAAGTGACAAGGGCGGGGTCACACAGCTTGCAAGTGGTGACCAGGGAACTCGTCCCAGGGGACCTGTAGGACTTCAAAGCTTCCAGCTACTGCCTGCGACTCCGGGCCCCCTCTCGCTCCTAGGGTGGAGTCTTGATGGTGGGATGAAGAGGAGGAGTACTACCCGGGTGAGGAAGGGGATATTAATTCTCTGGGCAGTTTCCTATTAAAACACTTGGCGCTGGCCCGCCTCCTCCCGGGCTGCCACTCGGCCTCCTGAAGGCGAGGCCTGTATATTTGTAGTTCGATCCCGCCCGTCAAGGCTAATTTCTCCCTACAACTTAATGGACTCGGCTTGACATGCGTAATGATTCCTAATCACGAACATTATTTTCGCTAGCTCGGAGACATGTTCCAGTTGTTGTGACAGATCGCGTTTCAGCCATAATGACGGAAAATTACCATTTCTAATTCTCCGGTTTTTGACACCTAAATCCACAGACCATATGTGTCAGCGGGAACTGTGGGTCCCACGATCCTCCCTCCCCGCCCCAGCCAAGCGATCTGGTGGCGTGGCGCTTCCACCCCACCCCCTCAGCCGCGCCCTAAGGGGTGGAGCGGGGAAGGACCCTGGGGTGGACCTGACTCTGCTGGCTCCTCAGCCCTCTGATCCCTCCCTCCTACGTGAAGTCCTCCAACCACCAAAGACAAAAACCGGAACTTGGAATGGGCCTCAGAGACTGATGCATTTTCAGGGACCCATTTTACAGATGGGGACACAGAGGGGCAGAGAAGGGAGTGCAGCTTGTTTAGGATCTCAGGCTGTTACTTGGAGGATAAGTTTTTCTCAAAAGCATTCCTGGAATTCTGAGGTGAGACTGTTGTGTTCCTCAGCTCCGGAAAGGGAGACGTGGCTTGTTCTTTTATTTATAAGCCTCAAAACCATCAGCGAGGCAAAGCTTTCTAGGGAACATCGACACCAGTGCAGCGGAAGAAGTTGAGGCACAGAGAGGTTAAGTAATTTGCCCAAGATCACAGCGCTGGTAGAGATGGAGTTGAGCCCAGAACCCGTGCTCTTAACCACTTTCTAAGGTGAGGCAATTCACCTTGACCACTCATATTCAGCGCTCACCCCAGTGAGTGTGGATTATTATCCCCACTGTAGGTGTGAGGAAATTGAGGCTAACAGGCAGAAAGTTGAAACCAAGACTCCCATGTCCGTGTCCCTGGTCTTGCTCACTTTAGAGGGTCCCGGGGGACCCAGTGAACCCCACTCTTGGCCAACACTCTTCAGTGTGCTTCAGGAGTCACTTTCTTTGCGCACCTCCCAGAACTCCCACCTCTGGCGCAGGTCTGAGGGAGGCCCTGAGGGTGGAGAAGTGAAGAGACATAAGCCCTCCATCAGGGCTTCACAGCGACAGTCGCTCCTTACACAGGCCTGAGGGCCCTAAGATTGACCGATGCACTTTATTCTAGGGAAGCACGAAGGGCCACGGGGCGGGAGGTGTGTCTGCTCAGAATTTACTAACCCTGCCTTGGGAATGTGTCACACAGCCGCAGATCTATCCTCTGTAAGACGGGACTGAAAATGCCCACCTCCGAAAATGGTTGAGAGATTGGCAGAGGCCTCCTCTGTCCAGGCACTGGGAAGGCGCCGAGCTTCACTGGGGCTCCATCTCACGCAGTCCCGAGGGGCCCCGCGCCACTCCCGCGTGGTTGGCGGGGGAAAGCTGCCGGTGCTGTGGAACGCAACCCGGTCAGGGAAGGCAGCTGCGAGCTTTTCGAGAGGGTGTGGGTGAATCCCTGGCGGTTATCTGTCGTCTGTGCCGAGCCCTGAGCCGAGGAGGGAGCGAGCGCCGAAAGGAGGTCGCGAGGGAGTCTCGGGCACTCGCTGCGAAGTCCGCGCTGCGAGGGACCACCCGAGTCGGCAGACGCTGCTCAGGTCTAAGCGCTCTCCTCTTTGCGCAGAAGCAGCGTTGACCCATCACGGCAACCAGACCCGGCACCCACCCCGGAAACGGAGAACTGGGAGAAGAGAAATTACAGCCAAGTTCTGAAAGCGCGGCGCGGGTCCCCGCCTCCACATTGTCATTGTCGGATCCCAGCCCCATGCCGCGGCGCACCCTGCTCCACACCGCTCGTCCTGCCTGGCGTCTGCCCTGCTGGCTGCTGTCGCCACGCCGGGGCCTTTTCCCGCACCCAATCTTCTGGAGCCCACACTCGGTCCCCGCTGGAGATGCAGCGAAAGAGGGGAGGGGAGAGCGTGGGGGAGAGGATTTGACCGAGGTGAGCCAACTAGTGTAAATGCTAAAGCAGCTGGCTTCTCGGTAACATCTACCCCACCCTACCCCCAAAGTCGGCCTTTATTGATTAAAAAGAAATGTCTTGGGAATGCATTTTTTAGACACAAATAAGTTGGAGGCTTCCATGGAAGGAGGTTGGAGACAATTATGAGGAGAAACTAGGAGCCTGTTTGTTCAGGCCCTTGGCCAGCTTGAAGCCAAAGTGGGTCACGTCTGCTGTGACTCTGGGTTTCATTTCCTTATTAAGTGAAAGAATAATGGAATACACACACACACACTCTTGCGCACCCCACACCTGCGAGACTCCCTTCTCAGCGCCCCCATGGAAGGGTATTTGTGAAAGCACTTTGTAACCAGCAGAGACCCCTTGGATGTGGTTGATCCCCCCTTATCTATGGGGACGAGTCCAGAGGCTGTGCAGAACCCCTCTGGCCTTCCTGTCATTCAGGCTCCAGATACAATCCTCAAGCCTCAAGCCTACAAGAGTTGCATTTATTGCTCATTTTACCAGTTTGGAGACCGAGGCCAAGCCTGGAGGTAGTGGCCCTCTTTTCTTTACGCTGCCTGAAGCTTTAGCTTAGCAGAGAAAATCCATCAGAGAAGACATCCCTCTAATTGGGGAAGAAAAGAGGTGGTAGATATTGGTGCATAAGCCTCTGAGCAAAGGGCTCTCCCATTTTCACATCCAGTATAGAATCATCCCAGCCAGAGTACCTGGGAGTCAAACCTAACTCTGCCTTTTACTGGTTATGTGACATTGGGCCTCAGTTTGCTCATCTGTAAATTGGGGGTAGCAATAGAACCTACCTCATAGGGTTTTGCTGAGCATTAAATGAGTTAAAATTTGTTAATGGCTTAGAATAGTGCCTGGTATATAATACGTGCTCAATTACTGGTGCCTAGCAATCAATACATGTTAGCTATTTTCAAAGACACCCTGGTTCACGTGGGAAGGAACCTCAGGTATTTGCCTGGATTTAAACAAACAAATATAGAGCCTACCATAGACCCACAGAGCCTGAGGAGCCCTGCAAAGAGATCCTTGAAGTGTTGCCTAGAATGGCACTCTGGAGGGTGGCCTCTCCAGCTGGGGGCCTCGGTGTCCATTTCAGCTCTGCCACTTACTATCCAGATTACCTTAAACTAATAGATACTTAATCTGTGCCTCAGTTCCTTCTTGTGGAAAATGATTTTACAAAGATAGATGTAAAGCGTTTGTCTCACCCCCTGACATTCAGTAAGAGTTCAATGTTGTTAGCTCTCATTCCTTCTTGATACATAAACTGCCCTTATAGACACTACCAGTATGGAAGGAGATGACATAATTGGTTAATGCTCTGGTAACTGGGTGTGATTGCTCAGGGAAAAGGTCTTTAGGGATGATCTGAATTCAAGACTGACAAGACCGCTCACAGCTGGTGGCCTTGAATCTTTGAGCCAGATGCCACTTCTCCAACGAGGATAACAATTTCCACTTAGCAGAGACTCCAGAATTACCTAATAAGAAGGGCTCTGGGGCCTAGGGGCAGTTGGAAGTTTGTCTTACAGCTATTCTGGCAGAACCAGCCGGCTCTTGACTTAGATTGGATGTGTTTTTGTGATCCACCAGGAGACTGCAGGCCAGGATGCTTTATGCCCAGTGCATTCTTATAGAGCAAAATGCTATGCAAATATTCCCATTGTAAATCCTCAAGTCTGTGGGTGGGGCAGAGAGGCTGGATTAAAGTCTGATTAAGTAGGACACTTGCTACTTAGTCCTCTATAAAATGCCAGCGGAAAGGCAGCATCCATCTGGGATTCTCAAACTCTTCTTTTGGAAGACAATCCCGATCAGAAGTCCTGATTATTTACTAGATCTTATGAAACACTTATGGTGTGTCCGTAAGGTACTAAAAGGTCCACATGCTTCAGCACCTAGTTTGTAGATTTAGAGTTAGAGCGTGTAAAATGCTTGGCAGTGTGCCTCGCACAGAATACTGAAAAATGGGAGCCCATATTGTTGTCAGATCATAAATGCCTGAAATAAAAGGACCTGAAATAAGCAGGACCTCCTAGGACATATTCATGAGAAGGCTCACGATGTATTTTTATGCCTTCCCAGAAAAGCCTTTGAAAGGCCGGTGGTGCAACTCCTGTCCATTTCACTGAACGACATCCTTAAGCCTTTTCTACTGGAATTTCCCTCAGACATGAGGCTATCCTAGGGGTTCTGTTTGGAAGAATTGTGGCAAGGGTTCTCTTGGCGCTTGCTTTCGGACTTCACATGCCCAACGCCGGTGCTCGAGAAGGCTGGGGAAGAACCGTGCAGCGGCGGCACCTGCAGCTTCTCTCGGCCGCTCTGCGCCTGCACCCGTGGTTAGTTCAGGGGCACCTCGTCCACGCTGCATGCCCAGAGCACTACTGGATCGCCTCAGCGGTAGCCAGGAACCCCAGGCCTGGGAGAGCTAGCGGGATCTCTGGGCGTTCAGCTTTCTGGTGCTGTTGGCAGGGGCCGAGTTTGGCATCCGCCCAGCGTGCCGGCCCCTCCTTGCGTTCTTAACGTCTGCATCCTCTCTGATCCTTGTGGAAAGATTGTTGGCGAGACTGGTGGACATCATACTGCATTCTGAGGCAGAATAATGAGAGTGACAGCTCAGGATCTGTTAAGCTTTCCATAGAGGCCAGCTGCCACGACAAACTATCTATACCCATCAGATAATTTGTCACACCCGTTCTATGAGGGACGTATCGTTATCACCCCTATTTTACAGGTAAGAGGACTGAGGTACAAAGAATCGAATTTCTCTGTGGTATTACAGCTAACCAAGCCATGAAAGCTGGATTTGAATCTTGACAGCTCCCGTCCCTAACCATTCTCTATGCTGCGTTCTGTTGTGTCCCTGGGGCCCAGGAATGGTGCCTAACATCTGGCAGGCTTCTCTGAATATTTGTGGAAAGAGGAAGGCATTGTGATCCTCGTGTTACTGATGATGAGCCAGCGGACAGAACTGCTGGGCCAACCCTGCTGGGAAGGGGACCGAGGCCGCGTTGGTGTGTGTCTTCTCCCCTGCATTGCAGGTGGACTTGGGATAGTAATTGCCGTGGCACAGGGCCACTAGGCTGATACACCCTGCCCTCAATACCTAGGTCCCACAGTCCCAAGAAGAGCACGAAGACCTGTGAATTAGGGCTCTGGCTGGGCGGGCAGAAGCCGCTGATTTAATTTTGTTTCTGGAGCACTCCAATCAGAAGGCCACCCGGTCAGGTTCGCCACTGGCTCACCGTCCCCTCCCCACCCCTTCAAATACCGGCCGTCCAGGGTGCTGGAAGCCGAGGCATGCGAGCGGGGATTGTGTATGTGTGGGGAGTGCCTGGCAGCATCAGCGATCCCATGGACGCTCCCCCAGCATCCCGGGCAGAAAGGATTAGGCCGGGAATTTGGTCCCGGGATGGTGGCCAGAGCAGCTGCCGCGGGTAGGGTGGCTGGGTGAGAGGCGTAGGCCGGGGATGAGTGGAGTGGAACCCAGCTCGGGGCAGAGGCCCTGCGAGGGTGGGGTGGAATGGGTAGTGGCCACATGCGCAGCATGGTTCGAGTGGGATGGAGATGAGAGGTACAGCTCCGACCCTTGCAGAGGTCACCTGGCCCAGATGCGCAGGCACTGGCCAGGCCAGTGTTCTCTCTTCCCCTCCCGCTTCTCTCTTGGCAGGAGCCACCGAAGGCGAAGCTGGCTGTAACCAGTCTCTGCCCTCTACGCTGGGCGCTCCCTCATCGTCCCAGCAACAACCGCAGTGTTCGCTGGAAGGCCAGCAATTAAGGTGGGGGCGGGGGGCAGGTGGAGGGGGAGTCGGTTGCAGAACGCGGGAGCGGGAGCCGCGAATCTCCCAAATCCTGGCAGCGCCATACCCTGCCTGACGCTGCGCTGGTGCAGGGAGAGCCCCCGCGGCGCAGGGCCGCTTCTGGCGTGGGGCTTTGGGTGCTCCCCGGCTCTTTGTGCTGCAGGTCCTTCTGTAAGCCGAGGCTGATGCCTCCCTCTTTGCGAAGCTACGAAGGTGCTTCCAAAAAGAAAAAGCTGCGGTTGGTGTCAGGGCCCAGCAAGCCGCCAACTTCAGCACGCATAAAAATTCAATGGCGAGTGTTCTTGGTTTCAGTAGGTGAGGGTGGGTCCCAGGATCTGCATTTTTACCCCTTCGGTGGTGGTCCTGGTGCTTGTGGTTCAGGGACCTCACAGGGAGACGCCGAGGACTGCGGGGCGGGTAGGCGTGGGGAGTGGAGTCTGGCCTCAGCTGGATCAGCCGGTCCTGGGAGCCACGGTACCAGGGGCAATGGGGACACAGGAGCAGCAAAAGACCTGACCTCAGGGAGGTGACAGTCTAGCAGTAGAGTCAGGGTTGGGACTAGGACTCTGCCTTTAAGCCGCTTCCTCCAGCGTGGCCGCCCAGCCGCGAAGGCTGCAGCGTCAGCGCGCCGCCTCCTCCCCAGTTCCTGGGATCCCTTTCCGCCTTGGAGTAGCTTTCGCGCGGTAGAGTCTCTCTGGGCACGCCGTGCCGGGCCGGGGGCAGCACTGATGCCCCCATGTCACCTCAGGGGAGGGAGCGGCCAGGCGCAGCAGCTTTGCTTGGGGCTTGGAGCACTTTGGCGAGGGCTTTTGCAGACATGCAGTCCGGTGACGAGGCATCTGCCGACTTGGGTTGGGGGCGGAGGGGGGTCATGCAGCTGAAGAGTGTGGGGGGTCGAGTTTCCTAACTCGGGTCTCGCTGCGGTTTGCCCCGGAGCACAGGAGCAAAGTGGGCCCCACTGCAGCCGACTTCCCGGAGGCCGCGGTCTCCTCTCGGAGAACAGGGTCGTCGCTTCCGGCCAGCCTCGGCGGGGGTCAAGTCAGGCTTCTCCAGCAGGCGGGTTTGCGCCTGGTCTTGCTGCCAAGGAGAGCCACCTGCGGAGGCCGCTGGCGAGTGCCGAGCTGAACCCACACCTGGAACGTGCCCCTCCCCAGTTCCCTTCTCAAAGCCCTTGCCTTGCCCGTCTGAAATGGAGCGAGAGGCTCTGCCGCTCCCTTGGGTAGAAGGTAATGAAGCTGTCAGGGATTCACAAGCAAACAGTGTTTGCTCGCCCTTACCTATCCAGGTGAATTATTTGCGGTGACTTCTCATTTCCTTCCCCCAAAGAAAACCATGTCCTCCCATCTTCCCAACTTTTTTTCCCTTTAGCTTAAATGCTTATGAAAAATTTATGGAAAAACATCTTTAGTGGCCTTTGAGTTCTCCTAGAAAAACAACCCAAACCCAGACCTCACTAGTAATAATGAAAACTTTAAAATTCAGCTCTTTATCCCAGGCTTCCCCAGTTTTCAAACTGACAACTCAAATATATTTGGACTTCAAAACTTCAAACTTGATATCTGGCTGTTTTACAAAGATGGCTTGACTGAAAAATGACTGAAAATGTAAAATGTTAATTGCAACAGATTTGTAACTCTTTTTTTTCTTTCGCAAAGCCGCCTATCAGCTTGCTGAGTGACTATGCTAGGATTGAAAGCTTTGTGTCCCTATATTGGCAGTTTACAGGGGAAAAAAAGGTGAAATATCGAGCTAATGAAGTTCAATAAGAATACCATTAGAATGTTTCCTTATTCCTCATTCCCCCTTGGTTTCTTTCACGCGGAATTTATATGAAATATAAACTATATATATATAAAAGTTTGCAGAGTGCTACATTAACCAAAAATACAGGGAATGAAACAATTAAGGAGCGCATATAGGCATATTAATTACTCCACCTTGCACATGCAGTTATATGTTCTACATGGCATTTTTCATTACATTATACATGAGCTGTTAAATGTATAAAGTAGGTACATTTGTAGGCACATTAACACACTATGAGAACTTGAACTTGTTCATTTCCTGACTTTTACAGGCCTGGTTGGGCTGTATGAGCTTGCTTTATATATGCTCACGTGCCCTGAACTCCCATTGACTTCTACAGTTCCCACCTCCGTGGATGGAGGGAGGCAAGTAGAAAATGGTACACTTAAGTGTAAACTGGCTAACTCTATGTTGTTGCACGTGCCTAACATTAACCGTGTCCTGCAGTGGCCCTGGCCCCAGGACAGAAGGAAGCTCTTGACTTCTCACGAAACCAGGCCTGGGTGCCTTTCTTCAACCAGTCGTCTTTTCAGAGACCACATGGCAAGTCCATCGTTACATTGGAGGTATTTTTTCTGTCATTGATTTGCCTGTCTGTTCTCCCAACTTTCTCTCACAAATGTGAAACCTAAATTGAAGCTACCCTGCTCCCTTTACAGAGTACCCAGTTCTCTTCCTTAGTGCAAATGAGTTTGAAATAATTCTTACCCCTTCCCCACACAGACAATGAGCCATCTGTGGCTCTTACTTTGAGTCTACACTCCTTTATTTTCATAAAATTGAAAATAATTTTAATAGGATAATTAAATCCCTAGGAATGGCTTACTCAGTAAAGAACAGGTAGATTAGCAGAGCAATAAATAGTCTTGGGTCCTGATGGGTGTTGCAACGTAAGGTAATTAATTTATATTACCCACACTGAAAAAGATTGCATATGTATTCGAGAGTACAGGAAAAAAAAAAAAGCCCCTGTACCTACCCCAACCTTCCTTATTTATATTTTCTTAGTTTTTCTTTCTTTTTTTAAAATTAAGAATCTAGCAAACAAAGTAGCTTGTCGAATATAGAATTAGAATAAAGAGCAAGGCTTGAGAATTTTACTTGACAGTGGACTATGGAAAGAAAATTTCAAGTCAGCTTCAAAATAAATCTTGAAATAAATATTTAAAATATAATTTGGTTTACATGCAAATGGCATAAGAAGGAAGATACCACAATTGTTTTGAAGATGGTAAAGGGCTTTGAAGAATAGTGAAAAATGACACTTGTCACTTTATGTCCCATTTACAGGAACAGATAACTAGATATTTTGGAGTGAAAAATTCCTGGCACTTTTTTTTTGTTTTATGAATGATCCAGGTTTTCAGATTTTATCTGGTGGGTGTAGGCAGTCTATGATCCATCAATTGAAATCTGTACTGAATATTGATAAAGGTTTAAAATATGTGACTGGCTATTTTAGTCTAAAACTATTCCATTTAGTTTTAAAAAATGGTGAAATCAAACATAGAGATAGCAGCTACCAATATTGAGGACTTCTCGTGTGCTGGGCAGAATGCTGGATGCCTTACAAACATTATCTCATTTTCTCCTTAAGAAAACCTTTGATATTATCCCCACTTAACAGATGAGAAAATCCAGGCTTAGAGACTATATGTAACTTCCTTACAGTTGTATAGATAGTAAATAGTGGAACTGGGATCAATTGACTTTAAGATCCAAATTTTAGCCACCACTCTAAGCCACATCCCTCTGATCACATGAATAGCCATTTTTCACGGAACAAACATGAATTCACAAAACTTTGTATTTAAAAAAAATGTTTACTAAATTAAATGGTTCAGGTTGAAATGGAAGAATTGGCTATGAACTTAGAGAAAAATCACCTGGCTTTCAAGAAGGTGGTCTTATTTGCTAGGCCTAAAATGTTTTACTTTACTGTTCTGTTTTGAAATGTTATGTTTTGGAACAAAACCAATGGTAAGGTTCAGAAGTGGAAATGCCAATATAAAGGATGAAATGCTGGAACTCTTTAAAGCTGGAAACCAGAGGGAGTTAATAGGTATATCAATTTCATATCAGACAATTTCATATGTCTGATAGATTTCATGTGGCCTCTTTCTGTTGAAAACATTTTTCTTTAACATTTGTTTGCTAAAAAGTGTAATTCCAAGGGCCAAATTCCCTGGCTTGTGTACTGAAGATATTCAGCGTTTTGAGTGTTAAGAAGAGCTCCGAATTAATCCCCGGGAAAAATTCCTTCCATTTCCAAGTCTGCCAATGCAGGATTTTCAGAAAGGATAGTTGACCAAGGAAATTAAACTCCCTTTTACTATGCAGATGTCAAGAAAGTGCATGCTCTTCAAAGCAAAGCTATGAAACAGAAGAATTTTTTTTCTTCACTTTGAAATATATTTTCTTCTTGGTGTTGGTATCTAAGTAAGTTGAAGCTTCCTAGGAAAGTTTTAGTTTATTCTTTTTTACTGTATGGTACTGATTTTTTATAATCCAGGAACAAGATTATGTAAAGGAAATTTAAAAGTTCAATTACAATCTCCAATTCTCTAAAATTGATAAAAAGTAAACTGGAGTTAACATACACGCCATTGAAGGTTGGAATTTTAAATTTGGTCCTAATAGTCCCAGTACTTAGAAATAGCAGAATTCTTTTGTGGTTGAAGATTCTCTAATAGTATTTGCAGAATGTGGTGAATGCTGGTTGAGCAGGTTAGCGTGCTGCCTTTTCAATAGGGAGCTATTGCTGCTGGCTTACCTGCCAGAAGGCTTGCACTTGAGTTGTTTTTCAGGGCTGTGAGGGCTAATGAAGGCCAATTTAAAGCAATTTTCTTGAAGATTGCTGCTCAGCCCTGTCTGACTTATAATTCCAACACTTATGCCAGGCAGGAGGGTGTAGTGAGAGGTTAGTAAATACAATTACATTAATATTGATGTTATTTTAGTTCCTTAGGCTTCAGTTATCTTGAAGGCAACCAGTCAATTAATATAGACCTGATATATTTAATGCATACGTACACCAATAAACCTAGCATTTAAATAGATATTGAAACTAAGTGTCTGAGAAAAGATGAGCATGAAAAGTATTCGTTTTCAGCCTGAGCTTGCTCTGAGCTGATGAATGAGGGCAAAAGATCTTGTTTTTTAACTCTAAACTGTGGTGGATGAATCATTGGCACATGTTGTCTTAGATATGTCACTCCTACGTTTCCCATAAAATTATTATATGGTCAGTTTTTTTTGAAAGGTTAAATTATTTCACTCTGTTGTAGATATTATTTTTGTCCACATTTTCTGAGTAGGGTGTACTCTTTTAGAATGGACTTATTAATACGGAATCAAGCAGCTTTAGTTAATGTCACCAACAGACAGAATTCAGATAGAGGTTAGTTGAGCGATCTTTGCACAGTGAAAATTCAGTGGGGTCCCTCTAGCTTGGTGACTTCATTATTAGGAAAATAAAAAGAAGAAAAGATGACTTCTACACATTGTTCTGTCATTTTGTAGCCTCTCAGCCATTATCAGGTTTCACTTTTCATTTTAAAAACAAAATTTCATAGGCTCCCTTCCAAACTATTTAATTTGCTTCTGGCACCTAAAAAGAAAAATGAGGCATAAATTGCTTTTGAAAACTTAGAAAGGTACTTGTATTACTAAAAATAATATTGCATAGGACTTAATTAGGTATAATATAATATTTTATACCTTTAATTCCCTTGAGACCAAAAGGAAAAAATTTGGGAGCAAAAGATAAAAATGATTTCAAATACGATGACTAAAAGGTAATTCCACAAAACAGGGTATTCTGTGTTCTCTCCTACTTTTTAATTATGTCACCTTGTTTAAGAGAGGATAAAAAGTCCCAAGGAGGAAGGTTTAAGAATATCTAATTTGCCATCAAAACTAGTAGGTTAATATTTGTAAATTCTTTTGCAATGTTTGAGCTGTAAAATAAAGATTTGATTTATCAAAGACATTTTGTGAGACTTAAATTGAAAAGAAAATGAATGAATACTACATAAATTTTGACATTTGAAGAAACTTAACCTCTTTCTTCTCCAAGTCTCAATTTATATCAACATGTTACAACATGCCCTTTTATGTAAATGCCACAATTACAGAGATAATTTAAATGAGACTTAAAATGAGGTAATTTGAATTTCCAGGGTTAAGTCAGTAATTTGCATTTTGTTTAATAATTTAATTTTTCATGTTTGAATAATAGCAAGATAAATCAGGATGAATTTTCACCTTTGGGCCCTTTTCCCCCAATTTGTATTTTGACTTGGATACAAGACAAATGCATTCTAAAAATTAAGACTTTGATTCTCCTTAAATATTAAGAAAAACTGCATATTTTACAAGTGTAACAAACATTTTTCCGGTGCTCACTTGAAAAGAAAATCAGAGTCATGTTGATGGCTGACAATTCAAAGAGATTTTATTAAAGTTTGGTCCTTCAAAAGGTGTGAGAACACATCTTCTCAGAGTTTCTCTTTGTCTTTCCATTTATGTGGAGTATAAGGAAGTGCGTATAATTTATTACTGTTAAGGAACTTTATGAATGGTCTTTCTCATATTTCCCTCTTGGAAGCCATTAGATAATCTGTTTTTGTAATACTGAGTCAAACATTTGGTTTAATATTCTTTTTTTCAGAACGGACCACATAATCATAGGATTATTAGACATCTCATAATTTTTAGAGGTGTCTTAAAACCATGCACGTTTATTCCTGTGCTGAGTTTCCTAAAGTTACAATCTTTAATTCTTGTTCTCAAAAGCAAACAAACAAAAAAATGTTACCCAAGATGCACATAAAACATGCATTAAAGGCGTTTCCTACTCTATGTTTTTTTATTATCCCTCCACCTTACCACCCACTAGTGTTGTGGATTTAAGAGAGTCGACATAATTGAGTAAGTAAATTACCAAAACCTAGGCAGCTGCTGCAGACACCTAGCAATTGGCTGTTCCTTGGTTCTAATGTTCTCGTATTAGCACATTAAAACAAGCAGAAAGGGGGCTCTTAATTACGCCTTGCTTTATGGGAGCACAATAAATTCCTTTTGTTGACCTTACTGCAAACTCAATGGTGTTTTTGTGCAGTGTTGAATTAAGAGATATCAAAAGTCATAGATTGAAGGATTATTCTGAGTATTTAAATAATGTGTAAGTAGGTAGTAATGAATCCCAATACAACCAAATCTGCTCGTCTGAATGCGAAAGTACCAGTTATTCAATGTTTCAAACTGACAGCTTGTAAATGTAAATTTTATTAAATGCACAGCAATAAAAATTTGTAGGTTTCTGTCACTTTGAATTTTAGTGGCTCAAAATGAGGCCTCTAGCCTTTTAAATCACAGCAGGTAAAAGCAGAGCTCTCAAGCATTCAGCATTTTAAAACTGGAAACTTTTTTAGGTTTCACTCTGTGCATTTGCTCACATAATATCCTTTGCAGGATTCAAGAATGGATGTGTTATGTCACTTAACAGGCCTGCATTTTCCATCGCCTTTATATCACAGTTCAGAAAATGTTTCTCTTACAACCCTAGGAGAGAGAAAGAGAGAGAGGGAGGGACGGAGGGAGGGAACGGGTAGAGAGAGCAAGAGGGAGAGATTTAAAAGGAAATAAGGAAATAAAAATAAAAATAAATTAAGAAAGAAATAAGAAAGTGTACCATATAATATTTCACAATATGAATTAATGCCATTTTTTAACTATTAAGCTCATTCTCATGGAGATTATAGAAAATATAAAACCTACTGAAGTCACATAAAATAAGCATATAGCAAGAAAATATTGTGGGGAATAAAAGCTTGGTTAAGATACTAAAACACAGAATAAAAATTTAAAACACGCATATATCAAGGCTCAGTTTATTGGACAAAATGATAATTGGTTTTTCATTTAAGGAAAGCCCAAAGCTAGATTTAAATAACAATTGTTTTCTGGGTTCTAACCTTGCTTAATAACAGAAGCATTTCCTTTCTCTATTTATTGTCCTGTAGAGAAGCAATTTCAACTGATACCTGACAAATGTCAGAGTTTAAACATAGTAATGGAATATGTAGTTTGCCAAGTAATATTACTTTACCTTGGTGAATATTGTTGCTATAAATGACTTCTCTGATAAGACTTAGGAGAAAGCATTTGGCCACCTGCAGTTGTTAAATATCCCCTTGGCACTTTTTCTAAGAGTTGAAGTATTACCCCGCGTTTTGGCTACATTCCAGTTTGAGCTAATGGCATTCGTCCTTTCGAGGTTTCCTTTGCAGTTTTAATTGGGTCTGACCCTTTTCTTCACTCTAAGGAGCCTTCCCCCCTAAACATTCCCATTCTGGCAGAAAGAGAGGAGACAGACATCCCTTCTTTTGCTAAATTTCTGGAGAGTATTACAATGTTCTGTACATTATCGAAGTAGGAAGAGTGAGTTTCAACACTGTGCAGGTATAAATATCAGAGGGCTTTAGCATTTATAAATTCTAAGTATTATTTGGTGCATGCATAGAATCTTTCTTCAAAAGATTTTACTTTTAGGATACTTTAAGGGATAATGTAAAGCAATTATTTTAACTTCAGTGTTTCAACAGCTTATTTTCTGTGTGGTAGAAATCAAGAATGCCTTATGATAATAATTTATACATATTTAAAGATTATTATTACCAAGATAAGAATCACATTTTGGGGGGCTAACTTTCCTTTCTATGTTAAAAGTCGAAGTCCTTTCTCAAAGACCTCTGTGGGTCAGCTAATATGTGTTTGAAGCTGTTCCAATTTTAATATCTCTAACTATTGCTACATCTACTGAATTAAAAGCAGAATTAAGTTTAGAGGACATATCAGTCAAATGGTTTTTAAGGTTCCGTTAGCTTATACATTTAAATTTGAGAGGCAGTCACTTTTGAGATTATTTCTATTTCTGGTTTCTCACCTTCCCCTATCACTTCTGGTTGGATCTGCTGCCAACGTCAACTTCCTGTCTTGTTAGGATTACCAATATTTTGGTGGATAGCTGTCCAAGGAAAAGAGATGGAATAAAAATAGAGGAGTGGCCTCAAAATCATGGAATTTCAGAGCTCCCATTCAGTCCCCTTATTTTGATCAACTTGAAGTTTTTTTATTTCAAATTACACAAGTAATAAGTGACCTTAAAAATACATGTTATATAAAGTAAAAGAATTCACTGTCCCGCCTCCCATATCCTGCTCCCTCTCAATCCCAGAACCTTCCCAGTGGTGGTAATTACTGATGTTACTGTGGTGTTGGGCCTTCTGGACACAAACACATTTTTTGTACATAATTCTGTTTTGTGTGATTTATTTCAAACATAAAAGGAATCATACCATCCCTCTTTTGTAATCTGCTTTACTTTCTCCTTGTAATATTACTTAAAGAGCTTTCCATATTAGTACATATAGATATACCTAATTCTTCTTAGTTGGGGCTTGTAAATCCATACTATTAAGCATCTCCCAAAGGTGGAATGTTTCATTACTATAACTATGTCCTTTTCCCCTCTTTATGCACATGTGGGATTCTTGGTCTAGAACAAATACCTGTGGAGTGTGCTGCAACCATCTTATTTTATAATTGAGGCACCCAAGGTCCACAGAGATAAAGAGATATGTCTAAGAATGCAGTCTTTGCAAAGCCAGGACCAAACCCCAGATCTCCCGATTTTTAATTTACTGACCTTTCTGTGATACCATATATAGTGGCTACTCTGGTGCTCTGTCTAGATCCTCTCTTCATGGTAAATGCTCTCCTCCTAGAGGCTGGGTTGTCAGCTTTGACAGCTCACAGCTGCATCCCTCACTGAGAATTGCCCTTGGCTACAGGAAACTGATTTGGCCAAGATTATGCCCCCTCCCAGAGAGTGTCTCGTGGTTAATGATTGGCTGATTCAGGAATACAAAGACCTGGCTCCCTTATTTCAATTTAGGACAACTCTGAAGAGCCACCTCAGCTCCAGAACACCTTGTAGGGTGGGCTGAGGCCTCAGTTTCAACTGCATTCAGGGTCAGCTTCTCACTCCGCCCAATCTGGACTTCATTGCAGGAGTATCTCACTGAAGCACTCACCAATAAATCTTCTGCATGCAATTCTCTGGCTCAGAGTATGTTTCCAGGGAGCTCAATCCAAGACACCATATGGCATCCCATTATCTTCCCCAAAGGTGAAGCTGAAGGTTCAGAGGCAGGACAAGAAATGATGTTCACAACTAGGGAATGTCATCAGGATCAGTAATTCCTGTAGGCTTTAAGACTAAGTCTAAGCACGTAAAGATAAGCGTTGCATATAACCACCACTAGGAGAAAAGGTACAAAAAGGGAAGAAGAAGGAAGAGGGACATATAGAGATGAGGGGAGCTGCTTCAAATAGTTATTGAGAAGGGAGAAGATAAACATCAGGGTAAATAATGAATAGATGTATTAAGATGGAGAAATTTTATTCACCAGAATTCCTTTTAGGTATAGGACCATCTTTTAGGGATAATGCAATGGCAAGTGTGATGGTTTCCTATTTCCCAGACTCTCCTCCCTCCCCACACTCAACCCCAACATGCAGACAGGTGCTGGCACCAACAGCACAGAGGATAGAGGAAAAGGAATCTAAAGTCCTCAGGAAAATCAAGAAGTAAAAAGAAGCCAGGGTAGCTGGTGCTGCCTTGAAGAAAGAGACAAAAGGGAGAGACCTGGGTAGAAAGAAGGCTGAAACATAACTTTGGAAGGACAAGACAGTCTAAAGGGAGATTTGTCAAGTTGTTCCCCATGGACTATGCGACTTAAGCCATCTTCCCCTCGCCCTTTTTCAGATAAGTGTCCTGCCCTAACAAAGACTCAGTCTGTAACCCTGCCCCCCAGCTCCAGTTGGTTAGACCTGGAATGGACCCCTGACCCAAACGGAGCTAGTCAGATTCTCCCAGTCAGTAATTTGGAGTTGGAGTTCAGAGACAGAGAATTCATCTCTGCATGCAACTGGAATTGCAGTCATATAAGCCTTGGAGCTGAGGCATGGCTGTCTTCTAGGATGGGACAAGGAAGTAGAGAATACCAGGCTAAAGAGAAAGAGTGGAGTAAGTTACATGCTTAGAGAAAAATAAATATGAGAGACAGAGTACTCTCTGGTTTCCTCATGGATTTCTCTTGCATGAAGTCCCTGTGAGGCTTAGCTCCATTCTTGTCCTTTGGTTCTATAGGACACTCCTGTATCCTAGTAACAAATTACTAAGTCTAGTTCAAGTTACATTCTACTACTTTAATCAGGAGTTCTAAGTGAGGATATTGTTACGAGAAGTTGGGTTGAAAGAATAGCCCTTTAGAGAACGTGTAGAATTGGCTCAGTTGAAGTGATAGAAAATGGGGTGAATAATGAAGATTTCTCTGGAGTGGGACAGGAAAGTAGCTTGATTTTGTTACTTGCAGCCATACAAATTTGACTAATCATGATTGGAGTGGGAAGAAGAAAAATGCCAAGGGAAAACCATTTAACAAAATCCCATAGAAACCAACAGAGAAAAGAGCTGGACATGGAAGGGAATTATTCCAGTGTCTATCAGGTAAAAGTTTCAGGAAACGAGTCAATAACAATACTTATGTCTTCAGATAAAGAAGATTTTAGGAAGAAGTAAAGCAAATTACATTTAAATATGATGAAATATGAGCACATATAAATGAAAAAAGCAAAACGTGGAATGGTGTATACAGCATTTGTGTGAAAAAATGGAGGGATTGTGTATTAGTTTCCCAGGGGTGCTCAAACAAAGTACCACAAACTGAGTGGCTTAAAACAACAGAGATATGAGCCAGCCCTGATGGCCTAGTGGTTAGAGTTCGGGGCTCACTGCTTCAGTGGTCTGGGTTTGCTCCCCACTCGTGGAACCACACCACCCATCTGTCGGTTGCCATGCTGTGACAGTGGCTCACATAGAAGAACTAGAATGACCTACAACTAGGATATTCAACTATGTACTGAGGCTTTGGGGAGAAAAAAAAAAAAGAGGAAGATTGGCAAAATATGTTAACTCAGGGTGAATCTTTCCCTGCAAACAAACAAACCCCCAAACTCCAGAAAACAACAGAGATTTATTCTCTCATGGTTCTGGAGGTGAGAAATCCAAAATCATGGTGTCCCCCTGCACCATGCACCCTCTGAAGGCTCTAGCTGAGAATCCTTCCTTGCCTCTTCCAGATTCTGATGGCTCTAGGCATTCTTTGGCTTATGGCAGCATCACTCTAATCTCTGCCTCCATCTTTACATGGCCTTCTCTTCTCTGTGTCTTCACATGGCATTCTCCTCTCTGTGTTTCTCTCCTCTTCTCATAAGGGCACCAGTTATATTGGATAAAGGCGCACCCCAGTGACCTCACTTAAGTTGATTACATCTGAGAGACTCTATTTCCAAATAAGGTCACATCCACAGGTGCTGGGGGTTAGAATTTCAACATATCTCTTTTAGGGGTACAATTCAACCCAAAACAGATTGTGTGTATATGTGTGTTTCATTATTCAGTAGACAAATATTTTTCAAACTGTGGATATGGATCATATCTTCCAAAGAAGGTTACAACAGTGTCTCCCATCCCAGCTACTCTACTGCACTGTGTCCCTGCCGCTTTCCCATTGATAGGTGGAGTATAACTTTCCTCCCCTGGAATCCAGGCCAACCTTAGTGACTTGCTGTATCCAATAGAATGCAGCAGTAGTGACATCACATAACTTCTGAGGCTCTGTCAGAAGAAGCTTTTCAACTTCTGCCTAGGTCTTCAGGAATGCATTCTTTCTGGTCACACCTCCTCAGGATGCTCCCTCTGAGAACACAGCCATTACGCTGTGAGAAGCCCAAGACACATTGAGAAGCTACATGTAGATGCTCCCATCGACAGTCCCAGCTGAGCCAGGTCTTCAAGTTATCCTAGCACAGGATCCAGACATTGAATGAAGAAGCCTCCAGATTACTCTAAACCCATGGCATTTGTGTCATTCCCAGTCATTCGTCTCCCCATCTGTAGCCCAGACATTGAAAAACAGAGATAAGCCAGCCCTGCTGTGCTCTGCCTAAATTTCTGACCTACAGAATCCCTGAACGTAATGAAACTGTGGTTGTTTTATGCCATTAGGTTGTGGTGATTCGTTACGCAGCAACAGTAATTGGAATAGTGGATCACAACTCAATGGGTCATAAAATGAATTTAGTGGGTCACTAAAAATTAGACTAAAAATTAAAAATTTTGTTTCTGTATCTTGAGATCTTACATAAAAAGTATAAATAAGATAAATTTGCTATTAAAAGTGATCACCCTCTGTCACTGCAGTTTGGAAGGTTGTGTTTGAAAGATATAATGATTCAAATGAAATAGCCAGTAGGAAAAGGTGTGCAGGGAAATCCGCAAACTCAAGGACAAATGTGTGAAAGAGAACTTTTGACAATGGAAAATAAGAGAAAGGAAAATAAGCATTCGTTATGGGAACAGACTCCAGTTTGCTTGGCCAGCTGGATGATAAGCTGAATGCTTTCTTGATAGACTTCATATGAATACTGGCAAAAGCAGACAGTTTAGCATAGTGATTAAGAAGGACTCTGTAGGTAGACTGGGCTTGGTTTGAATCTTTGCTCCATTATTTACATTTGGGTAACCCTAGAAAAATTATATCATAAATCTAAAATTCAGTGTTTTCATCTATAAACTTGGGATAATAGTACATATTTCATGGAGTTGTTAAGAAATTAAATAAGGTAATGTGCATCACCTAGTAAAGGTTCTAGTTCATAGATAAACAAAAAGTAGAAATCTCAATACTCTAGCTTAATTCTAAACAATTCGAGAAAATTAATTGTTGTGGTAGGCAGAATTCTAAGATGGCCTCCAGGGTGTACGTGCCCTTGATGTGACTATGATGGGATAGTCACTACCATGACTAGCTTAGGTTATGTGGCATAGTTGTGGCACAGTTTGAGAATAGGAGATCATTCTGGATAAGCCCGACCTACTCAGGTGGACGTTTAAAAGGCACTGGGCTCTTCCTAATGAAAGAGATTCAAAGCACAGAGAGATTCAATGCAAGGGAGATTCTTGGTCGCTGGCTTTGAATATGGAGGAAGCCACAGGATAAGGAATGCAGATGGCCTCTGGGAGTTAATTGTTTATTGTTCTGATGGATTTTCAATTTACACAATTATATCAATTTCAGAAAATGACAGTTTCGTTTCTTCATTTCTGATCATTATAATTGCTTCTTTTTCTTAAGTTATGGTGCTAGCTAGGAATGTCAGTACATCAATGAATATTATCAGTGATAGTGGGAATCCTCTTCCCAACCTCAAATGGAAAACTTCCAACATTTTAACATTGTGTATAATATTTGCTGCAGGCTTTTCAAAAATTCCTTTATCAGAAAAATCTCTTTTTATTTCTAACTTGTTAAAAGGATATTTTTAATCATGAAAGGATGTTCTATTAAGTTGTATAATCTTTTTCTCCATCTATTGAGATGGTCATAATTTTTTTTATTGCGGTAATGTTGGTTTATAACCTTATATAAATTTCATGTGTAAATCATTATATATTTCAATTTCTGTGTAGATTACAACATGTTCACCACTCAAAGACTAATTACAATCCATCACCACACACATGTGCCTAGTAATCCCTTTTGCTCTCCTCCCTCCGAACTTCCCCACTACCAACCCAATCTCTGTTTCTGTGTTTGTTTGTCGTTGTTTCTATCTTCTACCTACGAGTGAGATCATATGGTATTTGATTTTCTCCCTCTGACTTATTTCACTTATCATAATACCCTCAAGGTCCATCCATGTTGTCACAAATGACCAGATTTCATCCTTTCTTATCGCTGAGTAGTATTCTATTGTGCATATGTACCACATCTTCTTTATCCATTCATCCCTTGATAGGCATCAAGGTTGCTTCCAAGTCTTGGCTATTGTGAATAATGCTGCAACGAACATAGGAGTGCATGTATCTTTATGCATTCATGTTTTCATGTTCTTTGTATAAATACCCAGCAGTGGAATAGCTAGATCATATGGCCGATCTATTTTTAATTTTTTGAGGAATCTCCATACACTTTTCCATAGTGGCTGCACCAGATTGAACTCCCACCAGCAGTGTATGAGGGTTCCCTTCTCTCCACATCCTCTCCAACACTTAATGTTTCCTGTCTTAATTATAGCCATTTTGATGGGAGTGAGGTAATATCTCATTGTAGTTTTGATTTGCATTTCCCTGATAGTTAATGATGTTGAACATCTTTTCATGTGCCTATTGGCCATCTGTACATCTACTTTGGAGAAATGTGTGTTCAGATCTTTTGCTAATTTTTTAATTGGCTTGTTAGTTTTTTTGTTGTTGAGATGTATGAGTTCTTTATATATTTTTGCTATTAACCCCTTATCATTATATATGGTTTGCAAATGTCTTCTCCCAGTTGTTAGATTGTCTTTTTGTTTTGTTGATGGTTTCCTTTGCTGTGCAGAAGACTTTTACTTTGATGTAGTCAATGTGTTTATTTTTTCTATTGTTTCCCTTGCCTGGTCAGACATGGTACTTGAAAATATGTGCTAAGACTGATGTCGAAGAGTGTACTGCCTATGTTTTCTTCTAGAAGTTTCATGGTTTTAGGTGTTACATTGAAGTCTTTAATCCATTTTGAGTTAATTTTTGTGCATGGTGTAAGATAATGGTTTACTTTCATTCCTTGCATGTGGCTGTCTAGTTCTCCCAACACCATTTATTGAAGAGACTTTCCTTTCTCGGTTGTATGTTCTTGGCTTCCTTGCCAAAAATTAACTGTCCATAGATCTGTGGGTTTATTTTCAGGATCTCAATTCTGTTCCATTGATCCGTGTGTCTGTTTTTGTGCCAGTACCATGCTGTTTTGATTACTATAGCTTTGTACTATATTTTGAAATCAGAGAGTGTGATACCCTTGGCTTTGTTCTTTTCTCTCAAGAATGCTTTGGCTATTTGGGGTCTTTTGTTGTTCCACTAAGTTTTAGGATTCTTTGTTCTATTTCTGTCAAAAATGTTGTTGGAACTTTGACAGGGATTACATTGAATTTGTAGATTGCTTTAGGGAGTATGGACATTATAACTATGTTAATTCTTCCAATCCAAGAGGATGGAATATCTTTCCATTTCTTTGTATCTTCTTCAATTTCTTTCAGCAATGTCTATAGTTTTCACTGTTCAGATCTTTCACCTCTTTGGTTAAATTTCTTCCTAGATGTTTTATTCTTTTTTGTTGCAATTGTTAGTGGAATTGTGTTCTTAATTTCTCTTTCTGTTACTTCATTGTTAGTGTATAGAAAAGCAACTGATTTTTGTATGTTGATTTTGTATTCTGCTACATGACCTATTCATTTATTATTTCTAAGAGATTTTTAGTAGATTCTTTAGGGTTTTCTATACATAAAATCATGTCATCTACAAAAAGCGACAGTTTCACGTCTTCCTTTCCAGTATGGTCCCTTTTATTTCTTTTTCTTGCCTGATTGCTCTGGCTAGGACTTCCAATACTAGGTTAAATAAGAGTGGTGAAAGTAGGCATCCTTGTCTATTTTCTATTCATAGAAGGATAGCTTTCAGTTTTTCTCCATTGAGAATAATATTAGCTGTGGGCTTGTCATATATGACCTTTATTATGTTAAAGTACTGTCCTTCTATACCCATTTTATTCAGAGTTTTTATCATAAATGGATGCTATATCTTATCAAATGCTTTCTCTGCATCTATTGAGATGATCATGTGATTTTTATTCTTCATTTTGTTAATGTGGTGTATCAAACTGATTGATTTGGGGATCTTGAAGCATCCCTGGAATAAATCCCACTTGATCATGGTGTATGATCTTTTCAATGTATTGTTGTATTCAACTTACTAGTATTTCGTTGAGAATTTTTGCATTGATGTTCATTGGTGATATTAGCCTGTAATTTTCTTTTTTTCTCTTGTCCTTGTCTGGTTTTGGTTTCAAGGTGGTGTTGGCTTTGTACAATAAGTTAGGAAGCTTCCCCTCTTCTTCAGTTTTTTGACAGAGTTTGAGAAGGATAGGTATTAAGTCTTCTTTGAATGTTTGGTATAATTCACCAGGGAAGCCCTCTGTTCCTGGACTTTTATTTTTGGGGAGGTTTTTGATTACTGTTTCAATCTCCTTACTGGTGATTGGTCTATTCAAATTCTCTATTTCTTCTTGATTCAGTTTTGGAAGGTTGTATGGTTCTAAGAATTTATCCATTTCTTCTAGATTATCCAATTTGTTGGCATATAGCTTTTCATAGTATTCTCTTATAATCATTTGTATTTTTGGAGGTGCCTATTGTAATTACTCTTCTTTCATTTATGATTTTATTTATTTGAGGTTTTCTATTTTTTTCTTGGTGAGTCTAGCTAAAAGTTTGTCAATTTTGTTTGTCTTTTCAAAGAACTAGCTCTTGGTTTCATTGATTTTTTCCTATTGGTTTTTAAGTCTCTATTTCATTTATTTCTGCTATGATTTTTATTATTTACTTCCTTCTACTGATTTTGGGCTTTGTTCTTTTTTTCCAGTTCCTTTAAGTATACTGTTAGATTGTTTATTTGGGATTTTTCTTGTTTTTTGACATAAGCCTGTATTGCTATAAACTTCCCTCTTAGAACTGCTTTTGCTGTACCCCATAGATTTTGGCATGTTATATTTTCATTTTCATTTGTCTTCAGGTATTTTTTTATTTCTCCTTTGATTTACTCATTGACCCAGTTGTTGTTCCATAGCATTATGTTTAATCTCTACCTATTTGTGGCTTTTCTGATTTTCTTTCTGTGGTTGATTTCTAGTTTCATATCTTTTTGTTCAGAAAAGATGGTTGGTATTATTTCAATCTTCTTAAATTTATTGAGACTTATTTTTTGGCCTAATATGTGATCAATCCTGGAGAATGTTCCATGTGCATTTGCAAAGAATGTGTATTCTGCGGCTTTTGGGTGGAATGTTGTATGAATATATCCACTAAGTCCATCTGGTCTAATGTGTCGTTTAAGGCCAATGTGTCCTTATTGATCTTCTGTTTGGATCTATCCATTGGTGTAAGTGGAGTGTTAGAGTCCCCTACTATTATTGTGTTACTGTTTTTCCATTTACGTCTGTTAATAATTGTCTTATATATTTAGGTGCTCCTGTATTGGGTGCATAGATATTTAAAAATGTTATATCTCCTTGTTGGATTGTTCCCTTTATCATTATGTAGTGCCCTTCTTTGTCTCTTGTTACAGTTTTTGTTTTAAAGTCTATTTTCTCTGATATAAATATCACTACCCCAGCTTTCTTTTCTTTGCCATTTGCGTGGAGTATCTTTTCTCATCCCTTCACTTTCAGTTTGTGATTGTCTTTAGGTCTGAAGTGTGTCTTGATTGGAGCATTTAGTCCATTGACATTTAAAGCAACTATTGATAAATATGTACTTATTGCCATTTTGTTACTTTTTTTCTGGGTGTTTTAGTAGTTATTCTCTGTTCCTTTCTTCTTCTCTGACTCTCTTCCCTTGTGGTTTGATGGCTTTCTTTAGTATTATTTTTGGGTTCCTTTCTCTTCATTTTTTGTGTATTTTTTATAGGTTTCTGGTTTGTCGTTACCACAAGATTCATATATAATAGTCTACATATATAGCAATCTATATTGAGTTGATGGTGTCTTTAGTTTGATGTCTTTCTAAAAGCTCTACTCTTTTACTCCTCTCCTCCCAATTTTATGTTTTTGATATCATATCTAACCTCTTATTTTGTGTGCATGTATCCATTACTCCCTTATCATCGAATTAAGTAATTTTAGTACTTTTTTTTTTTTTTTTTTAAAGATTTTATTTTTTCCTTTTTCTCCCCAAAGCCCCCCGGTACATAGTTGTGTATTCTTCGTTGTGGGTTCTTCTAGTTGTGACATGTGGGACGCTGCCTCAGCGTGGTCTGATGAGCAGTGCCATGTCCGCGCCCAGGATTCGAACCAACGAAACACTGGGCCGCCTGCAGCGGAGCGCGCGAACTTAACCACTCGGCCACGGGGCCAGCCCCAGTAATTTTAGTACTTTTGTCTTTTGACTTTCATATTATCTTCATAGGTGGTTGATCTGCTGCCTTTACTGTATTTTTGCTTTTACTGTGATTTTATTGCCACTTTTTTAAATGATAATTTTTTTGTTCTTATTTGTGGTCTTCTCTTTCCCACTTAAATAAGTCCCTTTAGCATTTCTTGTAAAACTGTTTTCTTGGTGATAAACTCCTTTAACTTTTGCTTGTCTGGGAAAATGTTTACCTATCCTTACATACCGAATGATAACTTTGCTGGATAGCGTATTCTTGGCTGTAGGTTTTTTCCCTTCAGCACTTTAAACATGTCATGCCAGTCTCTTCTAGCCTGTAGGGTCTTGGCTGAGAAGTCCATCAATAGCCTTATGTGCTTTCCTTTGTATGTCACTTGTTGCCTTTCTCTTGCTGCTTTTAGGATTCTCATTTTATCTTTAATTTTGGACATTTTAAGTATAAATGTGTCTCAATGTGGGCCTGTTGGTGTTCATCTTGTTTGGTGCTCTCTGTGCATCCTGTACTTGGATGTCTGTTTCCTTCCTTAGGTTAAGAAAGTTTTCAGCTATTATTTCTTCAAATAGATTCTCTGTCCCTTTGTCTCTCTCTTCTCCTCTGGGACACCTATGATATGAACGTTAGTGTGCTTGATGTTGTCCTAGAGTTCCCTTAGACTGTTCTCATTCTGTCTAGTTCTTTTTTCTTTTATCTTTTCAGCTTGGGTGATTTCCTCTACTCTTTCTTCCAGCTCGCTGATCCGTTCTTCTGTTTTGTCTACTCTGCTATTGAGACCCTCTAGTGAATTTTTAATTTCCAATATTGTATTCTTCATTTCTGTGTTGGTTCTTTTTTATATTTTCCAATTCTTTCTTGACATTCTCACTGTGTTCATTCAGTCTTCTCCCAATATCAGTGAGCATCCTTATGAGTTTTTGTTTGAACTCTTTGTAGGTAGATTGCTTATTTCTGTTTCATTTAGTTCTTTTTCTGGGGTTTTGTCCTGTTCCCTTGCTTGGAATGTATTCCTTTGCCTCCTCATTATGCCTCTTTCTCTGTGCTTATATCTATGTATTAGGTGGGTCAGCTACATCTCCTGGTCTTGGAGAAGAGGCCTTATGTAGGAGACACCTTTTGGGGCCTAGCACTGTGCTTCCATCTCGTCACTAGTTCCAAATGTTCCAGGAGTGACCCCTGTGTGGGCCACATGTGTCCTTCTGTTGTGGCAGGGTTGCTCTTGATGCTGGTGCCTAGGGAGTCTAGGCTGTCCCCCTAGCTGCCTGGCTGTAATGCTCAGTTGCATGTGGCTGCTATGGACACTTCAGTCAGTTTTTCAGGTTTGAGGAGCCCCAGCACTATTGTCTGCAAAGTCTAAAAGCACATTCCTGTTGCAGTGTTTCTGTTAAGTGGGTAGGCCCCCAGCATGGCTGGTTGCTAGGCTCAGGGGCTTCCAATTGCTGTAGGCCTTTGGCCTGCAAGGCTGTTGTCAATTCTCTCAGGATTGCAGCTAAGTGGGGCTGGCCCCAGGCACTGGAGTCCCCAATTGTTTCAGGCTTTGTAAAGTGGGGGCCAATTTCCTATGCAGCTGTTTGAGAAGCACAGGTCTTCTGTCTCTGACAAGTCCCAATGTCCACAGGTCCACACTCACGGCCAACAACATGTCCTGTGCACATGTCCTGACCCTCCGGAGCAGACACAGTCGCCCCACTGCAAAGGCCCCCCCACACTCCACCAATGCCCCACACACTTCACCCATTCTTCACACCTGCCCTACCCTGCAGAAGCAGACCCACTTGCCCAGCTACAGAGGATCCAGGCACCCAGTCTTCACAGGCTGAAAAGTTGCCTGAGGCCTTGCTGTTGGGTGGGCAGTCCCTTTGGCAGGCTGCCTGCCCTGGCTGAGCTGGATTTAATCAGTCTCTAGTGAGTAGGGCAGACCCTGGGCTAATAGGCCAGGGAAAGAATTCCAATGTTGTCTGCCAGCATCTGTGTCAGCACACCTGCACCAGGTCACAAGAATGGCTGCTGCCAATATCCTAGCCCCTGGAGACATCCCACCTCCCACCAACATGCACCCAGAGCCTACCAGGTGAGTCTCTTTTCACCAAAGGACTTTGCACCTTTCTTTCTGGTGATTTTAGGTTGCTTTCTGAAATTGGTGAGTTTATGCATGGGCCCTTTAAGAGCTGGCTTTTTTCTGCTTATGTCCAATAGCTTTCCTAGGGGTATTCTCTGTTGTAGTTAATATCCAGCAAAGCCAGGTATTATAACACTCATCTCAGTTGTGCTGAGTCCAAAGGATGCTCATAGTGGTAATGTTCTCCCGTTCAGGTCCCCTGCTCCTCCAGGGAAGGCTGCGTACCTTAGGGTTGTTCCTGACCAGCTGTGAAGCTCTGCAGCTTAGGAAGGTGGATTTTTCTCTCTAGACAGGAATTTCTGCCTCTTCCACCTCAGTCAGGACTGTCCCTTGTTGTGGGGATTCTTTTTATCCAGTTTTCAGTTTTCTCTCAGGGGTAATTTTTCCAAAAATATTTGTAACTTGGTTGTGCTTGTGAGAGGAGGTGAGTTCAGAGTCTGCCTATGCTGCCATCTTGACCTCTGCTGAGACGGTAATAATTTTTAAATAAAGTATATTACATTATCTAATTTTGTAAAGTCAAATCAACGTTGCATTTCTGGCGTAAGCCCTATTCATCATGATTTTAAACCATTTTACTCCATTTACATCTTTCTCTGACTTATATGTTATTATTGTCATGCATTTTAATTCTACTCTTTTAAATGTCACAAGATATAATTATTATTATCTTATATATTCAGTGTCATTTGTTTATCCACATATTTATCACTTGCTTTGCTATTCTTACATGTCAGTCCATATGGGATCATTTTTCCTGCCTAAATTGTATTCTTTAAAATTTTCTTTAGCATGACTCTAATGATGCTAAATCATTTTCATTAGCCTAATACCAATCTTTATTTTACCTCCTTTCTTATATAGTATTTTCTCTGTATATGGAAATCTTGCATGGCAGTTATTTTCTCCTAGAACATCAAAGATCCCATTCCTTACTCTTGTGACTACCACTATGGCTGTTGAGAACCCAAGGGTCAATATGCTACTCTTCTGATGATAACCTAACTTTAAGACCCTCTCTTTGTCTTTGAAGTTCTGCATTTTCAAGAATGTATCTGGGTGTAAAATTATTTTTATTTAACTTGTTTGAGATTCATTGTGATTCTTGAATCAGTGGATGAATGTTTTTCATCAGTTTTTGGAAAACTCTCACCTCCTGTCATTATAAATATTGCAGCTGCCCTGTTTTCTCTGCCATTCATTTCTCTTTCTCTTTGTGAACTGCCCATTTTCTTAATTGTGAGGATTATTTGTGGCATAGGGTAAAGGTGCCTTCCTCTACAGATTTGTTTTTGTTTCTTTTGTGTGCCTAGGGGTCAAAGATCTTTATCATTCTTATTGCAGGAGATTCCAAGGGGTTTAGGAGTTCTGTGCCAGCAAGACCAAATATATATTTCTTATTATAAATCACAATATTACAACATAGTAGAAGAAATTGCCTCAAATCAAAAGCTTGCAGAACTATTTTAACTAGAAGGTTGATTGATAGGTATAGTGGGTTGAATGGTGGTCCCTAAAAAGATTTGTTCATGTCCTAACCTCTGAAACCTGTGAATGTAACCTTATTTGAAAACGTGTCTTTGCAGATGTAATTAAGGATCTCAAGTTGAGATCCTTGTAGATTATCTGTGTGACCCCTAAATCCAATGACCAGTGGTTATTCTAAGAGACACACAGAGGAGGAAGATACAGGGAGAAGGAGGAGAAAGCCATGTGGAGATGGAGGCAGGGATTGGAATCACGCAGCCACAAGCCAAGGAATGCCTAGAGCCACCGAAAACTGGAAGAGACAGGGAAAGATCGATTGCTAGAGTCTTCAGAGGGAGTGCAGCTGTAGAGACAACTTGATTTTGGACTTCTGGCCTCCAGAACTGTGAAACAATTTTCTGTTGGGGTGATTTGTTATGACAGCCCTAGAAAACTAGTACAGTAGGAATTACGCATTTATTCTGGTTTTAATTCTTTTTCTATTTTATATGTTGCAAACCTCTTCTATGAGCCTGTCTCTTATCTTGTAAGTGAATATGGGTGATCATTATCTCTCTTCACACAATAAGAGTCCCATTGTCTTCTGAAATGTCTGGGAGTTTTTTTCCAGAAAGATCAACAGTTTTTTTTTCCCTGAAATTAAGGTAAAGTTGGAGTCAAAGTAGTCTCATGGAAAGGTATGTTTCTTATTAGAGGCACTTATAGCAGGGAAGTTAACAGTATCTTTTGGCAAAAACACAAATCAAATTCATAGTTGACATAACATTATTGACAGGACCGAATGATGAAGGACTGCACTTTCACACGGAACATGAAGACAGTGTTTTTATTATCCTAGAAAAATCAGAATTATAGAAAAGTCACTAAAATTTATACATTCAATATATGCTTAGGTGAAGAATTCTCTGTGCATTTGCCTGTGTGTGTTTTAAAGTTCATTGTCTATAGCATTTAAGATGTAGCCTTTTCTAATTTCCTTATATTATTTTTCTTCATTTGAGATATATAACTTTGTATTTATAAATATTTCCCTTTAGGATGACTTTACCTGCAAAATCTCAAACAGATAATATGATGACACTAAGTATTAATAGATGATTATTCAGTAGCTCAGAAATTAAAGTGCATTATCTAAATAGAAAATTATTTTTAAGATTTCTAGGATGGATATTAAATTGCCGTTACTCTCTGAAAGCACAGATCTTCCCTCCCTCGGATCACCAGCAGAGGACCTTCACACACAGTCATATCAATCAGTAAGCATTTTTTCTCATTGATTAACAAGAAAATTGATATTTTTGGTGAGGACGTCGGAGGGGGGAAGCAGGAGTCTCTTACTTGAGCATATCATACAATGGAGCTCAGAGACAGGTATTTTCCCCTCAAGTACTTCGGCTGTGACCTGAACTACTGGAGTTCAGCTTCAACATAATTGCAGCACAGCAAGGAGTCCCTTCTGGAAACCAGCTGCTTGATCAGGGATTCATTTATCAGGAGGATTATGACTCCAAACATTTTTCTAGGCTGTTGTGGCCATTTAAAGGGGGAAAAAAAAGAGAGGAGTCTGGGGAACTAATTAGGAAGGAGTGGCTCCCCTCCGAGTCTTGACCTTAACCCCACTGAGAAAGTATGGGATTTACTTTACCTAAGTAAGGAAGGAACATAAATAGCTGCAAAAATGCTTTGTGGTGTGAGTTCCAGCAAGTAATGAATTGACCTGATACAGAGAGAGAGAAAGAAAGAGAGAGAGAGAGAAACAAAATGCAAAAAAACTCAAAATGCTTTAAAAATAACTGTTAACTATATCACAATGAAATGTTATTGTTTTGCATTTTCCTGATTCCAATAAAACAAATTAATTTGAATCTATGATTAGCAAATACAGAAAATAACATGAAGAAACATATTTTTTTGGTCTTTAACAGGTTATGAAGTGTTACCATGGTGAGTCTAGGTGTCATTTTCTATTAATCGACTTAGTGTATTGTGTTTTCTCTGTATTTTAACGCCTTTCGTTAGTTTTGGAAAATCCTCAGGCTTTATCTTTTAGAATGTCGCTTCTTCTGCATCTTCTCTCTCCTCTCTTTCTCCAACTCTATTTGTATGTTACACCTTCTTGTCTTATTCTCCATGTTTCTTAGTCCTTCTCATTTTTAAAAATCTTTTGATTTATTTGTGTTACATTCTGGGTAATTTCATTATATGTATCTTCCAGTTACTGAGCTGTTCCAAAAGTACTTCTTAATCCAGTCATAAAGATTTTTACTTCAATGATTATCATTTTCATTTCTAAAAGTTCTATTTTTTAAAAAAACCCAGAGGGTTAGTTTTTGAAAGTCTTTAATTTTACGTAGGAGGACTTTATAAAATATAGTTTGCAAAATGGCTAGAAGCAGAAATTTAATCTTTTTTAAAGTCTCTCTCTGCTATAATAAGTAAACTGTAGTACAAAAGAAAACATAATCACTAGGAAGCTCAAATTAACAAAAACAAGTACTTGCACATCCTTGTATAATTTATAGAGTTCTTCAAAATACTGATACTTAATTTGATCTTCATAGTATTCTTGTGAGGTTCTTACTCTTATTTCCATTGTATGGGTAACAAAACTGAGGCTATGAGACTTACCAAAGGCCTCCAAGCTAGTAATAAGTAGAGCTGAAATTAAACCCATGTTTTATGACTCTCATCATATTCCATACTTTTCCCCAGTATCTATCATTAAATAATATTTGTGTTTATGTCATGGTGTAGTGGAGGGTTGAGTAATTAGTGAAAGGTGTGCTTTATTCCACTATACCAAAGTTAAACTTTCTTTGGAAAAAGTTAATTAGGCTCATCTTGAGATAACTCAGAATATTTCCTGAGTAAATGACAATGGATTTTCAGAGTAATTTCTTTTCCCTACTTAAGTTGTTCATTTCCGCATTTTCTTATTTCCAGCTTTGTTTTTTGTATTGTTCTACCCCTCTGATTTAGGATCTTATGGTCTGTAAAACAATTCATAAATTGCAATTTATAATAATTTCAGATCTACTACTTTTTAATTTGTTGGACCATTATGAGAATAAATTATATAATGTATATACAGTTGCTCATAAAGTGTCTGTTTCATAATGGGCACTCAAAAAAAGAGGAATTGGTAAATTCTTTTATTTGCAAAGGTAGCATAAATACTAATCCAGTGAAGTCATAATTCTTCATATCTCTCACAGCATGTATCAGCCGGGGTTCTCCCAGAAACAAAACCACTAACGTGTGTGTGTGTGGAGAGAGAGAGAGACAGAGAGACAGAGATTGATTTTGTAGAACTGGCTCATGTGACTGTGGGAGACTGGCTTGTCTAAAATTTGTAGGGTAGGTCAGCAGGCTGGAAACTTAGGCAGGATTTCTATGTTGCAGTCTTGAGGTAGAATTTATTCTTGTCCAGGAAGCCTTAGTTTTTGAAAATTAACCATCATACAGCATGTAGTATTCATCCACAGCTTTAAATATACAGGGACTATATCAAATGTTTTTATTGAATTCAGTTATATTTTTTAGGAAAGTTTTTCTCATGTATCATACCAAACTTTAATTTATCCATACTTAGTCAGAAAGCTTGCTCTCCCTCCCTTCACCCACCTTTCAAAAAAGATACCTGAAAAATATTAGCATCACTGGCTTAACTGTATAACTTGCCATGGTGACCTCCTCATAGGCAAAATTCACTTGAATATTTATATTCTAGTGTGCTTACTTGATATTAAAATGAGACTTTAATAATAGGCTCTAACATGGATTTGGTGTTGTACCAAGCACTGTGTATGCATTATTGATAAACTTCAGAACAACCCTATGAAGTATATTACTATAATCTCTATTTTATAGATGAGGAAACCGAAACTCATAGAATTTAAATTACCTGTCCAATAAATGTGACTACATCTATCTGAATCTAGGCCACGGCTCTAACTACTATGCTTGAGTAGCTCTTCACATTCTTATGATAATAATTTATTTTGGTAATAATGACAAAGGTGCTGAGAAAGCTTTAAATACCTTCTGAATCAAAACATTTGTATGTTGTAAGATTTAACTATATATGTAAGGAGAAACTGAGGCCTTTTGCATATGAACCTTTCTATAATGAAGATTTGAGTATTAGAAATCAGCTTCTTTCCTTTTAAGACTTCTTTCTGTTCCGGAATGTTTTAGTTTTATAGTGGGGTTTCTGAAATAGTGTTTTATGCAACATTAGTTCTATACGATATCTGTAAATATTACTTTGGTCAAATAAGTTTGGGAAATTTTGGGTTAAAAAAATCCAAAGAGATTTTTTTATCGTAGTATTTCTCAGAGTATGATATGCTCAATTGCACTGTCACTTTCCAAAAGTACGGTAACTACAGCTGTTTCCAAACTTTATTTGAACAGTAATTCATGAGTCTAGTGTCCTAAAGAATTCGCTTTTGGGAAATGCTTATCCCAAGGTTAAGATAACATTTTATAATAGCATCTCCCTTGTCTGAATGTCTTAAACCTAATTTTAACAACATACATAAACTAGATATCCAGATGACATATACTCATACAGCAGCTACGCTAGAGAGCAGAGCTGTGCAAAACAAGGTTTCAGAAGGGATCAAAGTAGAGGACATTAGGTCTTAGGGAACATTTGTACCACTGCCAATCCATGGAATCTGGAAATGCAGAGTTTCCTTAGAATCACTGAGTTTTTTCTATGCCGGTTCTTGATGGTCAGGGAAATTCATGTCCCAAGTGTTCCCACAATCAAGTTTCAAATAATATTTTGCATTTGTACCATAATTTCTAGTTTTCCGAAACATTTCCACACATATTACCTTATTTAACCATGCCAGATTCACTGGTAAGTTGTGATAGGTTTGGTTTTCACAGCTGTAGAGGGGATTTGAGAACTCTCCTGCTTTACAAATTTTTGGTTTTGTCTGGAGCTATGCTTTGGGAATCAATGAAGCACATCCCCAAGCAATGAGGCAGAACTGTGGACAGCTGGGAAATCGCAGCTCACACACCAGCCTGGGGTTCTGTTACAAGCAAGATTCTTTTTTCTTTTCAAACAAAGGCTCAAAGATGATTATGAGACTAGCAGGTTTTCTATTTTAGTGGAATCTACTTGTCACACCACGAATTTCTCATCTGCGCACTCTGAGAAGGACTTTGGGTAACTATTTAGTCTTTTGCTATTATTGATGTACTTTTTCTTTTTCTGATTACAACACACATTCATGCACACTGTAAAAAATTCCTACAATAGAGAAATATATAACATCGAAAGTGATAGTTCCTGAAATCTTGCTACTGTTAATGGCTATTAATAACTTGATTTGTATTCTTCTAGATTTAGTTTTACTATGAGTTTACTATTGACCATATATGTATATATTCATAATTTTAATTTAAGAGTAACATACTTACAGAAAATTGCACTAATCTTAAGACTTTACCTTAGTGAATTATAAGAAACTGGACTTACCCATACAACAACCACCCAAGAAAGAAAAATACAATACCAGTACTCTGAAAGGTTCTCTTGTAATCTGTCTTCATTACTACATCCGCCTTTTTCCCAGAGTACCCATTATTTCGACTTCTAATACCAGAGTTCTTTTTTTTCCCAAACTTTATATAAATGGAATCACGGAGGATGTACTCATTTGTCTCTGGCTTCTTTCATTCCACATGATGTTGATGAGATTCTTCTGTGTTGTAACATGTAGCAATTTATTCATTTTCATTGCTGCATAATATCCCATGGTGGCAATATACCACAATTCAACTGTTGATGGACATTTGCATTGTTTCCAGTTTTGGGATATTATGAATAATGCTGCTATGAATATTCTTGTGCTCATCTTTGAATGCATCTTGGTTGGATAGATACTGAGAAATGAGATTGTTGGACTACAGGGCGTGTAGCTAGCTCTGGTAGATGATGCCAAACAGTTTGCTGAAGTGGCTGAAGAAATTTATGCTCCTATCAGCAGTTCATGGAATGCTTAATGGCTCCACCTCTGCAACACTTGGCAATGTCAGTCTTTGTAGTTTTAGCCATTCTGGTGGGAGTGCGGTGGTAGCTCATTATAGTTTTCCTCTGCATTTACTTGATTACCAAAGAAATTAAAAACTTTTTGATGTTACTGGCTATTTCGTGAAATGTCTACTCAAGCCTCATATCCAATGTTCTTTTGGGTTATTTGTGTCTGTTTCTTATTGGAATAGGTATACTTTCACAAGTCCCTTGTGAGTAATCTGTATTGAAAATATCTTCTTCAATTATGGAGTTTTCACTTTTCCCTTTCTTTTTTTTTTCCGAGGAAGACTGGCCCTGAGCTAACATCTGTGCTCATCTTCCTCTACTTTATATGTGGGATGCCTACCACAGCTTGGCTTCCCACGCGGTGCCATGTCTGCACCTGGGATCCAAACCGGTGAGCCCCAGGCTGCTGAAGCAGAATGTGTGCACTTAACCGCTGTGCCACTGGGCTGTCCCCACTTTTCACTTTCTTAAAGATGCCTTTTGATGAGCAGAATTTTAAAATTTTAATGTAACTCATTTAATCAACTTTTCCATAAAGGTTGGTTTCTTTTGCATCTTCTTGAAGAAATCTTTCCCAACCACAAGATCATGAAAATATTTTCCTATGTTATCTTTTGAAAACTTTCTTACTCTTAGATTTAGCTTTACAAAATGCCTGGAATTGACTTTTGAATATGATGTAAGGTAGGAGTCAAAATTCATTTTTGTTCTATATGAATACCAATTGATCTAGGACTATTTATTGAAAAGAGAGTCCTTTTCTCACTGCTCTGGAGTGCCACCTTCGTGATGAATCAAGAAAAAAAAGTATATCTCTTGGAACTCCAATTATACATTTTGACAGTATTCCATATGTCTCTTACCATCTTTTCTGTATTTTCTATCCCAGTGTCTTCAGTCTAGATACTGTCTTCTGACTTATCTTCTGCCTTATTATTTCTCTCTCCAACTGTGTCTAACCTGCTATTAAACATACTTATTGGGCTAATTTCAGTTGTTGTATTTTTTATTGCTAATTTACGTTTGTTTCTTTTTTATATTTTCAACTTCCCTGACAAAATTCTCAATCTTGTCATACAAACTCTTACACATATCAGCTATTTTCCAGTCCATGTTTTATATCTCCATTATCTGGATCTCTGTGGTGTACTTCTATTGTTTGCAATTTCTCTTGATTTTTAGTCACAAAGTCTTGCTCATTATACACCAAGTTTTTGATTGAGTGCCAGATATTGATCAAGGAAAATTGTGGAGATAATTTGATGCTCCTTCAGGTAGAATATAACTTGCTTCTGGTTGTTCACTGAGGGGCATAGCAACCCCAGATCATCTTAGTTCAAATAGGGATTGAGATAACACAAAAACTGGCTTCAGTTTCTGTGGAGGTGATCTATTTCTGGTTCACCCACCCTTACTCCCAAGATGTAGCTTTTCAGGGTCTTAGTCCAAAGAATTGGGGGCTGGTTTATGAAGGGTCCTCCTCCATGGTATGCCCTGAATGCCAACGTTTGACCCTTCTCCTTCCAGCTCTGTGAGACTATTAAAAGCCCTACTTTTCCTCTCTGTTTCTCAACTCTACTGTTGAATCAGCAGATACCTTCTGGGGAGAGTGGCTCTGAATGCTGACTTCCAATCTTTGGGCTTTCTTCCTCTTAGCCCCATAATTCCTCATATCATGACTTGGTAACTCTCTGATAACTTCAGACAGATTTAAAAAATGTTATAAATAGCTTTTATAAAAAGGTAAATAGTTTTTCTAGTTTTTCTCAGTGAGAATGTTGGTTCTAATCATCTGTTTTATATTTGGTAGAAGCTTATATGATCCTATTGGTGCCTTTTGCCACATGAATGTTTAAAATTTTATGTACCCAAATTATCAATATTTAATTTTTTGACTGAGATTAATGCCATGCTACGTGAGCTATTTCCAGCTTATAAATATTTACCCATTTTTTTCTAGTTTATTAAAGCTTCATCAAAAAATATACTTTAATTTCATGTGGAATTCATTTTGAAGTAAGAAATGAGGTAGACATTTAGTTTCAAAAATTAACACCCAAACACCATGTTTTCCCCCCTTATTAGAAATACCACCTTTACTATGCATTTAATTTGTTCATGTATTGAGACCTTTCTTTTTCTTTTGGTGAGGAAGATTGGCCCTGGGCTAACATCTGTTGCCAATCTTCCTCTTTTTTTTTTCTTCCCAAAGCCCCAGTACATAGTTGTATATCCTAGTGGTAAGTCATTCTAGTTCTTCTATGTGAGATACTGCCACAGCATGGCCCAATGAGTGGTGCTAGGTCCACGCCCAGGATCTGAACTGGCGAACACGGGGCTGCTGAAATAGAGCGCATGAACTCAACCACTCAGCTACGGGGCCAGCTCCCTATTGGGACCTTTTTTCTTTTATAACTTTTTATTGAGATTATGATAGTTTACAACCTTGTGAAATTTCAGTTGTACATTATTGTTTGCCAGTCGTGTTGTAGGTGCACCACTTCACCCTTTGTGCCCACCCCCCACCCCACCTTTCCCCTGGTAGCCACTGATCTGTTCTCTTTGTCTACACGTTTAACTTCCATATATGAGTGGAGTCATATGGAGATTGTTCTTCTCTGTCTGGCTTATTTCACTTAACATAATACCCTCAAGGTCCATCCATGTTGTTGTGAATGGGACGATTTTATCCTTTTTTATGGCTGAGTAGCTATTGGGACCTCTTTAAACTTTTCTGTTGAAAGAATTCAGCTATCTATTTCAGTGTCTATTTCACATAGCTTTAATTATCGTGGTTTAATAATACTTACAAAAACCCTGGAAGTTCTAATCTCTTTTCAATACTTAAAAACATTAGGCAAGTACCACTTATGTTTCATGTAGATATTGCTATGGACTGAATTGTGCCCCAAATCTGTTTAGTCAGTTCGGGCTGCCACAACAAATATTGTAGATTGGGTAGCTTAAACAACAGAAATTTATTTTCTCACGATTTTGGAGGCTAGAAGTCCCAGATCAAGGTTTGGCAGGGTCAGTCTCTGGTGAGGGCTCGCTTCCTGGCTTGCAGCTGGCTGCCTTCTCACCGTGTCCTCTGCATGTGTGGGTGTACAGATCTCTCTCTCTTTCTCTCTTTTCCTCTTATAAGGCCACCAATCCTGTAGGATTACAACTCCACCCTTATGACCTCATTTAACCTTTTTTTTTTGAGGAAGATTAGCCCTGAGCTAACATCTGCTGCCAAGCCTCCTCTTTTTGCTGAGGATCATTTAACCTTAATTACCTCCTAATATCCCTATCCAAATACAGTCATATTGGGGGTTAGGGTTTAAACATATGAATTTTGAGGTGTGTGTGTGTCTGTGTGTGTATGGGAGAGACACACACAATTTGTATGTTGAAGATCTAATCCCCAAGGTGACTGTTGCTCTCCTGTCTCATCCACCTTCTTCTTCCCATGTTAAGGTTATCACTAACTAGAATTTTATGTTTATGATTATCTTTTGGACAATTTTTCATCATATATGTATACACATAGATGTATATACATTTAGTTTTGAGCTCTTGTTTTAGAGTTTTATAAATATGGTATTATACTGTATGTAATCTTTTGGGATTAGCTTTTTTCATTCAATGTTATGTTTCTAAGATTAATCCACATAGCTATAGTTCATTCATTTTTCTCTGCTACGTAATATTTCCTTATGTGAATATGCCAAAATCTTTTTGCTGTTGAAGAACCTTTGGATTCTTTCTTTTTTTTTGAGGAAGATTAGCCCTGAGCTAACATCAGCCACCAATCCTCTTTTTTGCTGAGGAAGACTGGCCCTGAGCTAACACCTGTGCCCACCTTCCTGTAGTTCATATGTGGGACACCTGCCACAGCATGGCTTGCCAAGTGGTGCATATGTCCACACCCACTATCTCAACTGGCAAACCCCAGGCTGCTGAAGCGGAGCATGTGAACTTAACTGCTGAGCCACTGGGCTGGCCCTGGATTATTTCTTGAAGGAAAATGAGCCTATAAAACCGGCACATTTCTCCTGGTGCATTTATGCATAGGATTTTCCAGGATATATGCCTAGGAATGGCATTGCTGGGTCACAGAGTATACAAATCTTTAACTTTACAAAATAATGACAAGTTGTTTTCTAAAGTGGTTCCATGTACTCTCTACAAGAAATGTATGAGTTCTTGGTGACCCACATCCTTCTCAACAACTGGCATTGTACTGGTTGTAAAGGTCTTTAAGCTCCAAGCCTATCTGCTGTACCGACTGAGTGTGATGGGTCTAGTACTCTCCAAACTGTATTGCTCATTTGCTTCCTTTTAGCTTCTGCCAGTGTCAAGAGGCACTAGAGGGAGTTCCAAAGGTACAAGAAGGCCGAAGGGGCTTCCTTTCCTGTTAGTGTGGTATTCCTATCAATGTTCTCCCAATAATGGCATTTCACCTCAGCAGCAGCAGCTGGTTATAGCTGCGGTTATTTCCAGTCTCTTTCTGCACTCCCAGAATCAGCCTCATTGTGCTCATTGTGAGGAAACAGTGGGACGGTTTTCTTTCCTCAGAGCTGAGTTCCAGCTCTGTGGGGCTCCTCTACCGATCTTTCGATGAGCGGCCAATAGCAGCCAGGGGAACTCCCTCCTTAGAATTCTGACTATCAGCTCCTTGGGTCCTTCCTCTCTGTTCCTGAAGAAGAGCAGCGGTGAGACAAAAATCTGGATGCCACTTCCTCAGACTTTCTCCTTCAAGCTTTGATGTCATGACTATCCTTGACCACTTCCCTTTGTTTTCCTCATCTTAGGGGTAGTAACTTCTTCCTCTAGTAAATAACTTTGTGTTTCCTCAGTGTTCTCGTTTTGTTTTTTCTCAGCCCTTCAATACTAGTTAACCAATTCCCTATGTTAAATTCTTTTTGATAACATAACTATGTGGTTTCTATTTTCTTGACTGATAAAGATATTGTTGGGCTTCTTAATCTTTGTTAGTGTACTGGATATGAAATAGTATCTCATTAAGCTCGTTTCTTTGTGTTTCTCTGGTTATATTAAGGAGGTTGAAATTTGTTTTTTTTGAGGAAAATTAGCCCTCAGCTAACATCCGCCACCAATCCTCTTTTCGCTGAGGAACACTGGCCCTGAGCTAACATGCGTGCCCATCTTCCTCTACTTTATATGTGGGATGCCTGCCACAGCATGGCTTGATAAGCAGTGCGTAGGTCCACAGCCGGGGATCCGAACTGGCACATCCCAGGCTGCTGAAGCGGAGCGTGCAAACTTAACCACTGTGTCACCAGCCAGCCCCAAGGAGGTTGAACATTTTTGAATAAGTTTATTGATAATACATGTTGCATTTTCTCTGAAATACCTTTTCATGTAATTTGTTCATTTTTTTACTGGATTTTTCTTCTTATTGATTTGTAGTTCTTTCTAGATTCTGGATAACAGTTGGTTGTAAGTTTTATGTGTTGAAAATATCTTCTCCCAGTTTGTGACTTAACACTTTCACTTTCTTTATGGTATCTTTTGATGGAGTAGTTTTTTTTTTCTTTTTAAAGGCTGGCACCCGAGCAAACATCTGTTGCCAATCTTCAATCTTTTTTTCTTCTTCTTCTTCTTCCCAAAGTCCCCTAGTACATAGTTGTATTTTCCAGTTGTAGGTCCTTCTGGTTGTGCTACATGGGATGCCACCTCAGCATGGCTTGATGAGTGGAGATAGGTCTGAGCCTGGGATCCAAACCGGCGAAACCCTGGGCCACCAAAGCGGAGTGCGTAAAATTAACCACTCAGCCATGGGGCTGAACTCAGTAGTTTTCACTTTTAATGTAATTTTCTTTATATTATCTTTTATGATTAACTCTTTGTGTTACGTCAAGAAGTATTTTTCTATCCCAAGATAAGAAAGTCACCCCAGATTATTTAAATTTTGATTTTCATATTTATATTCTTTTAAACAATTATTTTATTGAGGTCATATTGGTTTATAACATTTTGTAAATTTCAGGTGTGTATCATTGTATTTCAGCTTCTATATAGACTGCATCGTGTTTACCAACAATAATCTAGTTTTTATCTGTCACCAGACATATGCCCCTTTACCCCTTTCACCCTCCCCCACCCTCTTCCCCTCGGGTAACACTAATGCATCCTCCTTATCTATGTGTTTGTTTATCTTCCACATATGAGTGAAATCATGTGGTATTGGTATTTGACTTTCTCTGTCTGACTTATTTCACTTAGCATAATACCCTCAAGCTCCATCCATGTTGCAAATGGCATGATTTTGTTTTTTTTTTTAATGACTGAGTAGTATTTCATTGTACATGTATATCACATCTTCTTTATCCATTCATCTGTTCATGGGCACATGAATTGCTTCCAAGTCTTGGCTATTGTGAGTAATGCTGTGATGAACATATGGTATTTCTATTTTTAATTTTTTGGGAAATCTCCATACTGTTTTCCAAAGTGGCTGCACCAGTTTGCATTTGCACCAGCAGTGGATGAGGGTTCCCTTTTCTCCACATCCTCTCCAACTCTTGTTATTTCTTGACTTTTCTTTGTTGAGGAAGATTGGCCCTGAGCTAACATTTGTTGCCAATCTTCCTCTTTTTGCTTGAGGAAGACTGTCCCTGAGCTAATATCTGTGCCAGTCTTCCTCTATTTTGTATGTGGGTTGGTGCCACAGCATGGCTTGATGAGTGGTGTAGGTCTGCACCCAGGATCCAAACCTGTGAACCTTAACCACTACGCCACCAGGCTGCTGAACTGGGCTACTGAAACAGAGGGCAAGAACTTAACCACTACACCACTGGGCCGGCCCTTTGACTTTTTAATAATAGCCATTCTGACAGTTGTGAGGTGATATCTCATTGTAGTTTTGACTCGAATTTCCCTAATAATTAGTGATGTTGAACATCTTTTCATGTGCCTGTTGGCCATCTGTGTATCTTCTTTGGAAAAATGTCTGTTCATATCCTTTGCCCATTTTTTGATTGGGTTGTTCATTTTGTTGTTGTTGTTGAGTTGCCTGAGTTGTATATATATTTTGGAAATTAACTCCTTGTTGGATATATGATTTGCAAATATTTTCTCCAGTTGATGGGCTGTCTTCTTATTTTCTTGATGGTTTCCTTTGCTCTGCAGAAGATTTTTAGTCTGATGTAGTTCCAAATGTTTATTTTTTCTTTTGTTTCCCTTGCCTGGTGAGACATAGTATTCAAAAAGATAGTGCTAAGACAAATGAAAAAGAGCATACTGCTTGGGTTTTATTCTAGAACTTTTATGGTTTCAGGTCTTACATTCAAGACTTTAATCCATTTTGGGTTAACTTTTATGTACGGTGTAAGATAATGGTTTACTTTCATTCTTTTGCATGTGGCTGTCCAGTTTTCCCAGCACCATCTATTGAAGAGACTTTCCTTTCTCCATTGTATGTTCTTGGCTCCTTTGTCAAAGATTAGCAGTCCGTAGATGTGTGGTTTTATTTCTGGGCTCTCAATTCTGTTCCATTGATCTGTGTGTCTATCTTCAGGCCAGTACCAGGCTGTTTTGATTACTATAGCTTTGTAGTATATTTCGAGATCAGGGAGTGTGATACCTCTAGCTTTGTTCTTTTTTCTCAGGAATGCTTTCACTATTTGGGGGTCTTTTGTTGTTCTACAAAAATTTTAGGATTCTTTGTTCTATTTCAGTGCAAAATGTCACTGGGATTCTGATTGGGATTGCATTGAATGTGTATATTGCTTTAGGTATTTGGATTCTTAATTCCTCTGGAATTTGTGTGTGTGTGTGTGTGTGTGTATGTATGTGTGAACTTATATCAAAGTTCTGCGTATTTGGGAGCCTATTTCATGGCTCTCTATTTTGTTATAATGGTCAATTTTTCTATTCCTGAAACGATAAATACATTATATCTTAATTACAAATTTATGTGAAGTCTTGATATCTAGTAAAACAAGTTCTTTGCCCCTCTTTTCCTGGAATAGATTTGCCATTCTTGGATCTTGCCTTCCATATGCATCATTTCAAATTTCATGAAAAATTTTATTAGAATTGCATTGACTCTGTAGATCATTTGGTAGAATTGATATATTTACAATATTGTGTTTCTATACATGCATGTGGGATATCACTCCATTTATTTAGTTTTATTTAATATCTTGCAATGTTTTGTAATTTTTCCATACATATATTTGTTTTAAGATGCATCCTAAGTATTGCATGATATAATTGCAATTGTAAATAGCGTCTTTTAGAAAAATTATGTTGCCTGTTGATGATCCCTTCATTTCTTTCTCCTTCCCTTAATTTTCCTCATATGTGTATTCTTACAGATGAAGTTTAGCATTGTTCTGTCAATTAAAAAAAGTCAGGGAGGGGGGCTGGCCCCGTGGCCGAGTGGTTAAGTTCGCGTGCTCCGCTGCAAGCGGCCCAGTGTTTCGTTGGTTCGAATCCTGGGCGCAGACATGGCACTGCTCATCAAGCCACGCTGAGGCAGCGTCCCACATGCCACAACTAGAAGGACCCACAACGAAGAATATACAACTATGTACTGGGGGGCTTTGGGGAGAAAAAGGAAAAAATAAAATCTAAAAAAAAAAAAAAAAGTCAGGGAGGTTTTGACTGAAAGTGAGTTTAATCTGTTTGTGTGTAACAGACATCTTTATAATGCTAAACGAAACGCTATGTGGAAACTGAAGTTTCAGTGGAGACCACTAGATACAATAGATGAGATACTCCAAGAGCAAATCAACAAATGTAGATGTTAAAAAGGTATATCCAAGAACCAGTTCCATGATTATTAAATACTCCAACATTTCAAGACTGTAAAATGTAGATGGAAGAATTTGTGTGTGTGTGTGTGTGAGGAGAGGGCTATTTGTGGACTGGGATTTCCTTTAGACAAGGGGTGAGGCAGCCTAAAGGGCTAAAGATATTTTTATAACATCCCCTAACTTGAGACAATCTCTATGTCCATCAACAGTAGGGTGGTTAACTAAGTTGTGGCTAATTTACACAACAGAATAGAAGGTAGCAGTGAAACAGAACAACTACTGCTACACATAACAAGGTGGATGACTCTCATAGAAGTAAGATTTAGTGAAAGGAGCCAGATACTGAAGAGTACGTACTCTGTGGAGCCTATTTATAGGAAGCTCAAAAACAGGTAAAACTAATTTATAGTGCTTGAGGTCGGAGAGATGGCACAAGGGAGCCTGCTGAGATTCTGAATTGTTGTATATCTTAATCTAGGTGGTGGTTGCATGCACATACACACACACACACACCACACATGTGTGTAAATGGATATAGACATATAACCAAGGGAAAAAAGAATTTCAGGAAGAAAGACTTATTTATTTATTTTTTGTCCTTTAGAAGCTTAATAAACCAATGAATTCTGGAGATCTTTGTTAATTTTTCTTATGTTTTTAGAGAAATATGGCAATACCAAGTACACAAGCTGGGAGCATGGCTGTTATTTTGCCTTACTCAGCAATATTTTCTCTCTCTTTCCAAATCTATATTCACTTGGACTTTAGTCCTAAGCTCTGTATCTTCAGAATTGTGAAATATTGCAAAAAGAGGAAGGGAAAATGATGGATGACTATAGAATTTCTTAAGATGATGGCAGAAATTGGCGGTTTTTGAAATCACTTTACTCTCTGATTCACTTACTATTTTCTTACCTTCATTAGTGATGACTAAAAATGTTCAGATATTTTTACTCTTTATCCCATCTATCAGCTGTTTTGCTATCTTTTAAAATCTGAATCTGAAATTTTTCTGTTGACTTATAAAATTTCTATTTCTCCTTGTATTAGTTTCCTGTGGTCATTGTAACAAGTTACCGCAAACCTGGTGGCTTAAAACAACATAAATTTCATCTCTCACAGTTTTGCAGGCCAGAAGTCCTAAATCAGCGTTCGTTGCCTGAAGCCAAGGTGTCGACAGGGCTGCACTCTCTTGGAGGCTCCAGGGGTAGAATTTCTTCCTTGCCTCTTCCAGCTTCTGGTGGCTGCCAGCATTTCTTGGCTTGTGGCTGCGTCACTCCAGTCTCTGCCTTTGTGGTCACATTACCTTTTCTTTTTCTGTCTGGGTAAAATTACCCTCTGTCTCTCTCTTATAAGGATACATGTGATTGCATTTCGGGCCCACCCTGATAACCCAGGATAATCTCTCCACCTTAAAAAGCCTTAATTTAATCACACCTGAAAGGTGCTTTTTCCAAATAAGGTGACATTTACAGGTTCCAGAGATTGGGAGTTGATATCTTTGGGGTGGTCATTGTTTAGTCTATTTCACCTCTCCATCAAATTACAAGTTCCCTGGGAACAGAGCCCTGTTATATTTTGGTCACTTGCATGTCCTCATTGTTTAGAGGAGTTGTGAACAAGAATGCCTGGCACACAGTAGGCATTCACTTAATATCTGTCAAATCAATCATTAATTATAATGGATCAATTCGAAGACATTCCTTTAGAATGGGGAAGTTCTGTTTTACTCCAGAAGACATACACAATACCATTAGTTGGAATTTATAGTGAGAGACTTCAGTTCATCTCATAAAGAATATTCTAATAACCGGGCTTATCTGTCCAGAATCCAAGTTGCTTCATGAGGGAATAAGTGTTTTGAATCTGGATATATTCCAACAAAGTTTGGATTATCATCTGTTAGGAATTCTAGAAAAGATATTTTGAAGTTAGGTGGAGTGGTGGTTTCACAGAGAGCAGTCAGGGTTATCTTGTGTAACTACTTTTGCTTCTTCCTATCTAAAGAACTCTAATTTCTTGAAATTTCTAGAACTCTTCTCTCAGTATTTTGTTAATTTAATTTATTAGTTTTAAGGCCACTGAAAAAGATTCCCCTAGTTTATAATGCTGTTGTGGGCATTTTACAGAGGCTCCAGAGACTTTTTTCTTTTGTGGATCAGCTTTATTTATCTTTAGAATGAGAGAAGCTTTCAGTGCTAGCTAGCACAGTCCTTCACACAATAAGAATATTTTTTCCTTTTAATTTATAAATATGGCTCCAACTCTTCAAATCTAATTTTCAACCTGGAATATTGCCATAGATGGTAAAATATGGTCACTAAAATAACACAATTGACTTTTTGTTTCATATAGTGACACAATCCTAGGGATGAATCCATATCCAAATAAATTATGTCTCTCCAGCAAAGCAGTTGTCTAGGAAATTGATGATCGGAAAATGCAAAGTTTTCTTCTAGATATCCCTTCATATGAAGATATACATGAAAATCCGTCCTATGCCCTTAGCTAAATCTAGTTTTTGGCCGCAGTAATCATGCCAGTGGGATGTGTTTGTGCAAATAATAGAATACACTTTTGTGCAAGTAATGAAATATATCCCCAAAGTGCCTTAGCATTATCTCCTATAACAAGAAGCCTGGAATGAGGGCTGAAGAAGGCTGTTACAGTTCCAAATATTATGCCTTTATCCAAATAATGACAACAAAGGAAGGGAGGGGGAGATCTTTCCTTCCACATCTATCTTTTATTTCTTTCTCTCTTTTCTCTCTTTTTTTTAAATCTGAGAGGAAAATCTTTCCCAGATGTCTCCTAAAGGGCATCCTCTTGTGTCTCATTGGTCGGAACTGGGTCATAGACCATCTCCATTAAGAAAGAGTGTAAAAGCAAATTTCTGCCATATTAGTTCTGCCATTAGTTCCCCTCTTGGACAAGAAGGGGTTAATTCCATCCTCATTAGAAACAGATTCCTCAAAGAAACAGTTACAAAGAATTTTGCAAACCCCTTTCACATATTCTTCTAATTCTCATTAACTCACTGAGTGACGTAGAAACTCGTCGTTGTTGGTAGAGGTGGTGGGGAGTAGAGAAAGAACTGGGAGCTGATACTAGCTACTATTGTGGACCAGCGTTATCTACAGATGAAGAGACTGAGGCTCTACACAAGAAACCTCTGTAACATGACTGGAAAGCAGTGATGCTCCAACATGGACCATATCTAATAATGATGATGAGTGTGATAATTACAGTGGTTAACATTGAGGGGCTTACTATATGTTAAGTACTGTGTTACTTTACATTGATTACTTTATTTAATTCTCAAGCCTATGAAGGAGGTATTATCTCTTTTTTATAGATGAGGAAACTGTGGCCCAAGGTCACACAGCTCGTAAGTGCAGGTCTGTGATTAGAACTCCAGCGCTGTCTCCAGGGCCGGGCACTTCTTTTCACTGTGCTGCTTGCCATTTTCCACGGACTACTGCCTCTGAGCTAAGCTTCTTGTGACGTAAGCTTTCTTATCTGTAAACAGGGATAATTCTACCTATTTTACGGAGTTCCCATGAGGAGTGAACCGATAATTTATGTAAAGTAATTCACAATGGGACAAACATAGTAGGCAGGAATTACTATTGTAGAATTTGTTTCCCTATATTGAAATTTTCGTTTACATCTTATACCTATCCTACTGGACTGAGATCATCCAGGACAACAGTTCTCAAACTTTTTGGACTCAGGGCCCCTCTACACTCTGAAGAATTATTGTGAACCCTAAAAGGCTTTGTTTATGTGAGTTATAGCTATCATTACTGCATTGAAATTAATAGTGAGAAATGTTTGAAACAGAATAAGAAGCAAATGCTCCTTCAGATGCCAGAGCGATAATGTCATACACATCACGAACGCTCCGGAAAACTTTTCTGTGTACTTTTGAGAGAATGAACGTGGAAAAGGAAAAAAAAAAAAAGGTGTTTGTATTATGAAAATAGTTTTGACTTCATCAGGATTCCCCCACCCCTACCCTGATGGTTCCCCGGAAGACACTTTGAGCACTACCGCCCTAGGGTGTGCGGTTGATGAATGAATCTACGGATTCTGTGGCTCGTACGAAGAAGCTCCAGACAGGCCAAAACAAGAGGCAGTGACAGAGCTCCACGGCACTCAGGGCGGCCACTGCAGCTTCCCCACCGGCAGCACTGGACTTAGCAACCGCCCCCTCCGCAGCCGCGCGGCCGCTCCTCCCGGGGCGCGACCCCCGGCGCCCAACCCAGCTCCAGGGGCCCCTCCTCTGTGCGCTACGCCTGGCAACCAGCTTGCCGGACGCCCAGAGACAGGCCCCGCCCCGCTGCCTCTCCTCCAACTCCCGGCTTCCATGGCAACCGCGGCGCGCAGCCCAGGCGTCATTCGCCCCAACACACATTGGGCTAAACCATTCGCCTCAGGGATCTTCTCAGGGCGAGAGCGAAGCCAGGGAATTTGACAGAACGTCTGCGAGCCACTCTGCTCCAATTTTTCTAACTAGTGTGAATAATACATTTCCAATTTTCCTCTCGCCACCTGCCCCTCCGAGGATAGCGCCGGGCTTCGCCTGCTCGGCTAGAATGCCTACCCCGTCCCAGGCCTGCAAATGGCCTGGCCCGCCGGGGAGACTCGCGGTCAGCGCGGGTTGGCGGAGAGGCGGGGGTGCGCGCCCGGCGTTGCGCGCAGGGGGCGGGGCGTCGCGCAGGGGGAGGGGAGGTGGGCAAGATGGCGCCTGGCGATAGTTTCCCTCTGGATACCTTCAGCGGCCGCTGAGACACTGGGGCTGGGGGTCCTGCCCCCACTGCCGCCCTTCCTCCTCTCCCCCGCCCCCGGAGACCCCTCCTTTCCTTCTTTCCTCTACGTCGGGGGAGGGGGAGGCGGGCCTGGTTCCCAGGACACCATGTCGGACTCTGAGGAGGAGAGCCAGGACCGGCAACTCAAAATCGTCGTGCTGGGGGACGGCACCTCCGGGAAGGTCAGTCCTCGAGCGGGCCCGCTGTCCCAGGCCTGCAGGAACCCCGGCGCGGCCCTGGCGCCCCCAGCCTCCTCCCCGCCGCCCGGCGTCGCCTCATTACCCCGAGTGCCGGGACCTCTGGGCCCGAGCCCGCCTTGGGCCGGACACGAAGGAGGCGCTTGGTGAAGGCCGACAAGAGCCGTCCACCTCCTCTTAAATTAAATTAAAAAAAAAAAAAAGTCACTTCCCAACTCCCTGCCTGGATGGGAACTCCTACTTCTTCTTCAAGACTCGGGTCAGCATCGCCTCCTTGGGAAGCTTTCCAGCTTCTTGTCTCTGAGGACTGGCAAGGATCTGCCAAGGCATCTTACCTCTTTTTACTTTAGTCCGGGTTACACTTTGCCGGCCCCCGGACCCCCCGCCCCCTTTTTACCGTTTGGATGCATTGGGAGCTCCCAAGAGCTTGGCTCTGGAATCAGATTCCCGGGGTGAGAGCTGGGGCTCCATCACTTAACTTGTCGGGTCATTGGAGGGCAAATTGCAAGCCTATTTGTGCTTCATCTGTAAGATGGGTATTGATAGGGGTCGCCTCAAAGGGTTAAGTGTGCAAATACACATTAAATGTGAAAATCCACATAAAGCTTTCAGAACATGGTGTGCACTCAATAAACGTTAGTTGGTGTTTTATAGCATCATACCTGTTCTTGTCTGTTGCCAGCACAGCACCTGTCAGCACAAGCATTACCTTCAACAAATATCTGTTGAGCTCCTGTTATGGGCTGGTTGCTGAGGGTAGAGCTGCTAGCATGATAGAGAGGATCCTTGCCTTAAGGTCTAGACTCCGGTGATGGTTGGTTGAGTGAATGAGAGTGAGTGCGTGCGTGAGAATATCCGGCAGCCCAGTCCCCTTAACTCCTAGGCAGAGGTCTTTAACCCGGGGTTGTGGAGCTCCTGAAATGCAATAAACATTGTCTGGTACTTGCTCTTTGGAGAGGGTCTGTAGGATCTCAAAGGGTCTGTGACACAGACCGCAAATAAAGTGAAGAGCCTCTGCCCGGGGTGCATTCACACCTGTCGATTCTGTCAAAGATGCCAGCACTCTTTCTGGGAATATTGCTAAAGTTTGTCTCCTTTCTTCTTCACTCCTTTTCCCCCAATCAGAGTCTTCAGAAATGTAGCTGATTACAGTTAACAGTTTCCCGATTCCAGCTTCACGTTTCCCTGTTGCTAGTATAGTTTGGACCTTGGTTTCTGTGGTGACGATTGCTCTTTGCCTCTTCCCTGGCCGTTGGCACTGCACAGCTGCTCCTGTGTTTGGTTCTGAGATTGGAGTTCGGAGGGCCTATGGGAAAGATGTCATTCAAATGCAAAATTTGGGGAATTCTAATTTCTTTCTTGCCCTCCCCGATATTCTGTTATTGATTTTTATGGCTGAGGAAAATCAACTTAGTATGCTCTGATTACTTTTAAATATTTTGGAGAAGGAAAGAACTTGGGATCACTTTTCTTTATAAAGTATTAACTGTATGAATTTTTGTACAAGAAAAACAATTTTCTGAATGGATGAATTGTTTTAAATAAATCGCCGTTGTTTCTAACACCCTTATTCAATAAAAATTTTGTTTTATATTTTTATAGTTTTCTCATCATTCATATTTTCTTTTGAATGCCTTCTAATTTTTCATTTCCTAAATCTTTTTATGGTCAACTCATAACTGAATTTATTTCCTGTTTAAAATTATAATAATCTATAGCACTAATACACTTGTAAAAAGACAAAAATTGCCCATCATTCTGCATTCTATTGCAATTCTTTAAACTTTTGTTTTTTTTCTCCTAGTAGTTGTTACAGTATATATATTAGTTGAAATTTGTTCATAATTTTGTATCTAGGTTTTTTATTTAGGCTGTCATACATTTTCTTCGTGTTGCTAATTTACTGTGAATAATTATGGCTTTTTATCTTTGTCTAAAATTCTGTCTGGTGTAGGACAAAGCATAATTTTTGCTGTTCACTGTTGTTGAATTAGGATTATTATTTTACTTCAAAGGATAAGATAACAGTGATACTCTTTATGGTGTTCTGATTTAGTCTTCATCATCTTGACTAATTTAAAACCGTAAAGGCTTTTTTCTGCCATAAATTTCTGCATATAAGCGTCAGAAACCTAACCTTTTTTCGTTGTTCATATGTCAAGCGTTTTCTTCCCCCCTCCATACCCTATTCAGCTCTCAAATTATTGTCAGCTACCAACATTCCCATTCTGTTTCCTTTGCTGTCCTTTTCTTCTATGAATTCAGCCTCTCTTTCCTTCTTATTTGTATCCTGATTTAACTCCTGGCCATTTTTCTTAGCATTAGTTTTTCTTGCTAGTTCTAACTCAGGGCATTTTTATACACACTGACAGAAGCAATAAAGTTTGAGATGACCACTTACAGTTTCTCCAAGAGAAATATAGCTCCTCCTCCTAGTAACACGTGTTTCTATTTCTTTCCTGTGTTGATTCATACTTTTGATTTTGTTAACATATTTCTTAAGATTTTTTTGAGGCAAAATATTCTTTTATGGTGTTTTCTCAGTATTAGTAAATGTAGTATTGTTAAAATTGTTAGCAGAAGTGGGCCAAACCAAGAAAAAAATTTTTTTTTGAATCAGATAAAAACATTTTAGATATGGTAGATGATTGTTCACCTCATAATTGTTTAAGAAGGGCATTTATACAATGACTTGAGAGAAATTATTAAATGTGAAAGATGGCACAAAGTCTAGATAATTGAAGAGGAAACGCCTCCCACTGATTTGGCTCATCTTCTGTTTAATTTTTATAGTAAGATGTCTGGAGAGGATATAAGAACCCATTTTAATTGTTCTGTTTTCTCAATGACCAGTACTTCTAACAGATTGTCAAATAGAGGTCCTATCTTTATGTTTGCCTCAAAAATGTGAGGCTAGGGCTTTCAAAAATCTAGAAGTCCCATTTCCAAGAAAAGAACCTTAGAGTTTTTCTGAATATTCATTAATATAAAAATATTGAACTTTGAGAATCTTAAAGGAAAGTGAAAAATTACCTTAAATGACATTATGCTGATGTTGTATGTGCCTTGAATTTCTCTTGGACTTATAAAAGTGTTTCAACCATCCATATAAACATTTTTAAATATCTGTAATAGTATAAGTAGTGATAATTCTTTTTATCTAGAACTCTCAGCCTCTTTACAGATGATTTTGTGCTCTAAGTTAAACAAGCTCAATGGCATAAATAAGGCTAAATAAAAACCAAAAGGCTTTAAAAAGGAATGCTTACCTTTTTTATTCTGACCTCTGAATTTCCCATATTGTTATATGCTTCAAGGAAGCCAAATACATTTTCATTTTGTTGTAGTGAATTTATTTCTCAGTGTCCAGCAGAACCTCCTTTTCAGGGTGCTCAGTAAATATTGACCAGATATCTTAGAAATTTATTACAAATCCTGAGTATTAAGAGAACTGGAGTTAGGGTGTGCAAATTGCCATTTGTGTGAAAAATATGATTCTTGTGTCAAGAGAAATTTTAGGTTTTTTTGTTTAAAAGAATTGAAATTTGGCTAGGTTTTCTTTTGTACTGCTGTAATTATGTGATAATTAATTATAATAAGCTATCTTGGAAATTTTATCTTAGTTTTTGTAATTTTAGGAGTTGACATCTAATTTTAACTTTAAAATTAAAAAAGACTGTTTTTCCTTAATTTTGGGAGTCTGTCTTGAAGAGCATAAAAGCTTCATGAAGCTGTGTTTCCCTTCTTTTTGGGAAAGTTTACAAGTAAATAGTGCATTTAAAATGTTTAAGAAGTTTTTGAGTTATTGAGTTATTTCTCTTATTAACAGAATGATTAATTATTCGTTTGCTTTGATAAGAAATGGTACCCTAAAAGGCGGCTTGAGAGTTTTGAATAGGACTTTGAGTCGTTGTTACAAACGTGCAGATAGATATCTGATCTGGTTATAATACTCTTGTGACTTTTAAGCTTTATGATTCTTGGATGGAAAATATTTATTTTTGCTTGCTTAATATTAATCTTAAAAATACCAGCTTCTTTATTTGAGAGATAAATATTATCAGTCATTCTGTAGAATTATTTTCATTTAACATCTTTAATACAGAGAAAAATTAGACCCTTAAAGATACTTTTCCTGTGGGGAAAAAGAAAAGAAATTCTATAAACAGATTTTTCCCTCCTTAGTTAGTACTTCTTATTATTGGCTGAGAGCACAAACTACTCAGAATATTTAACCTCAGAAGTGAAACTTTTGAGTTCTCTGAAATTTGTATTGAACTGATACATGTGGATATATAAGATTCAGATCTTCAGTCTGAATCTTTAGTTTTAGTTTTCTAAACTAAATCTTTTAGTTTTCTCTTTTGATAAATCTCAAATTCTAATTTCCCAGCAGGAGAAGGAGCTTGACAATCAGGGGATTGAAAGAGATCTAAGGGATTAGTCTGTTGTCCTCAGAGATAGCTGCTGGCAAGTGAAACTTACCTGGTGGAGTGTTTAGTCCCTCCTCCCCTTGTAACTGATCAGAACTGCTTAAAGCTGCTTGTTGGAGTAATAGGAGTATAAATATTAAGATTACTTAATAAGATTTAGTAGTGACTTTATGTTTACATTTCTAAAACAAAGGCAGTAATTTTGATATTCTGTGCATCAATTTTTTAGACCTCCTTGGCTACGTGTTTTGCTCAAGAAACTTTTGGGAAACAGTACAAACAAACTATAGGACTGGATTTCTTTTTGAGAAGGATAACATTGCCAGGTAAGAGACTAAAAAGTCTTAACATAGAAAATTGTGCATATCTTACAATAAGAGACATAAGCAGAAATGTTTAAATAAATTTTGGGGCTGCTTTTGCATGAACATATATGTAATCAGTAAATCTATCTTAGGGAGGTTAAATTTCATCAGCAGCATCTACCGTGAAGACATATTGTCCCTAGGTGTGAGAAAAAAGTTTATATACTCCCTGACTCTCCCACTGTTTTTGACCACTACATATTTTTCAATGATAAACAATAGTTGCTTATAAAATTCTGAAAAGTTAAAAAAACATCAAATGCCATGCAATTATCAACAGATATGGTATAAACTAAATGTGAAAAGACAGGAAAGGATTATTTTTTTAAATATTATTTTGATTAGCCTCTGCTTCAGTTTTTTGTTTGAGAGAAAGTTGGAACAGAAGTATAATGTAGCTATGGAACTTCTCTGCTCTAATATGTGAATGCTGTTTTATGCAAGGCAGCATGAAATTGCTGGCATTTAATAGACCACTAAAATTTAGGGTCCCTAGGCACTCATAAAAATACAGTTTGAGCATTCAAGATGTTTCAGTTCACCATGCAAAGAAACTATTTAGATGCCAGTTGCAGCACATTTTGTGGGAAATACAGGGAAATAATAACAAAAAAAGAGTGGTTTCTGTTTTAAGTTAGTTTCTGAACAATTGGGGCTTTAAAATGCTCTGTCCATTCACTTGTGATGGTTAAATTATGTTTAAAGTATTTTATTAAAAGCAGTTTATCTTTGTAACTTTGTAAACCAGTCCATCCCTCTCTCCTCTGAGGAAACACATTTGAATAAAAACGGTTACCTATGTAGTGTCAGATTCATATACTGAACGTGAGTGATATAGTGGGAAGGGGTTTAATAAATTTCAATATTGCTGAAGTATGTTCACTTCTCAAACACCCCATCTATCAGACAACTCTCCATAAAAGTTTTAGAGCAGTTAATGAAAACTTTTGGTAATGGAAGGTATTCTGCTTATCTCTCTAGTAATATACCCTGTTATATTGTTTGATCATCTGTATTTGGCTACCAATGAAAAATAAATTAGAAGATATAGCATGAGAAAAGAATTCCAATTTTCCATTACTAAGTTATTGTTCAGCAAGAGGTTTAATGAGAAACATATGCATATTTTGTTTCATTTGTATTTTCTTTTAATGTATTCAAAACTGAAAATCTCATTTTATTTTTATTATTCTCTTATAGGTAGGTTAATGCTACATTCAGAATATTAACAGCAGTCATCAGCAGAATGTGTGCACAGATCATATAATATACATGCTGAAAACTTATTTTTACAAGAGTTTTTTCAGAAATGCCAGTTATACACAAAGAACCTCAATATGTATTTAGTATTAACTATTTTGTTTTGAAGCTAATTAGCAAAAGCACCAATTTTCTGTATTGTTAATATTGTTTAATTTTTCTGTTTTTTTTTTAGTTCAAAGAGTTAAATAAAGGAACAAACACCTATTCAAACATTAAAAACATTTTAAGACTGGTTTTGGACATTTTATATATGTGATGTGATGATTTCTGATCTGTTGCACATTACTACCAATATTTAGATTTTGATTACTTTGTAACACATATTTGGTATTTTTGAAATCCAAATTTATAGTATAATATTTTAGAGTTAGAAAGTACTTAGGTTAAAAAATGTTATTAGGAAATGTGTCCTCTTAATGAATGTATATTTTAATTTTTCTGATTAAGTTTTTATTTTGATGGGCAGAGTTCCAGAAAAAATTTTTTTTTAAAGGCAGTTGGTTCTATGCTACTTAATGGACTTAAAATTATGGTAGAAATTTCAATAGGAAAAATTTGTTTTAATGTAAGTTGATTTTATATAATTAATAGGTACATTAAGAAATGAAGTGAATAAATTACAAGGTTTATAGTATATCCTTTATGTACTTTAACCATAATTTTAATTTATTGTAAGTGTCAAATGTAGGATGATTAATAATTGAATCATTTACTAAAATATTACAGGCAGCATTATTGAATTTATAGTAAAGCAACACAGTAGGTGAATCTAATATTTGTTAGTATTCTAGTAAGTCTTCTGTCCATTTAGATTGTTAGAGATGTAATACCTCCTGTCCATCTATTGACATTTTCCTCATGCAAGTTTTCAAGGTCATTACTTTGGAAATACTCATCCATTTTAGTATATTTCATGATTCGGTATGCTGTATAGTCTGGATGCAACCACTGTGCAGATTTTACTGCTTAAAACAGGGTATCTGTTAGTCAGAGATTCTGCTGATAGAGCTTCTTAAGAGCCTTAGTCAAAATACTTTCAGGAAGCTTGTGGGTACAGTCCAGTAAACAGCGTTCTACTGTGAAAAGGATTTCTAAGTCTTTAGTACAAGAAGTGGGCAGACTTGTGTTTTTAGTTCCATCTTGACTATGCAGCACTTTAAGTAAGGTTAACCAAGGCACCAAGTGTACTTTTACAAGGTCACTGTTGAACCCTCTTGGTGGCTTTGCTTCATACCAAAAGCAGCTTACCTGTATTTTGTCACCTCATTTATTTTATTTTTTCCCCTAGTTACATGTCGTTTCTTACAGAGGAGCAGGAATTTTTTTAGCATTTTGCATTTAGGATTAAATTGCTGACAATTTCCTTAATGTTCTTTGATTAGTTAGAAATTTATATTAGATGGATTCTTGATTTTTAAAAATTTTGCAATATTGATTATTTGAATACTTTTCTATAGCTTTATAGGTATGTCATTTTGAAAATATACTAGGAGACTTAGGTTTATGCTTGCAAAGACCAAAATGAATATTGATTTGAATTCCATCCTTCTGTGATTTGCTTCTCCAAATAGGGAACCCCTATTTATGTTTATTTTTATGTGTTACCAAGCCTAAAATTCATATGTGGAAGTTAAAAATATATTTCTAGATGTTCGATATAACTATGAGGTTAATATCATTTATTGAAGCTATAACGATAGTGATTTTTTTTGTTGTTGGCTAGCATTGTATATTAGTGGGTTATCAGTAATGCATAACTATTTTTATTTCTGAGGCACTAGAATATGTGTATTAAAAACAAGCCAACAGCAACAAACAGTGTTTATTTGGAAAGGTATGGATTTAAAAAAATACTCTCAATGCATGAATATAAACCTATCAGGAGACAAGTGAATAAACAATTTAGAGTCTTGAAATGATGTAGTCAGAATTTGAAAACATGTAATGAAGATCATGTGGCTAAAGGATGTATTTGAAGTGTTCACAACACCTAGTTCAGGTAGGATCTGAATATCAGAATTTAAAGCAAAAAAAGCTTCATATTTCTTGATATGAAGTTAAGTGACAAGGTTTATTGGCCTTGAATAAAATGGGAGTAAATGCTTTTTATTAAGTATTGCCTGAATTCTTACTCTAAAAAAGTTAATATTGTTAGGCACTGTTTTTTGAAGTATACAAATGGCTATAAAGAATTTTGCAAGTAAAATGAATCGAGTACTGCCTGTTTATCTAGGGGCTCCTGAAACTATTTTATGCTATAGTTCTAGTGACAGCTAGTCCTTTCTCACCTGCTTGATTTGAGACAGCATTATAGGAGAATGAGTTCAGCTTGGAATCTTAAAATTTTAGATTTTTAAGAAATTGGGTTTTTACAAGTTGTTGGATAAGTCTTAGTCTGTGACATTCTGGTTTTCATATTCATAGAGCTTTAAGAACATTTTGGTCATGACTCTGTGAGCATTGAAAGAGGAAGTATGTGAGAATGATGACGGGTAGTAGCTCTCATTAATGCTAATGGAAGTACCTCATGTGAATCCTCTGCACACTGACAGATGGAACAGACCTACATCCAAATAACGGGAAGATTGTAATACAAACCTAACAAAACTTGAGTTAAGGGTAAAACTTGGCTGGTTAATCCAGTGTCATATTTTGTTTTCAGTTGCAAAGTTGAAGGGTGTGACTAACATTCTCCAATTTTAGTGTTTTACATTGGTATAAAAATTCACGTCTTTATAATCCTTTTTTTTTGAAGTGAGACAATGTTTTTAGTGTCTTTTTATTTTGAGTTTTCCCAATTTGCAAATCATTCATAAATATACATTTTTCATGTGGGAGCTCATTTCTAAGGTACTGTTTGAGAGTTTGTCTACATTTGGAGAAAACTTCATGATGCTATTAGGAGAAATAATTTGAAATGTTAAATGAAAGGGTATAGTGGACATGGTCTTTAACTTTTGTAGTTTAGTCATTAATTGCATTGTTAAGAGAGAATAGTTTATAAATTTTTCTGTCAACCAAATATTTTGAAAAATGGACAAAAGAATTTTAAAGATTGCCTTTTAGTATTTTAGAATGCTTTTATAATACTTGTATGGGGAAGAAGATTTGTTACAGTGTTTTATGAAGGCTTTGAAGCACATATAGTTTGTTTCAATGGAAATTCTTTCAACAGGTATAAATGCATCACAATATTTAGTGATATCCTGGGTATGTATCCTATGTCAGTTCTGAAGAGGGCTATCAAACGTGTTTATATTTATAGGTTAAATTTGAAAACATTATTTTTAAAGTATGTTGACTATTGTGTATAGAGCTGACATTCAAGTTAAAATTTATTCATTTGATTTGAAAGTATGGGTCCATTTTTGTAGTCTGTTATTAATCTATGAGTTTTAGAACGTATAGAATTTAGAGCTTACAGCAAAATTCATTATGTGCAATAGGGTAGGTTAGTATATAAAGTTCAATTTTTATTTTAAAGTATATTTCTTAACCCCACATATAAGTGCTTTGTTGTTCTATTCTCTGTTTAAGAAAATTTTGCTTTATTTTCTTTTGTTTGTTTTTTGTTTTTTTGAGGAAGATTAGCCCTGATCTTACATCTGTGCCCATCTTCCTCTACTTTATATGTGGGATGCCTGTCACAGTATGGCTTGACAAGCGGTGCGTAGGTCTGCACCTGGGATCCAAACCCATGAACCCCTCGCCGCTGAAGTGGAATGTGCAAAATTAACTGCTGCGCTACCAGGCCGACCCCTTATTTTCTTTTGTTTTTAAGGTGATTATAAATATGGTTACATGGAAATGAGGTAAAAGTATAAACCTAAATTCACCCACTATGATTTCTTTTGACAAGATTATTTCACAATTCCACATATTGGACCAAATGATCATGCCGAATAAAAGGCAAATTAGGTTCAGAGTTTATCATTGTGACTTAGTGTTCTGTGAAACTGGATTCAGTTGTTATATTGTTACTTAACTTTTTTTGTATTCTTATTTTTCTTTTTTTATTTTAGGAAACTTGAATGTTACTCTTCAAGTTTGGGACATAGGAGGGCAGACAATAGGAGGCAAAATGTTGGATAAATATATCTATGGAGCACAGGTATGACATGAATTCTATGATTATTCCAATACTGAAAATACTCTCCTCACAAACACACAAGCAGGTACACAGACACACAGACACACACACACACTCTGTCTCTCTCTTCCTAACTTGATTTTTATCTGATATGTGTAGACTAATTTTACATTCGTGCTAATCTTTTAGTCTCATCTTTCCCAAATTGTGTTTGGAATGATTTGGGTCAGGGAACTGGTGTGATTCTAATAGCTTTCATATACTACTTGCATTACTAGATATTGTTGTCAGCAGTTGAATAAATGCAGTGATAAATGATATTTTGATATTTATTAGCTGATTTGGTTATAGTGACTACTTTCAGAATATGTAAACAGAATGAAAAACATTGGGAAAATTTAATTCCATTTTAAGTTGTAAGGACAAAAAGCATATTTTTATGTCTATTTTTGTGCTGTGAATTAGTCTACTAAATGTTTATAGTTCTACAGATTTAATAGATATCTTAATATAACAGAAAACTAAGTATGACTATGTATGAAGCACATAGTATTTTAACATGATAATGATATTTTTTCAGAAGAAAATCTATGTAGAATAAGAAAAACCCCTTGAGTAATTATATAACAAAAATTCTTTGGCAACATGAGTTTATATAGACATAATTTATAAGTTTTTAAATTAAATTATTATACAAATAGAAAATATGCATGATAGTAATATACTTTAAAAAGTTAATTATTGACATGCCATTTACTTTTGCTTTTTCTTCCACTTTTAATTAGTGTGTATCTTTCATATCGTGAGGCATTGGGGGGATGATATTCATAATCCTCATTGTGTGCTTTATTGGAATTTGATGTTTTAAGTGGGAGAATCATAACTTGGTTATGTGGTACTATGTTACACATAAGAAATAAATCTGGAGAATGTTAAGCACTCTTCTCTATGAAGTTTGATGCTTGACAAATACTATTGCTTTAATTTGGGATGGAAAGGAGATTCTAAATTATTTTCTAAAATATTCAGAGAAGGATAAATGACGCTCATATGGTTCTGAATCAGGTATATAGGCCCTAGAGTTTTGCTTTTCGCATTATTAATATATAGATTTGGCTGTTAGAACTCTTTCTTCTTTGCCTTTTCTTCTATATTATTCTTTGTCTCCTGGAAAATCTTTTTGCTCATTTCATGTTTTCACTTCTCACCATATGATTTGATATTTTATGCATGTTCATTTTTCTTTTAAAAAGTATGTCTCAGATTTTTGTGTCTAGCTTTTTTGTTGTTTAATTTTTTCTGTTTTAAACCGATTATGTTTAAAGTAGATATTAAACTAAAGGAAAATTGCTAGACAGAGATTTGTGGGAAGCCACAGTCCTTGTTTACTCACTAGTTGGGAAAATGGGATTTGAAAATAAGCTCTTCTTTGCTCCATTAAAGTGTATCTTCAGGGACACATACTGGATTTAAAAAAAAATTACAGTTAGGCTAGTCAACCTTTTAATGATAATGTCAAATAGAATAGCTTCTGATGGTTTGTAGATATATCTAGTATTAGTGGAAAACAGGAAGATTTTATTTGTCTCAGTGTAAATAATATAAAATTCAATTAATAAATTTTTCTTCTCTGAAAAACTAAGGGAATATAGTGCTCATGAATTGGATTCTCTTAATTTTACCTTCAAGTCATTTGAAAAGTTTTATTTGATGTATGTAAATTTATTAGATAATATTATAAAAATTATCGTGTATAAAAATTAATATTGATGTAAAATTAAACTAATATAAAATTAACTATTTTAAAAGTATATAGGCAGTCGCATTTAGTACATTCACAATATCGTGTGACCATCCGCTCAAGTCAGGTTTTTACAGTGATGTTTTATGCTATTACATAGCTGCTTAATATCAGCAGGCATTAATGGGGAAATATGTAGAAATTTTAAAATTTCCATCTCTTTTGATGGTACTTGAGTTAAGTAAAATGTCTCTCTTCTCTTCTAATGTACCTCATATCTTGGAAGAAAGAGAATATTATATTCCTTCTTAGAACTTGTCACATACGATTTATATTTTGGAGGTACATGTTGACTTTTTTCTCTTTTTGATGGTGTATTATATTGTTTATACTTCATAATTTCTATGAATGTTGTAAGCATATACCCTGTTTTATTAAACAATAATGTAGTACATTATTTCTGAGAAGTTCATAAGCATTTTTCTGCAAATGTACCAGGAAACTAGGAATTCTAAGATGACGAAATGAGTTGTCATAAATTAGTGATAATTTAATAAATTTTCTCTCCTTTCCAGAGATTCTAAATTAAATGCTATGTGAAATCATAAAGTACATTTACCAGTAGTTTCTTTTGTTAAAATATATATAAGTTTTTATCTAGGCCAGAGAAGCTCTCACTATAATTCACTATCATAAATTAGGAGAGATGTTACTTTTCAAAAACAATGCTTTCAAAAACATTCTAATAGCAGTTTAATATATTTAATAACATATAATCATATAATTATTCTTCAAAATGGATCTATATGGTTCCTGGAGTTGTTGTAGATGCTATATATTGCCCATCTGATGAATACTTTGGATTTTGGTATACATGCTATGGGATAGAAGTCTTTCAGAAATAATGATACGACAAACTATTTTAAGGACATTAGTTTAATGTATTATTTAGGGTTTTGTTTTAGTTTCTCTAGCTTATGAGTTGTGAAAGAATTATCTTATACCTGGCTATTAAGTGTTTTTTTTTTTAAAGTGTTTTTTAACATCCAGGAAGAAGCTTATTTGTAGGCTAGGAGTTAACTTAGATTCAAATAAAACTGATTATTTTACCCTCTTCACCTTTCCCTCCAATAGCATTAAACTTTAGCAATGGTGTATTGAATAGTGTTGGTTGAAACAAATTGAATTGACACCCAAGAAAGAATTAGTGAGGTATTTTGACAAGAACTAGTAAGTGTGTCTCAGTTATATTCCTAGATTTTTAAATCAACTTAAAATTTTCTGGGAGTCTTCAGAAAGATGTTATAGGCTATTTTTCCTAGTGGTTACAAGCAAACACACAGAACATAGTGTTTAGTGCCTTGTAACCTGTGGCTAACAGAGGCTAATAACAAACCTCAGAGAAGGACTGGATGTTTCATTTTTGTAGCTCTTTCCGTCCTGGAATCTAAGTGGTTTGCAAACACTGCGCTACTGAGCATAAACTCAATGAAGTGTAGTCATTTGTGAGGTGGAACATAACTACTATTGTGTGCCAGTGCCCCACACAGATGAGCTAGTGTGTTAACCACCAACAAAAGAATTTCGTGCCTGTATGACAGTTGGGGAAAGAGCTCATCTCAAAGCTGTACTCCCTGAGACCTTCTGCTGTCTTTTACTATTAATTTTTTAGTTGACTATTTTAATAACTGATTATATTTACAGAACTCTCTTGCATTAGTGTTCCTTCTTACAGGTTGTACTTATACAGCAAAGTATATGTTGTATGACTATTGTATAATCTGTATGATTTAATTCATTTCTATATATAATTAAAAATGAAAGTAGCTGATTTGTTGTACAAATCAGGGTGAAAAAATACCTGCATTTTTGGAATGGGGAAGCTTTCATTTTGGAGAAGGTTAAATTGTGTAGGTACAGTGCATGTTAAACATTAGAGCTAAATCTATGAAATACCTTACTGTTGGCATACTGTTAAGTGTTGCCATCAGTGTTTGTTCCTTCCAGACTGCTATCAGTTTTTCCTTTGAAAATGGTATCCATTTGATTTACTGACTCATCATGCTTATTAGATATGGTGATAAGTGAAATAGATGGAAACAAAGTACGATATAAAGTAACTTTATGTAATATTTACTAAAGGTCTTGAGGTTTAAAAGAGAAAGAGAAAGGTGATAGTATCTTCTGGGAATTGCAGGGGGAAAAAAGTGAAGTTAAGGCATAGAAAATGTAGGAAATTTTTGTTGAAGAATTTGCGGATATAGAAGGATTTATTAAGCTTACAATCTGATTTCCAAAAGTCATGGCAAAAAGATTTGGGAAGAAGAGGAACAGTTGGAGGGTAAATTGGAAAGAGGAAGCAGAGGGCAGTTGGGGATAAGACATAGGAGAGAGATGAATGGCAGAGAGATGGGTGATAAAAGAGGGTATCAGGAACATGAGACGCAGTGATGGGTTTAGACGGTCACAAGATTGCCAAGAAAATTGTTTCCAATAGTTCCAAGTAGATTCTTCTCAGACCTCAGTTGTTGCCATTATGTGTTGCATTTCTGAGGGAGTTGTACTTTCTTGTGCTAAGAAGATTGTGATAGTTTTCTGGAAGGAGTCGGAAGAGGCCTGGATTGATTGATGTGGTGAGAGACTCAGATCTTGAGGGTACGTGTATTATAGAGGTGAGTACTTAAGAGGTCTGGCTTTGGTGTGCTGAAGCTGGTGGGTAAAGACCTTGGAGTCAGTGCCTGCTTGTATGAGTTTTGGTGGTTTGTGCCTTGCAGAGAATTGGGCCATTTCATCAATGTTATCACATTTTTGGCCATAGAGTTGTTAATATTATTTCTTTATTATCCTTTTAATGTCTGTGAGATCAGTAGTGATGACCCCTCATTAATTTATGACTTTTCTCTCATTTTTTTTGTTAACCTGGCTAGAGGTTTACCACTTTTTGGTTTTGTTAATTTTCTTTATTGTTTTCCTCTTTTCATTGATCTCTGCTAGAATTTTTATTATTTTTTCTTCTGCTTAAATTAAGCTTAAATTTCTCTTCTTCCTCAATTTTCTAAAGTAGGAGCTAGATTATTGTTTCTTCTTTTCTAATGTATGCATTCAATGCTCTACATTTTCTCCTAAGCACTATTTTTGCTGTATCCCACAGTTTTGATGGGTTGTATTTTTATTGATTTAAGATATTTTTAAGCTTCTCTTGGAACGTCTCTTTTGACCAGTGTGTTATTGAGAAGTATGTTGTTTAATCTCCAAATATTTTGAGTTTTTCCATCTATCTTTCTATTATTGATTTCTAGTTTAATTCCATTGTAGTCTGAGAACATGCTTGGTATGATTTCTATTATAAATTTGTTAAAGTATGTTTTATGGTCCAGAATGTAGTCTGTTTTGGTGAATGTTTCATATGAGCTTGAGAAGAGTGTAAATTCTAATGTCTTTGGATAGACCACTCTATAAATGTCAATTAGATGAAACTACCGTTATATAATGGTATGATATATGATACCATTAGATAAATTTCATGTGTATGCCATTATATTTCAATTTCTGTTTAGACTACATCATGTTTACCACCTAAAGACTAATTAACATGCGTCATGTACACATGTGCCCTGTTACTTCCTTTGCCCTCCTCCTTCCCATATTCCCCTCTGGTAACCACCAATCTAATCTTTGTATCTGTGTGTTTGTTTGCTGTTGTTGTTTTGTCTGTCTTCCACTTATGAGTGAAATTCTATGGTATTTGACTTCATCTGACTTGTTTCACTTAGCATAATACCCTCAAGATCCATCTATGTTGTCGGAAATGGCAAGATTTCATCTTTTTTATGGCTGAGTAGTAGTCCATTGTGTGTATATGCCACATCTTCTTTATCCATTCATCCATTGATGGGCACTTATGTTATTTCCATGTCTTTTCCATTGTGAATAATGCTGCAATGAACATAGGAGTGCAAATAGCTTTTCAACTTATTATTTTCGTGTTCTTTGGGTAAATACCCAGAAGTGGAATAGGTAGATTATATGGTGGTTCTAGTCCTAATTTTTTGAGGACTCTTCATACTGTTTTCCATAGTGACTGCACCAGTTTACATTCCCACCAGCATGTATGAGAGTTCCCTTTTCTACATCCTTTCCAACATTTGTTATTTCTTGTCTTGTTTATTATATAGCCATTCTGATGGGCATGAGGTGATATCTCATTGTAGTTTTTATTTGCATTTCCCTAATAATTAGTGATGTTGAATAGCTTTTCATGTGCCTGTTGGCCATCTGTAGACTTCTTTGGAAAAATGTTCAGATCCTTTCCCCTTCTTTTTTTTTTTTTTTTTTAAAGATTTTATTTTTTCCTTTTTCTCCCCAAAGCCCCCCAGTACATAGTTGTATATTCTTCATTGTGGGTCCTTCTAGTTGTGGCATGTGGGACGCCGCCTCAGCGTGGTTTGATGAGCAGTGCCATGTCCGCGCCCAGGATTCGAACCAACGAAACACTGGGCCGCTTGCAGCGGAGCGCGCGAACTTAACCACTCGGCCACGGGGCCAGCCCCGTCCTTTCCCCTTCTTTTAATTGGGTGGTTTGTTTTTTGTTGTTGAGTTGCATGAGTTCTTTATGTATTTAGAATATTAACCCCTTATCAGATATATGATTTGCAAACATCTTCTCCCAATTGTTAGGTTGTCTTTTCGTTTTGTTGATGGTTTCCTTTGCTGTGCAGAAGCTTTTTAGTCTGATGTAGTCTCATTTGTTTATTTTTTCTTTTGTTTCCCTTGCCAAATAAGACATAGTATTCAAGAAGATACTGCTAAGACCAGTGTTGAAGAACATACTGCCTATATTTTCTTCTAGGATTTTTATGGTTTCAGGTCTTACATTCAAGTCTTCAATCCCTTTTGAGTTAGTTTTCGTGCATGGTGTAAGATAATGGTTTACTTTTCCTTCTTTTGCATGTGGCCATCCGGTTTTCCCAGCACCATTTATGGAAGAGACTTTCCTTCTCCCTTGTATGTTCTTGGCTCTTTTGTTGAAGATTAGCTGTCTATAGATGTGTGGTTTTATTTCTGGCGTCTCCATACTGTTCCATTGATCTGTGTATCTGTTTTTCCACCAGTATCAGGCTGTTTTGATTATTATAGCTTTGTAGTATATTTTGAAATCAAGAAGTGTAATAACTCCAACTTTGTTCTTTTTTCTCAGGATTGCTTTCGCTATTCCGGGTCTTTTGTTGCTCTATATAAATTTTAGGATTCTTTGTTCTATTTCCATGAAAAGTATTGTTGGGATTTTGGTAGGGATTGCATTGACTCTGTAGATTGCTTTAGGAAGTGTGGACATTTTAACCACGTTAATTCTTCCAATCTATGAGCACAGAATATCTTTGCATTTTCTTTGTGTCATCTTTGATTTCTTTATTTTTTGTAATTTTCATTGTCCAGATCTTGCAATTCTTTGGATAAATTTATTCCTAGGTATTTTATTCTTTTGTTGCGGTTGTAAATAGGATTATATTCTTGATTTCTCTTTCCACTAGTTCATTGTCAGTGTCTAGAAATGCAACTGATTTTCATATATTGATTTTGTACCCTGCAACTTTACTGTATTCATTTATTATTTCTAATAGTTTTGTGGATTCTTTAGGGCTTTCTATGTATAAAATCATATCATCTGCCAATACTGGCAGTTTACTTCTTCCTTTCCAATTTGGATCCCTTTTATTTCTTTTTCTTGCCTGATCGCTCTAGCTAGGACTTCCAATAGTATGTTAAGTAAGAGTGGTGAAAGTGGGCATCCTTCTCTTGTTCCTGTTCTTAGAGTGATAGCTTTCAGTTTTTCACTGATGAGCATCATGTTAGTTGTGGGTTTGTCATATTTGGCCTTTATTATGTTGAGGTACTTTCCTTCTATACCCATTTTATTCAGAATTTTTGTTGTAAATGGATGCTGTATCTTGTCGAATGCTTTCTCTGCATTTATTGAGATGATCATAAGATTTTTATTCTTCATTTTGTTGATGAAGTGTATCACGTTGATTGATTTGCAGGTGTTGAACCATCCTTGCATACCTGGACTAAATCCCACTTGATCATAGTGAATGATCTTTTTAATGTATTGTATTTAATTTATTAGTATTTTGTTGAGGACTTTTACATCTATGTTCATCAGTGATATTGGCCTGTAATTTTCTTTTTTTATGTTCTCCTTGTCTGTTTTTGGTATCAGGGTAACGTTGGCCTCATAGAATGAGTTGGGAAGTGTCACCTCCTCTTCAGTCTTTTGGAAGAGTTTGAGAAGGATACGTATTAAGTCTTCTTTGAATGGTGGAATTCACCAGGGAAGCCATCTGGTCCTGGACTTATATTTTTTTGGAGATTTTTGATTACTGTTTCGATCTTCTTACTGATGTTTGGTCTATTCAAATTCTCTATGTCTTATTGATTCAGTTTTGGAAGGTTGTATAATTCTAAGAATTTATCCATTTCTTCTAGATTATCCACTTTGTTGGTATAGCTTTTTGTAGTATTCTCTTATAATCCTTTGTATTTCAGTGGTGTGTCCATTGTAATTTCTCCTCTTTCATTTCTGATTTTATTTATTTGAGCCTTTTCTCTTTTTTTCTTGGTGAGTCTAGCTAAAAGTTTCTTAACTTTGTTTATCTTTTCAAAGAACCAGCTCTTAGTTTCCTTGATTTTTTTCTATTTTTTTTTTTGTTTCTATTTCATGTATTTCCATTCACATTTTTATTATTTCCTTCCTTCTACCGATTTGGGTTTTGTTTGTTCCTCTTTTTCTAATTCTGTTAGGTGTGGTGTTATATTGTTTATTTGAGGTTTTTCTTGTTTGTTGAGGTAGGCCTCTATTGCTGTAAACTTCTCTCTTAGAAGCGCTTTTGCTGCTCCATAAATTTTGGTATGCCATATTTTCATTTGTCTCCAGGTATTTTTTTATTCTTTGATTTCTTTGTTGACCCAAAGTTGTTCAGTAGGTTTACTGATTTTCTGCTTGCTTGACGTCTCAATTAACGAAAAAGCAGTATCGAAGTCTCCAACTATAATAGTGGGTCTGTGGATTTGGAATTCCTTACAGTTCTATTAATTTTGGCCTAACATATTTTGATACTGTTTTGTTAGATGTATATACATAAAAGATTGTTATGTTTCTTGGAGAATTGACCTCTTTATCATTATGCCAATCTTTACATCCAATAATTTTCCTTATTCTGAAGTTTGCTTTTTCAGAAATTGATGTAGCTACTCCAGCTTTCTTTTCATTAGTTGTTAGCATGGTATTTCTCTATCCCTTTACTTTTAACCTGTCCTTATATTAAAGCAAGTTTCCTGAAAGCAATATATAGTTGAGTCTTGGTTTTTCATCCACTCTAACAATCTGTCTTTTAATTGGTATATTTGGACCATTCACTTTAAAGTGATTATTGATAAAGTTGAGTTAATATCTTTCATGTTTGTTTTCTATTCCTTGTGCTTGTTCTTTGTTTTACTCTCTCTCTTTCTATCTTTTCTGGTTTTATGTGAGCCTTTTATCTCCTCTCTTGGCCTATGAATTATTTAAAAAAAATCTTTTTTAGCAGTTGCCCTAGAGTTTGCAATATATATTTTTGACAAACTCCATTTTCATATGATACTATTTTGGTCCATGTTTAGTTCAGATACTTCATAGAAGAGTATTCTCAATTCATCCCTCCCATACCTTATGATATCACTGTTATTCACTTCACTTATCCGTATGCTATAATCACTCAATATATTGTTACTGTTATTACTTTAAACAGTTATATTTTAGATCAGTTAAGAATGAGGAAAATAAATGATTTTATTTTACTTTTATTGTTCCTTCTCTGATACTTTTCCCTTTTTTTGGTAGAACTGAGTTTTTGACCCATATCATTTCCTTCTCCCTGAAGAACCTCTTTTAACATTTCTTCCATGGCAGGTCTGCTGGCTATGAATTCCCTCAGTGATTGTTTCTTCTTTTTTAATGTGTGTGTGTGTGTGTGTGTGTGTGTGTGTATGCACATATATATATATTTTATTTTATTGAGGTAAATTGGTTTATAACATTATATAAATTTTAGTTGTATATCATTATATTTTGACTTCTGTATAGACTGTATCGTGTTCACCACCAAAAGTCTGGCTGCCATCTGTCACTGTACAAATATCATGCTTTACCCCTTTCACCCTCCCTCCACCCTGTGTCTCCTCTGGTAACCACCACCTCAGTTTTTTTTAATTTGAGAAAGTTCTTATTTCTCTCTCACTTATGAATGATAATTTTACATACAGAAGTCTATATTGGTCCTTTTCTTTCTTTTAACACTTTACTATTTCACTTCCTTCTTTTCTTACTTACATGGTTTCTGATGAGAAATTCTCTGTAATTTTTATTCTTGTTCCTCTATAGATAAAATATTCTCTCTCTCTCCCCACCTCCACTTGCCCACCAGAAAATCTTCTTTTAAGATTTTCTCTTTGTGTTTTGTTTTATGCAGCTTGAATATATGATGTGCCTAGGTATAGATGTTTTGGTATTTATCCTACTTAGTGTCTTTGGAGATTCCTGGATCTGTGGTTTCGTGTCTTTAATTAACTTTGACTATTTTTTGGCCAGTATTTCTTCAAATATTTCTTAAGCTCCATTCTGTCTTCTCCTTCTGATATTCCAGTTACACGTATGATATACCATTCTGAATTGTCCTGTAGTTCTTTGATGTTCTGTTTTATTCATTCTTTTTTCTCTTTACATTTTAATTTTGGAAGTTTCTATTACATGATCTTTAATGTCACTAATTCTTTCCTAGGCTGTGTCCAGTTTACTGATGAGCCCATCAATGGCATACATTACTTGCCTGTTCTTGGATCTTGTCTACCTTTTCCATTAGAGCTTTTAAAATATTAATCATGGTTATTTTAAATTCCTGGTCTGGTCGTTCCAAAAGTCTGTGTCATATTTGATTCTGGTTCTGATGCTTGCTTTTTCTCTTCAAACTGCCTTTTACTGTGCCTTCTAATTTTTTTAAAAGCTAGATATGATGTATTGAGTTATATAAATTGAGGTAAATAAGCCTTTAGTGTGAGGTTTTATGCTAATTTGGTCTGTGTTTAACAGTTTGTTGAAGCTCTAAGTGCCAGAGACATCAAATTCCTCTAGTGTCCTTGTTTTTTTCCTCCCCCTTTTGTTGGGGGAATCCCAAAGAGCTCTTCCTTAGCTGAAGTTTGTGTTTTGCAGCTCTTTTGTGTGTAATCAACTACTGTTTTACTGGGACTGGTTGGTGTTGTGGTAAAGTATGGGGGAGGGAAAGCATTCTATACTCTCATGATTAAGTCTTAGACTTTTAGTGGACCTTTGCCCTGGCCTGTGACTTTCACAGATGTTTCTTAGCTCTTCCCACTTAGGTGAGACAGGATGGCTAGAAAGGGCCGGGGTTGGGAATTGCTCTTCCCTCGTGAGGAATAAGACTCTGATTAAGCTTTTTTCTTGGAGAATATGCCTTTTTTATGGATAATGTTCAGGGCATATTTTAGAATGATTGCTTTCTCCCTCCCTGTGCCAGAGCCACCGGGGGATTTTTCTTGACTCTTCACCATGAGGATCTGGAGGCAAAACCTGTGAAAGTGTGATGGTACCTCTAAGACTGTGTCCCCAGGAGTTTCTCATTCTCAAGCTAGACCCCATTTACCCTCTAGCAGTTTGTCAAAATTACCATTAAAATGTTCTACCATTTACTGGCTCTAGTGGTTTCTGCTCCTGGTAAGCAGATTTTTACTGTGACTCTGGATTCACCTGTCTCTCCAGATTTTAGGATGGCAATTTGCCCTGCAAACTCAGCTCTCTGCTGTGTCCAAGAAAAGTCATTGCTTTTGGTTTGTTCAGCTTTTTTCTTATCATAAGGATAGATGTGATGACTTCCAAGCTCTTTACATGTCAGAGCTGAAACTGAAAGTCCTAGAACTTCTTTTGTATTTTAATGTCTTCGATTTTTCTCATTTTCCCTTCTCAGATTTTTGTGACATTGGTGTAGTTGAAAACTGATACAAAATTTTAATGTTAGGTACGTAATAGGTGCAAAAAAGTAGTCAACATTTATGGTTATAACCTAAGAAGAAGGAGACATAAATGCTATTAGGGTCCAGACTTATACTGTATGCAGAGCTTTGTATTAAATGTTTGACCACAATCTGGATGAGAATCAAGAATGTGGCACTTTTATTTTTGTGTATGTACATACTTATTCTCCTTCCCACACAAAATAATGGGATATATTAAACGGAATATGATATATAAGAGGCAGGAAGCAGTCCCTCTGTTATATTTGGCTTTGTTCAGGCTCTTATTACAGTATCATGTCCAGTTTTACATTGCTCATTTTAAAGAGGATGTCAAAAAACTATATGTAGTGTGTCCTGGGAAGAACCAACAACTATGATTAAAGGGATAGAAAATAGGTCCTTTGAGGCAAGTTTTAGGAATTGAGTTTGTTTATTCTGGAAAGGAGATGGTAAAGAGTTACTTAACTATCTTCAAGTACATGAATGGTTATTATAAGGATGATACTGTCATGTTGTTCTCCAAATGCACAGAGGACCCAAAGAGGAAATAGACTTATTTCATTTAAAGAAAATTGTGTTAAACGCTGAAATTGACTATCAAGGGATGTCATGGAATCTCTGCTTTTGAAAATATTTAAAAAGAGCAGCAGCAGATGGTTATTTATTGAAAGGCTTAAATGTTTGACGTCATGAAAGTGACAGGCAGGATTGTAGACCTTGCAGCTTTTTCCACCTCTGTGATATGATTTTCTTATATTTATTGTAACTTACTAAGCATATCCCAGATATCTTATTGGGAAGCCTCTTACAATTTGGTAAAATTATTCTTGAGCTTGCATTGCATCTTTTGTTGGATTTATCTTGAATGGAAACATTTCAGTGTTATCTGTCTGCTAGTAACTAAATTGAAGTCAGTTTTATAGAAAACAGTCTACATTTGTATTTTTATACTCTACTAGGCATATCTGAAGTATCACCTGAGTGTTCAGTGTTAATATTTTTTTCAAGTACTAAATTACAAATATTCTGTAACTTTTGTGACAGGGAATCCTCTTGGTATATGATATTACAAATTACCAAAGCTTTGAGAATTTAGAAGACTGGTATTCTGTGGTGAAGAAAGTGAATGAGGAGTCAGAAACTCAGCCGCTGATTGCCTTGGTGGGCAATAAAAGTAAGTTATTAATGCTTATTTATGTATAGTAAAGTTTATTTGCCTATCTTGTAGTTTTTATTCCTAAAAAAATTTCATGTTTGGCAACATAAATAGGTATAGCTTTCCTGGAGTGAGCAAATTGCTAAAGGAGAAAATTCCTAAAGATGAGTACACATCTTTTCAATAACAGTTTTGATTCTCAATCTATCATAACTGCTCTCCTGCTTTGGCCAATTCCTGTTAAGGTAAGTTCTGTTTGGACAGTGTGTGTTTTGGCTTCCTGTGGTCTAAGGAAGCAGCGTGGACTATTAAGAACAGCAACACAGCTGCAGATTTTATGATATTTCACTGCAGCTTCAGTTCTGCCCCAGAGATTTTGAGAGATACATTTCATTAAATGATCCTCTGTTCTAGGGAAGAAAGTAGTGTCTGCGTGGAATTTTGTGTGCATTGTTTCTTGCACCCATCTCTCAGAAAGTTCCTTTTATGAATTTTTGAGGTTTGTCCTGAAATATAGATAATTTTTTTTTTTGAGAAAGAGTGTATTAATTTAGGGGAGGAGTAGTGCTTGGTAAAAATGATGGATAAGTAATTTTTGATATTTGTCTCTTGGGCTATGATTACAGCATATAAAAATTATGAGACTGAATTCAGTACAGGACTGTTATTTGGTTCATAGTCCTGCAATGCAGTTACCTGGGAAAGGAGACATTAATAAGGATTTTAAAATGTTTAAAATACTATTATATGATCTAATCTTTTACAACTTATTTGAGGTCAGAAAAAGAGAAAATAAATTCAGATTATACCATGGAGGATTTAAGTCAGGAACTGTTTCCTGGCTGTAAGCGTTCTTAAATCAATACCCAAGTATACTACCAAGAGAATTATCTTCTCCAATGGTCTTTAAAAATATAGTGTATTTTTGTTAGTAATTGTTTAGGAAATAGTACTTCCTAAAGGACCAAACCAAGATTTATTCATTATGTGGTTTTGCACACTTAGATGAACATTTAATAATTCTAAGCCTTACTTTAAAACCATTGCAAAACAGGTGTGAATATCATTTCTCTGAAGAGTTCATAATACAAATTTTATAATACATTCTAGAAAACAGTATTACATATAAGAAATGGATGGCTTAGGTAAAAGGCACAGTTTTTTTTAAGCTTTAGTTAAATTTTGCTCATCTGTTTTATAAATAATTCTGATTGAGTGAATCAGCTGCTTTTCAATTCATTGAAATCCCCCTTTACAAATCATAAGTTTTGATGAGCTTAGGTTCTATTTCTGAGTGCAACTTTTCATTTTAGGGGATCATTTCTTAGTCAGTTGTCATGTTACCATAGCATTGGCTTATATTATGGTTAAATTTGTGCTTTAAATTGGAGATTTCCCATTACCTTTTGGGAAATTATAGAGTAGGGAAGAGATAGGGGGTTGGAATTTGATTTCATTTCTTTGAGGTTATAATCTAACTACCATCTGGAGTAATGGTGTACTGGTGCATAATTATATACATTATGTTATGTATTTATGCTGTCCTGTGAGGCAACCACCATTGGTCACTGTCAAAGACAGGATATCAGACTAGATGGGCTATTGGACTGTGCTGGTGATGCTATTCCTAGGTTTTAAAAACAAACATTTATGTAAGTTGTATGAATTTATGCAAAAAATTATTGCAATGTTGTGTTTGAGATTTAATAGCATAAAAGTCTGGAATATTTTTGCTTATTGCTTAGCTCTAACCCTTTTCTTGTATATATAATACTGTATTTTAGAATATGTAGTAGAGTATATAGTCATACAGAATGTTATAAATGTAAAATGAAGAGATTATAGATGAACATTTTCGTGGTTATTATTTACTGCATAATCTGTCACTGACTTGATTTCATATGATCATGTAATGGAAGATCTTATAATTTCTGTTTCCAAGTTGATGTTACATTAGCATAGTAGTATGTATTCATTTCCTTTTTTGGGGATATAATTGTAATAAAAAGCAAAGACTTTACATACTGGTTAAAGGCAAAGAAAAAGAAACGTGATGGGAAGACATTTGAAACTTAATTATTATTTTCATTATCTACAGAGTCATCTTCTGCCTAAATGTGCTTTTGAAAATTCATCGTTGTGTCCTATTCTTTGCAGCTTGAATAGAAAGTATATGTTGAAAAGAAATATGTATAGGCTGTGAAAACATTGGCAGCAGTAGCCAACTTTTAGCCAAAGATTAGCATAAGGATAGGATAGAGAGATAATTTCCATACAAAGAGAGAGAGAGTGTATGTGTGAATTTGTTCTATAGTAAGTGCTTGTAATTAGTAAGTTATAAACTCATTTGCTTTTTATTAAAATATAGCAAACTCTCAGAAATTTGGACTAATGATTGAGGGTAGTCTTTGGTGAGGATGAATTATGGCTTTATTTTTGTAAAAAATTGAGTTTTATTATGTTTAAATATAAAGAGTAATTAGAATAGGTTAATGAAATAGCCAGTAGAGGAAGGGACTTGCTTTAATGAAATAAACAGAATTGGTAATTAGTAAATTAATTATTTCAGTATATAATACTTAAAACAAATTATTTTATTCTATATTCTATTCTGAAAAGCTCTAAGACACTAGTTAGTGTTCTTTCTTTGTACCATTTAAGGTTTTAAATGAAGTATTAAGCCATAGTTAAGATCGTAGGGCTTTGAATTTACAAAGATGTTGCTTTCAAGCCCACTTTCTTCACTTAACGGCAGTGTGACTTTAGACAATTTACTTTATATCATTAAGCCTCAATTTCCTCATCTGGAAATAGGGATAATAGTTTCTGTTTAATCAAGTTGGTTTAAAGATTAAATGAGATATTTCATAAAAAGCTCTTTGCATGTGGTCTTATACACTGTAAATGCTCAATAACTATTAATTATTGTTATTATTAATCGTAATAGCCTTTTAAAAGCACTGACTATAGCTTCAATTCAAATGATCACAAATTACAGATTAGAAGAGCTGAGATAGTTATTTTACAAAAGTGGCCTGGAGGAAATGGTTCCTAGAGAATTCCTTTGTCACCATCTTATTCCTTGTTTCGTGTTTTTGTTTTTTTCCATATTGTTAGTTCTCATACCATGTGTTGGGTAGGACAGTTCATTCAGCAGACATTCTTGAGTGCTAGCTGTCTGTGTTTTCAGCTAGCCATTGTTAGTTTCCACAAAGGTTGAGCCGAAGAGAGTGCTTAAGGAGTGGGACCTGCTAACCTAGGTCTTAATTTTATTCTTTTTCTCTGTCTTCACGTTTTCTGAAAATTTGACTGCCATTCTTTTGCTCTGTCTGGTTGTTGGGATTAATAAATACAAGTATATCCAAATCTTCATGGAAGGCCCTACTTTTCCCTAGTGAGGTAAAAATAAATTCTTGGTAGGTAACTTTCAAAATGGGAAAGAGGGTAAGCCATTTACTTATTCTGTGTATTTTACGGAAGTTCTGTTGAAGTTTGATCATGTCTGCAGCCCCATGTGGAATGAAATGTCTGGCAGGCTAGAGATCCAGCCACACAAACACTAAGAAATAATTATATTACCATCTAAGGCAACTTCTGCAATTCAGGGAGCCAAATCCACCAGGCCGAATACCTGATTTCCTAGCCTTGAAGGTCTTGCTCTCCTGGCATCGGGGCATTCTCACTTGATCATAGCCTGTGCTGCAGAGCCTTGGGATTTTCAATTTATGTCCATTTATGGACTTATTACAGGTGGACCTGGCTGTGACCTAAAACACCATCATCACCTCTCATGTAAACTACTGCAGTAGCCTCCTAACTGTTCTTCCTGCTCCTAACTTTGCTTTCTTACAATCTGGTTCCCAAACGGCAAATCATATGACTTCTGCTTAAAACCCCCTAGTGCTTTCTCATCACACTTAGAATGAAATCCTAACTCCTTAATCCGAGTTTGCCAAGCACTAGTTCTCAGACCTCATCTGCTACTGCATGCTCCCTTGCCCCACTATATGCATAAGGTACATTTGTCTTTTTTTCTGTTCCTAGAACATTCCAAGTTTGTACCTTAGGGTTTCTTCTGCTTGAATGCTTTTCCTTCTGGTCTTCGCTTGGCTGGCTCCATTATGTCATTTGGATCTCATCTTAAATGTCATCTGCTCAGAGTTGCATTCCTCGATCACTGTCTAAACAAGCCATCTAGTCCCTTTCTGTCAGGACATCCTGTTTCAGTTATCTGCGTAGTCTTGTTGCTATCTGATATTGTTTTTTGTTTGTTTCTTGTCTGTCTTTCCCCACTAAAATCCAAGCTCTATGAAAGCTAAAGACCTCATCACTTAGAACAGTGCCTGAATGAATGAATACTGAATGAATGAATAAAAGCCTTTTCATGAAGACTGTTGAAATTAGAAGTGTTTATGGCCTGGGATGTGTTATTCAGGGAAAATGGTTTTCTTAATGAGGAAAAATACATATGTAGATACAGGGAATCTATTAGATGGCCTTCAGGCCCTACTGGCCTGCTGAATTCCAACCTGGTGAAGAACATCAGAGAGAGTTTCTTAGGAAATACATAGAAGTTATCTTATGCTGGATCATGTTTGAGATAAAATGTCATAGATTTTATGTCATGATTTTAGGTTAAATAAACATTATAAAAGAATTAAGAATTTTGCTTGTCTTTCTTAACTTGTGACTTTACATAAGGGTAGAAACCTATACTTTTTACTTTATTTACAAATTTTTTGTTTTAGTGTTTAATTTCAAAAATAATAATCTGCACTAAAGTACGGCTTTAATTTTTCTTTAGTGTTTCAGGGAAGGTTCAAATTGAAGTGAATAGACATTCAGGAATATTAATTTTTTTAAAAATTAATTTTAAATTCAATCCGTGTTTTATAATCACATGGCATTTTAATTTGTCATTTTGTTATTTTCTATCTTTAAGCTGTTATGTTTTCCTACTATCTGATCCATCAGCTAGTTTCTCCCCTGACTAGCTAACATTCTCAGTTGGATAGATTGTAAACAGAAATTAACAGGGGTTGCATAGGAGCTGCTCTCTTCTTGATTTATAGCTTCTTAGTTAGTGGAGGGGTGGTGGTTATCAGTAACTTGTATTGGGGGTAGGAATTATCACGCTCCAGGATAGAGTGGATGGATGAATGATTTCTACTCTTAAAGATATTAACCAGATCCTTTCCCAAATAAAGACTAATAACTCAGATTTTTAAACAATCTTCATGACAGATGAGGGCATAGAGAAGAGTGCATCAACACTAATTAACAATGTTGAATGTATATTCTTCTTAACAGTGATTGATTGTTCTTGGAGTACTATCTCTGCCCAGGAAGTGATGTTTTACACTGTGAGGTTCAAAGGTTACATTTTAATGTACCTTGTAAGTTGTGTTCCCTGAACTCAGTGGAAATGTATTATTAAAACAAGTAAATTTCAAGTTGAAAATTTTACTGATGCTCTCAGTAAAATTATCACAAGTCTTTTTAAAAGACTATTCTTTATTCTCAGTAATAAAGGAGAGTAAGAAATGGTTATAGGTCCAGCTTGAAAAACTTCACAGGAATTTACATGAAAGTACTTGCCTATACAGTGACTCTTTTGAGTCTTCAAAAATTCTTATTTATCTAGAGAGTAGAAATGTGAAACTATGAAGTAGGTAACATTTACTCTGATTCCTATTTTGAAGAATTCATATTCATATCAACTTCTATAAAATTTGTCATCTACAATATTACAACAAAGTGAATGAGTGAGTCATTATTATCAGTTTGCTTGAGAGAGTTTCTAATTTAAAAGCATAAACAAAAACTCTTTTGAGGATTTGAAAAGTTCATTGTGTTTATACATTCTAAATTTAAACATCCCGCGCCCTCATCCATTTCTTTTAATACTTTAGTTCTTTTTTGTTCCAGGAATAGTAATCCCGAAGTATCAGAACCAAGTGTCTTTTTCAGATGAGTGCAATATTTCTGTTTCTATTGCTTCATTCTTTTGCTTTTTCCTCTCTTTACGTGTAAATTTGTCAGACAGAGCTATGATTACTTACTGGAAGATGCTGATCGCATCTTATTTTGATACTGATCGCATCTTATTTTGATACTGATGATATCAGTATCCTGAGTAAGAGAGTATTTTAATATACAGGCATGCACTCCATAACACTGTTTCAGTCAACAACAGACCACATATCTAATGGCGTTCCCGTAAGATTGGTACCATATAGCCTAGGTGTGTAGTAGGCTATACCATCTAGGTTTGTGTAAGTACACTCTGTGATGTTTGTACAATGACAGAATCTCAGAGTCACAGAATTGTGACTGTATATACTTAAAGCTGTTCTCTTACGTGATACTTCACACCCTTACTGTACTTTCAGAACATTTTGATAGCATTTCAAGTTTAATTGGTTGAATAGTTTCCTCAAGTTAAATACATAAATTTGCATTCAGACTGATGTTATGACTGATAATTATTGGGTAAGAAAAATGTCAGATGAGTGCCTTTTCATAGTACTGATCAAAAACCATTTTCACCTGACGGTTGTTGCGGTGATGTGATGTCATTTCATAGTTACTTTTTTGAGATAACCTCCTTCAAACCATTTTGGCAGTATTACAGTTTACCTAGCCTGAGAAGTAGTAAGGTTTTTGTGGTTTTGTTCTGGGGGAATTATGTAAGTGTTTCAGTCACAACAATCTGTTTATAGGATTTCTGTCCATTTTCTCATTGTCATAATGGAGAGAGCTTATTAAATGCTTAAGGAAGCGTAATCCACCTTACTTTTGTTTCTTTTATGATGAATCTCTGATTTTAAATTTGAGGAAATTAATTATTAGATATTAAATAAAAGAACACAGCTTTCTTTTATTTATTAAAAAGATTTCTTCGTGAAAAGGAGATCTGAAATTTTCATTAATGTAATTAAGCCCCTTTAATAATTTATTTTAATTTATATTTGCGATAATTGTGGTACAAATCCAATATAGATTAAAGGAACACTAGAGTGGAGATCGGAAAACTTCAGCTTTTGTCCTGGTGCTGTCATTTTATCTAGCTTCATGACACTGGGCAATTTACTTAATCACTTAGGATCATCTTCATGCATAAAGTGAGGGGATTGTACTAGGTAATCATAAGTATCTTCTATTCCTAAAATATGATGATCCAAACTATGTTTAGTTGTAAGTCTGCTTAACTGAACATGTTTATTGACATACAATTTTAAGAGAGTATACTTTTAACTTTTTTTTAAAGTGTTTATTTAAGGTATACTTTTTTTTGGTGAGGAAGATTGGCCCTGAGTTAACCTCTGCTGCCAGTCTTCCTCTTTTTTCTTTTTTTGTTTTCTCCCCAAGGTCCCAGCACATAGTTGTATATCCTAGTTGTAAGTCACTGTAATTCTTCTTCTATGTGGGATGCTGCCACAGCATGGCTTTGTGAGCAGCGTGTAGGTCCACACTCAGGATCTGAACCGGTGAACCCTGGGCTGCCAAAGTAGAGCATGCGAACTTAAACCACTTGGCTTATGGGGCTGGCCCCATAATTTTAACTTTATGTGCAGTGTAAACCCTGTTTTCTTATCTTTGCAGAGATGATTTCTTAGGCTCATTTTATCATTCCATTGATAGATTATTAAGAATCTGTTTTCTATATACATAGGTGCATATACCTGGTAACAATAATAATAATGAATCTAGCTAAGATTTATTGAATTCTTACTATTTTCCAGGCACACCCTGGAAATTTGCCGAGCTAGGAGTGTTTTGGGGGCTCTAAAAGTAGCATTTGTTTTTAACTTAAAATTGTTCTTGAGCTTAGAATTTAATTATTTTTCATTTTTTGTTATATTTTCTAAAATTTCACACGAATGTCTAGTTTTTGCAGTATAAATAAAGCAATTCAGCAGGTATTTTCTTTGTTTGCTTTCCTATGTCTTCTCTCATTCATTCATTTAACAAATAGTCATTGAGCATAGTCCTGTCTAGGTGTTAGGGATACAGAAATAAACAGACAAACAAAAATCCCTGCCCTCATCTAGCTGTATTTCAGTAGAGGAAGATAGGTGATAAATAAATGAGTAACATATATGATATGTTAAATGGTGATAAGTGTTGTATAGATAGATAAAACAAGGAAGGGAGAAAAGGGAAGTCTTTGGGGAGGGTGTTAAGATTTTAAATATGGTAGTCAAGGAAAGTCTGAGGAGATGATACCTGAGCAAAGACATAAAGGAGGGGAGAGAGAGAGTGCCACATAGATATCTGGAAGAAGAGTTATCCGTATAGAGGGGAAGATTAAGTGCAAAGGCCTTGAGGTAGTAGTCCGTCCTCCATCTCCCCCCCCCCCCCCCCCCCCCGCCGTAACTCAGAGCAGGTATGTATATGTTTGTGTGTGTGTGTGTGTAGCTATGTGATGTTACGGGAATAGTGAGTGAAAGGAGTAGTGTAGGAGATGAAGTTAGATATAAAGAGGGAAGGGTCTAGGAAGAGGACAGATCAGGAAATACTTTGTAGGCCATTTTAAGGGCTTTGACTTCTACTCAGTGTGAGATGGAAAGCCACTTAAGGATTTGAGCAGAGTGAAGTGATTTAACTTGAAAAGATCACTACAGTTCTTGTTTTGAGGATATATTATAGCAGGTAAGGGTGGAACCAAGGTAAACAGATAGGAGGCTTTTGACATAATCCATGTTAGAAATAATGGTGGCATGGATCATGGTGATAGCAGTGGATAGTGGAAGTGGTTGACTTCTGGATATATTTTGAAGGTAGGGATGATGAATTTTCTTATAAATTAGTTGTGGAGTAGAGGAAAGAAGAGGCAAGATAATACCAAGATTTTTGGCCTAAGCATCTGGAAGGCTGAAATTCAACTTACTGAGATGAGGAAAAGTGCGGGAGGAATAGATTTTGGGTGAGAATCAAAAATTTGCTTTGGACATGTTAAATTTGAGATACTTATTAAGCATCAATATGGAGATGTTTAGTAGGAAGATGGAAATATGAATATAGAGTTCAAGGGCGAGATGAGGTCTAGAGATAAAAACCTGGGAGTCAGTAGCATGTTGGTGATATTTAAATCCTTGAGACTGGGTGAACTTTACATAGAAGTGGCTATAAAAAGAGAAGTGGTCTAAAGATTAATCCTTGGGTTAGAGCCATGTTTTAAAGTTTGGGTAAGTGAAGAGAGATTAGCAAAGGAATTGAAATGTGGCCAGTGGAAGTAAGAGGAAAATCACGAGAGTGAAGTGCCCTGGAAGCCAACTGTAAAGATGTTTTAAGGAGAAGGGAGTAATCAACAGATGAGGACTGAGAATGGTTATCAGATTAAGCAGTGTATCGGTGGTTGGTGTGACCTTGGCAAGCAGGTTCATTGGAGTGGTAGGGATGAAAGCTGAGTAGAGTGAGTTCAAGAGACAAGGGAAAGAAATGAAATGTGGACAATGAAGAGAGGCAACATGTATATGTAATGCCACTGTACAAGAGAGTCAATAAATGGGTTAGCAGCTGGAGGGATTGTGGGTCAGAACTCTTTTAGTGTTATTTTTAAAGGATGGGAGATATGTTTTATATTCACAAGGAAGAGAGAGACAGACATAAAAGGGGAGTTTGCTAATAACTGGTGATATAAACTGCGTGTCTTTTTAAATTTTTTGAACTTGTTCTGTTTTTAGATATGGTTTTGAATGAGTCCTCTCCATTCCTTACTCTTTAGTTTATTGCATTGATTCTGATTAAGTGAAAAGGTACAACATGAGGAGTCTGTGAGAACTTTGCCAATTCCTAACTCCTTATAGGGGGTTGAGGGAAATGCACAAATAGAAAAGGACTAGGACAGAATACTAGAGGGTTTCTAATTTGATTTTAATAATTATTAACTATTTTTTGCTTTTTAAACTGTGTAATTCTTCTGAAAAAGTCACCTTTTTTGGAGCAAAGTTTTTTTGTTGTCTTTGGAGTTACACAGGGGTTCTGTAATTAAAGCTCCACAAAGGCAGAGATTGTCTGCCTTGTTCACTGCTGTCCCTCTAGTATCTAGCTCGTCCGCGGCACACAGAGAGTGCTCAATAAATGCTTGTTATGAATGACTAGAAAATTGTTAGTTTTCTGCTTCAGTAAAAGATAGAACTATGGATCTTTTGAGGTGTAAAGTGAAAATTATACTGGTTTTTTTTTTTGAGGTTTTGTAAAACTCTGAGCCTAGGTTTTTCATCTGGAAGAGCTGTTTAATAATAACAGCCTCACTTGGTGCTTATAAGTTACTACCACGTAAGATCAAGTAAAAAGCCTTTAACATTACACACATAGTTCTTTTGAAAACTGAACTCTTAGCTCTAATTAATCTGTTAATTTTCATTCAAAATTTTAATTTTAAAAAGATGACAAATTGTATTTTCCCCTATGGATATTTATTTTATAGTGTGTTCTAGCACTTTAATATAGAGAAAAAGTATAGAGTAGTGGTTAAAGGCACAGACTTCTAAGACCACTTAGGTTCAGATATGGTCTCACTTATTAATTGTGTGACCATGATAAGGTACTTACCATCTTTGTACCTCAGTTTTCTCATCTGTTATGAGGGGAATAATAATAGCATCTACCTTATAGGGAGGTTGTTATAACAATTATATATAAAGCTAGAACCATGCCTAGTATATAATAAGTTCTCTGTGCATTAGTTGTTACTATTGTGTTTTCCACCATCTCTTCAAATCCTGGGTAAGGGAGGAAGTATTGCTAAGTGTATATATATATTTTTTAATTTAAGGATTTAAAAATAAAAACCAGTAAAAATTGTGTGAAATGTCTCTGAAATAATGATGAATAAAATTTTGGCTATAATTAATGTTTGGAAGCCAACTTTCACTTCACTTGTAGTTTAGAAGTGTATTTTTCTGAAAAATAATTTCAGTTGGTGGAGGTGATATAATTTTGATATCCAATCTAAATGGTGAAAGCTGGTGTACAGTTGCCATGAATTTTTATCTCAAGTTTATTTTGCTATGTAGACATGTGTCTAATAAAAAAAAAGATGCTGCATAAACCATTGTTTGAGTTTGAATGTGCTTCTGTTTTTGGTTGAGGTATAAATGTTATTTCTGGCTGTGTCCTTCATACTTAGCTCTTCTTACAACAAATGGAAAGGCCTTAATTGTACCTAAGGGAATAGTTAATCCACAGTGGACACATGGTGGACAAAAGCTGAGTCTAGTAAACGAAATAAAATTATAAATGGTAAACATGTGAATGCTTACAAAGTTTGGCAGCTAGGAAAGATAGAGTATTGTTTCAGATTAGCAGATTTTGTGTGTAGCATAATAATAATTCTTTTCTTGGCATGTTTATGTTATATATTTATATATAAATTCGATTAAAAGACCTGTTCTCAGTTTATGTATAAAGCATATTTGTCTTTTTTTCTTATTGTTCATTAAACTTTGTAATGTGACTTTGATGTCAACAATAGAGGCTGATGATCTCACATTTTTCTAAAGTTACTGCTCTTTTGATTGGGGGCAGTTAATTAGCATTAACCCAGAACAGCTCTTGGGCTTTATGGATTTGAGCATTATATGTGGTTGCACTGCTCCAGTAAAAGGTTAAGTATTAATGGAAAATGGTCACAGCCCTTTTACTTAAAGAAAACATGTTACTTGTAAGTTTTCTTTTGATTTTACTTTTACAGTTACATTGAATGTCTTCATTCATTTAGCCATCCATAAAGCAAATATTGTTGCACATGCAGTGGATAATAAGTCTTTTTAGGACTACTTGTGTGGTATGTCACAGATCATTAACTGCAAGTAACCACCTGACTTGAGGGAAGCCTGGAAGCATCATTATAGTGAAATAACCTTTTATTTAGGTATCACTGTAACACATTGATTTATTGAAGTGTCACCAGTTGCTACTGTGAAAATATATTCTCATTATCATTCAGGGAATGGTAGGGATTAACCTCTGTAGACTGTAAAAGAGATATATTGCCAACAATGGAAAAAAATAAGAAAAAAATGAAAAAATGTTATTGTCTGTATTTTATCTAATAATTACTTTAAAAGAATTAATTGGGTCATTAATTAGGCTAAATTAGGTCATTGTTTAGGACACTTTTAAATCTGTGTGTGATTCTGTATATCTGTTATATTAAAGGCATTCTGAGTTCTCTCTAATTTGAAATGCCTTTAAATTAATCAGCATAGAAAGGCAATAGCCAATTTATAACTATTTAACACAGTCAATCCAAAAAGTAATAAATTGTTTCTGAGAGCACATGGCTGCTTCCTAGGCACATATATCATGACTCCTGCCTTCAGGAAACTTAAAATCTTATTGTGGAAGTAAGATTAACATAAGGGACAAAAGATATTAAAGAAAGAAACGTAATTTAGTATTATTGTATGAAAGGGGGGGAAATTGTCAGCTAAGGATTAAGTGGAATGTGGAACTCAGAGTCTTTGCAAAATTAGTAGTGTTTGGATGTATAAATGGTAGGACTGAATTTTAGGCAAAATGTAACATTTTAAGATAAAATGTGTTTAGTGAGAAGTTGACAGAAATCTTGAATCCTTCTTAAGTATTTGATTCATTAAATAGAGTCTCTGCAGGTATTTACTATTTTTTAAAAGTGGCATAAGCTATTGTGCTAATTTTTATTTTATTTGGGCTTTATTATTTATAGTAAACATTAGATTGCACTTGGGCACATTGGTGCTATTTTTTTTTTTTTTTTTTGTAGTAGTGGTTAGGTAGGTAGCTTGCTAGTCCTTTTGGGCCAGTGCTGAGTTGTTTAAATATGATGATGAAATGATGTCCCCTTTTGTAAAGCATCTGTTATGTGCCAGGCATTGTGCTAAGTGATCTCTCCTATAAGACTGAGCCTCAGAGATTAACTTGCCTCACATGAAATAGCTAGTAGGAGATGGAGCTAAGATTTGAACCCAGCTATTTTCCTCCAAAGTACTTCCACTTCTTTCCATCTTGTTACCAGTAAGTCTTGAGCCAATTCAAGGATAGCTCTCCATTTGGAATTTAATGTTGGCCCTTTTGCATTTAAAAAAAACCCCAGCAAACATATGTATACATATACCATAACACCAAAAGCTAGTAGGAAGTTAACTCTTGCTTTAGGAGTGTGGAATTTAATATTCCTAAAGTCCCACTGCACCCAAAGTGATTCAACTTATTGGAAAGGAAGCCCAGAGCCCTTTTATACATTTATGTCTCCGAAGAACTCATTTTAGAGTTTCTTGAAATCTGAGTTTCATTTCTGTATTTTGATGGTTGTTTCCATTGCTCCTTACAGGTTAGAGAATCAAAATAACTGAAAAATATTAGAGCCTGTATTAGTTTGTCAGGGCTGCCATAACAAAGCACCTCAGACTGGGTGGTTTAGACAGCAAATTTATCTCCTCACGGTTCTAGAGACTAGAAGTCCAAGATCAAGGTGCTGGCAGAGTTGATTTCATTTTAAGATCTCTCTCTGGCTTGTAGATGGCTGTCTTCTCTCTTTGTCTTCAAATGGGCTTTCCTCCATTCATGTCTTTGTCCTAATCTCCTTTTATAAAGACACCAGTCATATTGGATTAGAGCTCATCTATATGACCTCAATTTTACCTAAAGTATTTCTTTTAAAGACCGTTATCTCTAAACATAGTCACATTCTGAGGGACTAGTGGATTAGAACTTCAACATATGAATATGAGGGGGCAGGGTGACAATTCAGCCCATAACAGAGCCATTATGGTTTAGTATGTTAGAAGTATGTAAATCTCAGATTCACGGAAGTGGAAACTAGGGAAAAAATAAAAATCTTTTAATTTTATTGTTTTGTTTACTAATGAGGAAACCAAAATTAGAACTCTTTAGAAAACATAAAAATCAGTGGGAATTATATTTGTAGACTACTTTTAAAAATTTAGTATATAAGGAGGATTATTGTGTGTGATTAGTCAGATTATTTAAATAATGTATTTTTTTGGTATTAGGAGACTCAAATGCACATACTATACAAATTAAGGAAGAATGCTTAAAAGTAAATGGTGCCCTCACTCTTTTTTTTCTGTTCCAATGCTTCTAAAATTACAATGGAAGCCAAAGGAGGGGTGAAAGTGAGTTGATTTACAGAAATACAGTATTACATAGGAATTTTAGAAGCATATCTAGCATTCAAGTGAACTCTCTTTTTTTACTGAATATGGTAGGTTTCATTCCAAAAGCTTGATTATTTTACCTCTTTTTGAACTAATGCTTTTTCATGGACTTTTCTCAAATTTAATAAATATCATGGCATATAGAACTATCAACTTTAAATCATTTTTGGAAGATGATGAGGTAGAACTGAACTATCCAAGAATCTGTTGGACACATAAATAATAGCTATGTTTTTAGCAAAAAGCTCTCCTTACAGCTTATTCTGACATTTTATGTAAATGGAATCATGAAATACGTGGCCTTTTGTGTCTGGCTTCTTTGACTTATATAATGTTTTCAGTGTTCACCCACATTATAATGTGTATCAGTACTTCCTTTCTTTTTTTTATGGCTGAATAATATTCCATTGAATGGATATACCTTACCACATTTTGTTTATCCATTCATTAGTTGATGGACAGTGGGCTGTCTCCCAATTTATGACTATTATAAGTAATGCTGTTATGAACATTTGTGTACAAGTTTTTGTGTGGACACAGGTTTTTATTTCTCTTAGGAAGATACCTAGGAATGGAGTTGCTGGATCATATGGTAACTCTGACTTTTTGAAGAACTGCCAAGCAGTTTTTCATAACAGCGGCACCATTTTACGTTTCTAGCAGCAGTGTATGAGGGCTGCAATTTTTCCACGTCTTCACCAGCACTTGTTATTTTACTTAAAAAAAAATTATTATAGCCATCCTAGTGTGTGTGGAATGATATCTTATTGTAGTTTTGATTTGCATGTCCCTAACAATGATGTTGAGTATGTTTCATGTACTTAATGTATATTTCTATATCTTCTTGTTGGAGGAATGTGTGTTGCCCATTTTTAAATTGGGTTTATTGTTGAGTTGTAAGTTTTCTTTATAGCATATTATATGTTTACCAGATATGATTTGTAAATATTTTCTTTGATTCTGCAGGTTACCTTTTCATTTACTTGGTAGTGTCATGTGATACACAAAAGTTTTTATTTTGATGAAATCCAATTTATCTGTTTTTTCTTTGGTTGCTTATCCTTTAGGTATTATAGCTAAGAAACTGTTGCCTTATCCAAAGTTATCAAGATTTATACCTTTGTTTTCTTTTAAAGAGTTTTATGGTTTTAGCTCTTAAGTTTAGGTCTTCCATCCATTTCGAGTAAATTTTTTATATGGTGTGACTAGAAGTCCAAATTCATTCTTTTCCATGTGGATATCTTGACCCAGCACAATTTATTGAAAACATTCTTCTTTTCCCATTGAATGGTTCTTGGCATTCTTGTCAAAAATCAATTGACAGGAGATGTATGGGTTTATTTCTGGATTCTCACTTTTATTTCATTGATCTGTATGTCTATCCTTATGTATGTACCCCCCTGTGTTATTAACGTAGTTTTGTAGTAAGTTTTGAAATCAGGAAGTGTGATTTCTCTACTTTGTTCTTCTTTTTCAAGATCATTTTGACTATTCTGTGTACCTGCATTTTCATATGAATTTTAGGATCAGCCTGTCATTTTCTGCAAAGAAGTCAGCTGGGAATTTGGTAGGTATTGTGTTGAACATGTACATCAATTTGGGGAGTATTGCTATCTTAACAATATTGTCTTCAATCCATGAACATGGAAAATCTTTCCATTTATGTAGTTTTTCCTTGATTTCTTTCAACAATGGTTTGTGGCTTTCAGAGAATGAAATTCACAGTTCTTTTGTTAAACTTATTCCTAAATATTTTATTCTTTTTAATGCTATTGTACTATTATAGATGAAAGTGTTTTTTAATTTCATTTTCTGATTGTTTATTGCTAGTGTATAAAAATGCAAATGATTTTTGTATATTGATATTATATTCTACAACCTTGCTGAACTAATTTATTAGCTCTAGTTTTTCTTGTGTGAATTCTTTATGATTTTCAATATGTGAGATCATGTCATCTGTAAGTAGAGATAATTTTACTTCTTCCTTTCCAATTTTATTTATTTTTCATTTTATTTTAACTCATTTTCTTGCCTAGTTGCCCCAGGGAGAACTTCCATTGAACAGAAATGATGAGAGCAGGTACTCTTGTCATGTTTTTATCATGACAAGACAAAATCAAGAGTGTTGGATTTTGTGAAATGCTTTTTCTGTATCTATTGAGACAATCTTTTGGTTTTTCCTGCTGTTCCAGTTTGGTTATGGGTAATCTCAGTTGACCTATCTTCAAGTTCATTGCTTATTTCTTCTGCCTGCTTGAATCTGCTGTTGAGTCTCCTCTAGTGAGTTTTTCATTTAAAAAGTGCTTGTTGATTAATTCCATGACTTTTGTCATTTCTGGCTCTCTTTCTCTGATTTTCATCCTGGTTGTTGCTCATATTTTGTTGTTTCTTCATATGTCTAATACTATTTTATTGGGCTTTGGACATTTTACATTCTTGAATGCTGTACTTTGTTCTCATCTTTTGTACTTTGGTAGGCACTTAAATTATTTGTAGCTTGATAGTTTTTAAGCTTTGTGAGAGTGCCTATACTCTATGGCTAGTTTAGCCCCATTCCTAAGGTAGTTACTTCCTTTTTTTATTTTTAATTTTTGCTGAGGAAGATTCACCCTGAGCTAACATCTGTGCCAATTTTCTATTTTTTAGTATGTGGGCCACCAGCACAGCGTGGCTGCTAATAGAGCTATGTAGGTTCATGCCCGGGAACCAAACCCAGGCCGCCGAAGCAGAGAGTGCTGAACCTAACCACTAGGTAACCAGGAGCTGGTCCAGGTAGTTACCCTTTTGTGTTCTCCATTGAATGCCCTGGGTATTCAGCAAGTTCCTTCCTCTTTAGTTGCTTGGAAGTTGAATTATCTTCCAGGTCTGCTTGCATTCTGGGAATTTTTCTGGTTGTAGCTTTCTGGTTCTTCTTTGCCCAGCTACAAGGACTTTTGCCCTGTACACATGTAGCTTAGCAGTCAAGAACAGGCTCAAGGAGGCTCTTATAAAAATTTCTGAACCTTTTTCTTTGTAGATATCTTCTTTCCAGTATGGTGCTTTACAGAATCCCAGATGCTTTAGCTTATTTGAACTGAGATCTCAGTTTTCTCTAGTCAACAAGCTGATCATGCTCTCCTTGTGTTCTCTCTCTCCTTAGTATGATTTGGAAAATACCTCCAGGGGCTGGACCTGTGGCTGAGTGGTTAAGTTCATGCTCTCTGCTTTGGCTGCCCAGGGTTTCGCAAGTTAGAATCCTGGGTGCAGACATGGCACTGCTCTTCAATACATGCTGAGGCAGTGTCCCACGTAGCACAACCAGAAGGACTTACGGCTAGAATATACAACTATGTACTGGGGAGCTTTGGGGAGAAGAAGAAGAAAATGAAAAAAGAAGATTGGCATCAGATGTTAGCTCAGGTGCCAATCTTTGGGGAGAAAAAAAAGAAAATACCCCTGTTAGAAAGTCAGAGTGATTATAAACCTCCCCTTATTTGTTTGTCATGTCTCAGGGATTACCCTGACTGATGTTCAGTGTTGGCTTTATATGTTTTATCCAGTTCTCTAGTTTTTTATGGCAGGAGGAAAATCTTGTCCCAGTTATTCTGTCATAGCTGGAACAGTAGTCTTTTAAGAAGGTTTTTATGTCTTTAAATATTTTATATCTTCAAAGTGTTTTGTATCTTCAAATTTGCATGTCAAATAAAATATAGATTATACTTTCCAGTGTTTTGGGTTAGCTGTTATGAAGAGAGTTTCAAAAATTAGAAATAGTTAGAAAAATTCAATAATAGATCAGTTCGTTTCGGAATCAGATCTATGGGGAATTCTGATCATTTGGATCAGGGGACTGAGCCATTTTCTTACACCACATATATCTTGATTTCATGCAAAGCAAGGAGGAGAAGGATGATGTTAATGATGATTAAAAAAACACACAAACTGACATTTTTCTTTTAGAGACTGGTCTTGAAAATACAAACCTCTAAAGTGTGTATTGTACCCATAGGGTGAAAATATTCTCATTAGCTATAATCTAGAAAGTAAAGGTTACCAAGACTAAAACTAATACTAAAGTATTTTAAAGGCCAACCAAATGTTTTGATTAATACTGTTGAGTAATATGTGTATACAGCCATGCACTGCATAACGACATTTCAGTCAACAGTGGACTGCATATAACGGTGATGCCATAAGATTAGTATTATATGGCCTAAGCGTGTAGTAGGCTGTACCATCTAGGTATGTGTAAGTACACTCTATGACGTTCGCACAATGATGATATTGCTTAACAATGCATTTCTCAGAATATACCCCAGTAGTTAAACAATACTTGGCTGTAATCTCATCAGTGCAAGTAAGGTATTATGTTTATTTAGCAAACATCCATTGAGGGCCTGTTTTGTCTAGGAATCATGCTAAATATTGGGAATACAAAAAGAGTAAGACATGGTCCCTACCCTTAAAGACCTGATAGTTTTCTAGATGTAGCCATAAAATTATGAGGAAGGTTAGGTTTACAGGATTAAAAATGGACAGCAGCCAGTTTATGGCCAGAAGGGGAAGTTGGGGTATTAAATGGGGATCATGGTAACGGATCAGTACCATGTGAAGATTATGGAATAAAAGTCAAAGTTATAGATATGGATGAAGCATCATTTGGGGCTTATGAAAGCATTTAATCTCTTTCCTCATGGTTCTCATTGTAGCATGGTCTCCATTCATGTTCCCTTCTCAGAGATCCTTTTCCAAGGTTGCATCCTCATTTGTGCAGGAATCCTATCAGATAGGATGAGACTAGGTGATAACCTGAGGCTAAGAAAAGGATGAATTCTCTGCTCCCTCTTCCCCAGTAAGGCTTTTGCATTGAATCTTTATGAAAATCTCACAGGAATTTTTTTAAAAGATGGGAATGTCAAAGAGAGGTTCTCCAGATTGAAATTAAGCAATCAGGTAAATTTTTGCCCTCTTTATTTTGAACATTATTTCAAGTTTAATACTTCAGAGATAATAAATTTAATAGTAATATGATAGTCATAAAACATAAGTTAAAGTTATCAATGTGACATTTTAAATCAAATATTTCCTTTAACTTAAGCTGTAATTTTTTTCTTTTATATTTCACTGCTATAATTAACAAGCAGATACTGAGAGCAAATAGAAGGGAAGAGTAGTACCTCAAAGTGGTAATCCTGTGAGGATAATCACTGTGTATTGTTTAGAATTGATGCAGCTCCAGAGTGTGACTACTGTACTGTCTGATTTTTCTTTCCACAGAACTCTGTATACATGTGTTAAATTAGAAAAACCAAACCCCAAAAAACTGCCATGACCTGTTAAAATCAAGATCTTTGCCAGAGGTTAAACATTTCTGTTAATTCTCCTATAATGCAAAGTTCATCAAGATCTTGAAAAAATGTATTTGGACCAAACTTGGCTTTCTCTAAGAATTCCTACTGCTCTGTAGTGTGGGTACACACACACACAGCTTTAATGTAGGATCTTGAGTGCTTTTCATGATGCTGGAGATGGAATTTGCTAATATTGGAGTTTTTGAAATAGAATTATCTGTATTAAATTACTGTGACGGATTTCAGGGAAACATTTGTTGACATAATTTTATATCGGATTCAGTGTTAATTTTATTAACATCCAAGGGTGCTTAATTCCAGAATCAATTGATATTCTTTAAGACTTTATTAATTAAGACTGGTTTTTTTACAGAAGTTTAAGGTTCACAGCAAAATTGAGGGGAAGGTACAGAGATTTTCCATGTACCCCCTAATCCCACACATGCATAGCCTACTCCCTCCGTTATTAACACCCCACCAGAGTGGTACATTTTTTACAATTGATGAACCTACAGTGATACATCATAAACACCCAGAGTTCATAGTTTACATTATGATTCACTCTTGGTGTTATACATCCTGTAGGTTTGAACAAACATATAATGACATGTATCCATCATTATGATATCATACAGAGTATTTCCATTGCCCTGAAAATGCTCTGTGCTCTGCCTATTCATCCCTTCCTCCTCAACCCCAGCCAACCGCTGATCTTTTTACTGTCTCCACAGTTTTGCCTGTTCCAGAATATCGTATTGTTTGAATCATATAGTATGTGGTTTTCTCAGATCGTCTTCTTTCACTTAGTAATACGCATTTAAAACTCATCCATGTCTTTTTATGACTTGATAGTTCATTTCTTTTTAGCACAATTTATCCATTTACCTACTGAAGGACATCTTGGTTACCTCTAAATTTTGGCAGTTATAATTAAAGCTGCTGTAAACATCAATGTGCGGGTTTTTGTGTGGACATAAGTTTTCAGTTCATTTACGTAATTACCACGGGGCATAATTGCTGGATCACATGGTAACTATGTTTTTAGTTTTTTAAGAAACTGCCAAACTGTCTTCCAAAGTGACGGTACCATTTTGCAGTCCTGCCAGCAGTGTATGAGAGTTCTTGGTACTCTACATCCTTGCTAGCATTTGGTGTTGTCAGTGTTCTGGATTTTGACCATTCTAGTAGGTTATGGTGGTATATCATTGTTGTTTTAATTTCCATTCCCCTGATGACATATGATGTGGAACATCTTTTCATATGCTATTTGCCATCTGTATATCTTCTTTGATGAGGTGTCTGCTAAGGCCTTTGGCCCAGTTTTTAATTGAGCTGTTTGTTTTTTCATTGTTGATTTTTAAGAGTTCTTTGTATATTTTGGATGATAACGGTACTTTATCAGATGTGTCTTTTGCAAATATTTTCTGTTAGTCTGGGGCTTATGTTATTCTCTTGATACTGCCTTTCCCAGAGCAGAAGTTTTTAATTTTAATGAAGTCCAGCTTATCAATTTTTTCTTTCATGGATTGTGCCTTTGTGTTGTATCTAAAAAGGTATTACCATACCCAGGGTCATCTAGGTTTTCTCCTGTGTTATCTTCTAGGAGTTTTATAGTTTTGTATTTACATGTAGGTCTATGATCTATTTTTAGTTAACTTTTGTAAACGGTGTACGGTCTGTGTCTAGATTCATTTTTTGCATGTAGATGTCCAGTTATTCTAGCACCATTTGTTGAAAAGACTGTCTTTGCTCCATTGTATTGTCTTTGCTTCTTTGTCAAAGATCACTTGACTATATTTATATGGCTCTATTTCTGATCTGTCTATTCTGTTCCATTGATCTTTTTTTTTTTTTTAATTGGCATCTGAGCTAACAACTGTTGCCAATCTTTTCTTCTTCTTCTTCTTCTTCTCCCCAAAGCCCCCAAGTACATAGTTGTATATTCTAGTTGTGAGTGCCTCTGGTTGTGCTCGGTGGGATGCTGCCTCAGCATGGCCTGACGAGTGGTGTCCGTGCCCAGGATCCAAACCAGGACAACCCGGGCTGCCAAGGCAGAGTGTGCGAACTTAACCACTCAGCCACAGGGCCAGCTCCCCATTGATCTATTTGTTTATTCTTTTGCATACCATTTTGCTTACTGGAGCTTTTTAGTAAGTCTTGAAGTTGAGTAGTGTCAGTTCTCTGACTTTCTTCTCCTTCAGTATTGTTTTGGCTATTCTGGATCTTTTGCCTCTCCATGTAAACTTTAGAATGAATTTGTCACTACCTGAAAAATAACTGGTTGGGATTTTGATTGGGATTATATTGAATCTGTAGAGCAAATTGGATAGAACTGACATCTTGAGCCTTCCTACCCACGAACATGGAATCTCTCTCATTTATTTAGTTCTTCTGTGATTTTGTTTCCAAAGTTTTGTATTTTTCCTTTACATGTATATTTCCTCTACAAGATATAGATCTTGTACATATTTTGTTAGATTTATACCTAAATATTTCACTTTTGAGGGTTGCTAATGTAAATAGTATTATGTTTTTAATTTCAAATTTCACTTGTTTGTCGCTGGTAGATAGGAAAGTCATTGACTTTTGTATAGTAACTTGTATCCTGTAACCTTGCTGATATTCTTGATGAAATTGATGTAATTTCAAAGAATGCCTTAAAAGTACTGTCTCTCACTGTACCTCTAGAACATTTCAAAGAATTTTACTTGTCTGGTTTGGTATTGAGTATGATATTCTGGAAGCTAGGTGAAGAGAATGTTTCAAGGAGGGAGGAATCAACTGTCAAGTGCTGCTGATAGGTAAGTAAGAAGAGGATCAATAATTGACTAATGGATTTAGCAACAATTCATTGTTTATCTTTATAAGATCAATTTTGGTGAAATGATGAGGACAAAAGCCAGGTTAGAATTAATAAGTATAGATGATTCTTCTGAGGAACTTGCTGTAAAAAAAGCAGAGAAATGGAACAGGGAGGGAGTGGGGTCAAGAGTTTTAAAATTGTTTTTTTAAGATGGGAGAAATATGCCAATAGAAATGAAATAGTAGACAGAGTAAAATTGATGATGTAGGAGAGAGATGTTAGAATTGCTGGAATGATGTCATTAAGTAGTTGAGAGAGGATAGGATTTAGTGTACAAGTAAATGGTTTGGCTTTAGGTAGGAGCGTGGAGCATTTATTGATTCATGGTATCAGGAGTATAGGTCACTGCCTATACTATGTTTGATGTATAGCTCTGGTGACATGCACAAGGTCTCTTGACTGTTTCCAGTTTCTCAGTGAAATAGGAAGCACAGTCTGCTCTTTGTTGAATTGTTTCCCCCTAAAAGATATGTTGAAATCCCAAACTTCAGTACCTGTGAGTGTGACCTTATTTGGAAATAGGGTCTTTGCAGATGAGTCATACTTGATAGGGTTGACTGTAAATCCAGTGACTGGTATCCTTATAAGGAGAGAGAAATTTAGGGCCGGCCCAGTGGGGCAGCGGTTAAGTTGGCACATTCCGCTTCTCGGCGGCCTGGGGTTCACCGGTTCGGATCCTGGGTGTGGACATGGCACCGCTTGGCACGCCATGCTGTGGTAGGCGTCCCACATATAAAGGAGAGGAAGATGGGCACAGATGTTAGCTCAGGGCCAGGCTTCCTCAGCGAAAAAGAGGAGGACTGGCAGGAAGAAAACCATCTGAAGATGGAAGCAGAGACTGGAGTGCTACGAGTCAAGGAATATCAAGGTTTGCCAGTAACCACAAGAAGCTAGGGAGAGTCAGGAAGGATTCTTCCCAAGAGGCTTCAGAAGGAACATGGCCCTGCCGAAACTTTGATTTCTGACTTCCGGCCTCCAGAACTGTGAGAGAACAAATGTCTGCTGTTTTAAGCCACCCAGTTTGTGGTACTTTGTTATGGAGCCCTGGAAAACATACCAGTCTTCATCTGAGAGTGAGAATAGGGGAAGGCTTGATGTTTTGATTTCTCGTGGCTGTTTTTTTACTTTTCTTTCTTTGACCTAAAGCTTCATATGATGTCAGCTTCCTTGACACTTTCATTTGCCGATAGGTGGAATGTTTCTAGGCCTGTTTTTAATACATAGAGCATTTCTTTCAGACCAAGTCTTGGTTCTAGTTTTCTCACCTTTTGCAACTCCAAGCACATAACTCTTCCAGGTAGGTTTTAGAAAAGCTGCCTGCAGCACTAAGAACTGATAGACTCCCCTCTCCTCCCAATGGGACACTGTAGAATCAGTTTTTGATTATTGCTCTGATTTTTTTTAACATTCTGTTAGATAAAATTTCAAACATAGAGAAAAGTTGAAAGAATTTTACAGTAAACATCTGTATAGTCACTGTCTAGAGCAGGGGTCAGCAAAGTTTTTCTGAAAAGAGCCAGATAGTAAATATTTTACACTTTGCTGTCCATACAGTATGTGTTCTAACTACAGGTATATCTTGTGTTATCATGCTTTGCAGATACTGTGTTTTTTACAAATTAATTGGTGGCAACCCTGGTTGGGCAAGTCTAGTGGTGCCATTTTTCTAACAACATTTGCATTTTTTAGCTATAAATGTGTTTTTTGTTTTTTGTGGTTTTCTTTGTGAGGAAGATTGACCCTGAGCTAACATCCATTGTCAATCTTCCTCTTTTTGCTTGAGGAAGATTGTTACTGAGCTAACATCTTGTACCAATCTTCCTCTATTTTGTATGTGGGACACTGCCATAGCACAGCTTGATGACCCGTGTATAGGTCCACACCTGGGATCTGAACCTGCAAATCCCGGGCCACCAAAGCGGAGCATAGGAACTTAACCACTATGCCACCGGGCTGGCCTCAATAAAGTATTTCTTTATGAAGGTATGTGCATTGTTTTTTTAGACGTAATGCTATTGCACACTTGATAGACTACAATATAGTGTAAACATAACTTTTATATGCACTGGGAAACCAAAAAATTTGTGTGACTCATCTTTATTGTGATACTTGATTTATTGTGTTGGTGTGGAACTGAACTTGGCATATCTCCAAAGTATGCTTGTATTCGACTGTTCCACTGTAGTGCAAATACAGCCACGGACAATATGTAAATGAATGAGTGTGGATGTGTCCAATAAAACCTTATTTGTGGACACTGAAATTTGGATGTCATATTTCATCTCATGAATGATTCTTCTTTTCATCTATCTTTCACCTTCTGAAAATGGAAAATTGGTTCTTAGCTCATGAGCTGCAACAAAAACAGGCAGCAGACCAGCTTTGGCCCACAGACTATAGTTTGCTGATTCCTGGTCTAGAGTTTACCATGAACATTCTGCTATGTTTGCTTTCTCACATACATATCTATCTGTCTATCCATTCCTTTATCAGTGTAGTAGTTTGTCTACTTTTTGATGCATTTCAAAATAAGTTGCAGACAGCACGGTTTACACCTAAATGCTTCATCATACATATTATTACTTAGAGCTCAGTTTTTTTGTGTGTGTGGTAAAATTTACTTAACGGTGAAATGAAAAGAACTTGTGTGCTATTTGTTGATTTTGACAAATCATATACCTATATAACGTAAATCCTTATCAAGGTATAGAATTTTGTTATCCCAGATGAGCCCCAGCCTTCCTCACTGCCCTCCAAGTCCTACTGCAGCCATGGCCTCATCCACGATGTCAAAATGAAAGGCAAAATGAGCAACATCCGCCACTGCAGCAGCCTCCACTGCCAAAGTAGGGAAGAGACTGGAGATGAGAAGGATGGAATGCTTGCATTTTTTTCTTTTTGCATTGTCTTTCATTTTCTTTATTGACTAATTTCTTGAGGGCCAACAGCTCTGTGGCCTCAAGTTCATGTTTTTGGTTCTTCAAGATCTGTAGACTCTTGCTTATTCCTATTTAAATATGAGATAGAATTGAATAGTGTTAGTAGCTGATCTGGGTTTTAAAATTTATGATGAAGGTCATTGTTGCATTTTCTAGCTGTTTTTACCTTGAATGTGGGGACAAACTTTAGGGCTTACAATATATTTCACCCTGGCCATAGAATATTGGTGTCATTTTGACAATCAGGCTCTACTATGTGTATATAGACAGTCAGTAACTGAGACCTCCTGTCCATTGTAGAAGTTAGGAAGGAATTTCCTTGGACTGATTTAGAGGATTTCACCACTCTGTACAGCTGTCCTTCCTTTTTCTCTTTATACTTCTGTAGCAGCTTGAGGTTACGTGGGGACCACTGACCTGTTTCTCTCTGTGGTGGCATCGTACTAGGTCAACTTGACTAAACTGGAAATATGTTCCTCAAATTTCCTTCCCTGTATTGTTCTGGCTAGCGTTAGTTACAAGAGACATTTGTGCAAGATTTGTAAGGAGAAAGTGAAGTGGCAGGCATGCTTTTTGACTCTCTGAGGGTCAGAGCTGAGTACCAGGTACTGTGGCAGCTCTCATACCATGTCACTGATTTGCTAGTTCACCTTGTAGGTGTGGGATAGCACCTGGACCAGGAGTTCCTTCAGCTTCTGCCAGATTTCACCCTTCAGCTTCTCTGAGTACTTGCCTCGCATGTACAGCTCCTTAGTGAAGGGTGCAAGCTTCTTCCATAGGTTGCCCTTGGCATCAGGTTTGGAGCTGGTGAGAAACAGATGTGAGTTCCAGTTTGTCATTGCCAATTCCTGTTGTCCTCACAGATTCCAGTTTGTTCTTGTGGATTTCAATTGTCCTTATTAGTTTTAGGTCATCTTCACAGGTACCAATTTGTCCTTGCTCTTTTCCTTATCCAGTTCCTTTCCTGACAGTCTGGCAGTCAGGATATAGTGACTTCAGAAGGATCAAGACTAGATACAGAGGCAATAGCTTACACCTACTGCTCTGACAGCTCCCACAGCTATGTAAGGTCTAAGCCCTATAATAAATCCTTCTTCTTTATCACCCACATTGGTTCTGCTGCTTTGATGTTCCCTAATTGATACACTTTACCTATTCCAGGGTTTATACTAGAAACCTTTTATATTAGGTCTCATACTTAGAGAGTTATTTCTGCCAGCTCATTTTATCTTCCAGAAATTTTTCTGTTTCTCTTCTACTCTTGGTACCTTCTCTTTATTTTTGTTTACTGTTGCTATGTATTCTCATTTTTTAATCTTTCATCTGGCATATCAATGGTAGTTTGGACTAAAAAATCCTTATTGTGCTTAAATATTAGTTTTAAAGACATTTAAACAGATGTAACAATCTTTTAAAGCCAGTTGAAGTCTTATTTTATCATAAAGATCCATTTAACAAAATAGTGAGCTGGAGAGTGTACAAAGAAACCAAAAGAAGTTTTTATATTTAAATGGCCCAGTGAGAGAGAACTGTCATTTTAAATCAGCACTATGGCACAGGCATAGTGAGAGGTGTTTGACAGCCAACATTCAGACATATTTTCACGTTATGCTGTAGATGCATAATGTAATGTGATGTGATCAATTATAAAGTAAGGTCTAAAACTTTTCTTTTGGCAAACTTTAAAGGTTGAACACCTGTTTCAGTGACATGTGATTCTTCATTGGTTTCAGTATCTCTTTTTATCATGATTATTTAATATCAGAGGTAGTATATTTTGATTTTTGAGGTTGACTTTTTTGCTGGCAATAGACAGAATTCTGTAGCCATTTAGGTTAATTGACGCCACTTTTGGCCCCAAGTGAGATTTTGTTATAGTGCTTTATTTTCTTCTGAGGCTGTTATATGTAAAAGACAATGTAGTAAATAATTGTTGAATGAATTAATGTCAGATGGGAAGGTCCAAATATATTACTAAATTTTAATAAAATGTAGTATCAAATATTAGTGAAGTAACCGTAACTTCTTGGAGTGTAGATACTGTTGATATGCATGTTTAAAAATTACTTTTATTTCCATATATTTATATCTCATATTGAAGTATTAGCATAGTGAATTATTTAAAATATATAACTTGTGTAATATATTCTAAGATATTGCTATAGTGGGAGTTATTCTTGACTTATTCTCTAATAGATTTTTTTAGGATTTTAAAGTAAAGTGTGATTATTACATATTCAATTCAGAAGGTTTGGAAATTCAGAAACCTATGAAGAAAAATAAAATCACTCATAGTTCTACCTCACAGAACCAACTACTTGTTAATATGTGTATATATTCTTTCAATATTTTTCCATACAGTTTTTTTCACTTAAGGTTTTTAGCCCACATATTTTTTCTTGTTATACATACTTTTTAAAATTTATTTTTATTTTTTTTCTGCTGAGGAGGATTAGCCCTGAGCTAGCATCTGTTGCCACTCTTCCTCTTCTTTTTGCTTGAGAAAGATTAGCTCTGAGCTAACATCTGTACCAATCTTCCTCCACTTTATATGTGGGTTGCTGCCACAGTGTGGCTGTTGAGTGGTGTTGGTCCAGGCCTGGGATCTGAATTCGTGAACCCAGGCTGCTGAGAAGGATTGTGCCAAACTTAACCACTACACCATGGGGCTGGCCCCAGACTTTTTTTTTAAGCTTTGTTTTGAAGAGTTACCTAAAATTTGTACCCCATAGTTTATTCATTTTTTAATTCCTGATTATTTCTTTGTGATTATTTATGAATTTAAAAAACATGACTTTTATAATGTTTTATAAAGGGGGAAAAATTAACAAGGAGTCAAACTTAAATGAATAGTGATCCCAGTAAACTCAGAAAATGATAGATTTGGCTGTGTAGGGGAGGAGGACATTTCCTCTCCCCAAATAGGGGTTCGTCTGGCCGGAGAACGAGTTAAATTCACATGAGACAGAATAGCAAGAGAAAATTAAACAAAGCTTTATGAGGAGCCATGGCCCGGGGCCTTTCTTCCCGAAGGAAGAAAGAGCACTGAAGAAGTGGGGTGCACAGAGTGGTTATATACCCCCAAAGAGGGTGTTTCACATGTGATTGAAATGTCCCTCCCACAATAGTCACAAGATTGCCCTGTCGCACAGTGCTTGATGGACACAGCAGGTAGTGGTCTGCTATCTCAGTGGGCGTAGCAGGAGGCAAGTCTACGTCTGGAGCTGGGCGGCCACAGGTGAGCGCAGCAATCAGTTCCTAGCCTAAGGAAAGATGCTTAATCCTTAAAGAAATGCCAAAGTTGGGAGGGGGAGGGAAGTCAGTTACAGGAGGTTACCAGAGAAGCACAATAAAATGCAGATTTTAAGTCCTTGCCTTTGGTATTGATTAAGAGTTTTTAGAGAGAAGGTCATCTCCTTTCTTCTTCCTGGTACAGAGAGGGAGGCACCTTTTACAGATAGAGATTTACCTTATAAATGTAAACGTGTCCTAAGGAAGGGCAAGTTCCATTCCTCAGAGCCTCCTTCCCTGTCCCAGTTTATCAAAAGCAATCAGCCTCAAATAATCCTGATGCCAAAGAGACATATCTTGGGGTGGCCAATTCCAGGTCCCCACAGCTGTTAAAAGGAGGAATGCAAAATTTTTGTTAGTACTCCAAAAGCTGTAATGCTTATTTTTTCTAAATTCTTAGAGTGCTCTTTGTTTATTCTTAAAATAGTGAGTATTCTGAAAAGTGGGAATCAGAGTTCGGTAATTCCCCTTTCATTGCTCCCCCATGATTACAGTATTCATTAAGAAATCTCAGAATTTTATCCATAAATACTGATTGTATTTTTGACATATAATAGGGAAGATTGTCAGTTTTTCTGATTAAAAGCTTTTTTCTCAGGGTGTCAATAAAAGAAGTCTATTTTTTGACAATCTCAAAATCAGATTCATTAACATAAGAACAGTTACCTAGCCAAAGAACTGTAATTTTCAAGTGGATTTTCAGTAGTCTCTTTAACTTACAATATATTTCATATAGGCTAACAGTTTTCTTTTGCCTCTTTTGGCTTCAAACTCATAAGTTTATTGTTTTACCTTCATAGAATGTTTTATACCCATGAGATATACTTCTTGGATTTAATTTCAAATAAGAAGCATTTTTTAATACTTGTGCTGTATTTGAATGTATTTTAAAGTTAGAGTGTATCATTTAGTAACGCGTTTCAGTAAAAGAAAGACTGCTAGTTCTAAATCATATATTCATAGATTTGGGATTTTGTTTATGTGGATTTGTTTCTTCCGTAGCCAGAAAATTTTCAGTCTTCCAGCACTAGCCATTTACTTCTCAAATATGGGTTTAAATTTTCATTAGAAGACAGAGATATCCTACACAAAAGCGATGAATCTTTTGAAAATGCGTACCTGAATGTGGGGTTTCAAAGATCTTTGGGTGGTTATTAAATTCTATTTTAGAATTTTCTGTAATTTGGGATTAGTCAAAAAGTAGAGTGGTCAGTTCAGTCTTAACAAAAACACAGCCAAATGGCAGGTGTATGAAAACAAACAAAAAACAAATTAGTGTTGTGAAAACTTTTCAACTGAATTTGTCTATTTTAGTTTCTGTACAAAAGGATTTTTTGGTTTAAAACTGAATACCAGAGATGGTTGTAAAATTTTGTTTCCTCCTTTATGCCTACTTCCTTCCTCACCATTGCCATTTATATCCATAGAGATATCATTTGATATGCTAATATATTGAGACTGTGAACTGAATCTTTGTCGGTGGAGATGAATGTTTTCTAGGTTTGCAATTAAGCTCCCCCTTTCTTCAGGATCTCGTATTTTTTAAGCATTAAAGATTATTGATCGCTATTCTATATTTTAATAAGAGTTGGTAAAAAATGATTAAATTTTACGTTTATTCTTAGATTCAGGAATGAAATTTTCCTCTTTCAAAAGAAGTTTTCTATTAGGAATTATCTGTGCTTGTGTTTTTTCCTTAAGTAGATCCATTATTTTGTTTTTAGAGGAAGCATTTTTTTTAACTTTTTATTGAGATTGTGATAGTTTACAACCTTGTGAAATTTCAGTTATACATTATTATTTGTCACTCATATTGTAGGTGCACCACTTCACCCTTTGTGTCCACCCCCTACTTCCCCTTTCCCTTGGTAACTGCTAATCTGTTCTCTTTGTCCACATGTTTAATTTCCACATATCAGTGGAGTCATACAGAGATTGTCTTTCTCTATCTGGCTTATTTCACTTAACATAATTCCCTCAAGGTCTATCCATGTTGTTGTGAATGGGACGATTTTATCCTTTTTTATGGCTGAGTAGTATTAGATTGTGTGTGTACACACACACACACACACACACACACACACACACACCCCATATCTTCTTTATCCAATTATCGGTTGATGAGGACTTAGTTTACTTCCACGTCTTGGCTATTGTGACTAATGCTGCAGTGAACAAAGGGGTGCATGGATCTTTTTGAATTGCTGATTGCAAGTTCTTTGGATAGATACCCAGTAGTGGGATGGCTGGGTCATATGGTATTTCTATTTTTAATTTTTTGAGAAATCTCCATACTGTTTTTCATAGTGGCTGCACCAGTTTGCATTCCCACCAGCAGTTTATAAGGGTTCCTTTTTCTCCACAACCTCTCCGACATTTGTTATTTTTTGTTTTTGTTATTTTAGCCATTCTAACGGGTGTAAGGTGATATCTCATTGTAGTTTTGATTTGCATTTCCCTGATGACTAGTGATGATGAGCATCTTTTTATGTCCCTATTTGCCATCCGTATATCTTCTTTGGAGAAATGTTTGTTCATGTCCCCTGCTCATTTTTTGATCGGGTTGTTTGATTTCTTGTTGTTGAGTTGTGTGAGTTCTTTATGTGTTATGGAGATTAAGCCTTTGTCAGATACATGATTTGCAAATATTTTTTCCCAATTAGTGGGTTGTTTTTTTGTTTCAATCCTGTTTTCCCTTGCCTTGTAGAAGCTCTTTAATCTGATGAAGTCCCATTTATTTATTCTTTCTATTGTTTCCCTTGTCTGAGAAGACATGGTGTCTGAAAAGATCTTTTAAGACTGGTGTCAAAGAGTATACTGCCTATATTTTCTGCTAGAAGTCTTATGGTTTCAGGTCTTACCTTTAGTCTTTGAGCCATTTTGAGTTTATTTTTGTGAACGGTGTAAAAAAATGGTCAATTTTCATTCTTTTACATGTGGCTGTCCAGTTTTCCCATCACCATTTGTTGAAGAGACTTTCTTTTCTCCGTTGTATGTTTTCAGCTCCTTTATCAAAGATTAGCTGTCCATAGATGAGTGGTTTTATTTTTGGGCTTTCAGTTGTGTTCCATTGATCTGTGTGCCTGTTTTTGTACCAGTACCATGCTGTTTTGATTACTATAGATTTGTAGTATGTTTTGAAGTCAGGGATTCTGGTGCCTCCAGCTTTGTTCTTTTTTTTCAGGATTGGGAAGTACTTTTTTTTGAATGGTTGTCTTATTATTTATTTATTTCTAGACTTACTGACATATTGGGCTAGCACCATCTTCTGAGAGTTTGTTACATTACAGTTTAATGTTAAAGTCTAAGGAACATCTTATACTTAATAAAATGCTTTCAGTTTTTATCACATTTTTTTTATTTTTCTAAAATCAGTTTGGTTAAAATGCATTTTGATGACCATAGAAACATAACTACATGTTAGAATTTCAGTTTGTTCTTATATATTGTAAATATTTGCACACATTTCAGTTTCCTCTTGTATTTTAAAATATTCATTCATTCACGAGTACCTTTGATGTACCAAGCACAATGGTAGGGGAGACAGTATGATAATGTCATAGAGTAATGTACTTGGTATATAGAGGAACTTTACAGAAGAAGTAAATACTTAGATGGAATCTTAAGGGATATGCAGGAATGTGTCATACAGAGTAAGGGAAGAAAGGACGGTCCAGGAAGAAGTAAAAGAATGAATAAACCTGAAGAAGCTAGGAAATAGTCTGAAATATGAGAAAAATTTACAACATTTTGTCACAACTGGAGCATAGGTGTAAGGCAAGAAGAGTTGAGAAACAGAGACAGTGTTTTAAGAAGTTCAGATTTTCTCCTAAGAGCTATAAAAGTCATTAAAGGTTTTTAAGCAGAGGAGAGATTTAAGCAGTAGTGTAGAGCAAAGGTCAGCAAATTATGGTTCATGGCCTCTGTTTGTATGGCCTAAGAATGGTTTTTATATTTTTAATGGTTGGAAAAAAATTAAAAGGATAATAATTCATGATACCTGAAAACTATATGAAAATCAAATTTTAGTGTCCATAAATAGTTTTCTTGTAGCAGAACTGTACTTATCTGTTTAGATCTTGTCTGTGGTTGCTTTTTCACTACAACAGTGAGTTGAGTAGTTGCTATGAAGAACGTATGACCAGCAAAACCTAAAATATTTGCTATCTGGCCCTTTACAGAAAAGTTTGCCAACACCTGGTCTAAATACACCAATTAAAATATAGAGATAGAATGGATAGAAAAGTAAGATCCAACTATAAGCTGTCTAAAAGAAGCCCACTTTAAATATGAAGATATAGATAGGTTAAAAGTAAAGGGATGGAAAAAGATAGATTCTGCAAACACTAATCAGAACAAAGTTGGAGTAGCTGTGTTAATGCCAGAAATGAGGAATTTAGCAGGGATATAGAAAGACGTTACATAATGACCAAAGGGTCAATTAACAAAATAGGCATTACAATTCCAAATGTACATAAACCCACCAACAGAACTTCAAAATCCAGGCATACCTCGGAGATATTGCTGTTTGGTTCCAGACCACCACAATAAAGCAAATGTCACAATAAAGTGAGTCATGTGAATTTTTTGATTTCTTGTGCATATAGAAGTTATGTTAATACTATACTGTGGTCTATTAAGCGTGCAATAGCATTATGTCTAAAAAAAGAAGGTACATACTTTAATTAAAAAATACTCTTATTCCGAAAAAATGCTAGCCATCATCTGAGCCTTCAGCGAGTTGTAATCTTTTTGCTGGTGAATGATCTTGCCTTGATATTGATGGCTGCTGACTGATCAGGGTGGTGGTTGCTGAAGGTGGGTGGCTGTGGCAATTTCTTAAAATAAGACAGCAATGAAGTTTGACACATTTATTGACGCTTCCTTTCACGAATGATTTCTCTGTAGCATGTGATGCTGTTTGATACCATTTTACCCACAGTAGAACTTCTTTCACAATTGGAGTCAGTCCTCTCAAACCCTGCTGCTGCTTTGTCAACTAAGTTTATATAATATTCTAAATCCTATGTTGTCATTTCAACCATTTTCACAGCGTCTTCACCAGGAGTGGATTCCGTCTCAAAAAACCACTTTCTTTGGTCATCCATAGGAAGCACCTCGTCATCCATTAAAGTTTTATCATGAGATTGCAGCAGTTCAGTCACATCTTCTGGCTCCCCTTCTAATTCTAGTTCTTTTGCTATTTCTACCACATCTGCAGTTACTTCCTCCACTGAAGTCTTGAACTCCTGAAAGTTATCCGTGAGGGTTGGAATCAACTTCCAAACTCCTGTTAATGTTGATATTTTGACTTCTTCCCGTGAATCATGAACATTCTTAATAGCATCTATAGTGGTGAATTCTTCCCAGAAGGTTTTCAGTTTACTTTGCCCAGGTCCCAGAGGAATCACTGTCTATGGCAACCAAAGCCTTGTGAAATGTATTTCTTAAATATTAAGACAAAGAATAATTGAAAGTTGAAATTGCTCCTTGATCCATGGGCTACAGAATGGATGTTGTATTAGCAGGCATGAAAACAGCATTAATCTCATTATACATCTCTATCAGAGCTCTTGGGTGATCAGATGCATTGTCAATGAGCAGTAATGTTTTATTTATTTTTTATTATTTTTTTATTGCAGTAGTACTAGTTTATAACATTATATAAATTTCAGGTGTACATCATTGTATATTTAGATTTCTCTGTGGATTAACAGTAATATTTTAAAAGGAATCTTTTTTTCTGAGTAGTTGGTCTCAACAGTGGTCTTGAAATATTCAGTAAACCATGTTGTCAACAGATGTGCTGTCATTCAGGCTTTGTTGTTCCATTTTTAGAGCATAGGCAGAGTGGATTTAGCATAATTCTTATGGGCCTAGGATTTTCAGAATAGTAAGTGAACATTGGCTTCAACTTAAAGTCATCAGCTTCATTAGCCCCTAACAAAAGAGTCAGCTTGTCCTTTGAAGCTTTGAAGCCAGGCATTGACGTCTCTCTAGGTATGAAAGTTCCAGATGGCATCTTCTTCCAATATAAGGCTGTTTCCTCTGCATTGAAAATATCCCTCATGAACATAGACACACAAAAAATCCTTAACAAAATATTAACAGATTGAATTCAGCAATATATAAAAAGGATACTGTCTTATGACCAAGTAGGGTTTATCCTGGAAATGCAAGCCTGATTCAGTAGTCAAAATCAATTAGTATAATTTACTGTATTAATAGGTTAAAGAAGAAGAGTCATATGATGATCTCAATACATGCATAGAAAGCATTTGATAAAATTCAGCATCCATTCCTGATTTTAAAACTCTCAGCAAACTAGGAATGAGAAGGAACTTCTTCAACTTGATAAATGGCATCTATGAAAAACCTACTCTTAATATCATTATAGTGAAAGAGTGAATACTTTCCTCCTAAAATCAGTACAAGGCAAGGATGTCCACTCTCAGCACTCCTATATTCAACATCATTCTTTAGGTTCCAGCTATTTTAAACAGTAAGAAAAAGATATATATACAGATTAAAAAGGAAGACGTAAACTACCAAGTTCTCAGATGATATGATTAGCTATAGTGAAAATCCCTGTGTTGAGAAAATTATACAATTTTAATATAAGGCATGAAAACAAGACCCAAGTGAAAGAAGACAAATACTACATTCAAGGATACAAATACTTAGTATAATAAAGATGCCAGTTCTCCTCAAATTGATTTGTTGATTTAACATAATTTCAGTCAATGCCCACAGGTACTTATGTGTATGAAGTTTAAGTAAACGAATCTAAAATGTATATGGAAGGATAAAGGGCCAAGAATAGTCAGTACACTCCTGAATTACAAGGTGAGAAGCATTTGCCATGCCAGTGATCAAGGCTTTTTATAAGTAGCTTGTATTAAAGACGTTGTGAAATTCACTCAAGGAAACAGAATAGACATGCTGGGAACAAACCCTCACAAAAATGGAACTTTGATGTTAAATGGAAGTGGTATTGAAGTTCTCTGAGAAAGAAGAAAATGTGTAATAAGTGTAAAAAAGTTGTTTTTATGGAGAAAAAGAAAATGGATCCCTGTATTATCCCCATACACAAAAATCAGTTCCAAGTGGATTAAAGCCTGAAATGTTAATAGCACAACTTTTTAGAAGAAAAAAAAATAAAAATATTTTTCCTACCTTGGGGTATGGAAGGATTTCTTAAACAAGATGCAGTTGCTAAATTTAAATGTTGAATATATCAACCACCTAAGATAAACATGTTTGTTTCTATCAAGTGACACATAAAAGAATTAAAGATAAGCCACAAACTGGGAAAAGGTACATGTAACACAAATAACGGATAGAAGATTAGTATACTTTTGCAAATCTACAAGAAAAAGGCAACTCACTAGAAAAATGGATGTAAAACAGAAATAGGAATTACACAGAAGAAGAAAGACAAATGACCCAAAGACATATGAAAATAAGTGCAATCTCATCACTAATCTAGGAAGTGGAAAAATAAGACCACACGTAAGTGATAAGGTACAAATCGAGAAGCCTAAGAATAACAAGTAATAGAGACACAATATGAACCTACAGGAATTTGTATTCACTGCTGGATGGATTATAAATTGGTATAACCACTTTGAAAATAATTCAGCATTATTCTGTAATGTTGAACATTTATAGACTATGATTCAGCAGTTTTACTCTGCTCTGCATCAAACAGACTGCTACACGTATGTATCAGGTGATATGTATTAAGAATAGTTATGGTGCTTCATTGTTGATAATAGCTAACAAATCGAAACAACTCAAATGTCCATCAGTTGGAAAAAAGATGTACAAATTGTAGTATGTTCATTCAAAGGTATGTTACATGACAATGAAAATGAATGAGGTATTTTACTTGGGATGACATGGATGAAACAATGTTGTGTGAAAAGACAGTCCCCAGAAATCTACATGTTAGTAGATTTTTGTAAGATCTATCCTAGATCATTGTAAGATCCTAGGATATGCTGATGTCTAGACAAGACAAACATACTTCATTTTTTCCTACAAGTCTATGTATGAAAGACATAAGTGAACTTGGACCTTATTATATCTATCATGCAGAACTTTGCAAATAAACCTATGTAGTACTGTACCAGTATGAAATTCTCTCATGAGTTATAATAAAGAAAGGCAGTTTATTAATTTTCCAGTTCCTTTAGGCTTTTGGCATGTGGGCAAATGCTAATCTTAATGATTTATGCACAAATATTGTAGAAAGCAATATAAGTTGTAGACAGCCGCAAATGTAGAACAACTTACTTACTCTATGGTTCTATGTCCTCATTTAGACATATTGTTTTATTTTAGCCTGAATTTAGTAGTAGTTGCCCATTATCCCTCACCAGAAAGAATTTAAGTAATCTAATTAATGGTACTAAATAAGTTGAGAAGTTGAGGAAATAATATAATTATTATTATATGTAAATAATATGAATTAATAATATGAATTAGTACATACTCCCTCCATGTCCTCTTGATACTGTTAGTGTTGTTCTGGTGACTTCACAGAGTTAACAGTATTCATCATTATCCTCTCAGAATCCACATAGGTCCATTGGAGGATATGTGTGTGACTATACAATAGAAATACAAGGAGCAAAGTGATTAGGCAAATTTTGTAGCAATACGGAGAATCTATAAAAGTGTGGAGAATTGCTAGAGGCAAGATAATTAATAAAGGAGGATCTGAAAGTGTAAGGTAATAAATAATTTTAGAGAAAATCTGCAAGATTCATGACATATATAGGTAAGTCAAAAGAGTATGATTTGCTAATTAAAGGATTAATAGAAGTCCTTGGGAAAAATTATGAAAACTATGAATATTTTTGCAACAGTGACCTTTCTTTATGTTCATATGAAAAATTAGGTTTGAAGAGAAGATGGTCATATTATTATTGTAATTTTAATAGGAATTTTTAATATAGTGAGATGCACAGCAGAAAAGTATGTAAAATATATGTGTAGGTTAAAGAATAGTTATTCCAAAGTGAGGAAATAGAACATTGCCAAGCATGCCAGAGGCCTACCAGGTACCTTATCAATCCTTTCTCTACCTTCAGAGATAACTGTTATCCTTTGTCCTTATCTTTTCCTTGCTGTTCTTTTTATTTTATTTTATTTTATTTTTGAGGAAAATTAGCCCTGAGCTAATGTCTGCTGCCAATCCTCCTCTTTTTTGCCAAGGAAGACATGAAACATTTGAAAGGAAGACTGGCCCTGAGCTTAACATCCGTGCCCATCTTCCTCTGCTTTATATGTGAGACGCCTGCCACAGCATGGCTTGACCAGCGGTGCGTAGGTCTGCACCCAAGATCTGAACCAACGAACCCCGGGCTGCTGAAGCGGAACATGCGAACTTAACTGCTGCACCTCCGGGCCAGCCCCTTTGCTGTTCTTTTCAGTTTCATCATCTGTATATGCTTCACTAAATAATATTTAGTTTTGTCATTTAAAATTTAATATGAATGCTATCATTTATATGTATTTCTTTGTGTCTTGCTTCTTTAGCTCAGCATTTTTGTGCTACTCATTCTTATTGTGGTATGAGACTTGAGTTCATAAAATTTTCAGTCCTGTATTATATTCCTATAAAATGAAGGAATATATATTATTTTAGACAGTTGATATTTCGTATTTCTTTTAAGGGCCTAAAAATATATATATACTTTTTACTTTTTTTCACTTTTATTTAATTAATTTATTTTTGTTGAGGAAGATTAGCCCAGAGCTACCATCTGTGCCAGTCTTCCTCCACTTTATATGTGGGTTGTAGCTACAACATGGCTGATGAGTGGTGTCAGTCCACGCCCAGGATCTTAACCTGCGAACCCCAGTCTGCCCAAGCAGAGCGTGCCAAACTTAACCACTACACCATGGGGCTAGCCTCCTAAAAATATTTTTTCTTTATTCAACAAATACTTTATGAGTGGCTGTTGTATTAGGTGCTTTTTTGTTTATCTGTTTTTGTTCTTAGCTGCACGTAACAAAAGAACCAAGTAAGTGTAACTTAAAAGCTCAGAAATGAGCTTATTCTCACTGTATTTGATTTCATAACATCTTAATTTCTGTGTCTCTAAAGCATCATGAAACATTTGAAAGGAAAATCCTAACCTGAGGGAAATGTTTGGAACAAATATGGCAGAGGTCCTTATTATAGAAAGCGCTTATACACACTGATAAGATAAACGCTTAAAACAGTAGAAAATGGGAAAAGGAAGGAAGAGACATTTCACAAAGAAATTTAAAACCTAGTATACAGGAAAAATGTTAAACTGCACTGAGGTTTTCAAATTTATACTAGAAATTAGTTTTTTGATGACACCTTTTTTCTTTATCTGTTTGTGGATCTCTGATTTTCAGGCAGTTATATTTTTTTAAAAAGGTCGGTTTAAGAATCTACTAAATCAAAGTCAAGTTCTGGTAATTTTTTATTTTCTTGCATTAGCAATTCTTCTAATACAGTATGATTTACTATGTCATCATAGAAAGACAGCATAAGAGAGTGTACATGGCGGGGTAAAATTAAACACATGCTCACAATCAAATTAATGTATTTCATCTGTCTTCAACTAATAACAATCTGTCATGTTATCTATCTGAGTAGGGGCATAAACAGTTTATTTTGTGTTTGGAGTAACTTCCTGGAGGTAGTTAATGTGACAAGTAGTTTGTTTGAATTGAGTATAACCAGATCAACACTCTAGATGTTTCCTTGATAACCTAAAAATTACTCTGAAAGTCTGTACAAGTGCTATATTTGTATTTTGCTTTTACTTCTTTAAGTTAGACTGTGACATATTTTATAATCATTTCACTGAGAATATTCTTTTTCTGCCATCATATATGGACTGAGCAGCAAAAATAGTGTATACTTTTAATGCTTTCTTTCCATTGACAGGGACTAGACATTAATAATATAATTAAGTAGCATCATATAATACTCTCCCTTTTTTTAAAAATATGAAGTAATACATTGTAGTTTGAATGAAAAAAGTCATATTCATTGTAGAATATGTTCTTATAGCTTGTGAAAAATGAATATTTAGGAAAATAGGAATATTGTAAAGTCTCAGGCCTATATAAATATAATGTAGATTTTATTGTAATGTTTTTCAAAATTTTAAAATTTTACATTATTTAGTCAGATCTGTACCTTTGATTATTATACATTTGATATATCTAGTTCTTCAGCTATTTATGACGTTTAGTACTGTATCTTTGAAGACTATTCTGTTCATTATATCAGTAATCCAATAGATAGATACAATGGACATCCTGAATAAGGATGCCTGAATCCCAATAAACAAATAGGACTTAAAAAGAGAAGTTGTCATATCCTTGCCTTCTTAGCATTAGTGTGTGTGTTTTAGACGTCAAAACATATACATAATTTTAAGCACATGTAAATCAAATTTAATAAATTATTAAGGGTGTTTTACTTGTCATGTTTGGGCTAATCATGATGGATCATTTTTAAACATTATGTAATTTCTCGATTTGTATGTACAGCTGCAAGTACTTTGTAAAGGACTTTATGTAATCAAGTACTAAGGCAAAGAGTATCTTTTTATTATTTTATAATGCTGATGGGCTCAGTTTTGTGATTTATTCTTATTAATGAGTGTTTTTAAAGTACTAATAATTAATGACCAAGTATATGAACATTTAAAGTTTGTATGTCTTTATTCTTTTAATTAAAATTCTAAATAAAAGTTAGACTAAGTGATCTTGCCCAAAGCTGATATTCTTTCTTCTTTCTTAGACACTAACTGGATTTGGAATCAGATGGTTTGTTTCTAATGCTGGTGCTACTAATGACTAGCATTGGGACTTTGGTTACGTTACTCTGAACCTCAGTTTTTTTGTGCGTGAAATTAGATTAATGCTTTCCTATCTGCCAGGATTGTTATGAGGCCCTGAAGTGTTCTGTATGTTTTGAAACGGAGTTTAGGTTGCTTTAGAAATCTCCTAAAGTGGTTTCTCTGCATCTGCTTTTGCCCCCTTCCTTCCTCTTCATCGTAGCCAAAGTAATGTTTTGAAACTGCAAAGCTCACATGGTCCCACTGGTACAACCCTCCAATGGCTTTGCATTGCTGTATTTGAGTAATATCCTCATAGTAGACTACAGGTCCCCACTCTTGTTCGTTATTCTTCGTTTCCCTCAGTTGTGCTTATTTTTCACTTTGAGCTTTTGTTCTAGTTGTTCCAGTGACTGAAACGTTTTTCTCTTCCAACCTCCTCTTAACTTGGTTGGCTTATTCTTATTCTTTAAATTTCAGATTAACGAGGTCTTCCATGGCTATCATAGATAAAATTGTCGTAATTGCTCTCCTGGTTCTTATCACTCTGTTACTGTCTGTCTGCTCATCTTTGCCTAATCCCACCCCCATTTTAGATTATGATAATTGTTACATTGCCCTGTTTATTTATGTGTTTACTTGTTTACCAGTCTTTCTCATTAATGTGAGAGTAAGGATAGTATCTATTTTGTTCTTTAATGTATTGCTTGTACTTAGTGCAGTACTTGACTCATAATAGGTGCTTATATTTATTTAATAAATGACTTTTAGGGTATTATTTTGTCTCTTTTAAAGAAGTACATGAGCTATCCTTTCCTTTTTCTTTTCTTTTTCTTTCTTTTTTGTTTTTTTGGTGAGGAAAAGTGTCCCTGAGCCAACATCTGTTGCAATCTTCCTCTTTTTGCTTGAGAAAGATTGTCTCTGAGCTAACATCTGTGCCACCGTTCCTTTGTTTTGTACGTGGGATGCCACCATATTGTGGCTTGGTGAGAGATATATAGGTCCATGCCCGGGATCTGAACCTGCAAACCCAGGGATGCTTGAAGTGGAGTGCGTGAACTTAACCACTATGCCACTGGACCAGCCCATATCTTTTTCTTTTTTTAACCTGCGATTTTTGCAACTACACAGTTAATGTGAATCATCTTTAGGTTGATTAATGTATAGGACTGTAATGACTTTCAGGAGGAAGAATAATCAACTGTATGTGTATAAGTATAAAACTTGCCATCTTCTTCAAGGGCCGGCCCCGTGGCCGAGTGGTTGGGTTCACCCACTCCACTTCAGTGGCCCGGGGTTTTACCGGTTCAAATCCTGGGCTCAGACATGGCACTGCTCATCAGGCCATGCCGAGGTGGCGTCCCACATGCCACAACTAGAAGGACCCACAACTAAAACTACGCAACTATGTACTGGGGGGATTTGGGGAGAAAAAGCAGGAAGAAAAAAAAGAAGATTGGCAATAGGTGTTAGCTCAGGTGCCAATTTTTGAAAAAACAAAAAACAAAACTTGCCATCTTCTATTTTTAAAGTTATGATTTAGATAATGGTAACTATTTATGTATATGAGATGGCTGAACTGAAAAGAACGTCATATTCATGAAATCTATAGGAATGCAACATTTTTTATCATTTATAATTTTGTTTTGAAAAGCCTCTGAATTTAGAAACAGAATTATCACTGTATAGGGAATGGAAGTGTCTTGAAGCCAACAGGGGAAAGTTGAAGATTTTCTAACATGTGTCACCCACAGGATTTCCTTTTTGTGCTTATATTTTTGTGTGTGAGGTAAGATGGGTGAAAAGAGTAGCTGTGTGGATGTTATCTATGTGCATATAAACTTCTTAGCATCCCATGCAAGACCCTCATGCTGATTTCACCAGCTCTTAGAAGCTACGTTCTTTCAGATGATTTTGCACACATTCTTTTGGAAAGGAATGTACATCCTCTCTACTCCCAAGGTTGTCTGGCTAATTTTTCCTCATTCTTCAGGAGTTAGCTGAAGTGTCACCTTTTTTGTGAGATCTTTCCTGTTCCCCTAAGCAGTTTTAGAAATTTTCTTTCTCTGTTCTCCTGTCGTACTTCGTCTTATACAGACCACTATTGTTCTCTTGGTTTCAGAATTTTATTGTATATTATCTTTGTACATATATTCCTCTTAGCCTTCCCAGCAGTTAGCACTTAGAAGGTGCTGGGTAAATATTTCATAAATAAATGAATGGATAGATAAACCACAGTAACACTAGCTAATACTTATTATTATGTGCCAGTCATGCTCTGTGTGCTTTATATGTATTTACTTATTTTATTTATTATGATAACATTGTGAGGTATGTATTATTGTTGTCCCCATTTTATAAGTGAGAAAACTGAGACAAAAAGATTAAGTGATTTGCTCAAGGTCTTACAAATAGTAACAGAACAGGGAATCAAACCCAGGCAGTTTGGCTCTGGAGACTGCATTCTTTACTACCACATTCTATTTCCTCTCCAAATGAATCAGTGAGTAATTGAAAAACTGTACATTTGCCTAATGTAAAGAATTGAGAAGTTCAGAAAAGTTATTTCTTGTATGAGACTAGTTCATGTATATAATCCATCACTCTAGATCAATAAAATAGTAACAAAGATCATCTATTGTGGTATGAAAAATTTTGCTATATTTATATTTTCTTTATAACGTTTGCCATATTGTGATTTTTATCAGAATTGTTTATTGTTTATTATACACCATTTACTTCCTGTTACTCGTCAAAATCTTCTCTATATCCTAATGTATGAGCCACTTTATCCTGGAGGTTATCCAAGTAAATAAATTTTGGAAGTCACTGTTCCATTGGAATCAGCAGGGCCAACTGAAGGATAAAAGTGACAGCTTTAGAATCAAAATTCAGATTTGTTCCTTCTAAATCAATGCTTTGAACCTCAATAAAATCAAAACAAAATATTTTAAGAAAACGATACTTATTTTTGGATGAAGTCATATGTTATGTGTTTGATTTGTTTTAAAATAATCTGAGAGTAGGGATATGGATGAAACAAGATTAGTCGTGACTTGATAATTTTTGAGACATCTTTCTTTTTATCTTCCAACAAAACGTATTGGTAAAGGAGAATGCATTTTTGGTTTCATGCTATTTTCCATGTATTACTTGAGCCATTTAATGGCAGAAGAAAGAACATTTCTCCAATGGTAGATGTTTATTTTTCCCTAGTAAGTATAAAAATGCAAAAGATGCGTCTCAATTTATAATTTAATTTGATGTAATTTTGTGACCATTTAATTGGGTATGACCTCACCAAAATCACAGAGACACTTATAATGCTTATATTTTTGTCTTGCTAATTATAACTTTGAGTTACTAGCTCAAGACACAGTATATTCTCAGGAAGAAGTTCATTGTTAACAAGAGTGGATGTAAATCTATACTTTAAATTGTTTTTCTGTTAGTTAAGGTAATGCTAGATCCTATGAACACACAATCCCTAAAGTTTCAATGTCTTAGGACAATAGAAATTTATTTCTTATTTAGGAATAAGACCAAAACCAGGTAATGCTTATCAGTAATGGTTCATCGCCTTTTCAGCACCCAGACTTCTGGCTTCACAGTTTACCATGAAAAAGGAAGAGTAAGGACTACCACACATGGAGGTTTTTTGTGGGTCAAGCCTAGTAGGTATTGCTGTCACTTTTTCTTCGTTCAGAAGTTAGTCTTATGGCCACACCTAACTGCAAGCCAAGCTGGGAAATGTGGTATAGGTGAATGAACAGCTATCCAGTCTGCTCAGCTTATCATTATATATTTATTTTTCTCTTCTTTTTTTCAAGAACAGTAGAGGATCTTAGATTTTACCCTACTCGGAAGCTAATGAATTAGCCTGCTAACACCTTGGTTACTGGCAGAAGGTGTGAGGCTCCTGGGTGAGAGATAAAGGACTTTATTACTTGTTGCATAGGCAGCAGGACGAGCTCCATATTTGCATTGGTTCTCCTTACCCACAAAGTTCCGCTAGGGCAATCTAAGGGAACCTGCGCAGATGATGTACATGCAGTGGTTTGTATCACAGCTCAGGAACCCTGAGCTTAGGAAACTTAAATCTTTTGTAATGGGCTATGAGTAAACCTCTGACCTTTGCTCTGGAGGGAAATATTATCTTTATTATACCAGACAGTGAACAAACTTATACTTTATCCCTGAGGGATAACTATCTCTAGGCTGCTTGCCATGTAAACATCCTTGAAAGGATGGTCCAAAACAAAAGCTGTCGTTTTTAAATTTTAGTCTTCCCAATTTTAATTTTTAAAAATTTATTTAAAAAGTTCTAGTGTATTTTTATTTGTTTATGCATATATACATATAATATGTTTATAAAGTAGTTTTATTGTATGAGTGTTTTGTACTCTACTTTTTAATTTAACATCCTGTACTATTATTGTATATTTCACTTAATTTTTTTTCTCCAGCTTGATTGAAATATAACTGACAAAATTTAAGGTGTACAATGTGTTGATTTGATACACTTATATGTTACAAAAGATTACCATCATGGCATGGTAACACCTTCATCACCTCAGGTAATTACCATTTCTTTTTTGTGGTGAGAACATTTAAGATTTACTCTCTCAGCAACTTTCAAGTTTATAATATATTCGTGTTAACTATAATCACTATGCTGTATATTAAAATCCCAGAACTTATTCATATTATAATGGGAAGGTCATACCAACATCTTCCCATTTCCCCACCCCTCAGTCCCTGGTAACCACCATTCTGCTCTCTGTTTCTATGTGTTCGACTTTTTTAGATTCCACACGTAACTGATATCATACAGTATTTGTCTTTCTCTGTCTGACTTATTTCACTTAGCATAATGCTCTCAAGTTTCATCCATGTTGTCTCAAATGACAGATTTCCTTCTTTCTCATGGCTGAATAATATTCCATTGTATATGTATGTACCTCATCTTCTTTATCCATTCCTCTGTTGACAGACACTGAGGTTGTTTCCATATCTTCGCTATTGTGAATAATAATGTAGTGGTCATGGGAGTGCAGGTAGCTCTTCGAGATCCTTTTTCATTTCCTTTGGTTAAATATTCAGAAGTGAAATTGCTAAGTCATGTGGTAGTTCTATTTTTAATTTTTTGAGGAACCTCCTTACTGTTTTCTGTAGTGGCTGCAACAATTTACATTCCCACCAACAGTGCAGAAGAATTCCCTTTTTTCCACATCCTTGCCAATGCTTATCTCTTATCTGTTAGGATGGTAGCCATTCTAACAGATATGAAGTAATATCTCATTGTGGTTTTTTTTTTTTTGAGGAAGATTAGCCCTGAGCTAACTACTACCAGTCCTCCTCTTTTTGCTGAGGAAGCCTGGCCCTGAGCTAACATTGTGCCCATCTTCCTCTACTTTATATGTGGGACACCTACCACAGCATGGCATGCCGAGCGATGCCATGTCCGCACCTGGGATCTGAACCGGCAAACTCTGGGCCGCCGAGAAGCGGAACGTGCAAACTTAACCGCTGCGCCACCGGGCCAGCCCCTTATTGTGGTTTTGATATGCATTTCCTAGATGATTAGTGATGTTGAGTATCTTTTCATGTACCTGTATGTCTTCTTTGGAAAATGTCTATTCAATTCTTCTGCCCATTTTTTAATCAGATTATTTGTTCTTTCACTAGTGAGTTGTATGAGTTTTTTATATATTTTGGATATTAATCTCTTATCAGATAGATGATTTGCAAATATTTTCTACCATTCTATAGGTTACCTTTTCATTTTGTTGATAGTTTCCTTTGCTGTGCAGAAGTGTTTTAATTTTATGTAGTCCCACTTGTTTTTTTTTGCTCTGTTGCCTTTGCTTTTGGTATCAAATCCAAGAAAGTCATTGCCAATACCTCACCTAATAGTCTTTAAGTCCAGAGATTTTTTTATGGCCAGAGAGTATTGTGTTATGTGGTTGTATCATTTAACTGTATTTCTATTTTGGGACATTTATATTGCTTCCAATATTTTTTATATTACAAGTAACTCTGTGGTGGAGATATAATTTATAATTCTTATTATAAATCCCTGATAACTTATCATTCTTATTATACACCCCTGATGTTTTCCTCATGATAAGCTCTTCCAAGTTGTGTTACTTGGTCACAGAGTATAAATGTTTGTAAGGCTCAATACACATTTCTAAATTGCTTGTCAGAAAGCCAGTACTACCAGCTCTCATCAACACTGGTTGTTCTCATTTTTTTTTTTCAGTTTCACCAATTTGAAAGGTAAACGTCAGTACTTAATTTTTTTAAGTTGCATTTCTTTGCATACTGAGATTGAACAATGATTTCACAGGTTTATGTGAAATATTTTAAAAGGCCTTTCAGGTGGTCTAACATTCTGTAACATATGATTATTAGTTACATTTCTGAGAAAATGTCACTTCTTACTGAATTGTTAATATTTTGTGAAGCCCTGAAATGTACTTTTGTTGGTATCTTTTTCTTGTTGTAAACCTAAAGGATAAAATATGAAATACTGTAACTTTCTTTTTAAAATTTATTAAACTAAAAATTGTACATATTATTCTTTCAAACAACTTTCCAGGTTGTATTAAAATTACTCTTATTAACCAAAATTAATTGCATTCTCTTAAGACTTCTATTTCCTGTACCATGTGATTTTAAGAACATGACAGACTTAGTATTTTACCTTTTTTTTTCTTTTCACTTTAATATCCAGGTCAGGGTTAGTAAACCAAGTGATTTTTTTTGCACAGTTGGTTTTGACAGTAAAAAAGTTTGGATTTTCTTGTTCTGTTTAATGCAGTCTTAGAGTTTTTTCGTCTTCATTTTTTTTTTTAATCCCCATTTATGTTAGCTACACAAGAAAGCCCAAGACAATGATACCATTGGTGTAGCTCCTGCATTCTTACCCTACGCTACTCTGTCCTCTGCTTTTCAGACACCAGTTTTATCCTTTCTTAACTTTTGAGACTTCCCTTGAGTCTTCAGGAGCTTACAAATAAGACATCAATAAAACTCCTTTATTCTCAACATCTTCCTCAAACAAAAGTTTATAAAATTCTTCTTATGTCACTTGCTCACCCAAAAGGACAGTACTGCCTTCTCCTGAAGCTCTTTGAGGTGTTGATTTTTCCCTACTATCTCTATGTTATCATTAGGACTGGATGTGGGGAAGGTGACCTTCTTGTTCCATGTTGCTCTTTCCAGATCATTTTCCTTCCTCTTCCCTTAGAGCCCTTAGATTTGAATATCCAGCTATATGATTATACTTCCTGTTACTTAAATTTGTTGGAGTTATCAGCCAAACCCTGAATCACTGTCTTGAATTTCTTGAAGATTTTGGCTCCCGGTCACAGTTATTCCATTACTGTTGCTGTCATGATTCTTGGTAATTTCTGCAGATTATCCTTCTAAAACCTTGGTCTCTTAGTTCCTCGAATTCTTCACCTCTGGTCATCTTGCCCCCCACTTACACTAACATAGTTATTCTGTAGACCTGGTCAATGTCAGTTTCTGCACCCTCTCCATAATTTCAGTATTAATTTCATGCATCCCAGTCTGTCTATTATCTCCTGTCTTTCCAGTTCACTTTCTTTACTAACCAACTCCAGTAATTTTTAAACCCACACAAGACCTTAAAATCAGTTCATCTTATCAGTTTTTCATTTTCCTGAGCCCCCTCCTTACCCAACTTAGATTCCATGCTCCATCAATATATAACTCTATTACGTTTACTATCTTCAACTTTCTTGCCCTTCTTTTCAGTTATTGTACATGGTTGGGAAAACCCCAGCTCTACTTAAATGCAAATCTTTATCTGCTCAGCACCTCCACCCATGCAGCTGAATGTGTCTGGAACAAAACCTACCCATACACTGTCTCATTTTAAATTCAGGTTAACTATCTTCAAGTGACTTCTCTGTATCTTTCACATCCCACGTGAAATCCATTAGCATATCTTATTCATTTCTTATTCCAAAAAGATATTGAGAATCTGCCCCACTTTTTACTATCTCTACAGCTACCACTCTTATCTGAGATACCATCTTCTCTTTCTTCGATTTTTACAGTAGCCTCCTCAGTGGCTTCTCTGCTTTGCATTTGACCGTCTATAGTTTATTCTCAACAAAACAGCCCAAAAGAACTTTTTACAATGTAAGTCAGATTACCTGTTTTTATTTTTTCCTCACAACCCCCCAGTAACTTCCCATCTCTTTTACACTGGCCTATACGCCCTGCATGATCTGGTCCCTGGCTTTTTAAACCTCATTTCCCACTATGTCCCCTCTCTTGCTAACTCATTTCAGCCCCTCTGGCCTTCTGGCTTTTCTTTGAATCTGCAAAGCATGATCTTGCTTTACTTTAGGGCCTTTGCACTTTTTAATTCCCTCTGCTGGGAAGGCTTTTACCCAGATTTTCTTGCTCCTTAGCCTTCTTAAGGTCTTTGACCTACCTGTTTAAAATAGTCCTTCCACTTATGTACTATTTATTTTTCTCCATAAAATCTGTCAGCATTTGCCATGCTATATATTTTACTTATTGGTCTCTTTCCTTTTGTTAAAATGCAAGCTCATTGTTATATCTGCAGCACCCAGGACAGTGCCTGGCCGTAGTAGGCACTCAAATATTTGTTGAATGAATGAATGAATGATCAATAAAGTGGTTACCATTGAAACTGTTAAGCACTTGTTTAAGCAGGGTGTAGTATGGTTGAAGTAAAAGAAATTGCACGTATACAGTATTAATGCCTTTGTCCTTCAGTTGCTTAGACACACCAAAATGTTAACAGTTGTTATCTCTGGTTAAGGGCATTTTTTATATCATTTTATGAATATTTGGGAAATGAGCATGTATTACTGTTATAAGGAAATTTTAATTCCATTTTGAAAAATAAATTTGAAGAACTAGAAAAATGATATGGTTTACTGAAGGACATAAAGGAAATTAAATCATTACAGCAGAGAGAGTGTTATCACATGTATGAGAGACGAATACTGGATATTAATTTAAGGATGCTGTTAAAAATGTAAGAAAAGAAAGATTTTGCCTGTGTCTCACTATGACTTTACATTTCTGGGTTATTTAGAATGAAATACTCTAGTAACTAAGTCCTCTTAAATGTTGCTCACCAAATTCTAACACAACAGAGGAAAACTTTGAAGTGAAGTTCTGTGAGGGCGTTTTCTGTATCTACTGTCTCATTTGTCAGAATCTCAGTTATTTAAAATAACTTCTATGACTCATAACAGTTCATAATACTGGTGGTGATGTTTTAAGGACCTGGATTATGTCTTTTTCATCTTTGGGTTCTCAATGTCTACTACAGCGCTTGGTATATAATAGGTGCTCAGTAAATGTTTGTTGAATAAATGTTTGTTTTCTTCAATTGATCAGTTATGGTTATCTTTATTAGGAAAGGACTTTTGCTTGGATAGTCACTCCCCCAATGCTATAGATAAACTGATGTGGTATTAGGGAGTTGAAGAAGGGGGAGGAAGAAAGGAAAAAAAGAGAAAGAAAAAACAGAACAATGATAGACTATTTTATTAGAAAGACAAATGCACACACACATTAAATGACAAATTTCACGGTCTTTTTTTAATTGGGTAGTGATTTCATTGGGGAATTTTCCTAGTGACATGATTTGTTCTTAGTCTTGTTGAATTAGGAAAGTATTTTAGCTTCAATATTATGATAAACCAGATATATAAATGTCAATGCTAATAGCTTAGTATTTTAGTCTTCTACAACTTGATGCCTGTGGTATCTGGATATTTTTTGGCCTGTTCTTGTAAATAAGGTCTTAATGATGTTTAAGGAACAGCAACTTGTGGCCAGAAAAGAAAAAAACTCCATATTATCCAAGCTAAGCAATATAAATGGGGCTTAGGAATCTCCCGCTAGATCAGAATTCTCCTAGAGAAAGATCTCTTGAGCCTACAAACTAAAAACCTTCAATATAATTTTAAATAAAGCCTTTTATGTAGTATGAGAGCATTTTTTTAGTTGATAATCAATTGCCACTATTATGTAGGCTTACTAGATTTGCAAATTTACAAGTTTTTACAAGTCTGTTGGGTCCCTTCCTCAGGAAATCAGTTTAAGTTTTTTTTTCCTATATTGACTCAAAGAGCCTAGTTGTCCTTAAATCCTGTGAATATATTTGCCTTATAATTTGACGGCATTGAGTCAACACCCTTATAGGGTCTGTAGTGTTGTAAAAAGAGAAACTGTTCAATAAAGGATCACATTTGAAAAAATGAACTGTGCCGGATGAAACCAGCATTGGATATGAGTACTGAGCTTTGCTTTAAAGCACTCACAACTATTCAAGGAAATATACCCTTGCCCATTACTTTCAAAATGGATCCTTTAGGTTTGGAAAGCAACTGAGCGGTATCTTTGTGCAATTAAACCATAGATGTAAAAAAATTAAAATAAATATGTAATGAAATATTGATTATCTTTTAGCAGAAAATTAATTATATATTTGTGTTAACATTAAAATTTGTATAGATTCCAGAAATATTCTATCAAAGTAATTAGACTGTTTCAAATCAGATATGTTTGGGTAAGTGCTTCTTACTTTCAATTAATCACTGGGTTTAAACACATCGTTATACTAAGTAGATCTTTTCTGAGTATCATCAGTGTCCCTGAAGCTAAATAGATAACAAGAATGAGCTTTCATTTTTTGAGCACTTTCCATGTGCTGGTCATTGTGTGCTATACATGGAGTAATTCTCAAAGAACTAGATATAACATAGGTATATTTGTTTTCCAAGTTTTTAGATTTAGAGACTGAAGCATAAAGAGGTTAAAGAAGTTGCCCCGGATTACACAGCTAGTGTCTAAGCTGGGATATAATATTGGAAAATAAGTCAAATTTAAAAATGTTAAAAATTTATTGATTGACCCTAATATTGAATTTTGTTCTCTGTTTGTTTTTGTTTACCTTTCTAGTTGATTTGGAGCATATGCGAACAGTAAAGCCTGAAAAACACTTACGGTTTTGCCAGGAAAATGGTTTTAGTAGCCACTTTGTCTCAGCAAAGACAGGAGACTCTGTAAGTAAAATAATGAATACTGAATATCTTAAGTGATGTTTCACTTTTATTTACTAATATTCATAGGAAGTATACTTTCTTTACTTAACTTTTGGAAGAAATTAATTCCTGTTGAAGATTTGAAATAGATTAGCTATAACATATTTATTCTGTTTATATTTTTAATTCATTTACATAATTTTGTGGCTGTTTTAGGGAATTTAAAAATATGAGAGTTAAAAAGAGTATAAATCACCCTTAATTTCAGCATCCAGAGATGCCCATTCATAACCTTATATGATTCCTTCTAGTCATCTTTTTCAGATACTCACAAGTACTAGTGCTACTGTGCTACTGCTGCAGATTTCATTTACTGAGTGCTTACTTTGTGTTAGGCACTGTACTACTCTATGTCTGATTTATAGATAAGTCTTAGAGAGGTTATGTAATGAGGGCCCAGGTTACAGAGCTAGTTAAGTGGGTAGAGATAGGATTTGTAGTGACACTCAGGGTTCACCATATTAACCACACTAAATATTTACTTTAAAAAATTAAGATGACAATATAGAAATAATTTTGTATTTTACATTTTTTTTTTTAAAGATTGGAACCTGAGCTAACATCTGTTGCCAATCTTCTTTTTTTTCTTCTTCTCCCCAAAGCCCCCCAGTACATAGTTGTATATTCTAGTTGTAGGTCCTTCTGGCTCTGCTCTGTAGGGCACCGCCTAGCATGGCCTGATGAATGGTGCTAGGTCTGCGCCCAGGATCTGAACCAGTAAAACCCTGGGCCACCTACGTGGAGTGCCCGAACTTGACCACTTGGCCACGGGGCCTGCCCCTACTTTTTAATTTAATATATTTATGTGTAGGAAATTTTGCCATGTCATTCAGTATTATGAAATAGATTTAATAATTCATTAGATTTAATGATCCATTAAATAATTGTTCAAAAATTTATTCAACCAGGTCCCTGTTGTTGGACATATAGGTTGTTTCCAAGTTTTGGACATAATACTCTAAAATTTTGTCCATAAGCTTTGATGTTTTGATTATTTCCTTCAGGTAGATTCCTTGAAAGGGAATTGAAACATATTGCCAAATTACCACCAGAAAGGCTAATTTATACTACCACCAGCGTTGTATGAGTGCCATATCACTGTATTCTTTTTTAACAGTCAAGATTTATTTATTTTGTAATCTTTGTCAATTTGGTAGGCAAGAAAAAATGAAAGGTATTTCGCTATTTAAATTTGAATCTTTTTGATTGCTGTTGAGGTTGAAATTTTAAAAATTTCATTACCTATTTATTTTTCGCTTATAATCTGTTTATAATTTTCTATTGCTTTTTACAATTTTGTATGACGATTTTTTTTAGGGATACCAACATTTGTTGTAATTTTTGCAAATATTCTCCACTGCCCAATTTTTGTGTGACTCTTAATTTTTTTGACATTTGTAACCAAAGGAAGTTCTTCTGTGGTTTAATCTTTTTGATGTTTTTTCTATATGATTTCTTTCATGGTTTTTGTGTTTAGGATAAATAATAAATAATATAAAGGGTGTTTAATCTTTTTTGGGATCAGATTCATTTAAAAATTTGACCTTTTGGAACCCTTTCCCCTGGGATAATACAAACAAAGGCACATACCCACACATGCTATTTGAAAAAATACAATATCAATACTCTTTGATAAGTCCATCCATGGATTGGGCTTCTACCCTCACTTATCTTCCTAGGATTTTTTTGCCATTTTAGAATAATTTTAACTTGCAGTATTTTATCTTGTGTTTAACCACTTAGTACTTTTTGTATACTTATGTTGAACCACCCTTAAAAATCCTCATTGTTTTCTTTTTAAATGCAACTTTGAAATGATTTGTTCTTGTGGAATCACTTTAAGACTTATAGTCATCTCCAACTGCAGGTTACTTCTCTTCATTGCTTGAGGAGTTGAGCTCCTGGCTTACTGTACTTTCTCTAATACTACCTTAGACATAATTCTTAGTGATTTCAGTATCTTTGTCCTTTACCTTATCTCAGCCACTCACTCCCATGCATTGTCATTACAAATCACTGCAGCTCTTCTGTTATCTCATATTTCAACATCAGACATCCTGATCATTGACTACCATCTCATCTTTCCAGCTCACACCCTTGAATGCCCTAATCCAATCAGTCTGCAACCCCAGCAGGACCTACAAGACATTGATGCTAACACCTTTTCTATGTCCCTAACCTCCTTTCATGTCCTCATTTTCCTCTTCCTAACTTAAATCTCATGGCCAATCAAAATCATTTCCATGCACATACCTTCAATTCTCTTTCCCCTCTTTCACTTTATCAGACTTACTTGGCTAAACCTTAACTCTGATTTGAACTGGGCCCCCACCTTTCTATGGCTGCACCCGTGTATTTGAACATGATCAGAGAAAAACACAGAGGCATGCTGGAAGTTTCACTTAAAATTTGGAATTACTAACCTTAACTAGGCCCATAATGATCCTCAATAATTATAGCACATATCCTTAGTCCTTTGTCTCCTCCTCACCCAGAAGACTGTTTCATAGCTTCTCTTTTCTCCTCAAATCTTCAAAACTTCCTTGTCCATTCTTTCAGCTGATGACTTTGTTTCTTATTTTACAAGAAATTTGAAACAAACAAGGCAACTTCCACGTATTCCTGCCACCACATCTGCCCCCACTCTCCTTCCCACCCTTCATATGTCCCCATATCTTCTGTCTCCTTTGTGGTTACTGTGGGATGAATTATCTCTGCTCTAGCTAGGGTCAACTCCTCCATTGTGCATTAGTCCCTCTTCTCTTTGCCTAGTAATGAACGTTGCTTAGCAGTTCTCTCTTCCCTACGTCATCATTTTTTTCAGTCTACTGGATTATTCTATCAGCATACAAAATATTGTGACTTTTCTTAATCTTAAAAACAAGAAAACTCTTGATCCCACTTCTCTCTCTAGCTATTGCTTGCTTTCCTCCACTTTCCAGTAGAATGTTTTAAAAGAGTTGTTTCCAGTTCCCTTCTCCCAGTTTCTCTTGAACGGTTCTAGACAGACTTTTTCCCCCAACATTTCACCCAGACTGGTGTCATCAATGTCATCAGTGACTTCCTTTTTGCTGAATTCAGTGGCCAGTTTTTAGTCCTCATCTTACTTGACTTAGTTGCAGCATATAAAATAATTGATCACTCTCCCCTCTTTGAAATACTTTTTTCACTTAGCTTCCAGGATACTATACCTCCTGGTTTTCCTCTTACCTTGCTAACTGCTCTCTCTTAGTCCTCTTTGCTGATTCCTTCTTATCTTTCCAACTTCTAAATATGGAAGTTTCCTAGGACTCAGTCCTTGAATATCGCTTTTTCCTAACTTATTGCCTTTGTGACCTCATCTAGTCTCATAGCTTTGACCAGACCTCTCCTATGAACTCCAGATCATATATTCAACTGCCCCCAGCTCCTCTGCTTAGAAGTCTAATAGGCAGCCCCAATTTAATTCAGGTCCGGAGCTGAGCTCTTGATATTCCCTCTTCAGATCTCTCATAGTCTCCCCCACTTCAGTAAATGGCAGGTCTTCTACAAGTTGCTAAGGCCAAGAAAATTTTGGAGTCATCCTTGACTCTTTTCTTTCTTTGACATCCCACATCTGTCTATCACCAAGTCTTTTTGGTTCTGCTTTGAAAATATATCCAGAATCTGGTAACTATTTCTTACTGTCTCCATTGCTACCACTTTGTTTCAGGCTTCCATCATGTTTTACATAAGTGTCCTTCCTGATTTCTCTTTTTGTATCCTTGATCTTCTATAGTGAATACTCAATACAATAACCAAATTGACCCTGTTAAGACAAAAGTCAAACTAAGTCACCCTCCCATGGCTTCCATTTCACTTACAGTAAAAGCCAAAGCCCTGCCAAGGTCTTACATGATTTATACCCCCTTAATCTCTTTGCTCATTTTGTTTTACAATCCCCCTCTTTCTCTCCATTCCACCACATTAGCTTTTCTACTTTTTCTTGAACACTGACCACCAGTGAACTATAATATTAATGCCTTTTTGGCTACAGATGACCTAAGTCTTTTGGGGATACTATATTTTTTTGTTTAGAAATCAAAATTAAATTAGTAAAGTTGCAGTAAATATTTAGTAAGTAATCATGAGATAAGTAGGGATAAGAATATGATAGGACACTTATGAAACAAAGACAAGTTATACATGACAGTGAATGTCTGGATTGGAGCTCTGGGAATCATAGTGGACTCAGCAAAAGGTAACTATGTATGAAAGGCTGTTTATCGAGAAGTATTTGTAGATTTTTGTTTAACGGTAATGGAGCATACTGCTCCTTTACTCTGAACTGATAAAATACAGTAAAGATTACTCAGTTGTTTTGCTCAAGAGATATGGAGAATTTATTGAAATTGAAGAGAGCCACAAAGATTATTAAAGGGTTGAAAAGTAGGACCTTTTAAGAGAGGCTAAAACCAGTTCAAAAGACCAATATAGAATTTGGCAGTGAAAAACCTGGATAGTAAAGTAGAGACTAATTTATTCTCATTTTCTTCAGGACTTATGGGAGTTTGTTATGCCAGTAGTTTTTTTTGGTTTTTTGTTCGTTTTTTTTAACATGGTAGCTGTTATTAATTGTTTTATTTTAAATTTTTAAAAATGTAAATTTTGGGGCTGGCCCGGTGGCACAGCAGTTAAGTGCGCATGTTGCGCTTTGGTGGCCCGGGGTTCTCTGGTTCGGATTCTGGGTGCGGACCTACACACCGCTTGTCAAGCCATGCTGGGGCAGACGTCCCACATATAAAGTGGAGGAAGATGGGCACGGATGTTAGCTCAGGGCCAGTCTTCCTCAGCAAAAAGAGGAGGATTGGCAGCAGTTAGCTCAGGGCTAATCTTCCTCAAAAAAAATTAAAAAATAAAAGAAATAAAAATGTAAGTTTTTAGGGATAAATGTGTCTGTTTAGACCAACTCAGTGAATTACATGGATTTTCAAATTATGGTTTAATCATTTAAAGAAATTATTACACTTAAAATGTTGCTGTATTTGACAAATAAAACTATTTTTGGAATAACCTGGTACATCATATTTTTGTAATTCTTTCTGTTTATCATTTTTTAGAAAGTTCAGTTTATTTGAAGGTAACTTAAGCATGCCTGTTTTAAATCATTTAAATCTGTTTTTGTTATGTAGGTCTTCCTGTGTTTTCAGAAAGTTGCTGCTGAAATCCTTGGAATCAAGTTAAACAAAGCAGAAATAGAACAGTCACAGGTGATTATATTGAATTTTATATTTTAAAAAATAATTTATTTCTGGAAAGACATTAATTTTCACCCCAAATCCTTTCACATTTATACATTCTATATACATATCCCTAAAAGCCTTAGAAATAGATTGTGTGTATAAATCAGTGTTTATTGCAGAAGATGGAGGATATTAACTTTTTGCCAAATTATGATACCTTTGAAACTTCATTTTGTCATTTTTGTTGGAAAAATGAGATTATATAATAAAAGTTTCATCAATGTTTAAATAATGGGTTAAGGTGCTGACCATATTGTTTTGTACTTTAAGTTCTTCCAGGACTACTGTATAATATTCTTTTTATGTTTCATACAAAATCCCAGCTGTTTATCAGCGTTTAGTCTTATTTAGTGAGAGTTTACTCCATTTGGCATCTTCCATGTTTGCTTTAGTCAAACATTAGTTTTTCAGTTTTTTTTAAGTCTGTGCTCTCTTGTCTAAAATGTCTCCCACTGTAATGATACTAATTTTTGATGTTATTTCATTGTTGATTTAATAGTGGTATTAATTATTGAGGATTTCTGAATTCTTTCACTATTCCTGGACAATTCTCTTAGACTAAGAAATAAACATGATACTAACAGTCAAGCATTTAAAAATACCATATAATAGCACACCAGTTCACATGTTTGAATGAACAAAGAGCCAGAGCAAGAGCCTTTAGTTTAAAGTTAAGCTTCAGAAGTGGTTTGGTTAGAAGCAACAAAAAATTATATTTTTCCTTAATTACTTCCACTCCATCCTCATCTCATGCAGCTAAAAAGGTATAATTATCTTTTCTTAAATTTTTCTTTAATTCTTTTAGAGTTAGTTCTGTGTCTTATTTTCATGCTCATTCCGTGTATGTGTGTGTTTTAAAACAATTAGAGCAAATATCAATTAAAAATTGCTATGCTGATGTGGCTATTTCTAGAACTTGATTAAAATATTTGGAATTCTGGATATCTGCTACTTTTACTTCTCATTATTCAAAAGACATTTATTTCAGCATTTACTATGGCCAGGCACAATGTTAAGACATTTTGTGCTCTATAAATTGCTCCCAGACACACAAAAACAGTTACATGGTTTTGGCTAAGGAGGATGGATATTAAAAGAGAAATTGCCATGATTTGCTTGATTGCGCACAAGTTGGCAGACTCCAGAGGTCAAGTGATTCCCTTGCTTTTGAGCTTCTCTTTCTAAATGATGTTTGTCTCTGATTAGAGTCCATGAGTGATTATCAAACAATCATGAATGATTTATTGATCATATATTATATATATGGTATGGTAGTGGGTCTAAAGAAGATTTAAAGGAGTTTAAAAAGTAGTCCCTGCTTTCAGTAAAGAAAATTAATATATGATTTGCCAGGCACTGTGTTATCTCATTTAATCCTCCTGATAACTCTGTGGGGCAGGTGCTATTTCATCATTTTATGGGCAGGAAGCTGAGACTGTGGGGAGGTTAAGTAGGTTGATCCACTAAACCTAAGGTTAGGCCGTGGTGGAACCAGGTTTTGAACTCAGGCCTGTCTGACTGCAGTCCCCCTAGTGTTTCTACTCTACCATATTGGGGGAAGATTTACTGGGCAGTTTGGAGTGGGTGGTAAGAAAATGGCTGAAAGAGAAGCTGGCATTAACAATTTGAAAAGCTTGGGTTGTATTTTAGAAACAGAAGACAAGTTTGGTTAAAATAAATGACCATGTGTGTTGGAGTGTGAAGGGAATTTGAGAAAAGATTATGGAGATTTATGAATGCCAAATTGATAAATTTTATCTAACGTATTGACAGTGAGAAATAATTTTTTAAGCAGGGAAATAAATGAAAGCAGTTTTTAGATAGAATTAATCTAATGGGATTGGCGTATGTGTGGTTGGATGGGAAAGAGATTGAAGCAAGGAGACTGTGTTTTGGCTCTCATGTGATAAGGACCAGAATCAGGGTGAAAGGGAAAGAATGGATGTAAGAGACATTTCAAAGAAGAATCAATAAGGCTTGTGGAATGACTGGATGAAAGAGAGAAGGAGTCCAAGATCACTTTGAAGTTTCTTGCCTGGGGGAATGGAGAAAAGGGAGACCCAGTGATTGGTGGGCCCTCCCTAGAGGAGAAGGTGTGCTGATACAACACAGGCAGCCTCTCTGAGAATGAACTCTGTATACTGCCTGAGCTCTGTGGCAGTACTCAGGTTCAAGCATAACACTCCAGAGAGATGGAGTAACTCAGATACTTTTGAAAGGCAAAATTTTAGGGAAGCTTTATTCATATTCTTAGCTCACTGTTATCCGCCAAGAGTCAGAAAGTTACTATTTTGACTTTAGAGAGAGATTTAACATCTAGGCATATTTTAACGAAAGAGATATCAGATGTGTTAACTACATAGCTCTCTACCCTTCCTGTACACTGCACCTTGTTTATTAGTGTACTCTATCTTGTTTATTGTGCAATGAGATTTAATTCGATCGTTTGTTGGTGGCATTTACTTTGAATTCATTCATTTGAAGGTGAATTCAGGTTACTAGAGCCCTGTTCTATTATGTTTGTCAGAATCCTTTGAATAGGGAAGAATGAATTTGGTGCCTTTGCCAATTAAATTATTCATTTCACAATTAACATTTCTCAGTGTTAACATCTCTCAAGGAACAGTTTTGAAAGGTCATTTTTTTAAAAGATGTTTTTAAGAACATACTTGTAAGCTGTGTTGAGCAGCTTGTATTTCTTTTTTTATGGAAGTTTATTTGACTTATAACATTTAAATTTATAGATGTATAATATGTTAATTTGATGCATTTATGTATTGTAATATAATTGCCATTGTAGCAATAATTAGCATCTCTGTCAAGTTACGTAATTACCCTTTCTTTTTAGTAGTTGGAATAATTAAATTTTACTCTCTTAGCAAGTTTGATGATCATAATACAATATTTTTGTCTGTATTCACTGTACTGTGCATTCTATTGCTAGGGCTTATTTATTACTCTGCGTGAGTTTATACCCTTAAACTAACATCTGTCCTGTACCTCCACCCCCTCCCCAGGTAACCACCATTTTATTCTGTTTTTACAAGTTTTTTTTTTTAAATTCCACATGTAAGTGATATTATACAGTACCTGTCTTTTCTCTGTTTGACTTATCTCACTTAACGTAATGTGTTCAAGGTCCATCCATGTTGTTGCAAATGGCAGAATGTTCTCCTTTCTCATGGCTGAATAATATTCCATTGTATATGTGTGTACCACATTTTCTTTATCCATTAATCTATCAGTGGACACTTAGGTTGTTTCCATATCTTGGCTATTGTAAATAACACTGCAATGAACACTGGGATGCATGTGTCTTTTCAAGTTAGTGATTTCATTTTCTTTGAATGACTACCGAGAAGTGGAATTGCTGGAAGTTCTGTTTTTAATAGCGTCTTTTCTTGTACCTCTTGGTCACTTGGATGTCTTCTAAAGTTCATTTAAAAGACAAAGAAGTTTAGATCTTATATATAAGGGAGGGGGCAGAGAGAGAGGGAGAGGAGGGTGAGGGAGAGCATGTGAGCACCTGTTTTCTGTGGCTTTTATGCCATTGGAAAGATCCCTGAGGGAATTCGGTGTAATGTTTGAAAGTGTTATGTATTATTTTACAGAGAACGAGCTGGATGGTAGATTCACCACTCACATGGAAATTGATGCTATAGTAATTTAGTTTGTGACATAAATACTCGTAATGAGGTTTTAGTCTTACTTCCATTCACTGATTATTTAAAGAGATTCTGCTATTTTAGTTCTAACCTAGATTGTTTCTGTTTGGAAGTCATACAAAGTGAGTTATCAGCACATTTTGCAAGCTTTGCAAGGAGGGGAAAGGGGAAGAGGGAGAAAAGAAAGGGAATGCAGTTAATTAATACAGCATTTATCTTTTTGCTGTTTAACACAGCAAACATTTTTTGAAGGTCTCCTTTGTGCCAGGGACCACATCAGGATCTAAGGATACTGCGATGAATGAGTTAAAGTCCTTGTCCTCAAGGAGCTCCCAGAATAAACGGGGGCAGACATATATTTAGACAATTAAGTATACTCTACATGCGTTTTTCACAATTCCCAGTGTAGTTAATAGTTTCATCTACATTACTTATCTGTTCTCCTCTTTGCTTCCCCTAACTATTCTCCTCTAAGAGAGTGTAGTAGTTGGGCATAGTTGTTAGCAAATGTACTAGCTTCCCAGATTGTTCAGAATTTTGTTTACAAAGTAGTCAAATCTTTAGGAGAAAAAATAAATTTTCAACTGCTATTCTCCAGGAAGTCCAGCATTCAGCTCTTTAAGAATTTGTTAGATAATCTAAGAAGAAAATGCATAATCCTGTATCTTATTTCTTTCAGTCTTAATTGCAAGAAGGTTTTGCGTATATACTTGGTGTTAAGCGTTCTTAATACATTTTTATGCCTTGACATTTTCACTTGCCAGTTAATAAATTGTGAATTTCTGTATTGTTCGAACTAGGTCTGCATTAGTTTCTTCAAAACAAAATTTCTCTCATGTCTGAGATACTCATGAAACTTGCTAAAAATTCCTTATGTCCCCTCTGAATATTTTCATACTTTGTATGAAAGTATCTAGGATAGGGCCTGGCATGTACTAGTCATGCTCAAGATTTTAGTTAAGTTTTACTTAGCACACAACTGTACAGCGCAAGCACGCATTTAAACCCTGATCCTAGGGGCCCTCTCTTTTTGGCTTTGTCTGAATATTGACCTTCCTTAAGGACCCATAAGGAACTTAGATTCTTCTAACCTAGGTGTTAATCTTTTCAGCATTTTCTCCAGTGTATTACAAAGACTGCACTGGAATTCCTTTCTTATCCTAAACATTACCTGTTTTCCTTGTAGAACATATTTATTCCCTTTGTGCATATTATTCTAACTCAAAGATATTGAACATTGCTTAATAGATTTCCATATCATATCCCATTTTTTCATTTTTCTACTCATGTTTTTAATTTATTTTTTCATATAGTTTCAGAACCAGATGGGTCCTTGAGACCATGTAGATAAATTTTGTTTTACAGATTAAGAGATTGTGAAGACCAAAGAAGTGAAGTAACTTGCCCAAAATTATGAATGTTGCTGGTAGCATGTAATGGTACATTATATAGAAGAAAAAGAATAGTAGCTTTCTTTAAGCTCCTGCTGTATGCAGAGTATTGTGCTTTTAAAAATCCTGTATCCATGCTTTAAGTGCAAATCTATAATCTTGTTGCACTTTTTATGTGTATCAATCAGAATATTCTTTAATAGTTTACACATCTGTTTTCCATGCTAGACTCTTATGCATCTCAAAAACAGATCATGACTTATTTATCTGAATGTCTTCAATACCTAGAATAGTGATTGGCTAAAACAAGTGTTTTAGCCTTCGATGTATGTTTACTCCATACCCTGAGCATGAAAAATTGACTTTTGCAATGGTAAATATGTTACTGCTATCTGGATTAAGGCATAGTTGCAAAATTAAGACTAAATTTATCTTTAGTGTCTTCCCAAGAATCCATCTCTACTCCTTATACCTTACTATTCCAACTCCTAGGTTGCTTTCTTGCTTTCCCTCTGAATAGCTACCACTTTCATTCCCAGTATCTATTCACAAATATTCTTAGATAAAATAAGGGTTAAGTTTGTGTTCAGCCACACAGCTTCTTTCCTTTTAGGGATACTTCATTATTTTTACTCCATTGACTAATAGCAGAGAATAATTGAATTTACTCTGTGGCTCCAAAAATAAAAGTTGGTGTTTTGTAAGTAAGATTTCCTCTGAAAGCCTCAATGAATGGCTTGTAAACAAGCCAACTACTGTAAAATCACCTATCATGAAGTTTATGTCATGGAAATTATGTTTTTTCTACTCAAAAAGCAAAGTTTTTAATCTACAGAGCCTTGGTTCTGGCTTTCAGTTGAGAAACTATACAAAGCTTTATGTCAAACAGCCAAGGACCTCAAGAAGGATGTTGGCTTGTTAGTTCAATTTGATGAAAATTAATGGTGAAAATCTAAGTCATTTATGTTAGTCAATACTTTGACCAAAATGTCTTGACTGTAGGTCAGAACCTGGTTGTGTTTATAGGATAGGGTTTAAACCACCATTTTGGAGGATTAGTGAGTTGCTTACTGATTATGAAAATCCCTTCTCTTTATTGTAACCCATAGTTTGGCCTGAAACAATTAGGTTTGGGGAGGTCAGATAGTGGTGTTCAACATTTCACTCACGTACCCCCTCATACCCTCATATCTCATGTGGCAGTTGGTAATGCCTCTGTTGATAGCATCAGGCTGAGTGCCTTGTAAATCAAGAGTCTTGTCCAGAAGTTAATACTACTTGATAGAGAACTGGAGCAGAGCCCATCCAAGGCTAATATACCATAGCATCCTGTTCATTTACTTGGGGTTGTTTATCCAGTCTTTATAAATGTTATCACAAACAACAGCCCATATTAACATGTTTTTCTATATGTGTTAATTAATAGATGCTATTATGAAGGAAGAGTTTTTTGAAATAAGGTATCTGAATCATTAAAAAAAAGGATAATTTCATGTCTAAAAAATTTGGGGAGCATGTTATCTCTATCTTACATAGTTTTCATAAATGGTCTTTTCGTCCTAAGGGTTATAGCAATCAAAAACCTAACAAAGTAGTTTTGAGTCTTTATTTAGCAAAACTCTTAGATATTTGAAAACAACAGGTGTTGTATTTTAAGTATTGTATGTTAGGATTTGTTTTTAAATGACAGAAAAGTGCATTTTGAACTTGTTTATTTCTATATGAAATTCGAAGCATGGAGGTTAGAGTGGTGAAGGATTGGGGAGTGAGCATCAAAAGGAAGTCTTTGACAAGTAATAAATATTATCAAATGTAAAACTTGTAAGTGGCATATGGCTTCCTCTGATTTATGCATTCTCTCCCCACCTTCAAAGAAAATTAATTACTCTTTCCTCTATTTTCCCACAACGTAAGTCCACTAGTAAAGCACTTATCTTGTATGACAATTAGCTGTGTACGTGTTTCTCTTCCAGTTAGATCCACAGCAATCTGTGAACAAATCCTGTGTAATTCACCCATACTTTCCCAGTATGGAGTGACTGGCACATAATAGATCCTCAGTAAAATTTATTGAAGGAAATGGAATTAATACTTTTACTATACTTTAGCATAGAAAAGCCCCATAATTCTTCTTTGTCGTCTGAAATACTGGGTATTATATATATTATGTATAATTGTGATATCAAAAATAGAACTGACAACTTGCCTGGGAGGTTCAGTAGACTTGTCTATTTCAAGAATTAAATAGAATTGTAAAGGATAATGTTTCTTGGATCTTTGTTCATTTTCTTTCCTTTTATATGTATATGTTCTGCTGTTTCTTTTGTGACATATTTAAATTTATGTGTGTATTTCTTTTTCTACTTTAGTGGTCCCTTCTATTTTCAGTCATTGAACATACTTTCTATTTTTTCTTCTTTTTTTTTCTTTCTTCTTCATCTTGTTTATGTTGTATGGAATTGACAGCATATTGTCAGGGCAGAAATAGTGAAGTACCCGGAAGAAGATATTCAACATATCAACTCTGCTCAAAGTAGAATCTGTTCAGTACAGTAGTGCAGGTATTAATGAATAAATTATTGCAATTTTGGGGAGGTGGGGGGGAGAACTAGTGAATGCTATCTTATTCCTTATCAATAGAGGATTTCCAATGATTATTGTACATTATTAGGAATTAATATTGCATAAGTCCTGTTTTAGAACTTTGAAAAGTTGATCCTTTGCCAGGAGGCTTATGAATTAAACAAGGAATTGGGAACAAATTAAAATAACATTTCAATTACTTTCCAAGTATTTGTCTTTATGGGTTTGTTTATTACATATGCAGTGAAGTAGAAAATTGAGGCAGTTATTTCATTATTCATTCCTTACCATTTTTCCTGAAATAGCCTGGTAATTGAAAGAGTATTTTTAAAATTTGCCTTGAAATTACCTTTTGTCTGCTTATGTGTGCAGCCTCAGTAACAGTCAAAAACAATCAAGAATTTGTTTTAATTTAAATTGTTACTTAGAGATGAATATTAGGGCATATTGGTAAATTCATTGTTTAAGGTATTCTTGAGGTGTAGGTTAGAAGGAAGGAAGGCAGTGTTAAAAGTATCTTTGGTTTAAATTATTTTAAAACCATGAATGTGAGGTAATTTTCTAAATTTCTCATTATTCTGTATTTTGTTAGAATCATTATTCATAATCTAATAGTGAGCTACTTGGAAGTAAGTTGGAGATTTAGGAGGAAAGTTTTAAAAATTGGAGAAGTTTTAAAAATTGGCTTGCTCAAAACATTTCTGCTTTATATATGACTCTTTTTAACATTTATACCTTTTCTCACTAACTCACAAATTGTTGTAAACATTCTAAAAACAGTTATGGCTGGGTATAATAATGGTGTATGAAATATTAATAAATCATGACTTTTTAACTTTGAAATGATGAGGTCTTGTCTATGAATTAAAATATGTAAATAATTAATTTTAATTCCTTTGCATTAAATTATAACCAGGGTTTAATTTTTCATATTGATGTGTTAGTTTTTTGTTAGACTTGCGATAACCTCAAGGTGATGTCATAAAACCAGGCAAGACTCAGTAAAGAAATTGTTGTTACATTGTTAAACCACCCCCTCCCCGCCCCTAATCCCAGCTCTGCATTAGTTTGTTCTGGTTGATGCTTTTAATATCAACTCCTGCTTCATTTATGATGTCTGTCATCAGGAGTTCACCAAAGTTCAAAAAATAAAAATATACTTTAAGGAGTTCTTTCTAAATGTTCTGATGTCCTGATAATAACTCTGTTTTCTTTTATGACAGCGGGTGGTGAAGGCAGATATTGTAAACTACAACCAGGAACCTATGTCAAGAACTGTTAACCCTCCTAGAAGCTCTATGTGTGCAGTTCAGTGAGCGTATTTTTCTTTTGTACTGATAGTTTTGGCTGCCCTCCGCCTCTGTGTGGGCCCTAGGACCTCTAGGAACTTGTTTTATCAGTGACCATCTCTGTAGTTCAGTTAACACTTTCCTCCCAACTTGCTTCATCATTAAGTGTTGCCTCACAGCCGCAGGCAGCTCCTTGGACTGGAAAGAATTCAACTTTGGGACCACACACTTTGAATTCAAAATGGAAAGCCCATTCTATGGAATTAGACTGCTTCATTGAAAAAGAGTAATGTTGGTTCTCTTTGTGTCCTCACTTCTTTTTTCCCTGATGTAAATTTTTTTAAACAAATATGAAAACTATCCAAGGCTTGATTATCAGCCAGGATTTTGCCACAGCACAGTTTCATTCTCTTAGCTAAACTCATACATGGCAAAGTATGCTTCAGAGTGCAAACATTTAAACAAGTAATATATTTTATCTACGGATACTTAAGAAGGCATTCTTTTGCTATCTATTGTGAGTGAAAATATATAAAGCTGTATCTAAATGAAAATGCTTGAAATAAAGCTGTAATAGAAATATTTTTTTCATTTTTTAAGAAAAGGCCTAAATTGTTTATACTGTAGCTGTAGCTTACAAAGTAGTATTTGATATTGTATTTTTATTACTGTATCATGGTCATTATGCATTGTATAATATTCAGGGTAGACGGCTTTATGAATTTTGATAAATGTTCAGCTGATGCTCCACATGGACTTTCTCCTGCAAACTGCTTAAGGGTACTCCCAGAATGAGTTACGACTATTGTTGAATCATTGTGGATCAGACTGTACCTGATGTTCAGATGTTTTTCTCCTGCAAATAAATTTATTTAAATTACTTCTTTTGGGGATTTTCTTTCAGCCATTTTCCTTTTGTTTACAGGAAAAAAGTGTATTTGGATACAAAATCAGTGATCCTGTGAAGTTTAATAAGCATTCAGTTACTTAGAGTTGTTAGGTTATTTTGTTGGACTGGTTAAAATCTAGACTCCATAGCCTGGCATTTCAGGGGCTCCATATCAGCTGCCTCCTACCCCTCTGCCTTGTCTCATGCCCATCTTCTGTGCACTGCCTACCTCTGTGCAAGTAGAGCTATGGACTTGCTCCTGTGTGCTTTATGATGCTCTGCCTTCCTGTCTTTGCTATGCAGGTCCCTCCACCTGGAATTCCTCCCCCTCTCTAAATGTCTACCTTCTGTCAGCCAGCCTTTAGGCACCATGAGGGCAGGGATCTGTCTTGGTCACAGTTGTGTTGTGCTTTTTGTGCTAAGGCACAGTCCCTGGCATGGTTGCTGCTGCATATTTACCACATCGAAACAGGAATGAGTGCTGCCCCTCCATGAAGCCAGTCCTGGACTCCACAGCTGAAAGTTCCATGTGAGTACCTCATGGGTGGTGATAACCCCTTCTTGCCTTGAATCACAGTTATTTGTGTCCTTGTGTTTTATTAATAGGCCATGAGCTTAGTGAAGGACAGTCCCAAGTCTGTTCTTTCTCACTTCCTTCAGGAGTGCCTAGCAGGGTACTTTTCTTGCAGGAGACTTACCGTAAGCGTGTGCAGAAATTTTGGACACCTAATTTTACAGCTGTAAGGAATTTTAGAAAACTTGTTATTTCACATTCTGTGTGGCTAAGGAAACTGAAGTTTGGAGAGAAAAAGGAACTTGTCAGAGGTCATGAAATCACAGAGCTAGACCTGAAGGGAAATCTTCTGTCTCTAAGCCATGGTGACACTTTATCAAGAATGATTTGAAATCTAAGAAATTTTAAAAATTGTGACTGCTCTACTCATTAGGCAGGGGGTCCAATCTTTCTCTATTTTTATTTCTATATTTTTTAATGTTGTAGCAATGCAGCAGCCTTGACTTTCAAGGTGATGAGCCCTTCAAGGTAGTTCAGTTTATGCCTCCTTTTCACATCTTCATAATATAGGTTGGTCAGTCTGCTAGGGAAAATATATTCTCCTTATTTTCTTTAGGAGAATATAAAGTTGAATTAAAGAGATCTCAACCCTCAAGGACCTTACGGTCTGGTAGGAGACATGTTTGTTGTTGTTGCTTTTTTAAAAGCTGTGATTGATTGAAGTCTACTATTAAACTAAACTTGCCCAAGGTTTTACATTCAGTAAGGGATGAGGCCATGTTCTTTTGGTCATTTTGTGTTGTTTTTACATCTGTTGAAAACTTGAGGATTTTCAAAAGTTTTTTTTTTTTTAATCCAATTGTAGTACTAAAAGCTATGACTTGACACGTATATATGATTTTACAAGCTAAGTGCTACAAGCATTCTTAGAGGAGGCAGAGAGAAATTACACAAGGTCGATGATCAGATCAAATACTTTGGTTGTGTGCTTATAAAGTTAGAACACTGATGGGACTGAGCAGGGGACAGAGGAGAGAATGACCTTTTGTAGGTTTGCTCTGTCCTGGACATTCCAGGCACTCGTCACATGAGCTGTTTTTTTTTCTCACACCAATCTATGACAGGGGTATATTGTCCTCATTTTACACATAAGGACCCTGAAGCTGAGAGTGAGTGATTACATCAAGTCCCTCCTTGAGTAAGTGGTAGAGCGAAGATCCACAAAAACCGTTTCTGAGATCAGATGGGCAAGGCTGGGTACCGATTCAGGCTCCTTTCCGTTGGTGGATAACTCACAACTGACCTCCCTTCCGGGAGTTGATCAGGCCTGGACGTTAAGTTGTTCTTTTGAGAAGTGTTGATGGCCAGTGCTCATCCATGCAGCTCCTCACACTGACCACCGGGACCAGCAGTGTGTGTCCAAAAGTGGCTGGGGATGGTAAGTTTGCCCTCTGATCACTGAAGTGATGACAGAAAATTGTTCCCCCTGCCTTTGGTCTCATTGGTTTATGTTTATGTCTCCCAGCTAAGCTTGACCAGCCATTGAGAGCCTTTGGCTCAAGGAAAGCAGAAACAGTGAACATTCAGTATAGCATATGGCCAAAGCAGATTTCTGAATTCCATATTACAATTTTCCCCATACCTCAGGCTTTATTTTTGAAGCAAAAACCTAGGATTCATGCTTATTTTACTTTGACTGTTACCTCTCCTGTCTACAGTTTTTAATTTAAAAAATTACAAGTCTTTCCGTCTAGTTTTAGGCACTTTGTCTCCTGAAGACGCATGCTATAAAGTTTCAAACACATTGTGGTCACTTCTGCTGCTTATTGAACTTTTGAAAAACACAAAAGTTTTCAGCCAGAACTGGTCATCGGACGCTGCCTTTCAAGTGCACCCTCTATTATGTGTGGCAAACCGCTCTGGAGTGGTTTTTGGAGTGGCCCAAAGAACTCCTCCTGTGACTGCTTTATTATTCCAGGAGGAGGTAAGCCAGGGCCCTTTAAAGTCGATCACTGAAACAATGTGATGGAGCATAATAATTTATGTGTCGTTTAAAAATAGGAAAGTTTTCTGGCCATAACCCATGCTAGTGATTGCTGTAATGTTGGACATCCTGAAAAACAGTTGCAGGATTCAAAAGAAATGGAAATGCAGACCTACTGAGCATTGTGGTAGACATCTGTCAGCTGCCTCCTCAGTATCCATGTCACCATGTCTCCCAGCATCAGTTTCCTGATTTCCCAATGGACCCCTCCTTCATTTACAGTCACTCACAGCTTTAGGAATGAATCCTCACTGGCTTAATAAACACATTGAGATAGTAAATCCTTCTGGCCTCAGTGATTGGCTCAGAAATGGGAGGATAATTCCATCAGAGTTAATGAAACTGGGGGTGATATTTGCTGAGGCTTCTGAAAAAGAAAAAGAAAAGAAAAAATACTTCCATCACTGAAGTTTTCAGGTGACTCTCTGCCCACTAGACTTGAATGAGAAAGGCTGTAGCTCTGAGCAGCATTGGCAGCCATCTTGACGATGCAAAGGGAAGCCTGCCCCAGTACCAGGCTGGCTCCAGTGGAGCAGAGGTGAGAAGGGGAGAGAATCCCAGTCCCCAACACTGAGCCCCAGATCAAGTCTGCCATGAATTAACAGTGTATCTCTGTTTCCTTTATCATTTTGGCTAGTGTTAATTTATTATATTTTTTGTTAATTCTTATATAAGCAGCTATTACATACCAGGGCCTTTGCTTGGCACCAAAGGCAGAGATGAAAATGATCTGTATTTTGTCCTCAAAATCTTAGTCTAGAATGAGTATAACTCATCAAAATGTAATCAGACTGTTAAATGCTTCAATAAAACTGTAATATACTATGGGAAGATGTGGCTTAGCAGTGAGTGTGGAAAAACAGGGATTTCAGATAACAGGAATCAGGGTCCACAGTGTAACATAATTGCCTTCAAAAGCTAATGTAGTCTTAGGCTACATTAGTGCAAAAAGAGTCTTTGTTCTCTGAGTTGGTTTTTGCGCATACAAAATCACCTGGAGACTCTTGATTCAGTAGATCTGGGGTGGGGTTTGAGGTTCTGCATTTATTACAAGCTCCCATTGATGCTAATGTTGCTCACTTTTGGATTACACTTTGAATTGCAAGGGATTAGACCATGCCTACAGTATTTTTCCACTTATGGGTGCCCCTCTTTAAAAGGATAGCAGGGTGCATTCTGATTATGGTGAGAGGATCCAGTGTCATATGAAACAGTTGAAGGAAGAAAAGTATGCTTAATATGGAAAGGAGAGGGCCTCAGAGAGACTCTGATGGTGGTTTCCAAATAAGTGAAAGACCGTGCTTTAGAAAAAAGTTAAACTGCTACTAAAGAAGCTATAGCACCCCAGAAATAGGACAGGTAGGTAGAAGCTATAGAAAGAAGATTTAGATCTAGCCCAAGAAAGATGCAAACATCTGCTTCCCAAAGAGAGAAGAAAAGAGATTGCTTTATGAAGTGTGTCATGTTGCAGGGTTGCAAACTCATATGACATCAGGGGCGAGATAGGTAAAAAAAATTAAAAAAAAAGCAGTTAGGAGTACAAGACAAGAGGAAGTAGGGGGTAAGCTGGAGAGCATATGCCTATCTAAAGCCATTCCAATCAAGTTTTTACAGTTATATTGGCCATATAAAACCTATGTATGGATAGGGCCACTGCTAGCCTATATAGAACTGTTGTGCCATTTAGAAAAAATTTTCCTTTCTCCATCACTTTACTTTCCTCTTTTTGAAAATTGTTACAGTATTTTGTTACAACAAGGCACTTTACTGTCCTGAAAATGAGTGATAAATCTATAATACTTGTTTTGGGAATGGCAGCCCTATTGATGGGCTGAATTCAGCCCTTTGGTGGCCAGATTGCAACCCTTATGACTGTAAACCTTAGTGTCTGGAAGTAAAGCTGATGAAATTAAGAGAGAAAATTATTTGTCAGATTTTTTCAGAGGGGAAAATCATAGTGTTCAGGCTGGGCGCTAGGGACACACGATGCCTAGGGACATAGTTTCTGTCCTCAAGTTAGCAGGGTATTGTGGCATCCTAGGTATCAGTAGAGAATCCATCCTGGTAACTGGTGTGCAGAGCACTGAGAGCAGGTCAGTTCTGTGTGGATGAGGGTGAGGGAGTGGTCAGAACAGATTTGACAGGGGAAGTGAGACTTGGACTGACAGCCTTGGGTGAGACAACCCTCTCTTCCAACACCTTCAGCCCCGGAAAGAGAGCCTTTCAGTAAGGCAGGGCCTTTGGGCTAAACTCAGAACCGCATACATTCCATTCTGTCTGGCCCTTCATCGCATCAGTTTTCCCCACTGGAGAGCTGGAAGTGAGACGAAAGTCAGACTATTTGTTTTAAAGTCCTGCTTCCAAGTCATATTGAATGTTCTTAGGCCTCCCACACTGCAGACTGAAGTAGACTCAGGGCTAGAGGTCGGGCTGAGGGAGGCAAATATCCTTGGCACTGCCCACATACCAGCTCAGTTAGCCACTCTCACCTTAGCCTTGTGACTTGGCCTCCTTGATCCTTAACTAACCTGAATCCACAGCTTGCGCATGGATAGGGTTCCTAGCCACTGTGTCTCTTGGGCCCCTTCTCTTCTTCCACTCCTGCTGCCCTCATCCCCTGGTGCCTGGATAGCTCCAACAGCCTACTTCCTTCAGAGACCTCCACAGTCTGCTGTACACACAGCTATGATAATGAACTTGATTTGAATTAAGTCACTCTTACTCCACACTCCTCAATGGCTCCTCATGGCCTTTTCCATCAAAGGAAAATGACTTCCTCAGCCTGACTTTCAGAATCTTCTAATGGCTTCCCCATCCTTCCTTCTGAGACATCTGTTCATCTTCAACTCTGGTGACTACTTTGTTCTAGCAAATGGTCCTTCACTTCTGTGTCTCTACTGGGATTACTGGGATTTCTGCTAGGGAAAGAGGGACCCTGAAGAGGCAAGCTAGAAAACCTGCTTTTTCTCCTGGCTCAAAAACCAAATGACTATATGACTAGTCAAACTGTGTTAACATCTCTGGGCTCAGTTTCCTGGGACCAGTTCCTGGAGTGCAGTTGTCTGTGATCTTTTTCATCACTATGGCTATGGCTGCAGTGCAGGTATACTGAGCTCTTTGTAAACATCTTCTCATTTGATGTATGTAATAGTCAGCCTTCAAGATGGCCCCTGTGATTCTTGCCTCCTGGTATTCACACCCTGTGTTATCCCCTCTCACATTGAATCAGGGCTAACCCATGTGACCCATAGAATACTGCAGACCTGATGGTGTGTGATTTCCAAGGTGAGGTCATAAGAGGCTTTGCAGCTTCCACCTTGGTCCCTCGAATTGCTCCTTCTGAGGGAAGCCAGAGGAACCTCATGTGATGAGGACACTCAAGAAGCAATGTGGAGAGGGCCATCTAAAGAAGATGTCTCACCAACAGGGAACATCGACTTGCCAGCCCTTTGATGTAGCCAGCTTGGAACTGGATCCCAGGGCTTTTTATCTGATTGCAACCTCACCAGAGACCCCGAGCTAGAAGCACTCAGCCGAAGTGCTCCCCAAATTCCTGATCCAAGAATCTATGAGAGTTAATAAATCATTATTTTAAGGCACTAAATCTTGGGATAATTTGCTTCACGGTAATAGGTGACTAGTACAATGGGTATTTGTATATCTCTAACAGATGGGGAAACTGAGGCTGGGGGTAGTTTAATAACCTGTCTGAGGTTCTACACTTGGGGAGTGATGGGACAGGGATCCAAACCCAGGTTAACCTGGCCCTGAAGCCTGACTTCTTAACTATCGTGTTATACTCCTCATTTATTAGTATCCCTGTGCCTGATTCATTGTAGGTGCTTATTAAACAGTTTCAAATGAATGTACAAACTGTTTTCATGACTGTATATGTAAATGAATTACATGAGTGTATATTTACAAGGGAAGACTGTAAAAGTAAAGAATGAATAAATATTTGCAGTCTTCATTAAATCAGGTTGGAGTCTCTTATCACCTAGGACCAACTTCTTCAAGAATTTTAATCTCCAAATGAAAATAACCCTGTCTTTTGTTTGGATTATATAATATTGTAAAATACTTAATACAGAGAAAAATAAAGAAATTAAAATCACCCCTCCACTGTTCATTATTGTTGACATTTTGGTGAAAAGTCATCTTTCAAATGTCTCTCTATGCATAAGTCCATGCATCCAGAAGTTATAGTAAGTTGCATTATATTAAATAACTCATTTTGAAATTTGATTTTTTCTCTAAGTCGTATTATAGACATTTTCCTACATCCAGAAGTATAAATACACATCATCATTTTTAGTGGCTTCACGGTTTTCAAGTATATAATATGGTAATTTATTTAATCATTCCCCTATCTATGGACATTTGTTTTTTCCCAAGTTTTCACTGTTATTATACACTGTGCTTTATTGAACATCCTATGTATATGTTTCTATATTTGCTTTTATATACTTATCCTTGGGATAAATTCCTAGAAGTAGAATTGCTGGTTCAAGGGCTATTTTGGAAATATTTTATATTTTCATAAATTTTGCCAAACTGCACTATAGAAATATAATATGGCTTACCCTGCTAATGGTAAATGAAAGTGTCTACTTCCTCATGATCTGGCGACATTAGAGACAGTAAATTCCTCATGTAAATTTTGCAGTTTGCTGGGCTGCCTGGTCCTCTACACAGAACTGATATGGACTGACTTTCATCAACAACTGCGAACACAGGCAGCATGCTCTCCTTATGGTAGTGAAGACTTGTGCCTACAGGGATGTTTTCCTGGTGCTTCTGTTTTGGTCTTAACATATTTTAGTAATGTCAAATTGTTTCTTATACACCCACTAAATATCCTTAGAAAGCTTTCATTCGAAATTGTTTATTCTAACTTGAGTTGTATAAAGTCACAGCACACAAGTGGCTTATTAAAACAAAAGTAACCAAGCTTCTATATAAGGAGCCTTTGTTTTCTTTATTTTTCTCTCCCTTCTTCTGCAGCCTTAGTCCCTCCCGCCCCCTGCCCCCTTGCACTGCACCCCACCTCCTTCGCTCCCTCCAGCAGAAGTTACTAAGCCCTCTTGTGCTCTTTGCTTGTACATGGCAATGAGTCCTCGAGCTTTTCATCTGACCACAGCTTCACCAGAGACCCCAAGCTAGAAGCACTCAGCCAAGCTCATAGCACCACTACACCACCTTGCAGCCACGAGGTTACTTGTCCCACTCCCCTTCAGACCTTGAATTCTCTAAAGCTGAGAACCCTGTTGATTTTATCTGTCTCCCTGGCACCTGACATCAAAGAAGCACCCAATAAAGGTTTATTGGATGACTGAAACCTGGGAAGAGCTCTGCCCTGGAGACTGTTGACCAAGTGACTAAACTTCTCTTAGCCACTAACCAGCTGTGTGACCTTGGGCAAATAGTTCTGTCAGGCTCCACCTATGTCAAGCTCCATTTCGTTATCTGCAGTGAGTTTGTTAGATGCTGTCTGTGGTTCCCAAACCTAGTTGGTCATCAGAATCACCTGGGAAGCTTAACAAAATTGCAATTCTGGGTTCCACTTCAGATGCAGGGCCTTGGCTTCTCTTTGAGACCCACTGGACAGACTCATCTCTCTTTGTATCTACCTCTCCCTTATGTGAGCAAGAACATATTGTCAGCTTTGAAGGCTCAGTTTGCACATCTGTGAAGTGGGGATGATAACCATGGTGACTTCCCTGAGACTACATAGGGCTGAGGTGAGACTAATCATGAGGGGGAAGGATCTCAAAAACTTACAACAATTTCAAACAAGTACATGAACTATTGGTCTTTTCTGTCTGCTTTTCTTAGTGTGACGTGGAGTCTAATTTTGGCTAACCAACCCTAACAGAGCAGTAATGGAGCTTACCCTTGTTATCATAGGTAATCCCCTACTGAGGCCTCATCTTTTGCCTCTCCATTAGCAGTCCAGATTGACTTGAAATCCTCTCATTTGTTTCTAACTTAGGGGTGGGGGATTGTCTCTTTGCAGCTTCCCAAAGTCCCTTGGAGCCAACTTAACCACTTCCTCTCACCCCATCTCTACCCCCTATTCTGTCCCTTATCCCAATCCTCTGACACCCTCTCAAATTTTCTTCCAAATTGGCAGCTGGCCTACTAACAGGTTGGCTAGCTGCCCTGTGTTTGGGTCATGGTGTAGGGATGATGCTGTAAAAAGCTGACAGCGAGCTGAGTGAGCCAAGATGTGGGTGCTGTCTCATTACTCCTACAACCAAGTACAGAGGGGACCTAGTCTAGTTTGTTTTTGGTGCACTCTTTGGAGGCCCACTCCTGAAAATTGTTGATGATGAGGAACAGGAGAGGGAAGATAGAGGGAAGGCATCAAAAACTTACTGAGTACCATGCTGGGCACTTTGTACATATTTTTCGTAACAGCCAAGGTTTATAGCATATCTACTTTGCCATGCAGTTTACATAGGCCATTTAATCTTTATCCCAGTCTTGCAGTGGGAGTTGTGATTCTCATCTTTTAGATGAGGAAGCTGAGACTCGGAGGAGTGAAACATCTTGTCCAATGTCACATGGTCAGCAAGAGGCAGGATCAGGATTTGAACCCTGCTCTTACTGACTCCAGAGTCTGCCCTGCCCGATGGGAATGGTATTTAGTCACGCTCCATATTTAGCATTTAAATTTCCAGGGAAATGCTTGAACTTAGAATGGGATTTCTTTTAAGTTTTTTGGAGCCAAAATTATTTTAATTTTATGGCTAGGAAAAATGTAAACTTACATTTTCAGCAGACCAGAGATGATAAAGTATGCATTTGTCAAATAAAATTCTTTGCTATGATAAAGTAAATCATTCCTTGGCCTTGTAAAAAATTAGGCCTCACTTGAACTGTTTTCACTTCAGCCTTTGCTAATATTTCTGTTATCTCCATTAGGGATTACTATGATGAATGCCTTTTATTCGCATCGTTAAGCACTTCAGTGAATGTGTGAACACACAGAACATCATAAGTCACAGGGAAATGAAACAGCATGGTCTCCTAGAAAGAAGAAAAATCTTGAGAGTCTGACAGATTGGGGTTAGCATCCTGTCTCTGCCACTCTCTAGCTGTGCAAACTTGGTCAAATTCCTTAGCTTCTCTGGGTCTCAGTTTCCTGAAGTGTAAAACATAGATAATAATACTTATCTCACTGGGTAATTGAAGGATGGAATGAGAAGACTTAGCACTTTGCACAGTTCCTGGCGTAAAGTAAGTACATAGTAAATGCCATGGTTATTATTGGAATAGCTCTCGTGGTAACTAGTTATTTAATGACACATCCAGGGCTCACTTTATTTGTTAAGAAGTCCTTTGGGCAGCAAGACTGAGTTTAGGTCTTACTGTCTGGTGGGCCCCAGCTGCTATGTACTTCTGCCCCTGTTTGAAATAGCACAGGCAGTAGGCAGGTAAAGCTCATTAATGGGTGTAGCTGTTGAGATCCTTTTGGCTGCAAGTAAAAAAATATCCAACTTAAAGTGTCTTAAACGTTTAAGAATATTGATCACCTCTCACAACAAGTATTCTCAGGGTAAGGTGATTCCAGGGTTGTTTAAGTTGCTCAAAGATGCCAGAAAATTCCCAGGTTCTTTCCTTTCTCTGTTGCCATCCTTAGTCTGTTGGCTATTTGACTGAGTCCCTCATGGTCTCAAGGTGGCTCTAATAACTCCAGGCATCACATCTTTACATCACAAAATCCAAAGGTCAGAATGAGAAAAGAGGGCCTATCCCACCATGTTTCCTTGAAGAAAAATTTTCCCCAAAGCCTCACCTACCAGAAGACTTCTCACCCTTGTTTTTTGGCCAGAATTTTATCCAATGCTCATTCCAGACCAGTGGTAAGGGAAATGGTTAGGGCCAATGATTCTCAGCTCTGGCTGCAAATGAATTGGGGAGTCTTTAAAGTACATACAGCTGTCTAGGTTCCACCCTTAGAGATTGATTTAATTATGCTTCCTTGGGGGCCTGGGGTGTGTGTGTGTGTGTGGGTGGGTGTGTGTGTGTGTGCGCGTGCATGCGTGCGTGTGTGTGTGTATATTCCAAGGGCCTCTGACGAGCATCTAGGGTTGAGAATTATTGGTTTAGACTCTCGAAGCTTCACCCTCTGGGATGGGGAGTATCTTTGTCTTCACTGAATCACATGGCCATAGGATATCTGAGCCAATTAAAGTTCTGGAAAGGGGAGTGTGGCTATTGGGTAGATATCCAAAAGAATCTGCCAACGCAGGTACAGTTGGGGTATCTGGATTTGGCCACATGGTTTTGTGCAAAGAACATATATTAAAATCCGACAGACCCGAGTTGGAACTCGAGAGTTGTACCGCCTGTAAATTGCATCAGTTCGGTTAACTTAATCTCTCTCAGCCTCAGTTTTCTTATCCAGACAATAAAGAGAATACTATTTACCTCCCGGAGTAGTTTTGAGGTTAAATGAAATCAAGGAGGAGAACAGCTGACACAGATTAGGGCTCAGTGCATTTAAGTTAATGTCCCCGGAGGTCAGATTTTCCTATTGCAGATCAGAAAATATAATTGGACTTGCCCTGGAGTCCTTTTGGCCTGTCTGATGTGGTTTTGACCTGAATACTTGACCAAAGCAACAACAGCAAAGTTCCTTTGTGTTGTTTGGACAGGAGCCTCGGCACAGAGTTGGTCAGAAAGAGGCCCTAGGCAGGGTTGGGTGGAAGGTTTTCGATGACCATGTAGGAAAGAGTGAGGTGTGAGTTCTGGCTAGATTTTAGGGTGTATCAGAGCCCACAGAGTCCATGCTTAATTGCCTAATGGAAGCTCTGGGCATGGCCAGCCTCCTCCCCATCAACCCAGTGGCCTCTGTATTTGCCTACCGTCCAGGAAAAGAGTGAAGTGTAAACTAACAGTTCATGGACGTGGGTTGTCAGGTCACTGACCCAGTATGTTACAATTAATGTGTTAAAAACAGCAAGTCTCCCCATTTGTAAACATCTCCTTGATAAGCTCTTCATAGCACATAAAACCTAGGAAAATGAATGGTATCCCACCAGCTTCCCTGGAATCACTGTCCTCCTGTGCTTGTCCAGATGACCTCCCAATTCAGCTCGGCCCAGCCCAGCCCAACCCAACCCAACCCTACACACATGAACCCACCTGAGCAGAACTCTGTACTGCTTCTGGGCTGCGGGCCTGGGATTTCCAGTGAGGAGAAGGTGGGGACCGCCATCTTTAAAAGACTCAGAGAATGGGGGATGAAGTAACTCCAGGACACTTCGTGGTATAGAGGCATGATCATGGACTGAAAAGTCAGGCAACCCTGGGCTTGGATTCTGCTGCTCAAGTCAATGATATGTGGCTTTGGTAAATTAATGAGTCATCCTATATGTGTTTAACTTCTGTAGATTTAACTCCACAAACTTGGTAAAGAAAGCATGAGAAGAAGAGAGACTACTATAAATAGATAGTATTTCAAGATAGTGTGAGTGATTTTTGCCTGCCAGTCTATTCAGTGAGCACGTACCCTAGAGGGAGATGTGAACCTGTGTTGTCTGTTAGTTTGGGTTCTGCTTCTCTCTTATGCCATGAGCATTTTGTGTTGGGTATGATTCAAGTATTTAGGACAATCATATTTGGCTATAGACCTTTTTTTTTCCTTGCTTGCTAACTTTGGAATCCAAATCCTGTGTAAGATGAGATTCCATTCTATCTGCTCAACATGGTGGTGGCACTGGCTAGGCCGTATCATGTCATTTTCTCTTCCAGAGTGGGAGATTCTTTGAGGGAGGAATCTGGTTATTTTCCAACTTTTTCTTTCCTTTGCTGCCCTACCCTAGAACCTAATACAGAGCCCTACACTTATAAACATGAAAATTAACACTTGGTCCCTGTCTGCTTCTACCTCATCCTAAAATGGAACCAGAGGCAGGAACATTCCATTGTGACTCACCCTCTCTAGCTAAGGTGGTCAACTCAGTGGTGAGTTCCTTCTCTAGGATTACTCAATTCAGTAATGGAACAGTGGCTTAGAAATGAAAGATGGAGAGAGAGTTTTTGATGGCCTTCAAACCCCTAGTTCTGATATGTCCTGGAGTCCAATACCTATATATCCTTTAGTGAGACCCGGTGTCCTAATAAGAAACTCACCGGCTCACCTAAGCTAGCTCATGGTAGATTTCAGTCACTTGCAGCCAAAGTAGTCTTAAGCAACACAACAATTTAGGTTAGGAAATCACCGCATGTCACTTGGCTCAAAGGTTCTTGTTCTCAAAGTTTCAAGATAGACTTATTGGCAATTCCGCCTTAGGAATGAACCCTGTTGAGAGATATTGGAGTGGCCACAGAGCTGAAGCAAGTAGTTGATTGTCATAGGCCTGGACCATCAAGGCTTGAGCCAAACCTGATATAAGTGTACCCTATAGATGAAAATCTCTCAGGCCATACAGTTAGGATACACTGGTTATGTATCTTCAGACATAACTACAGAATCAGATGAAATATGGAGACTGTTGGCTTTGCCTTTCCCATGATGACTCTCCCCTCAAGCAATTGTACTTTGTGGAAATGCCTCAGCTTCAATGCTTTGGTTCATTCTAACCTAGGGATAGTGCTCCCATTCTACTGCTTTTGGTAAAACCATAACAAACTATTTTGGGAGGCAGTGTGGGAAATCAGAAGATCTGAATTCTAGTTTGCTGTGTGATTATGAACAATTTGCTTCATCTCTCTGGTCCTCCATTCAATGGTTTGTAAAATGAGAGTATTAGATCAGGAATGGAACAGAGGTTTGTCTGGCCGTGTGCTCCCACACTTGGCTGCTGACTCTACTTCTATCTTTCTACCCAAATTACCATGGAATGTTCAGTGTGCAGACTCGAGACTGCAAGAAATACACCTTTGTTTTTCTACAGTGAACTTAATTTTTGTCTCAAGCCTCTTTTTACACCTGAGTGGTCTGTCCTACCTTTCCCCACAGTCATTCACAAGTTCTGGAAGATTTTTAAAAGGTGATCCATTTGGCCTTTACTACCATCTACCTTTATTAGCATCCAGAGACATCCCCCGTTATCCTGTCTTGTCCTCCATCATTGGTAGTTCAGTGACTTGCTCAAGGTCTCACACAGTTGGTAAATGCCCACATTGAAATGCAAACCCCAGGCTGCAAAATTCTAAAGTTGATTTGGATATTGTTAGATATAGATGCAATAAGATATACGTATATATACACATATATGTGATGCTTCTTTTTTGAGAATTTGGTGAAGTAGGTGTCATTACCTCCATTTTACAAATGTAGCGATTGATGCTCCTTTTTCATAATTGTCTTGCCCTAATAAGAAGAAGGCCTGGAGATTCTAAGCCACTTCTGTCTCATTCCAATCCCTGGGTTTTCCCCTACAATCCCTAACTCGATTACCTTTTCAGAATTAGGCAAAACCTTAGGCAAAGTGTCAAATGGAACATATACTAACTTCAGGCTTGGCTTACACCTCAGCCACCTGCCTTATGGTGAGGACAGAAGCTTTCCTGTGGGTTGGACACAGTTCTTTGGATATTCCCACTGAAAGCCTGTATTTATGCCAGTGGCGGACTTCAAATTCTCCAGGGGAAGGGCTGTGAAGGAAAAGGTGAGGAGTAAATTATAAGGCAGGTGGGATGGTCCCATCATGTGTAAACTGAAGGATGGAAGAAAGATTTCTAGTAGAGGGAAATGCTTTCTGGGCCTCTGATTCCCAGATACTTTAGTGTAGAACAATGAGAATTACTGCCTATGGAAAAACTTGGCTATCATCAAGTAAGTCCTATTTTAACTTAATTTTTTAAAAAATTTTCAAAATAAATTCAATGAACTTGTAGAAAATCAAAGACAAAGTACTAAGAAACACTCACAAAATCTCCATACCTTAACACAATCACTGTTGGTGTTAATATTCTAGAACTTTTTCTTAAGTTTCTTTTAAAAATAATTGTAACTCTTATATTAGTAATTGTCCATCCTTTTCATTTAGCTTTGTTTTATAACTCCTTTTCTTATGGCCACATAGGTTCATAACTGTTTTTTTTACAAGTGTAAAATATTTCATTGGATAGATATATCATAATTATACAACCATTTCTCTATTTTTGGACATAGAGGGTTCTTGTAACTTTTTAGCTATAGTAAGCGATTCACCATCCATCCTCTGCACTTACAAAGCAATCTCCGTGCCTAGCCTGCATCTTCTCACTGTCTCAGATGAAGCCACATCATGCATTCTCTCTACTTTGTTGCCAGTCTCCTGTGTGGGCACCTCCTGTGGGATCTTATAGAGTAGATGATCCCATTTCTCTCCTATATTCTCGACTCTCTAACACTTCCAGCCATATGTAAGGTTCTCTTGTCCTAAAACATCACCCCATTTGCCTTGAGTTCCCCTATTACCCTACCAATATCCCTCTTCTCACTCCCATGTTACATCTCAGGGTATTCTGGCTTCTGTCTCCTCCATTCCACTGGAATCACTCTTGCAAAGACCCCAAATGGGTCCCATGGATCCTTCTCAGGGTGTATTTTTAGGACCTTGCTTCTCCATATGACTTCCTTGGCCTCTGTGATGTTGCTGTCTTAGTCCTCTTCCAACTTCTGTGCCTTTGGTCTCCATCTCCTTCCACTGGTCTGTCTTGACCATTCCTTGCATGTTGGTGCTCCCCAGCATCTCGTTCTTGGTCCTCTTCTCACTCTAGAGACTCTCTTTCTCTGGAGTTTCATTCATTCTCAGCTTTAACCACTCTCAATAGGTTGCTAACCTTCCCCTTAAAACCTCTATTTCTACCTCATAGCCTTCTCCTAAGCTTTATGCAGGCTCCCATCCTTCCAATTTACAAAAACTTGTCAAGAGCTTTTTGTGTGCCAGGATTTGCTCTATTTTGGATCCAAAGATGAATAAAGCATGGTCTTCTCTGCAAACTTGTATGTCCATTTGCTGTTGGACTTCTCCACTTGGATGACACACGCACACAACTTATGTTGTACTCATTTTGTGACTCCTCTCCCACTCAGACCTGCTGTTATGCCTGTGCTTAGTTAATGGTATCACTATCCAGCTAGTTACCCAAGACAGAAACTCAGTGGTTATCCTAGACTGGCTCTAACATCTATCTCTATGTCCTTTGATTCTCTCAATGAGTATTTCTGAATCTGTATGCTGACCCTCTCCCATTCTCCCACCTCTCTATCCTTGGCCCTCGTCTCCTACCTATACTTTTGCAATTACTTTTTAATGGACTTTGGGACCTTCAGGATGGTTCCTAAACACCAACAAAGCTATGCCACTCCCTGGTTAAAACTTCTGATGGCTTCCCATTGCATATGGGGTAAACTCCAGATACTCTGCTGTGATATCCAAGGTCCTTATGCAGCCTGGTCCTTGCTTACCTCTAGCTGTTTTTCTTCCATTCTGTGTCTTACATGCTATGCTTTTAGCACTGAACTGCTTGTAGTTTAACCATCCTAGTTGGTTAGTAGCCACATTATTCCCTTTGCTGGTAATGCTCTAATCTAATTTCTCACTTATACAGTTCCATTTTGTTTCTTTAAATCTAACTTCAGTTATCATCATCTCAGAACACCTTACTTGATCTCTCCCTCCCACCTCACTGGGCTTAGTCACCCCAGGTTCTGTGCAATCCTAACAGCCTGTACATGTCTTTTCCACTACACACATCACGTTGTGTATCTGTTCACATGTCTGTCTTCCTTAGGAATTCAAATAAATGTTGAGTAAATTAATTTAAAAATTCCACATATGTGCCTAGCAATTCTATGTTAGTAACTGATCACTCTAGTTCAGAATAATTTGTGGGATTTCCTGTCATAAAACCAGGGGAGAAATGTACCTACAAGATTCTCCAAAAGTTCCCCAAATGGGCCAAGAGTTGGGATTTCACCTTTGACTTCCTGACTTCCCCTCCCAGGCACTGATTTTGAGACCACAGCAAAGCTCCCAGAATTTCAAGGCGCTGGACAAACTCTCTGCCCCATAGATTAATTTTAGAGTCATTGAAATTCTGCCAACTCTGGGGGGAATGATTGGGAGCCAGGCTGACAATCAGCAAAGGAGGAAATTACTCTGTGTCTATTTCAAGATGAGAGAGCTGTAACCACGGTGCCTCCCCCAGTGATGCTGTTCAAAAAAACATAAATTTAATACTTTCATGAAACTCAATCTTCTAACCATAAGTGTTTCAGGGCTCTCTTTGATGTTTAGGAAAAGTAGCCTGGTGCCAATGTTTTTTGCACATACGGTGTGAAAGCCACCTTCCATATTAGCCCAGCGTCTTGGGCCCACAAGTATCTGGAAGGAAGAGTTAACATTTATTTCAATAATTCAACAGATATTTATTTAGTGCCTGCTATGTTCAAAACACATTGTGTTGCTGAAGAATGAGCACAGATTTTTGGGTCAGATGAAAGGATGTTCAAATCCTATCTTGGCCCCTAACTGGCCACAGATCATTAGCAAACCCTTTCTTCCCCTGAGCTTTGTTTTCTTCATGTGTGAAATAGGGTTATAATATTTACCTTTCCGGGGTATACTAAGGATTATGTCAAGTAGAATAAGAAAGAGTGTGCCTAGCACAGTGCCTGGTACCTAAATGGTCATTTAAAAGAGAAACCAGGAGAATCCAGTTCCCTACAAATATAATTTCAGTTGGCAATTGTGGCTCTTATCTTACAAGTAGCATTAAAAACCATTAGGGATGCATCAGTTAGAAATGTGTTTGGCTGCAGAAACATAAAACCAGTGGCAGATGAGTAAATGATTAACAGTTGACTCTGAGGAAAAATAAAACCCTGATTTGTAGTGTTTGCTGATTTCTGTGGTGGAAATACTCCCATCATGGCTGATTTCAAGCTACCAGTCTGATGGAACTGAATGTGGAGTTGGGAAGATATACAGTATCTAGTATAGTATAGACTGTAGTATATGGCATAGATGGTATCTCGACCATGTAGATACAATAGATGTATATAGCCTCAAGAGCATAGAGAATGGTAAAATTTGTGAAATATTTAGGAATTGATGAGTTTTGAGTATTTATTACCTTTATTTTTAACGTAATTTATTTTATTATAAGATTATATAACTTATTTTAAAATAAGTTTTAACAGCTAGCCCACAAAATTCCTGTAATTTTAACAATTCCCTCTCAGGAGCTAGTTGGGTCAGCCGCAGCATACCACTGCGCAAAGTCGTACTATAGTGACTTAAACATACCACGTTTTGTCTTATGTGTAAAGAAGTTCAGGGATGGGCAGCCCAGGGCTGGTGGCTCAGTGAAGCCATCAAGGACCTGAGGCTGTCCCAAGCTTGAATCCTTCATCCTCATGGGTATTGCTGCAAGATTGCAAGATGGCTGCTATTCCTCTAGACTCCGTATCCACATTCCATGCAGCAAGAAGGGGGAAGGAGAAAAAGAGTGACATGTTTATTTGAGAAGAGATACTGTATTAGTTTCCAGTTGCTGCTGTTAACAAATTACCACAAACAACACAAAAGCAACAGTGACTGGAAACAATATAAATACAAATTCTTTCTGGACTAAGGTCAAAGTGTCAGCAGGGCTGTGTTCCTTCTGGAGAGTCTAGGGGTGAATCCTTTTCCTTGCCTTTTCCAGCTTCCAGAGGCCGCCCATATTCCTTGGCTTGTGAACCCCTTCTAGCTTCAAAGCCAGTTGAGTGTTTCTCTTATCACATCACTCTGACTCTGCTCTTGTCACATCTCCTTCTCTGACTCTCTTGCCCCCCTCTTTCACTTATAAGGACCCTTGTGCTAACATTGGGCCTACCTAGATAATCCAGAATGATCTCCTCACCTCAAGATCCTTACCTTAATTCCATCTGCAAAGTCCCTTTTGCCAGGGAAGGTGACATATTCGCAAGTTCCAGTGATTAGGACATGAACAACTTTGGGGATCCTTATTCTGCCTACCACAGACACCTTCCCCAGGGACTATTTCCTTCCTCCCACTGGCCAGAGTGGACCATCACAAGGCCATCTGTAGTACAAGGCAGGCCGGGAGATCAAGTTTTAGCTTGTAGAGCAATATAGAAAATGTGGATAAGATAGTCGAGACTGGAAATAACAGTTGGGTCAGCTAACCAACAGTGTCTGCCACATGGGGAAATAATTCATAAGTAACCAAGCAGGTCCATCCAGAGGGTAATACACCTCAAGGTCTGCTACTTGAGTCAATGAAATTATTTTTTTAAAGTGAACTACTATCTTAAACTAGTGATTGGTGGGTTTACTATATTGAAGGTTATTGTTCAAGTGTGCTTTCTTGCTTGCCCTCCCCTCTCCTCTTTCTTCCTGTGGGCTTATCTCAGTGTCCCAGCCTGTCTTCTGGCATGCAGTAGACAAAGGAGATGAGTTTCTGTGCTCACTTTTATGTCTTACCCAGGGCGAATGAGAGGTTAACATCTCTTCCCTTCTAAGCAGGGAGGAGGGAATAGGATGCAGCATTGCAGCCAGTTGCTTTCACCAATCCACCATTAATCATGTTGGAAAATTTATCCCACATGACTCTTCCATCCATTTTCAGTTGTAATGGGAGGGGGCTATGGGTGAGGGATTAAGTAGCCACAGGCATCTGACGGTCAGGTATGCTGACTTAGAGAGTAGAGTTACCTTTAGAAGAGGAAGGACTTAAGGTGTGGGCTGACAAAATAGCTCCTTCTTAGCTTTGCCATGGGAGCTGAATTTTTCCACATGGCAGGAAATATGGCATTGAAAACTTTGTAACTGGAAGACCTCTTGATCCCCAACTTGGCCACTGTGAAGAGAATAGAGCCCAAGAGAAAATGGTCTTACCAAGAGGTAAGCAGTAAAAATTGGAACATGACAAAGCCACATGAAATTTTTCATATCCCATAAAAGTGTTGTTAATATCCTATTATGTCACTCAATGTCCCTTTTATAGGGTAAGAAACTTCAGAATTTACTACCCTCAAAAGCTTTGTTTCCCTTAGAAATTTCTAGGCTTTTTCTTTTTGACAAGGAGAGCTGGTATGATGGTGCATCTCTCTCTCTGGAGCTCAGCTACAGCAGCCATGATAACTTTTACAGTTTAAATGTTTTCCTTCTCCCTTTCTTTTTCAGTCCTGATTATGTCTATTCTGCTTATGTTTATGTATATATGTGCTTCACCAATCTATTGGGCAAATAAGTGAAGTAAAAATAAATGTGAAAACTAAAAGAATGCGCAAGCGAGAGGAAAGCTAGAAGATCAGCTATGGCAGTCCAAGAGAAGCCAGGACATTCAGAGCCAGGGAACTGAGAAGCCACATTCAGAAAGAGGCTGAGCCACAGACAGCAGGAGGCGATTTGGATAAACACTTGACATCTCTATATAGTGCTGAGGTCGGATGAGGCCCGGAAGGAATTTTCAGGGAAGAGATATTATAGACTAAGAACTTCCCTTTTGAGCCTCTCTAAACAAGGGCTTCATATGCATATGGAGTGGTGTGGTTTTTGCTGCTGCTTCTCCTTTTTGTAAACCACATCTGCTGTATAAATGAAACCAGCATCTCTGAGATGGAGCTGAGCAAGCTGAGAAGTCGGTTGATGATACACGAGCCCCCCTGGAGTAGGCTCCATGCCTCTAATGGCTCGTTCAGCCACTTGAGACAGTAGGGGCTTAACATTTTGACACTGATGTCCAATTTTTCTTTGTTCCTTCCTGTTCTCTGCCACATGGTGGTAGCCTGGGTTACACAGGATCTTGTGAATCCACTTAGTCATGTCTGCAAATGGGAGCCTTTGGAGTGTAAACTTTTTTCATCAGGGTGATTTAAGCCACGTCGTGGTGAAAGGGCATCCATCTTAACAAATGGTGTGGGGCCAGCAGGAGCCAAAGACTCTCAGCCTGGGTACATGACCATTGTTCAGACATGTGAGAAGTATGGAAAGTACAGAGTCTTTTTAAAAAATTGTGGTAAAATATACATAGTATACAATTTACCATTTTAATACTTTTTAAGCGTACAGTTCTGTGGCATTAAATATATTCATATTGTTTTCAACCGTCACCATCATCTATCTCCAGAACTTCTTTGCGTCTCAGATGAGAACTCTGTATCCATTAAACAATGGTTCTGTTTCTCCTCCCTCTAGCCTCTTGCCTCACCATTCTGCACTGTTCTACTTTCTGTCTCTCTGATTTAACTAGTCTAGATACCTCCTATAAGTGGAATCACCCAATATTTGTCCTTTTGTATTTGGTTTATTTCACTTAATGTAATATCTTCAAGGTTTATCCGTGTTGTAATATGTGTCAGAATTTCATTCTTTTTTATGGCTAAATGATATTCCATTGTATGTATGTATATGTATATATATACCCTATTTTGTTTATGCATGCATCTCCTTGAAGTCCTATCTTATTGTGGTTTTGATTTGCAGTTCCCTAGTGATTAGTGAAGTCGAGCATCTTTTCCTGTGCTTACTGGCCATTTGTATGTCTTCTTTGGAGAAATGTCAATTCAGGTCCTTTGCCCCTTTTTTAACCAGGTTTTTTGTTTGTTTGTTTGTTTTAGCTATATACAGTACAGATTCTTGGACAACAGACCAGGTAACAGTGATAACTGTGACTTTTAGAGTATTCAATCACCAGTAAACAGGTCTGCCCACACTTCTCTCATTTTAGGCCCAAGGTTTTTAAGTATCATTTCCATTAACTTGTGTCTAGAATATTCCAATCTCATTTCATCACCTTGACAATCACTGGGTGTATCAGTTAAAAGGTATTCATGCAAATGATGCAGCATTGTTTTAGAAATAGAGAATTCACAATGGGGAGAGTTGGAAATCTGGCAGCTGGTCTCAGTTTGAATCTATAATGTCGACTTGGGCAGAGGGCCTGAAATGGTAGAACCCAACCCAAGATTTCCATGTTCTAATTATCTTCTGACCACTGTTGGGAAAAGCTCCATTTGGCCTACCTTATTGGCACTTCTGCTGCCCAGGCCATACCATCTTGAGGGAAAATAGAGTGGCTCTCTGCATAAAATGCCAAGGAATATAAAAATAAAGCCACTCCGCCTTACTGCAGGAGGAGAGAGGGTGGGAGTGGAGTGGGGAGAAACTCCAGCCTCCAAGTGCCTCTTAAAATCTTTCAAGTGATTCTGGGAATCTCAAGAAGTGAGTACATCTTGTGTCTTCTAGGAACTTGTCCTTTGGAGTTGTGTGGCTTTCGCTTTTCCCTCTACCACTCTTGATTTCTGGAGCATGTATCTTCTGGTATTGCCTGTCAAAGCTATCACCAGGTCTGCTGATACCCACTAGTATCTGCCTCAAGGCTGCTGAAACTGGCCTCAAACACGCCATGTCCAATTGGTACTTCAGCTGTTGGCTTAAAGGTTCTGAGCATCTTACACTTAACTTGTCCCATTCTTCCAACTTGTATTTGCTCTTTTATGGCAGACCCCTTACCACAAACCAGGCCAAGCCCTCTGTACAGGACTTAAGGGCTGTCTGACTGGTAGCAAGAGCTGTATCCAGACTCATCCCACTGATCCAAACACTTGCTCTCTGGTCAGACTGGTGTGAAGGAAACCACTCTCTTTAGGGCAAGCTTTTTCCTACCAGGATACTCTTATCTCTCTCTCTTATTAAAATATATCCCGTTGGGCCCCACTGTACCTTCATCATTACCAACTGAGAATAAATCTCAAGATAGGTACAGATGAGGCTCTAACTAGGATCCCATTACATTATTTTGAAGAGAAAAACACTATATTTCAGCTACAGTTTTTCATTCACTCATTTTTCTCTGGAGATGATTCTAGCACAAAGGTACTTCCATATTTCAAATTGGAAGATCTAAATTTTATGCTTCCAATGAGAATATTCTCAAATATTTTGGCATTTTATCTTAAAATGTCTATGTATGTATGTATATTTTAACACCTTCATTTACCAACCTTCCCAGAGAGAATGCTGAACCTAGAGAATTTAATTGAGTTTGGAGTCTTCCTGGAATAACTAAAGGAACAGCCATTAAAGGGTAATGGGATGTATTTAATACCCTGCAAACCTCCTCTGCATACTATCCTAATAAACAACTCTGGTGGAGAAGAAACCAAAGCTAATCTGTGTTACATGGAGACTCACAGATGGGCAAGGCAAAGTGCTATGCTCATTGAAGAGATATTCCCTTTTTTGACTTGGCTTTAAGTGGTATTATAACTGAAAATGGAAGAAGCACTTGTGGTTAATTTAACAGATCTGTTAGTGTAAGGACCTTTGGAAACATGTCCAAATTTTTCATTGTATAAATATGTAAACTGCTCAGATGAGGAAAATGAGTTGCTTGAACTCAACTACTAAGAGCCAAATGTCACTTGTCCATCATTTATGGCCACATAAGTCTATGCAGGTAGTTCTGAATCATAGTTATCCTTGAACCATTTGTTAATGGTTGTTACTAACTAGTAATGGCTTGTTGTATTTACTTTTCCAGGGTCTAACATTTTAACATGTAACAGAACCTTGATGCATAGGAAGAAGAAGATTTTGACAGTAAAATCATCTCTAATCTAAGACCATCTGGAAAACTAGATGGGCAGGGATTCTTTACCTGGGATCTTTGGAAGGACTCTAGCCTCTGATATTATATACAGCAAGCCCTTGAAGTGATATGAATTAGTTTATGCATGTGTAGCTATGTGTGTTTTCTTTAGGGAGAAGACCTGTTTATCCTGGACTCTTTTAGTTGGAATAAGACAGAAACCTTGAGCATAAAGGTATTTTATTGGCTTATTTTCATGGGCTCATACCCAGGATGCTAATAGCTTCCAGAATGGCTGAATATGGTTGTATCTGTTTCTCCCTTTCTCCACCTCTTAGCTTGCCTGTCACCTCATTCTGATTTGAGGTTATTTCTATTTGGTGGACAGAAGGTCACCAATGACTCCACACTTACACCTCCCAGCTTAGTACTACCGAGTGGTCAGAGAATGACTCCCAATCGCCTGCATGGGTCACATAGACATGCCTTCACTGTTCACTGGGCCTAAGACATTGATCCACTCTTGGTTGATCAACCTGGGTCATATCTGCACCCCATCCTCACATCTTACGGAACCTCTTGGAGCAGGTTAGGAGTTCCGAGTAGGCACCTGAAGAAGGGAGAAGGGGAAAGTAAATGGAGCAAGTAAAGCTATAGCAAACTTAGGCTACCTTTCACTAGATTCCCAAAGGGTGTGTGATCAAAAAGGTTAAGAAGCCTATATGTTCTCAGGGGCAAAGGCCATATTATATATCTCCTGCTGGATCACATTACCCACTCTTCTGGCCTAACTTAAGAACACAGAACATTTGGTTTTATACAGGAACACATTTTTTGCTTTTTTACAAAAGTGTACTTTGAGTACTCACTCTGCAACATAAACGTGTTTGTGCTTTAGTTTGTTGTGGGAGACATGCTGTGTTTGGGTTCACTTCGTCTGCACAGCCTACTGATACGCTCAGTGTCAGTTACTTGGAACAAATGAAAACAACTTTATTCTCAGTAACATGTACTTTGTACATGATATGATTTTATCACAGCCTGCCTGTCTGTGAGCCTGCATCCCTGAAGGACTGCCAAAATTTCCATCAATCAGAACTCAAGAGTGTCCTAATTCAAGGAGATCCCAAATGTTTACCTTAGTCTCAGTGCCGGGGAACCCTGCTGTAGTGAACAGCTCAAAGGGGCTCAAAACCTTTACAAAATTACATGGACACTCAACTTATTTTGTCTTCCTTTTTGGAATGAAAAGACGTGATATTTTGAGCCATTCTAAAGCAGGGGAGTTATCTTTCCTGGGATTGATAGAAAACACCTCCTCAGGAGAATGAAAATTAGACAACGTTTTGTGTAGGCAGGGCCCTCAAGGAGAAGGGAATGAGCTTTCATTGCTATTAATGAGGGAATCTCTTGTAATGCTCCATCGAGGCTCTTTCTGATGGCACATCGGGGTCTGTTGAGAGGGATATTAAACTCCAGGGCTTTCTGTATGAGACGTCAGGTCAGATGGGATGGGGTGATGGAGCAGCAGGGAGGAAGAGAAAAGCAGAGAGATCCTGATTGTCAGGTGTCCTGGTTTCAGTGCTGGTCAACTCTCTTGTCTGAGGGAGAACAGCGCTGAATCAATAGCCCACCAGCTGACTGTTCCCTCTGGGAGCTAAGTTCTACCACTGGGAGAATTGTACCCCCTATCTTCCCTCAGGACGACTGTAAGACTGAGGAGACCTAGGGGATAAAAGCTCTAGTACTCTACTTGAGATGCTAAACTGAGCCTATGGGTGCTTACCCTGGGCTGGGATAGTGGGGTAGGGACACCACTATTACACAAGTTACATTTATCAGCTGAAAACTATAGTGAGTTCCCTGTGCAGGAGAGTCTGTTGTTAATGTCAGCATGCTTCCCACCATTCTAGGGTGAAGATTCCATGCTCCTCTCTAAATCACAGGGTCTGGAGCCTGGGAATGATTTTTCCAGAACTCCTTGCAGCAAGTTTCCAGATTAGATTTGATCAGTGATGACAGTCACTAAGATGTGATATACAAGCCAAACAGAGGCAAAATCATTATCATTGCTCCTCTGGCAGTGATGGGCAGATACATGGATTTGGCAAATGGGAGCTTTGTGATGGCTTCCAGATGTCGTCCTCAGATTACCTGTCCCCCTGCTGCCTGCTGTTGTCATCAGTGGTCAGTTTTCGACTCCTTCAACTTCCTGATCCTCTAAAAGCCGGAAGTGAATCTGGGAGCTTTTGGGAGCCCTCCCTAGCTTTCTCTTTTTTAGCTCTTCTAATGGTTTTAGTAGAACCTATTTTCCTTACTGTTTGAAAAACCTACCATATATTTTTCTGACAGATCATTGACTACTACTAATAAGGGTATTGTTGAAATAAATTTCTAGGCCCAGCGTGGCGCCACTCCTGCCTGGGGTGCCATGGCAGCAAACAGAAACTTTGGTAACTTTCTTGTCCCTATAAATGCTCCAGTTGATCAGAAACACAGTATATCCAGTCAGCCAAGCCCTGAATGGCCAGGCCAACTCTTGGCCTTCTCATCCCAAACAAGGTTGACTGTGTGACCACAGCCAATCAGATATTTTCTACTTTTCTCTTCCTTGTTCTTCATTTTTTATCCTATAAAAGCTTCCTGCCTTCTGCCCCATCTTGTAGTTCTCCAGATGGAGACTGACTGCTTCATGAAGTGTTAAATAAAGTTTGTTTCTATCACGTAAATTGTCCTCTTTAATCATTTTTTAACAGTATACATATGCAAACATATCTGCGAGTGAGAGAGAATGTGAAAAGTCGAATTTTTCAAAAAGGTGAAAGTCCAAAGTAGCTTTGAAAGAATACCACCTGCCATGAGTATTGCTTTTGATACGGTGGTTATTTGGGGACAGAGAGTCTATCAGAATTTCTGGGCAGTGGCTGTTTCATTTGAAAGAGCATATTTAATATTATAACATTTTATATTTGGATTTATATATATTTATTTTTTGCATATATATATATATCTCCAAATACTATATATATATAGTATTTTATGTTGTGCTAAAAAACACAACAAAACAACTCAGGATATTGTTTTGTTAATGCAAATTCCTAAAAGTAAAGCTCAACGAAATCTTGTTGGTGGTGACACTTGGCAGACGGACTTGATACCTAGGGATTTAAAGGAGAGGACTGAGTCCCCGGAGAGAGGAATTTCAGAATCTCCTCTGGGTTCTGGTCACTCCCTTGCGTTTTTCAGGTCTGTGTTCAGACATTATCTTGTCAGAGGAGCCCTCCCTGAACACTGTTTCAAACAGCACTCGGCTTCACCTTCTGAGCCTTCCCTGTCTCCCACCTCTGCTTCATTTTTCTTCCTGGCACTTATCACTGTCTGATAGATTATATATCTCACTTGTTTCAGTTTTACCGTTTGTCTTTCCCCGCTGAAGTCCATGGGCATAGCCAAGTTGTCTGCTGTGTTCACCACTGTATCCTTAGTGCCTGAGCTGTGCTCCGTACCTAGGAGGCTCTTAGACAGTTGTTGGACAAGTGAGTCCCACTACCCAGACATAACCACAGTAATTGTTTTTCTTTCCTTCTTTTTACATATATATTTAACGTAGTTCTATATGGAGGATCTTAGATTCTTATTTTTTTTTTTTAATTTTAATTTTTTTCCACTTAGCCTACAGGGTATACCTTGATGGAAAATAAAATGAAGGCGCGCATTTCTTTTTCAAGGACTTTAGGTTTGGAGGTATGGATGAGTAAAGCATGGTCTCTGGCACTTGGCTAGTCTTTGGGCCCTGCCTCCTGCTGGGGATTCATGCTGGTGCCTGAAAAGAGGAAGATGCACCATTAAAAAAACAGCAAAGACTGCACATCACTGAAAGGTCTGAAAGATGCCGTTTACTGAGACAAAGGCATATAGGTGGTAGATGTTTCCTCTACCTTCGTCTGCCTCTGACTGGGAGGAGGCCACAGGTGTCTCTTGCTTCTGAAGCAGGAAGTGGCAATGGTGTCACCTGACAAGGCCTGGCAGGAGAAGGCAAAATGTCAGGCTCTGTCCCCCAGCCAAGAGGACTGTCTTTCCAAACAACGGTCTGTGTGTTCTCAGGCACACAGGGGACACCCCGTGCAGACTTTCTGAATGGGTTGGGAGGAATTAGGAGGCAGGGGTGCCTGCAGAGTCTGACAATAGTGTTTTCTTGCTGTGACTGTGGACTCTATTTTGCTCTCAGCATGGAGGCCTGAGAAGTCACTCGAGTCTCTGCTGCTTCATTCGATTCTCCCATGGTTGCAGATACCATTACAGCAACCCTCGAGCTGTCACCTGCCTCTTCTCCTCTATGCTAATATGGCAGCTTTCATTACTGCTCCTGCTAGGCACACATAATGCTAACTAAGTTCTTGGTCTTTTTAGCATTAGCCTTTGTCAGAGTGGTATTGTTTGGCTCTTATTCAGTGGTCAAGACATCATAATTGGAGGTCTTAAATCTTATGGCAATATTTGCTAATGAAACAACAATCTAGAACAGCACTGTCTACTGCAACTTTCTGCACTGTCCAATATGTAGCCACGAGCACTTAGTGGCTGGTGTGACTGAAGAGCTGAATTTTTAAATTTATATAATTCTAATTAATTTGAATTTAAAATTTTAGTAGCCGCATATGGTAGTGCAGATCTAGAATATATTTATACACTTTTTTTAGACTGTCTTCTGAAAGAAAATACAAAATGTAACTGAAAATATAATCCTTGGAGAACAGCAGTCTAGATGACATCTGGATTCAGCCCTTCTGTACCATTGCTTTCATTTCACTCATTATGTAATGATTTTGATAACTAATCTTAAGGATGGTAATCTTTGAGAAAGGGATCCCAGGAAAGGGATAGACTTCCTTGACGGCTACAGGATATATCCATTCGTTAGCAGGAGACTGATCCTCTGGGTGTACTGAACCAGTTTCTAAACCTCAAAGACTGAGGATCAGACCCCAGACGGTGATGCATTACCCAAGGAGGTGCCTCACTGGGGGCCACCAACTGGCTGGTCACCCTTTGATGTCACCTCATCAGCACTGCCTATAACCTTCCTTTCAAAGGTCAATGGTACTCATGGTAACTACGAAGACAGACACAGACATGACAATTTGGGACAGACACTGTGCTAGGTGTTTCACTACACATCATTTTATTTAATTCAACTTTTCCTGAGCAGTATTGTCATCTTCATTTTACACATGAATAAACAAACTGAGCCATCTTCTTCTGGTCACACAGCTAGAATGGGGCACTTGGCCTTGAACTCAGGACTCTGGTTCCCAAAGATGGTGCTCTTCCTCTGTGCTACTTGCCACCATAGCTGGGCTTGAAGCAGCCTGATGAAGACAGGAAATGTAGCTTGACCCACTTACGCAGAAGTGAAAAGGCTCTTCTTAAGCAGCAAGATATTAACTTGGATAATTCTCCCAAAGCATACATCCTTTTGGGCTTTAGGCTTCCATTTTACAGAGCATATGTTTAAAATGAAATCTCCCTGTGAGTCCTCTTGTTGAGCACTATTATTGTCTTTGAGAGATTTGTCAAAAGATGCTTGTTCCTACTGGGATCTTGTCTACAAAGGAATCCTTTGTTGTTCACAGAGACTCTCCAGTCTCGGATTGGGGAGCAACCAAGTCACGTTTGGGATGATCTAAGTGAGCGGAAGCCAGCTCTCTCTGCACACAGGTTACAGTCGGGCTCAGGCTTAGCTCAACTGTCGGAATGCCAGAGCAACGATGGCGCCTTTTGCAGCTGTCCAATAAAAGAGACACAAGCCAGATATTTGGTTTGACTAGAGATTAGGGAACAGAACAATTGCCATTCTCCCAGCAGTCCTGGCCCCAGGAATTATGGGTGGGTTGTTGACAATAAGCAGAGGATGCTGTTGAGAAGAGGCATTCCCAGAGCATTGCATGTGATGCCTTTTCTTTGAAGACATGCTCAAGTTACCTTGGTCTTCGTTCTGGGAGAATCCTTCCTTTGACATTGTGTGTGTGATCACACTCCTTTGAGCTTCCTCTGAACAGATTCTGGGTAGTACCCTCAGAAGTGCTTCCAATTCAGATTTTACTCAGCAGCCAGTTGGGATCTGAGAGGGATTTTCTTTATTTGCCAAGAAGCCCTTTGTAGCAGAATGGGTTGTGGTGGGGAGAGCGTGGGTTTTGGAGTTGGGCAGACCTGGTGTCTAGCTTGTTGGTGCCCCTGCTTATCCGTGTGACCCTGGGAAAGTCATTTCTGGATGGACCTCTGTGGTAGGGACTTCTGATGTCACCCATATTCAGTTCTCAGTGCAAAGGAGGGCCACCCTCACCATTCCCTTTGTCTTTAGGTGGGCCATGTGACCAGTCCTGGCCAATGGGCTGTAAGCACAGGAGAGGTGTGTCACCTCTAGGTGAAATCATTTAACCACCAGAATGAAACCCTCCTGTGTTCATTTACACTGTTGTGTTCATGCTGGAAGCTTGGAGGGAAGTGGGAAGGAGGGGAAGAAAGGGAACTGACACCACAGTGAGATGGAGGTTCCACGAGATTGAGGCAGGATGAATCTCTGAGCCACTAGTAAAGGCCATCTGCCTTGAAGTTATCCAAATCCCCAATGGACTTTCTGGATAAAAAATAAAAGCTAATTAGATGTGAGGGTTTTTGTTTCCCAAACATAATCTTGCCTATTTCAATGATATAACATCTTTTTTGTTCTGTACAATGAGAATACTAAAAAGGACCAGGTGTTCTGTCCCACCGCATGCCCAGGCTGGTACTGAGCCATGGGTAGATATTATCTCTTTCAGCCTCAGCATCACTTTGCAAGTAGTAGATGTTTTTACTTGGAGGGGCAATTTTGAGGATAAAATTTAGATAATAGTATGATAGAGATTCTTTACTTGGCATATCCAACACCCTAGCCCTAAATGGAGGGAGTGGCCACATCAAAACCGTGGGACAGGCCATTTTAGTAGAAAAAAAGATTCAGACCACAATTTGAGAACCACTGATATAATATTTCAAATTTGTATATACCTTAGGGCCTTTGCACAGGGTGCATCTCTGCCTGCTCTATGTTCTTACCCCAGATAGTTTAATGACTCATTTGCTCAGCACTTTCAAGTGTTTCTTAATGAAGCCAATCCTGACTACCTCATTAAATCACAGTTAGTGCTCCCCCCCACAGCCACTCAAATTGTTTTTTACTCTGCTATTGTTTCTTCCGACAGCACTTATCCTCTTCTAATATTGTATTATTTACTAATCTTGTAACATTATATAATTTACTTATTTACTGTCTGATTCCTCCATTAGAACATGAATTTCATGATGAATTATTTTTTTCATAAATATATTTCCATCACCTAGAACAATATCTGGCATGTACTAGGTGCTCAAAATGTATTTCTGGAAAGAAAGAATAGAAGGAAGGAAGAAAAGAGGAAGGAAGGAAGGAGGAGGAAGGGAGGGAGGGAGTGAGAGAGACTGAGAGAGAGAGAGAGAAAGAGCAAACGAGTTCCATGGGACCAAGCACTTTCTTTTATTCATCGCTATTATCCCCAGCACCAGAACAATTTCGTGAACATATTGGTGAATGAATGAATGAAGTGGAACTTCAAGTTTTTTATGTTGCCAGAACCCATACTCGTAACCTCTAGATCTTAGAGAGATTCGGGGAGTCCTTGCTGGGCCATGCCTCATGCCTTACTAGCGGCAGGACAGAATATAAGGGTTTCTGTGTGCTTTTGAGTGTCTTATTGATTTACTTATTGATTTATTATCAAAGGAATCATACGTTGAAAGAGGATGAGAAACTCCGGCAGATGCAAAGGGCCTAGTGGGTAGTCTGGAGCCCAGCTGATATCAGTTCCCTTTCTTCTCCTCTTTCCCACTCCCCTCCTGGTCTCTCAGTGATGCTGTGAGGAGATGACCTGTGCCCCAAAGGGGTTCAGGCCTCTTTAGACGCTAATTCCTTGAAGGCTGATCCATGAGACAAGCTGAGTCTTGGATATGAAGTTCTGCTGCTAAATGCCTGTCAAAGTGAAGAAGACGTTGCCTGAGAACTGCAGTGTGAAGCAGCTTGGGGGAGTGGGGGCCACGCCTCAGCCCATCCGAATTAGTCTCTTCCTTGACCTCTCTCGCAGATCATCTCCCTCTACTTCCCGAGGACAACTTTGCACTAGAAGCCAGTGTCTGCCAAGTGGGTGTCAGGCGTGCAGTCTCCACAATGGTTAGCAGTTGCCACATGCCATTTCCATGCATGTTAGGTGCTAGGAACAAGGGCGCTTTGGAAAAAAACTGGTGTAAATACCAATGATCTAAATTAGATCTTAACTTTGGTGATCCTTAGATTCTTGAAATTTATCTTGATTATTTCTGTACATTCTTCCTCTAGAGTCATTCTTTTGTTTCCATTCTAAGTCCTCATCTGTGTGTCCTCATATATGCGTATCTACTAAGTGGTGGGAGTTATGCTAGGTACTGTGGGAGGTGCAAACATGACTTAGACTTGCATCCTTCACTCAAGGAAGGGAGAGCTAGAGAGTAGAGGAGGTGAGATCTGAACCTAAATAATGACATGACATTGGCACTGCTGCTGCTGCTAGCTAGCACCGAATGAGAGTTTACTTTCATTTAGTGACAGGCTCTGGAGGAAGTCTCTCTATACATCATATTGGACATTAATATGTATATTAATAACTTGTTTAATACTTATAATAATGCAACCAGGAAAGTATTGTTCTTATATCTATTTTACAGATGAAGAAGCTGAGCACAGACAGCTTAAGAGAATTGTTCAATGTCACACAGCTAGTAAGCAGTGAAGAGATTTCCAGCCAAGATCCAGAGCCTGGGATGTTGACTACTGCTTTAGTCCCTTCAGGCGTCTATACCAGAATATCATACACAGGGTGGCTTAAAACAAACATTTATTTCTCACAGTTCTGGAGGTTGGAAAGTCTAACATCAAAGGGCTGGCAGATTCGGTGTCTGGTGAGAACCCACTTCCTGACTTACAGACGGCTCTCTTCTCACCTGTGTCCTCACATGGTGGAAGAGGACAGGGAACTTTCTCTGGTGTCTTTATAAGGACACTAATCCCATTCACAAGGGCTCTACTCTCATGACTTAATCGCCTCCAAACGCCCCACCTCCAAATATCAGCATCTAGAGGGTTAGGATTTCAACGCATGAATCTTGAGGGGGACACACACATTCAGTCTACAGCATCTACCAAGAAAAGAACAAATGAAAGACTCTGGAATTTCACCGACTGGCTATATGGCTTTCATGTGGACAGTCTATGGCATTTAGGATCGTGACCTGAAAGGATGAGCAGACTTAGACAAGTAGAGTTGGGAGAAGGAAGGATACTTTAGAGAAGTGTTGTGTAATAAAACTCCCTGCAGTGTTGGAAATGTTCTCTTTCCATGCCATCCAATATGGCAGCATGTGCCATCAAATACTGAAAGTGTGGCTAGTGATTGAGAGACTGAACTTCTAATTTTGTTCAATTTTAATTAAGTTAAATTTAAGTAACCGCATGTGACTAGTGGCAGACATTGGTCAGTGTAGCTTTCGGGAGCTCCTATGTTATGGTCACAGTTATGAGCATCACAGGGAACTGTGAGGCTTTCACTTCCTGGTGGGGGGGGGGAGCCCTGGGCCAAGTGAAGCAGGGTAAAAGATCTAAGAGAGGAGAGCTGATGGTTGTCAGATAATGGGTGTCACAAAAGGAATTAGCTTTATTCGGAAGGCAGTGAAGAACGGGTCAACTTTCTGAATCTGGGAAATAACTTGATAAACGGGCAGAAACAGAGGGCAGGATGACAGAACGGGCAGGTAGGAGCCTGGGAGGTCAATTATCAAACTATTGCAATCAGAATTCTTTGTGAGGAATCTTAGAACTATTTTTAGTACTATTATACAAAGCAGGGAAAAATAACTAGTAAAAAAATTAATTAGGGTCCTATTTTGGGCAGTGTAGCCTTATTTGCTTAGCTGTAATTATAACTTTTTTTTGTAAAGATTTTATTTTTTCCCTTCTTCTCCCCAAAGCCCCCAAGTACATAGTTGTATATTCTTCCTTGTGGGTCCTTCTAGTTGTGACATGTGGGACGCTGCCTCAGCGTGGTTTGAAGAGCAGTGCCATGTCTGCACCCAGGATTTGAACCAACGAAACACTGGGCCGCCTGCAGCGGAGTGCGCGAACTTAACCACTCGGCCACGGGGCCAGCCCCTGTAATTATAACTTTTAATTCTTAGCTCCAACTCTATTTGTTGCAAGGAAACAGCTTGAGTTGGCTTTAGCAAAAATGAGTCATTATAAGAAAGATAGCTGGATGGCTCACGGAGTCCGAGAGCAGAGAGGCCTCTGAGGGGACTGGAACCCAGAACCGGAAAAGCAGGAACCCAGGCAGTTCTCTCTCTCCTTTCATTTCCGCTTCTTTGTGCATCTGCTTTGTTCCTCTCTTTCTATGGACTGCTTGCTCCCATGATAGGAAAACAATAATTGCCTTCAAGGTCTTGAGTTTATATCTCCTCAGTTGCAACCACATGTAAAGACTTATTGACTGTCCCAGAATCCTAGCTCAAAAACAAGGAGCTTGGGTCAGGTGTCCACTTTGGTTCAAGTGGCCATAGCCAGAGATGCAGAGTCAAAAGAGCAAACATGACAGTCATGGGCAACTGGGTGGGGAGGAAATTCTGAGATAGACAGTTTGTGTTCCCTGACCTGGACAGATGCATAAAGGGTGACTGTCACAGTTAGCTCTTGCTGCTCTCATGTGAAAATATTGACTGAGCTTGAGTCCCAGTTGAGAAATGCCGAACTGACAGGCATTAATGCCTACAATAAACACAGACAGGGGTTCAAACCGTGATTAGAGTTGACAGTTAGAATGTAAACAGACCCCTGGCTGGTCAACTCTGCTAATTGTTCTTTCCTGCTGAGCTCATTAGCTTCTCTTAGGCCCACCTTTTGGAACATGTGCTCCAGACTTAAAAACAGCGATTTTCCCTCTTTGGGATAAAGACTGCTCCTTTTACTCTGTAAATTACAGGGAAAGATTCAGAACAGTTAATGGTACAATGCCATAAGATCTGAGATGATTGGTTCTTATTTTGCAAGATAATTGAAGAGTGTAGAAATGAATTCCACATGTTGATAATCACTCCTCATATTCTTGACTACTTTTTTAAAAGGTGCTGAAAATTAATGAAATAGTTATAGTAGTAAATGCACACAGAGCTATTCATTTGATAAGTTTTGAAAAGTATGAAATCCATGAAACTGTCGCTCAAGTCAAGATATAGAACATTTCCCTCACTCTCAAAATCTCCATCATGACCCTCTATTATTTTATTACGTTTATTATTTCCTTCCTTCTATTTTATTTGGTTTCATTGGCTCTTCCTTTTCCAGCTTCTAGAGGTGGTAACTTAGATCAGGGTTTCTGCAAACGTTTTCTATAAAGGTCTAGAGAGTACATATTTTAGGTTTTGGAGGCCATATACTCTTTGTTGCGATTACTCAATGCTGCCATTGTAGCACAAAACAGTCATAGGCAGTGTATAATCAAATGAGCATGGCTGTGTTCCAATAAAACCATTAACAAACATAGACAGCAGACTGGATTTGGCCTGTGGGCCATAGTTTGTTGACCCCTGGCTTAGATCATTGATTTTAAATCTTCCTTCTTTTTTATTTTTGCTATTGTATTTTTCAGTTCTAAAATTTCCATTTGGTTGTTCTTTATTTCTTTGCTAAGACTCTATTTTTTCATTGTTTCAAGACTGTAATTGCTCATTGGAGCTTTTTTTTTAGTGGCTACTTTAAAGTCTTGGGCAGATAATCCTATCATCTGTCATCTTGGTATGGGCATCTGTTGATTGTCTTTTCTCATTAAAGTTGAGAATTTCCTGGTCCCTGGAGTAATAAATGATTCTCGGTTGATACCCAGACGACTTGGGAGTTTTTTTTCTTTCAGTTTTATTGAGATATAATCGACACACAGCACTGTATAAGTTTAACATGTGCAGCATATTGACCTGACTTACATGTATTGCAAAATGATTGCCACACTAAATTTAACATCCATCATCTCATAGAGATACAAAAAGGAAAAAAAAGGAAAAAAATGGTTTTTTTCCTTGTGATGAGAACTTTTAGGATCTACTCTCTTAGCAACTTTCAAATATACTACACAACAGTGTTAGCTATAGTCATCATGGTGTACATTACGATACGTCCCCAGGACTTATTTATCTCATAACTGCAAGTTTGTACCTTTTGACCACCTTCACCCAATTTTCCCACCCCTTGGGAGTTATATTATGAGTGTCTGGATCTTATTTCAATCTTCGGTTGTCATCAGCCTCCTTTGACACTATTCTAGTGTGAGAGGAGGGCACTGCCCCATTATTCCCAGCTCGAGGTGGAAGTCTAGGTTCTCCACTCAGCCTCTGCTGACACCCTCCTGGCTGAGAGAAGCAGAGGTTTTCTGCTCCCCAGAGGGCCTCCACTGACACTGCAGAGAGTGGCCTTGTAACCGCTGGGCAGTGGTGGAAGTCCACTAAGTCTCCTCTGACACCAAGCAGCAGGGCTGGGGAGGGGTGCCTCCTTACTGCCAGGTAGAGTTGGAAGTTCAGGCTCTTGGAGCTCATTACTGCCTAGCAGAGATGAACGTCCCATCCCAGGTCTCCAATTTGCCTTCTCTGACACCCTGGTGGAGCAGTGGATATCTCATGACAGACTGGTGAGGGTGGAAATCTAGGCTCCCCACTTGGCCTCTGCTGGTGGTGGTAGGAGTGGGGCCACAGGTTTTTCTGTTTGGCTGGAGTAGAGCAGTTAATGTCTAAAAATTTCCTGTCTTGTTAGGCTGCCCCTTACCTGGTCCTTTGGCTAGTTTTTTGTTTGCACCCCTTGGAGTTTAGGGTTGGTGGCTTCTCCAGCATCCAGTCTGGAATCTCTGAGGCAGATAGAAAACCTAGAGACCTCACTGCCGTGTCCTTCCTTAGGGCCTGAGGTCTCTAGCCAATCTGCCTTCTTCTCTCCATCTTTCAGAGTCTTCTTAAGTTTGTTTTATATTTGGTGTCCAGGATTTTTAGCTGTACTTAGTGGAAGGAATAGGGAAAATTACGTGTGCCATATCTTAAGAGAATACATTTAATATATGCAGTTAATGCCATAAATTTCCCTGTAATGACTGCTTTAGCTGAATTCTACAGATTTTGATATATTGTGTTTTTTATTATCATTCAATGGAAATATTTCCTCATTTTCTTTTGATTTCTTTTTAAACTCATGGGTTATCTACAAATCACATAAATATCTGGAGGATTTTCTAGATATCGTTTGTTAATTATTTCTGATTTAATTCCATCTAGTCAGAGTATATACTCTGATTTCATTATTTTATTTCTTTTGAATTTTTGAGTACAAACAAGTGCAAAAATTACACAGTGTACTGAATGAGTACTGAATTACTGGATGTAGAAAATGCCAATTAGGTCAAGTCAGTTAACAGCATTGTTCAACAAATTAAATATTGCATTTAAAGTCAAATCATATGGATGATGAAATGTTGGCTTACAGCCAGAATTGGGATATGTTGGCTTTTACCTGGAATTTGGAAATGTTCGCTTGAAACAGTTTGCACAGGGCTCAAGGGTGTCAGTTCTCTTTAATGCACCACCCCTCAGTTGCCAGGAAGCTCTCTCTAAGAATGCCCCACTTCTTGACACTCCTCATTGCCTGCTCACAGATGAACGTCAATCCCCTTAGCTCATTTACATGCCTCCCAAGTGGCCAGCTTACCTGGATATCTTCCGCCCTCATCACTCCCCTGCACAGAACCACTGTCCTGCTCTTTTTAGTGACTCATACTTCTCTACACTTCTCCTGTGTCTCTCTCCTCCAGGCCTTTGCTTAGGCAATTTGTCTGCCTGGAAGAACTTCCTCCTTAGAGAATACCCTATCTTTCAAAAACTTGCTTAGCAGAGCCTTCTGTGATGCTCCCTGTTCAGAATGAATCTCTGTCTTCATTATTCCCCTGGAGTGCTTTGTAAATACCTCCATCATAGAACCTCAACAGATAAGCCAATAAAGTCTCCACTGTGTGCTGAGCACTATGCCAGATGCTGGGACTCACAGGTGAATAATATTCGGTCCCTGCTCTTAAGGAGTTTGCAGCCTGGTCTTCTTACCGTACTGTAATGGAATTTGTAGTTTACTAGACTTTTAGTTTGCTAGACTTTCTCCTGCTAGTCCTAATGAGGACAGATCTATGTCTTCTACTATTTCTGTTCTTCCAAGTATCTAGCATCAGACAAGACACATGATAGGGGCTTAAACACTTGAAAAATCAAGTTATACTGTGGCTTGTTACCATCAGTAGTGGATTTGGGATTCCATGGATAGCAAGCAGTGGATTCATCACCATCGATGTAATGAAATCCCAGCCACAATGTTTGTACCCTCAGGAGTTAAAATTAGTTTCTCTATGTTCTGGAATTATACTTAGAATCATACACTGTAGAAACTTATTTCAGAGATCAGTTAATTAATCCAATATTTCCAAGTGTGTGCATATGTTGGACTGATAGAATACCAGATGATTTTGGTGGTAGATGGATGAATTTTTTAATAGTTATATATTTTGAATGAACATTAGAAAAATATACATAGCATACTCATGATATTACTGTTTAACAAGTGAATAAGTATAAATGGAAATATTAGGTAATCGTGTTTTAAATAATAGAATAGGTAATATGAAGAAATGGTAAAAATCATGAAGGCAGAACATGAATGAGAACAGTCTGCTTATTTTACAGATGACTAAACCAAGGCAAGGAAGAGTTTTGCTCAAGGTCCCACAGCTTGAGAGTGGCTGAGCAGGAATGAAGTCTTTGACCACCTTGGTCTCCAGTTGGAGAAATTTCTAGGCCGCATTCCTAGCTCCAGGTGGCTATAGAGAAGGACAGACTAGAGAGCAGGAATTTGGGTGTGGGCACCAGGTGGCCCTTTTGGAGCGGTAGAAGAGTGTGGGAAAGAAGGAGGAAACCAACGGGAACAGAGAGGACTGGAGTGTGATAATAAGCCTACAGTTCAGCCTGGGCTGCCGACGTTGGTGGGTGGCCTCGCCTGGTTACTGCTCGTCTCTGCGGGGGGCAGGGTGGAAGCTTCACTTCAAGAGAGCCTGCTGCCCTTAGCTGCATATTAATGCCAGTGGACCCTGGTACCAGAAAAGGGCCAAGTAAGGGATTTTTTTTCGTTCATGTGCAGACAGTGTCTCTTTTTTATTTTGTTACACCATGTAGTTCTCTTTGGTGCCTTTGGATTGGAGTTATGTTTTCATCCCACTGGGGAACTTTTCTTTGGAGATTGGATTGAAAGACATAGAAGAAAAGAATCCCAATTTCCTTTTATGTGCTGCTCCCCACCAGACCCCTGGTATAGAGTGCAGCAAAGAACAAACTTGACTTGACCCGGAACTAATTCTTGAGCGAAATCTGACCTTGTCTGCAGAGGGACCCGTGAGCTATCTGTGCCCTGAAGTTGGCTAGCTCTCCTTGGAGTGAATGTTGTTTTGAAATTTCCTTGGAAGGATATCTTCTTGAACAGTTGGATCTTTTAAGGCAAAATTCAGTGCAGAAAAGACTGCCCTCCAGGCTCTCATCGGAGAGTATGCCTTTTTCCATTTGTTCAACAGATATGTGCTGAGCACCTACTATGTGTCAGATGCTATCTTGAGTCCTAGGGGTTTGATGGAGGAAAAGCAGGCAGAATCCCTGTCCTCTTACTCTAGTGGGGAGACACCAATACACCAGTGAGGCAGGAGTAAAGGACATACAGATTGTGATCGGTGCCATGAAGGAGAGGCATTGGAGATGAGCTAGAGAATGATAGGAGAGGCCTAGTTTAGAGGGGCAGGCAGGGCAGGCCCATGGGAGGAAGTGACTGTGCGTTAAGACTAGAAGAATAAGGAGGCAGCAGCCATGTGAAAGGTTGGGAGTGGAGCCCTCTCAGCAGAGTGAGCAAGCACAAAGGGTTGGAGGTAGGAGAGAGACTGCATGTTTCCCAAAGGCCAGTGTGGCTGGAGTGTGGTGATGCTGAGTGGGTGGGAAGGAGGAGCCTGAGGAATAGGCAGAAGCCAGATAGTGCTAGTCTCTGGAGGCCGTGGTAAGGAGGTTGCATTTTCTTGGAAGAGCAGTGGGAATCCACTGAAAAGCTCAGCACCAATGGCCAGAGTCAGTGCTCTTGGATGAGGAGGCAGTCAAGGCAGCCCCACTCCAGGCTGACTCAAGCCCAAGCATCAGAAAGATGTGTTGAGGCCGTGTCATCTTGTCCTCTCTGTCCTGCCGGATTTTGAGTAATGCTTCCATCTTTTATAGAGGGATTCTCTAAGTAATAGCTTTGTAGACATCAATATATATAATGAATCTGGTTCAAGATATAAAGCTTTGTTTGGAATGAATCCAATGAGAAATTTCCTTTAGAGTCCAATACTAGGAAAAAAATTCTACCTTCTGAAGAACAATATGTGTTTTTTCTTTCTCTCTGACAGAAGGAATCAGAGAACCACTTCTGGTTTTATTTCCCTTTTGGTTCCCAGGACACTCAGGGTAAAATCTATAGCTCCCCAAAAGCTGTAATGTAGCCTTTGTGACCTGAATCTTCCAGTTCTATTTCCCATTCTTGGTTTTGACTTCCACTTGAAAATATGTAGTCTTCCTGGTCCTGACTTGTTTCAAGTCCTTTCTGTATTGAAGCAGGCATAAATAAAAGAACAGTCACCTCCCCCAATGTTCCTCTTAATCAGTGTGCTGTCCTTCTGTGGCCCAGGCTGGTGTCCCTCCCATTCTCTAGCTTTCCAAATTCTCATCCTTTGAGGCCAGGGACATGCCACGTCTTCCGAGAGCTCTTCCAGATTGCGACTCTTCTCCAAACCTCTGCAGCTCTTATGGTGAGTACCACACTGTTTAGTCTTAAACCCTGACTCACATTTTCACATTCCCTAACTCACATTTCTGTCGCGTTAGTCTTCTCTCTCTAATTAGATCATATTTTTAAATCCAGGGACCGCAATTTAATAAAACTACCATTGATTGAGTGCTTATTAGGTGCTAGATCTTTACAAAAACTTGCTTTCTAATGCTTACAACTAATCTGTGAGGGAGAGATTGTTTCCATTTTGCAGACAAGAAAACTGAAGCGTGGAAGTTGACTGTAAATGTGACTGGAAGGCAAGTGGGTAGAGCCAGGATTCACACCCTGTCTGGCTCCAAAGCCTGTGGCCTTGGGAACGCACTACTCCTTATATTGTTGAGCTCTTTGTGGGCTCCCAAAAAGAGCTGCCTCTCACATAACCATAGGGCCATCTCCCACTTGCTCTCTGCTTTTTGAAATTCTTCCAACAGAGAGTAGATTTTCATTAGGCCAGATTTTGTGCAAATAACTCTCCAAAAATCACATTCAATACGCCAACATAGTTTTATCAGGCACGTGATGGGCACTGGATCCTATCTCAGATGGTAGGGAGGATACAGAGGTGTCTGACCCGTGGTCTCTGTCCCCAAAGAGCCCACAGTCAAGGGCTCAGAACAGATGCTTTCCCAAACATCTGCTTTGCTGTATGGGGCAGTGCTTTCCCCTTGTTCAAGTGGCAGAGAGAGAGGCGGGAGGGAGAGAAGATGCTGTTCAAGGCCTGCGCTATTCTTTAATTTACTCATTCAAGAGAGATTTATTGAGTGCCTGCTATCTGCCAGGCTTTGTTCCCAGCACTGGGAAGTAGTGGTGAAGAATACATACCTACATACCTGCTTTTGTGGAGCTGATGGTCTAGAGAGACTGTGAACAAGACAATTAGACAGACCATATAGTGTGTTAGGAGGTGATACGTAATTAGATGAACCAAATAGTAATTGGGAGGTGAAAATAAAGCAGAGAAGGGCTATGGATAGGATGTGCGTGTGTGTGTGTGTGTATGTGTGTATCTGTGTGTGTTTGTGTATGTGGACGGGGGCACAATTTTAAAAAGAGTTCAGGAAAGCCTTACTGGGACAGTATTTGAGTAAAGACCTGAAGGAGGTAAGAAAGTGGGCTGTGGGATCTCCAGAGGAAGAGCTTTCCAGGCAGAGGGAAGAGATAGTGCAAAGGTCCTACGGCAAGTGTATGCCTGGGGAGATGGAGGAACAGCAGGCAGGTAAGTGCACTTGGGCTGGAAAGAGTAAAGAGAGAGTGGCGGGAAGTGAGGGCAGCCATGAGGGCGAGATGGCTCAGCCTGGTAGCCCCTGTAAGGTTTGAGTTTTACTCAGAGTAATTGGGAGTCACTGGAGGGTTTGGGTGGAGGCAGGACATGATATGACTTACACCTAGATAGACTCACTGTGGCCATTGGGTTGAGAATGGACCTAAGTGGGTGCTATGGACTAAATTTGGTCCCCCTAAATTCATGTATTGAAGCCCTAACTCCCAATGGGATAGTATTTGGAAGTGAGCCTTAGGGAGGTAACTAGGTTTAGATGAGGTCATGAGGGTGAGGCCCCCATGATGGGATTAATGTCCTTAAGAGCAGATAAGAGAGTGCAGAACTCTCTCTCTGCCATGTGAGCACACAGTGAGAATTGAAACTTGTGAGGAGAAAAATGACAGTGGAACAGGATGTAGCAGGGGAGGTGGTGAAAAGTTTGATTCTGTATATATTTAGATGGAATTTATGTGAGTTATAAAAGAGCAGATTAAGGATGACTTTGAAAATTTGGGCCACTAACATGGAAGAATGGAGTTGCCATTAATGAGATGGAGAAGTCATCAAGAAGAGTATGTTTGGGGAGGAAGAACAAGAACTCATGTATGGGAAGCCATTCCCAGCAGAGATGTCCAGTAGGCTGGGGATCAGAGGAGGGGCTCAGGCTGGAGACAGGAATCTGTGTTAGAATTCGAGCACTAGCATTGGGACTCACATCACCACTCTGAGACCTACTTCCCTCTTTTGTAAAATGGACATAATAGTATTCTTAATGGTAGAAGGAGTCAGAGGGGATAGAAAGGACAAACGGATGTGAAAGTGCTTGAAAAGGTTTGAGCATTGTACAGATGCAAACTGTTGTTGTCATTTCCCTAACTGGTCACTTACCAGTAAAGGCATGTGGGGGCAGTTTAAGGCTGTACTGTTCAACGTCCATCCCTGGTTCTTCCTCAGTTCCGATCTTCTAACGTAAGAAATGCAGATTCTTGGTCCATTGTAGACCTATAGAATCAGAATGTCTGAAGACAGGACTCAGGAATTCATTTTTCTACCTTTCCCCAAGCTAATTCTCTTGCACCTAAAAGCTTGGGAATCATAGATATAGGGAAAAATACCTCCACCAAGATGGGCACATCTCAGGTTATCAAAAGTTCAGGTTATCTCAGAATCTGAGTGGAATTTGGTGGATATAGGTCAGGCATGGGTCAACCTGAACATACCAGGAGTGAGTGGGACCACCGAGTAGAACACACCATCACCATGGCCACGTCAAGAAATACAAATTAAATTTAAAAAGGGAGCATGAGGCTGGAAACTGCAGGGGCAGCTCCTGGGATGGAGCTTGAAAGCAAAGTCAGGAGCAAAATGAGAGGGTCTAGATGAGCCCAGAGAGGGGCCTGAAGGGAGGGCAGCTGGTGGTGCTTGTATTGGCCTCTATTTCTAAGATGTGTGCAGTGGGCTGGGCTGGTTTGATAACTAGAACAGAAGCCTTCTGAGGGTGAAGTTCTATTTGTAGGAGATTAACCCAGAGTGAGCATGCTGGAGGTGGACAAGTTTGACCCATCTCATTCCTGTCCAACCCCAGGCCTGGTAAGGTGGCCCAGTGGCTTGGACTTCCCTCTGCAAGGTCAGCCTTTCTTTGTTCTTACCAGTTCCTGCCCTCTTGCTTCTGAGTCCTCCTTACCACCACGTAGGTGGCAATTGATCCATAATGGACATGTTTTTATTAGAGTAATGGTACCACTTTCTGCAGAAAAGAGCAATGCAATTTTGTTAATGAAAGTCATGTGTGGAGACAGGGGTCGATGGGAACTTCTGGGTCTGGTTTGGCCCTGGCTCAAAACCTTCCGGGGAAAACACAAACTTTCAGGGCCACACCCAGAAAGTCCCATTTACCTCTGTCAGACCCATCTGCTTTGCATTAGAGAAATAATAACAGCCCTCTCCCAGTACCCTTTCATAAATATAAAATGTGTAATAAAATAGTTATTAGAAGGTAATCAATGGTGCTTATGTTTCTTTTGTGAGGACATTGATGGTGAATTTGCACCTAATCCCATGACTGGCTGTAAGGGATCCATTCTGCGAGACAGGCCAAAGCCCATTTTGCTCCTTGGCACTTGGTCGGTCAAAGGGCAAGACCCTTGATAGTTCTCTCCGATGCCAGGGAAGCATCTCTGTGGATCCTCACACTGGGGAGGAGAGAAAACTGACTCTAGGATTCACCCAGGGAAAAATCATACCTGCTTAGTAGCTTTAAGTCTGGGATTAATGAACTAGTATTGATAAAGTGTGTAAGCCCAATAGGCTTCACATTGCCAGGGCTTATTCCTCCTTCTCTCACCTCCCATCTTGCCGTGCTTGAATTGCTTGAATATTTCAGGGCAACTTGTAGAATATTAAGACAATTAAGGGCACTTTTCAAGAACGTCACACCTTTCCCATTGAGGAAGCCTGCATGATTTTCCCTTTCTCTCCTGAAGCATTCACTGGAGGGCCCTCACAATTTAGAACTTTAGCAAATAAGATAACCTATGACATCTAACAGGGCCTGGCCTAGGTGTTACTTTGTGTGTGTTAGATTTTGTTTAAAATTTATTAACTTAAAGAAAACAATATTTGTCTTTATCAGCAGATTGTAAAATCTTTGGAAATATGAACCGTGTATTTTTTCCACTTCTATCTTTTTCAGTACACAGTACAGTATTGGGTGCTTATTTGAGATTAGTAAATGTTTGTTGATAGGTTTTTTGATTGTGATTACAGCATCAATATTTAGTTGTTAATTTATTCATTTTTTTTTCATTTAACAAACTTTTATTGGCAGGTGCTATGCCAGGTACAGGAGAAACTAATATAATAACAGCAGCTAACTTCTTTTGAGAACCTACTCCATGCTAGAATCATTCAAAGCACTTTATGTGTATTAACCTTTCAATGCTCACAATAGTCCTATGAGTGTCTCAGATTTATAGACTAGGAAATGAAGGTGGTCTGACTATGGTACCCGTGCTTTTAACCACTGCAGCACAGCTGCCTGATGAATAAATGAGTCCTGGTCCCTACTCTCAAAGGGCTTCCCATCGAAGGTGGGGTCAGGGCTGGGAGTGGAACACAAGAGTAGTAGATATGTGCCTACAGGATGAGGTTCTGTGGGAGAGAAGGCTGCAGAAACAGGTAGGTGCCAGATACTGGGGGCCCAGAATGATGAGGGAAACATTGGGTCAGCTGGCCTTCCAGAAATTCCATAGAACAAGGCCCACAATCCACAGAGATCTTGTCTTCATTTGCTAATAATGGACTCCATTCCGCCCTTGGGAAGTCAATCGGCACAGGTAAAGGAGTTGCCCGGGTGCCATGTTGAAATCATAGACTCTCAGACCTGCATGCCTTAGAAGCTGTGGTCAGACTCCCACCTAATGTTCTAGTCCTGGCAGAATGTAATCTATCTTTGCTTACATGCTCTCAGTGCTCAAGAACTCCCTGCTTCACCAGATGGCCATTCTATCATTGTGCAGCTCTAGTGTTGAACTGAAATCATTTTCCTCCAACATTGACATGATGGTGTTCTGCCTTTTCCAATAGGTCAGCCCTTTTTGGGTTCCCTGAATCAAGTCTTCTCCAAGACAACATTTACAGATTCTTCCAATGGGTTCTCAAAGGACATGGTTTCATTCACTTATTCATTCAGCAAACACTGGGCTAGCTGTGGGGAATGCAGTGATGGTTTAAATCCTGGCCCTGCTCTCAAAGTGTTCATGATATTGAGCGAGAACAAAGATTCTCTAGGCAATTTGATGGGAGCAATAATGGCTGAGCAATCCTAGAGGGACACAGAGGACAAACTCAGTCTCCCAGAGGTGTTAGCTTCTGGTCTGCTCTAATGACTGCATTCCCTGTGGTTCCTTCCTCACCACTCCTCCATTCTTCTCTCTACGTCTTCTCCCTGGGTGTCATCATACACACCAATGGCTTCAAGAAACACACACATGCAAATTAACTCCAAAATCCCTCTCCTTGGCTCAAACCCCTCCCAGAATTCCAGACCCTGTTGTCCATGTGCCTCTTGGACTCCTCCACTGGCAATTCCAAAGTGACTTCCAACTCAACACCATTCAAATTCATAGTCTTTCTCCAAAGACATTCTCAGAAAGGTTATGGAAACTTACCTCTCACTGCACAGTAAGCAAGTAACAGTGACCAGATTCAAACCCAGCACTGTCAAAGTCCATTCTGCTTCCACCACATGCTCCAGTCTTTGGGACAGGCAACTTGGGAAGGAATATGCAGTCTTTCCTTCTGGTTGTATGTCTTTCCTGTGGTGCCCTCGTATACTTTGCTCCATTTGGTTTTTTGGTGCTCTTTTCCAGAAAGCTGTTGTCTCAGTAAACAAACCAATGCTGATGACTTCTCCTTCCCTGAGGCCTTCACATTTTAAGCCTCAGCTTTCACATGTCACTCATGACAGGAGAAAAATTCATTCTCTGGGGACAGAGGCCTTTTCAACCTTCACTGTATATTCGGTTCTGTCACATGATTCTAGTACCTTTCCACCAGAGATGGAATCAGTTTTATTCTCCATTGTATCTCCAGGTGCCAGAGAAGTGCTTGGCTTATAGCTGATGCTCAAAATCTGCCTTCTGATTGAATAGATACTGTCACTATACCAGGCCAGATTATTTTCCTTGAAATTGCTTACATTTAAAGGTTGGCTCTAGACCTCTGAGTTTGAAAGTAAGGCCAGTTGTTCAGAATGCAATTCAATTCAACATCTATTTATTGAACATCTACAATATACCAGGTATTGCGCCAGGCACTGGGATTTCAGCCAGGAATAAGACAGCCACAGGCTTCAGGCGCTCAGCAGGGATGGAGATAGGAGGCAGAAGTGGTAGGAGTGGTGGGATGGAAGCAATGCAATAATTGTATGGCAATGTGATTGGCTCAAGACACGAGGCGCTGATGTGGGGCTCAGGAAGGTCAACTAATGCTGTGGGCATGAAGGGATGGAAGTGGGGTGACAGGGTTCCGCTCCTCAGACCCTGAGATCCTCAGCTAACTTTCCAAGGACTGAGGATGCCTTTCTGAACTCCCTTGGTGAGATCTTCTTTCAGCACCTTAAAGAGAAGTAAAATCTAGGATTGTAATATGTCAGAGTTGAAAGAGGTATTAGAAACATCTAGTCCAATGGATTTCCAACTTTCTTTCAGCAGCAGAAACTTCAACCTAAATCTTACCAGGACACCCACTTTGTAAAACTGATCCTACCAGAGTCCCTTTGACAGCTTAAAAACCATGATCTAGGCCAAGCCTCTCCTTTTTCAGGTGAGGAAACCGAGGACCAAAGTGCCAGAGCACGTGAGTGCCAAAGCCACAGTGGTTGTGGAGTGTGGGTCCCAGGTCTCTCTCTCTGCTGCGCCAGTGGGAGGTTCAGTGCAGGGACTGTCTTACAGCCCCGCCAGCCTGAGATTAACCATCAGGTGTGGGAAACAATTACATTCTGCACAGGCGAGATCTGCTCGTCCCATTCTCCCTCCCTGCAGGCTATGTCAAAACACGCGGGCAGGATCCTGCTTCTTCTCACGTTTTAAAAACATACAGTGCACTTGTGTTTACAATACTGCGAGGGGATGTGACGCGGAACAGCAGAGCACACCACCCCCTGGAAGAGCCACCCTGTCTTCACCATGACTCTCTCCATCCCAGACCACAAGTTCTTGAAACACTCTCCTTTGGGCTCCAATTCAGAGTCTTGCCAGGGGATGTCTCTGAGCTTCAGGTCTTAAACAATGTTCTACGTTGTGTAAACAAACAGCACCAACAATGATCTGACCCTTGGATCAGAGCCATGTCCGTCTGGGCCACTCAGCCTGGGATTCGTGCAGTGGGCTGTGGAGGAAAAACAGATTAGGCATCAGATTTCCAGTTCCAGATCCCATTTTTCTGCTTCTGTGGGACTATAGGTGGGCTTTTGAGTTCTCTTGGCCTCAGCTTCCCCATCTGAAAAAGGGCAGAAGTTAGGTAGCGTTGAGCTCATTCTCTTGTTTTCATACTTGTATGTATGTGTATTTTGCAATGACATCTTTTTTTAAAGTGGAATCTTAAAGACAAATCCAAAATATAAAGTAGATGAAAGCCAAGCCCTTCTGGTTTAGGCAGGAGGAGAGGTCAGTCACCACCATCTCCTCTGCTCTGGGGGCCCTTGAGATATCTCTGTGGATTTCTACAGCCATCAGAACGTGGTTTGGTACCACTTGGCAGCATGATTTCTCAGGTCCTTTGGAGCTCAAACATTCTATGATCTCACACATAGAACTGTAAATGTTGTCACAGTTGTGACTGTAAAAATTTGTATGTGTATACATGTATGAATGAGAGAGATTACAACTGGTCACTTTATTTTATTTTGATCAAGACGTATTTTTTTAATTAAGATTTTATTTTTAGAGCATTTTAAGGTTCACAGCAAAATTGAAGGGAAGGTTTGGAGATTTCCCATATACTCTCTGTGCACACACATGCGTAGCCTCTCCATTATCAACACCCCCACCAGAGTGGTACATTTGCTACAATTAATGAACCTGTATTGACACATCATAATCACCCAGAGTTCATAGATTACACTACAGTTCACTCTTGGTGTTGTACATTCTGTGGGTTTGGACAAATGTATAGTGACAGGTATCCACCATTTTGGAATCATACCAAATATTTCTGCTGCCCTAACCGTCTGTGATCTGCCTATTCATCCCTCCTCCCCAATAAGACGTTGTATTTTTAACTTATCGTTTTCTTGATTGTAAGAGTAAGATGTATTCATTCTTAGAAATGAAATCACTGTTAAATAAAAATCATATGAAATCTTGCTTCTCTGAATTGAAATTATATTGAGAGACAACGCTGCCAGTTACAGAACTTGCCAGTTTGAATGAGCACAGCTCAAAGGCAAATGGGTGAGGCCACTTGCTGGTTGGGAGATGATCACAGTCTCTCTCATGTGTGCAACCATTAATGGTGAATTAATCATGCCCATGTATTGTGACACACCTGGTCCTCAAACTGGAGGGAAAAGAAAAGTGGTGAGAAATGTTTCTCAGAGAGGGAGAGAAGATGCCTAATATTGTATCATGAGGATGGGAGGAGGAGGAGCCAGGAGAAGAATCCCTCCAGGAGGCTTGAATCTGAGAAAATGAACCCTTCACTCATTGCAGATGCAATTCCTTTTTCTTTTCATCTCTCTTTTGCTTTTGCTGCAATACTGGGCAAGAGCTTTGTGTCTTCATCTTGGACCCTAGCTCTTCCCCCTACCCCAATTTATCCTTGCACCAATTCCCTCTCCCCTCCCCAATTCCCCAGCTCACCTTTCAGACCCCCAGCGTCCAGGAAGAGAGTGACTTTGATAACCTAATTCACCATTGGGTGAATGATGAATATGGCCATTGATAGTCAGCATCAACACTACCCTCCTTCTGGTGTGCAGAGGACGTAAAGCTAAGAGGTCTACATTTCCCAGACCCCCTTGCAGCTACAGTTCTAGGTCTGATTTAGATTCAGCTAGTGTACGCACTTGCTTGAGATTTGGAAGGTGAAAGTGAAGCAATGGCTCCCTGTAGCTGATGGCAAATCAAATAAATAGCAACAACTAAGCTTTCTATAGCCCTTTAAGGTCTTTTCACAAACTCCTTGAAGTCATTTCCTTGAGTAACCATCCTCTGCCATACACATCATCACTCTGAGTTTCCTCAGTTTCTCTTAGTTTCCAAGCTGTAAAGTGAAAGTAAGAAGAATATCTACTTCCTAGGGGCTTTTGAAGATTAAAGCAGATGGTGTGCGGGAAGTACTCAGCACTTGCCTGGCACGGTGCGGGGGCTGATCGATTTTGTTCCTTTTCAATTTCTCACTCTGTGTTAGGCCTTGACAGATCTTGCCTGCACTGGGATATAGTACCCGCCTTGGAGTAAATTTAAAGCCAACGCCAGAACTGTGTTTCCCAAGCAGTTCCATAGAACACCTGTTACCATCTCCTCAGAAAGGGTTCCAAGCACACAGTTTGGGAAACACTACCCTAGAGTATTATTCCTGGAAAGAACCTTAGAGATCTTTGAGTTTACAATCCCCCATTGCAGGGAGAAAGAGGCCTAAAGAGGGAAAAATGATCTGTGACTTGCCGGGGAACCCCGGTCTCCTAATTTTAGAGTCAGAAGGAAAAGTCACCAAATCTCTCTGAGCCTAAATTTCCCTATCTGTAAAATGTTTATAAGGAAGGCTGTTCTTCCTACTTCAAGTGACAGTAAAATATTACTTGTGAAAGTGCTTTGGAAAGCTATGAATATCTATCTATCTTTCCATATATATATACATACAATTATATTTGGAAAGACTTCATATGAAGGTAAAGCCTTATTAACATTACTAATTTGTTAATTAGTCAATTAACCGAACATTATTGAGTACCACCAGTTCCTGTTCTCCGTGCTGGGCACACAGTGGAGAGCTGCCCACTACGGTGCTGCCTTCCTGCTGCTTACAGTCTGGGTGAGACGGAGCTGGATGGAAAACAGAGAGAGACACACAGAGAACAAACAAATAAATAAATAAGCAAGACGATATTGATAAATGCTATGAAGAAGTAAAGTAAGGTATTGGGATCAAGAGCCAAGGGGACTGTTTTAGACCGAGTGGTCATGGCATCTTCTCTGAGAAGGTGGCCTTACTCTGGCCCTGGATGACGAGAAGGAAGCAGGCGGGGGACCTGGGGGCAGAGCACACCAGGCCGCAGAGGGCTGGAGCAGAGGCTTTAGGCGAGGTAGGGGTGGTGAGGGCTGAAGTCCTTTGGGAGACCTGGCCCTCATCACTGGAGGGCCACAGAGCCCACTGCAAGCAGCGTGGAAGAAGGGAAAGGGTCGGCAGTTGGAGACCGAAGTTCTAATCCTGGCTGTGCCACAAAGTAGCTGGGGCACCTTGGACATGCCATATTGTAGCCCCGGCCTTAGTTTCCTTACCTGTCAAACAGAGGCACAAATCCTGCCCTCACCCAGAGGTGTGCTATCACAGGTGATGTGGCCTAGGATGCAACCTGCCCTCGGACGCCCCAGCTTCGAAGCACAGGGATAAACCTCAGTTTGTCTCAGGCCCTTCCTGGAGTCGAGGCTGCACGGATGAGGAGCCCACAGACCATCAGCCTGCACACACAATGCAAGCCCTGTGCTGGCCCCACGGACAACAGGCGCAGGAGAGAGGGTCTGCTTTTTCTTCTCGTGGACTCGAGCCTTCAAGCCTTTGGACTGAGTGCCAACAATAATTCATCAGGAACGCTTTACAACTCAGCATTACAAAACCTGTTAGGAGACAGATCACCCACAGGACAGGCTTTAAGAAGGAAACGTGTTCAGGGCTAGTGACCTCAAGATGATTAATGATTTTTCACAGGGTGAACTCTGTCCTCCGCCTCCCATGTGCTGTGTGCTCACTCCCTCCCTCACCAGATTGTTTTCAGGGGGAGGGGGAAGGTGTAGGGAGGGGGTAGGGTGGGGGATGTTTGAAGGCAAAGCCTTCTGATCATGAAGAAAATGCAGGAACAAGAGCCCTGTGTTGGAAAGGCAGGAATGTCTTACTGTTATTATTTTGTTTTTTACAAAAACAACAATCCAAGTTCTATATCTTGAAATATGTGTAATATGTGTATCAATGCTAAATGAGCTCATTCCTGTTATGCATTTTGCACAGGGCCCTGTGCTTTCAGCCATCGGTCTTATTATTGTTACCTCTCCTATCTCCATGGACCCAAACCCTGACTATATGGAACATGGGATGTAGTGGAAAAGGAAATTATGATTTTATTTTTTGATTTTCAAAGTCATGGTAACTTTTTTTGTTAGATTAAAAAACTTGCAACTGTAATATATGCTGTTTTAACACAACAAAAGTATATAGTTATTGAAAGAAAAATCTCTGCTCCCTTCCTATACCCTTCTTTAGTCCCACACCCCTGAGATCATCCATGTCAAATCAGTGCAATCCTTAGTAGTAGCTTCTTCACGTTAAACTGGAGTAGTGTTTGCAAATAGACTCCTGCAGAACATGGATGTTCAAATGCAAACTGAGAATAATAGCAGGACTTTCCAATTTTGTGGGAAAAGCAAATTTCTGATGATGGGGATGATAGCTAATGTTTATTGACTACTTAGGTTAAAGGTACCCCTCTGTTGTACTGCATTGCATGTGTTACTTAATCCTTATGACAACCATAGGAGGTACTTGCTAATATTATCCCAGTTTACAGATGAGGAAATTGAGCTATTGGTAAGGTTGGAAGTAGCAGAACCAGGACTGGAGTCCCGGAGTTCTCATTCTAGCTCCTGGGCTTTGCTGGATGAACTTTTCTCAACGTTAATTCTTTCTTCTATAATAGTTCCTAAAACTCTGTTGGCTTCCCTGCTTGCAAGTTCTTACAGGCAACAAAATAAATGAGAAGGTAGTAAGTGATTAATAAAGGAGGGGCCGGCCCGGTGGCATAGTGGTTAACTTTGTGTGCTCCACTTCGGCTGCCCAGGGTTCACGGGTTCAGATCCTAGGCACAGAACTACACACCCCTCATCAAGCTGTGGTATAGCTGCATCCCACATAGAAGAACTGGAAGGACTTGCAACTATGATATACAACTATGTACTGGGGCTTTGGGGAGAAGTAAAAGAGGAAGATTGGCAACAGATGTTTGCTTAGGGCTAATCTTCTTCACCAAAAAAAAAAAAAAAGAAAAAGAAAAAGCATACCCTTAAAAAAAGAAATAAAGGATGAAGATTCCAGTCCCCCATGCCCACTGTGACAGCTACTCCCTCCATGGGTCCTTGTTCTGGGTGAGACTTAATGTTATGAACACATACATTTTTCTGTTCCTATTTCAAAAATCTAATTAACTGTATAACCACTTCTTGGTAGCTTGCCTGACTTTTAGGTGCTCCAACAACACCTGAACAGTTTTTAGAACTACTGTACTCGACCTTGGGGTCTTGTATGAAGTGTGTAAAACTCAGTTGTCAGCATGCGTCTTGTGATTGTGTTATAGGAGCAGTCAAAAGATCGATGCACAGCAAAGTCTTTAAGAGCAAAAGTTTTAGAGCAAAACTTTAGGGCCTTGTTACAATTATGCCTCTCCCATGTAGCAATCCTGTGACCCTGAGCCTCAGTTTCCTCATCTGTAAATTGGGGATAATAGCACCACTTACTTTATAGGATTGGAATCAGAATTATTTGAAGTAATGTCTAAGTAAATGATTTAACACAGTGCCTGGCAGACAGTAAGGACTTAATGCATTGTAGCTACTATAACGAAAACAATAATTTATTGTATCTGCTCAATTTCTTTCCCTCGTCTTCGCTAGTTCATTTGGAAGAATCATCATCTGACATTTATTGATAGTTCACTCCAGACCGGGTTCATAGACTGGGTTGTCCCACAGAACATGATGAGAGTCATGCATTAAGAAAAAGAAAAGGCAAAAGAAAGCTGGACGACGTGTAAAGCACATTATCTGTAGGATTTTAAATGGAGGGCTCAGATGAGTCATTTGCACAGATGGGCCGGTTCCTGTCAAACAGACCAGTTGCACTAGGAAACAGTTAGGTGCTGGATGAGATGTGCTTGTTCTGACAGAAAGCTACTAGGCTAGGCCACCCTCTGGAGGATGCTGGAGTCCAACTGGAGTCTCAGACATGACTACCGGGTCTCTCTAGGATAAAGGACCTGGGACGAACAGGAGTCTTGATCAGGTTCTAAAGGGCACAGGGAACAGAGACCCATCCCATCTACTTTGGTGTTGGGAGGTTTATTTTAGCGAAACTAGAGAAGACAGACTCTCACAGGAATCTAAGTTTCGCTAAACAAGCAAGATCTTCTGATTGCACAGCCCTATCAATAAGAATATTTGAGCCTGCACTTTAAAAAAATATATATATATTTTATTAGTTTAAATGAATAAACTATATATGTATTAGTTTGTTAGGGCTGCCATAACAAAATGGCACAGATTGGGTGGCTTAAACAATAGAAATTAATTTTTTCACAGTTCTGGAGGCTGGAAGTCCAAGATCAGAGGACCCTCTTGCAGAGGGCTTCCTTCTTGCTATGTCTTCACACAGCAGAGAGAGAATGAGCTCTGGTCCCTTCCTCTTCTTATCAGGCATTGATCCCATCACCCCCCCCCCCCCCCCCCGCCCCACCCTCATGACTTCATCTAAACCTAATTACCTCCCAAAGGCCTCACCTGCAAATACTGTCATATTGGGGATTAGGGCTTCAACACAGGAATTTTTGAGGGACACAAACTTTTTTTTTTCTTTCTGCTTTTTCTCCCCAACTCGCCCAGTATATAGTTGTACATTTTAGTTGTGGGTCCTTCTAGTTGTGGTATGCAGGACGCCGCCTCAATACGGCCTGATGAGCGGTGCCATGTCCGCGCCCAGGATCCGAACCAGCAAAACCCTGGGACACTGTAGCAGAGTGCAGAACTTAACCATTTGGCCACGGGGCCTGCCCCTGAACTTTTTTGTTTTTAAAAGATTGGCATCTGAGCTAACAGCTGTTGCCAATCTTCTTCTTCTTTTTTTTTTTTTTCCTTCTTCTCCTCAAGCCCTCCCGGTATGTAGTTGTATATTCTAGTTGTGAGTGCCTCTGGTTGTACTATGTGGGATGCCACCTCAGCACGGCTTGATGAGCAGTGCCATGTCCATGCTCAGGATCTGAACCTGGGGCGGCAATGCAGAGTGTGCGAACTTAACCACTTGGCCACAGGGTCGGCCCCTTGGAAGGACACAAACGTTTAATCCATAGCACTTGGGCACTCCAAGCCCACAGTCCATTGTAGTCCACCTCAACTGGATGAATGAACGAGGGTCAGCCCTTCCATATTGGGAGACTTCTCTCATTCTTTTAGATACTTCTCATACCTAATGTTCTAGTACTTCACATGCTGTGGCCATCTGACATGTGCATCTAGTAAAGGTAGCAGTGTCAACTTACAGATTAAATAGTAGTAAAGTATAATTTTTTTCTTACTTTGAGGTAAAAATGAAGAGAAATAGAAATTCAAATAGTTATTCCTGTACCTCATTGGATTGCATAACATTTTTTTACTGGGAAAAATAATGAGTTTCAGGAAAGCAAGAACTGCATGAGTTTTCTGGAGCTGAGATAATTTCAGGGACTATGGATACAAGAGTGTGGGGAGCTGTACTCTAGGGTTCTGGCTTTAATGGGGTTTGCCTCCCCACTGCCTGTCTGATTTATCCTTCTCTTTCTACTGACCATTTTCCTCATTCTCTCTTCTCTACTGACCTTTTCCTCAACCTCTTCTGCTCCATTTATAACTTCAGATCACGTATGGCTCCTTGTGACCTCTCCATAGCTACGGATGAAGAGCTGTGATCTTGGGTGAGGATGCTGCCTCTCAGAGCCTCACTTTCCTCATACAAAATAAGGGAGATAAACTATGTGAGATGCCAGGTTCCCTCCAGGAGGAACATCTATACTGCCAATGTTGTGTTTATTGCCCAGAAAGAGGATTACTGCCTAGGAAAAGAGGCCAGTGGTGTGAAGCCAGGCCTTGATTTGGATTCAAATCCAATTAGAAACAATTTCCAAAGTGAGTTTGTCTGAAACCCAAACTGAAGAGATTGAGAAGGGCAGACATGCTCTTAAACTTGGTTTAAAGTACAGCTCAATTTATGTCAGGCCAAAAAGGCCACTGAAAATTCAAAGGCCAGGCTGACACACAGTTATACTTCCCTGAGGGCTAAGAAAAACAGCATATCAGAATGAAAGTGAAAACAATTAACATTATAACAGAGATAACCTTAAACACACTCTAATTTACTAAAAACATTTTTTTTTTAAGTTTTGCTCCTTTATTTCTTGTGATACAACCTCATAACTAACTAGCATGTTGTAGCCTATAGTTGAGAACGACCCACCTCAGCACAGAATCCAGACTCCTTGAGTTGTCCAACGGTGCGTTTCATTGTTCGGCGACTGCTACTGCTAAGATTATGACTTTGATGCCTCCCAGTGAACCACATTTACTGATATTTGCACCTTTGTATCGTTCTCTCCTGCTCCCACTTTGCCCCAGGCTGGGTCTGTGACTGCTTTGACCCACAGAACATAGCAGAAGTGATGCTGTGCTGGTTCCAGGTGTAGCCATTAATTGGCCTGACAGCATCCACATCCTCCCTCTCTGGATGCTTCTTTTTGGAATCCACATGCCATGCTGTGAAGCAGGCCAGCAAGCTTGTGGAGATGCCCATGGTGGGGAGAACTGAGGCTCCCAGCTCACAACCCCAGCTGAGCTGCCATTGGAGCCTGGAGATGACTGTGGCCACCTCAGGGGCCCAGGTAACACCAGGTGGAGCAGAAGAACCACCCAGTAACTTGTGACTCATGGGAAATAAGACATTACTTGAAGCCACAAAGATTAATAGTGGTTTGTTACTTGCCAGTAACAAAATAGTAACTGAAATAGGGCCAAATGGCCTTCTCTAGCCTTGGTAGTACCTCTCTCCCCTTTGGCTCCTCCTATGCTTTAGTCAGTCTGAGTGACTTGTCAGTCCATCAAGTCAGCCTTTGGACCTTTTTACTTGTTTTTCTCTTGGCTTGGAATGTCCTGTTCTCCCTTCTCTGCAGAGACATTTTCTATGACCCACGACAAATGTCACCTCTTCTCTGAGGCCCCCTTGACACATCCCTTTCCTTTCAGCAGAGTTAGTGTCCCTACTTTGTGCTCCCATGGCAGTTTATGTATTCTAGAATGTTACATGACCTATTGTAGAATCTATAATGTTTTTGAAACTTCATTAAATGACTTGCCGATCCTCACAGAGAGTGAATAGGGGTCACTGTGGTGTATTTGGGAATAGCATGGGCTCCGGGTTGAGACACATCTGGACTTGAATCCCAGTTTCTAAACTCACTCTCAGGGTTCTCTTTGGATACTTCTCTAAGCCTCAATTCTGTCATCAGTAAAACAAGGATAATAATTGCCTCTTCTTAGAGTTGTTGTGAAGATTAAGATTGTGTACTCCTGCATGTCAAACACCTAGCACAGGGCCTGGTCCAGCGGATGTTAAGAGATTCCAGAAAGATCCCAACCCTCTCACCCAGGCAGCATCCCCTGGCCTCTCCCTCATCCCATCTGCCCCCTGAGTTAGATATCCTGCCCTGTGGTCTTATGATAACGCTTCTCACTACCATCACAGTTTTTATAACACTGCAAGGCATCCCCATAGACTAGGAGCTCCTATAGGCAGGCACTCATTGTTCCTTGTTACTAATTTCTCATTTCCAGCAAAATAGCACAGGACCTGACACCTAGTAGATATTCAGTAAATACTTGTTAAATCAATGGTCTTGAAGTCTAGGATTTCATCTTGGATTGCAGGGTAGTTAGGGAACAGGGGAGGTTACCTTGATTTTGACTCAGTATAGCTTGGTGACTTCTGTTGACCACTATCCTTTGCCAAGCTCATCAGTTTGTTGAGTTGGCTGAATGTACAACAGTTACCTGGGATGGGGCGTGGGGATCAAAGCTACTATCAGCAGAAGAGCTGTGTGACTTTTGGTAAGTCTCACTTAACTTAAGGCTTCGTTTGTCTCATATTGAGCCATATGATCTGTAAGGGCTCTCAGTTCAAAAATTCTGACGTAAACTGTTTTAAATTTGGCAAAACCTCTCTAATCTTAGATTCCACTAACTTAACTTTCCTTCACTCTCTTCAGTCCATCAGGAGCTTTTAAGAAAAGAAATCTATAGTAGGGATCCTAAGCTGTCAAAGTGAGTGTTTCATAGCATTAAACAACGCTGATACATAAACTACTTGGTATTTTACAGAAACTGAGAATGTTCACCTTATGCAAATGAGTGGAAACACAGACAAGGCTTTGTGAATAAGCTACATAATAATGTTACTTATCACCTGGAAAAAACTGAAAGCAACCTAAAAGTCCAACATTAAGATAATGGTTTGGTAAATTTCTAATGTATGAGTTAGTTGATACAAATATTCACTGAGCACCTGCTCCATGCTGGGCATGTCCTGGGTGTCATTTAGCACAAATACCCTCTAAGGGTCTCATAGTTCAGTAAGGGTGACATTGAGTGACTAGCCAACTATAACAGGGACAAGTTCCTCATGAGGGAAAGTATGGATGTTATGGGCATTGTTCCTAGATATCAGGGTAGGGAGGCAAAACTTTCAAGATCAGGGAAGATTCCCAAAGGAAGGTGATAGCTAAGCTGATTTATGAGGAAATGCAGGCACTTGTGCTCTAGATGAGAGAAGAGCATGTGCAAAAGCCAGAGGCTAAGATGCGCTTATGTATTAGGGAAGCTAAAAGCATCCCAGTTGGCTGTATTTCAGGGTGTAGGGTTTTGGGGTCAGAAGAGATGGGGCTACAGTGATAAGACATGTTAAAATTTGAATTTCTCCTGTGAGAAACAGGGAGGCACTGGAGATTTATTTTTTTTTCCTCCCAGGAAGAGAGAAAAGCATACATGTGAAAAGCTTTGAAGGACAAAGGAAAATAAATATGATAGACTATTGAAACAACAAGAGGTTGTATAATTCTGTATCTAGAATCCGTATCTTATCTATGTAAAGACGAAAAAAAAATGCTTGAGGAAGATCCTGGAGGAAAATATGGCTAAGTGACAATAGTGGCTACCTCTGGGTGGTGGAATAATGAGTAACTTTTCTTTCTGCATCTTTACTGTTTCTCATACTGTCTAAATTTTCTACTGTGAGCACATATGATTTTGACAATCACAAAACTACACACACAAAAAAAACCGCTTGAGGCTGATGAAAGATAAATGTTGTCCACGTGTTTTGTAAGGCTTCGGGGTGGCCTTGTTTTGGACCTACCCTGAACTGATTTCCCAATGAGGAAGGGAAGCCAGGGCTCCTCCCCACGAAGGCACGTGCCTTCCCTCCCTCTGGGTCTGGGCTGAGCTGTGCTGCATGGCTGAACACAAGCCCTGCTCCTGCCTAAAGAAAACAAGGGAGATTTATACTGAGCTGGGGGATCTGATGAGAAATGGTCATGGCGAGTGTGGGGAGTTCAGGGAGAGGCTGACATGAGAGGTCACACAGCAGATGGAATCTCAGTTTCTGTGAGCACCACAGAATAAAGCATAGAAGAGGGGAGAGATGGACTCCAAAAGAGAGATGGTCAGATAGAGACAGAGACAGAGTCACGGGCATAAAAGATACAGAGATAAGACAGGGATGCAGAGAGGAAAAGACGAGGGAGAGAAACAAGGAGAGAAAGAGACAGAAAGAGATGGGGAGACAAGGGAAAAAGACAGAGATAGAAACATAGAAACAAAGAGACAGAGATTAACAGAGGGAGGAAATAAAAGGCCACAGAGAGAATGAGAGAGACACAAAAACAGAAGGACCAAAAGAAGCAGTGACACCGGGGACAATGGTCCAAAAATAGGAATTGGACGGTGGAGAGACACAGACACAGAGAGAGATACTGCACCTGAGAGTACAGGGCCAAAGGGCTAGTGAGAAAGAGAGATGTGCAGAGCCAGAGATGATACAGAGACTCTGAGAGACAGAGGCAGAGACAGTGGCTGGCAAGAGAGACAGAGGATGGAAGGATGGTGAGCAGGGACTGCTCATGGCAGGCACATCAGAGGACCTGTGTTTATAGTGTCCAAGTGGTAGTGCTTGCTCAGAATGTTTTCACAGACATGCATGGCCTGTACTGAAACTCATTTCTTTCCTAGTTACATTCCCAAAGTGTTAGTAACATTAAAGAGAGATTTAAAAAAATCATCTATATAACAATTTATAATTTATGAATCTCTTCTATATTCATTATTTTCACCATCACTTCACACAGTCAAGTAGCTAATGTCATCGTCGGTCCTTCAATTAGTCTTTTAATGTTCATTTTACTTATGTGGAATCTGGGGCCCAGAAGAGCTCAGCACCTTGGCCACGTGGCACAACTGGCAAACTACTGAGCAACGATTAAAACCCAAGCTGTCCAGACTCCTAGTTCAGGCTACTGGCTGATTATGCAAAGGCATTGGAGTGATAGTGATACGGTGACAACCAAGACTTGATTTCTACCTTCAAAAAGGTTGTATTTTAGGGGCCATCCTGGTGGTGCAGCAGTTAAGTTTGCACGTTCTGCTTTGGCAGCCCAGGGCTCATCGGATTGGATCCCGGGCATGGACCTATGCTCTGCTTATCAGGCCATGCTGTGGCAGGCATCCCACGTGTAAAGTAGAGGAGGATGGACACGGATGTTAACTCAGGGTCAATCTTCCTCAGCAAAAAAGAGGAGGATTGTGGGCAGATGTTAGCTCAGGGCTAATCTTGCTCCAAAAATAAAAAGGTTATGTTTTAGTTGGGAAGACTAAACTACTAGAAACACACAAGGGTAACTCAGCTATCCCTTGGGGCTTTGGGTAGACTTAGTTTGAATGCCCAGTTTTCCGGTGGGGAGAATTCAGTCTTCCCTGCAATCTCTACAGATTCTTGATCTTCTTCCTCATGGTCTCCTCTGTTCTGTTACTGAAACTCTGTGTACCATCTGAATTGGCTCTGGGCCATTTGGGAAACTGACCTTGGCCCCTTTGCCATTTTATTTATCCCCAAAAATCTACTCATACAGGTAAATGTTGTAAATCTAGTAACTAATGAAGACTTGAGAGTAAAGCAAAGAATTCTCTCTCTCAGCACCCAGCTTTTCCCGCCTTGCATGCTTCCCTCTTCAGCTTTCCTGTCTTCCAAATTCCCCACCCTGGACATGTCTACACTCACTGTGCATGACTCTTGGGACACAGGTCCTGGGACACAGGACACAGAGTTCAAGGTCTCTTTTTTGAGGCATAGCCTCACTTACTACCTGGCCTTCCCCAGATCTCCGGAAATTGAGGGGCATGTATTTTTCTATATTCCATTACACACGAAACAATCAGAGATGCACCAATTACCAATTATGAGGTCATTGTGAGGCCGAAGGAAAAGATGAGGGTGGGTGGGGGCTACTAGGGCAGGAGTGCTGGAGGAGATGGTTCTAGAGATGGGTTTCTGGAGAGCTTCAAAGCTCTGGGAAGGGAAGTGGACTTTGCCCCTCAGGATGTGCAGGTTGCTGGGACAACAACCAACTCATCCATTTCTCTCTCTGCATCTGCTAGACCCTGACTGGAGGGTAAGAGCTGCCACTCCTGCTCGGTCCTGACCTAGAGACCCTCCCCTCCTTAAGCAATTAGCTAAGGATGGTGGGAGGTGGCCACAAACCTTGCATTAGTCTATCTGGAGAGTCTGGATTCTCTCCTTAAGTGTTGATTTTGTTAGAAGACAGAACTTGCTCTAACTTTTACTTCTGGGACTAAGAAATCAGCCTCTCCCCAGGCTAAGACAGAGGGGCAAAGGTATTTGCATTGCGTCTGTTTCCAGCTGCCTTTCAGCATAACTCATCCTTTTACACGCCGACAGTTTAATATTTATCAAGTGCATGCAGCCCTGAATGGAAACCACAACAGCATGATTCCCTGTCTCCTGGGCCTCCTTCCTTGGAGGCTATGATCTCACTCGGGGACCCCTGAAGTCCTTGGGCATGTCTGTCTTCTGTGTGCAGCCCAAGTGAGGTTGTCATTAACATGTGTGAAAAATGTTCCAGAAATATGTCCGGAGGCTTTTCCACTGGCTTCTGCTAACACAGGTGTTATGTCTTCTGGCCCGGGCCAAATTCACAAGTTTACATTCTTATTTTTCAGTCATCCACTTTGATAGATGCCTAAATACTCACCCATCACACGTGAGTTTTTAAAATAGGACCCCATAAAAGAGAGAACAAGGGAGGGAGGACATGAAGGCAAGAGCACCGGGTCAGAGTCGGAAGACCCAGAGCTGAGGCTCCTCCCCTGGCTTTACCCTACAAATAGCAAGTTGGGCAGCTTGTTTTGGCAGCTCCATTTCCAAATCTGAAAGATGTGGATAATAACAATCTCCCTTATTGACCTTACAGGCTTGTCAGGAGGATCAGATGTGCTGATGGAGTTGAAAGTGCTTTGAAAGCTGTAATATATGAGATAGACAATAGCTGTTTACTGAGGCTTCCCTTTGTGCCAGGCATGGGGGAAGAATTTTGTAGAGGTTATTTAATTGATTCTCCACAGCAACCACCTGAGGCAGGTACTCCTCGTCCTATTTTACAGGTGAGGGAGACTGCCTGGGATTAAGTAAATTACCCAGGTCACACATTTTGTTAAGAAAATGTAAGCCTTCTAAGCTCTTGGCACAAGCAGTTTTTAATCTTTCTTCCTCCTCTTCTTCTTGTGGTTTTTCTTCTTATTTTCTTCTTCTTCATCTCCGTCTCTGTCTCCATCTCCGTCCCCTCCCCACCTCTTTTCTTCCTGTAAACTGTACGAGGAAGTGTGGCAGTCATCAGGACTTCAGCAAATCTTTCTCCTCATGGTAAATTTGTTATTCCTTGCCCTTTTCAAAATCAGCTCCAGCCATGTGATTAGCTTTTGCCAATGAAATTTGAACAGAAGTGACATGTGCCCCTTCTGGGCAGAAACTAAAAAATCTGTGCATGATTTTCCACATTCCCTCCCCACTTTTGGAAATATGTATCTAGTTGAAATGTCCATCAACCTGGACTGTTGAGTGATTAGGATAACAGAGCACCTCCCGCTGCCCCACCACATCTACCTGCACTGGAGATGTGCACATGGGTGAAATATTTGTGTGTTTGTGTGTTTAAACCTCTGAGATTTGGAGGTTGTTTGTTACTGCAGCATAACTGAGCCCATCCTGACTATATTGGAAGCAACTGTTGGGAAAACCATTAACAAAAAAGAGCAGATTGTAACAGGAAAGCACTGCCTGGAGTGGGAGTCCCCCAAGTTTGGGTACTGCTATCAACTTATGTGGTGAACTTGGGCATCTCAGTTTATTATATTGGAAAACAAGGGAGATGGAGTCCCTTATTTCTCAGTCATGTTCAGGAGACAGAGCTTATGGAAGCTGTGGCAGTCCTAGCAGGATCCAGGAAGTACTGATGTGTTACATGAAAATAACTGTTTACTACGCTCTGCTAAGTCTCATACCATCTAAAATGAGATAAGAGGTAAGTATACTAAATGTTTGAGAAAAATGTTTTTTAAAAAAACTTAAATGATTTTCTGTATATTTATTTAATTTCCCTTGACCAAATCACACTACCTACAAAATAGGAAGATTTTATGATTTTTGGATGTTTTTCACTGGAACTCCTTGTCCAGTCTCATGACACCAGCATTCTGTGGGTGAATGGTTCAAGAATTGCCAGACTAAATAAATGGCTTCCTATTTCTCTCTTCTGCTATAATGCCCTCGAATTCTGAGTCTGTGAACCTTAACCTTTCCTAATGTCCTTTTGGATCTCCTTTTTCACCAAAAATGCCACTCATGACTAATGAGGTGACAGGTGGCTAAGATAATTAACTCTGGAGGCTTGAAAAAATTACAAATAAGCAGGTTAAGAAAATGGGAAGGAGGGCCAACCCCAGTGACCTAGTGGTTAAGTTTAGTGCCCTCTGCTTCAGAGGCCTGGGTTTGGTTCCTGGGCGCAGACCTACACCACTCGTCTATCAGTGGCCATGCTGTGGTGGTGGTTCACATACAAAAAAGAAGTAGATTGGCAGTGGATGTTAGCTTAGGGTGAATCTTCCTCAGCAAAAAAAAAAAAAAAAAAAAAAAGAAAGAAAGAAAGGAAAGAAAGAAAGAAAATGGGAGGGAAAGCCAATGTGCTTTTGGCAGACTGAATGAGGAGATCTGTGTAACGTGAGCTGGAGAGTGGGCCCCACTGGTTCTAGGTCTTCTCCATATCTCTCAGATCGGTCCACTTCTGTTCATTACCATAGCCTCTGTCAACTCTTGTCTGAACTGTTTTAATAATCTCCCAAAGAGTACCCCCGCTTCCCAGGGCTGGGACCAGGGTGAGGCATGGGAGGCACCTAGGACATAATATTTAAGGCGGCACTTACTCTCAGGTGTTGACTCCACACTTGCATGGCCATGAGAGTGAGTGCCTTCTTAAATGTTTTGCACTACATGCCTCCCTTGCCTCACTCTTGTCCTGGCCTTATTACTGCCAGGCTTGGCCCCATCCTATCATCATCCACACCATAGCCAGATTGATGGTCCAAAATATGAATCTGATTATGTTACTTCTTTGCTTAAAATCCTTAAATGGCTGCTAAGTCCAGGATGAAATTACACATTCTTCTTCCTTCATCAATTCATTGACTTTTTGATTGATTGGTTCATCAATTCAACATGTATAGAACCAGGAACTGTGCTAGGTGCTAGGATTAGAATGATCAGCAAGACCAGCAATGTACCTGTTCTCCTGCTGCTGAAGTTCAAGTGAGGAAGACAGACAGGACACTGTGAACAAATAGGACTAGAAAGACATGGTGCACTCTGGTAAGTGCTGTAAAAGAAATAAACAAGGGCTGAGAAGTCAAAAGGGCAGGGGCAGGGCCTACTTTAGATGGAGCGGACAACAAAGGCTACCTTGATTGAGGAGGTGACAATTAAACACACTGGAAGGTGGAGCAGCCAGGTCTCTGACCAGTGTGGAAAATGAATTTCAGGTGGAGGGAACAGCATGCTCCTGAGGCAGGAGCAGACTTGGCGTGTTCAGGGAATGGAATGGAAGCCAGTGAAGTTGGCGTGTAGAGGAGAAGGTGGGAGATGGGAACAAGGGTCAGATCATGCAGTGTCTTGGAGGCCATAAAAAGAGCCTCAAATTTTATGCAAAGTGTAACAAAAAGACATGGAAGAATCTTATGCAGAAGAGTAACATGAATAGATTAATATTTTGAAAATACTATTTTATCTGCTATGTAGAACATAGTGTAGAGGGCACAGATTGCACAGAGGAGGCCAGCGTGGAGGCCACAGCAACATTCGAGGCAAGAGATGCCAGTAGTCTGGACCCGAGTGAAGGCACTGGAGATAGAAGAGGACAAATACCATATGTATTTTGGTGAACAACAGATAGAAGTTGTTGATTATTTGGATATGAATGTGTACACATGTATGAGTAGAGAGTGATTGGTGATGGAATGGGAAAGATCAGGAACTCCTTGCAGAAGTGAGAAGATGTGGATGTTACCAACTGAGGAAGGGAGAGCTGGGGCAAAGGAGGGGATGAACAGGTGTATGTTTGGGGCAATAAATCAATAAGACTTTTCTAAGCTTTCTAAGTTTGAGGTGACTCTCAGACATCTGAATGAAGATGTCAGATAGGCAGCTGGAGGGTGGGGAAGAGGCAAAGGCTGAAAGTGTGAACTTGGGAATCAAAAGCTTACAGACAGATGGCATGTAATGTCATAGAACAATTTCTGCTTCCAGCCAAGATGGACTAACAGGAGCCACATTTACCCTCACATCCTAGAAAATGAAAAACTGGACAGAAGATAAAAAATCAGTTTTCATCCGTTAAACATTAGGCAGTGGTACTTGAGAGTGGGGAAATACAAGAGGTGAGCTATGATTTTCTCAGCTTACTGCCTGGAGAGTTTCCAGGATGTGCTGCAGAGATGGAGAAGCCAGGCAGAGTCTGGCGGTCTCCTTGAGGTGAGATGACAGAGCTGGGAGTTGTGGGAGCCCAAGGTGGATAGAGTTTGTGTTGGAGAGCAGAGCGGCATAAGGTACGTTGGTGATCTGCAGGAGACCCAGCTGCCCTAGTGGCTGCCTCTGCTCCTGGCTGACCCAGGCAGCGCTTTGATATCTGCTGTAGCCCCGGGCAGTGATCACAGCTTTCTCAGCCTCTTTTTGTGGGTGGAAGATTCCTGCTCAGCTCCAGGTTTCACGCGTTGAGTCTGACGCTGGCCCCCATCACACTACCTGGGCCTCTTTCCATCTCTGCTGTGAACTTCTGGCTGCCCCTGCTGGCTTATCGGCCTGGAGCCCTGCAGTCCTCCCCTCTCTTCCCACTTACTGCTATGTGTTTCTCTTGCATGTGTGACCTGTAGGGATATGGACCTTGTTTGGAAATATGATTGTTTTTCTTTTAAATCTTTTATGTTATATCTCTTATTACTATTTTTATTTTTTAGAGAAGGGTTGAAATACTAATTAATCGTCAGGCAAGATGACAGAACAATCCGTCTCTTTCTTCCTGCGTATCACAGCAGCGTTTGCTCCTCTTTCTGGACATTCCATCTTCCTTTGGCTTTTGCGACACCACGTCTCCCACTTCTCCCTTACCGCCCTGGCTCTTCCCAGTGTCTTTGTGGAGTGCTCCAGGGATCCACCCTTGGCAATGTCTCTTATCCAATTTGATTGCTACAGGTGCCCTATCCTTGCCACTGACTCCAGCCCAGGCCAGTCCACTTGCATGTCTATTAGGCACTCCCAATGTAACATGTTCAAGATCAACCTCTCTAACTTCTCACCCCAAACCTATTCCTCCACCTGTATTTCCTAGTGTGGAAAATGGCACCCCATAAAATCAGACATTTAACCCAGAAACCTGACTGCTATCACAGATTCCTTTTTTTCTTTTTTTAATCTGGCACATCTAATAAATTACCTTCTTGTAGGTCTTGCACCTGTAATCCACATATATCTTGGCTTGTTGACTCTTGCCTTGAAGTAAGCCTTGGCTTGGATTCATAGAAAAAAACCCCTGCAGTCTGGAAATCAAAACCAAAAATTTGCAAACAATTTTAACCTTTACTGAATCCCATAGAGAACTAAAGAGAGGTCCCATTCTTAATACACAGCAAACATTGAAATGTGCTTTTCTCATTTTTCTTTCTCTCTCTGTCTTTATCTATAGCTACATCTCTCTCTCTGTCTCTCTCTCTCTCTCTCTCTTAACTATCTCTGAGTAGCTCCTTTCTTGTTTCTTCCTGAAAAGCTCCAAAACCCTTCAAACCTAGCCTGCTACTATCCCCAAACCCGAGGATCTTTTATTTCCCCTTCTCTTTCGTTGTTTCATGATCTACTCTGGACTTTTTCTGATATAAATCAATCCCATACTCATCTGTACCTCTCAGATTTTCCCCGAATTCATACCTCTTTCAGCACCGCAAAAGACTGAGAACTGAGTAGATTCACAGACGTGTCTTTGGAAAGGAGGGAGGGTATTGAAGGAGAATGCCTTTACTTCAAATTTAATATTTTTTTTCTTCTCTCACTGCCAAAAATCTCTTAAATTTCTTTCACACCCATTCTCTTCCCTCCATTCCTGCTGCAATGATTATATCCCAGTGTCAAAAACTGTGAAGGGCCTGAGATTGTTGCCTAATTATAAGCAAACAATCAAGCCTGCCACAGTTTCATGGATGCTGATAGAAGATACAAGTCTTAAGGGTCAAAGACAAAGGATGATTTATTGCTCACAGCAATAGCAGTAGCCAGAGTGTCAGCAGATAGTGCAAAGAGAGCCAGAAGGCACCTGCACGCACAGTGAATTGCATTACAGGAGAGGAACCCTGAGCTTAGGGAACCCAAATTTTTTATAATGAGCAGTAAGCGTGCCTGCTCTTTGCTCTGGGAAGGTCAGGGGAGACACTATCTCTATCTTCTTCTAGCTGTCAGCAAAACTTCCTTTGTTCTGGAGGGAGACATCCTCTCTTTCAAGGCTGTTGGATGTACAAAGGTCCTCAAAGAGATAGTCTGGAACAGAGGGCAGTGAGTGTCTCACTCACAAGACATGCAGAAACATAGGAGGCCCATGGAGAATTGTCTCCTTTCACCTCCTCTGGACAATCATCATTTGTTGTTGGAATATTACAATATCTGCCCATTGGCCAAGCTGTTCCTAGTCTTGCTTTCTTCCAACCCATCCTACCTCTGCTGCAAGGGTGATCTTTTGTAATGCAGATAGGGTCATGCAACCTTCCCTTGCTTAGAATAATTTAATGGCTGCTCATTTCCCACAGGATGATTTCCTTAGTGTGCCACATAAAATATTTTTTAGTTCAGTTTTGCCTGCCTTTTCAGCCATCTCTCCCATTCTATGCTGAAAATGTTTGGCGTTTAAAAAGTGAATATAATCTTGTACTTAATATGATAATCATTTTTGGAACTACATCTACATGGAAAGCAATTTGTAGGTTAATGGGCCTGAGACAGCCTTCATGAACTACCTTACAAACTTGTAAACTATTCTTGATGAAGTGCATCTCAAATTCTATTTGTACTGTTTGTGTGTGTGTATGTGTGTGTGTGTGTATGTGTTAATGACAGACAAAGGAAATTTAAAAAGAGAGAATTCTCCTGTAAGCCCAACAAATGGAAGTAAATGTTCTATTTATTTATATTTTTCTGCAAGGATCTAGGCCTTGCATAGATCAATTGCAGTTGAACTTGTCTCCCGTCTGGTTCTCACAATGACCTCTTGCTCTGATTTGCAACTGGGGTTTAAAATCCCCTCTCTCAAGTTCGCACAACTGTCCCTTCAGGGGCTTTGCATTTTCTCCCAGTCTGAGCATTTTTAGACAAATGTCAGTTTTTTTGTCATTAGCCTTGTGAGAATTTCTGGAAAAAAATAAACAGTTTGGAGAAGGAAAC